>NW_027526407.1:65324264-66524264 GCF_048455015.1 Haemaphysalis longicornis | reverse complement strand
TTCATATGAGGGATAAAGGAAAGTTTTTCATCAAGAATTATACCGAGGAACTTGTGTTCTTTTTTGACCGGAATCGAGACACCATTCAGTTTGATGTCTGGATCTGGCCTGATCCCACGCCTTTTGGAAAACACATCACAGGTGCTCTTGACTGGGTTCAGCTTAAAACCGTTCTGATCTGCCCAGCCTGCTAGTTTGTTGACACCAAGCTGGACTTGGCGTTCGCAGATTGACATATTGCATGATTTAAAAGATATTTGCACATCATCTACATATATTGTACAGGAAATGGTTCGTGGCAACGCCTTTCGAAGTGAGTTCATCTTGACAATGAATATTGTGCAGCTCACAACGCCACCTTGAGGCACGCCGTTTTCCTGCAGGAAACCATTTGAAAGGGCAGTGCCAACTCTCACACGAAAGGTTCGCTCCGCCAGGTAGCTATGAAGTGTATTAAACATATTTCCCGAGACACCGAAGGCTTTTAGGTCGCAAAGTATCCCGTATCGCCAAGCGGCATCGTAGGCCTTCTCGATATCAAAAAATACCGTAGCACAAAACTGTTTATGGACAAACGCATCCTTGATATACGACTCAAGGGCGACGAGCTGGTCGTTTGTGGATCGCCCCACCCTGAAGCCGGCCTGGCAGCTCTCGAGAAGACCATTGAACTCTAAGAAGTACACAAGTCTCCTGTTGATCATCTTCTCGAGAAGCTTGCCCAGGCAGCTTGTGAGGGCGATGGGTCGATAACTGGCGGGAGAAGAAGGGCCCTTACCCTCCTTCAGGAACGCCACTACAATAGCCTCCCTCCAAGATTTTGGGATGTGCCCCGAAAGCCATATGTTGTTGTATAGGTGTAGGAGTGTTTCAAGAGTGTCCGGTTGTAGGTGTTGTATCATGGTGTATGTAATCTTATCTGCGCCGGGAGCTGAAGGTTTACACGTGCTCAGTGCAGCCCTCAACTCATAGAGTGTAAATTCAGAATTGTAACCAGATTTTGACCTGTTATTGTCATGTAGGGACTTCTTTTCACAAGTATTTTTATGTTTCAGGAAAGTGTTTGTGTAGTGTGCAGAGCTGGAAACGTGTTGGAAGTGTTGTGCAAGAGTGTTAGCCTGGTCTTCGAGTGTGTCCCCTGTTGTACTGACCAGGGGCAGGCTATGTGTATGTTGTCCTTTAAGTTTGCGTATTCTTGTCCATACCTTATGTGCATCTGTGTATGAGTTAATGGATGTAAGGAAGGTGCGCCAACTCTCTCGTTTTGCCTCACGGCCCAGACGTTTTCCGAACGCCTTGGCCCGTTTGAACAAAATGAGGTTACCCGACGTGGGGTACCGACGAAGGATACCCCATGCCTTGTTCTGGGCCTCTCGCGCCCGCCTACAGTCCTCATTCCACCACGGCCTCCGATGGTTGCGCGGGGCTCCAGAGGCGTGGGGAATGGACTTTTCGGCGGCGTCGAGGATGTGCGCCGTGAGGAGTTGGGTAGCTTCTTCAACGTGTAGGTGTGTTATGGATGTGTGGTGTAGTTTGGATGTCTCTGTAAATGTATTCCAGTTAGCTCGTGCTTCATTGAACCTATTATGGGAAGATGGACTGCTTGGGCCTTTACCTATGTATGTGAGTGAGGTGGGGAAGTGGTCACTGCCATATGGTTCAGTTCCCACTCCCCACTCGACAAGAGGAAAGAGAACTGCCGAGCCAATAGCCAAGTCAAGACATGAGTATGTGTTGTGACCTATGTTATGGTATGTAGGCTGTTTATTGTTGAAAAGGCATGCTCCAGAAGATGTAAGGAATTTTTCTATCAGGCGACCTCGGACATCCGTTCTGGAAGAGCCCCAAAGAGAGTTGTGAGCATTAAGGTCGCCTGTAATGATGTATGGTTCGGGCAGCTGGTCAACCAGCGCCTCGAAGTCGGAGCTCGTAAGTGAAACATCAGGAGGAATGTATATGGAGCATACCGTTATCAACCTATTAAATATTATTATGCGTATTGCTACAGCCTCAAGGATAGTGTCCAAGGTGACAGGGTGGCAAGCTAAGGATTTCCGGACGATTATGGCCACACCGCCAGAAGAGTGTGTGCAAAACTAAACGATTTTAAACTAAACGATTTTAAAAGGGGAAATTGCTCTGTAAGAGTGTAAGGTTGTGAAACCTTTACGAACCAACCACTGCTACTCTGATCATACCGCGAAGTGGTACGCAGCGTAAAACAATTCTGCTAAGCATTCGCGCAAACGTGTTACGAGCAGATGTCAAAGAAGGCGAAAGCTGCGAAGGCCCCAGAGACGTTGTATGTTCACCACATTTCAAGACAGGCCTGTCCTTGACGGGTTGTCTGAATGCAATCACCCTACTGAGATGCACAGGAAAGAAAATTCGAGTGTTTTTCACTGCAGAGGATCATGTTACCCGACGCGGAAGAGGCGCCGAATTCCAGTTCGAGCGAGTAAAATATGAAGGACGTATACAGACGAGTACTCCGTCGCCTCTAGGCCGCAGTCGCATCGTTCGCGTGCAGCGGGGCTCTCATCTGGCGACTGGATTACAATTTTGCAAGTATAATGGACAAGAGAAGCCAGATGTATAAAGCAAGCCAAATTTCCCGCCTCTAGCTACGACACGCTAAGGATGCGTATGTCCACAAACAAATTTAAATATTTTGGAAGCTTTTCCCAATTCAATTCTACCGTAGTGACAGCCATCAAATTAGTGTAAAACCCGGACAGCTCGCTAGTCGAATAGAGGTCACTGCCTAGTGTACCATAACGGCGCAGTCACCCGCAAAAAAATCAGAAGGTCAAGTTTGGGAGTTTAAATAGTTTGTTCGAGGGAAGAAAAGCTGACTTGGAGAAATTCGATATTCGAAGCAATTGGCTACAGAGTCCCGGAAGAATGGTTTCGGATGTGGCGTTAGGCCATTTGAACGGCGGCTTCTCAAGATAAATGAATGTTTTGTTCGAAGGTGTGAGTTCGAAGCGCAACAGTGCAGGTTCGAGCTGAAATGAATCCTCGAAATGACAAAATTTAATGCGAATTTATCATCGGCAGAAGTAGGCTATAACAGGCCTGAATTTTTTCTGCGTAGCTTTTTCGCTCTTGTGGTCCCTTCAGAAGTGATGATTTTTTTACTTACCCAGCTAATTTAAAGTATTTCAAACACGTCATATTGAAGGCGAACGCTTCCTTTGTGCGCAGTTACAGTTTAGAAGGTTGATATTAGCTTTAAAGGAACATAATTAACGATTAGCAATAAATAATGGGCAGCCACGTTTGACGGCGAATGGCAGCAAGACTACTAATAGTCCTGCAAATGTTTTTCACCGCGTGCATATCCAAGTCGACACTTTGCTCTAGGCGAAAAATCACTTTTGTGCTACAGTTTCGCTTGCTTCCTGAGCAGTAGGTGGTTTGAACTAGAAGGCCGAAGATGTATTGCGCTCTTGAACGTTGTGAACTATATTCACGGCGATCGGCATCGCTTTACGAGCCTTTTTATACAGTCTGTAACCCTTCGGTGAAAGGAATCACTGCTATTGCGGCCAGCATAAATCGCACTCATGAGGCAAAAGTTAAATTTAGGCGGCTGTCATCTCTAACTAGGAAGCTCTTCACGGTCAGAAAGATGGAGATGGAGTGGCGCTCTTGGCCTTAGATGCCCTTGCGCCAAAAAACCCCACCAAAGAAGAAAGATGGAGATGGAGAGAGAAAGAACATTTAGTGATCCAAGATAGTTTTAAAGGAAAGCGAACGGAACTCTTTTACCCTTGTAAAATGGCAGCTAGAAACCCTCTTATTTCGGTGGCGTCCTCAGCCATTATGGGTAACCCTGATCTGACCGTCCGGGCAGGAGATGCCCAGGATGGTTTGCCACTGTTCCTTGATCTCAATTAGTAAAGAGTAATTTAATCAATTTTAACTCTTGGAGACGTACCCGTGTAATATTGCGTAGGTCTGTGGGGAACGCACAGTCACTGAGAAATGACACGCGAGCACAAAAAGGCGCACGAGAACACACAAATAACGCGATTCCTTTCCACGCTATACAGGAGGACGTGTGGCTTACTAACAAAAACAAAGTTGGGACAAGGGACTTTCCCATTTACCAATAATCATTATCATCAACAACAAAATTTGGGAAATCGGACTTTCATATTTACCAATCATCATCATCATCATCAACAACAAAATCCTGCTCGGGCCATCTGCAGGTAGAACACCTCTTCCATTAACATTCAGCAGTACCTCTCCTGCGCAGCTCGAGTCCTCTGTTGCACACAGAATTTCCGTTCTTCATCCCTGCATCCACTTCTTCTAAACCCATCTCTTGATATCCACTCGGTTACTCTAATGGTCAACAGGTTGTCAGTTCATCTCGCTATATGGCCAGCCCAAGTCCAATAGCGCGCCTTTCTTGGATCTTAACGAAGACTATTTTTCAATTTTGCGTGTTCTGGTTTATATTTTCGCGCTTAAATTTAATTTGTCCATGACAGTACATAGCTTACATTCCTGTTATGGATCCAGGGGTAACACTGACTGCACATGACCAGAGTGGGGAATGTATTTGTCTTTAACAGATACCGTGCTACAGATTGGCACTTGTTGGGAGTCTTGTACGTAAGCAGGTAAGAAATCCGTTCCAATCACCAGTGAGTAAATATATCCCCGTGCGAAAGCATGCTGTTCCTTCTCATATCTGCACTCGGAAAGTGATCAGAAGTTTCGACCAACACTGCGTTAAAGCGCAAGGTACGCAAATGTGTCTTCTATGAATAGAATACGGACACTAACCATCCAGTGAAGGACGTAGTTCCCTTAGAGTGTTGCTCAGCCGATTTGAAACAGAATTCCTGAGTCGCCTGAACAATTTCTCTCGCAGATCGTTTGTTTTGTTTAATCAGAGTGAATCTCTCCGATACGACGGGCATCTATTTACTTGCAGAAGCCTCTGCCGACGTCGAAAATTCTTCAACAAGGTGGACGAGGGGGAATGGGCCCAAAAAAATACGAGTGCACGTGCAAGTACCTTTATCCCAGAAGCGGAGAACGCCGAGTTCTAGGTATTACCCGCTTTCCCTGCGGATCACGTCACCGAGACTTTCGGGCACGCATTTTGCGCAAGTCATTCCGTGCAGTAATCGGCGGTGACGGTATCGATCCCCTGAATTCGTAGGGCTTGTGAGCGGCGACGCTCCTGCTTATTGCGCCCGACGTGTTCCCGTTTTCTTTCTGCATTCGTCTCGTCTGTTTCTGAGGCATTTTTGTTACCTCGACGCAGTGGTTTTTGTTTTGTCTTTAGTTAGAACCAATCTGACGCGCAGTTCTGTATACAGCTTATTCCCTTGGTAATGCACTCGTTTTTTGCTCTAAATCGGCCCGGAAGTGTTCACGTGCATTAGCTCTTCTACCAATGATATCAGACCAGAAATTTGTTTTCTTGTGCCTACCTCTCCTTCCTCCACACTTTCGTGGTATTAGTGCTGTTTTTCGCAATGTGTTCCGATTGAGTTTCGACCCGTCGTGGACTCGCGTCGTGGTACCGTCACTGGAGTTTTATTTGTGTAGGCGACAAAGCCCCAGCAGCCGACCTAAAGCTGATTAAGGTACGATGAGACGAAAACTGGGAGTTTATTGTAAAGAGTTTCACAAGAAGGAATGTAAACTTGACCAATCTCTCTGACAGCCCAGCAGTGATTGACGTCTTCATACAAGCGCTTGAAACGAACACAGCATGAAAGGACTTATACGCCTCACTCTAATGGTACATTTGGTGCAAGAAGCGACCTAGACCATCATGGTATTACGTCTGTGAGCCCTAACGAGCAAAGGTGTGTTTTAACCGGTGCAAGCGATTGCAGCAGGGCACCAAGTTCGGACGATGTGGGCCACACCGAGCACAGGCGCACACCAGACGATTTTGTTTGCGCCAGCCGTTTACACGGAAGATTAGCCAGATGTCGTGATGCAGATGGCAATTCAAGCGAATGGAGGAGCAGCCGCGGGAAAAAGCCAACAAAGACAGGCGGGACGCCATACCTGATTCGGATTGGCTGTCCCGCTATAAAGTCGACATCGGAATGAATGAGGGTCACGTGCCATTGCTGGACGTGAGATATTGGGGACACTTGGGGGACGCTTACTGCACGAGCGCTATACAAAAAATAGTCACCTAAGCTGCTTGAAATGCTAAAACTAAATAAAAGTGTAAAGTGGTTATACTTTGTATACCCTATATTTGCGACGCTGGCTGCGCAGAGGAAGAAGAAGCAGAAGACGCCGTTCCGAAGGGCTGTGTTTTTTATGCTCTCTGCTGGGAACAGCGCACCGGCCTCGTGCCGAGGTTATACTTCGTCCGGAACTTCCATGGATAACTACATGTCATGCTTATCCGTCTCCCAACCGGTAATGTTGTCCTGAACACCGTTTTCCGGCATGCGGACTTGAAAGGCCGCCCATACCGTGCTCCCGACTTTAGAGATGCCCTGGCTCGCGTGATAAACCTTCATGACGTATTGTGCATCGGTCATTACCAAATGAGTCACGTGTGGATGCTTGCTTGCGCCTCGAGTGTCGTGAAGCACAGGTTAGTTCAGCTTGAGCACATCCACGTCAAGGGTATCAAGTGTATGGTGTTTGCCCGGGATACAAGGAACATCAAAATGAAGTTACTTTGGGTTCCGCGTCACATAGAGAACCTTCGGACTACAGAAGCACTTGGTACACCATTCGCTTCCTGCCATCTAAAGATGTTAATCGGGTGCCATATGATGTTTTTTTCTTTTAGGATTGTTTAGCTTGTGGAAGTGCCGCATGACTGATCGGCATGCGGAACCCCTTAGGCCGACCAAGTGCATTTTTCGGGAACAGGCGGCGTTGGTGCGGAGCGTTTATGCGGCGCAAAGTTATCCACCGGAGTGGCTGCCTCTTTTGGATGCGTGCGTTTGCCTGCCCTAGTTTTGAAATGGTGCCGATCTTTGTTCGACTGATGTGCTTGTCCTTTTCTGCCTATTCTGTTTATATTGTGTGTTAGGTATCTTGTCGGAGTTTTTTTTTTAAGTGTTCTAAAATTTTAATGCATTAAAGGGAAAAAAGCTGGCCCGTGGCCGAGGGGTCTTGAGCGCTAGGTATGTTGTTTTGCAAGTCACAAGTTGTAATCCCGAGTGTACATTTTTTTTAGTAAGTTCACTTTTTCGTTTTTGGCCGATGTTTTCTATACTTAGTTCACCATTTTTGTGCCGTAACGTTCACTGCTCCATGAACTAGTTGACAGAACACGCGCAAGCTGACACTGACGCGCTAGCGAGTTCTCGTTGGCGTGCTGTTGCCATAAGCACCGACTGCTATCGGGCAGTGGGCAGAGACCGGAATCAACAGACCCTTGGCCTGGTGCGAACGCGCTTTTCACGATACAGGCATGAGTGAGGCAAGCTCCAAATATGAGGGAAACGCGCATGGAATTGGGGCGTCTGTGGGTACGCGGAGAGCGTTCATCCACTGCGTAGGCCTCAGCTAGTGATTGCAACGATTCCAAACCGTCCTGGGAGGCTTATCGTAGGCATTTTACAGCCGACAACATGGCAGAAGCGCGGTACGACGATTCCTGAGATATCGAGAATGCCCATCCAACGATGCCGTCGGATGTCTAGCCTGTTGTTTCACAGAACCGAATCCGAAACTTGTTTGATTGTTAATCTTGGACATCGTCAAATCACGGTGCATCTCCTCCCGTCGTCACAGCCTTAGTTAGTGCAGCCGTGGCAGACCGTGCATAGTAGTTTTTCTTCTTCCGCGCTTTATAAAATAATTACCGACTTATCAACCGGATAAACGATGAGAAGTGTGTTAATTTGAGCAAGACTACGCAGTACAAGCAAACACGGGAGCTGCACAAATTCACTGCAGTGTGCCTTTAGGTAGCGATTACGTTTCGGTTCGCTAAGATCGCGAAAAGGCGCCCTTTAAGCACAAGTTTTGTTTTTGAAACGCGTTAAAGGGACACTGAAGTGATATGTAAACATTGCGGGATTACTTGCGCAAATTGTAGTCCGGGGTCCCCAGGCCATGTTACGACCACTCTGGGCGCGTTTACGCGATTTTATTTAGTAGAAAACTTAATTCGAAAATGCTGTCCTCCTCTCTTTACGCTCGCCCATTTTCTGCGGCGTTTTCGTGTGACGTCGAGAGGTGCCGAGCTCGCAATTGGCTGAGCTATCTGCACGGCTCCCCGGCCTTCAGACAGAGTCAGTCGGCCCAGCGTTTCGTCCGCCGGACGCCGACGGGTCGTCGCAATTCGTTCGCTCAGTTGAAACGAAGCCAGGGCCAGGACACGTTTGTGAATGGAAGAATGGGCCTTTCTTTACTTGGTTAGTTTGTACACTGTATCTAGCTCCAAGTCAAGGTCGCTTCACACAAGCGCTGCGCAAGCGCACATATGCGACGCTTCGCTGACTGGTACGCCCGTAGGAAAATATAAGGCCTCTTGAAGGCGGGAGAAGAGTCAGCGAAGTCAATATAGGTACTAAGGAAATAAAATCAACTGATATTTTTACCGTACAGCGTAAAAATAGCGTGCGGGAAGCACTTTTTTGCGCTGGGCGAACAAGCACGGCGGTCAGCAGCACGACTACGCATCTGCGAACGCTTTTCCGTTTACGAAATGCAATTTCTAGACGTGAGCTATTGCGGAAACTCGGGGGACGCTTACTGCACGAGCACAATACAACAAATAGTCACTTAAGCTGCTTGAAATGGCAAAACTAAATAAAAATGTAAACTTGTTGTACAATATATACCTAATATTACCATTGTCGGTGCAGCCTGTCTCGTGGCCGAGTTGTCTAAGGCTGCAGGTATGTCGCCGCCGAGTGTTTTGCATGTCACGAGTTCGAGTCCCCGCGGGTACGTGCTTTTTTTTTTTTTTGTAAGTTAACTTTTTTGTTTTCTGCCGATGTTTCCTACATTGAGTTCACCTTTGTTTGGGCCGCAACGTTCATGGCTCCACGAACTAGTTCACAGAACGCGCGCAGGCTGGCACTGGCGAGCTAGCGAGTTCTCGTTGGCGTGCTGTCCATAAGCACCGACTGCTTGCGGGCAGTGGGCACAGGCCAGAATGAACAGACCCTTGGCCTGGTGCGAACACGCATTTTACGGTACAGGCATGAGTGAGGCAAGCTCCAAATAGGGGGAGGGGGGGGGGGAAGCGCATGACATTTGTGCGTCTGCGGGCACGCGGAGGGCGTCCATGCACTGCGTAGGCCTCGGCTAGTGAATGCTACGATTCCAAGCCGTCCTGGGAGGCTTGTCTTTATGCATTTTTACAGCTGACAACATGGCAGAAGCGCGGTACGATGATTACTGAGTTATTGAGAATGTCCATCCAACAACGCACAGGTTGTGTTTTACAGAACCGAAACCGAAACCGAAACTTGTTTGGTTGCTCACCTTGGGCATCGTCCAATCACGGTCCCGCTCCTCCCAACGTCACAGCTTTAGTTGGTGCGGCCGCCGCAAACCGCGCATGGTAGTTTTTCTTCTTTGGCGCTTTGTAAAATAATTACCGATTTGTCAACCGGACAAACGATGAAAAGTGGGCTAATTTGAGCCAGTCTACGCAGTGCAAGCAAAAACGGGAGCTTGACAAATTCACTTCAGTGTCCCTTTAAGGTGCCGGAAAGTGTCCGAATGGAAAAGTTCTACTTAGGTTTGTGAATACGGGGGTAAGGACAACATTCCGATACTGCTGTCGTTAATAATGTGTCGGTCAGCCTTCCGTCGCACTGCTTCAGAAAAAAAAACTCAACTACTGTGATGGAGCATATCAGTGATAGCAGTAACGGAAAGTTGCCCTTAGTGCCGTGTACATCACTTATCATTTCTATGTTTTCTTTTCTTTTTCTTTTTGTTTATCGCAGCGTTGTGACATCACTTCTGTCTTTGTGTATAATGCTGAACGGAAAACAATTATACGCAGTTGTTCGACAGTGCCTGCACTGTATCTTTTCTTTTCTTTACTTCTCGTCCCGGCGCTGTTTTCCGCGATACGCAGAATCACATGTCGACGCAAATGCCCCACCTAGGTCCTTCTGCGGCCTTGTGTGACGGCAGACAAAAAGTCGCTCTAGAAGATGCCAGGCTGGTTTACCATAGCGATCGCAAATTGCCTTACTCCATCCCTCTTTGACATCCCGCCTAAGACGGTACTCAGCACTAACGACAAAATACATCTGCAAATCCGATCACTTTGCGTGGAGGGACACTGACACAGTGACAGTTTGCAGCGGCTCCACTGCTTTCCTGTTTCTAAGGCCTTCCCGGTTTTCTGCGGGGGATTTCTTATACCTCTTAGGCTTTTTGAATTTCCTCTGCCGTCCATTACCTCCGCCACATTCATGCGTATAGTATATTTTCGTCTAATCCAATCCTCCAGACGACTTTTTCAGCCCACTCAGTCTAAAGTGACAACCCAAATATCGCAGAAACCGAACGAAACATTCCTGTAGCGCGACACAAAACTTTGTTGTTATGACAGAAGCCCTGCTGTTACGACAAAGTCATCTGTTGTTGCGACAGTCATTTTTGTCATAACGACAAGGTCAATTTTCTCAACTACAAGCATTCCGACAGTCACAACAGAGCTGGCTGTCGCTACGACAGCCATCATGCTGTCGTGGGATCGCCAGCTGCCAGATTTACGACAGAAGAATACGACAAGACGACGTTACGATACGAAAAAATACGGCAAGACAGGAATTTTTTGTCGTATTTTTCGGCCGGACGCTCTTTTCTTTTTTTTTATTATGAAAATTGCGTCCTCCAGTTAGATCTATAGTGTGCGTGTGTTCGTGTGTCCTTGCATGCTGGTGCGTGTCGGCATGTGGTTATGTATGGGTGCAGGCGTCCGTGTCTGTCTGTGCCTGTTTGTTTGTGTCTGATTTTCATGTGTTTACGCTAGTATATTGAACAGCTCTAAGAAACTACGCAGTTAAAGAAAGAAGACCGGACCGCATCGATGTTTTCATCAACTGCGAAGTTCGCACGAAAGCTGTGAAATTTCTCATTGTAACCATATCAATGCATTTCAGGTGTTCTGGTGGATGACATATGTAACGTTCGTAAGCACTAGACATCATCATTCAGATACGCCATGTTTCAGTGCTTTCTAGCAATAGTAATGACGTTCGTTTTGCTGCCAACAGCATTTGCATTTCCAGCAATTGTCTGCAATGAGTGCTTTAGTGATATGGATCGTCCTGGCACGCGAGCCCAAGGTTGTGCAAGATAAAAAGACAGCCAACCAGTCTTTGTTAGCATGAGTGAAATTCATGATGTGACCCTCCGCTTGATCGGTCACCGAAGTCGATGATTGAAGCGGTGAACCGATAAAACGATGGCCCGTGGTGGAATTCACGTGGCAAAAGATGAGCTACTCCACAAAACATGATGTATAATTTATTAGTAATAAATTATTACTCTCAAGGCTCGTGACCGCATAACGGAGGTCGGCCAAGGCCCGCGTCGAGCGAGGCTCGCCGCGCTCTCTCCTTTTCTCAATTTTCCCTGAAAACATCAAACTTCTCGGTTTTACACCTCACCCCGCCCACAACAGGGACGTCACAATTCGAGAATGAGGATGACTGATTAGCCTATACTAGGCCACTGATTGGCCACCGTGACAAACAAAGCTAGGTGGGTTCGAACTAGTCACGTGACCCACCTCTATCACTCTCATACATAAACCCGGAGATGTTCAGCAAAACGCACGTTAAAGATTCCCAGGGGGTCAAAATTAATCCGGAGCCCTCCACTACGGCGCGCCTCATCGCCTGCGTTGCGTCGGCGCGTTAAACCCTACAATCAATCAATCAGATATTTAGCGAAACACAAATATAACACACGTGACAAATAGCCAACTCAAAGAAAATCATTCACCGGCCATCGGTTGTCGGGCGGCTTGTCTTAAATTCTTGCCCATATCATGCCGCCCATGAATGTGCCCCGCGCCGCCGAAATTCCTTTCCTTTGTAAACAGAGAGCGCCTAACAAAGCCTGGTCGCCTACCAGGCTTTGTTAGGCGCTCCCATCCGCCGAGTCACCAGAGTCAGACGTGTAAAACGGGAACTTGGCCCAGTAGCTTTGATGAATGCATCTGTTGTAGACAGAACGTCTTGTGTCCTGTTTTAAGTGCGAATGCACTTTATAAGCGACCCCAAACCTTCCACCGCCGCCGGCGGCGGCGGCGGCGGCGTCCGCAGTCCTCCTCTCCCTCTCCCGTCATGGTATGACGTCACAGCGCGCCTCCTCTCCCCAGCAGCTGCCGCGCGCCTCTCTCTCCACCGTGACGTCACACTCTCTCCTCTCCCCCTCGCTCGGCTGCAGCTGCCGTGCGCCGCTGTCCCTCTCCCCTTGCGCTCGCCTCCTCTCTCAGCCACCCGGCTCGGCGCGCTCGATGCGGCGTACCCCCCTATATATGCAGCGATAAACTGCCAGACCTCCGTGGGTCGGCTCGCGCGCGCTCACGGGCGAATGCCAACGGATTTTAACTTTACTCCCCCTCATAGCATCACCCCGTGCATTCGCACTTAACCATGTTCACCCTCGGGAAAGTGCTTGGGAGTTTTTTATGTTCGACCCCTTGACTGACCTCCAGCTCCTGTCCGGTTCTGGCATTCCCGTGGCGGTAATCGCGGTTGTTAAAATGTCAACGGTCCCCCTCCTCCGGTTTCCCAAACACAATAGTGTGGCGAACAAACAAGAAGCCTCCCCGTTTTCTTAACGCCACTCGCGCCGAAGTCAGCTTGGTGGGCGCGAAAACAAACACCACAAAAGTAAACATTCTATACCTAACGAACGATATCGAGTGGCAGGGCGGTATTAATAAGTGAGGTGGGCGAACTTAACAGCATGCTTGCAGTGTCAATATTATCAGGCACTGATGTTGTTCGATATCGTATCTCATTCTCGTCTCAGACATGCTGACTGCCATTACATGAGGGCGTCAAGACAGAGACAGACAGAGAGAGAGAGAGAGAGAAACTTTATTAAGACTTGATCGAGCACTACTTTGTTTATGTTTTGTTTATGTCCCAAGGTTTGTTTATGAGAGCTTTTCTGGCGTGAGCTCACAAAAACGTAGTTATTTTTTGTTTGGGAGAACTAATTGTGATATAATCTTGGAACATAAATATTTTAGACGCATATAATACTCTTTGTAAAGCTTATTGGTTCGGTTAAGGTGTGCTAAGGATGTCTCCATTTCTGTAATATAAGAAACGCAGATTTGTCATATACAGCACCCTAATGTTTGTTCGCAGTCGGTATTGATTATTTGAATGCCTTTATATATGGCTGCTTTGGGTAGCTGCGAACCAACTGATGTTTTGTTTCTGGTTGGCACAGTGCTGTAGTGGTTTTAGTGTTTTGTGTTTTTTTGTTTGCTTGCTTCAGCTATTCTCGACAGCACCAAAAGTACCTAATAAGCCGTTCGTTGAATTTATTTCGAACTGAAAGAAGACTCAAACTAATTTTTGCACCAAATGGAGACCCTCAACAACGAATTGTCGGGCCAAAACATGTTTTATTCATGAACTTCCCTGTGCGACACTGATCGCAAGGTTGCCGTGAGGAAGCACTAGAGTAACTCAATTCCTGGCCGCCCGAGTGCGACTCTCTTCTTGAGCCCTTTATTGACCTCCCCATTAAGGCTTGAGTGGAAGGTTTTCTTGGGGGCACGAATTATTTATTGATGCCGAGGTGCCAAGTAGGAGTCAAGCGTGCAAATAAAACAGTCGTCAATTTCGTTTGCATTTTTATATTTGCTTTCACTACGTTCCGAGCTTGCTGAATGTTTTTGGGGACTTTTGCATTGTGTTATGCCGGTCCTTCCGGACAATTGATTGCTTGTTCTTTGAAATCACGCAGCAGCAGAATCGGAGCTACCTGCCAAGCTGGTACAGAAGATCAAGACACGCAACCTTCCGATTGACCTTTTTCCTAGCGCTGCGGCTGCGGGGGACCAACATGACTTACAGCTTTCAAGTACCAAAATTGTGTATTGTCTTTGGGACACATTCAAAGGAGTTCATTTTAAATCACTACTGCATTTTGTACGTCAGCCTGCTGTCTATCATCACCATGCGTTTCATCCTTACGCACTGACCCTCGTTTGTTAAGTGGAAGGCATTCCTCACGAAGCTCATATTTCACTTTTTTACACTTTGAAAAGGCCTGTTGGCCTTGTCATCTGTAGAAAGATTCTTCGTGGCGCCTTTGTATCCTGTCAGAAGTAATAAAGCTGATTCACGCAAGCTTTACGAAAATTTTTGAAGGCACGCGTCAGTCGTATAAATTTCGTTGCTGGAAGTTTGTTACCCAAGACGCACCCCCCACTCTAGAATTAACTGTACAATATTGAAACCGGTGTTTAGTCAAAGTGGGAATCGTGGGTAAATGACGTATAAAGCGGGACTCAGTGGCGTCGGTGGGTCGTGCACGGCGCTGCAAGGCCCATTACGTTTAGGCTGCTCGTTACATTCTTACTAAATTGCATTCAGCTAATTTTTGTCTTGAAAACCATAACTAACGATGGAATTGAGAACTTAAGCTTATTCCGATAAATGAAAATTTTATGGGGCGATATTTCTTGCTCGCTGAAAAGCGACCAACAACAATAGACTCGGTAATTATAATTGTTTTCACATCCATATACAGCACATTTCCTTTGCCTGCCCGTAAAAGCACTTGAAGTTTGTGGGCCGGTGAGGTAGCCCCGCAAATTAGCACCCGTTCCTGTTAAAATAGGCCTGCGAAAGCATTTGACAATGCAATTGAACAGCAGGCGGTGCCTAAAATAACCATGCGAAAAGGAATGTAAAGACGCACACACCTAAGCAAAAACTACGAACCAAAAAGTGAGCTGTGGCTAACAATATAGAATACCCTACTTTCTTGATAGTTTACCAAACAAAAAACAAGAAATAGAAAAATATACCAGCAATGTTGTAGAAAAAAGTCAATTAACATTAATAAAGTTGGACGATACTCAGTACTTCAAGTTTGATTGCACCCACTTCGCCACTTTCTCTCCTTTACTTAATGAGTATATCGTGTATTATGTCGATAATTTATAAAAATATTAAGGTTATTACATATTAGGCTGTTGATCTTGGCATCAACATATCCGAAAGCAAGGTTGGTATCAGTTGTGAAGATTCCCTGATAGCGTTTCAACATTCAAGCAGTGAATGAGTAGGCACATTTAAACGCTTTCATCGCAGAAATAAGTGATCAATCAAAAGTGATCATAAGTGATCATAATAATCACTAATTATAAATAATAAAATAATAATAATAAAACAATAAAACAATAATAAAACAATCAAATAATAATAAAACAATAATAATAAAAATTCATAAGTGATCAAAACCTATAGTGATCATTTATGACTTCTGTTCAGTGAAAGAACGTTATATCCAAAAAGGAAGCCTAAAACAATTATTGCCCTTCACTGTAAAAAAGGATTACCTGCGCAGCTAGACGCAGTTCACGAAGTGCGCGAAATAAAACACGTTTGTTTGGAATTGGCGATTTGGCATGCTTCCGGGTCAATTATCCTAATACAATTGAGAAAACCCAAGCTTTATTCTCGCGGAAAAACACTGAGGTGTCCGCGTTAGTTCCGCGTCGAAGGATCTTACTGTTTGTACAACACACCAACCCAATCCGATCGGCCACCGAGAGGACCCTGGACATGTCGCATCGGGCGATTTGACGTCCATGTTTAAACCTTCCGCCAGCCCAAGGGATCTGTCAACGGTAAGGGTATAAAACCTATAGCCTCACGTGCACGCCCCGCCTCCCTACAAACCAGTGCACGCCGGTAACTGGTTACGAGCGCGTGCTTAGAAGTGAAAAAAACTCCCAAGCATTTCCCCGAGGGTGAACATGGTTAAGTGCGAATGCACGGGGTGATGCTATGAGGGGGAGTAAAGTTATTAAAATCCGTTGGCATTCGCCCGCGCGCGCGAGCCAACCCACGGAGGTCTGGCAGTTTATCGCTGCATATATAGGGGGGTACGCCGCGCCGAGCGCGCCGAGCCAGGTGGCTGAGAGAGGAGGCGAGCGCAAGGGGAGAGGGACAGCGGCGCACGGCAGCTGCAGCCGAGCGAGGGGGAGAGGAGAGTGTGACGTCACGGTGGAGAGAGAGGCGCGCTGTGACGTCATACAATGACGTCACGGCGCGAGGAGCGGTGCGGGGAGCGGCGCGCACCCACGCAGCCACGGCGAGGAGGCGGAGCGAGCACGGTCACGTGGTGAAGTGACGTCACCGCGCCGTTGCTACCGACGCTCCTCTCCGTTCCACGCCGTTGCTAAGGAGAGGAGGACTGCGGACGCCGCCGCCGCCGCCGCCGCCGGCGGTGGAAGGTTTGGGGTCGCTTATAAAGTGCATTCGCACTTAAAAACCGTCGAAAATGTCGCCCTTAAAAGCCCTTTACGCTGAACAAGAAATATGGGCCCACGTCACAGTTCCGAGCGGGCAAGTTGCCGTTCATTGGTGGGTGATTGGAAGCTGCTCGAAGCGATAGAAGTTGAGGCGGTAATTGCGCGGCAATGGCTTATCGCTGTGTCCGCGCCACTTCGCACTTGTGTACGGCGAAGCTTCTTCAATTACCGTTGTTCCTCCAAGCGAATGCCATGCGTGCGTTCCATAGCAAGGTTAACCTGAAAGGCGCCAAGATTTACTCTAGTGTACAAATACGGGACAGGTTTTTTTTCGTTCGTGTAATACCCGAAAGCAAAGAGGCATTTTAAGCCAGATGAAATCCGCACGTTCGTGCGGCCTGATTTCCACGCCATGTATAGATCCTGCTGGACAAAAAAAGCACTAGGCCAAGGTTATTGAACACTTCTTTTTATGATAGCTCAGACACCAAACCTTGTATGTTCCCAAATCACGTTATAAAAAAATTGGTTACGTCGTCATGCTAGCCACTAGAGTATATAAGCACTTTTTATTACTTTTATAATGCTCAGAACCTTTTGTACGATAATTTTCACTTTTATTGTTTCTATAGAGAATCCTTTCGGCACGAAATGATGGCGAGACAGGTCAAGCTGGGGCTACAGTGCATTTTTCTCGCTCCACTAAGTAAAGCACACAAGTATTGATCAATTTAATGATTGATTGATTGATTGATTGATTGATTGATTGATTGATTGATTGATTGATTGATTGATTGATTGATTGATTGATTGATTGATTGATTGATTGATTGATTGATTGATTGAGAAAGTGTATTTTCCTGAAAAGCTCCTCCGCAAAATATTTCCTTCAATTTGTCTTCTGTCACTATAGCTTTCTAAAAAAAAAGCGCGTTCGCCAAAACATCGCCCTTCTTTCTCGGGGCTTGCAATGCTGTGACGAAGGTTAGGCTGTGTTTTCCGGGAAGTTGGACGAGCGCTAAAGAGCGACCCTGTCTCTGGCAAAATCGTATATATAGCCGGAGTGCCTTTACTGTTTTTATTTCCTGCCACGAACATGCGCCCCACTATTACCACCACCTTGCAAGCGGAGATCATGTGCAGCCCTCACGACCGTGCGGAGGATATCCGCCCGTCACTGTGCAGCGTCGTAAACATTGTGTCACGCCAAAGTCGCTGAGTTTTTCCGTAATAAGCTTTCCTCCTATTGCTTTTCTGCCTGCAGAAAGATGCGCGTTTCTATGACATTACTGGAATTGAAAGTATAAGATTATCTGCAGTTTGCTAGCGGCAGAGAACGCTCCTGCATCTTGTTTAAAATGTTTTCGCACAGCACACTATTTATCATTCTTGGGCGTCCTCTGTTTACGAGCAACCGATAACGACAGGGGAATGTTTTTGTTTGTGCACCGTCCATGTTACGTGCCGGGATGATTGTGCATGGGCCATCAATATTAATGTGTGCTAGAGATGACTATGCAAACGTAAGTAAATATATATTTCGTCCTCTGTTCAATAAATTGTGAAGTGCTATCGCAAATAAAATGTCCGAGTTATTTACCTTGGCATCTCAAAAGTAAAGGAAGCTCATACTAACGCGTCAGACATGAGGGTAGCGAAACTGTACACAATCTTCACGAATATCCCAAAGGTTTCAGTCCACAATTGCAGAGCATTTGCATCTTCTTCGCTCCCGCAAGGACGTTTACTCCATCATTGTTGTTATAAGTGCTAGGTTCTTTCATTTTTTTCGGAAGTGATCACTATTAGACATTATCTTGGTGCGGCTTGCCCTATGACGTGTCTTCCTCGTTCCGAGCAAGCGTTGCCACGATTACGGTGAAGGCTGGAGTCTTTCTGATTCCGAGCAAGCGTTGAAACCAATACGGTAAACGCTGGATTATATTTGCTAATCTAAACTGATCTCCCTAAGAGGGTGTGCTTTGCTTGGTAAACGTGTCCGGGGACGCTTGGCGGTCGCCGCGAGGCAGGCACGCCCGAAGGCTTGGCATTTTCTTGGTTTCTTTTAAAACGGCCGGGCGGTGGCCGTAACCTTAACCAATCTCCACAAGTGGGTATGCTTGGTTTGACAAATGTATGCGTAGGACACTGAGCGGTCGTCGCGAGGCTCGTACACACTTGCGCTAGGCATTTTCTTGGTATTTTTAAATGCGGACTCGCGAAATTACGACTTGCTGAACAGCCTTGCTGTTAGTATAACGCGACAGCGAATATTTGCTTACGGATTGTGCCTTTCCCACGTATAACAGGGCACCAATAGCACTGCTTATGAAGTGTCCGCAAGCTTCAGTTACCCCTATAACCGAAGCTTGTTATGTGCGTTAAAACCACCAACTATCCACAACGTCTGTACGAATACACAATAGACTCATATTCACAGTTTTCACTAGGAATGTTTACGACGTGTCCAGTTCACCCGTATGGCCATAGCTGTTTGCTCGCGCGAAAGTTAAAAGAACTAATCATATTACTTTTTAGAAAGGCAAATGTTTGAACTTGTTGGTACAAATTTATGATTGATTGAATATGAGGTTTAGCGCGCCGACGCTGCTCAGGTGATGCGGCGCGCCGTAGTGGAGTGCTGCGGAGAAAAGTTTGACCACCTGGCTCATATTAACCGTGTGCCGAAATCTCGAACACACGGGTGGTTTCGCTTTTCACCAGCATCAGAAAAGCGGCGCCGCGGCAGGGTATCGTACCGGCGTCCTTGGGCTCAGCAGCACAAAGCCTAAACCACTGAGCCACCAAGGAGAGTTTTAGGGAGAAATATGTTGATCTCAGCTTGCTACAATACATGTCTGATAACCGTAACAAACAAACACTTGGTCCCCAATGAAATACAACATTTTTTGGAGAAATGTTCTTCAAAACAAATGCAAGTGAAGAATGAAAGAAGGCCAAGGCAAATACAGCATGAGCACTAACTCAAAAAAATTGGTTATTGCTGGTCTGCGCAATGGTATACACATTCGGTAGGCAAAATGATAGGACGAAATAACTAGACAGCAAACCGATGAAACTACAAAGTTAAACGAAACTTTCGGATTGCCCCCTACGAAAATTAATCGAGCTTCACCCCTCACAACCACACGCGTGTTCTGCTAACAGATTCCTTTCCCCCATGGCCCCTTTCCGCCACTTCGAAGATTTCGCTCACCAAGTTTTCGTGGTGGTGCTAGGAGGCGTCATCGCACATTCAAACAGCCCCTGGATGTTTTGAGTCCTTTCGTTATAAAGGGTGACATATCGCGTTGTTTCTACTATCAGATGCTAAACCAGCTACTGAAACAGAATGCGGGCGATTTCCTTGAATAATTGCTACTGTAAGACCATAAAATGTCCGGAACTATATTGTACTATTCATTAAACTAACACATTCTTAGACAACGGTCTCTAAGCAAAAGAACCATAAAACACTTTTACCAGCGAAGCTGTTGCCACTGGCCGTAATTCCAGCGTTGCAAAAGACTCCCCGAGCTCGCACCAACTAAAGTAGATTGGCAAAGATTGGCAAAAAACCCTAATCCTTGCTGGAATCGTTGCAACGGTGGCTCGGAGCGTGAAAGACACCTCAAAGCGTGCGACCCTTGTTCGTTAGTCATGCTTTCGTCGTGTGCATGGGCGCGGCACCGTAGAAGAGCCCTCGCACGCGGCAGCGTCGAAAAGAAACCCTGCTTGGAAATGTCGCAGCGGCCGCCTCATTCTCTAGGAGGCCTTATGGATAATTGAAGACATTGCTACGAGTCCGCCCTCCTTCCAAAGACGACTTGTTGACCTTGCCACCACTGCCTCGTGTCGATGACGAACAGCTGGTGGAAGTCCACACTGCTGAGGATGACTTTGCACCTAAAATTCACCGCGAAGAAGACAACGTCCTACTCGATGCATATTACGACGATTACTAACACCGCAACTATGCCAGTAAACAATTATGCAGATACTTAACTCTGTGTCCAGCAATGCTCACCTAGAAAAGCTTCGCTGTTGAAATCTTGTACATGAGTGCAAGCTTGCCTAAATTTTGTTTCCGACACCTGACACAGAGTTCGTATTGATCGTTTTTTTTATTTCGAGTTAGGTTGTCCATTAACCAGTGCAGAGGCTCAAGGTAACCGTGCTTTTGGGCGTAATAGCAAACCTGGTTGTCGTGCCCGGAAGGCGTGCTCGTAAGTTCACCCGTGTTGAAGAACCCCCCCTACGTCTCAAGTCAGCAACCCACGCTGAGGGTATATTGACGCTTTTAAAGTATCGCATTGGGAAAATAAACCTTGTTCCTCGGAACAACCAAGTTACAAAAGGACAGAGGTTTCCCTAGGCTCGGTTGTATGTAGATTTCTTGCTAAACGCGCCCGTCTTTTTGCGTCGGATAAGAAAGGCCAAGTTGTAGTCCTTCAAGAGCCGATGCTTGGGAATGAGGGCATGGGACACCCTTTATCGCAAAGCAAAATAACTACAGTGAAATCGAAGATGACGTTATGCAGACATGCGTAGACGAGCACTTTCAAGATCGATAATGACATACTAGATGCCATGTGTCAGGACCCTCCCTGAGAGGGGATGCCTTAATACGCCCTAAGTAAATAGACAAAAAAGTACAAAGAAACAGAAATTTGAAGTGCGCGCCATGAGCGTGCGAATGAGAGAACGCCAGCGCCTAAACCCCGAGGCACCATGGTCAAATATGGTAGCGCGCTGGTCAGCCAATTAAAGAACGCCCCCCAGGAGACCAGTGGCGTGGTGACCATATATGGACAGAAAATGCAAGGAGCCAATGAGAGCGCGCCACGAGAGAACCAAGAGGGGTTAAACGCGGGGCGCACAAAGAGAACGGGGAGGCGAGAAACCGGGAGGCAAGAAACCAGGAGGCGGCAGGAGCACATGAGCTACAAGGAACGAGCCAGGGTCGCGTAGCCAGGCCAACGACTATGCCTACCAATCCTGGGCGGGAGCGGGCAGACTTCGCATCGGCTGCAGCATCCTAGGCTCACCATGAACCTATGTCTTCGTGTCCCCAGCGGCGGTGGCCGGGCGCCTGCGGCCAACTTCTACGCTCCGTCGACCTTCGCTTCGACAGCCCCGAAGGGCTACGTGCCTGACGAGCCTACCTGGGACCTCCAGCGGCAGCAGGCTACCAGGGGGTAGCCACCGAGGAAACCTCAGGACGCGCGCAGCCCACGCCGCCCAAGGAACGACCATGCGCGTCCAACGCCGGCATAAAGGACCTCCAGCGGGAGCGACTACCAAGGAATAGCCACCAAGGAAACAATTTAGGACGCGCGGAGCCGATGCCGTCCAAGGAGTGACCGCGCGCATCGAACGCCGGCACCGAAGCGAGACGAGAACGGCAACCACCGAGTTGCGGCCACGCAGCGGGTGCGACATGTCAGCGCCGACGACAGCGGGGTAGGCCAGTCCATTAGAGACGCAGTCGTAGTACACAACTAGGGAGTTGCGGTGCGAAAGGCATTAATTAGGACTTGATGTAATGAGCGGATATGAACTAATTGTGTAAGACTTTATTGAGAGACTTTTGGGTTTAGATTTGAATTGCGTTTTGGGATTGTTAGAGGATTGAATGTTTATCATTTTTGGGTAGTTTAATTATTGAAACTTAGCGTTAGTGTTTTTCAAGTGTGCATTAAGTGGGTGTTATGTCAAACCAGTCAACGGCTTTCCTGCGTCAATCTCTGAGCTGGTAAAGACAACCTCACCATCCGTTCACTTGACAATAAAAACAATTGGCGAGCCTGACAGGATCGATTTATCCTCACCCAGGATATTTCCATCGGGCCCAGTCACGTGTCTTACCAGCTGCGAGAACGGATTTGGGAAGGTTGTTGACGTTGGTTCAAACGCGAGGTTTGAACAAGAAATAGTTTTTTGAATGGTTGAACGAAGAATCTCGCAAAAAAACGAAGGTCAGGAGTGGGGGAAAGAACGTTTTTGAGCAGAGCAAACAAATTTCGAGGCGGAGAAATGGAGCATTTATGAGGACAAAAGAAGGATTGAGGAGAAAACGAGAGAATTTGTATAAAACGGGCTGAGTTGCACCGAGCACATGCAGAATAAAAGCGGCAACTTGAGGAAAAGGAACGCGAAAAAAGTGGTGAAAGCGCCGCATGTGAGAGCGAAGTCACGTTGACCGCCAACCACAATGGGGCACGTGGAATTGAAAAAAACGGAGGTCGCACTTCACGACAAGTAAAAAAGAACACAAAGAAAACATATTTTTTGGAACGCCCACCGACGAAAAAGGGGCGTTGGAAGCGTGAAGCGATGAACGGGTTGGGTATGGAGGAATCGCAGGCAATACGCACAGAGAGAAGCGCTTTGAGAATAGTCGCGGCGAGAAAGGTATGGTGCCTTCAAGTGATTATTATGGGTCGTGTTTGCACAGCTTCTCTGCGCAAGCATTGATTAAGAATGAGGTGTCTTCTCCACCGCGTGCTGGTAGGGATAGCAACCGGCAAGAATGCCTTAGCTCTGTGCCGTCAGAAACGTCCATTAGCACGGAGGATCCCATCGTCGCCGAAAAGGGCAATACAGCGTCTTTAGACAGTCAGGCGGACCAAGCAGAGTCTGAGCTTGTTACCGAGGTGAATGTTGCAGAGCCGTGGGCCGAGCTTTCCAGACAGATAGGGCCATGCCCTGAGATCGGAGGTTTTGCAGTCGACCAAAGCAAGCGAACAAAGAAATCGGACAGGGGCGTCATGAATGAGAAAGTGGGCGCAGACAATAAGAATATGCAAGCCCACGGTAAGCAATCTTGCACGCACATCAACGAGACAGAGCATGCATCCCATAATGAGCTTTCGAAGCACCGTGAGGACGGTGGCGCGAGCCGTACAATGGCTAGAGTGTGGAAGCGCAGGCTTGGTGATAAAGGCAGGCTAAACGGAAAAGCGGCCCAGCAACTCGCAAAGCTAAAAAGTTGATCACGCGATGGGCCAACACGAGACAGGTTAATAGGAAGGCCCAGAGTCTGAACGGCGTGCAATGTAGTTCACCGCAGAGAAAATACGACGCGCTAAGCGCAGTGCGAGCTAGAAGTGGGCAAAGAATCTCGTACTACTGCGCAGTAGAGGGTAAAATAACAAGGCTTTGGTTCCTAAAGCGACCATTCAGCTAGAGTACATGCCACCCGCTCACGAGCAGTATGAACAAAGCTCGTTGGGATAACCGAGCGGATTGTGTAGCAAAAGGTGCATAATAGAAGAGGCGGAAAAGGTGAAGATAAAGTCATAAATCAATAAACCCGAATGAAAATACGGAGCTGACCTTGACAGAAAGAGGACTCGTTATGACGAAGAATAGGTTTGTTATTAAGGTAAAGCATAAATAGTGTACAGAATGAAGCGTACATAAACGTTATGTAGTTGCAAAGTGCGGATTGAGTAAGAGTGTTCTCAAATTTGAGGTTTAGTGAAGTGCTTGATTTTGTTTGAGTGTTTGGGCACAGACTGTAGGAGTAGGTTGAGGAAAGTGTATGAAATGTTGATATAGAAGAAGTAGCGAAGTGCGGATTGAGTTGCGCGAGGAGGAAAAACTTCAGTGTTGTCAAAGAAGAGATCATTGATGTATTTGATTTTTGGTGGTGTTATAGCAGAGTGCTTGAGTACACTGGTGTCTGAGAAAGAATATTTTGGGAATACAAGTGGTGAGAATTGGGTGAACACTATGTGTGGGTTCCGTGAACAGGAGTGATTTAAAGAAGGCCACACTGCGAGTATGTTCTACTCTGGAGCTACGCACTACTTTGGCTGAGATTGGCCAACCAAAGATCCATCGCGAGGAAGCAAAACATCGTCATGGTTAAACTCAACAATCAAACTAAGGGATAGTTGATCTTTTTCTTTCACTTCACCCACAATCATTCTTTAGGATGGTTAGAGAAAGTTGGATGTAATACAGGGTGTATTTGCGTACAATGGCATCAGCAAGGACAATAAATCTTTGCTTTAAAAGAGGCAACACTGCTCTCTGGGGAAACTTCAGAAAAGGTGTAGAAACCGAAGCCAAAGTATCGAAACGCCCAAACAACTGAAAACGTCCTTCACAACAAGCTCAGATTTTTTTATTAGAAACGTATCTACAGATTGGCTGTTTAACAGACGATTTCAAGTTGTTTCAACGTGTCAAGGGAGAAAAAGATACTTGAAAAATGCAGACCGGGTTTGAAAGGTACGATGTCGTTATCGGAGCTTGTTCAAGATATATTAGGCAAGATTTCTGAATGTAAAAATTTTTGTATTTTCGGGGAAGGTTTCTATGCCTCACTAATTGCGTCCATATCCGAGCAAGGCGCAGTGCAGGAAAGCCTATGTTAAACAATGGGTATCACACAAAAATTATTGTGACGATGGCTCTCCACGGGGGCACATTAATCCCCCCAAGAAAAAAAAACGGTTCTCGTGGTCGAAAGAACCCCGGTTTCTCGAGTTATGAAGTCAGTGCGTATTCGGTTACACCATGCCGACACGGTCAACAAAGTTTGGATACTTAACTTCGGTTGACGAAAAACAATGCTAAATATCATGCACCACCCTGTTAAACGGCGAAGATAGTTGAACGGGATTTCTCGTGACGGATTCTTTGCTTGTCTGAGGTTTCCAAACCGCTTCGACCATGGAGCAATCGGATAGACGCCAGCTTCACAACGCGAGAGACCCAGGTCCAATTCTGGTCACCGGAAGCATTTTTTCTTTCGCTTCGGCATTTCGCGTTACAAACGCCATCAGTGAGAGCACTAAATCTTCGCTTTAAAAACATGACACAAAAACGAAGAACGACGAGAAGATACCCTTCTTTGATTTTGGTGTTGACCCAGTTTACATGGGAGGAGCACGTGAGCTTCGTGTTTTAACCATATTTCTCTCAAGAAAGGGGATTTTATATTACAATGGAGCCATGGTATAGAAGATTGAAACTTTCACAACAAATATGTTCCGACGTGAAGGTACAGCTGGAACTCACGCCAATGCACGGATAACGTTCTCACTACCTTCGAGAATATTAGGAGCAAGCGAGTTGGTGCTCCTCATGTCGAATGCTTTCCATATTTTCAGACTTGTCTGCTAATAAATTGTTGTTAGCACGATAACATTTGAAAGTGTTTAAGGACACTCAGTTTGCGCAATTTTCTTGTTATTTCAGTCAAGATTTATACTTGAGAATTTGTACACATGTACCAAATTTCTCGATTAATTTGTTATGTTGAACGAGGCCACAAACACTTGAGAAGTCAATCATTATTTCTTCAATTTGGAGGTTAAGAATTGTGACTGACAGAACTACGTTTTATTTTTAGAACCTTGTTTCTGCTGACTTGCGGAAACCCTTTTGCTTGGGGCAAGAATGGTATTATTTTTTTTGAGACGTATTGTGTTAGCTTTCTGAATGATGTGGTGAATTGTTTCAAAGCTAATCATCTAAGTATAATTTACGTCTACTTGTCTACCTTAATTGTACCTGTGTCTTTATTAATGGGTTCAATTTTGGGCAAGAGCTAATATTGTGTGAGCTTTCTTAATGATGTGGTCAATTGTTTCAAAGCATATCATCTAAGTATAATTGACGTCTACACGTCTACCTTAAGTGTGCTTGTGTCTTCATTATTGGGTTCAATTTTCGCCAATAGCTTACAGTCCTGGAAGGTAGCTGCTGCGAGAGGCATCACGAATATTGAAAAACAGTATGGTGGGCCAGCTAAGTTGTGGGGTGGACACATTATCAGGCCTCAGACATGTTTCACATAGGTTTGCAGAAATGAGTTGACAAGTTGACATGTGATGTGAGTGATCATCTCCCAATGTATTGTATTCTACCCTGTAACATTCAACTAGGTGTGAGCAAGAAATCCAGGTTAGGAACATCACAGAGCGAAGCATAGGAAAGTTCGAAGAACTTATCTCTCGTACAAACTGGGATACTGTCACAGGAAACACGGAGGCAAATGCTGCTTTTGACGCCCTTTTAATGCTTTTTACGTCAGCCTACTACACATGTTCCCCGCTTAAACCACCTAAAAGCGCAAGACAACGTGTAAACCATGGATATATCTGGCATTTTATGACAAAATACGACACAGAAGTAGGTTATTTCCGACATTGTTTAAAACTAAGCGGGTGATCGATCTACGGACGTAGATGCGAGTGCGAAAAAAGTTGGGGTCTGACCTTAAAAGGGCTAAACGTGACTATTATTTGCAGAAATTTGAGCAAAGCAGAATAAATCCTCGAATGGTATGGTAGACCCCTAATGCAATATTGAGTACAGATATTCACAAGACAGTTCAATTTCGCAGCGATTATAGCAACCATAAAACGTAGGTCACTCACCAAGTAAAAAAGCCGTTTGACGTTTCGGTACAGCTACGGGTAACTTGTTTACAACGAGCACGTGCTGTGGAACACGTACCTCTATATTGGGCATTAGGTGCTGCAGTGAGTTTGAACACATTTGGTGAAAATTGTCGTGCGTTCTGTTGATAGTGTCGGGTGTCGTCTTAATAATGATGAACTGGAGCAGTGATAGAGGAGATAACTTCCGCTCGGTTATGAGTACTTTTGACTGGTCCTGCTGTACCACGTGTTCCGTCCTCTGACAGGGCTCCGTTAGTACGCTTTTATTTTTTGCAAGGCCCTTGTTCACGTCGTCCCGCTGCTTATCTTCTGCGCAGATTGCCCGTTTCACCAATGTACACTGATTCGCATTCGGCGCACGGAATCTTATAAACAACACCTGAAAACGTGGAGCGTGAGAGGCAGTCTTTCACGTCGACAAGGTCGGAACGCAGCTGCTATTGTGGGCACGTGCTTGATGTGCACACCGCGTTTCTTTAAAATGCGTGCGCAAAATTCCCGGACGTGTGAGACGGGGGAAATGGAAGCACGTTTTGACGCAGTTCTTTTCGATGCTTTTTCCTCCACATCTCGTTGCGGATTCATGCTGTTCACTATCTTCGCTTTTCGAATAAAATGCTTTGGGAAGCCATTCCGTTGCGGTTCTCTCTCGATTGTCTTCATTTCTTCTCTCACTTTCTCCGCTTCAGAGCACGTCCGTTTTGCTCTGAGGAGGGCGGCGAGCAGGAATCCGCATCGAGACGAGCAGGCTGAAGCATCTATAAGGACTGCGTCAAGACGTGCTGCAATTCCTCACGTCCCACACATCAATGAAACTCTCGCACGCTCACACGGCGCACGCTCACCTTCGCCTGGTGAGGGTTGCCTGGCATTTCCAGGATTCCAAGTGAGCTTGTGCCACATGAGAAGCTAGAAAAATGTAAAAAAATGCCAAAAATTGGGCCCATCTCCCCGCGAGTGGGACTCGAGTAAATGGGTCGCATAGGGGGTGGGTGTATTGCGTTAACGTTTAGTGTTTGGGGAGTTGGTGGTAGTGAATGCGTTGTATCAGCATCTTCTTGACGTAGTTTGAATGAGTCAAGGATATAAGGGGCGTTCGTAGCCTTTGATTCTGTGTCGGTTTTGTGGCGCAGTGGGAAGAGCACCATGTACCTCGCGTTCCGCCCACAGGCAGTGAATGCGTTGTATCAGCAGCTTCTTGACGTAGTTTGAATGAGTCAAGGATATAAGGCGCTTTCGTAGCCTTTGATTCTGTGTCCGCTTTGTGGCGCAGTGTGAAGAGCACCATGTACCTTGCGTTCCGCCCGCAGGGTCGTGGGATCGAAACCAGGCGCCGATAACTATTATTTTTTTTATAGTGTTGGGGGAGGGGTGCGGACAACGCCGAGGGACGACGGGTGACAGTGCGAGTTAAAGAAATGCTCTGCATTTAAAAATATTGAGCGAATGTTAGCCTGCACCTCGTGAGGAGCCCGCGGCTTTGGCAAGGCCGGCCTTCAAGAACACACTGCCTAGCGTTCGTGGTGGGATCTCTCGTGTGCTTTTCTCACCAGTTCACTTGCGTGCGCAACAGAAGTGAGGAACAGAGGTGACGAGTTCGCGCCACCAACGCCGAGATCGCGAAGGCGGTGTCTACGGGTTCCACATCGTGCTAACGCGGTACACTTTGGGGGAGATGTGAAAGGCTGCAGACAAAACGACCTGGGCCTGACAGTAATGAAGAACTTTCAGCGGCAAGTTCGGAAATCAATTGTGAGGTGTAACAACCTGGTTTCTGACGAAGGGAGAGTGTCGCCCAGCTCTGCTTTTTCTGCAGCCTTGCAACAGTAATGCAAGCCGCGCAAATTTTGTTTTATGGCGGAAATGTGACTCAAGGTGAAGTGAAAAGGAAATCAGTCAATAGCAATGACAATCCACCGGCACGTGAAAGTGAGTCGCTGGTTTCGATATTCGCTTCTGCTTGAGCTTTTGTGATGTGTAACGTATCCGGGTTCGTTGACGATGATGACTGATGGGTGTTTATGGAGCAAGGCCAGCTAAGGCAAAGAGTGCCAAACAAAAGCGGTCACCATAAAAAAGTAGGTGGTAAAACGTGTAAGCCAGACGAATGGTTAAATCAATGGTGATGGCTGGTGTATAGAGCCAGTTTTGATTATACATGATAGAAACTGAGGTTTAAAAACTAATATCTGACAAACACTTTTAAAAACGCGTTTCACAGAAACCATGGCATCCTCACGTAAAGCAACGATGGGTGTAGCGGAATGCGTTGTAGTACCCTGAAGTGTTTGTGTCGCGTTGTGTTGACTGCCTTGTGTGTGATTAGGATGTGGATTACGGATAGGCCCTGTTAGGGCAGGAGGAGATAAGTAGCAGGGTTCGGTGTCTAGGCTGACCGGATCGGGGTTCTGACCTTAATAGACACGCTTACGTATCCGGTGATAATACAGATGTTGACTGTGCAATGCGTTAACCCAGCGAGGAATTCAACACACTCCCACCACCGCAACATGCGTGTGCCACAAACAGCTATAGACATGAAACTGACAGCGAGGGCAGTCTTGCTGGCAGTCCAACCCCTTTTTTTCGGAAGCGCTGCATATCGGCAATGCCTGGGCGTTGCAGGCTGTTGTAAGCTCTTATCAGAACGATTGTGTAGCCCAGCGAATGATGCAGTTCGCCGGAACGCCTGAGTCAAAGCTCAGGCTCCTCGTATTATTTATGTACGCATTGTCTGCCTTTCAACGGCAAGCATGCGAGTCACTTTGCTTTTCGAGGGAATTCCAACGCTACTTGGCCCGCTGCTTCGGCTACTGATTCTTGCGAGTCGAGGCACAAGGTGACAAAACGAGGTCGAGTGGTTTTTCCTCGACATCCTGAGGAACGTTCACCGTTGTCGGCAGCTTCGTCGTCGTTCTGCTAGAACAGCACCATTAAAAAATCGGCGGTCGTGCGTTGTCACACCTTTTACTCCCGACCGCGGGAAATCGTCGAAGAGCTGCACAGTTTATGCGCAAACCTAACATTTCCTTGTATTGGACCACGTCGGCAACGTCACGTAACATCCGTGCCATTCTTCGTTTTCGCTTCCACGGGTGCCTCAGCCTTTCTTGCAGCTTCAGAAAGCCCCAGCGGCGTAACGATGTGGCGAAGGACACAGGACCTACGCGAAAAGGCTGCAGGTTTTCACGAGTTCTACGCAAATTGTCCACGTCCCTAGGAGATGGAAGTGTGGCCTTCCGCGATTTACTCTCAAGCTTGAGCCCTCTTGTGCATCGCCTGGTCTTCAGAGGTAAGCGTCGACTGTATCGGCGGTTTGCCGGTATTCTGCTCTGCATTTTGCCCTTGCGATGACCATTTGATGCAGTAGCGGGGTTGGAAAAGTTTGATTGACGCGATGATCTAGGCCGACGACGCTTTCTGTAAGATGAGCCCTGCCCGGTGGTAACAATGACTTCATAGGCAGGCTCCACAGACACCCCTGTTGCAGGGTCTACGCTGTCAAGCACACTTCCTTGGTATGCACGAGATACTGTCGGGTACTTGCCCGCATTCGTCGGTACAGTTTCAAAAAGTTGTGTCAAGGCTTCCCCGCGCATAAAGTCTGGCACGAAGATGTACTCAAGCGGACACGGTAGTGGCTCAATGTGTGTTTCTTCGGGATCTCACGCTACCTTGTATTCGACAAACGCCGTTTGCGCTTCCCCTGGCTCAATCGTAGAGGGTAAGTTCTCGTCGTTCCCTTTCACAGCTTTGGGCAGGCTTTCGGTAAACGAGTACACGAAGTATCAGGGTGTTTAGAGGAATAATGCCATCTCAGAAAATGATGTAGAATTGATGTCTAAAGGCCACCTAATTTTAAGGCATTGTAACCAATGTTGGAGGTGCGCGTTAGCTCTAAAAAGCAGAGCGTGTATCGATCTGCCTCGTCGACCTCCTGCTCAATTTCTTCTTCGATCAAATTAAGTATATCAGTACCAAATTCCGTGAGATCGCTTCTGATTTGTTCGAGTTTCTCTAAGTAAGCTTCCTGTTTCGGTACGTGGTGATTCGGTGACGTCAATATTCGGTCGGCATCAGTAAGAATTCTGTGAAAGTCGGTACGGGTATGCTTCCGCAACAAACACAGAGCGTCCCGCTCACCATCTTGCTCTTCAGTAGCGGTATATTTTGTGCCAAGCATGGTGGAGTGGACGGGAGGTGGCGTGTTTGCATCGGTGAGAGAGTTGCAGTCGGTTTTTGTTTGTGCACCGGGGGTGGCCACACCCGCTGTCGCTCGAGTATGGATTGTCGCCCGTCCCTCGAGGCCGGCGGTATGAGCGCCAGTGTTGGCGTCGGTGCCTCCGATGGAGTAGGTGTTCGGTAGGCGGTCACTGTCAGCCACGGCTCCAGGTGGCTCAGTGTGAGTCGGCGGTGAACGGCTCCCGGTCTGACTTGCCCGAAGAAACTGGCATCCCTGCTGCTCTCCCCGTCAGTCCCTGGTCTTCTTCTCGTGTTTCGGCACCAAATGTTAGTGCAAGAGGAGATAAGCAGCAGGGTTCGGTGTAATGGCTGACCGGATCGGCGTTCTGACCTTTAATGACACGCAATGTATCCGACGATAACAATGATGTTGATTGTGCAATGCGCATACCCCAGAGGGGGATTCAACAGGCCCTCCCCAACATGCTACGCACGGGTCTTGGAGACCCAGTGAGCAGGTGCGAGCGCGTCGCATTTGCGTGGCCTATCCGTAATCTGGCAAAGTCGACTTCCAAGCGTCTGTTTCGTGTGTCCTTGGTGCATGGCCCGAAGTGTGGTTTTATTAAGAATAACTTGTTCTCTGTCTCTGTATTCTAGTCTGTTTTCCATGTATTTAAGGTGCTTTCTGATGTGTGGCGTGACGTCGGTGTAGGGTTCCGTTGGTATGTGCAGTGAATTTGTAAATACAGCCGCAGCGGCCATCTGATCCGCGGTCTCATTACGGGTTTTCCCAGACTGGCCAAGCACCCAAGACACAGCTAGTTCAAGATTGGAGGCATATGCAGAAAAAATGGTCTTTAAGACGAGATTGATGAAATAGCTTTTAGATGACTTTGTAGATGACAATGCTTGCACCAAACTCAACGAGTCGGTATAAAGTACAGACTTAAAGACACTATGCTCAATTATATGGCTTGCAATAAGTAAAACGACATACGCCACCGCCGTATAGATCCTGGTGTTTACATTCATAGATATACATACAGTAAAATTGGGGCCGTGCGCAGCACAGGACACGGTGGATGATGTTTTGATGCATCGCTGTAAAATTCTGCACAGTCATATTTATCCTGTAAAAATAAGAAGTGCTGCAGAACTGCGCTTCTTGGAACTCAATTTTTCGCAATTTTGACGAATGACAAGTCGCGTAGCACAGGGCGAACCAGCAATGAGGGTAAAAGCGTGCTACAGGATGTTTTACAGGTATCTGAAAAGGAAACAGAAAGTTCAGACACCTGCTCTTGTACTCTTAGTGAGAAACGTGCAGAGATGGTTGTGCGATTTAAAATAATCTGGCATATGGAGGTATCATTAAAAACAGGTTTAAAAGGAGGTCATTCGTTGATGAAGCTTAAAAGCGTATCACAAGTCAACATAGTTTCGCTGGTGCGATAAGCACCATTTGTCACACTCTGCATACAGACTCTGGACAGGGCTAGTACGGAATGCGCCACACGAAAGGCGAAGCCCCAAGGGCAGTACTCGGTAGAGCATTTTGAGCGCTGTATTTATTGCGGACCCATAGACCACACTCCCATAGTCTAAACGAGATCCTAACGAACTGGAAAAACCCACAAAATGAGTTGTTCTTCCGCACCATAGGACTGGTGTGACAAAGTTTTAAGAACGTTGATTGTTTTCAAGCATTTATGCTTGAGCTGTTTGATGTGGGGAATGAATGTGCGTTTTTTTTACATTTTTTACATTTTTTACATGTGCACCTAAAAACTTGTGTTATTTTTTTACCGGAATCGAGTTGCCTTGAAGTTCATTGTCTTGATCCGCGTGGATACCGCGCCTCTTTTAAAATATGACGCTGGTATTGTTTGCAGGATTCAGTTTAAACCAATTTTTATCTGCCAAGCGAACCAGTGTCGTAACGGCAAGCTAGCCTTGGCGTTCGCTAATGAACAGATCACAGGATTTGAAAGATATCTGCGGATAGTCTACATGCATAGAGTAAACGATTGTTTGAGGCAGTGTTTGCCTAGCGAATTCATCTTCACAATAAACAATGTGCAGCTCAACGCTCCAACCTGACGAACACCATTTCCTTGTACATGAACACTTGAAACCGCAGAATCTACTCTCACCCGAAATGTTCTGTTGGACAAGTAGCTTTCAAGTGTGTTCAACAGGTTACCGGATATTCCAAAAGATTTCAAGTCAATGACGATGACATAGTGCCATGCCGTGTCATATGCGTTTTCGACGTCAAAAAATATGGTCATGCATTATTGTTTGTGAACAAAGGCATCTTGTATATATGACTCCAAGACCACAAGTTGATCATTCGTGGATCGTCCCACTCTGAAGCCTGCCTGGCAGTTCTCGAGAAGACCGTGGTACTCCAAAAAGTACACTAGCCTTCAGTTATCACCTTCTCAAGAAGCTTGCGGGGGCAGGTTTTAGTGTGATGCGACGATAACTTGGGGGTAATGTGGGACCCTTTCCGTCTTTCAGAAAGGCCACAACTATCGATTCCCTCGAGGACATGAGAAGGCTCCCCGAAAGCCACATCTAATGTATAAAAGGAGAAGTGTTTCAAGTGTGTCTGCGTGTATGTGCTGTATTATTGTGTTTGTAATGTCGTCTGCACCCGGAGATGAAGGCGTACATGTGCTCAGGGCAGCCCTTACCTCATGAAGTGTAAATTCCCAGTTGCAAGCAGATTTTGATTTGCCTTTGTAATTTAAGGTCTTCTTTTCTGCAGGTGTCTTGTGTGTCATAAAAGTGTTTGTGTTGTGTGCAGAACTGGAGTGCGTTGCCTGGTCTCTGAGCGTGTCCACTGTTGTGCTGACAAGGTGAGGCGGTGTGTCTGTTGTTCGCTAAGTTTGCGTATTCGTGTCCATACCTTGTGTGTGTCTGTGTATAATTTAATGGATGTGAGGAAGGCGCGCCAATTCTCATTTTTCGCCTCACGGCGCACACGCTTCCCAAGTGCTTTTGCCCGTTCAAAGAAGATGTGGTTATACGACGTGGGGTACCGGTGAAGCACACCCCACGCCTTGTTCTGGGCCTCACGTGGCCGTCAACAGTCCTCAGTCCACTTAAATAAAGAATAAAACGTGAAGAAAACTAGACGTGGACTAAGAAAACAAGGTAAGACAGATACAGGCGCCAACCTCCAACCGTTTTCCAAAGAAAACCACACGAATTTCTACATTACTTATCTATACAGAAGCAACAACAACAAAAAATCAACAAAAAATATTAACCAGTGTATAATCACGCTACCAAGTGTAGAAGATGGTGACAATGGCTATAATGAGTATGACAACCTATCTACTCCAGCCTCAAGAGCAATCAAGATGGCCCTAAAGCGCGTGCGTGCATTTCAGGCGCAGACCAAACCTAAAAGAGGGAAGGACAACTGCGCGTGCTAAACTACACGCTGTGATTTAAGAATGACATTTCGTTCCGGTTTTTTCTTCTTGTACGCCAAATTGAAAACACCGATCGGGGAAGAAAATTTCCGTTCAATGATGATGCCATAACCGCTTGAAACTCGGGTTTCGCTGCTCCCGATGATTGTTACTATGCGACGGGATTGAAAATTGAACGCCTAGCAGCTCTTGAGAAATAAAAAACGCACAAGATACCTAAAACACCAAAACAGGGAATCACTGGTCGTAATATTTGAACTGCTTTAAAGTGCTTTAAAGAACTTTCGTTACGAGCCAAGAGACAAGCTCCTGTAAGCGCGAAATGCGAGTGCGAGGAACACTTCTATGCACTGTAGGCTAAAAAAATTTAAAGCTACATCATTGTTTATTTATTTGTTATTTATTTACTTCTTTACCCAATACTGCATGCACGGAGCCCAAGCAGGGCTGGTGAAGGCATGTGCTAATTATTGAACGCAACAGGCGCACATCAGGCTTAGCATAACACCAAGGATGATAGTCACGAGGTGCACTAAAGGAGGCAGAATACGCAAAAAATAAATACAGAAAAATACGGGGAGTGACATAACCCAGCACTACAAGAAATGAAAGGTAAAAAGTGCAAGTCATGGCTACACCGGAAAATAAACGTTAGTGTCGATGTAAAGCGTAGGCTGAAAGTCTGGAAAGGGTAAGTTTCTTCAGTCGGGAATCGTCGGAAGGGAGAAGGAAAATTTGAAAAGGTTTCTGTGCGTGGTGAACAGTGTTCGTTATTTGAGTTCGTTAGAACACCGCCGATGGTGTTCAAAACACCGGTAAGAACCCCGCCGTGAGGCTAGCAAAAAACATACCAAAATAAAAAAGTGAAAAAGGCGCTGCACTGCGCTGTATCAACCTGTGCGAAACACGACAAAAACGCAATTCCGATCAGCCTGTTGAATCTGAACAGGTAAGGTACAGTCTTTGTCAAAATTTTGTGGGCCACGGCGACCGTGGCCGGAGCAGACGCGCGGCCGAGCAGGGGCGCTGTGCCTGCCACTGTCGGCTGGTTGGGCGGCTAAAGAGAGTGAGGGGAACTTTCGCGCTTCCTTTCGTAGTATGGCTGGCGCGATAAGTGCAGCGGGGCCGGTTTCTCAGAGCACGCGCACTTCGCTTCAGTTCAGGCACTTTGCGCAGCACTTGTCGCTCCAGAAAGCCAACAAAAGCAAGAGCAAAAGCTCCCCTCACTCTCTTTAGCCGCGCAACCAGCCGACAGTGGCAAGCGCAGCGCCCCTGCTCGGCCGCGCACCTGCTCCGGCCACGGTCGCCGTGGCCCACAAAATTTTGACAAAGACTGTACATCTCAACCGGTCGCCCGAAAAAACAGCTTTGCGAAGACGATTCCACTCTGAATGCTAGGCATTGCATCCCCATGTCACAACGAAACGTTTCGGCCCAAATTCCCTTCGTGTTCGCTTTAGGTGAAAGCCTTGCGCACTCGTCCGCGCCTGTCATTTGCAGCCTGGCTCGCTGCGCTGCTAGTAACAATGTACGCGACATATTTCAGCCGTTTTCTTTTCGTCCAATTCGAAATTCTAAAGCCGTTAGTGTCCCCTTCAGGGTATGTGCATGGTGAAATGTTCTGTACCCTAACGCGACGCAGTCGATACAAGCAAAGTCGGCGGTGTTTATGGCATATTTTATTACGCACAATAAAACGTGTGATAAGAAAGAAGCGCATACAGACCAAAAACAAGAGGCTTTGTGCTTGTTTGTTACTTCGGAGGTTGCCCAGCCGCGCACAATGAAAGCAACGACGACGACCCACCCATTGTCTCCTCCGCTCAAAAGAAGCTTTCATTGGAAGGGAAGGCCGGTTTCTTGCTTACTCAGCGCCTAGAAAGAGCGGTTTGGTTAACCATTAAGAAAATCAGCAAGAAATGCGAGAAGGGAAGCGTTCAGTTGTAGGAATAAAGCGTGACAGACAAGGAAATACTCTTCTGCAGACGGTATGCTTACTCAAGTTAAAGGGGCCATGAAGGGAAAATACAAGTCTGGTCTATGAGAAAGACTGCTTTGACCCGGTAAAAGCGATAAAAGTGTTGTTAAAAGCTACCAACAGATAGTGAAGATATTAAAGCACACGAATCAGCCAACTCGCCGTACAATTTGGGGTTATTTCTTCATGAGGTCACACAATCTAGTTTGTGTAATTGGCGACCGCCAAACTAAGCCGCGGTCATGCAACACGCCTAGGTGATTGTAAGAAACCCCTAATTCTGTTTTATTGTCTCACTTTGGCTTAACGTGCAAGTTAACGTACTGATGACTGTTCTAAATCCTGCCCATATCACGTCACCTCAGATCATCTGACGCAATCATAGCGCGTAGTTTCAAAGTTTTTATTACAGCTTCCGTTTTTTTGCATAAAAATCTCTTTGCTTGCTTAAATGAAGCTCACTGAGTTGGCGCTGCTAGCACAAGTGGCGCAAGTCTGGAGAAACAGCAGAGCTGGCGGCCCCTCTCCCTTCGTCGAAGACCTGGCTGTTGCACCTAACCTGAATTTCCGAACACGCCGCGGAAAGTATTGCATGACTGGGAGCCCCGGATCGTTTCGTCCACAGCCTTTCACATATCTCCCAAAATGGACCACGCTAGCACGCGCTACAACTAGTGGCAACCGACTTCGCGGTCTCGGCGTTTGTAGCGTGAACTAGGCGTCTGTGCTCCCCACATCACGCACGTAAACTCGTGAGTAGAAGAGCACGAAAGAAATCACGCCACGAACACTGGGCAGACTGTTCTCAATAGTCGAGCACGCTGACGACGGCGGCGCTCCCCACGAGCCACACGCTCACATGCGCTGGGCATTTTCTTGGTACGTTTTGCGAGCTCTCACGTGGCGCAAGCTTGACCGACCACTCACGTGCGCATGGTCTTGTTCCTTGGTACATTTTTCCAGTAACGCTACACGGCCAAACTGGACCCTGGCGAAATCGTGGGGGGGGGGGGGGGGGGGGCAGCGCTGGGTACAAAAACACTGCTTACTTTTCTTCCGGAAACAGGGCTAGAAGAGGTTCTGTGAACCATATGAGCATGTACATTTTGTATATGTGTGCTTTTCCTCTCTTACTCCCCTTTCTTCTTTTCTTTTCTTTTTCTCTTTATTTTTCGCTGTCACCTCACTGTATTCCCTCCATCTGGAGCAGCAAGCCCTACCGTTAGTTGGGCTGACCTCTTCAGCTTTCATTAAAGGCGTTCTCTCTCTCTCTCTCTCTCTCTCTCTAAACGTTTGAACTGCTCTGCTGTTAATAAAAAAACTTTTATGTTGTCTTCATGGGCGGCTTAAAGAAACAAAAGGGTTCGCGGGCGGAGCATGTGTTGCGGAGAGCCGAAATGGCTGCGCTGTCCTAGTTGCTGCTACGGAAGGGGGGCGGGGGGTGAACTGGAAGTGGAGTTTGGAAGATAACTGGGAGAAGGGTTGAGTTAAGGGCACTGGAAAAAAAGGAGAACGAATCAAGAAGGTACAGGAAAGGATTTTCTGGACGCCTTGGTGTCCTCTGCAGGTATTCCCCATGAGTGGCCATCAATACGATGTCGACGACGTATCCCCGTCATCGTGCACGCCACTTTTGACGTCATCACTTCTGCTAAGGCAGCCTGAATTTTGATTTCACGTAGAAAGTGTTATCAGTTTCCGGCTTGGAGGTGCCCCTGCGCCACTTTTATTCGTCGATGTCACAGTAGTTATCCCTTCCGTACTGCGGTCGCGTCTGCCCTGTTTTGCAGTATGATGAACTGTAAAAAGCTGACCGCTCCGTTCGATTTTTTAGTAACTGACTCTGCAGTTATTTTTTTATTGCGTTCATTGAGGCAACACTTAGCAGTTTTTGGCATGCCATTCATATTACGTGACAGAGTAGGGGACCAATCATTTTGTTTCAAGTTCAAATTATGAATTTTTAACGTGCCGAAGCTACAGGTGCGCTATGAGGCACCTTGCAGTGGAGGGCTCCGGAATATTTCTGACCACCTGGCGAATTTTAACGTGCGCCGAAATGTCGGCACACCAGCTTTTCGATAGGCGCTTTCAATCTTTCTTTCGCGTCGGGAACCACTAGGAAAACTATAGTTACCGCCAGTACTGAGCGGCACTGCGTGATTTGCTCGTCGCACCAGGTACGCCTTCCATTTCTGCTTCGTTTTTTTTTCAAGTTGCTTTCGAAAAGCGTTCATTGCTGCAACTGAGGAAAACCGGCCAACGTCCGCTACATGGCTTAGCGACGTAGTCCGAGCCGTCGAAGAACGTAAAGACTGGGAAAGAGAGGAAAATCTTTTGAGCTAGTTTACCAATCGCGTCTAGGGAATGGTGCAGTAATTTTTGGCTGAGGTATCTTGCGACCCCCTAATCTAAGTACTGGGTGTGTTGGGTGACTACGTTCTGCAAGCATTTAAGACTACAAAAAAGCTGAAAAAAGTGTTTTAGGGCCCCTTTCAGCTTGGGAACTCACCCTAACAAGTGGTCCTTGTAGTTAAAGTCTGTAGATCAATGGTATTTTGTTAGTCTCTTGTGGGTTGACGAGGCTCTTACAATGGCGGGACGTCACATGAGAATGTGCGAGAAGCAAAAATGTGGTAGGCCGGTTAATGTCCGGTTCACGGCATCTCGGGTAATTAGGGGCCGCTGACAGGATGACAGGAGCGTTGCTCTATGGGGCTGTCACTGACTCTCTTCGCAGTTCTGCAGGGATCAAAGGAGTATATAGATAGGCGAAGCCATACACGCCTTTTGTGAGCAGGATGCACTGAAACTTCGGCTACTGGCAAGGTTGCTCGGCATCCAGCGATGGAATCACGTTCGTAGACGGCTCCGCGTTCACATTTAGCCATTAAGCGGCGAGATACACGAGAAAATAGTGCAGTCCATGTACAGCGTCACGACAGATTTTCGCGAGCGAAGGTGCGTGAGACTCTAGTAGCGAAGCACGAGAAGGAAAAAAAACCTGCAGAAATGAGGAGAATTGTCTACTAATGTGAAGCATGCTCATGCTGCATGAAAACAATGTGAGTACTCTAAGCGAAATATTGGTATGAGTAGCACAAGGCGTTGGATTATTTCATTCTCTTTAGGCTTTCTTTTCGCCAAATGATGTGAAGATATACAATTATAGCGATGAAGTGCCTTTATTCGATAACCGCGTTTTTTTTCCAACGATACAATGTGTATTGCAGAGTTGGTCAGTTTGCGCAATTTTTGCTCCCTAATTTCGAACATTCTTTTGCGAACATTATTTTTGTTCTTCAGTTTTGGAGAGAGATGTACACGATACGTATTTTTGATTTCTTTTGATCATTTTGCTGAAGGTTTTATTTTGGCTATTTTTCCTGTTTTTTTTTGTGTTTCCGAAATTCTGTCCGACCAATCACACATGCTTAAGGTATTTCAACAATTAACTGCTACTAGCGCCAAGTCCGTATTTTTCGTGGAAATGCATGACATTGTGCGGTCTTGTCTGTCGGAGTAGTGAGCAAAAAATATTATGCCTTAAAACTGCGGTACCTCAGTTTTTTCAAGAAGGCCTGCTGGTCTTTTAGAATGATGTACGCGCACTTATTCATAGATGCCCCTAAGAATGCTACTAGAGTAAAGGTTTGGTTTTCTTATGGTACATGAGCTTTGGAACTTTTGATCTGTTCCGATTTGATAATTTTGTCCAGAAAATACAAGCTCACGGTTACCCCAGCCTGAAGTTCCACACCAAGCCGACGAGAATGCAAAACACCCATTGGCTTTTTATCACTTTTCGAAGCATCTGGCTTACTGGATATGAGACTTAAGCCGAGCCATCTATCACTTACGTGCCGTGCAAGGGTGCACCACAGCACGAAGGGCGACCCAGCAATGAAGCAAACTTTAAGAAAGATGCGGCGCCTTTTCTCACTACTCGCGCTTCATGATTTTTTGTCCCTGTAAGGATCTGCCGACCCTTACTCGTGGATGCCCGCGAGGTAACAGCAAGTAATTCTCTGAATCCAAGCAATGATCAAGAAACAAGAATCATCTCTGCGTAATTCTGCCCGCAGTTCATTCCTCGATGGTTCGGTATGATTTGTTTTCTTTCAGGCTGTTTCGTTCCGGACGCGAACAGAGAGAACATTTAGTGATCTAGTAATGCTGCACTCCAAGACGCAACGAAGAAGAGGGGCTCTCACCTCTTGTTATACCAGGAGGTGGGTGCTTAGGTTCTATTAGACCCGGTTACATGGTACAAAAAAAAACAGAACCATCGTTCAAGTTCCCCGCCTTAAAAGGGTAAGTGTGGTATGCCTGCCGAACGAGAAGAAAGCCCGCTTTATAGGTCTGTGCATATTCATGCGATGGATGGTTTCTTGGCTTACATTTTCAGTCGTACGGCAGCGAGCTAAAATCTATCAGTCATTTCAGGAGAACACACAGCGAACGAGGAGATGCGTCTGATTCTTTTTTATACACCCGGTCGCCTCTGATTGGTGTTCCACGCCTCAGCACAGTGCTAACAAGCCACTGAAAATTCCTTTCACTGAATATATTGGAGTAGAACTGTGTTCCAGAACGCCGCAGTGGCGGTCTTTTGAACGGCGGGCACAACGCCAGCTAGAACGTTCCTTGCACGTACACGGCTTTTACAAGTGCAAACGATGGACAGTGGTTCATTCCTTCGGTAGATATGAAACAGGCGAGGGATACTGGGATCGTATAATTGAATATTGTTCGTTTACCGTGAAATGAAAGTGATAAACGCATAAGTTAGTCCTCGAGTTTTTATTTTCGGCTTCGCTGTACTCTCTGGATCGCCATAATTACTATTGTTATGCCGAAGTGGGCAGAAGGTAGAATACAGGCATGTATGGTTCGACATTCCGTCTATTTTTAGCGGAGAACTGTTTTATGCCTCTATTAAACAACGTCTGATCAGCGTCACTTTCCGCAAATGAGCTTCTTTTGAACTAGCAGAAAAAGCACATTAGCCCGATCAGAATGAAGAAGACAGTAATGGAGAGCGGACAAAAAAAAAAGGCGTAGAAGGCAGCCGACTGGAAAGGTTTATTCCGTGAGGACTATATTATACTGCTCAAAGATCGGCTCTAGTAGACTGAGCTTGGACCTTTTCTTGCAAAAGAGACTATGTAATCAAATAGAGAGGACCTGAATAGCACTTGAATGGGCTGTAACATTCCTGCATTTCTTTTCATCATTTTGCCTTCCCCAGGTTTTTGTCTTGGCATTTAGGTTTTGCTTTAAGGCAAAGTAAGGCCCTCTACTTGTGGCGTGGTTTTTATTCTGTTCATTTTTTCCAGTTTAAGAGCCGCATGACGTTAATAAATTATATTTTGGTTGAAGGATTTAAATAAGACGGTGTGGTACACTCGAGAACGTAGACCTTGGGGAAACAAAGTCGTTAAAAGATGCCTCAATATCCCGTAGACGTGATCACCACGCAGGCATGCCATTCGTAGTAATAAGTGCTACAAGGCTACTTCTTTGTCTGGTTTCACATTGAACTGCATATTCTGGATAACGACATAATTTTCCTTATACGTTTACAAAGCCTCTTAATTGAGCCTTTTGTGCTGTTAGCCAGTGCCCCTCTCTGTGCTGCTCACTGATCTTGCTCAGAAGCAGCTCGCGGTGTTTCACGGCAAATCTCCTGCAAGACGGACTTTGCAGCATTAGTCTACATTATTGGCAGAAACACTTTATCACTAGCCTTATTGAACCGTAAGTGTGAGCTGCATCTTACATTTCGGGTATTTCGTAGTTCAGTCGAAAGATTGATATCCAATGAAAGGCACATAACCAATACGACATTTACAACGCCGCACGACGCCTTTAAACTGTCGCGTCTTGCGAAAAAAAAATAATAAAATGGTCATCTTACACGCTCCTATTCTCGAGAACTCCTCCCAAGCCTTTTAGGTAGTCGGGGAACATAATGACGGCACCACTTTCTGCTCTGACGTTGCAGTGTTTTCCAAAAATTACCATGAGCAGGACGGTTCAGTGTATCTGGGAAAAGCAAGTTTGTGCACAAAAATACTGCGTAATTTTGATTCATTCATCATACGGCAGGGAACTACATTTGCGTTGTGTTGTTAGAATTATGTATCTATATACTACGGGCTTCGATTTATGCACTAACCAAGCTCTGAAGCACATGCTTGCCTTCATCGTGGCCACAACCTTGATTTTCTTTCTTGCTTGCTTTCCGGTTGGACGCAGGCACTGGAAATTAAAAGATAATAATAAAGAAGAAATCAAAACCATGGCCGTTATTTTGATGGAGAAGCACTAGTACAGACACTAAAAGTTATGACCAATTGCACTATATCAAGGTGTCTGACCAGCGAAGCTGTTTAGCGCACGACACAGAGGTGACTCACAATTTATAGGTTAGGTAGAAACTTGTTTGTTGATTGATTGATTGATTGATTGTGGGGTTTAACGCGCCGACGCAACGCAGGCGATGAGGCGCGCCGTAGTGGAGGGCTCCGGATTAATTTTGACCACCTGGGGATCTTTATCGTTCGCCGAAATCTCGTACATACGGGCGTTTTTGCTTTTCGCCTCCATCAGAAAAGCGGCCGCCGCGGCCGGGAATCGAACCCGCGACCTTGTGCTCAGCAGCGCAACGCCTTAGCCACTGAGCCACCGCGGCGGGTGAAACTTGTTTATGGCGACGAAACTAGTTTTTACAAGGAAATGCAACTCACCTTTTGATACAGTCGCTATAGCGGCAATTTTTATGTAACTATTGTCGGCAAAGCTTTCGTAAAATATGTTGTCGTTCTCCGTAGGCGCAATCTTCTCGTTTATGCCTACGTACAGACAACAGACGGTATTCGTAGCGTTGACATCTGCACTGTGAACTAATTGGGAGGAGTAAATAAACCTCGGAGTAATGGTAGTCGCCATAGCGGCCAGCTTTCAAATATTTGTTTGGGAAAGTTTCGATAAATGAAGAGTAACGGCGGCTTTCGGCAGAACACTCGGGTAATGGTTGGCATTCCCGCAAGGCTCTTTGCCTCATTCGAGAGAAAATGGTCCGAAACACGCCGTATAAAAGTTCCGTTTTAGAATTATTTTCAGAGAGCCTCAATCCAACTGTATATTACACAAATTAAACACAAAATTGGCAGGCGATTAACAGCCTTCCGACAAACCCGCAGCCACCCCGCGTGTCACGTTATCAGGGCCTACAATCGCCTCGGCATAAGAAAAACCGCAGTGGCTTCTGCCTTACAGGCGAAATGATAGCACGAGTGACGGCTCGCTCCCCTTCTTCAGCGAGTCTTCCCGTCTTGGAGAAGTTGATTGCAGTACCGTAAAAACTTCCTACGGTGGCTTGTAGTGGACCCTTGGGGCACTCACAAAGTTCAAGAGCTGTTCAAACTTGATGTTGGTAGTGACGGTGTGTTCGGCCTGCCACTTCTGCAGGCAGATGGCGAAACACTCGCAGACGTTTTTCGGGTGTTTGGTTAGCGGGAAAAACAGCGTGGAAGCCATGGTAATCTCCATCTGAGTACCGATCTTCTGAAGCAATAGCTTTGTTTGTTCAATCTGAGAATATTAAAAATTAGATAAAATAATATTTGGAATTTACCGCTCACACGTAGGTACCTTCCCGTTCTAAACGTTTGTGGCTAGAAGATTGTTTATTTTTCAAAGTAGGTAACGGTAGGTACCTGCAGAAGCCGCACTTTCACAACGGCTCGTGTGCTCTTCAACATTCGGGTTGCCAATTTCATAGCGGTTGTTGGTGGGGCACGGAGTACATCTGTGGGTACGGGCCTTGGCAGTGAACGTTCCAAGGAGGCGGGGGGGGGTGTCTTATCCCGCTAAGCGAACTCTAGTGACGTTATTGAATCGAGGTGCGTAGACAATATACAGGCTTGCCTAATCATGCTCAGTTTCATTACCAGCCTATCTGCGCCCACTGCAGGGCAAAGGCCTTGCCCATGGACCACCAATTATCCCACTGTGATGCTGCTCCGTATGATGCTCAGTGTAGCCTGAGCTTAAAAACCCTCAACAAAGGATACTCTAGATTCCTAAGAAAAAAAGAGCGGGCCAATCAACCCTTTCGAGGTGGTTTGGAAGTGCAGATTTATACACCGCCTACAAGGGGTGACTACGGCCCGCTTGCGTTAATCACGTGTTACACTGTATCAGTAAAATCTTATCTATTATTATCATTCAGAACTCCTTCAGAACGGCTGATTGATCGGCGGGATACACACTCAGACTGCGTTTTCACCGGAGTGATGTTCTTCGTGAATATTAATTTGCACAGATGGTACTCAGTTTTTCGGCATCGGTGTTGCACACGAGAACAAAGTTCGAGGACGAAATGGGCGAACCACTGGACCGCACACGGCCGCTACAAGTGCCGTAGCCGGAGAGCACATTGACACGAGAGGACGCGTGGCGCTATCACATGGCAACCAGCGAAAACGCAGCGGGTAAACCTAGCGTCACTAAATAAAGGCTTTTAGAGTATCGGCACTCTTTTCTCTTGTTGTTATGTGCCGCCGGGATTTCCATTGGTCGGTCGGCACCACGTGATGTTTGTTTACATATGGGCGCAGCCATTTTGTTTTTGGGCGCCTCTCCTCTCTCTCTCTCTCGGCTGCGCGGGCGCTTGAGCGGCCGGTCGCACTCTGCCCGTCACAACCGGCGGCGGTTTCGTTCGGAGAGATGGCAACACTGCAAGCCAGAAACAAAATGGCCCCCAGACGCCTCCAGGTGCGCGAAGTGGCGGTACTCTTAAGCGTAGCTTATTTAGTGACGCTAGGTAAACCCGCAGCTGCACTTGGTGAGTACATCGTCTGTCCGCACCGTCTCTCCTAGTGCTTGTGGCTCAATTGATACGACAACGGGCTATCACCGCGTTTTTCTATTCGGTCCAGGTTTGATTTCTGGAGGTGCCAACACAGGCTTTTATTTGTTCGCGGGAATTTTCTGTTGACGCCGACGGAGATTCGTTCAGGTCCTATTGGATATAGATAAGAGCTCTTTGCCGATACGCAGCACGTATTAAAGGTTGGTTCGGCTGCTTTTTTGTAGCGTAAGCTACACTGGCCGAGGTTGAGCAGTTTCGCGTGTGCCGTGAAGGGCCGTTCCGCGCAAGCGCGAGGGACATTGGATTGAATTGGTTTGGCTTGGCTTGGCTTGGCTTGGCTTGGTTTGGTTTGGATTTGGATTGGATTAGATTGGATTTGGATTGGATTGGATTAAAGTGGATTGTGTTGTATTGTGTTGCGTCATATCCGCAGCAGACGCACTGGCGCCGGCGCGTGCCCAGGCGTGCGCCTCAATTGCGCAGTAGCCAAGTCTGACGCTGCACCGGAACCGCTTGATAGCCGTTACTCGTGGCTCGTGAAGAGCCGTGCTGAGCATGCGCGAGGAGCAGTGACTGGACAGGACTGGACTGGACTGGAATGGACTGGATTACGCTGAAATGAACTGGACTGGACAGGACTGGACTGGACTGGACTGGACTGGATTTGACTGGATTGCTGAACCTTAGCTCACGCTACGTATATCCTGGCATAGCAGGGCTAAGCTACTACTAATTTTTTTACCCGCCAACGGTGGCGGGTCGTGCAGTGGGTTAGAGTGAAGCCCTTCCATACTGATTTTATCCGCGACCCTCCCCTCCACCCATTTCCATTCGTCTGAGCTAGGGAAGTGGATATGCCGCCATGTATTTGTTGCCGTCGTTCGCACTGCCTACTCGGCGACCGTGATATCGTGGCAGGCTCGTAAGCGCAATCGATATAGCTGCATTGTTAGTTTTGCTTTACAAGTTATGTTTTTGTCCGCCGCACCACGAACGTAATGACTGTGCCTTGTGTTTTTCCCTAGCACTCTTTGATAACAGCAGCGGAAGTACCACCGCGATATCCGTGCCGGTGAAAAAAATGCTGCCACCGCTTATTATCGCAACCGCTCTTCAGGGAGCTCGGGTACACCCATTGTTATTTTTCAGCGCAGAAAGCCGGCGTACGTAGGGAAAGAGCACTTGGAAAGCGCGCGTGAGTACATGTTTACTTCGTCCGTGATTGTTCTCTCCTAACGCCGCAAAAACATGGAAGGCGGGGACGCAAGAGAGCAGGTTTATTAGATCCGGCAGAAGCGGAGCTTGGTTGCGGCGGCTCTTAAAAGGCTCCGGTGCCTTAAAAAGGCGGCCACGGACGGGATGAAATAGGTTTACTTTAGAGAATATTGTACAGCGTATAAGACAGGACAGAGGACCCATCTCCTATACACAAAGCGAAATAAAGATAGCTTTTCTGTACCTCGATAAAGTGGTATTGATAAAAAGCACGAGAACTGACGCGCTGAGCGAAGGTATGTAGTTGTTTGAAAACATCGCAGGCCTGTTCTTTGAGCTTGTCTGCTCTAAATCCACCTTGACAAATATGATTTCATTTTTTTTTTATTTTGAAGAAGTCTGAAAAACTGGCCTGACTGTTTAAGATCACCTCGAGACAGTTCTGGTGCCGCAGCTTTAGAGCACTGCCATGAACTTTATCAGGGAGGCAAAAGGAAATATGAAATGATCGTTAGTTCCTATCGTTCGTACTATAAATTCGCGCTAAAATAGAGAAATCTTTCCTAATGCTGGCAAAATAAGTAGAATCGCATAAAACCCGTCGCGCTAATCCAGCTCTCACAACATTGGTCGCTGGAGGTCATCCTCAGCTCCGACATAGACCTGTAATCTTTTCCGTCACCGGCTCTTGCAAACCGCGGATAGCGTACGCAAAATACAGAAAAAATCAAAGCCGCTGTGTCTAACGATAATTACAGTGGAAACGTGAACCTTCCTGTGTGGTAAATTAGGTAGGTGGGCGTTAGCAATTTATTTGTTTGAATATCATATATTTAGAAGTGCGGATAGCAGGGGACAAGTCGAATCCTGCAATCAAGCCGCTGCCAAGCTGTCTGAATGACACATCGGATATGATGATGATGATGATAGTTGGGTTTTATTGGCGCAAGGCCGACTATGGGCAAAGAGCGCCAAAGAAGAAGTTACTGAATTATGATGAGACTGTAAGTACTAAAACATGTGACTAAAAGTAAAGGTGATGCAAAACAAAAGACAATGGAGATGGCTGGTGTATAGGGCCAGGGTGATTACACATGATATGACAAGAGCTGCAGGAAGTTTACCTCAGCTAAAAACTTAAATACACGTTGACTAGAAAACATTGGTTCGTCGGCTAAAAAGTATGATGGGTGCAAAGGAATGTGTCGTCTGTATAATTCAGGGAAATGTTTGTGTCGTGTTGTGTCAAGTGCCTTGCATGTGATTAGTATGTGGACTACGGATAGGCCCTTTCCACACCTGCTACACGTGGGTCCCGAAGTTCCAGTGAGCAGGTGGGAGTGCGTAACATGTGTGTGGCCTATCCGCAGCCTAGCCAGGGCGACTTCAGTGTATCTGTTGTGTGAGTCAGTTATGTAGCGTCCCAGTTGTGGTTTTATTACGTGTAGTTTGTTGTCTGTTTGTTGACTCCAGTGTAATTGCCATGTGTGACGAAGCTGTCGTCTGATGTGTGTCTTTAGGTCGGTGTAAGGTATTGTTGTTATGTCAACTGTGGTCATGAGAGCAGCAGCACCAGCCATTTGATCAGCAGTCTCATTGCCAGGGATTCCACAGTGACCTGGTACCCAGCATATAGTTATTTGAAGATTTGAGGCATATGCAGTCATGAGTACCTTGAAAAGAGCATTGATCACATAGTTTTTTGACGACCTTCCTGATGACAGTGCCTGCACAACGCTTAGAGAATCTGTGTAGACGATGGACTTTGGAATCTTATGTTCGAGGATGTGGTTTGAAACGAGTAAAATGCCATAGGCTTCTGCCGTGTAAATACTGCTATGAAAATTCATTGTCTTAGTTACGGTAAAATTTGGTCCGTGCGCTGCACAAGATACTGTAGAACCAGTTTTGGACGCGTCGCTATAGAATTCTGCGCACCTGTACTTGTCCTGTAGGAACAGGAAGTGCTGCAGAATTGCATTCCTGGGTACCCTATTTTTTTCTACACGAATGAATGACAGGTCGCATGTTACAGGACGAAGATGCCATGGTGCGATGAAATTATGAATGGGTGTCTTGTGCGTGTCTGATAGGGGGACATGGAGTGCAGAAGCCTCTTCCCTAACTCTGAGAGAGAACGGTAAGGGAATAGACGGCCTGTTTAAAAAGTGTTGTAAATTTGATGTATCGTTCATGATGGGATTAAAAGGATGGTTGGTCAGAGACACGATCTTGGATGCATACAACAGGTCAACATACTCCCGCTGATGCCCTAGGCACCATTTGTCGCACTCGACATAAAGACTTTCAACAGGGCTAGTGCGGAATGCGCCACATGAGAGGCGAAGGCCAAGATGCAGCACTGGGTCGAGCATTTTCAGTGCTGTTTTTGTAGCCGACCCATACACGACACTGCCGTAGTCGAGCCGAGACCCCACCAACGCTGTGTACAGGCGCAGCAGGAGTTGTTTGTCGGCCCCATAAGATTGATGTGAGAGGACCTTAAGAATATTCATTGTTTTTAAGCATTTGCATTTGAGCTGTCTGATATGTGGGATGAATGTAAGTTTTTCGTCGAATAAAATACCTAAAAACTTGTGTTCCTTGTTCACAGGAATTGGCACATTCGCAAGAGTGATGTCTGGGTCCGGGTGGACGCCACGCCTCCTGGAGAATAGAACACAAGAGCTCTTCGCGGGATTAAGATTAAAGCCATTCTTGTCAGACCAGCCAGCAAGTTTCTTGACGCCGAGCTGGACTTGACGTTCGCAGATGGACAGGTTACACGATTTAAAGGATATCTGCACGTCATCTACATACATGGAATAAGAGATTGTAGGTGGCAGTGCCTTTCCAAGAGAGTTCATTTTTGCTATGAAGAGAGTGCAGCTCAACACTCCACCTTGCGGCACGCCATTTTCTTGCACATGTACCTTTGACAGTGCAGAACCAACTCTGACGCGAAAGGTTCTCTCCGACATATAACTACAAAGGATGTTCAACATGTTGCCCGCAACACCGATTGACTTTAGGTCACTGAGGATACCGTACCGCCAAGCGGTGTCATAGGCTTTCTCTATGTCAAAAAACACCGTCAGACAAAATTGTTTATGCACAAAGGCATCCTTTATATATGTTTCAAGAGCTACGAGTTGATCGTTCGTTGATCGCCCCGCCCTGAAGCCTGCCTGGCAGCTCTCGAGAAGACCGTTGTACTCAAGGAAGTACACGAGCCTGCGATTTATCATCTTCTCGAGAAGCTTGCACAGGCAGCTGGTCAGGGCAATGGGTCGATAGCTAGCAGGAGAGGAAGGGTCCTTCCCTTCTTTCAAGAATGCTACAACTATGGCCTCCCTCCAAGACTTTGGAATGTGCCCCGAAAGAAATATCTTGTTGTAAAGGTGAAGGAGTGTTACAAGAGTGTCTGCGTGTAAGTGCTGTATCATTGTATATGTAATGTTGTCTGGGCCTGGAGCTGAGGGTTTACACGTGCTTAAAGCAGCCCTCAGCTCATGTAGTGAAAACAGGGAGTTGTAAGAGGTCTGTGATTTGTTGTTGTCGCGTAGGGACTTCTTTTCACAACATGCTTTATGTTTCAGGAAAGTGTTTGTGTAGTGTGCTGAACTGGACACGAGTTGGAAGTGTTGTGCGAGTGTGTCAGCCTGGTCTTCGAGTGTGTCCCCTGCAGTGCTGACCAGAGGCAGGCTGTGTGTTTGTTGTCCCTTGAGTTTGCGTATTCGTGTCCATACTTTCCTTGTGTCTGTGTAGGAGTTTATTGATGTTATGAATGTACGCCAACTCTCTCGTTTTGCCTCACGGCGCACACGTTTTCCTAACGCCTTGGCCCGTTTGAACAAGAGGAGGTTTCCCGACGTGGGGTACCGACGAAGGATACCCCACGCCTTGTTCTGGGCCTCTCGCGCCCGCCTACAGTCCTCATTCCACCACGGCCTCCGCTGGTTGCGCGGGGCACCAGAGGCGTGGGGAATGGACCTTTCGGCGGCGTCGAGGATGTGCGCCGTGAGGAGTTGGGTAGATTCTTCAACGTGTAGGTGTCCTATGGATGTGTGGTGTAGTTTGGATGTCTCTGTAAATGTATTCCAGTTAGCTCGTGTTTCATTGAACCGATTATGGGAAGATGGACTGCATGGGCCTTTACCTATGTATGTAAGTGAGGTGGGGAAGTGGTCACTGCCATATGGGTCAGTTCCCACACCCCACTCGAGAAGAGGAAAGAGAACTGCGGAGCCAATAGCCAAGTCAAGACATGAGTATGTGTTGTGTCCTATGTTATGATATGTAGGCTGTTTATTGTTGAAAAGGCATGCTCCAGAGGATGTAAGAAACCTCTCTATCAGGCGACCCCGGGCATCCGTACGAGAAGAGCCCCAAAGAGAATTGTGAGCGTTAAGGTCGCCTGTTAGAATGTACGGTTCGGGCAGCTGGTCAACCAGCGCCTCGACGTCAGAGCTCGAAACTGTAACATCAGGAGGAATGTATATGGAGCATACCGTTATCAACCTATTAAATATTATTAAGCGTATTGCTACAGCCTCAAGGATAGTGTTTAAAGTGACAGGGTGGCATGCTAAGGATTTCCGGACGATTATGGCCACACCGCCAGAAGAGTGTGTGCAGCCATCCCTGTCCTTTCTGAAGACCATGTAACTATTCAAGAAATTTGTGTGCTTGGAATTCAAATGTGTTTCCTGAACACACATTACACTTGGCTGATTAGCATGCAGTATTTCGTATACATCGTCAAGATTTTTAAGAAGGCCTCTACAGTTCCATTGAATTATGTTTTCTCTTCCCATTATTTAGTGTGAGAGCTACTGGAGTGTGTGTGTTTGTTTATGTGTCGTCTTTCGGGGCTGTGACTCTCGCCTTTTTTGGCTTGTCGGGAGGCTTTGGCGTCGGGACGCGTTCCTTGCGCTGCGTTGAAGGCAGGAACGGCCCGACATCCATGTCGTCGTCAGATGTCCGAGGGGTGCCCGACGGACCGGGCCCCCCGGACTTGGCCCCCCCTCGGGAGCCCTTCGTTTGAGCCGCCACCGCCGAGGGCGTCCGGGGCGCCAGAGGTGGCACGGGCGGTGCGGTGACGGTGGGAGCCGGTGCGGGGCCCGTGGTGTCCATGGCACTCTCCAACGGACTGGAGGACGGGGAGGCAGGGACGGGAGCGGCACCGGTCCCGACGGAAGAGGCTGCCACCACAACCGCTGCTGCCTCAGCAAGCGGCGTGGTGGCGGGTTGGGCTGCCAGAGGCAACCCAGGGGGGGGCGGAGGGACCAGGTCAGACTCGCTGAACTGGGTCCCTGTGGAAACCAAACGCCGCTCCGCCCCCCGGCGAGCTGCGTCGGCGTACCTCCCCAGAGGGAAAGAGGCGAACCTCTTCCGCGCCTCTGGGAAGGTGATGTTTTCTGTGACCTTGAGATTGATTATTTTCTTTTCTATTTGGAACTTTTCGCATTTCCTGGAGTAGGCCGCATGTGGGCCCCTGCAGTTTGCACAAGTGAGGATGTCAGAATTACAGTTGTCGGTGGGGTGGTCCTGCGCGGCGCATTTCGCACACGTTGTTTTGCCGCGGCAAGAGGTTGTACTGTGCCCGAACCGCTGGCACTTGAAGCAACGGCGCGGGTTCGGAATGTAAGGACGAATGGAGCATCGAATGAAGCCTGCATTTATATATTGTGGAAGTGCCGAGCGGTCAAAGGTCAGGATAATGTGTTTGGTGGGGATTATCTTGTCATCCCTGCGCATCGTGATGCGCCGCACAGCTGTGACGCCCTGATCCTTTAGACCTGCGAGAAGGTCTGCATCTGTTTCCGTCAGGAGATCTGTCTCAGAAATCACACCCTGGGAGCTGTTTAGGCTCCTGTGGGGCGTGACCCTGATGTCCAGATCATGGATGCGGGTTTGTGCAAGAAGAGTGTGGGCTTGTTGTTCAGCATTGACTTCTACCAGGATTTCTCCGGTCCTGAGCTTTTTAGCTTGATATTTGCCACCTATGGTGCTTTGCAGAAATTTAGATATCAAGAATACAGACATGGAAGCGACAGGTCGTGCTGAGTCAGCTGACTCAATCACAAGAAAACGAGCATAATTATTCGAGGTTGTTGACAAGACAGTTGTTGAAAGAGGTGGGTACGAAACTTCGGTGCGGCCCCTTTTCGGGGGCCGATCACGTTTGGGGGGGGGTTTGGAAAATGCCATATGACACATTGGAAAGCAGGGAGACGGGGGTACTTTCTTCTTTGACCTTACCCTGGTAGCCAAAGAGGTCCCGGAGCTCCCTGCCTGGTGAACAGACAGGGAGCCCATCCGCCGGAGCTTGACCTGGGCTCCGACGGCCACCGTTCATGGTTTCTAACCCTTCACCTATAAACACATTGCCACGGTTGGATCCAGCGTATGTTTGGGGGCTCGGGGTCCGCGGTATCGCCAGTACCGTCACCAAGATTGCTCAAGGTGCCCCGTGCGGGGGACACATCGGATAGGCGTGGCCTTCATTACGCAAGGGAAGACACAATTGAAAGTCCAAAATCAAGCCACTGCCACGCTGACGAATGGTACAGGGGACAGCCGTCGCCATCATTACGCGAGGGCAGAGACAAGTCATAGTCCAAAATCAAGCCGCTGCCACGCTGTATGAATGGCACATGGGATAGCCGTCGTCTTTATTACGCGAGGGCCGGGACAAGTCACAGCCTAAAATACAGACACTGCCACCGTTACTGAATGGCCCATGGGATAGCCATCGCCTTCATTACGCGAGGGTTGGGACAAGTCAAAGGCTAACACCAAGTCGCTGCCACGCTGTCTGAATGGCACATGGGATAGCCGTCGCCCTCATCACGCGAGGAACCCACGTTCGATTCCAACTACGGGAAGCGTCTTTTTCTTGTTTTTCTCATCATCCTCATCATCATCTGCCCACCCTTTGTTTAAAGTTGGCCTTCCTGCAGTGCGTCTTGGTTACTGCACCGCTACCATTGATCCCAAACAAGCTTCGCTTTAAAAATGACATTCCTTCAACCCAAACTGCGCCAGGATATTTTATAGAACAAATAATAGACCGATTTGTCTCGCTCATAATCCTTTACACCGCAAATCCAAATAGTAGCCCGTGCAATTTTGCGTCATTTCGATATTTCTTCAATGCTAAGCGCATTATTGCTCACCCTTTTTAGCACTGATAGAATTTCGATCAAGTGCTTAGCATTTGTCTCGGCGATTTTATTGTACACTAATTCTTACCTGTGGTACCTGGATTGTAATTACAGGTTCGCACACATAGACCGCTTGAAATTGCTTAAAGTTAACTAAGCGGGCTATGTTTCCGCTTTGATGCATGGAACCCTTCGTCCGTAGAATTTCCATTTCCGTGTGAACGTGTGTGCGCATGAGATCAAGGAGGTGCCAGTAACGGAGTCGAATGAAAAAATCAACCTACCATTCAAGTCGCGATTCGTAATAGTGTCGGATGACTTGTTTGCACAGCTCGAGGGGTATCTCCAGAAGCCTCGAAACGAGAATGGATTACGTGTTTCACTCTGCTGTTTATTTTAGGCGTTGTCAGATGGGTTATAAAAAGATGAATGTGCTTGGGCTGTTTTCTTACGGACATAAGCCGATTTTCCACCGTAGCTTTGTCCTTCAACTGAGCAATGTTTGTGTCCCTATCCCTTCTTTTTTATTTAGGCCGCCTCCTCAGTCTGAGCCTTTTGTGTCATTGTTCGGTGCTGAATATCTTCCGGTGTTTATCCCCCGTAGAGAACCTTCTCGCCTGAAGGCACTTTCTAGTTTCATGTCACTGCAAGTAATCAATGTGGTAACGGCTTTCCCCTGCGTGGTCCTTAATCCTTCCCGTCACAGTTTTCATACCATTCCTCTTCTAATGTTCACCCGGTTCAACATTCGTGAGTCCTCCGGCGTTAACACCTATATCAAACTTTCTGATCAATTGTTTTCTTCTCTGACACTCTTTGGATGGCATCTTCTTCACGACGTAAAATTTTTTCGTACAATGTTTGCAACGCTTCAACTGGTATGCTCAACACTTTTTCATAATGATGGAGTTGAAGGGATTTCTTGTTAGTTTCCTCTGTACTCGCTTGATATCCGGGAATAAAACAGCAAGGCCACGATTGCTCTCTCACGGACGGATTAAGATGCCCCTACCTCTGTGGACATCATGAACAGTTGTTTTCAAATCATAAACAATAAATAATACGTATTAAAAATATGTAATCCATAAACGCGAGGCGTGCCAGCTGGCCTAGCGCCTTCACGATGTAACCTCCCTTCGTCGTTTTTGTACAGATTTCTTTCTGCGCTGCGGCGAGTGCCAGCGCTATACAAGATATCGCAAGACTCGGCACAACAGTCTTCATCACGCCTTGCCTAATTTTGTTTAGGCACTCCCGACATGTGGCAATGTTCTACAATGGCTGTTGGATGTCAGCATGACCAGCCTCGATGACGTCTATGATAAGACGTATAAAACACCAGCTAAGCTCGAGCATCTTCGGCGTGCGCGCCGGCTGGCCTCGTGTCGTCAGGATGTTAAATTCCAAGGTCTTTTTCATGCCAATTATTTTAAAATTTTCTACTGTGAGGACAAACGATCGTTGTTTCGCCCAGTGGTCATGCCCACAGAGTCTTTGTATAGAATGCATGAAAGTCGGAATTGCTTTTTGCCTTAGCAGATGCTTTGTGTAGACATTGAGTCCAAGCCAGTTCCCGTCATTCATAGTTTGCTACCGCAATTGCTCGAAGGCCAAAAAACATTGAACCAAGGTTTGGCGTTATTGAATTCAAGATTAGTACTATAACAGCATCGCTACTGTCTTTGAAAGATGTTTGTAAAAATACGCCTCATCTTGAAAAAAGCGTACAACTGTTATGAGATAGTGTTGTTTCCCTAGAGGATTGGAGTAGGAGAATAATCTTTTATTTTGTCTTCCTAAAAGCAAAAGAAACGCTTGATGACGTCAATGAAAGCGAAGGAAGGACGTATTTACAAAAATTCTGGGTGTACTTATATCCTCCATTGAAGGAATACATAGGATTGGACCCAACCAGCGTAGCAGTGGTCTGCCTCGGCCCGAAATTATATGAATCATTGATCATCGTGAAAACGTTAATACACTCGTTAACTGTTCCAAGCTTTATGGCAGCCATGTATCCATCTCGGAGGACTCCTCTTTGTCAATACGGCTAACACGGAAGAAGCTTTGGGACCGCACATCTAGGCATAGAAAGACTGACCTCGAGGTGAAATTGGTTTACGACAGGGCTAAAATTCACAATGAGATTTTCAATGAAATGACGGTTCGGGAAAGCTAATTCTTAGCTGTAGCATGAAAAGCAAGAACGCCCTAACCAAATGACGAGGAATGAGGAAAGCGAAATATTTGCAATTCCTAAACTTTAATTCACGCAGCATGAGAAATAAATCTTCCTTCTCACGTGAATGAATGCGACTGTGAAGGTTTTATTTCAGACAAACGAAAAAAATTACAGGGGAGATGTTACTGAGTAAACATCGTAATGAACACATAACAAACATCACGGAAGCGGTTGTCTTCGGGGGATGTCGAAAAGGCAAACGAATTACCTGGCAAAGCGACATCCTCCGGCCCCCCCTCCCTCCTCGCGCCTTCTCTCCACACACCTCAGCACCAACATGACAAAGTACAAAATTTTCGATCACAGAAAACAACCTCCACTTGATACAAAGTTTAGGTAACACCAGTAAACGTAGAAGTTGTGTTATTTAAGAATAGGCATTGCAAGTGTAAACAATACCACAGAGTAGAAATACAGAGTGATATTCAACGGTAATATTACGCTTATCTATATCATAGCTTGTTCACTGTAGCTCCAGCAAAAATAAATCAACTTTCTTTTTGCAAGATTGTACTGACAGAGAAGACTGTATCAATTTAAGAATAACAGGGTGTTTGTTCAAAACGTCGGGAATTATGTAGGTTGTCTTTTGCGACCCATAGTTAGTGCGGATTCTTTCGTCGTTGTAGCTCGCATGCCGTAGATTGTATTCGTGGTTCTTCGACGCGTATTGTTCCATGAAGGCATCAGAATTATTTTTAACTATTGATAAATCAAGATAGCCATTTTTTTGTTGATGCTGTTTTGAATAGTCAGTATGCTCTGATTGTGGAAGAGTGGGGCAGCGTGGGGTCTAGGTGATTCATTTTCTAGAAAGCGTACTAGTTTCTCTCGGAGTACTAGTAGATTATCTAAATTTACTTTGCAGTTGTTCACCACACAAGCGAGCAATAACTTAGGCGAGAGTGTATTAACGCGAAATACAGCTGCTTTTTTCAACGACGTGGGCAAAAGCTGCTTCAGTTTATAGATGACGCCAATAGAGCGTGACACTCGGTTAGAATTCTATTTATATGACCTGACGAATTTAAACTTTTATTGAACGTACCACCAAGAAATTGGTGTGAAGAAACATGTCGGAAGGTCGCACCCCGAAATGTGATGGAAATCTGGTGGCTTACATCCTTATTCTTAGGACTACGAACGAAAAACATAATTTTATTTGTGTTAAATGAAACCTGGTTTGCTTCTAGTCATACCGATAATTTTTCAATCCAGGCATTTGTCAATGGATGGAGTGGAGCAAGATCACTGCCGGAAAAGAATATGTTCGTTCCGTCGGCGTATAAGGTTAAATCTGCTGTGGAAGAAATAAGTACGTTGTCGTTTATGTATAACAAGAACTAGAGCGGGCCAAGTATGGATCCCTCTGGTACTCCAAAATTCAGTTTTCATTGTTTGTATCTTGAGTGCTGGATATCTATGTATTGAAAAAGGTCTCATAAGCAGCTAATAATTAGATCCGAGCAAATCCCTCTAATTACATACCTACTGAATTTTTGCAGTAAAATGTGGTGCTTTATGGAGTCGAACGCTTTCTTTAAAATCAATAAAGACACCTATTGTGTATAGTTTTTGTTCCATGAGGTCAATTAATTTATATTTATGTTCAACAATGCTAACTCAGTTGATTTTACCTTCTGGAAACCGTACTGTTGCTCTGATATGACGTTGTTTGCCTCACAAAAATTTTACATTCTATTAAATAATGAACTGTTCTATAACTTTAGACATTAAAGGAAGAACTGAGATTGGTCTAAAAATATTCATATCATTTGAATCTCCTTTTTTGAATATAACAGAAGCTTTTGCAATTTTTAGTTTGTCGAAAAAAACACCTGTACTCATTATCAGGTTGCAAATGCGCGATATTCAGCTTGCAAACGTATGACGATACTCTCACACACTACAAGCTTTCTCACCGCACCTTCCCTCCACCTCACCCATCCCTAAGAAAAGCCAATAAAGTCCCTCTCCGTCAAATTCAAATCCGGTCCTTCGCTAACAATACACTTTGGCATTTGATCTACCCCACCTCTCACTCAACACACTACAAGTTTTGCCCCGAAAGGGGTACTATTTATCAAATAGTATGGGAATGCTCCCAAACGGCCGACCTCCCTCCCAATCCCCACCCCTCCCCTTCACAGTCGGCGGCGCAGCTGTCCAGCTCTGAACAGTTCACTCTAGGCGAAAACAATTCGGTTCGAATTTGTTATCTATTTCCTTAAACAACAAACAACTTCAGCATGTATCTTCCTACAAGTATTTGGGCATCATCTTCGAATCGGATATGCACTGGAAGTCGCAAATCCAACATGTCTGTTCAAAGCTGGCTTATGGGTGTCATGTCTTACTAAAAGCTCGCGAATGTTTTGATTTGCCCATACTATGGATATTGTACTTCGCTTTTGTCCATAGCCACTGGAGTTATTGACTGGAATCTTTGGGCGGCACATAAATCACATATCTGGAACCGGTTATTCTGATACAAAAGCGCGCCTTAAGTATTATGCCGTTTTCAAATTCAATAGAACCTAGCAGACCTCTTTTCCAGCTAACACGAATATTACCCTTTACCCTTGTGTACAAGCAAAAAATTACTCTAACAATTCGATGATTGTAGGGTTTAACGCGCCGACGCAACGCAGGCGATGAGGCGCGCCGTAGTGGAGGGCTCCGGATTAATTTTGACCACCTGGGGATCTTTAACGTGTGCCGAAATCTCGCACACACGGGCGTTTTTGCTTTTCGCCTCTATCTACTCTAACAATTCATAATATAGTGCAACATAGCGATCCGTTGCCGTTGAGTATATTTGTCTCCCCTAAAGTAAACACCAGAGCTGCAACTAATAACCAATTTAATTTGCCTGTTTGCCGTAACACCTACGGACAAAGATTAATTCAATTCAATGGCGCCCATATTTGGAACAGTATACCTAATAACGTCAGGAATAAAACTAACTTCTCTCTGGCTTTAAAACTGCATTTTATAAGTGTGTATAAGTAATGATCAATTGTCTTTTTTATTGATATGTTACGGATATGTTGATTATGTATGTTATAATATACGATGTGTCAAATAATTTGTTGTGATGGGTTAAACGTTTGATATGTTCATTTCCCTGCTTTTTACTAACCAATGTGTTAGTTTTTGCCGCTGTAAAGATAGCGTATTTAGTATTGGACCCACGACTAGCCTATGGGTCCAAACAGGCTATGGGTCCAAGCAGTGTCTTGAATATTTTTGCAACCATATCACATGATTAAACTGAAAAAAGAAAAGAAGAGAAAAGAACCTGGCTCCCAGCTTAACCTGGTGAGACGGGCCCGGACTGCCAGCCAGAGCCAGGGACTCCTGGACTAAGGAGTTTTCCCACTGGTCTGCCTCCACACGCGGAGTCGGATTGGGCTTCAATAAAAGTTTTATCCTCCTCCTTCTCCGAATTTAAAGCGTCATAGTAACTTACACACCCGATGTACTTATAATAACCGAAACTTGACTACCATCCGACGAAAGCGATAAGGAAGTGACTCCTCAAGATAATAGAATTTATAGCAAAGACAAAGACTCGCGGTGTGGTGGTGTCGCGATTATTTTCCGCGACTTCTTTCAAGTAACTAGATGGGCGAATATAACGAAAATAGAATGCGTCATTTTGAATCTACAGCTAGACGAGGTATGTGTAATTAAAGGTGGGTCTTACCGGCCACCACATGCAAACCTCGACTTCTGTGATACACTAACAGTGTGTTGTGTATACGCAAAGGCGATTCTAGGGACGTGTAACTTGCTGGTTATTTTAATATTCATTCGATTAACTTGTGCAGAGAATTCCCCGAACCCTTACTACAGACGCCGAGTGTTTTGCTGACGTCCTTCGTTTTCACGATTGCACTCACGGCGATACTATGTCAATTTTCAATTTCTTTTGTGTCAGCAACCTTGTTCGTATTCCGAATCCTCAGGTGCACGTTCATGAAGGAAGATCTGACCACAATATGATATCTTGGCCGGTCTCCTCTTGAACACCGGTTGCCAAATATTCTGTGGCCATTCGCTTGCCGTAATTCGGCCGAGGACAGCTAACCGAATGAAAAACGTATATTCTGGGGCCGTACGTCGTCCGGTATCCTTCATAACACTGGTTGCCCGAAGAAAACAAATATTCTACCGCTGGACGCGCGGTTCACCGTTGAAACAACGAATGCACGGCAGCCGCGCTCCGGCCGGTCTCCTTTCGAACACCAACTGCCGCAAGAACACGCATATTCTTTGGCCGGTCGCTTGCCGTGCTTCGGCCGATTACCGCTTCCCGAAGAAAAAACGGATGCCCTAAGGCCGTACTTCGGCCGTTCTCTTTCTCAACATCGGCAGCCGTAAGAGAACTGAATATCTGGCAGCCGGTTAGCTGCCGTTGTGCGTCCGGACACGGGCGGACGGAAAAATACCGAAGCGCTGGTTGCCGAATGTTGGCCGTTCAACAGATGATCAGTGGCTTCCGGAACCTGGATGCTGGCCGGACATGCCAGAAAGCGGCCATAGACCGGCCGGTCTTGGGGCACACTTTCTGTGCCGCCTGGGAAGCTAACGACGTGAACATACGGGACGTTATAGCAGAAACGTTTTGTGAATTCCGTTTTCTTTCTGAGGCGAGTGTGTGTTCGGTAGATTTGTGGTGTTTTTTACGAAATTTGTTTTCAAGTGCACGAATGACTTTGTACCAACACGGCTAAAACTACTAGTGAAAGCTGAAAACCCGTAGAGGACAAGGGAAGCACTCCGCCTCAGCAAAGTGAAAAAGATAAGGAATCGGTGGACGCAATGCCCTTCACCTGCTGCTATGAATAAGCTTGCTGCACGCACTCCCATCGTAATGACGGCTGCCGAAAAGTCAAAGGGTACTAATATTGTGTATCAATTATACATTTTATGGTATCTTCTCCTGCAATATTCTGGCGGCCTTTCTCTAAAATAAAAAGCGTTCTGTATAAGGTTGGTATGACCGATGATACAATTGCAGACAAGACGACCCTTGCCGAGTCTTTAAATACTTTCTTTACTTCGGTTTTTACAAGCGACGACGTCAAAACACCCGTTTTGATTTCTTTGAAAGCATTCCTCCTATTAGTCGTATTAAAAATCACAAGAGGGCTTATTGGCACTATTCGTGAACATTGGCGTAAGAAACCCGCGGAAATCATTGTATTATGACCGCATTCTTTGTAACGTGAATTGAAATAAATTGCTTTATTTTCCATAAAATATGCAGAGTTTTAATGTGGATTTGTTTGTAAAAAGCCACTCTAGGCAGCTTGAGAAGCCCTAAATTTCACTGACACAGGCAGCAGCAGGGGTGAAGTGAGAAAGAAAAGAAAAACAAAAAGAAACCTTTTCAAAAAAACAAAAAGAAAAAATAACAGAGAAAGGGAAGAGGGACTCCTCCCCTCAGAAAAGAAACAACAAAAAGAACTATTACACGAAGCCGAGAACAATTAAAATTTACTCATTGCATCAAAGATAACGTGCTTTGAAGTGTGTGCAAATTCATGTCTAGGTGTTATCATTCCTTCCCATTAAAAACGGAACGAAAATATTGCATACATTCAAGAAAAGACCACGTGCAGCCTTGGGAACCTGAGGAGAACATTACGAATATGCACACAGGAAATAGAATTACTAGCCTACACAACTTACGTTACACCCATAATTATAATAACAACTTCTTTACAGATACATTGTACTTGGGTCTTTTTCAATGCTTCCGTTTCTTTGTCTCTTACCCTAATATCTTCCACTGGCTTGATTCTGCTGTATGGTGTGTTTGCGTGAGTTTCTTCTCTTACATTTCGTCGTGAACAACGTTGTCAAGAGACTGGCACACACCACAGCCTCCTTAGAATCGGGGTTCTGCGCGGGTGGTGTGCACGTGTCCTTCTCACGTGCAATCACGTTGACGTAAGACGCACCAAGCACTCTTCTACAACTTTTAGTTTTCCAATTCAAAGTTTTGGGAATTTTGAAGACCGGATCCCTTAGCTCCTCAACGCTCTCTATTACGGGCAAATCGCCCAAGCGGGTGTGTGCTTCAAAGGAAGGAATAGCAACAACCACAACGTTTCAGATTTGTTTGCTTTATTTCGCTTTGATCTTCAACGCTGTTTTTCGACGAAGCTCTCTACAGTAGGTGGTTTATTTATTAAGATCAGTCCCCTCACTGCTTTCTCTTCCTTCGCCCTCGTTCTGCTCTCCCTCACCCTCCATCTCTCGTCACGCTGTTACTTTCGGTATCAACTATCCCCTTCACAGGCTTTGGGAGCTCTGCTTCCTCCCAGACGACAAAGATGCTGGGCGAAACCCATTGAAATGCGTAGAAATCGTCTCCAATAAGAGATACTCGCAGCTGATTGAATACCCTGCCAGTATCGATTTCACAAGGGTGCTTAGACAGGCAACGCCTCAAGAGGAACTGGTTCCCGCGCTGCGATAAATGAAACGCACGGTCATACAACGCCTCGTTGGAAACAGCTTTGCTAGCAGACGATAACTGAAGCGTCCGCTCCGGCTGCAGACGCATAGACGCTTGGTAGAACCTGCGGAAGCAATGTCCGGCGAGCCACCTAAAACAAGGCGAAAAACAAGCTTTTCCAGTTGGATTCCGGAATAAAAGTTTTGATTGATTGATTGATTGATTGATTGATTGATTGATTGATTGATTGATTGATTGATTGATTCATTCAATCATTTATTCATTATTCATTTACTGATTGATTGATTCATTCATTCATTTATTCATTGATCTTTAGGGCTTAATATATGCCTGCTACGGTGACCGTGAACAATGAACCACGCCACAACAGCCGCCATCACCAGCCTCGTGAGTTCAACACTGCCATGGAATATCAATCCCAATTTTCTCCAAGTTCCTCTGTCAATCAAACAAAACCCAGCCCAATCGCGGGCACAGCGTAGCGATCTAAACTCCACCAAACCATGGCGTCGACTTCGGCGGTGGGGTATCGTCGCAACCACGAAGTCACTTGCATTGCATGCACCTGTATCAAAGCTTAGCAGCAAACAACGAACGACCGAAGTCCCCAGGCCCCCGTCAGTAAAATGCTGGCATGGTGGCGGGGGTGTTCGGTCCGAACAAAGAGATAGCTCTAGTCCGAACTATAGGAGCGGCCAAGACAACATTATTTTCCCATGCCAGCCGTCTTCATACACAGTAAAAACGCCAACGATGATAGGTGACACGACCTCAACGTCTTAAACACGCTGGTCAATGTTCACGCACCCTCATGACGCGCTGAAGTAGGCAGATTTGTGATACTTAGCCCACCGTGCACACGTAAAAAAAGCCTGCCACGTTTGGTATGGTAGGGAGAAGGGCGCATTTCTTTCGCGACAGTTAACTCCTTTGCTTACTTGGATTGGGCTTGCGCTAAGCTGCACTGGAGCCACCCTCAACCCCACGTAGCGAATGCAATTCAGTTGAACAACAGAGAAGGGAGAAAATCGGAGCCGCCTCGCACAGCATTTAGAGGGCGGAGCTTTAGAAGAAGGCTGGGGCCCGGCCGGCGTTTTAAAATAAATAGCAGGGTTATTTACCTTACGCGGCGGATTCCGTATGGCCACTCGATTCTAGACGGCGCTGCATGCGCATGTTTGCACAAGCGTGAGCGGTCTCAACTAAGCGCGCTTATATAATGCCACCTGTGCTCCCCCCGATTGCGCCAGCTGGATTGTCTTCTGTCTGGATTGTTTAGTGGATTGTCTTCTATCACTCCCTGGAGCAGCTCGGAACTCGGGTGTGAGCTATCGCGGGTCTCCCGAAATAGCTCCCATGGGACATTCATCATGCACATAATTAGCTTTAGTACTGCTGGAGAAATTTAAAATGTTATTAGCTACGTTTGACTGAGATTTATTACAAGCATATTGATTTCGGCTGATGACGGCGCGGTGGCTTCCTGTCTTCGGAAGTCGTAAAACCCCCTTACACTGTGTTTAAATAACATGCAAGTGCGTTTCTGTGAGCATGGCCACAGCGTTGTGCAGGGATTAGGGGCAGATGCAGCAATAGATAACTAATAGCGAACCCTCACCAAATCAGGAATTGGTATGTGTGGCGGGAGAAGCCATCACGCGTAAGCTCACTACTAGAAAAATGCGACCTTTTTGCAACTCCTTAAATAAAGTGTCAGCGCATATCTGTTCGATTATGTTAGCTCCTTTGAGCTCCATTGGGGGATTGAGACCATCTGTAGAGGAATAAGTAGGTATGCATCTCTCGTGCCCACTATCATCATCCGAAGTGCGTTCGATTAAAGACATCGGGAGGGGTTTCCGCGGCTGGTCCCTTTCTCCTAACCATGGCCTAAAACCAGGGTAATAGTTTTATGGCGTTAGAGCCGCCACTCTCTTGGTACCAAGATGCACATTTGTGGAGTTAGTTCGTTGGCCTGATAATTTCGTGACGTCGCGGTAACTTTAATTAAATTTGAAACAAAATTCCGATGATATAGCGACGTGTTTTGTAGTCGGCAAAGTTTCAAAATTCTTCATCAAAATTTCGCGAACAAACGATAGAAATATTCGCGTTTCTTAAAGGTTCAATTAAATCTGCAGCTGTATTGTGGGCGGTACATAAATTCATATCTTCTGTTTATTCCATTCCTACAATGATGCTATGACACAAAATATCCTTATAGACTTAGCATCTCAAAGTTTGTCCAACTTATTCTAAAGGGCACTTTTGTTACATACTGCTTCTCGGATAGCAAAGTAGACGAAAGCAAAATGGGAATATTCCATTCGAGATGATCATCTTTGAAATAGCGACAATGTTGTTCAGTGGACGGCAACAATATTGACATCTTTTATGAGATTATTTCTTTAATTTCTTATGCAAACTTGTTTTCTCTCGAGGCTTTATAATTACGGCCCGCAGCTGTCACGAAGGAATGTCTTTTCGATACAGTGACCTTCTTCAGCTGGGTTGTGCCGCAGTGAGGAGACTGAAATTGATTGTATATGGCGTGCTTATTGGTTGGCCTTGAACTTATAAAACAAAAAAGGTAGTGTTGTTTTGTTTGTAGACGTGCATTTTGAACTCTGGAATCTTTTTCTAATTTTTGGCATAAAGATAACAAGTCCTGCATTCACTCACCTGGATATTGAGAAGTACTTGCATCCCCGGGTGAAATAATAATTCCCGGTTTTTGTGCTTCACTGTTTGAGCGGTCACATGGCTTCCTCTGTGTGCAGAGGTCTTTCTCCAATTTTTACGCTATCTAATGCCAACGCAGTACATTAGTTTTTCCCAAAATTTCCTGATGAGTGAAGCTCGTGATTTTACTTTACCTATAAATATTTATGAATCAGGACGCCTTCCTTTATGACCAGGACGCTTCGCCAGGAATTCATCAACCCACTTTCACTAAGCCGCCACATTTTGAACTTATCGTTGTTGTTTGAGAATGCGGCTCGTCAATGTAAGGGCTCGATATGGCTTGGTGCACCGAACTAGAATTGGCGTATTCCTGGGAGGTTTATGAATACTTCAATTCATGGCGTATTCGTATTAACGTTTTAACCCACGGCCCTCCATCTCCAGTTGCTGCGAAGAAACTGACCACCGCGGTGGTCAGACCTGTGAAGCTGCAGAGGGAGCTAAGAATCCCTGGAGCCGGACAGGCCACCATTAAAATCTGAGCCTGGCAACGTGTAACAGGGGAACTTTATCTAGCAAAGCGAGTCTGTTGGTGTTGTTCAAAAAATAGAGGGCAATAAATGGGATGCCATAGGGCTTAGTTAGGTTAGGAGGACAGGTGAAGCCTTTACGGTGCTGAAAAATAGACGGGTCCTATATTACCGCGGTCCACTAGACTAAGAGAACTGGGAGTGGGATTTATAGTAAATAAAAGCCTAGGTGGCAACGTGGACGAATACTATACTATTGACGAAAAGGTAGCCGCGCTTGTGATTAGGCTTAATAAGAGGTACATATTCAAGGTGGTACAGGGCTGCACGCCTACATCCTGTCATGACGACCAGCAGTTGAACGCTTCTAAGATGTGGAATCGGCAATGGATAAAGTAAAAACGCAGTATACCGTAGCTATGGAAGACTTCAACGCTCAATTAGGCAAGAGGCAGGCTGGGCAGTTGGGAACGATGGTCTGGGTTGTAGAAATAGCAGGGGGACCTACTAGCCGAGTACGCCGAACGGAATAGTCTACGCATTATGAATACCTTCTTCTGCAAACAGGAGAGCTGGAAGAGGACGTAGTGGAGCTCTAATGTAGAGCATAAAAATGAAATAAACTTCATATAATGTGATAACCCTGGCGTCGTGCAGGAAGTGGAAGTGCTCGGGAAAGGTAAGGTGCAGTGACCACCGTATTGTAAGATCTCGAATTAGGCTAGATTTGAGGAGGGACCGTAACAAGCTAGTACGAAATAAGCCGATCAATGAGCTAACAGTGCGACTAAAAGTTGAAGAATTCAGGATTGCGCTGCAGACACGATATTCAGCTCTTACCGAGAAAGCAGAGTTTACGACACAGGAAGCCAATGACAATCTTACATGCATTATCACGGTGCGTGCAGAAGTCGGGGCACGATGGCTATACATGATACTGGTAAGCTTTCCAGAGAGACGAAACATCTAATTAGGAGACGGCAAACCATGACAATCTCCATGCCAGCTGACCGAATAGAACTAGCGGAGCTTTCGAAGTTAATAAGCGTAATACAGCTGACATACGCAAGTATAATATGGAGAGGATCGAATATGCTGTAAAGAAGGTAGGCAGCCTGAAAGCAGTGAAGAGGCGTCTAGGCGCGTGGAAAAATCAGGCGTATGCACTTAAAGGAGCCATGAAGACAAAACAAAAGTTTTGTTCATTCAAAAGATTTCCTCGCTAAAATCATAATGACACCACTTTTATCGTCAACTTCACTGAAATAAGCTGTATAATTAGAAAAAAAGGGAAAGGCCATGCGACCACTCGCTCATTTCCCGCAACAGAACCTATGATGTCATACCAGCCAACTCTGCGATTGGTGGAGGCCGGCAAAAGCAAATGCAAATTACGCAGAGCTCGTAAGACTCCCGAATGAGCCATCTGCGCTTAAATTTAGGTCACATTATTTTTAAAGCAGTAAGAATGTAGGGCCGACAGTGAAAGTCACGAAAGTACACTTAAACATACAAGTACCGATGCGCACTACTGTTGGTACCGCACAAACTATGCTTGGTTTAGCTGCCTAGACTGTGGGGATTTGGGGTTGTCTCAGACGACACTGGCCGATTGACACAGACAACGGTGTTTAACGTGACCATATTTATCGAGCGAGCATTCTGTTTCACGAAACGATTATTTTCTCTCTGAGCAAAAACAAGCCTGGTTCAAATACCGCAAAAACAAACTAGATGCAGAAAACGGATTGCCACGGTATGGTGGCGCCATCTAGGTTAACAAAACGTTAAACAAAGGCTTCTCGGTAGTACGTAGTTTTGTTGATAAACTCGCACGTCTTCTAGTGTCGGATAAGAAAGGCCAGTTGGTAGTCCTTGAAGAGCCCATTTTCGCGAAGCAAAATAGACAGAGTGGTACCCAAGACGGCATTAAGCAGACATACACAGACGTGCCCTTTCAAGTTTGAAGAGGAAAGACGAGAACAAGAACATGTCGGCTACTATTTCGGGAAAATTGTTAGTGGCAACCCAAATTCTGCGTGTAAAATTGGGCGTGGAGTTTTTATGGACCCGGCTTCATTAGGTGTGCACCACAAAAGGTTAGACAGAAAGCTCCCACTGTCGCTAAAAACACTGCTGTACAAACAATTTGACCTTCTGGGTATGACATTTGGGGGGGATATTTGGTGACTCACTAAGCACTTTGCAAATATGCATTTCGGTCTAATGACTCACGGAAAGAAACATGCTACAGGTAACACTTCTAAAAAAAGGTCAACGTGCTTTATAATGCCAATTTGGTAGAAGATATTGCAATCCAAATTACGCAAAACAAGTGGATTTGGGCAGGTCATGTAATGAGGACGATGGCCAGCAGCGAGCTTGGCGCTTAATAAGAGAAGTTAAAAATAGGAAGACAAAAACATTGGAGATACGGCGAACTAAATTGTGTGCAAAGTGTGCTCCGACAAACTCGTGATGGATGTGGCAGGAAATATTTGGTGGAGGCATTGATACTTCGTTAAACACAAAAGCTGGAGATGATGATGATGGCGATGATTGTGATGATGACGATAATCATGTTATTCAGCGCTTGCCCTTGTCTACTGTGTCCCTGTTTTTTTCTGCGCTTAAGATGAACGTTATGGAACGAGTGTTATTGAGGATGGTAGTGCTGACGATTATGATGGTGATGATGATGGCTCGCACTTTAAGGTATTTTTGCTCCACGAAACGAACAGCAACCCTCGTGGAGTACAAACGCACGCAGTAGAGAAAATACATGCTTCGAGTTCCCTATGTAAGCATGGCGATGTTCACTCGTAGTTTCTCCCTCGCATTTGTTTAATTTTTTGAATAATTTGCATTCAATCAGGCAGGCTCCATTAGTACAAAGAAAGGGCCCTCACATCTCACGGGGGATACAATACTGATTGTGTACACGACTACAGAATAGCGACCAACAGGAACAAGCCGGAAGGCCTCCTTCTTGTCTCAAGCCCAAAAACTGTTCTTCATTTTGTAGTTTGGTGCACGAAGCCAAATCGTGCCCTTATATCGACAAGGCGCATTCTCAAACAACCCCGATCAGTACAGAACGGGGCGGCCTAGTGAAAGTACTTTTATATTTCTCCACGCACTGATGAATTCCTGGGGGAAGTGGTTCCACAAATATTTATAGGTAATGTCAAATCACGCGCCCCACTCATTAGGAAATTTTGCGAAAAACTAATGTGCTGTGTTGGCAAGTATAGAGCGTAGAAATTGGAGAAAGATATTTGCACACACAGGAAGCCGTGCTTCCTTTCATGCTGTCAAGCACAAAACCTTGATTTTTTGTTGCCCGGGGATGCCAGTACTTCGCAGTATCCAATGGAGTAAATGCAAGCCTCTTCATCTTTCAGCCATAACTTAGAAAAAGATTCCAGAGTTGAAAATCAACTTCCCCAAACAAAACTACACTTCCTTATTTGCTTTATAAGTTCGAGTCAATTTGATAAGTAAATAATATAAACTCAACTTTACTTCCCTCAGTGCGTCACAACCCTGCTGAAGAAGGTCACTGGATCAAAAAAAAAAAAGATTTTTTGGCGACAGCTGCGGGGCATCATTATGAAGCCTTGCGAGAAAAAAAAATGTTTGCACCAGATGTGAAAGGAATGATTTCATAAAAGCCCTCATTATTCATGCCCTCCACTGAACAACATTGTCGCTATTTCAAAGATGATCATCTCGATCGGAATATTGTCATTTCGTTTTGTGTCTACTTTGCTAGCTGAGCAGCTATATGTAACAAAAGTGCCCAATACATTAAGTAGTACAAACTTTGAGATGGTAAGTCTATGAGAATATTTTGTGCCATCGTACATCGTAGGAATGGAATAGTCAAAAGATATGGATTTATGCACCGCACACAATACAGTTGCAGACTGAACTGAACAGTTTAGAAACGCGAATACTCCTATCATTTGTGCGCAAAATTTCCATGACGAATTTTAAAATTTCGCCGACTACAGGAGGCATCGCTAAATCATCGGCATTTTGTTTAAAATTTGGATAAAGTCAACGCGATCTCCCGAAATTGTGTGGCCAACGAACGATCTCCACAAATTTGCATTTTGGTATAGAGAGAGAGTGGCGGCTGTGTGGCCAGATAACTAATACCCTGCTTTTAGGGAACACTCTCAATCACTCAATAGAGCTGAAATGAGCTAACATAATTCAACAGATACACACTGACACATTTTTGGTGTGTTGCAAAAAGGTCGCATTTATCTAGTAGTGAGCTTACGCGTGATGCCTTCTCCAGCCACACACACTGATGCCTAATTTAGTGAGGTTTCGCTAATTAGTTATCTATTGCTGCATCTTCCCCTGATCCCTGCACAACGCTATGGCAATGTTCACTGAAACGCACATTCTTGTTATATATAAACAGTTTAAGGAAGTTTTACGACTTCCGAAGACCGGAAGCCACCTCGCCGTTATGAGCCGAACTCGATACGTTTGTCATATCTCAGTCAAATGTAGCTAATAAGATTTGCAATATCGCCAAGCAGTACTAAAGGCATTTATGCGCACGAAGGATGCGCAGTGGCAACTATTCCAGGGAGCCAGAGATAGCTCACTCCCGTGTTTCCAGATGATCTAGTTAACAAAGAGTAATGGTACAGAATCCGCTAAACCTCGAACGAAACCACCGCAATCGGGCGGAGCACAGTTGGCATTATCAGCGCACCCAGTTGAGACCCCTCACGCTTGCGCAAAAATGCGCGTGCAGCGCCGTATAGAATCGAGTTCCAAGATGCACGCCGTTGCGTAAATAAATAACCCAGCTATTCCGTCTAAAACTCCGGCCGCACAACAGCCTTCTTTCAAAGCTCCGCCCTCTAAACGCGGTGCGGGGCGGCTCCGATTTTCTCCCTGCTTTGCTGTTCAACTGAATTGTGTTTGATGCGTCGAGTTGAGGGTGGCTCCAGTGCAGCTCAGCTAGCTGAATCCGAATCCAAGTAAGCGAAGACGCTCACTGTAGTGAAAGGAACGCAGCCTTCCTCCGACTGTTTCACACGGGGCCGGCTTTGCTTACGTGCGGACGGTGGGCGTAGTTCAGACATCACCGCAGTTGTGCGTGTCATGAGCGCGTTTGAACATTTTGTAGTGTATTTTGGACGTTGAAGTCGCGTCACCTTTCATCAATTGTGTGTTTATTGTGTATGAAGATGGTTGAAATGAGAAAATCATGTCGTTTTGGCTGCTCCTATTGTTTCGACTTCAGCTAACTCTTCATTCAGAGTGAACATCTCCGCGACCGTGGAAGCATTTGACTGACGGTGGCCTGCGCACTTCGGTCATTAAAAACTTGCTGTTAAGCTTTGTTCCTGGAGCGTCAAATTCAAGTGACTTAGTGGGTGCGACGCTACCCCACAGGCGAAGTCGGTGCCATGGTTGGGTATGGCTTTGGGTACTACGCCACACCCACGAACAGGTGGGTGCGTTTGATTGACACGAGAACTCGGATTAAATTCGGAATTGATATTGCTGATTCAAATGATGAATACAATGGAGGCAATTTCCCCGCTTTCGCACTGCTCGCCCGCCATCTGATGTCACAGCGTGCTTTTTATATTTTGGTTTCTAATCAGCATGGAACAGGATAACTCAAATTCCGTCTTTTTTTCCTTTTATTTGGCATTCTTTGCCATTTTAACGTTTTTCTGTTTGCTATCATGAACGCATACCTAACATGTATGCTTAATTAACATAGCCCGGGTAGTCTTGGTTATGTACGTAACAGTTGCCTCAAACGTTTGAGAGGCTTAATTTTGCGCTAATTCATGTAGGTATGTATGGAAAAAATGGGAAGTTTTATTCATTTAGAACATTCCTGCGTATTCGTAATTCACGGTGAAGTATTCGTTGAATTTGGCTTGGCGGCAGAATGGAGTGACAAACAGAGTAAGAAACCAGTATTATTGTGTTTAAGAAGTGCAAGAAAGCCTGCCACCTTTGAAATGCGGATGACACGATTCGCCTTGTTCAGGCATTTGTAACTTCCAAAATTGCGAATGGCATACCTTACGCACCCGTGATAAAGGTCAGATCGAAGCGGTAAGATGCTATGCTGGTGGCTTCTGGGGGGTTCTGACCAAACTTTTATTCCTGTTAACTGGTGCTTTCACTTTTTCTTGCGGTTGATTGAAGAACTAACCAGTTATCGCTTGCCGCCTGTGTGAAGGTATTCGCATGTGTCGTTTCAGTGAAGAGGCTGACGTGCCTAGGCCACATTCCCTTGCTGTAAGCAACAGGCTGAACCTAAATATTGTTAGAAACAGATGCTGACTGTTTTAAGCTACATTATACCTTCACCAGTATTCTATCTTCAGCACCCTCTAAATAGCTATAGTTCACCTACGCTGTTTCTCAATACAATGGCTCAGAGAAGGTGGATTGTCGCCTTGCATAGACTTGCAAAAAATCATCTTCATAGAAAACGCAGCCAACGTTTTCTTTTTTATTTCCGCGGACCACATGTGTCATCATTTCCGGTTCACTTCAAAACAGTTCTTCTTCCGGAAGCAATTTCGTTTCTTCTCTTAAAGCAAAGCATTTGACGTGATTTTCGAAAAGGTTATAGTTTCGTATTCGGAAATGCACACTCTCTACATCTCTAGCGAAATTCTCACGTCATTTTTTATGTTGAGAAAAGACAAGTGGACAGAGGACGGGCTTCATACTCTTCTGGCCCGTCTTTGTGGTAGTCGAAAAGCAGCTCTACAACGTTTGGGGAGAGTGTTGGCCCGTGAATCGCCATTGTACCAAACGCCGTTGAATTGTTCGGCAGTTTGACTTCAAGCTGACGCGAGATGTGATAACGTTGAAAACGTATATTGCACGAATATTAGTTCCTTCGTTAGTATAAAACCCTATGTTGCAATAAATGGTAAGATGTGATGACCGCAGTTCTGTAGCTCACTACAGTGGTAATCAAGGTGACACGTAAGAGCAAAACTTTCGTCACTGGTGGTCTCCTTCTAGAAATGACGTCAGCTTCTGGGAACATCCGCGTGAAAAGTATACGTTGAAGACGTACATCAACAATGTGGAAAACATTAAATTCTCTATTAAAAGGAAATATTCCCCAAGACACTACTCACACTATTAAGCAAAACGGCATCAAGCTTTCAGAAAAGCCGCTTTCCGATGACTTCGACCGTTATTTTATTGACGTTGTACGAAGCGGGAATGTACAAAACGACCTTGAAACTTTTGGTACATAGATAACTCCATATTTCTTGATCCAGTAAGCTACCGTGAAGTAAGTGACGCAGTGTTAGGGCTCAACAATAGCAGCGCGCTTGATATCGATGACATACAAGTAAAACCCTTAAAATACGTTATTTCTTTTCTGGCACCATACATTGCTCCCATATTTTTTTTCCTTCAAAAATGCCGACCGCTCGGGTGACAGTGCTTCATAAAAAGGGATACAAAAATGATATGGGAAATTACCGACCAGTTTTTATAGTTCCCGTACTCTCAAAATGACTTGAAAAACTTTTCTAAAACGCGTGACTAGATTCGACCAAAAACATACCATAATAGTCGATTGTCAATATGGCTTTCGTGAGGGCTTTGGAACAGACCTTGCGCTTATAGATCAAAAAGAATATATCTTGTCTCAATTAAACCGAGGAAACATGGTACTCGGTCTATTTATTGATTTAACAAAAACATTCGATCATATCAACCACAATTTGCTAGTACGGAAGCTAGAGCGCTACGGTATACGTGGTGTGGCCGCCTCCTTCATTAAATCTTACCTCAAAGATCGTAATTAAATCGTAGCCTTGGATGGCTTTTCGTCAGAACCTTGTCGAGTAAAAAGTGGGGTACAGCAGGGCAGCATTCTGGGACCCTTTCTTTTTAATATCTACGTAAACGATATTATTGGCGTATCATCATGCGCTAAGTTTATCATCTATGCCAATGACACGAGTATATTCTTCCATGGTAAAACGGCGCACGAATTAGTTGTAAATGCAAACTCAACTTTGCCGAAACGAGAATCATAGACAGAGCAAAATAGTTTAAAGATTAGTGGTCCAAAGACGAAAGCAATATTGTTCCGCGCCAGAAATAAGCCGGTAATAATTGACAATGTTATTTCTTTAAACTCTGCCAAAATGAATATAGTACCGTCAGTAAAAACACTCTTAGTCCTATTTCATGAACATTTATCCTGGGATGAGCACGTAACATTACTCGCAGAAAAATTATCTCAAATAGTTGGCCTTCTATACCTCCATTAACATATTCTACCGCCTAAAATTATATTTTTCATATATAACACATTGTTTTCTTCAAGGTTAAACTGTTGCCATTTCGTCTGGGGAACAACTACTCAGGAAAACCTGCGAAAAATTCACCGGCTACAGAAAAAGGTCATTAGAATGCTCGAAAACATATCTTTCCATCACCACACACAACCTCTATTCCAAAAATACAATGTATTGCCGGTAACCACAATATTCGACTGCCGTCTGTGTAAGGTTTATAAAGAAGAAGTAAAAATGTGCAGATCTTTCCTTAAACATCTGGCAAAACTAAAACCAAATGATATTGTGTACAACACTCGACAACAGAACAGTGGAGAGTTTTGACATACAGGACGTCTTACGGACAACAAATGCTCGAAAACAGACTACCAAGAATGCTCAACACATTTCTTTCTAGAAACACAGCATTAGAAGGTATCACCTTTAGGAATCTGCTCAATTTCTTCATCTCCTCCTGAGAAGGTTGTTTGGTGGTGTATTTTGATGTGTGCTTCATTGTTTTTTTTTCTCCTTGTAGAGGTTCCTTGCATTTTATGTTCTTAGGTTGCCACTGACGAAAGCGGCAAATATATGTCTTTCCGTTGTGTTTAATGCTCTTTTTTTGCAATCGTCGAGGCCACACTTTCTGTGGTTGTTTTCCCCGTGTCACTGTATTTTAGTGATTTTCTACTGTATTTTAATGACGTGTATGCTGTATTTTATTGAAGTTCCTGTGTCACTATATTTTAAAGATTTCCTACAAACCCGATTGCTGTAACGAACAGTATTGTTTGATTTTCGGACAACGCTTCCAAATGCTGTTCAAGCGGCCAGTGGGGGAAGGGGGGAAGGAGGTCTGCGGCTCCGTCAAACTGACATCTAGTCGGCTTTTTCTGCGGACCTCCAGCATCATGTATTTGCTTGATGCGAATAAAGATCAACTTCAACTTCATTTAGTCTGTAGCTGGTATCTACTAGCCTCAGGTTATGGTCCCATTATAGACAGCGCCGTTTCAGTTTCTTTCAGGGACTGGTCCCGTCTGTTGAAGAAAATACCGCCCTTAATTCATCCCTCCAGGGTTTGGCACATCGGTGTCTTGACTACTGCGCCTTTTCGTGTTACAGGTGGAACATGTCCTCTCGTCGCCATTATTCTTCATCATCATTTTCCACCATCAGCATTCGCTCCTTTTTTGTGCGTATAAACTTCTAACAGTCCTCTTGACTACCTATGCTTATTCAGTAGCATAAAAATTACATATTTGTTACGTTTCAGTGTTTTTTCGCTACTTTGTGCCCATGGTTGTCATGTAGAGGTATTTATATACTTTAGCTGTCTACTCAGGCGAATGTGAAGTTGCTGAGAATACATTTTACTCTCACTTCTATATATCGAAACGACGCCAGGCCCATCTTCTGGCGCTGCATCGTTCATTTTCTAGTGCCTTCAAAAATAACTAGCGCTTTAGGTGTGCATTTTATATTAGTGAGCCTTAACTCCTTCATTACCGTGGGAAAATGGGCGACTTGTAATACGTAATAATAGGTATTTTTTGTAATAAGTAATATAATGGTTATAATGTAATGATATGTATCAATAGAAAGCTAAGTAGACATACTTTTGAAATGTGTCAGCTTACAAACTAAAAACAGAAATAAATATTTGAAAAAAATCTTACAAGACAACATTTATTGAAATTTCATAGAAAATTCGTAATGATGTGCTGACTACATAAAAGGAGAAAAAATGAAAAATATTCTGAAATATACAAATTGTTTGCGTACCAGTCCTGTACATTAAGAAAAGGTTCAATGCCCTAGCGCGAAAAGTATACGAGTTACACTTTTTCTCTCCTGCCCAGGAGAAATCGCGTTGCTCGACCAGGTGGCACAGTTTTCTCTACTTATTGTGCAAGTTTGCCACAGACATAAACACAGTAAATATGAGTAAATAGAAAAAAATGGGCTATTGAACCATATATATATGGGGAATTTCCGCCGCATTGTGGCTCAAGAAAAAAAAACCTAACTGTGAAAGTATAACGTTGCACTAACGTTGAATTAAAGTCGGATGATCCGGGATCATCTTCAAAGTCACTGCTGCTAGAAAATTCCAAATTGTCGCTTTCAGACTCAACAAAGGCGTTCGTGCGCGCGATGGTCCCGCAACCGGGTCATCATCCATGTTCGTAAACAAATGCAGCAAACCGCACACTTTGAACCACCGTTAAAAATCGTCCCCGCCCGTTAAAAATACAAACTACACAGGAAATGAGAGATCCGTGCCTGGAGAATGCGACAGATGGAGTCGCAAGTCCATAAGAGCGCTCGTATTTTAAAAATTCCCCATTGCGCGTTCGGGTCACCGGTGACCCACGTTCAATAGACGCGTTAATGAAAGAGTTTAGAGGAAGGACTTGTCCTTGGACCTTACCTTTATTGCCGCAACCAGTGCAACGGTTCCCGCCAGTCAACATTGCTTAGCCTACAATAAGCCACGAAGAAATTTCGGAAAAAGGCATCTACAAAAAAAGAAATACAGCATTTTTTATTCAGTGCAAGAGGCATGAGTCGGAACACGCTGATGTAGGGACGTTCAATTCGTGCGTGGCGCACACAGTTTGGTGCGAAAAGTAATCAGGACAGTAAGCCTTCTTGCGGCCTAATAGAAAGCTTGCGGGAGATATAGCCCAGTTTGTCAACCTCGAAGCAAAATCTCTTACACTAACCATCCTGGTCTCCCCAATGTCCTATATGCGGACACTTTAACCCTTTGCACCACCAGTGTATTTCCTGGCACACAAGACGCCCTTCAATAAGCCATCGACACCATCCTCCCTTATCTAAGACCCCCCCCCCAATTAAATCTATACTTGTCGTTAGCTTCAACTTGTAATCTACAACACTCTCAAAGAACTCCTGGCAGCTCAACGCAACAGCCAACTCATCAGACTCCTCTTTACCACTACCGGCCGACACATCCTTCAGGCCTTCGGTTACCCGACCACACCTGCTTCACAAGTCCTTCAACGCATTTGCTCTTCAATACGATTCCACACTATTGTATTTAAAAGTCCTAACAATATGCGGCCACAATTCAACCAAAGTAGAATACTCTCCCGGGTTAAGCATCTTCAATCCCAATTACACTTTCACCCCGACACCCGCTATACCAACGACGCCATCTACCCATCACGCCAGGCTCATTCCCTGCTGGTTGTCAACTCAGAAGGCACAATTCTCACCTTCCTCGCAATTCTCGCCACAACAGCCACCACTGCCGAAGAAATTGCCATAGCCATCGCCGCCACCACTGGCTCTGAATACCTTGCATTTACTACAGATGCCTTGCAAGCCTGCGCAACATTCACCGAGGACGAATCTGACTACCGCCTTCAGCATACTAACATCAATGAATACCCTCCGCGAGCTCTACATCGTCTGGACCCCTTGGTACTCCGCCGTCGAGGGAAGTAATGCAGCTCACGCCGCTGCCCGCACGCTTCCGCACCGGGCATTTCTCCTAGGGTCAGAACCTACATCCCAGCCTCCTTCACCTCCCGCTGCTCCATCACGCTACCATGACATCCTCCACCACTACCGGAACCTTCGCCTCACGTTTCCTCAACCTCACCCTCAACTAACCAAGAAGGAAGGAATCATCCGCCGTTGATTACAAACAAGCACGTATTACAAAGCACCCATCTTCCACTCTTTTTCTCCCAACAAATCCCCCTCACCTGTCGTTCTGTCCCCCTTTTTATACTACCTACCACATGGTGTGGGCCTGTCAAACACCCCATCGCTTACCCCAATCTACACCCTTTCCTTGAGCAGTAGGAGGGCCTGCTAAACAGCTCCCGTTACGCTGACCAGAGTTGGTTGTGGCTTGAACTCGGAGTGCTAACGTATATACACGTTCGGATTTGTATTCAAAGACGCATTTTTGTGTTAAAGCGCAAAAGTTTTTATATTTTTGTGCCATTGATGTGCGCACTAAAAGCATCTGGGATGGAGAATTTTTTACGCGCCCATCTGTATAGAATACAGCGACATGTTCCTCTTAAACGTAAAGTGCGAGGACATGTCAGCCATTCTTGGGAGCGTTGAATGCGAAATTAGTCCAATCGAACGTTGCGGAGTGCGCCAAACGAGTGGATGTGTTCGTCTCATAGTCGTTAATTGACCGTCCGCCCCTGACGGTAGATGTCAGCCTCCCTGCCCAATCAAACTGAGGGTGTTTACGAGAATATTGGTTGTTTATGTTGTCGTGGCAGCCAAACGGGAATGCCTAAATCGGCCGAGATAGTAGCTTGTGAGGGCGGCTGTCAACGCCATTGACCGATCCTCTCAATGGGCATGCTGGAATTCTGGGCTGGTTTTGTGATGGTGATGTAAATAACTTTATTTTTCCCAAATCTGGGTGAAAGAAGGAAAGTGAAGTGAGAGTCTTCCTGATTTCCTCCCCCTCAGATGTGGGCTTGCGGCCTCTGGGCCCAAGCGGCATCTTCGGCCAGTTGGACGACCTTGATCTGCATTTCGACATCGGAGCTAAGCAAGCAGGTCTCTCACTGTTCCGCACTGGTAATTCGCAAACCTGCTCTTAGAGTCCGTGGCTGAGCATCACAAGCCCAAATCATATGAGTCAGTGTGGCTCGCTGGGCGCACCAATTGCACTGATCATTGTAAAGGTCGGGATAAATGTGGTTGAAAATGCACGATTACGAAACGTATTAGCCTGTCTGACGCCAGGCTTGCACATTGACGGTTGTTGAGCGTGTGATGGGCTGCGGGATATTTCAGGCGCTCCATGCGATGGTATTGAGCGATGTCCCGGTAGGTTAACAGGCTCTACCTAGCCCCTTGATCCGAACCAGCAGCGCCGTCAGGGAAATCCCAGGAGCTAAAACCTCGGGCCGCCTCATTTCCTAGCTCGCTGCCTGGGAGAGATGCATGTGCCGGTGTCCAGATTATTTGCCCGTTGCGCATACGAGCGCCCAGGACGGAGCTTAAGATGCGTAGGGCTGTACCAGAGATCCTGCCAATTAGAGTCGCTCACAATGGTTTTAGCCGTTGTGGACGCAGGCGATGGCAAGTGCGATAGCGGCCTCTTGTCTTTCCTCAGCGTGATTAGTGTAAACAGAGGCTGATGCCAGAGAGTTGCCTTTAGCATCTATTGCTGCGATGGGCGTTGCGCGCGTAGGGTGGTAGTCAGCGGTGGTGGAGGTGGTGGTGGTGATTTTTATTGACGGGTGAACCTAGCCTTGCGTGGTATGCCGGCAATTGCTCACCCGATCAGCACCTTTTTACCGCTATGAGCGGGAATTCACCATGCCTCGCTGAGGCTTGTGACACGTAAAAATTGCAGGATCAAACGAAAGATGTCCCTCCTCGTGACCCAATGGCCTTCCGGAAAAATTAAATCGTTCAAAGAGGCATGCGGAGCGGCCATCCTTCGCAGTTCTTTAAACAAAGCTAACCGCTCCTCCGCATGCTCTCGGCAGTCCATAATAAAATGACCGATGTCGCCTGTAGCACCACACGTTCCACACAGAGGTTCAGCTTATGGAGCCACGCCGGTCAGCGGCGTCAATATAGCATATTGGTGTCTTCTATTTGGCTGCACTCACTGCACTCATTCGGGCAGTGCACTCGTCTGTTCGCTTTTCGAGTGCAGCGCGCGGAGCCTGCACTTTTCTCTTCGATTTACCCATGGTACAGAGAGCGCAGGATGAGTTCACGGCTTTTCCTGCACGTCCCTAAGAGAAGGTGCGGAAGCAGACGACAAAAGTGCTGGACCGGTTCTGCAGTGGCGGCGCCTGCGCTGAACTGGCTGGACTAATTCGGAACTCATCCAGAGAGTGGAGGCCAAATCGAAGAGACCTTATGTCAAGGTCGTCTCTGAAATGCTTGTGCAGGCCCGATGCTCACGCTTGATGGCGATCCTGGGGGTCTACCAGGTGCATACTTCTGGGTAGGGGACAGACGTAGATTACCTTTAGAAGGGGAGGAGAGAGGGAAGTCTTGGTTTCATGTTGGCTGGAGTACGGAATGCTTAGTTTCGGCAGTAGAAGGCGTCCTGTGTGACTCCTGGATAATCGCTGCTATTAGGCTCTGGGCTGCGCTTCTACAAGTTGCATTAGAGTATTAAGGATACCCCCAGCCATGAAACTTTCGGTAGATGCTGTGATGGGAATTCCCGCGGCCTGTTTATAGGTTTGTGTATCATGCAGTTCATTTTACATTGTTCAGGTTGCTTGAGGTGGAGGTACGGAGTGACATAAGTGACACGTACGGCTCATATTAAAGGCTTCCACTAGTCAGATGAAGTTGCGATCCGTGATGAAGTTGGCGGTGCGTAATTCGTGGTTTGGTGACGTCGCAGCCGAGTGACATTTCGTATCCCACTGGGCACACACGTGCTGGTTCATTGAAACAGCGGTTAGGTCTTTTTTAAGAACTGGTAAAACAACCACCGCTGTGTATCTTCAAAGGGCTGGAGGTAGACTCTGATTTGAAGCAAACGGCCTGGGTTCGATCACCAGCGCAGGTATTTTTAAAGACGATAGTCTTTCTTGGTCTACTCAAACCCAGAAATTTTGGTCGGTCTGTCTGTGTGTCTGTCTGTGACTCAATTCAGGCACCCGGCTAAAGTGAAACAAGGTCTGCGGAATAGTCATATATATTCGCAGCCAAATCTAAACGTCTAAGTCCGGTGTAATATTTATACTTGTCAACATTATTGAACAAGGTCAAGTCATTACGCAAATATAAGGCAGGAAATCAATATATGAGTGATGTTTGCCGTGTCCCTTCACAAAACGTCATAGATGCTTGATTTTTGCGAAATGAAATACCACATCCAATCCAGGAAAAAAAAATCACTTCTTCGTCGCCTGCGGTCGCCCGCGCTGCTATAGCTTCTGGCGGCATTTTAAGAAATTATTCGACAACAGTTAGGAAAGGTTCCACTAGATAGGTTCCACGTTCTGCTTGGAACGCACGTGGAGTAGGGCAACGTGGTTCTAGAAACGTTGAAGTAGGGCGCCTCGATTCCCGTGCGTCTCCGCCGTATGGCAGCGCTGCCATAGAGGCACCCGGCCTGGAAGAGTGGAACGTGAGAAACTTAAATCGACTTGACCAAACCTTTACCGAGTTTACCTTGAAAGAAGGGCGACGGCAGAGGAACAGTATTAGAGGTGAGCGGGAAAGCGAAGGAATGCATTTACTTGGCCAATGTCGACAAAGACGATCGTCTTTTGTTGACATTTGCAACGAAAGGAGCAGATACGCGGCCAATTTTGTTTCAGAAGGAACTTGATTCTGTTAGTGTAATAAGTTCTCCACCACAGTTATACGCCTTGTTTTCTTAAATAAGCGCGGTTTGCTATCATTTCGGTCCGTTTATGAGCGGGGCGCATCATATTAACACGTTTATTAACTTTCTGCGTCGCCCCGGGAGCACCGGGCTTGTAGCTATCTCGGAACGGAATATCGCCGCAGCCTAATCGAAATGAGTGAAACAGCCGTGACCTTCTAACGGCAGCTAGCATCGTCACTTTGTAATCCTCATAAGTTCGGTCATTCTTGGTTCTACGTCATGCCTATATATACCTTAATTTGGTACGCTGTTATGCTCATGTGTATCCGCTAACATTCAGCTAGGAACTTCAATCTCATTGCCGATCGCGCTACATGTACCGGCTGTTAACGTGTTTCATATCGGTTACAACGTTCACTTGGTACGCCTTTATTATACATAGGACCATGCTACCGCAATGGCGACGGGAATAAGCCCTCGACTCCTGTTCCGGAGGTCTCGGGTTCGACTCCCACTAAGCTGAACTTCCTATTTAGTTTTCAAATCGGTCACTTTTCTGTAATCGCGCTCGCCCCGTAAGCTGTTCTAGGACCGGTTTTGCTGCCAACGATGCCGTACAATGGCTGTTTTGCTGTATTGGCCCTTCGAATGCCATCGAACTGAAATAGATATTCCATAATCAGTTGTTTAAGACACGTCCGATGCAACAACCGCAGTCTATTCTGACTCTTCCGAAAGTTACTATTGTTGTGAGAGCATTTTTTATGCCTGTCATCATTCTAGTAACGCTATTGCAGACGCCCCGGGATAACCTGTATACGTGAAGTACATTTCGTGATACTCGTAACCTAACATTGCGAACTGATGTGTTCTTTTTACATCCATTGCTTTATTTTTTTCTAGGGTTTGGTTGTGGGGTTTATCGCGCCGAAATTGTACAGGTTATGAGAAGCGTCATATTGGAGGGCTGCGGACTAATTTTGACCACCTTAATATCTTCAACGTGCACCCATATCTCCAACACACGGGCGTTTTGGCATTTCGCCTACTTCGAAAAAGCGGCCGCCGCCGCTGGAAATCGAACCAGGGTCCTTGGGCTTATTTGTAATGAATAACTGAAACAAGTGATTTTGCTTGTGCAATTTGTTGCTTCACTTTTATTCAGAAAATTTTGTTCTACACATAGAACCCTTGACGCTACTTTTCTCAAATGCACTTTTTTCTCTATACCTAGTTTCTTATTCGAGCAGTTTACTGATGTCATCATCCGTTCTTTTGGGGAATTTTTATTTATCAAAGTTTAATTTCCTTGCTTTGTAGTTCCTTCATTCTTAAATGTTCAATTTCGTTTCTTTGTGTATTCTTAGTTCATGAACACCACTGATTTAATCTGGACAGTCAATTACACAATACCAGAAATAATTAACCCACGCACACTCATTTATTGCCAATTTGATAATGTAACAGAAATAAACCAAGAAGAAGTGAATTTTACGAGGAATACATGGCTTGTTGGGGGGCAATGGTGAGTGGTGTTTTGTTTTGAAAGAACCCAAAGTTCAATTGGATTTGTTCATTATTAAAGTCTCGTTATCTAATTCTCCTACAAGGATGGCTATAAATTACAGAGGATGGTTCTACACTCTGCTTCAGGATCCGCCAACTGTTATGTTAGCACTACCTCAAGGTAAACATATTATTTATTGTCGAGGAATGAATGTCTGTGTGCTCGTTATCTGTCTGAAGTAACGTTGGCGATTATAAATCTGATCAAACATGTCTCTACGCCAACCTGACATACCACAGCTAAAATTGATCTGGGTATTTTATATCACCCATGACTGTACACATCATGCAGGCTTGGCTGAAAAATGACACACACCCCACGACAGCAACCGAAAGAACAGCCCTTGAATAATGTCACGAAGGAAAAAAATTATGGCAAAGCACCTCAAAATAAACCGGCATGACGTCAAACCGGCACGAATTTGAACATTGAGGGCGTTCAGGACACCGAAGCGGGAAGATGAGGTCTGTTTTAGAAAATGTACAAAACTTTTCAATGTGCACTCTGCAGTTTGTGTGTTCTCGTGTTGTATGTGTCTTTTACTCAAAAATAGTTCTTGTTTGGCAAACTTCTCCGAACGCCCCTTTTCGATTGTGGTCCCCGAGCACGCATTTGAGAGCCATAGAGCCAAGCTCAACTTTTGCATTTTCTCAGATTTTCTTCCCCATAAGGTACGTATATTTTTCGAGTTTCTGCATTATGTATTTCTGCATTTTATAGATGTGCACGTGTTTAGTTGTAATGATGACTACTTAGCTGTAGATATATTTGCTCTGACTGCCAATAAAAATTATTTGGCATTTAAAACGATTTAAGGACAAAAAGAAGCACACACAACATTTACATTTAATTCAATCCTTCCTTTCTTAGATAATAGCCAAATTATCCTTGTCGAGGAAATCGTATTTCAAGACGATCAAAATATGTGTGCGGTAATACTAAGCGGTACTATTGAGATAAGCAAACGTAAGTATTGACTTTGAGTGAAGGGTAAATATCAAAAAATGGATGGAGCAGATTTCGTTCAAATTGTAATTTGCACGCACTGTGGTTTTTTATGAGTTCATTATTCCTTATATTTTTATATTAAAACCTTTTCAAATACCCTTCTACGCAAATAAAAGCCAACAAATGATGGATGATGCCATCTGTAATATGACTAGTGATGCTAATTAATACGCGGAATGGTCTCACTACATTCTAATCATAAATATATTCAAATCAGACAATGCATTACAAGCTTGCATTGTAACGCTTTCAAAAAATAAATGCTAGGTTAAAAATATATGGCAGGAAGGCCATAAAACGCTGAGAGAGAGAAAGACAGAGATCTTTATTAGAATGAAGCAGATGGGTCTGCTGGCATGTATTTGCCTACATACTACTATGCGGGGATGGGGTGAAGGGAATAAACATTCTAAAGGAAACAGGGCGAAAAAGAGGGGAAGAAGGAACAGGTAAGAAAATATCGTAACAAGGAGTGTTCCGTGGGTTACGTTAAAGTCCAGTTGGTGTCACAGGATGACTATGTATAGTTCTACATTGCCTCTGCGACGCCGATGTCGTGTAAATAATCATACATTGAATCTAATACTTTTCGCTGGGATGATGGAGATCACCATGGTCCAAGAAGAGCTTTCAATATAAAAAGTACGTTGTTGAGACACTCGAACTTCTTGATGAGGAGATTCTTTTCCTGGATTTAGGCCGGACCCTATAAAAAGATGTGTTCAACAGTGTCTGGGAAACCGCAGTTATCACAATAAGGGTTTGTGGTTTGACCGAGGTGATGCGATGGTAAAGCGTCTCAAGTCGGCGTTGGACTAACTCTACGAGCCTCATTTACAGGTCAGAGTCTATAAGATAGAGAAAGGGGTGATGAGTTCCGGGGAAAGACCAGTAGCGGTTTCGTTCCTCTAAAAAGTAAGCTGCTTCGCTAGCGCGGCAGCCTCGTGCTTTGTAAAGAAAATTTTCCTTACATTGCGAAGTTGTAGCCCTCTGCGAGCCGCCTCAACTGCTTTCTCGTTGCCGAGAATGCAACAATGTTCGGGTATCCATTGTAAGGTCACACGATGCCCAGCGACGTAGGCTAGATGGTGCAGGTTGGTGACGTCGCGGGATATATGGTCGTGAAGGCCAAGCAACTGCCGTGCCGTTGGGTTTGCAGCGCTCTCTTCGAATTCGTGAATATAGCCCATTGTGCTGATGGCTGACGAATAATGTAGAGGAGGGTTTGCTTAACTGCATGAAGGTATAAACGCGGATAAATGTTATGAACAATAATAATCACAATCTGGAGAGTACTTGCTGCTTTTTGTTATATCACATTGCAATAGTATTGCATAGACCGTAATTTTTGGCAAATTGATATTAGCACAATTATATGCGTGCAGAAAGCACAAAATATATAAAGAGGCTGCTTGAACACGTTTTTTGAAAACCACAAAATTTGGCAAGGCACTGATTCATCTGTACAATGTGGCTTTCTGTACGTGGCATCCTAGATTCGTGCATGAATAAGGACTCGTAGTAACAGCAAATCACTTGGCTCCCAATACTCATCTACACTAGTTTTGTTTTTGTTCCTCCACGTAGAATATGTGCTTGGTATGATTGAGGCAAGAAAAACACTTTTTTTGATTCTGCAAAACAAAAATTCCTTATTGCCAGTACGCACACAAAATACGCAGACTTGCCTATTTCAAAGATAAATAGCAGCCGTCAATTTTACACATTCCGCCCCTCTCAAATACAGTGTAACAATTCTGCAAATGGGTGCACGCGTTGTAATCATGCACACAGAGTTTACAGTGCAGCTCCAGCAATATTCAACTTAGCAAAACACGAACTTTTCTGGCATTTTGATATTCTTCTTTCCATTCAAGCATAAAAATACGATGATCACGGCCGAGCTACACAATTGGCTGAGCTGACAAGCAACAGGCATACGACGAAGGCCAGACAAAACTATATCCTGCCTTCTTATACGAAAAATAGGCTGCGTACCTGATCGTTTTGCTGCAACTGCCACCGCAAGACGAGAGTAGGCTGTCACCTCTGCCACCTAAATGCCCTTCTGCTCTCCCCGGCCAACCTCTTACGCTATTCCCCTCGCGTCTCGCACATTCCACGACAACCACGGTGGAGTTTTCCTCAAGCCAATTATATTTTCATGCGCTCCACGGCTAGCGCTACGTCTGCTAAGACTATTCGTTAATATTGCGCCTGGTGCTCAAAACGTGAGCCCAAGGCGCTTGCGCTAGTCCTTTTTTGTATTTTGTGTCTAAAACATTGTTTTTATTGCGTGATTTTTTTTGTTTGCTACCGCAAAAATTGCGCCTGAGTAATGTTTTTATTAAAAGAACACTCCATGTACAGGTTATGTATTTCTTTTGCCTCATATCTTTAACGTTCTCTCTTTGCTGAACACTGGCAAAAATTATGTATATGCTTCCATATTGAGTTGCTCAGAAAGGTTTTTACAATTAAAAAACCTTTCTTTCAAGAGTAGTTCGAACTTTTGGTAGGGCGGATGAATCGAGGGACAGACGTGCAGACAGAGCAAAATTTTCTGGTTAAGGTAGCCCTACAAAAACAATTGTCTTTAAAGGGACAGATAGCCGATTTTTTTCGAGTACATCTCTTCTATCCCAATTGAAAGGGCGTCACTTAAAGCACCTTGACGAGGAACGGTTGTGCTGATAACGCCCTAGAATGTTTTAAATCGAAATTTTTATATCTACGAGCCGTATGTGTCCCTCCCAAAAATGATGCTGGCAACCATGACACAGAGTAGCTCGACAACATACTTTTATCTGTATGCGAATGAAAAACAATATTTAAAAACTTGTTCCCAGCTAAAAAAGTTTGTATCGCAGGCTTTCCTGTTCCTTTATGTGTTTTTTTAATGCAACGGTTTATTTTGCACGAATGCGCCATCTGTTCGGTTGACGATAGGTAGAATCTGGCTGCACGTTGTGGAGGTGGAAAGTTCGATTCTCCCCGGGCGTGACATTTTTTTTTTGCTTCCGTTGGCGTATTTGGAAACTGAAATCAAATATGTTTGCAGGACAAACGCCCCTGACTCAGGCAGAATCGTGAAAGCTCCTTCGTTGGGTCTGTTTACTGAACGCTGCCGTTGATTCTGGGCATGGAGGCTGAGTTAGCCACACTGAGAGCCACCCAGCGACGGCGGGCAGCGTGTCTTTAAAAATTTCGAAATAATGTTTAGGAATACATGCACAATTTAACCTTGTACAAATACTTGTGTTAAAAGGTTGTCACTACCTAAATAAACGTTTCAGCAGTTACAGTAGCTGCTAGGTTTGCAGCTCACGTGACGAGGACACATATTGTAGTGTCAAGTTTCGACATTACTAACCGCCACCCTTCCCGTTTCAGGAAGTTTGCTGCCAAACTAAAGTTATTTCCGCCCATTTGTTTAGAAATTGCTTGTGGTTACCGGGCGATGCAAAATGCTAGCTTTCATATGAGCTAGAGAACATATAAGCGAAAAAAATCGGTTGTCTGCCCCTTTCAAACCAACACTATGGGTGTGCTTGCTCCTGCCCCACCACAGCATTTGTAGATCGGAGTTGCACGATGCACGCTGACATTTCTTCAGAAGCTCTTCCCTGGAAACAGTAAACGAAAGTTTTCTTGTAGTTTGATTTAACAAAACTTGTTGCTGAGCTAGTTGGTACATACTTACCGTAAAAACCCGCGTATAATACGGACCCGCGTATAATACGAGGTGTATTTCGGGGACAGCAAAATCAGAAAAAAAGTTTTCATCCGCATATAATACGAGGTAAAGAGCACAGAAAACATTTATTTGCACTGCAGTTACCCTTCAGTCATAGTCAGTTTTCGCTGGCACTGTCTCCCGACGTCCGTTCAGTCATCGTCAGGTTCGCTGCCGCTGTCTCCTGAAGTCGCCTTGTTGGAGATATCTTCCCACAGAAAGTGGTCCTCAGTGTCATCAAGGGCGTTCGAGATGCCGCATTTTTTAAAAGAGCGACTGACGAGCTCCTCTGGGATGCTGGCCCACGCATCCGCGATCCGGGCACAAAGCACCACTGAAGAAGCCCGCGTCAGCCATCCGGTAGCAGTCACTTACGGGTCTCCTGACCTCATCCACTCTTGGTAGCAGGTCCTGATCCAGTCTTTGAAAGGCTTGTTGATGAAAATGTCTAGCGTTTGTAGCTGGGATGTCATTCCTCCTGGAATGCAATGACTTCGATGCGGGGTTCGCGCAACAACTTCTTCACGGAATCGGCCAGGTGGCAGCGAAAGGCGTCCAACACGAGCACTAACGGGAACCCCAAACAGTGCTCCAGGCCGCCGACACCACACAGACTTCATCCAGTCAAGCACCAGTTGCTTTCTCCACCCGCGAAGACTGCCTTCGGGGACGCCGAACTGCCGTCCTGCGGCGCAATTACTGATGGTCTGGGCACATAAAATAACTTTTCGTTTAATTGCCGCTGAATACTGCCTTCGTGCACCCGACATCGTGACAGACTTGCGGTGAACGTGCCGATACTTCGCGTGGTCAAAACAATCAAAATGGCGCCGGCTAAGAGAAGCAGCAGCCAACTAACGTTACCGCAAGAAGGCCCACCCTCCGCTGAAACCGAAACCGAAAGTGCAAATTTTCGTCTGAAAACTTTGGGATCCACATATAATACGAGGCACAAATTTTACATAGTAAAATTTGGAAAAAAACCTCGTATTATACGCGGGTTTTTACGGTAAAGAAAGAAGAAAACGTGGCGCAAACTAGACGTGGACAAAGAAAACAAGGTAAGACAGATACAGGCGCCAACGTCCATCTGTTTATTCAAAGGAAACCACACGAATTTGTAAATGACTTGTCTGAACAGAAAAAAAAAAAAAAACACCAAAAATTATCAACCAAGGTGTAATCATGCTAACAAGTGCAGAAGGTCGTGATAATGGCTATAATGAATAAGTACAACACTGCACAAAGTGTGACAACCTATCTACTCCAGCCTGAAGGGCAATCAAGATGGTCCTAAAGCGCGTGGTACATTCCAGGCGCAGACCAAACCCAACAGAACGAAGCACAACTGCGCGTGCTAAACTACGCGCTGTGATTTAAGAATGACATTTGTAACTTAACGCTATTGACGGCTTGCTGACGCACTTGTCGCCTGCTCTTATTAAAAAAACCCGCCTCAATAGCCTCCCTTTCCGTTTTTCCGTTTTGTTTCTTGCTCTCCTTAGAAAGGTCGTCTGATCCAGGATTGGCTCACAACCACAGCGCTTGCAGTGGTCTGCAAGGTGCCCACCCATGTTGCTGCTGACGGCCAACCGGTGTTCTCTAGCACGTTCGTTGAAACAACATCCAGTCGGAGAGCAGTACGTGCAAGCCGGACCGGGAACTAGCCATTGGAGAAATGGTCGACTGCCTTCTGCGCACGGCAAGTGACAAGCCACTGAAGAAACCTCAGTTTGGAAAGATTGTCAAATGCTTGAAAGATGAAGGGGTTCTATTGTTGAAGCCGACAATGGAGGGCGTTTTGTCGTAATGCCGCTAGGAATGTTTTATGCTAAGGCTAACGAAGCGATACAGAAGAACTTCAAACCCTCCTGAGATACACCCAGGAAGCAAAAGGTCATGGTCCTCCGTAAGCTGAAAAACCGAAATGTAGAGCAACTCCGAAAGGCTGTCACCAAGGCTAAGAAGAGCGACCAGGAAGTTTTGTGTACGGGCAAGACGCACAAGCCAGAGTGCGCACTGAGAGTGATTATATCTGAGGGAGTTTCCTGGAAAAACGAGGTCAACACGTATCCTCAGCGCATTCTCGCCAAGCTTACCCTGCAGGACCCTTTCGTGGTGCGTAGCTCGACTGAACTTGAGCAAGCTCTTGCGGAAGGCGAGTTGGCGTCTGCAAACAAGGGTTTTTTATTTGATGTGCAAGTTTTGTTTTATTCTGTAGCCCAGCAGGGCTTGTTTCGAGCTGTGCGTGAAACAATACAGGCGTCGGAAGAAATTGAGTTCAAGACACAGACTTGCGATAACCGTGGCAGGAAATCGGGCGGCTTCCAAGTGGCTGATCTGACTGCTAAAACTGTCAATCAGATTGTTCTTGCAAAATTTTGTTAGCCCCAGCAGGGCTTGTTTAGAGCTTTGCGTGAAAAAATAGATACTTCGGGTGAAATTGAGTTCCTGAACAATGCTGGCATGAGCACAGGTCAGTTTTTAGGGATTTTAGAAGTGTACCTAAAGTCCACCATTGGGTGTTTTAACGATTCATTTTATGTTCAAAAAGATGGCATTTGCATTGGTTCCTCTGTAGCCCCGGTTTTGTGTGACAATAGAGAGTTTTAGCTGACCGTTTCTGACGGTCCGCTCCGCTCCGATAGCTAGCGGGAGTGCCATTGCGCATGCGTGGCGCGCAAAGGCACTAGCGGCGATACCGGAGCCGGGCACCGCTCCGCTAACCTTAGGCCTCTTAGCGGACCGTCGCGGCCGCTTACGTTACCGTGCGGATTATCAGCACGGCTGCCCCGCGATGACAGCGCGCTCCCGCGAACTTCGTTTCTTTAGTTGAAACGCGAGCGACGAAATCGCGAAGGCTCTTCCGAATAGGCACAGGTGCCAGTCTCCTCAACAAGCTTTAGTACGGAAGTGAAAAACGTCGAACGAAGCGCGGGGCTGTTTCTATGCAGCGCCGAGAACGGCAGCCTTGTCTTGGCTATTGCAAAGTTTATCGGCTTCTTTAAAATAATTTAGAACCGTTATGTAAGCGACTACATCGTTTTAAAAAGGTGGGTACTAAATTGCACTTTACAATACTTGAGCGACGATATTCCAATTCGTATCTTGGGATGATGTTTTGGTTTGCCCACGCACAGGGCACGACCAGTGACACGAATCATTCCCCGTCGAGGGAGATACGGTTATCACTTAGCTAAAAGCCTTTCTGCAGCTTACGCTCCGGTTGTGCTTAGCGGGCCGTCGGGAGCATAGCGGAGCGTCAAAAACAATCAGCTAAACCTCTCTATTTACCTAGCATACATTGACAACCGCATTGACGCAAAAATCGCCAAGTTTAATTTTCATGCAGTTAGAATCTTCAGATATATGGACGGCAACCTTGTGCTTTTATATTTAACTGATTCTAGCCTCGACGTTGCCGTGGCAGGTGTGACTAATACCTTTTTATCTGAATCTCGCGGGCTGGACTTCACCAGTGAGGTGCCTCTGGGGAATGCGAAAACCTTTTTTACCTCGAACTCGCTTTCGCAAAGGACCACACGTGCTGGATGTGCAACCCAAGAAAGAAAAAGCCTTCTTCCATACAACAGCGCGCATTGAAATGCCGATCAAGAGAGGAATAGCCACCACATGCCTTAATTCGGCATTAACGAAATCTTTTGAGCACAATCTGATTGCAATTTTCAGCCGTCAGATAAGCCGCCTGGAAGGCACCCGATTTCCGCCCACCGTTATCACAAGTGTGTGTGAAAGCATCCTACAGAAGATAAAAAACGTTAAAAAAGTGCAGGAACAGAAGGAAAAAATGAAAACGCATGTAACCCATACACCCACCGGCTTTCGCACAATGTCAAGAATGTTGCACGCAGGAAGAAAGTGCGCGTTGTGTGCTCTGCCTCGTGCAAGCTGGCTAGAGTTTACCCTATGATGGCCAATAAAGTACCGGAGTCATGCTCAAAGAAGCACGCTACGCTCTACACCGAGTGTGTTAACAACGTCATTTACAGTATCCCCTTGAAGTGCGAAAGGGTTTATATTGGTGAGACTGGACGTTGCTTCTACGAACATGCTAGAGAACACCGGTTGGCCGTCAGCAACAACATGGGTGCGCACTTTGCAGACCACTGCAAGCGCTGTGGTTGTGAGCAAGTCTTGGATAACCCGACCTTTCTGAGAAGAGCAAGAAGAAAACCGGAAAGAGTGGTGATTGAGGAGGTTTTTATCAAAAGAGCAGGTGACAAGTGCGTCAGCATGCCGTCAATAGCGCTAAGTGGCAAGGAAATGTCATTCTTAAATCACAGCGTGTAGTTTAGCACGCGCAGTTGTCCTTCCCTCTTTTCGGTTTGGTGTGCGCCTGGAATGCACGCACGTGCTTTAGGACCATCTTGATTGCTCTTGAGGCTGGAGTATATATGTGGTCATACTTTCTGCAGTGTTGTACTTATTCATTACAGTCATTTTCCCTACCTTCTACACTTGTTACCATGATTACACTTTGGTTGATATTTTTTTGTTTCTGTTTAGATAAGTCATATAGAAATTCGTGTGATTTCCTTTGAATAAACAGTTGGAAGTTGGCGCCTGTATCTGCCTTATCTTGTTTTCTTCGTCCACGTCTAGTTTGCGCCACGTTTTCTTCTTTCTTTTTGTGGTTGGAACTATTTCGTCATAAGAAAAGCGTTAGTGGTTCGCGTCTTGCCTATGTGAAAGAACGTGTTACTAAATGCTGTCAATTGAAAGAAACACAAGGCGTGCAATACATTCCGGGATAGTGACCACGGCGTAACGCCGTAAAAAACACGCATACAGGACCGGAGAATAGTTGTATTCTTCAGAAGCTTTCGAGGCACTGGACTTCCTCAAAGTTAATGAGGTGCAGGGTCAGTGTGAATATGATAATTGGTAGGATTTCAAAGTTGATTTAGGAACAGATATATTTTCCTTAAGTCTTTGCGACAATCCACACCGCGATGAAATAAAAGTGTAAACAGCAGTTAAATATTTATTGTCGGCATCCTTAAGAGTGGAAAATTTTGCTATAAATTACTCCGAATGTTTATCGCAAATACTTGAAACATTTCTTTAAATCAACTTTCGCTAACATCATGTCTTCACTGCCTTCTCTACTACCAGCACGTCATTACGATCTGCTAAGCACAGCGATTTCTATTTTGTACATGGAAGCAGGTAAACTTGCTTACAACAAAATGTGTGGATTAGAAAGAATACGTTGTTATAAGAGGTGCCGGGAATACGTTTTCTCTGAAGTGTTATTTTATCAAATGCTGCCTACTAGTGCTTCTTAATAAGCTCTGCAATATCATTCATTGACTTCAAAAACTTGAGTTAATTTGTGAATAAAATACTTCCAGCTACGGGTGTTTGATTGATTGATTGATTATGAGGTTTTTTACCACGCCGACGCTACACAGGCGATTATGAGGGCCGGAGTGGAAGGCTCCGGATCAATCTTGACCATCTGGGAATCTTTACCCTCCACCAAAGTCTCGAACACACGGGCGTTTTACCTTTTCGCCTTCATAAAAAGAAACGGCTGTAGCTTAGCTTAGCTAGCCTTCGTTATGCAAATAAAAAGGTTGGCTTAGTCTGCTTTAGTCTAGCTTTCGCTAGGTTAACTTATGGTATAGCTGTATTGCCTACCACGGCTCAAAGCTGTTCGGTCCCGTGCAGCGCTTAGAGAAGGAGGCCCAACGGCATTCACCGGGGCGAACGGGGCGTTCCTTCACAGCACACGCGCCATTCCTCTTCGCCGAGAGCGAGACGAGCCACGTAGCCCGAGACGACCTAGCGACTCATGCAGGGGAGGCTGCGGGGGTGGTCTGTTGCCGATCTGCTGATCGGCCGCTACCGCGGCGGCGGCCGCCGCTCATTAGAGCTGAACGACTGAAAACAAGGTGTTGGGGAGCACCGAAAGCTGGCACGGCGAATTATGCGCTGCATTTCGAGGGGTTTGTCGCCGGGGGTGTTTCTCAGATCAAAAGGTTAACTTGCGTTTCCTACGCGAAACCGCTGGATGAAAGTAGTAAAGCTGTGCTTTAGAAAGCGGCTGCCATGGCCGGGAGTCGAACCCGCGTAGTTGGGCTTAGCAGCACGACGCCCTAGCCACTGTGCCACCACTGCGGGTTCAGCTACGAATTCGGCTTCCTTCTTGAAGGCGGACTTGTGGGTTATATGGCGTATCTGAGGTCTGCTTCGCACTCCTGACTATAAACGTTTTTCCTATATTTATTATTTTTTACTATCTCTTACAGTCAAAGGCTGCACACCTATATCAACCGAAGCAAGAAGCATTAATAATGATGAATGCATATCCAAACTACCGAAAAGTAAGTAGCTGAGCATACAAAAGAAGTGGTTTTGGCAACAAAATATGCTTTGTTTGATTGCTTTGAAGCATAATTACCGGGCGTAGACGTTAGTTTATGTGGTTTTAAGAATTCCAAATAACATTACTAAAGTTGCTTCAGAACAGCTGAACGTCTAAAGCATATAAGTAGATAATTCGACTTATGACAATGAAAGACAAATTGTACGCCATAAAGCCAACACCACCATTTGTGTGCAGCTGGCAAAGGTTGCTATGAGCTGACCACAGCCATATTTTCTTCTCTGACCAAGGTAAACCCTCGGCTTGTTCGCTTGCGAGAAATCAGAGACAGTATTACATACATACACACACACGCGCGCGCGCACACGATCACGCACGCACGCACTCACGCACACGCACCGACACACGCATATTACATATTACACAAAAGGCAGGCATCTGTGAATATTCATGTTCTAACGGAAATGGGCGAGACGTACTTGAGAATACAGACATCGCTTGATGATTGATTGATTGTAGGGTTTAAGGCGTCGGCGCAACCCAGGCGGTGAGGCACGACGTAGTGAAGGGCTCCGGATTAATTGTGAACACTTGGAGATCTTTAACGTGCACGCAATCTCATACACACGGGCGTTCTCGCTTTTGGCATCCATCAAAAAAGCATCCGCCGTGACCGCGAATCGAACCCGCGACCATTATACAGACCTCGCGAGATACATGTAAAGCACGTTGATAGATATGCACAACACATACGCACGCATAAAGACACGCTTACACGTATGCAAATACGGAAACTCGGGATCCTTTATATTTACTGCAAAATCGGAAAGTGCTTTTCTACCAAACAACCAATATTTGCATGTTCAGTTTGTTGCCTTATATTGCAACATTCCAAGCGGTTGCGGCGAATAAATAAAGCGCAGCATTTTTAACAGCCGAGCTGTTTCAGCCGACACAAATCCGTCCGTCATACGCGAAAAGTCCCGAAGCCTCAAGAAAAAAAATTGGTCATTGAGGTCTCAGGAATCGAACCCGGGACCTTTGCGCCATAGAACCGCCAACGTCAGGCGGGTCCACCGACATCGGACTGGTAAATTTGCTCGTTAGAGAGGTCGTAAATCGCGTTCTGTTTTTACGCGATTCTCGTGATCCTTTTCGGCGCACAGTAATTTATGTACGGTTGGCGCGTGCTTTACCCGTATTTGTGACCTATTCGGGCTGCAAGTCGGGTATTATTCGTGGTTATTTAAAAGAGGTTGTGATTTCTTCAAAGTTCTTAACTGCTTGTTTTTCTCTGGAATACTTGAGTTCAGTCACACGTAGAAAACTATATAAGGATTCCTGCGAAGCGGGCTTTCCGCTACCGATGTACAGAGCTCTGTACTGTGGATACCCGGGGGAAGATGTCTTGAAACGCGTAAAAAACATGCAAGTTAGTGCAAGCTACTAAAGTAAGTTTTATTTACGTTACACATGGGTACACTTATAGTGAAAGCCTGGACGCAAAAAAGAGGACGTTTTGTGCCCTTGGGAGTCAATTGGTCTATTTCCAAGCAGCCTGAAAATATAGAGCAGGTATCTCTGCATTGCTGGGCGGCCGTATTTTTGTGGGACGTCCTTCAGAAGACCATCCACAAGGACTTTCCATTACATCTCCACGGCATTCGTTATTTGAGCGTACAACGAAGAGGGGGTGCCCTACAATACGATCATGTTGTTGGGCCTCCACAGCAGTTGGCGTTCACGCATGGCCTGGCTCAACGGTGACGTACACGCGAGGCCCACAAAACAGCATTTTACTGAGAGTATCTCGCAATTCGTTGAAGTGCAATAATGAAAGGACTCCCTTCCTGAGTGGCTGTCAACGGTAGAACCCCTGGTGGCACTTAAGGAATTTTAAATGATAATGCCAGCTTAAGGCAAGCTGGCATCCCCACGTGTGAGTTTGTATATTTTGTGTGTGCCCGTTGTTATGTCATGTGGAAGACCAGGGAATAAAAAGAAAAAAAAAAAACACTGGGCTAGAAACGGCAGGGAACAATAGTGTGTGCAGCCAATTGAAATAGAGAAAATTGGCTAGCGATTACGATACCCCCTAATGCGTTATTTGGGCACAGCAGCAGTGTGCTAAGACAGCACTCACCCGTAAGTCCTCTCGACGGCAGCGATGCTGAGCGTCTGCGTCGGCAGCGCGAAATGCGTCTCCGGAAGGGACCGTGAACTGCGTCTTAGGGAGCGATCGCACATCATCGTCACACGCACGCCCCGCTCACGTTTTCCCCGAGCGTCGTGCCGTCGAGCGCCTCGTGCGGGCACAGCATACCGCCCCCTCTTCTCCCTCACGGCACACTTTCGGGGAGCGCTGGCTCCCGCCGCCACGGCGAAACGTCTTCCCCTCCCAATTTCGCGACCTCTCCTCCTTTCCTTGCTTTCATCCTTCGCTTTTTTTCTTCACTCGTAGGTCTTGCCATCGTTCACATGGTAACGAAGATGGCAACGCGGCTCAGCGCAGATACAGGCGACATAGGTTGTGCCCTAACAACACTTCTGGCGGTCGTACTCGAACCTGTGTCCCTTGCGTTAAGAAACGAGCGTCTATCCGATTGAGTTATGGCATTCCGTGCGCTGAGAATTTCTTTGGGTTTGTAGCACAGGCGTTGGCTTTGGATTTGGGCCGCGGGTTCGAGTGCGTGCTAACGCGGTCCACTTTGGGAGAGATGGGGATACCTGCGGACGAAACGATCCGGGCCCGCTAGTTATGGAGATCTTTTAGGGGCAGCTTCACAAATAAATGTGAGGTGATGACATATACAATATAATCTTGGCGCCCTACTAAGCAACTTGAAAGCAAATTTAGGGCCCTGGAACAAATGATTGTCGCATTAATACTTATATACAGGAAACGAGCCTCCTAGATCAGAAAACAAACTGGAGTAGAAGACAATATAATTCAAATAAAGAAAAACAAATGAACTTGGGCTAGTCAAGATGGACAGAAAGTTCTGGGTGTTACTTGTCAATAGTAATGCATGCATTTTCAACGGCTACAAAGTCTCACGCTTAGTTAAGGTCGCACTTGAGTACGAACGGCTTTCTAGGGTTGTTCTCAAGGACAACTTGCAAATAACAACGGTAACAATAAAGGTTACGAAAGAGTAAAATACCCAGAGAAATGGGTATCCAAGCGGCCACTGTCCTGCAAAGAAATGTCACTCGTGCCTAAGGAAGAGCAGATTCTGGCATTCGACGAACGGGCTCTCTATGGTCTTTTCTGCGAAATAACTGCGTGTTTGCAGTAGATGAAACGACAAGCCTGCTACTATTGTATTTGCTGCACGCCCCCGTTATTTCGTAGCCAAGCCAAGCAGATTACCCTGCCGCCGTGGTACCGAAACTCTTTTTTCCCCGCCGAAAGTCCTGAAGTACCTACAATCCATCCCGATGGTTGTGTCACTTCTCTCTTTAAAACACGGTTGTGTGGAAAAGTATGAAATTATATAAGACATTTTTCTCTACAGTTGGTGTCATAACCTGGGCCGATACCTATACAAAATCCCCGCACCTATCTCTTGCCGAAATTTGCGAACTATAGGTTCACGGACTTTAAAATGCCATCCAACATTTCAACGGATTCAACCTCGAACAGTGTTCTTTTCTCGATTATTTCCTCCCTTCCTTCATGTCCCTCTCTTTCCCCAACAGGGCATTCATGCCCCCTCTGATAATAGCGGCATTCCTTCCTCCTCCCAGTCCACGTGGCCTTTTACTCTATTTTCCAGGCTCTCGAGAAGCCGTTATGCTCATACGCATGCAATACTCGCAGTTGCAGGGCGCTATTCTTAGCGTTTCATTCCTCAGGGCTCACTTGGTGTGCAGAGCCATTCCACGCAGAACCTTGAAGACTTCGAACAACTCCCTCTGGACGACCACAGCAGCTCTACTGTTTTTCTAGTGCTAAGCCTAAAATGAAGTCAAGAATAAAGATATTAGTGTGTTAAAGTATTAGTGTAATAGAACTAGCAGTAACATTGGCCCGGCGTCTGACAGGATAGAGCCCGTCCATCGGTCTTCTAAAAAACGGCAAAGGCATTGAGCTTAGGGTGATAATGATTTAATCCAATAGAGGCAGGGATCATACCACTTCTCGCTTTAATTAGGATGGGGGGAGCCAGGGACGTGGTGCTCCTCCTAATAAAACCTAATGCAGCACTCTGAGCGGTACAGCTAACTGACGTTTCATTACCTCTTGGTGACGGCCCTCATAAAACAGTCCAAAATATTGACCAGCCGTCTTCTACGTCTTCCCGGTCACTTGCAACCCACTACGAGGCAGAATGCAGCAACTTATCTATCCTTCTCCTATAAACTATTGATTGATTGATTGTAGAGTTTAACGCGCCGACGCAACGCAGGCGATGAGGCGCGCCGTAGTGGAGGGCTCCGGATTAATTTTGACCACGTGGGGATCTTTATCGTGCGCCGAAATCTCGTACACACGGGCGTTTTAAGTGCGAATGCACTTCTTAAGCGAGCCTGAATCGTCCGCCGCCGTAGTCCGCATAGCAACAGCTGCGGGTGCGCGCGCTCCTCGTCTTCCCTAGCAACGGAGGGAGATGGGCGCGCGCTGCCTGGCCGCTGACATGGCACATACCCACGTAGGGGATTGGCCAGGAATCGGGCGTGAGAAGGGCTAATGCACCCGCTTAAAGGAGTACTGACACGAAATTTCAAAGCTGAGATCCGCTCTAGCAACAAGTACAACGACAACACAAATAGGTGTCTGTGAATAAATGCATCTTTCTTTCTTTGTAGTTGTGTGTGTGTGTGTGATCTCTCTTTCGCGAACATTACCGAACCACGCAAATTCAACTCGTGCATTCGCACTTTCACATTCTTCCCCTCGGGGAAATGCGGGGAATTTTTTTGCTTTTCGCCTCCATCAGAAAAGCGGCCGCCGCGGTTCTCCTATAAACTAGCGGCAGCTAAAAATTTTCCTGGCTGCTGGGAGAGGAGTTCTGGAATGGAGTGGTAATTTTTTCCTCTCGCAATAGCACCTACGTGCCTCAAGTTTCCCATCCTGGAGTCATATATCCACCACTCATCTGGGTGGCAATATCAATTGGCTGGAGTAAGGTATTCACGAGGGAGCACTCATCTTGAATGACTGCTGCTAAAATTGATGACGCTTAATGATCATGCTCCTGGCATTTGAGCTCTGCGGCTTGACATTCTGTTCATATCCTCTTTTAACCCAAAAACAGATAGTTGTACTTTCACCGGAGGAGGGTTTCTCCAGTTACATTGAGTGATATTTTCCTGTTGTATTGTTTATGCCTCAGTTGAAACCACAAAAAGTGCTTTGTTTTTTTTTCAGACAAGTTGTACACATCATGTCAGCAGCGAATTAAGGAAAACGAAAGTGGTCCATTCCCTGGTATTAGCTGCGACCAACCTTTTTATGCACAGTGTGGAGGGTATGGTCGTGAAGTCCTACAAAGCATACGACCCGACTGCACACGACACATATGAAAAGAAAAATACCGGCAAAATACGTACGGCAATTTAAACAAGTAATAGTGTTAACATAATTGTCAGTCGAATGAAACTCCATTCACACAATAAAATTACCAGAGACGAAAAAATTCTTTGCACGAGTTACATGTATTTATTAGGCTAAATTTTGTCCGAAGTGTAAAACGTGTTCACAAATGAAGTTACTTCTGAAAGTGAGTAAAGTTAGTAGCACTCCTAATGACGAAACTTTTGCTTTGCAAATGTATTTGCAGACCGATGTACATGATTATGTGGCGCCGAACCTATGCGATAAATCTCGTTATACAAGTATTTTATTGTTTTTATTTATTATGTGTTTTTATTTTTTGTGATGTTTATCGACCTTCTCAAAGGTAGTATGATGCTGTATCTCTCAATATATTCGCATTGTACTTTCAACAGTCGTCATTGAGCTGCCAATTTGGCTCCCTGGCCCTTCAAGCTGTAGAAACAGCTTTCTTGCCAGGGAGACCATCGAAATTGTATTATATTGAGGGAAAAAATAAATTTTATTTTGATTTGATTTGATTTGATTTGACTTACCATTTTTTTCTCCTTTGTTGTTGCACTTCTTAAGGTTTTGTGTGTGTTGTCACTCTTTGCATTCGTGTCCCGGAGTGAATCATGGTCAGGTGGGCAGGTCATAAGCTGCTGCAAAAAAAATGGTGCGTCTTTGTAGCGTTTATCCCTAAAAAATCGCGAACGAATTGGTTTGAATGGAAGGCCACAAATCTCGACCAGGATGCGCGTTCTCTATGCGTTCCAATCCAAATTTCACTTATCATTATAATTTGAAATGGTGCCACTTTTAGTGGACGAAAGGAGGTGAAATACAAAATACGGATTGGCAGCCCGGTTTATGGATGGCACTAAAGCCCGAGAGTAACTATGAATGTGGCAAACATTCTTCCCGAATATACAGTTAACTACAAATGAAGGTGTCCTTGCTCTGCATAAAAGTTAGATTCAGCCCTTTTTTGGTGTAGTTTCTCGCATTAAATTTACGGCCTTTTTTCAGAGTGAGATCTTACTTACGTTTTTTTTGTAAGGCTGCACAAACGTCAGGATGCCATTGATGTTTCGTTATATTGTTACGTATTTTATACAGGTTTCTAACGTTTTGTTTATGAACTTATTGGGCATTTCGCAAAAATAAAATTATGTTATGCTGGAAATTATAGCTTGACAAAACTCATCAAATATTTTGTAAGTTTGAAATCCGATGTCAGTTTTGATTACCATTGGTTAGACATACCGAAGCACAATACCTCAAGAAATTGGCATGCGTCTATCTCCCTCGTCAAGAGGCTAGTGAAGTCACGGGAACCTGCGCCTAGCACCAAGCATAAGTATGGGAAACAATGAGCTGAGCTTGCACGAGGCTGCGGGAATCTCAGCCCGCGTAAGCTAGCGTAAGTTCACGTTCGTGTGAGGCAGGGATGTTTCATGTTGAATTGTGAAATGGAACCCAAGAGAACTTCTGTCCCTCTGGAATCGATGGCAAAGGAACCTGAACCTTTGGGGTGTGTATGGGCAAGTATAAAACTGGGCATCAAAAACAGCCGCATTAATGTTTCAAATTTTATATCCCCATGTCCTACCCGGTAAGCGATTGCCTAGGGTACAAAACATATGGTGAGATGAAAAGTCACAACCATGTTGTTACAAATCACGACGGCGAAGCGTAAAATCATCGGGTAATAATAGGACAACGTCACGGGGCCTGTTCCGTGCAAGCCGTGCAAAAGTGGTTGTAATATCACACCTGCAACAGGAGATATAGATGGACAAGTGGCCAGACACGGAGAGGTTTTGAAGACGATAGGACGACAAGGCCAGTTCTTGGAGAGTTACCTTACTTAAAATTAGTAAAGAATCACAGTTTAAAATTACGTGTGGTCACGAATTGAACCGCGGGAGGAGTTACGGCTAGATGAAGCTTTATAAAATAGGAACGTTTTATCTGCGCCACCAAACTGCCTAAGTAGCTGCTAAATAGGTTTTTCTTCTCCGATTCAATGCGTTCAACTTCCCGAGCCAATAATGCGTTGGGTGAGCAAGTTATACACATTGCGTTTATTGTAGCCTACGTCACCCAAATACGTAAATGGCTACGGCGCCAACCCGAACCTAAGAAAGCCGAAATTTGCATTGTAACTGCAATTATTCAGTGGGGAAAAGGTGACTTATATGCGTCCTTTTTGGATTCTGGGTGATTTGGAGTGAACTATTGGTTCTTGTCATCGCGAACTCACAATCAGTTTCGGGGACAATGATAAATACACGAAAAAAACTCAGTGAACAATACTTTGTATATTACCACAAACCCATATATATAGAACAGACACAGATAAACTTACAAATGCTGAGAGCAAGCTAGACCTCGGCTGAAATAATCATGAGTCCGAACAAACTGAAAAACTTTACAGTCAAAACAAGCGAGAAAGAGTCGACGTCGGGTTTCGAAAAGGCCACAATAGTTGCTGCTGCTTGACCGCGGTGGTCCTACCTCACGTCACCGAGGCTCATTCGTGGTGTTGCGGTATTTCAAGTTCCAGGTGACGTGACGTGGTCCCAATGGTAGAGCGCGCATCGAGCACCGGTCGCGTAGTAGCGGACGCAGCTATCTTGGGACATCGCCGTCTTGTACCGATGTTCGATAACCCGACTTTCTTGCGGAACAGATGACCTGGAGGACGTTTTGGGGCACAGCATGGGCCCGGTCTGCCAACCGCCGTGCATCCTGGTCACGCACCACCTGCCGGCGCCCCTTTCTTTTAGGGCGAAGCACGTTAGGACCTGGCTTTTTCCGGGGCTTGGCATCCGTGTACACTGTGTTGCGCATGCGCAAGGAGCATTGAATTGGATTGGATTGGATTGAAATTGATGATGATGATGGTTTGATGTTTATGGCGCAAGGCCAACTGGGGCAAAGAGCGCCAAAACAATAGTCGTATATGAGAGGTGATACCTTATACACTAAGTAAAATCAGCAAAAACAAAAGTAAAATCACAAAACGACAATGAGCATGGCTGGTGTATAGGGCCAGATTTCATGATGGTGATAGGAAATGAGGTTTAAAAACTTGACTTCTGACAAATACTCAAACACACGTTTCACGAAACAATGGCTTCGTCACCTAGAAAAAACGATGGATGTAGGGGAATATGTTGTCTGTAGAGTTCTCTGAAGTGTTTGTGTCGTGTTGTGTGAAGTGCCTTGCATGTGATTAGTATGTGCACTACGGATAGGGCCTCTCCGCACCTGCTGCACTGGGGTCTAGAAGATCCCGTCAGCAGATACGAGTGCGTCGCATGGGTGTGCCCTATCCGCAGCCTACCCAAGGCGACTTCCGTGTGTCTGTTGTGTGAGTCAGATTTGTACCGTCCCAAGTGTGGCTTTATTACATGTAGTTTGTTGTCTGTCTGTTCATCCCAGTGTGTTTGCCATTTCCTACGAAGGTATTGTCGAATTTGTGGCTTAAGGTCACTCTGTGGTAGTATGGTTATATCTACTGTGTCCCTGAGTGCAGCAACTGCGGCCTTCTGATCCGCAACCTCATTGCCAGCAATTCCAGCATGGCCTGGAACCCAGCACAACACCAGAACAAGGTTTTGGGCATATATAGACATGATAGTGTTGAAAACTATACGGACAATTCTGTTTTTGCATGGCTTGTATGATGCAAATGCGCGCACAATGCTCAAGGAATCTGTATATATGATAGACTTCGAGATTTTGTGTTCAAGAATGTGTTGTGCAATTAGTAAGATGCCATATGCTTCAGCTGAGTAAATTGTGGTGTATGTGCTCATGGTTCTGCATGCATCAAAGTTTGGTCCATGAGCAGCGCAAGACACTATGGTTGCAGTTTTTGATGCGTCACTATAAAACTCTGCACATTGATACTTGTACTGCAGGGAGAAGAAGTGCTGCAAAATTGCAGTTTGTGGTACCCCGGTTTTATCAATATTCATGAAAGACAAGTCACAACACACAGGTTGAAGCTGCCAGGGTGGTAAAACATCAGTAAAGGAAGATGTGTAAATGTCTGAAAAGGAGATGTTGAAATCCGAAGCTTCCTGTCTCACTCTAATTGAGAATGGCAAAGGAACGGACGGGCGATTTACAAACACTAGTGATGTGGATGCATCATTAAAAACAGGTTTAAAAGGATGGTTATTCATCGATGAAATTTTGAAAGCGTAGAGCAAGTCCATGTACGTTCGTTGGTCCTCAAGGCACCATTTGTTACATTCAACGTATAGACTCTTTGCCGGGCTAGTGCGGAACGCACCCGACGCAAGGCGGAGGCCCAAGTGGAGTACTGGGTCAAGCATTTTTAGTGCGGTTTTTGATGCCGACCCATACACGACGCTGCCGTAGTCTAACCGGGACCCGACTAAAGCGGTAAAGACCCGGAGAAGTAGTTCCTTGTCTGCACCATAGGATTGGTGGGAGAGCACCTTAAGAATGTTTAGTGTTTTTAGGCATTTATGTTTAAGTGCTTTGACGTGAGGTATGAACGTGAGCTTGTTATCAAATATGACACCTAAAAACTTGTGCTCCCTTTTAACAGGAATAGATGCACGGCCAAGAGCAATCTCAGGGTCCGCACTAAGCCCGCGCTTGCGGGAGAACAGAACACAAGTACTTTTGCCCGGGTTCAGTTTAAAACCGTTAAGGTCCGCCCATCCAGCAAGCTTCTTAACACCGAGCTGTACTTGACGTTCGCAAATTGACAGGTTACAGGATTTAAAAGATATTTGAACATCGTCTACATAGATGGAACAGGAAATGGTTGGTGGCAATGCCTTTCGGAGGGAGTTCATCTTAACTATAAACAATGTGCAGCTTAAAACTCCACCTTGCGGCACACCATTTTCCTGCACATGTATCCCGGACAGGGATGAACCAACCTTAACACGAAATGTCCTCGTGGACATGTAGCTAGAAATAGTATTTAACATGTTACCTGACACACCAAAGGACTTCAGGTCGCTAAGGATGCCGTATCGCCAGGCGGTGTCGTAAGCCTTTTCAAGATCAAAGAATACCGTAAGGCAGAACTGCTCATGAGCAAATGCATCTTTTATGAAGGATTCCAACGCAACAAGTTGATCGTTGGTGGATCGCCCCACCCTAAAGCCTGCCTGGCAGCTCTCGAGAAGACCGTTGTACTCAAGGAAGTACACGAGCCTGCGATTTATAGTCTTCTCGAGCAGCTTGCACAGTCAGCTTGTCAGGGTGATGGACGATAACTGGCGGGAGAGGAAGGGTCCTTCCCTTCCTTCAGGAACGCCACTACTATGGCCTCCCTCCAAGAGTGTGGAATCTGCCCCGAAAGCCATATTTTATTGTATAGGTGTAGGAGTGTTTCAAGAGTGTCTGGGTGTAGGTGTTGTATCATAGTGTCATGTAGGGACTTTTTTTCACACGCTGTTTTATGTTTCAGGAAAGTGTTTGTGTAGTGTGCAGAGCTGGAAACGTGTTGGAAGTGTTGTGCAAGTGTGCTAGCCTGGTCTTCTAGTGTGTCCCCTGTTGTACTGACCAGGGGCAGGCTGTGTGTCTGTTGTCCTTTAAGGTTACGTATTCGTGTCCAGACTTTGTGAGTGTCGGTGTATGAGTTGATGGAAGTGAGGAAGGTGCGGCAACTCTCCCTTTTCGCCTCACGACGCACACGCTTCCCAAGAGCCTTTGACCGTTTAAATGAAATGAGATTATCTGGCGTGGGGTACCGGCGAAGGACACCCCACGCCTTGTTCTGGGCCTCTCGCGCCCGCCTACAGTCCTCGTTTCACCAGGGCCTCCTTCGGTTGCGGGACACACTGGAGGCCTGGGGCATGGACTTTTCGGCGGCGTCGAGTATGTGTGCCGTGACGAGTTGGGCTGCTTCCTCCACGTGTAGGTGTTTTATGGTTGTGTGGTGTAGTTTAGATGTTTCTGTGAATGTACTCCAGTTTGCTTTTGATTCATTAAACCTGTTATGGGAAGATGGACTGCATGGCCCTTTACCTATGTACGTTAGGAAAGTGGGGAAATGGTCACTACCATATGGGTCTGTGCCCACACCCCACTCAAGACATGGAAAGAGAACTGCGGAACCAATCGCCAAGTCAAGATGTGAGTATGTATTGTGTCCTAAGTTATGGTATGTAGGCTGTTTTTTGTTGAAAAGGCATGCTCCGGAAGATGTAAGAAACTTATCTATCAGGCGACCGCGGGCATCCGTTCTGGAGGAGCCCCAAAGAGAGTTGTGCGCATTAAGGTCGCCTGTTAGTATGTATGGTTCGGGAAGCTGGTCAACCAGTGCCTCGAAATCAGAGCTCAGAAGTGCAAAATCAGGAGGAATGTAAATGGAGCATACCGTTATCAACCTATTAAATATTATCGTACGGATTGCTACAGCCTCGAGGACAGTGTTCAGAGTGACAGGGTGGCAGGCTAAGGATTTCCGGGCAATTATGGCCACACCGCCAGAAGAGTGTGTGCAGCAATCCCTGTCCTTTCTGAAGACCATGTAACTATTCAAGAAATTTGTGTGCTTGGACTTCAAATGTGTTTCCTGAACACACATTACACTTGGCTGATTAGCATGCAGTAGTTAGTATACATCGTCAAGATTTTTAAGAAGGCCTCTACAGTTCCATTGAATTATGTTTTCTCTTCCCATTATTTAGTGTGAGAGCTACTGGAGTGTGTGTGTTTGTTTATGTGTCGTCTTTCGGGGCTGTGACTCTCGCCTTTTTTGGCTTGTCGGGAGGCTTTGGCGTCGGGACACGTTCCTTGCGCTGCGTTGCAGGCAGGAACGGCCCGACATCCATGTCGTCGTCGGATGTCGAAGGGGTGCCCGACGGACCGGGCCCCCGGACTTGGCCCCCCCTCGGGAGCCCTTCGTTTGAGCCGCCACCGCCGAGGGCGTCCGGGGCGCCAGAGGTGGCACGGGCGGTGCGGTGGCGGTGGGAGCCGGTGCGGGGCCCGTGGTGTCCATCACCTCGGTACCCTCCAACGCACTGGAGGACGGGGAGACAGAGGCGGGAGCGGCACCGGTATCTACAGAAGATGTCACCACAACCGCTGCTGCCTCAGCAAGCGGCGTGGCGACGGATTGGGCTGACTGAGGCACCCCAGGGGGGGGGGGGGGGGCGACGGAGGGACCAGGTCAGACTCGCTGAACTGCGTCCCTGTGGACACCAGACGCCGCTCCGCCCCCCGTCGAGCAGCGTCGGCGTACCTCCCCAGGAGGAAAGAGGCGAACCTCTTTCGCGCCTCTGGGAAGGTGATGTTCTCAGTTACCTTCACATTAATGATCGCCTTCTCCTGCTTAAACTTCTCGCACGTTCGAGAGTAGGCGGCATGGGGTCCCTGGCAGTTGGCGCAGGTGAGGGTTGACGATGGACAATTATCAGAAGGTGATCATGCTGAGCGCACTTTGCGCAGGTCAGACGACCACGGCAGGAGTTGGTTCCGTGCCCGAACCGCTGGCACTTAAAGCAGCGGCGCGGGTTGGGAATGTAAGGACGAATGGGGCATCGGATGAACCCTGCGTTGATATGGTCAGGAAGTGAGGACCAGTTGAAGGTCAGGATAATGTGTTTCGTGGGGATTACCTTATCATCTCTACGCATCGTGATGCGGCGCACGGCTGTGAAACCCTGATCCTTTAGACCTTCAAGAATGTCGGCATCTGTCTCATTAAGAAGATCGGCCTCAGAGATCACACCCTGCGAGCTATTCAGGCTGCGGTGGGGTGTGACCCTGATGTCCAGATCGACCATTTTCGTCTGACCAAGAAGTGTGGTTGCCTGCTGCTGGTTTTACTTCAACAAGGATTTCACCTGTGCGTTGTTTTTTGGCATTATAGGTTTTCCCAATTATTCCATCAAGGTATTTTGTGATCAAAAATACTGATTGTGAAGCAAGAGGGCGGGCTGTGTCAAGAGATTCGATAACAAGAAAACGAGAGTATTTGTCTGGCTTTGGGAAGCTCATGCTTGGAAGTGGAGGGAAAGATACTTCGGTGCGGCCCCTTTTCAGGGACCGATCACGTTTGGAGGGGGGTTTTGAATTTTCCATACGGCATAGAAAAAAAAGCAGGGGACGGGGGTACTTTCTTCTCAAACCTTACCCTGATAGCCTGAGAGGTCTCGGAGCTCCCTGCCTGGTAAACAGACAGGGAGCCCATCCGCCGGAGATTGACCTGGGCTCCGACGGTCACCGTTTGAGGCTTCTACCCTTCACCTTTAAACACATCACCACGGTAGGTTACAGTTTATGTTGGGGGCTCGGGGTCCGCGGTGTCGCCAGCACCGTCACCATGAATACTCAAGGTGCCCCGTGCGGGGTTGGATTGAAATTGATTGGATTGGATTGCATTAGGTTGTATTGTATAAGATCGGATTCGATTAGAATTGTATATACTGTGCACACGCGTTGTCACCCATTTACATGCGCGAGTGGAAAGGCCGCGGGTTGTTTAGGGTAAGAATGATCCCCAGTGCTTTGCCCACTCGTCATAATTTACTTCGTGGAGATATGTAAATTTTTTCTCGGGATCGCTTCTCTCGCCTGCCGCTGTCGCTGGCAGCTTTCGGTTGGCCAGCTCGTGTGTGTAAGGTGAGTGTCCCCACAAGACGATTACGACGATGATGCTTTCGGGGTGTTTGGAACGTACCCCGCACAGAGCGTCTTCATTACTGTCGCCTTCTTTGACTTCACTTCGTGACCCGTGGTTCTCATATACAGTAGTTTAAACGTCATTCCATTTAAAGTTTCTTTTCAGCTAAAACTGGGCGTGCTAATTGTTGGTCTGGTAGACGCGCCATCATCAAAACTAGCTTTTCAGATACCAACCTCGCAAACACTAACACCACAAGATTCACTCTAAGAAATAATTTATTGCTGCCATACGTCTGCCCTAATTACTCGAAACAAACAGCTATTTACAAGCATACAGCAGCATAAAAGGATAGTTTGCAGGCATAGAGATTGGCAACAATGGAATACCTTACAAAAATGCTTCATCCTCATCGTCCATTTTAGAGTAGTATAGATGATGATGATGATGGTTGGTGTTTCATGGCGCAAGGCCAACGAGGGCAAAGAGCGCCAGAAAAGAAGTTATATAATGAAGCGAGGTGATTACCACAAAAAGGTAGGTATAAAAACATGTAAATCGGACATTGTAAAATCAATTAAAAGTAATGGTGATGGCTGGTGTATAGGGCCAGATTTGATTATGCGTGATATGAGATAAGGTTTAAAAACTTAACATCTGACAAATAATCAAAAACACGTTTCATAGAAACACTGGAATCGTCCCCTAGAAACAGCGATGGATGTAGTGGGATATGTTGTCTGTAGAGTTCTCTGAAGTGTTTGTGTCGTGTTGTGTGAAGTGCCTTGCATGTTATTACTATGTGGACTACGGATAGGCCCTCCCCGCACCTGCTACACAGAGGTCTAGGAGATCCCGTGAGCAGGTGGGAATGTGTTGCATGCGTGTGGCCTATCCGTAATCGAGCCAGGGTAACTTCGTTGTGTCTGTTGTGAGTATCAGTGGTGTATGCTCCCAAGAGTGGCTTTATAATGTGTAGTTTGTTGTCAGTCTGTTGATTCCAGTGTGCTTGCCATGTTGTGCGAAGGTGTTGTCTGATGTGTGATTTGAGGTCGGTGTAGGGTACTGTTGTTTTGTCAACGGTAGTTGTAAGGGCAGCAGCGGCCGCCATTCAGTCTGCGGTCTCATTACCTGCAATTCCAGAGTGCCCTGGCACCCAGCACACGGTAACCTTAAGGTTTAACGCATGCACAGACATAAGAGTACTAATGAGAGCATTGACCACATGGTTTTTAGACTTCTGTGAGGATAATGTACGCACAACACTTAAAGAATCAGTATAAATTACAGATTTCGGAATTCGACTTAGAACAATATGTTGAACTACAAGAAGTATGCCATAGGCCTCTGCCGTAAAGATACTTGTATTTCTAGTCATTGTTCTACAGACATTAAAGGTGCCACCATGCGCAGCACAGGAAACAGTTGTGGCAGTTTTTGAAGCATCCGTGTAAAATTCAGCACACTTATATTTGTGCTGCAGGGACAAGAAATGTTGCACGATCGCGCTTCTAGGCACTCTGTTTTTCTCGACACTTATAAAAGATACATCACATGATATCGGGCGAAGCTGCCACGGTACTAGAAGTTCAGTAGCGGAGGTTTTGATGGTGTCTGAGAACATGACATCAAGTGGCGACGCTTCTTCTCTTACTCTGAAAGCGAAGGGAGCAGAGACTGATGGACGATTAGTAAGAAGTTGAGATAAGGATGTATCATAAAAAACTGATGTAAAAGGATGGTGAGGCATTGAAGATATTTTAAAAGCATAAAGCAAGTCTGTGTAGGTTCGCTGACGTTCTACGCTCCATTTGTTGCCCTCTACATACAGACTTTCGACTGGACTAGTCCGAAAGGCACCACATGACAAGCGGAGCCCTAGATGAAGCACAGGGTCCAGCATTCTGAGGGATGTTCTAGTGGCTGACCCATAAACAACGCTACCATAGTCCAGTCGTGAGCCTATCAAGCTGGTAAAAACACGTAAACAGAGTTGTTTGTCAGCACCAAAAGAGATGTGCGACATAACCTTCAGGATATTCATTGTTTTTAAGCATTTATGTTTTAGTTGTTTTATGTGGGGGTTGAATGTGAGCTTTTCGTCAAAGATTATACCGAAAAACTTGTGTTCCTTTTTGACAGGAATAGAGGCACCGTAGAGTCGAATGTCTGGATCCGGCCGAATGCCACGCCTCTCAGAAAACAGAACACAAGCGCACTTTCCTGGATTAAATTTAAAACCGTTGCTATCTGCCCAGCCGGCTAGCTTGTTCACACCAAGCTGCACTTGGCGCTCGCAGACAGACAAGTTACAAGACTTAAAAGATAATTGTACGTCGTCTACATAAATTGAACATGAAATCGACGGTGGCAATGCCTTCCGAAGAGAATTCATTTTCACAATAAACAAAGTGCAACTTAAAACTCCACCTTGCGGTACACCGTTTCCCTGCACATGAACCCTAGAAAGTGCAGTTCCAACTCGCACACGAAACGTTCTTTCAGACAGGTAACTAACAAGCGTATTCACCATGTTACCCGACATTCCAAAGGACTTCAAATCGCTGAGGATGCCGTACCGCCAAGCAGTATCGTACGCCTTTTCAAGATCAAAGAAGACTGTCATACAGTACTGCTTGTGGAGGAAAGCATCTTTGATATACGCCTCTAATGCAACGAGTTGATCGTTGGTAGATCGCCCCGCCCTGAAGCCTGCCTGGCAGCTCTCGAGAAGACCGTTGTACTCTAAGAAGTACACGAGTCTCCTGTTTATCATCTTCTCGAAGAGCTTACACAGGCAGCTTCTCAGGGCAATGGGACGATAACTGGCAGGAGAGGAAGGGTCCTGCCCTTTCTTTAGGACAGCTACTACTATGGCCTCCCTCCAAGAGCGTGGAATGTGCCCCGAAAGCCATATTTTGTTGTATAGGTGTAGGAGTGTTTCAAGGGTGTCTGAGTGTAAGAATTGTATCATTGTGTAAGTAATCTTATCTGCACCTGGAGCTGAAGGTTTACATGTGGTCAAAGCAGCCTTCAGCTCATAAATTGAAAAAGGAGAATTGTAAGAAGTGTGCGACTTATTGCTATCACGCAGCGACTTCTTCTCCGCAGATGTTTTGTGTTTCATGAAAGTGTTTGTGTAGTGTGCTGAACTGGACACGTGTTCGAAGTGTTGTGCAAGCGTGTTAGCCTGGTCTTCCAGTGTGTCCCCTGTTGTACTAACCAGGGGCAGGCTGTGTGTCTGTTGTCCTTTGAGCTTGCGTATACGTGTCCAGACTTTGTGTGTGTCCGTGTATGAATTAATGGATGTCACGAAGGTGTGCCAACTCTCTCGTTTTGCCTCACGGCGCACACGTTTTCCTAACGCCTTGGCCCGTTTGAACAAAATTAGGTTACCCGACGTGGGGTACCGACGAAGGACACCCCACGCCTTGTTCTGGGCCTCTCGAGCCCGCCTACAATACTCATTCCACCACGGCCTCCGCTGGTTGCGCGGGGCACCAGAGGCGTGGGGAATGGACTTTTCGGCGGCGTCGAGGATGTGCGACGTGAGGAGTTGGGTAGCTTCTTCAACGTGTAGGTGTCCTATGGATGTGTGGTGTAGTTTGGATGTCTCTGTAAATGTGTTCCAGTTAGCTTGTGCTTCATTGAACCTATTATGGGAAGATGGACTGCTCGGGCCTTTACCTATATACGTTAATGAAGTGGGGAAATGGTCACTGCCATACGGGTCAAGTCCCACACCCCACTCGAGAAGAGGAAAGAGAACTGCGGAGCCAATAGCCAAGTCAAGACATGAGTATGTATTGTGTGCTATGTTATGATATGTAGGCTGCCTATTGTTGAAAAGGCATGCTCCAGAGGATGTAAGAAACCTCTCTATCAGGCGACCTCGGGCATCCGTACGAGAAGAGCCCCAAAGAGAATTGTGAGCATTAAGGTCGCCTTTTAGAATGTATGGTTCAGGCAGCTGGTCAACCAGCGCCTCGAAGTCAGAGCTCAAAAGTGTAACATCAGGAGGAATGTATATGGAGCATACCGTTATCAACCTATTAAATATTATTAAGCGTATTGCTACAGCCTCAAGGATAGTGTTTAAAGTGACAGGGTGGCATGCTAAGGATTTCCGGACGATTATGGCCACACCGCCAGAAGTGTGCAGCCATCCCTGTCTTTCCTGTATACCAGGTAACTATTAACGAAATTTGTGTGTTTAGAATTCAAATGTGTTTCCTGAACACACATTACACCTGGCTGATTGGTATGCAGAATCTCATACACGTCGTCAAGATTATTCAGAAGGCCTCTGCAGTTCCATTGTACTATGTTCTCTCTTCCCATTATGAAGTGTTCGGAGCTACTGGACTGTGTTGTTTATGTGTCGTCTTTCGGGGCTGTGACTCTCGTCTTTTTTGGCTTGTCGGGAGGCTTTGGCGTCGGGACGCGTTCCTTGCGATGCACCGCAGACAAGAACGGACCGACGTCCATTTCATCCTCGGATGTCCTCAGAGCGCCTGACAGATCAGGCTCCTTGGACCGCGAACCCTTTGGGGCGCGCTTTTCCTTGCCCGCAACCACCGAGGGATTCAGGAACACCTCGGATGGCGCAGGCGGTGCGGTGGTGGTGGGAGCTGCCGCTAGTTCCTCCGTCTCCATCTCGTCTGCGCCCTCGCTTGTGGTTTGGGACACTGGAGTGGAAGTGGAGGATGCAGCATCGCTTCCACCAGATGTGGTTGCCCCCACAGCCACTGCTGGCTCAGCGAGCGGTGCGGAGGCGGGTTGGGCTGCCTGAGGCAACCCAGGGGGGGGGCGGAGGCGGGACCAAGTCCGACTCGCGGTACTGGGTCCCCGCAGAAACCAGACGCCGCTCCGCCCCCCGGCGAGCTGCGTCGGCGTACCTCCCCAGAGGGAAAGAGGCGAACCTCTTCCGCGCCTCTGGGAAGGTGATGTTTTCAGTGACCTTGATGTTAATGACTTTATTTTCTAATTGGAACTTTTCACAATTTCTGGAGTAGGCCGCATGTGGGCCCTGGCAGTTTACGCAAAGAAGTTGTTGAACGTTACAGTTTTCGGACGGGTGGTCGTGCTGGGCGCATTTTGCGCAGGTAAGTCGGCCGCGACAGGAGTTTGTGCCGTGCCCGAACCGTTGGCACTTGAGACAGCGCCGCGGGTTTGAGATGTACGGCCGGACAGAACATCGGATGTAACCTGCGTTGATGAATTCTGGAAGGATGGACTTGTCAAAGGTTAGGATGAGGTGCTTTGTCGGTATTTGCTTATCGTCTCTGCGGATGGTTATGCGCCTGACCGCTGTTACGCCCCGACTACGAAGTCCCTCCAGCAGGTCAGCTTCAGATTCATTTAGTAGGTCATACTCGGAAATCACGCCCTGAGAGCTGTTTAGGCTGCGGTGGGGCGTGACTCGGATTGGCAGATCGGCGATGCTGGTTTGAGCAAGAAGTTTATTTGCCTGATCCTGGCTACTCACCTCGACGAGAATTTCACCGGTTCGATGTTTTTTGGCCTTACACGACCCTCCAACCATACCGTCAAGAAACTTTGAAATGAGAAATACAGACTGTGAAGCAAGAGGTTTTGATTGGTCTATAGATTCCATCACGATGAAGCGAGGATATTTGTTTGGTTTCGGAGGACTCAAATTAGGAAGTGGTGGAAAAGAAACTTCGGTGCGGCCCCTTTTCGGGGGCCGATCACGTCTGGGGTGGGGTTTTGATTTATCCATATGACATAGGAGTAAGCAGGGAGACGGGGGTACTTTCTTCTTTGACCTTACCCTGGTAGCCAAAGAGGTCCCAGAGCTCCCTGCCTGGTGAACAGACAGGGAGCCGATCCGCCGGAGCTTGACCTGGGCTCCGACGGCCACCGTTCGTGGTTTCTATCCCTCCACCTATAAACACATCGCCACGGTTGGATCCAGCTTATGTTTGGGGGCTCGGGGTCCGCGGTATCGCCAGTACCGTCACCAAGATTACTCAAGGTGCCCCGTGCGGGGAGAGTAGTATAGGTTATTCTTGCGTAACAGTTTTCCGGACTAACAAATTTCCATCTTCCCTTCTGTATAGTGCTTGTACAAATACTGTATATTATTTTACTCTTGCGGTTACACATGCTGGTTCTCTTAAACTGAGCCCCACGTTGAGTGCGGAAATTGTTTTGTATTGTAGAAAATGTAAAAGAGCACGAGGAATGAAGTGAGGAAGAAGAATTAAAAGCTCGGAGCGGCGGCTACGGTCTCTGTCATCTGTTCGCCCGTCCGTTTCTTTACATCTATTATATATTCGCGCTTATTAATCGAGGCCCCTCGACAGTTCTACTTTGGGACTTCCTTGTGTTCGAATAACTACGGGATATGTGTGCCCATCAGAATGTATACTAAAATTCTGAAATTATGAATTTCGGATGCACAGCCTGGCGCCTGTGAGTTAATGTACACTTACAAAGGGCATCTTTATATCTACACATTATCTCTCCAATGTACAACCGAGCTGTCGCCTAATGCATTTGACGGATTTGCAGGAGCTACAATGCAAAGAGTTTGTGTCTTTCATGAGTGCAGTCACCAATACAAACCACGAGCCTTCTCAGATACAGAACACTAAGAGGTTATTATTAGTGCTACACTGCTTCTGCAGATTCTCAGTGAATACTTCGAAATGGAAGGCAACATAACTGCAAATATATTGCATCAACAGTTAGATATTTTTACCAATAAAGTATGTTTGTCATTGATACGAACAACCATACTTTTTACGACACGACTTCACAAGAGACGGCATACCCGTTTGGCTTTCTGGCCCCTTTCTCAAACGCCTCCTTCTGCAACCCGGGTGACCCGGTTGATCAGGCATCGCTGGTCCTTCGTGTGCAAGCTGGTCAGTGCGCATTGATTCCAACCACACAGCGAATAGGGAGTGGATGTTACCGAATTGTACAGGGCAGATCTATACTAGATGGCTTGTTTATCTCTTTTAACACGAAAGTGTTTTATTCCCAGATACACAAAAAATTCGCCGACGTCATATTCGTCATGGAAGTGACGCCAGTGCAACGGAGCCAGCGGCCTGTAAAGGGTGCACCCCTTCACGAAACATATTCTTGCGGAGAAGCAACCTTCAGTACAATAGAGTACGCTGTACTTTGGGTTTTTAGTTTTCGGTTTTTATATTTTAACACGACAGTGCTTTATGTCGGTATACAGCAAAATTTTGCTGACGTCATGTCCACCACGGAAATGACGCCAGCACACCTTTGCCGAAGCAACCCGAAAGCAGGACGCCGCTCGCCAAGCACACCCACAAGACAGCCGCCGACCCCTTAAATTATGGTCGGCTTCATATTTCGCGGCACATTTCACTTTCGTGTTTTATCGATTCCTGTGACAGAGGAATCAACAAAGGTTTTTGAATTTTTGTGCATCCAGCAGCACCAAAAATACTTTTGATGTGCTGCGGAAATGCGCCACGTGAGTTCAAGAGCTGTGTAGGTAACTGTGGTAGACCAGGAATCTCAAAGGTTCTAGTGATAACATTTTTTATGTACGCTTATGATCTTTAGCCGAATAGCAGCTCGTAGGCTGAAGCTCAGTGCAGGTTATACTGCGCCGGCCAACGACTACTACAAGCCAAAAGGAAATATTTACGCTTTGTGTTGATTATACATCCCCAAACCTACCACCTTGTGCGTTGAATGTCAATCATCAAAACAAAAAATGTTCTTCATTCATATCCGCTTTCTTTATTATATATCACCAAAGTGACCGCCTTCTGAGCTGAAGGTCAATCTTCTAAACATAAACTGTTCTTAATTCTAAGCCGAAAATTATGCGTGTTCTCTTTATTTCATCTTGGGCTTACTACTTTTCGGCCTTTTTTTCGGTGAATTTACATTTCTCTTCCGTCAACAACATTTGGTGCAGTATGTCAAACGTTGTGGCAGGCCAACTCTGCCTGCCTTATTGAACGCGTTCACTTTTAAGGTGCAACCCTTAGGTGTCACTGATTAGTGGAACGCTTGAAGCACAAAATCGGAGCGCTCGACGCGAGCCGGCAATTGTACGCAAGGAAAGAGGAAGAGCAGTGCCTAATTAGGATAGCCGGCAGCCACACGTGCAGTACGGGCCATCCTTGACAAGTGAAGGTTCCGACCAGGGCTCAGATGAAGCTCCTGGAGATGGCGAGCGTGCACATTGAGCTTCAGAAGTTGCCGTCCTGGCGGCTGATCAAGCGGTGGCGGGCGTGGCTCCAAAGTTCAAGAGGATGCTCAAGAGCAGATCAACCGAGGCTCCAACCTGGTTTTCGCCGTTCAAAGCTCAACTGGAAAGCTCAAAGCATCACGTAATTTTTTTTCTTTTTCCCTCTTTAACGTTGAAAACGTGATCAGCAACAATATTTTGGGGACACTAGCGAGCCATTACAAGAGTAAAGATAACCGAGATTAGTGCGCACATGCCAAAGTTTCAATAAAACAGTCGGGTGTTACACGTAAGCTTCCGCTGAACAAAGTATTTTTCTTTATTATTGGACCTACGGAATGACCACAAGAAAGTCGCTTCTACGACAGTAAAGGGCCATTCCAGGCAAACGTCCCAGGTTTGACGCTCGACCCTCTCCAATTTTTCTGAAAAAATTCGCTGTTCTTTAGCGCATTACCGAAAAGCACTGGTTGTAAATTTACGCGAGAAAAAAAAATTACTCCACTCGACAACCCTTTAAAGATACGGTGCTGTTGAAAGCTGTGTCAATTTTGTGAATTTATTAAAAACATTTTGAACAAGGTGAAAACCTAAACTCTGGTCTTGGCACATGTGTTTTGTGGTCCCTTCGGGTATTTCAAGTTAAAAGTAGTTAAATAGTATTTTATGTTTGTTTTTGCTAAAAGAATAAAGCTAAATTATGTAATTTCAAACATTTTGAAGCATATTTCTCGCAAATTGGAGCGAAGCACTAACATTTTTTGTGTGAGACTGCTTAATTCACTTTATTATAAAAATTTAATTTGAGACAAGGCAACTGAAGACGTTTTCAGAAAATAATTCCAAAATCTGCAAAAAATGCGCTTTTAACGGAGATTGAGACGCACATATCGTAATATAAAAGTCCGAGTACAAATACGTGGGGTAATTCATTGAAAAGACGGTGTGTTGGACTTTGAATGCGACAAAAAGTCGGAATTGTATATTTTGTTTAGAGTGAGAAAAAAAATAGGAGCTTGGTTCTCGCGCGGTTGTTGTATGTTGCCTCCGATGGCTGCCTAACTCGCAACAACACTGGCACCGCTCTTTATAATTGGCACGTAGCGAGCTGTGAGGCTCTAAGAGCATTCCTACCCTTCACCAAGTACTCGCCAGGCTGGCTCAGTGGCTACGGCGATGTGTACTTGAGCCCGAAGACGCGGGTTGGATACCGGCCACGGTAGTTGGTCTCCTAAAGGAGGCGAAAAGCTAAAACACACACTGCCAGGCGTTCTTCCGAAACGCCGTCTGTGAAACATCTCCGTAGAACAATACTTGTACTTCGTCGTCATCTGTGCATGATCATCACCACTAGTTTATACGAGAGTGTTCCTTCATCAATTTTGTACGAGACCATCATTATCGTGGGTTGCGCGTTCTCTCGGCTAGAGCGTTACAATAAACGCCGCCAGCAGTTCTGCTCCTATCAAACGTTTAGTCCAGAGACGGGTACCGTATATTGGCTCATACAATTGCTCAAAATTTTGAAACAAACCGTGATAAAGGGTATGTCGTAGATTTCCAATGAGTACCAAGCCACAGTGGCTTTAAAGGAAATGAGACAGCAGACAGACTCCCTGAACAGAGGCACAACCGCGGCGACGAGTTCAGCGTTCGTTTCCTCGCCGATAATATAAGAATCATCATACGGAGACTGAGTTAGCAATGGTCCGAAGAGGCGTGGTTTGATCAGGACACGAAGCGGTCATTGCTGCACGCAATAGACCCAGCCTTAGAGTTCCATTTCAATGAGGAGCTGTCACGAAACCTGAAAGCTGTTTCATCGCGTGCGACTCCGTGTGCCTTATACAAAGTCGTTTCTGTTCCAAATTCACTGTGAAAACTCACCATTTTGCGCATGCGGAAAGCGCGAGGAAGATGTTGCCGACGTGATGTTAGACTGCCCATTATATTCCGGGCAAAGACCGACCTGAACTCTGCAACGAACTCTTATTAGACAACCGTCGTGTGGGGTGTTTGGCATTTCTACTAGGACCATGGTCTGACGCCGGTCTTCCAAACAAGGTTGTTCGGGTATTGAATGGGCTTTTTACCTCGACACGAATTGCGTCAAAGTATTAGGTGACGTAATAGGTTTTTACCTTAAATCCATGAACACCAAACTAGAAGGACATTTTATAGACAACTACTACAACTCAGAAAAATTGTTGCGAACAGTTGATTTGTATTGCCGGGTCTATGACCCTTTATTGGTGAAATGGAGCAGCCCGGCGCATAATCATTGACAACCTCTCCAGTCAATAAACCAGTTAACCAAACAGAGCTCCGGACATGGTTCTTTCGCTTCATAACGCTTCGCGTATAGAACGCCTGGCGCTTCAAACGCACGTAGTCTCGGGATGTTGAACATCAGAGCTGTTTAATAAGATTTTAATTACGCCATCGCGCGTTACCAGCAAACTGAGCCAGAGCGCACGTGAGCGTGTGACTCGTGAGATGCGTCCGGTGTCGTCCAGGCTTGTACGTGGGCTTGCGCCACGTGAGCAGCTGGCAAAAGAACACCATGACAAATACTGAGCGCACGTGAGTGTGCGCCTCTTGAGTTTCCCAAGGCGTCGGCCATCTCGAATTTCGAGAACAGTGCCCAGCGTTCATGGTGTAATCTCTCGCGTGCTGTTCTCCTCGCCCGTTCACGTACAGTCACGCTCAATATGACCTACCCGCTAATTAGTATTCTCCGCTTTGGGTAACCTTTGCCTGGCACCCGGGGTTAAATACCAAGTACGCATTAGGATTGATTGACTGATTGATTTATTGTAGGGTTTAACGCTCCCACGCAACGCAGGCGATGATGCACGCCGTAATGGAGGGCTCCGGATTAATTTTGACCACCTGGGGATCTTTAACGTGCGCCAAAATTTCATACTCACGGGCGTTTTTGCTTTTCGCCTGCATCAGAAAAGCTGCCGCCAGTGCGCATTAAGGGTGCAATGCACCAATGAATTAGGCCTTATCCCAATGTATATGCCCATAGTCACAGTCATATTCGTCTGAGTAATAATGAGCGGTGTAGGTCATAGTAAGCGGACTGTACATTCTCGCCTAAAGTCGGGAGAACGCACGTTTCTCGCCTAATAACAATGGACTTCGATTAATAATAATATTCCTAACAATTGGCTTGTGCAAGTTGTCTCTCTGTTGGTGGCCTTTGCGCTTTCTTGTGAGTACCTTCACTTTTTTGGGGCGTACAAACACGCAAAAAACTTTCCATAATTTACAACTGAATCCAAGTGGCCACTCCTTTTTGCAAAGTCCTTCCTCTCGCGATCCCAGTACTAATCCAGCCACTTACGTTTTAAGATTCTCTTTGGGAAGACTACGGGAAGTCTGGGATCTGTCTCATCACATCGCGGAGAGAGACAAAATGTTTTTTAGCGCACGGAAAAGCATCTTATGTCCCCGCAACGCCCCTTAGCGGCCACCAGTTCTGGTGGTTGTTAATGGCGTTCTCTTCCGCAAGTGCCTTCACTCTCAAGAAAGAGTAACGGTGGTTTTTTCTTGCGTCCCTAAAACCGTTCAGGCAGGCGCTCATAAACTGCTAGAGGATTTCTTTGGAACTAAGCTTCACAGAGTTCAGCTGGTACTGCGCAATAAAGTAGAAGGAAAGGACAAAGGTCGAATAAGTAGTAAACGAAGTGAATTGCACAGTCCTACGTCGGCAAATTGCTTCCCGCGGAGTTAAACTTGCACTAATTCATCCTAAAGTACTTTCCTTGCCGGGTGCATTCTATCAAATGTCAAAGAAGTCACGGCGTTAGCTCTGCCAATTAGTTTTCACGTTGCATGCTTCACGCTGTTGTCTACAGTGCTCGGCCTCATTGTCCGGAATAAAGCCACCGTGATTAACCATAGAAACAAACCGCTACAATATGAATGTATATGAAAAGTGGCTCTCCGATGATGATTTTAATGACTGGAATTTTATGGCGTAAGGCACACTGTGGGCAAAAACAGGCAAATAAGAATGTATGTACTGTAAGTGGTGTGAAACGAAAAACAAACCGTTCAGCAAAAATATGTGAAATGCTTGAAAGGAAATGAACGTTTCTTGTGTAGAAGTCCGGGTTTCGATGATGGGGGGCTTAAAATGGTGTTTAAAAACTTGACTTACGACAAATACTTAAAATTGCGTTGGACAAACTATTGGGTCGTCGCCTTAAAGCCTAAAAATAGGCATAGGTGTTGTGGAATGTGTTACCTGTAGACTCCAGTGAAATCTGGGGTATACTATATATAGTTTTGTTTTAAGAGCATCACATGCTTGTGGTTTCACTTTCTGTGCTCTAAATCTGCCTTGGAAAATATGATTTCATTTTCTTTATTTGGAAGAAGTCTGAAAACTTGTCTCACTATTCGAAATTACCTCAGAACAGTTCTGGTACCGTAGCTTTGGGGCACTGCCCGGAACTTTATCAGGGACGTAAGAGAGAATATGAAACAATCAGTAGTTTCTATGCTTCACACGTTAAATTTGCGCCTACAACAGACAAATCTTCCTTAATGCTGGAAAATTAAGCAGTATCACATAAAACCCGTCGCACTAAGCCAGCACCCCTACCATTGGTCGCTGGAGGTCATCCTCAGCTTTGAGATCAACCTGCAGTCTTTTCCGCCCCGGTTCTTGCCCACCACACAAATTGTACGTCATATTACAGAAAAAATCAAAGGTCCTTTTGTCTGACAAGAAATATGATGAAAACACGAACCTTCCTCTGTGGTGAATTCAATTTCTTTATTGGTAGGTGTAGGAGGGCACAAGTGGAAGTCAAAAATCAAGCCGCTGCCACCGTGTCTCAATGGCACATGGTAGAGCAGTCGCCTTCATCAGGCGAGGAAACTGTTTGATTCCCACTGTAGAAGTGTTGTTTAACACAAAAAAGTTTTATTCCCGGATACACAAAGATTTCACATACGTCATATCCGTCGCGGAATTCACTCCAGTGCAACGACGCAAGTGGCCTGTAAATGGTGCACCCCTGCACACAGGGTCTTCTTGCGGGGATGCAACCTTTAGTACTAAAGAGTATGCTATACTTAAGTTTGTTCGTGTTCAGGTTTTATATTTTAACACGAAAGTGTTTCATGCCGGGATTCACCAACATTTCAGTGACGTCATATCCGTCACTGAAATGACGCCAGTACATCTTTGCCGAAGCGACCCGCCAGCAGCACGTCGCTCGCCAAGCATACCCACAAGACAGCCGTCTATCCGCAAATAATACTCAGCTGCAGATCTCGCTGCACATTTCACGTTCGTGTTTTACCGAATCCTATGACAGAGGAATCAACCAGTTTTTCGTTCATCATCAATACCATAATCATCAACTTGTGCCCTCCCATTGCTTGAAGCTGGCATTCCTGGAGTGCGTCTTCGTTACTACACCGCTATTATTGAGCCTACAAAATCTTCTCTTTAAAAAGGACGTTCGACCAACCCAAATTGCGGCAGGATATTCCGTAGAAGAAATAATACACTGATTTCATTAGCAAATAATCATTTACGTCGCAAACACAAATTGTATGACGCGCCATTTTGCGTCATTTTGATACTTCTTCAGTGCTAAGCACAATATTGCTCAACCTTTCCAGCACTCTTAGAATTTCGATCAAGTTCTTAACATTTGTCCCGACAATTTTATTGTACACAAATGCTTAAATGCGGTAACTCGATTGTAAATACAGTTTCGCCCACATTGACCGCTTGAAATTACTTAGTCTAAAAATTAACTAAACAGGCCATGTTTCCGCTTTGATGCATGGACCTCTTCATCCGTACATTGTCTTTTTCCGTGTGAACGTGTAAGTCCATGCGATCAAAGGGGTGTCAGTAACGCAGTCGACAGAAAGAATCAACCTGCCATGGAAGGCGCGATTCGTAAAAGCGTCGGTGACTTGTTTGTAGAGCTGGAGGAGTTTCTCCAGCAGCCGCGAAGCGAAGACTGCTAACGTGTTTCACTCTACATTAGCTTTGAGGCCTTGCCTTTGGGCTTGTATAACGAGAATAATGTGCTGCGGCTGCTTCTTTATGGACATAAACCGATTTGTGACCGTATGTTTTTCCTTCCGCGGAGCAATGTTTGTGTCCCTATCCATTTGTTTTCATTTCGGCTGTCTCCTCAGTCTGAGCCTCTCGCGTCATTGTTCGGTGTTATATAACTTCCGATGTTTATCCTCCGTAGAGAACCTTCTCGGCTGAGGGCACTTTCTCTTTTCGTGTCACTGCTCGTAATCAATCTGGTAACTGCTTTCGCCTGCGTGGTCCTTAATCCTTTCAGTCACAGTTTCGATACCACTCTTCTTCTAATGTTTGCCCGGTACAACATTCTTTAAGTCCTCCTGCCTTAGTACCTATATTACACTTCCTCTACAATCGTCATTTTCCGTGAACCTTCTTGGTTGGCATCGTCCTCCCGAACGTAAAATTTTCCGGTAGAATCTTTGCAGCGCTTCAAGGGTATGCAGCGCTTCAAGGGTATGCACTTATGCATAATGATGCAGTTAGAGGGATTTCTTTTTAGTCTGATTTGTACTCGCTTGCCGTAGGGGAATAAAAAAGCAAAGCCATGTTTGTTCTGTCACTGATAGATTAAGATGCGCCCACCGCTGTGGACACCCTGAACAGTTGGTTTTCTGGAAACTGACGTAAATAAATTCATTCCGTATGCGGCAATGTGGATAAAGTTGGAGCTTCCTGTGCACCCTGTAAAAGTAGGCCGGGTACTGCGGTGAAAACGTACGAGAGGCAGTGACACGAAATATATGTCTGCGCCAAGAACGAACAGAAAGACACAGAAAAGTGGAAAAAAGTTACTTGGGTACGGCCGCATAAGCCCCCACAGAATGCGCGCCTCCGAGCTGTGAGACCGGAAATGAAGCCGCCTGATGCTGTTTTTTGCTAGACGTAAGTGCCAAGGAATGCTGAAGCGCATCCATCACCTCTTAGAAGGGCACGGAAAACTTTCGCAACCTTTCGCTACTTCGTATCTCTGTGGTGAAAGAAACTCGCCGTTTCCTTGAAGATAGAAAAACCATTGCCAGAGTGCTCCCCTAGATGTGAGATATGGGCTCGTTTCATGCAGTGGATATAGGCTGCCCTTATCTCAAATACGGAACTGTACCATACAGACGTGCTAATGTAAGGGGAAACGTGGCATCTGGCGGTCACGCTTTGGAACACGTCTCTTTTATTGCGCGCACTATTTGGCGGCTTTTGTGGTGGCACTAGTGATAAATCAACTACCCCTCTGTCGAAACCACAACGATGGGGGAAACGCGACATTTTCCAAAATCAAGTCCAACAACAAACGAACCAACCCAGAAGCAACCACCTGTTTCTTATCGGGATGGTTCACTGCACTTCGACTGTGCTACCTAGTGGTTTACGGATGCGGGTGTTTTTCCCAGCGTTTAACTATCATCGTCGTTAGACGCAGGGGTTTATTTTCTTAATATATTTGCACGTCCATGCCCCCCTCTTCAAATCCAAACTGCTTGAACTGTGCCGGTATTGCGCGATCGGATATACGCCGGCTTCATAACACGCGTTATCAAGGTTTGGTCCCGATAACAGGAAGCACTTCAATTTTTCTACAATTGGCCCAGGATCAGCACCATCGTCAGAAAAGGTGAACGTTTCTACAGTGCGTTCTGCGTGGACTGCGACGAAAATCAGTGAATGGCTAAAAATTTTCGTTTTGAATGGTTTGTGTTTTCGTCGCCTATTCATGTCAGTGTCGCTATATTTAGCGGCGCTGTATGCGCTCGTGTCATGAATTCCTTTCTAAGGGCGTTCGTTTTGCTGGCATAGTTTATCGCTGTAGTCGAGTTTTCAAGAAGAATATTTATGCCTTTTTTTCGCTTCTCTGTCAAACTGAACATACATTGTGAATCACTGCGCAGCTACAGTTGGGAAGTCGGTGCAGAATTTTGCTTACCATGTGTTCAGAACAAATGTTGTATACGTTCGTCTAAAACAGGAACGAAAGCTCGTTCCTCGTTACTTCCGAATTTCAAAACGAGTTCCCGTCAGAAGTTGCTTTATTGCGAAAGGAACGTGTTCTAGTTCCACTGCGAACATTGAACATTTCGTTACATTAACGTTACATTTCATTTTTTAAATTAAAATGTGGTGTCGGGTTACTGAGGCGAAATAAAATGAGAATTTTAAAACTCACATGGAACTACGTATATTATAGGAATATGAACACCGCCGGCAGCAGTTTATCTGGAGATAAAAAGAATCCAGAGGAATCCTCCTAGGCGATTTTTTTCAGGGAGTACCGTACAAATTCCAAACATGTCTAACTGCGATTTTGGTGCTTGTCTATTATAGGTGCAACACATACGACACTTTCAACTTCGGTCTTCCAAATGCGCAGTAAGGTTACTGCGCTTCAGACGTGAGAATACAAAGTTACTCACATGCAGGAACGTAATTAAATGTCTTCCATTACAAACCACGTCGAAAAGAACAATACTTAGGCATTTAATGAGTCTGATTACAGCTTATAAAAATATCTTACAGGCCTCAAATATCTTACAAAAAAATTAAAAAAAAATATCTCACAACTTTTACTGTATTTCTCTCTGGAGTACTTCCAGAAACACCAAATCGCTGACTGTGTGAATCTGGCATTTAAATGGTATACGAAAAACAGACGGTGCGCCATTCCGCCCTTTAATTAAGATAAAAACACGAAGAAAGTGAAAACAGTGCAACTGTGAGAAATTATTTTCTGGTTTTCGTAAAGGTTATCCGTTTTATTTACTGATGGGCGCGGTTATGCTCCGTATGAGCTCCGTATTCTCATCATTTTGTATGCACCATTATAGGGAACGTACCAGTAGGACGGAAGCAAAACATTATGCGCAAAGGAACACCAAAGGAAGAAATAACCAAGTGCAACGCATAAAAGCAAGATAACCAGCCGTTACAGCGTGCGCAGCACACGCTCAATTGTGTTCGCCCGCAATGATGTTATTGAAATCAGTCGAAACTTTTTTGTTAACCCGCCGTTGTCAATCCAGTTTGACTACAGCGTGCGGCGCATGAAGATGCAGCACCTACAAAAGTAAACGTGGATAAAATGGCGAGATGTCTCACTTTTTTTAATAGCTTTATTACTAGAAACTCGATTTTCTGGTGGCTGTGCTTCCCGATAAAACAGGAAACGCAATATCTGGCTGCACTTCTGAATTCCTCTCTAGCGTCGCGGATTCGAAAAAATGTTCTTATTGGTATGAAAACGATGTGCAAAAGGACGTACAGCTCGATATGTCTGCTCGGCGTACTGTTGTACGGAATGTCCTCTCCAAACTTTGAAGATTTTCAAGCACAAAAGAAAGTTCAGGTGAGCAGCAACAACACAGCCAAATACGCCGAGCTCGCAATGAACGAGATCCCTCAGAATACGTCTTGAATACACGGAGAAAATACGCTTCATTCAAACTGTCTCCTGAGCCTCTTCCTGACACTTGAGCACGAAACGCGAAGCTTGATGTTGAAGAGCCGACTTTCTATTGATTTCTTAAGTCCCTACGATGCACCATATACTCCTCAACACACGATCCTTCGAAGATCACCATTGAACGAAGTGCTCAGCCGTCTTCCTATAGCTTGTTATTCCTAAGCTCCTTCGGTTATGCTTGTATTGATCCAAGCACCCGCAGGATGCAAATTTTGTGTCCAATCTTTCACGATTATGGAGAAGTATGCGAACAAACTTACGTTTGAATGTTTCTTTTGAATTTATGTGTAAATAACAACTTCTTTGCATAAATCAAGCTGGAACGGGCATTTTTATGCGTTCGAACAAAAACTGCTGGTCACACTGCGCATATCCGAATCTCTCTATCCGAAACTTCATACCCCGAACAATATTTATTGCTTTTCTTCGTTTCTTTTACTTTTTTTGTTCTGTGTATAACTCACTCTCTTCGACGCTATTTTTAGCCCGCCTTTCGTCCTTTTGCTTTTTTTCTAAGGAAAGCACGTCAGGGGGCTTGAATGAACGAACCATGGGGATTTTTCTAGCAAAATGCAGGTTTTGAAATTTCTGTAGATATTATTCGTGTTCTTTTTTTCTTATTTTCTGGAGAGCGCAAGATTAGGTAACAGTTTTGGTTTTGCTTCTAAAATTTGAGGTTTTTTATACTTTTATTTTTGTATTTGGTAGAATGTATTTAGATTTTAATTTTTGGCTTTGTAATAGTTTTATCGATTTGGTACATTAACTTCTTTTTTATTGTGTGTGAGCGTGTGCGTTGACACAAAACTTGGACTGTGATGTGGCTCACTCGCATTGCAGACGCTGTGGGCCGCGAAAATCGGCATTCACAACATAAAAAAAACGCTTTGCATTGATACGGCATTCAGATAAAGACAAAATACCCGCCAAACTTAGTACACCTCATACGGCATGCTGTGGAGTTCATAACCAACACTGTGAATGTATAGCCCCGCCACCACAGTTAATGTCCCCAAAAGGACATGAACGAATCATTTACGTTTTTAACGCGAAGTATTCTTCGCGAAAGTTAACGGAGGAGTGTGGAGGCTTGCATTTCACCTTGAACCGACGAGGGTGAAAGGAGCGGATGGAGGGGTAGGTGGGGGAGCTTGATCTTTGTAGCAAGGTGGGTGAAGGGGATGCGACGGTGAAGGGGGTCGAGATTGCCAACATACTCCTGTCAGGTACCTTCGTATCTGCTGATATGAAGGTGCGTGACGGGACCTTCATATGTGCCAAATTACCTGCCCGTCGAGGCTTCGCCTGCATGCCCCATGCTAGAGGGGAATCCTAAGTGAGCCGGAGCATCATGACGCCGTTATGGTGCCACAAAGAGTGGCGGTAATTACAGCCTTACATGAGCAAACGTGGAGTGTCATTCACGGAGAAAGAGCGGATCTAACTGGGAGAACAGCGTTCTAGAACAGAGTTAAGGGGCCTGAGTGGCGCACGGCTGTTTCAAGAAGCACTTCCCTAATGGCCCGTCTGTGGCGCCAGTGGTGTTGGCGACGTTACGTATTACCAAACTCCTTCACTGCTTTACTGCTCACGAAACTGCTCCGTAACTCAATGGGAGAGCTTCATATGCTGCGTTTTGCCGCCGCGCGGTGGCGCCACCATCTCACTGAGGTCACTCCTCGGGTGGCGTTGCGCTGGTTCGAACGGCGGAGACTCGGCGAGTTGTGTTATTTTTGCGGAGAAAAAAACGTAAAGTGCATCTCGCGCTGTTGCGATGCGACTTAAGTAGTGCAACGGCGATGCCGAGCACGTGTTGCGTCCCAGGATGTCGTTCCCTGTACAACGATACAACAGAAAATGTTTCCTTGTTCTGTTCAGCGAGCGACGGCGAGCTGCGTGAGAAATGCAGACGCGCCATTCCAAGGCAAGGAACGGGATATTTCAGCTTGGAATATAAGTGTGTGACAATGTGTGGGAATGCACTGTGTGTGAGAATGAAAAAAGCAATGTACCCTTTTGAGAGCATCCTGGATCTAGAATTGTGCAAGGCTAACTTAAATCGGATTTCTGTCAGATCAGTCAGGTAGTAGCGGTGCTTCATTACCTGTTTGTAAACTTGTATTACCTTGCGCTCAGGCTCGCTTGTAAAAAAAAGCTATGGGACGTCCTTGTGCTTTTACTTTTCGTATTTCCGCCAATTATCCTTTAGGGCTCGTTTTGTTTGTTTTGTAACGGCGCGTGGCTGCTTCCGGTTTTCTTATCTGGCGTTTCAACCGGAGCGCCCGTTTGCTCTTTTTCTCGTACGTCCTGTCGGGCAACATTGTTGGAAGGGGTGTCACCTTGTCGCTAACTTGATTTTTTTGTTTCTTCGACAATGTTCTCGATCCTATTTCCATGGATCTGAAATTAATAACGTTCCGAAAGTAATACATGCATAGCCAACGGCCCGCAAGTCACTTTATCGACGTTCATCTGGGCACGTCACGAATCTGGGCACGAGGAATCTCCGCGAACAAGAGACGACGAGCAAGAGGCACGAACCCAAGGTGGAATAAGTGTTGCCGTCCGGTTACGACGCTGCACCGAAAGAATAGACCGCTTAGAGAAGAGAGTCGACGCTCTCGAGCATCGCATGAACGCTCGGTTCGCGGCAGTAGAGCGCCGCCTCGATGCGCTACAAGAGTTCCTATACAGGAAGCTAGGCCGCGATGACGACGTGGCAGTAGAAGACCGCAGCCCAACCGTCAACACAAGGACATCGCCATGACCAGACAACCCCGGACCAACTCGACTCTCACAATTTGGCAATGGAACGCCAACGGCTTCTAGTGCCGGAAAGCAACGCTACTACAAATCATCCAGGGCGCCGAGAGGCCCCCGGACATCATAATGGTGCAAGAGACGCACACGGAGGACGCCCCGTCCCTCACGGGTTACAGAGCACACGCAAGCCCCCCGAGTGCACGAGACTGCGGGAAGGGGGCGGCGCAGGGCGTCTGCACCTTCGTGAAGAAAGGGATCCCGTTTGTGAAGCACGAGGGCCTCCTCGGCCGCAGCGCACTGGAATACTGCGCAACCGAAGTGGTTCTAGGGAAGAAGAAGAAAGAGTCCATCCTCTTGGTGAACGTGTACAGCAATCCCGCGCATCGCCAACAGAGATTCCGCACCATTCTGCACACGGCACTGGCGACGGCGCCGAGGGACACGATCGCGATTTGCGGAGACTTTAACGCCCCCCACAAAGAGCTTGGGTACACCCGCACGACGCTGAAGGGCAAGAAGTTGCTAGACGAGGCGGCCGACGCGGGGTTCACCTTGCACACGGACCCCTCGTCCCCCACTCGCATCGGCACGTCAGTCACCAGAGACACGAACCCGGACCTCGCGTTCGTCCGCGTCGCCAACTCGGTCAGAGGCGGAGCAAAGTGGCGGAACACGGGCCAGAACATGGGTAGCGACCACTTCGTAATAGAGATCGAGCTGCCGACGACCGCGCGACCCCGGGACGAGCGTCGCCGCCAGCAAAAGATCACAGACTGGAACCTCTTCCGCGCGCGCGCCGAGGAGGAGTCCACGCAAGACATCGCGGAAATCGAGAGCTGGACTGAAGACATCGTCCGCCTCATAACGGACGCAACGACGGAGCTCGAAACGGACGAGGAACACCCCGGCATAGACAGCCGCCTGGCAAACATGTTGGAGGCCCGGCAGTCGCTGCAGAAGAGATGGAGGGGAAGGATAAACAATCACCGTCTCCGCAAGCGGATAGCCACGCTGGGACGCGAGATCGAGAAGTACAGCAGAGAACTCTGCACCCAGCGCTGGCACGCGGTGTGTAACGAGGCGGACGGCCAGCTCCACAAGGGGAGAACGTGGCGGTTGCTGCGTCACCTCCTGGACGAGACCGGCACCAAGGGCTACCAGCAGCATCGCCTCGCGCAAGTCGTGCACACGACCACCAAAGCGCTGGGAAGGGAAGAGACATGCAGGCGCATCGACGCGAAGTACCTCCAGAGCACCCCCAGCGAAAGCCACGGAGAGTACGCGGGCGCAGACAATCCCGTTCTCGACCGCGACATCGAGGAGTGGGAGGTCAGGGCCGTGCTGCAGACCATCAACTGCAAGTCGGCGGCCGGGCCGGACCGGGTGACAAACAAGGCCCTGCGGAACCTCGGCGACGGGGCCATCGCGTCCCTGACGAGGTACTTCAACCGCTGCTGGCGAGCGGGAGCGCTCCCGCGCCAGTGGAAGACGGCGAGAACGGTGCTGATACCGAAGCCGGGCAAGCCGCCCAACATCAAGAATCTGCGCCCGATATCCCTAACGTCGTGCGTGGGGAAGATTCTCGAACACGTGCTGAACAACAGATGGCAACGCTACCTCGAGACGGAAGGGCTCTACCCCGACACCATGTTGGGTTTCCGGGAGAGGCTTAGCACTCAAGACGCCATGATCCAGCTACAACACGACATCCTGGACACGTCCGTCCGCACCCAAGACAACAGGGCCGTGCTGGGGCTGGACTTGAAGAGCGCGTTCGACGAAGTCAAGCATTCCGCCATCCTGGAACAGGTCGGCAGGCTCGGCCTGGGCAGACGATCCTACAACTACATCCGAGACTTTCTCTCGGAGCGGACCGTCGAAATACACGCGGGAGACCTCCAGCTGCCGCCGAAGAAGCTCGGGAGCACGGGAACCCCTCAGGGCTCGGTGATATCGCCACTGCTCTTCAACCTCGTGATGATCGGGGTGGCGCGCAGACTCTCGGGGATCCCACAGGTCCGCCACACCATCTACGCGGACGACATCACGCTGTGGGTCCCCGGGGGTAGCAACGGCCATATCGAAGACGCGCTGCAGACGGCGGTGGACGCCATCGAAGACCACCTTGACGGTAAGGGCCTGCGGTGCTCGCCGCAAAAGTCGGAGCTGCTGATCGTCCCGCCGCCGGGCAAGTACCGTAAGAGGGAGGCCGAGGACTCGGCGAACATCAGAATCAGAACGAGGGACGGCGCCGTCATCCCCAGGGTAGACACGCTCCGGGTCCTCGGCATGTACCTCGAGGCAAGCAGAAGTAACAAGACCACGGTCGACCGCCTCGTCACCAAGATCGGTGCGGCGGCCAGACTCGTCCGACGTGTGGCGACGCGGCACAGCGGAATGAAGGAGGCCAGCCTCCTCCGACTGCTCCAATCTTTTGCGATGAGCCACGTCGCCTACGTCGGCGCGTTCTACTACTGGCTACGGCAGGAGCGGGACCGCATCAACGCAGCCATCCGCAAGGCTTACAAGACGGCCCTGGGCTTGATATGCAGCACCAGCACGGCCAGGCTACTCGAGCTGGGGGTGCACAACACCCTCGAGGAAATCAGCGAGGCCCAAACGACGGCGCAGCTCGAGCGCCTCGCCTCCACAAGAACGGGCAGGCGCATCTTGGAGCGCCTCGGGATGGGACCGAAGACCACGGACTCGCATCGGCACGAGACGACGCAGCTCCAGCCGGAGGTGATGCAGCGGCTCCGGATCCTCCCGCTACCCCGCAACGTCCACCCCGACCGCAACCGCGGCCGCCGAGAAGCGAGGGCACGCGCCCTCGCCGCGACGCACGCAAACGACACGGGCGCCCTGTACGTGGACGCCGCCCGGTACCCCGACAGACCCGACGCCTACGTCGCGGTGGCGGTCCGCGCCACCACGGGTGAAGTGTACAGCGCCTGCAGCGTCCGCGCCCCGTCCGCCCGCCAGGCGGAGGAGACGGCGATCGCAGTGGCGTTGACGGGCCCGCGATGCACCACGGTGATCAGTGACTCGCGCTCGGCCATCGCGAACTACGCCAAGAACAACGTGTGTGAAAGTGCTGTGCGCGTTGTGAGGTGTCGTGCAGTGATCAGTGAAGCGGTGCCGGCCACCCACCTCCGGTGGTTTCCGGCGCACACGGAGATCCGAGACGTGGGCGGTGGTCTTCCCAACCGCAACGACACGGCGGACGCCGCCGCGCGAGGACTGACCAACCGCGCGGCGGCGGCGACGGCGAGTCCGGCCGGCGGCCACCGAGCTGCCGGCGGGGCCCCCCCTCCTCCTCCGAGCTCCGCGGCGAAAGACCACCGAGAAGACGACGACGACGACGACGGGTGGGACCCGGAGCCCCTCCTCACGTACGGGGAGGTGCTGGAGTGGTACCGGCTCGGCCGCCGCACAGCGCCACCGCCCCACCCGGGACTCACGCGTACGCAGGCAGTGCTGTTACGCCAGTTACAGACACTATCGGTAATAACGCCGGCACTCGCACGCCACGTGTGCCCGGACGTCTACGTCAGTGATGTGTGCAGCGTATGTGAGCGTGAACGCGCAACTTTGGCCCACATCCTGTGGGACTGTGCAGTGCATCCTGTAGAAGCAGCGGACCTCTACGGCCGGTTGCCGGACACCATCGTCAGTGCCGCGAACTCACCGGACCTGACATCACAAACCTTCGTCGTCCAGCAGCTCGAGGCTGCTCTCGCCAGGCAGAGGCGGAGAGAGGCGCCGACGGGGGGGAAAGGGACGAGTTCCCGAGTACCTTTCGCGCGCCGCTCTCGCCGACGCCGGCGGGGCCTAGTCCCGAGGGCGACGTAAACGCGTCGGGGGGAGGGAGCGGCTCTGTGTAGCCCGGACCTCCCCTCTGCTGGCATTAAATAAAGTCTTTCTCTCTCTCTCTCTCTCTCTCTGGGCACGTCACACTGCGGACTGCTTTTTGGACGTTTGTGTTTCATTCTAGTATTTTGTAGAGCAGGAGGTCGCTTTAATAAACTTCGCTCAGAAAAGCTGTGCGTCGTTCTTGCCTACGTGGCAATATTCTGTTTCCTCCGTGTGCTGCCCATCGCCGCGCAAAAAATAATTTTTTGTGCGCTGGACCAAGCTATTTTGTCTCCCTTCGTAATGTTGAAATTTTTTGTTGCGTGTGATGAAATCAGTTTTATTCTTCTTTTTGCGCCTCACTTTCTGCAAGGATTGAACAGCGTTGTAGCGGAAAGACACACGGTGCAACATATATCTATTCGTGTTTGATCCTTCGCGTTTCTGCAGCGTTTTTAGATGTTCTCAAGTATATACCCACTCATCGAAACGACAATACTATTGGGCTATCTCTTTTAGCGTTCTGTGCATTCCAGAGCAATCAACGGATTCATTAGGCGTAGTCTGAACGACGCATACTTGGTTTCTTTCAATTTTTTTATTGTATTATCCATAGGCCCGCAGCAGTCCAGGACTCCGCAGCTACCGTATGTGTGGTATTTACAACTTTTGCTTCAAGAAAAGAAGCAATAGAGATTTAAAAATTCGTAAACATGATGGCGCAGGGCTTTTGCCAGAGGACGCAGAAGTCATTGCCGTTCGCGGCCGAAGTCTACGGTAATTTACTACGAAAAATAAAACTGTATTGAAGGCAGGTGATGTACGCAACGACTGGACTATTCAGCGCTAACTACTACGAAAAAACGTACACTTAATCAGCGCGCAGACACCAAAAGCAGCGAGAGTTTTCACGCCAAGAGCTGGCCAATAATGCCGCTCGCGCGGCGGCATGACGCCCTTCGTGCGGCGGTTGCGCCTGTAGTGGCGCCCGCGGTCCCCATATGAAACGAGCGCCGAAGTTTCGTGACCAGTAAAGCATTGAAGGACTCTGGTATTACGTTCAGCGGAACTGGCGTTTGGCTGTCTTCGTTTGTTTCTTGGAACGAGGAGCATAGTTCCTCGCAAGCGTCTACTAGATCTTGCATTGGTTCGAGGTATTTCGTTTTTCAGCGCAGCACTGTGGACTTTACCAAGGCCGCAATGACAGTGACGTCGCTGGGAGGAAGGGATTGATAAAAGAAGAAAAGAAAAAGTTTTTCTAATCCTACGATATCTCCCGTCTTGTGGAAGTGAAAGTGGTGGCTGTGCACTAGAATGGAAAGAAATTATTTCGGGAATAGTTATTCTTTGGGGGCAGTATTGCTTGGGGCGGATAGAATATGACGACCGCTGAAGGGCGTTTTGATGAACTTTAAGACACGTGTACATTCCTCTGAAATCCGCGAATGTCGATTATTATAGCTGGCGAAATGGATCGTAACTTCGGCTCTAATAATGACCTGGTACTGTTACTCACGAGGCGAGTGATGATACTACAGATCCCCAACAGGGGAAGGGATGATGATCATGTATTAACACTTTCAAAGTTAAATCTCCGGACTTGAGCGCGACGCTCTTTGAGGTGCCGATCAGTGACGTGGCCGCCGTGGGTATGCAGTGGGTATGCGGCTTAGCGAATAATAACGAATTATGTGAACGCGCATGGCTTTGACAATGACAAGCGCCGGTTACTACAACTCAACAGTACAACTACTAAAATGCTTCCAACGATTGCAATCAGGGTCAGTGACATAAAATGACTATTCGTTGAGGACGACGGATATTGTTTAGTTACATAAAAATATTACGAGGAGTGCATGCCATTTGTTAGTTTTATATCACCCAGTATACGGTACAAAGTGGCTTTCTTGAAAACAAATGTTGTGGCTTTCATTCAATTGATATAGTTGACAATTAGGCTGCTCTCGTTAGTGTGTGTGATACCCATATTCGGTTGAATAAGAAGACATGCGTGGTGAGGTGCATTTATATTCAACACATTTTCTGGGGATGATTTTTTGCCTCTCGCTTCAAAAAATGTCATTAAGTTAAGTTTGAAAAAAAATTCCCCCGCACCTCCCCGAAGGGAATCGTGCAGAAATGCGAACGCATTGGGTGCACCGATGAGTGTGTTGCGAGTAATGGCGTAATTAATGACGAGAGTGTGAACGTAATCATTTATTCATGAGCACCTGTTTGTGTTATCGTTGTACCTGACGGCCACAATCCCTGCCTTGTGATCGCTAAAGTGCACGGTCAAAGGGTTTTTGAGAAGCATACGCGCGTCACAGTTTCGCGTAAAGACCAGATCAATGCAACTCCCGTGAATGGTAGTGGGGCACGTGTCGAAGCCGGCAGAGAGACAATGCATAGAGTGCCTGGTCTGCATGTACTCGACCAGCCACTCGCCACTCTTCTTGCGCACGTCAACGTTGAAGTCGCCAACCAAGACTATGGGGCAAGAGGGCTTGAGCGCACGCGCACACTTTCCATAGCCGCGTCCAGCTGCGCGGCAACGGCGTCTCCAGCGAGGTTGGGCGCGACGTACATGGTCACCACAAAGACTCCGTCTCCGGTGTAGGTAAGGGTGTACAAGTCCTTGTACGGAGACGTGTCTCGAACGGGAGACGTGGCAACGGCGTGCGATATCAAGTTTCCTCGGGCATGTCCTGTCCCCTTGCCCTCCGCTACTCCCGCCCGAGCTACCACCTGCTCCGGTTGCTAGGCGCGCCACAGCTGTTGCTAGGGGCGAGGAGGAGCGCGGAGAGATAACACCTGCGGGCGCACGCCGAAGGAGCACGACAACCCCCGACTAAGAAATGCATTCGCATTTACGACGACGACGACGACGAAGGCAGAACTACGAGGCGCGCGCTCACGTGCGCTCGCGCTGGAGGAATGCAGGCGCACGCCGGCCAACGGAGCAAGACAACCCCCGGCTAATAAATGCATTCGCATTTAAAAGGGATGATTATCCATTGGTGGGAGCTCACGTGCGCTTTCTTATAGCCACATTCGGGAGTATGGTAACAGCTTAGTTGTCTGAGGTGGAAGTAGATCCCTTGAGACGTCAAAGGGCTGGAGAGGTAAGAGGAAAATGCTATGCATTTCGCTCTAATCTTTTTGCATCAATATACATGCGGGATTGCATTACAGTGTAGCAACCAAACAATCATTTTGGTGCCATGTTCTTCCCGACAAGGCACCCGCTGCATCAGTGCATGCAATAACCCACCCAGATTGACCCACCGATATTGTAATTATGCAACTTGAGTTGGGTGTGGACTTCCTATGTAAAATGTCACTTTTGGGTTTCCTGATTTTCTTGTGAGGAAGGACACCATATTTTTGATTGTTTAGAAGTGTTGTGCTAATACTGAACACTTTTAACGCGGTACGTAATGTAGAGCTATATTTGCGGCGTTCAGGAAAAAACCAGCGAAAACACGCTACACAAGAGGAGAGGCAAGACAAGCGCATTCATTGGACTGTCCTTGTCTTGCTACCTCTTCGGATTACGTCTTCGGATTGGCTATGTCTTCGGATTATTTCAGGTTGCGGTGAGAGAGCAATACAGCTGCATTGTTGGCGAGAAAACGCATTCGCAGGGATTTAGAGAGCTACAGCAATGGTAGATCAATACAAAATACTGCATCGACAACCGACCTTTGGGGTACACCACCTTTCACGTCCTTTAAATTAGATTTTCGTCGTATATCTAGGCAGACATTTTATTGCAATTAGATAGGTCCGGATGCCGTTACCTGCTTGTATTTTAATCCGTTTCTATAAAGATGCCAGAAGATCTTGTCGTAACTGCAATAAAAGCCCCTTAAATTCCTAGTGTAATGTGGTTGTATTTTATTGTTTGGTTGACCTACATATGTTAATGAAATAACGGCGGGAGTGCAATAATAGTTTTTACAAAAATACTGTGTTTTTCTTGCTTAGGATTTAAATATTTCTGTAAACTATACAAATCTTATTCGGTTATACAATAACAAAAAGAACTTGTAGCCACAAGTAGAGAGAAAATAATCCGTAATTGTTACTTGCCATTACGAAGCACTTCGTAATAAGTTTGTATCGTCGGTTATTTGGATCCTCTTTTCATGTTACAGGAACACGGGTTCGTGCTTATAACTGAGACAAAAACTTCCATATGCTAGTAGTTAATATACATGTGACTCCTTCACAGTTCTTAAAGGAGACGCGAAGGACCCTTTTTCAATCGCAAAAACCATCGCAGTATTCCACCGCATTGTAACGTCCATGCTTTCTTACTTTACACATTCAAGTGAAAAAGTAATGAGGGGAAAAATATCTGGAACTCGGCGGTGGAGGAAACACTATGCATATTAATCCAAAGATGTAATGTGTAAGATGGCACATACAGCAACGGTGAAATGAATTTTAAAATGGTGGAGACAACGAGATTGAGTGGCTATAAAACGACTGCAGCTGTAACTAGAAAAAGCATGGAGAGGGCGACCGAAGAGCTCAGCACTTGAGAAACAAAAGACGTCGATTAAACCGCACCGGGCAATACACCCCGCTTACACTTCAGCAGGAGATGTGCGCCATAATCTACAATGCAAGCGGCGGTTATACCTACCAACGCCGTACGTGCTTTCATATTTGCGCCAACTCATAACGGGTAGCTTAGTTTAATGGTGCTCAAGGCTCGCCAAGCAGTAATGACTGTGCTTATACCCAAGTTCCTTTACATGTTATATATGCATATAGCCCTGCTTGCGCCAAACGATGCCCGCAACCTCTCACGTTAATGGCCGAAGAGCTGAGTATAACACCACAGCCGCGGCTGGGCCATCACTGCCCGCCATACAATGCCGGTACGCTCTCAAGTTAATGACCGAACAGCTAATATGGGGCTACTGCCGCGACCGTGCCATCACTGCGCCGTGGTAATCTTGTACGCCGAACTCCTAAACGATGCCATTCTACACAAAAGTTTCGCTGCCCGCTTTGCTCCAAGGCCAGCATAACACATGAGGATTTTAATATACATAAGCGAGAATCGTAATAGCTGCATCCTGGCTACTTTATCTTTCCTATACTGAAATATTCTGAGGCTTCATCCTGTGCATTTTTAAATGCATAGCATTTTAGTAACTCACAATGTCACGCGGCGTTGGCGTGCGCTGTCGTAGTCCGCATGCGCGCCTTGTCGTAGTCCGCATGCGCGCCCTGTCGTAGTCCGCAGGCGCGCCTTGTCGTAGTCCGCAGCCAGGAAGAAATAACAGTTTCCGGCGCCCGGTTTCGAACCCATGACGCCGCGGGCGGAACGCAAGGTGCCCGGCGTACAACTGACCGAGCCACGAAACCGCCACAGATTTCAATGCACCGAACGCGCCTTATATCCTTCACTCATTTCTCGTTTGTTTCGAAAGCGCCACAAGTTGTCCCGCGCTTCCAAAAGATGGCGACACGGGTCCCGCGATCAAGAGATACGACTTGCCGGCGCCCCCCCTCGGAAATGCTGTGCATTTGATCGTGCCCCTCGCGAGGGGGATGTCTTTTTTTTCTACAATGTGGTATAGCTTTGGTATTAACAGTATCGGCTCCTCTGGCTCCTATCCATTCCATATTTGCGATGGGCTGTGCTGAGTACTGTAACACCTTAACAACTCATTTAAGGCGAATTATAAAAACCCAAAACAGCTCGGCGCCCTTCAGCTTACTTATGCGCCTACCAATGACTTCTGAACAGCTACATGTATTTGAAAGTCTTCCTTAACTTTTGTTACTTTGTCTTTCGGCGTGAATTATATCGGCAGGATGTCTTGCTGGAGCACTACGTTTGCATCTCTTTCTGCACTTTCGTTTTTTCATCTTATTGCGCTAATTACTTGGACAGGCATACTTGCACGCGCCACAGACTTCATACAACCAGAATTCTGGGCGCCTTGTTTGCACCTGTCCTACTCGCGTGCCATTACGTTCACGTGTCCCGTGGCGCGCACTCGTAAGTAATTTTAGGTTTCGAATTAGTATTTTTGTGAATCTGGTACACAAGATTAGCAGAGCCCTCTGTTACTGGCTAGTACCCCACTGGGTATATTCCTCACAAAAGGACAACGTGTTGGTAACGCACTCGACGAAATGCGTGTGACAATAAAGCGGCCCTGAAGCAGCCATGTTGTAATTGAGAGAACTCTGCTTCAGTTGCTCACTCAGGCTCATTCCCCACTCAGGTACAGTGACTGCCCTTGTACCTTACCTCACCTCTTGTGTAGCGTGTTTTCTCTGCTTTTTCACTTAACATCGTGAACCGGCGGGCCCAGATTTCCACTTTACTCATTCCAGCGCTTTTTAACCGAAGCCAAAAGCAAGCAATATGAAAACGTTCAAATTTCGCGCCATAGTGACGAAACATGATCAGGTGTTACGTGTTAGCAACCGGGGTGTACAACATTTTTGTCAGTGTGTTAACAGCACGTAAACATTCAAGTAATGCAATTCCGCTGGACTAGATGCCTCCCTACAACACCCCAGAGAAAACGTTTGTGGTGCCGTTGGTCAGCGACACCAATCGCACAAAGAACATTCTGTGACGTCATAAAAAATCCGTAACGTGGCTAGTGAGGCGCCAGCGTCAAATATATTGCCTCCAATATTTCGATTTTTCTGTGTTGCAAATAAAATTGGTATGGTTATTGGTACAAAATAGCCTTTTTATTAACGAAATTTGTAATTTATCTTAATGGTACCATAAAAAGAAAGTGAAAACACACGCATGATTCGACGGGATTGAAACCCGGGTCTCCATAGCAGCAGCTCGATCTGCTACACGAAGCCATCATTACACGTTGCCAGCGGCACAACAAATGTTGCCATTTATTTCTTTGTGGCACACACTCACGGAGGGTATTGACCAGGAATCGGGATCTTTGAGTGGCTAATGTGGTGCTTTACAAAATTTATGCGACGCTAAATTGCGAAAGCAAAAGTTGGAGAGTAGTGCGTGTCGCTAATACCTGAACGTGATTAGCACGGGAACAAAACCCGTGAACACTAGCCACGTACAACCTGTGTCTTGAGAAGCTGCGGTGTGCTCAAGTCTGCTTGCTGGCGTAATTCGCGCCGTGAGAGGATGAAACAAACGCGAACTAAGGGAAACAAACACGGTGTGAGAGAAAACAAGCCGGTTGAAAGAATTCATGGAAATTGAAAACAAAAACTGACGGCGGAAAAAAATGACGCCAATAAGATGTAACAGCCTGTACGTTTTAATAAGTACCCCCAGGCGCTCGCCTGAAAAGCACGTCGACAGGCTTAAGTTTTCTGAAGAGTATTTTATTTCATTTTTACCGAGGCGGCGAGTTTCATTATTTCACAAATGCCATGGCAGTTTTTTTCTTTTATGGGGCACTTCAGGCTTCCGTTTCAAAATTGTTACCGAGAGTTTGTCGCCACATTTTGCGAAATTGTCATGAAAACTTCTAAAGGCGTGGTAATGTCATGTAGGGCCCACGATAAAAAATCCAAGTCAGTCATTGTCTGGCAGTGCTTTAAAAGCCGTCATTTTATAAAAAAGTAATATCTAGCTTAAGAGGAGGGCTCCAGGGACATCGCAAGGCATAAATTGAAAAATCATCCGTTCACGTTTGTCAAGCAAAGCATACCCACTTAGGTAGATTAGCCGGAGTTGGCCGAAAAACAAACTACAGCGCTCGCCGTAGTCGTGGCAACATTTCCTCGAAACGGGAAAGACGCGTCATTCCGTACGCCCCTCCAAGGTGATGTGGAGGGATTATCACGTCTAAAAAAATGAAGGAAGCTCACACTTATAGCAACAATGCTGGAGTGAAGGTCGAGGCGGCAGCGACGAAGTAAATCGGCTGCAATCGTGGACTTAAACCATCGTTATGGTTGTGAAGGTTGCGTACAGCTTCGCTACATTCAAGTCTTACTCGTTAGTGTGAGCTTCTTTCATTTCTTGCTGGATTTACTGAGTAGACCTACGGACTGGTAACAATCACACCATGTTGCAACATTAAAAACAAAAACTGTTCGTATACGTCACATTGTAAAGCCAGTTTTGCGGGGAGGCGACGAGGTATACTCGGTGACAGGTTCAAGGAATACCAAAGTGCAAAAGCTGGTTGGCTTATACCAGAAGATCAGAGTGTCATGAATTGCAATATACTAATAGCAGCTATATCTCGGCGGGTCCGGGTAGTACACCATCAGCTCAAATGGGTGGGTTTTTTTTAGCAGCTCAGTCACCCTTCTTACGATGCGGCACACAGTAGGTTAAGAGACTTTCACGAGGTTCCCTGTCAACGCTTGAAAGAAGCCCGTGCCGTAAAAACTGGTAAAAACGGACGGCCAGCATCAGCTGTTGCAGCGGCAGTCCACCGCTCTCTTTGTACACGGTCCTTGGTGGTCGCTCATCAATGGCCGCACTACGTTCGGCTTTTTTTCGTCATATATGTGTCACCAAACAGACGATCAGCGGCACGACAGACAGTCGCACCGCTTCCGCTACCGCTGCCGAGCCGCCATGTTGGAATAACGAAGTTACCTGCAAGCTAGCTATGAAGCTGACTCGAATTTCGGTCGACCAAGACCAGTCGACGTACGGTTGAAGTGTATCTTGAAGATACAGTGTGATCCACTGTGAAAGGGAACCAGCGAGCACGTGGCTGCCACGCTCCGCGAAGCGCCGGCTACAAGACGTGGCGTGAATCGGATACAGCCTGCGCAGGCGCACGGACTGCACCAAGCGGGAGAGGCCACCTGCTCGCCTGCTACGGCACTCTGCCGTGCCTCTCAGCGCTCTTCGAGCGCAAAACCCCCAGCTATCGAAAGCTGAGCGGCCAGCCGCAGCGCCGTAGCAGGCGAGAAGGCTGCTTCCCCGGCCTCGTGCAATCTGTGCGCATGTACAGGCTGTCTCCGATTCTCGTCGCTTCTCGGGGCCGTGCCTCGTGGAGCGCGGCTGCCACGCGCTCGCCGGTTTCCTTTCACAGTGGATCGCTCTGTTCGCTGGGTTTATGAAATAAGGGACGGTGCCTTAGACGGCGGCAAGCCTACTTCAATTTCAGTTGAGAAGAAGGTAGATCTAAGAATTCGGGGGTACCGCTTCCAGGTTTGCGAGATACAAATTGTCCTGTGAAGCACAAGACATTGCATTATGAGTAGATTCACTGTTAACCTACAACTGCATGGGGAAGTGTAAGCTAGTCTGAACATTTTTTATATGGATGCAAAAAGTTGAATGGCTCGTTCTAAGAAAAGATCTTATTTAACCTCGGACACACACTTGTTTATTATTTGTTATCCTCACCACAGAGTATGACCATAGACCAATGTTGTTATTGTGTGATATGTACGTGGTATCTTCTCGTGTCCAAAACTCCCTTTTGGAGGGAAGGTGGGCTTATGACGCACTTCCACCTCAGTTTATTTCTTATCATTCTTATGGTTTTATTGTTGTACTGTTATGCTTTTGCTCAAGCACTTTTTTCCGCACCAATTGCTGATGCTTTGCCGAACAGTTATTCTTCAAAGGTTGAGCAGCAGTATCGGCAAATGACGAGAAAAACAGGCAGAGAACATTTGTTATGGCATGTCCAGAGTGAAAAGGGACACGTTTTTAAAATTACATGCAGCTGCTGACTGTTCTTACCAAAACTCAAAAAATTGGGCACGCGGCTTTTCAAAACCCATAAGCTACTTTTCAAACTTCAGGGTTCTGGTTACAACCACAATTGATCCATCACCCACAGCGCACCCGAATGATTTTCTTCCGTAATGAGAATTTGATTGAGGCAGCAGGTAGAGGACTCTCCACGAATGGGCGCTCCACAAAGTTTTTCGCAGCAGCTGTCGCAAAGCTCCGTGTTATAATGTCACGGGACACCTAGGCGGCCAATGCCGCATCATGGCTCATCACGTGAAGACGACGAGGGCGACGAAGAAGTGGCTGGGTCGCAGCGCGCGCTGTTATGGCCGCATTGTTAATTCTGTGAATAGATTGTTCCTCATCCTTCAACCATCGTTCCAGTCATTCGCTCTGCCGCCACGTTATATTTGGTGGAGAGTGCGGGTCGTCATCCCCGTCCTGGGCCCATCTTCGCTCCTCATTAGCATCACTGGAATCATCGAGGGTGCGTGAACCGCGTCGGGCAGCCCCAGCCCCACCGCTACAAGAACTCGACGACGTCCCCGCGCCCCGTGTCCCCAGCCCGTGACGAGCCGATCCGACGACGACGTTTGACCTGACGACGACGACGACGTGTCCCCAGCCCTGTGGCCCGACGTGGTAGCAAGCCCTCACCGGTTCGTCAATCCTTTGTGGGCGCGTCGCTGCTCTGCGCCGGAGCTCACCAAACCCATCTCTTACATCCGTGGTGGCAAGAGCTTCACTGTACATTCTCATCACATCGTTCACCTTCACCGAGCTCATCATGCTACTTCGGCCTCGACAGGGACAGTCGCCTTCGAGGAAAGGGGCATGTTACGCCATCAAAGACGATGAAGATAGCAGCCGCATGTGGCGTCACAAACAAGCATCTGCGACGACGACGAAGCTGTGTGGGGCATGCTACCTGGCATGCGTGTCCCCACATTACTCATCTGCGTCCCTACCGTCACCGCGCTGTAGGTTCGACCGGGACGGTCGCCCTCGACCGGGGGGGGTAATGTCCCGGGACACCTAGGGGGCCAATGCCCTATCATGGCTCATCACGTGAAGACGACGAGGACGATGAAGAAGTGGCTGGCTCGCAGCGCGCGCTGTTATGGCCGCATTGTAAATTCTGTGAATAGATTGTTCCTCATCCTTCAACCATCGTTCGAGTGATTGGCTCTGCCGCCACGTTACAATATCAAAAGCGTGCACTCACTCCCTCGGTTCCTTTGCAAAATTGACAGGAAAACACGCCCAAGAGAACATCAAAGGATTTGAGAAGTTTCATCTCTTTTTCGCTGAGATGCAGTTTTGCTTTTGAGATAGAAAGACAGCCGCCGAAAGAGCCTTTGTCAAGAGGATGGCTGGGTACACGGGACAGATGGAAATGAACACGGGCTGAATAAAAAAAGGCGGGCTATGCAGGAACGGGAGATGCTATGAAGACATAAAAGAAGCTGTGAAAGAAAGCTGTGATAACATTGGTAAATCCTTCTGATCTCCTAACATACGAAGGCCATTGTATAAATTTAAATACTCCAGTAAATGAGCGTACAAAATCATACACAAAAGTCATCTCTGGAGTTGCACAACCGTTTATATATGAATGACCGTGCAGGAAGCATTCATCAAAGCCGGCGAAATTTTATATCGCTTTCTGCAGTTGCACGAAGGCAAAAGTGTAACGCATGTGCGCAATCATCGGTCAGTCAGCACTTACAGTTATTTTAATTGTGGCTGACTAGACAGAAAAGCTTTTCTGTCCAGGCAGCTGGACAGAAAAGGTGTCGCTACTTTTGAGCATATCGAATGTAACTCCATTTTTTCGAACCTGTTATCATAAACTAAATTGCATTTTTGCAAGGATTATTTACATGGAAATAAAGGAACACTCATTCGTGCTTAGCAATGTCGCCACCAAAAAAACTGTGCGTTTCGTAGCTTTGATCAAGATAATTTTGGCCACAGAAAATTTTAGGCATGCAGTGCTTCATAATGGCGGATTATTGACGCTCTGGCCATGCAGAGAAAGGGAGAGAAAGGAAATCACACTTGATAAGAATGCAGATCTACAAAGAGCAAAGATGCCTGACTTGCTATACCAGATGAATGCGGTGACGACGATGAGTATAAAGACGATGATGTTCACGCATGCTTTGAGTAGTCACATGTCCTAGCTAAGGCCTGAGTTTCTTAGCTACGCAATTAAAGCGTTTTGCCACGTGAGAAGCGCGTTCAGAACACGACCATAAATCCAACTCTTTCTTTCAGTTCTGTTCTCCTATAAAACGACCGGCCGAAATCCACGATGACAGACAGTGTCGATACAGTGAATCGCGCACAACCTCTGATAAGATGCTGAATCTTCACCTTCATCTTACGGTGTGCAGAGCGGTCCATTTAATGGTTTGTGTTGAAGCGGAAACTTCGCGTGTAGACGGCATCTAGGCACTTCAGTACCCATTCGTCAGTACTGATTCGCATGAATTCGTACCGATTAGTCAGAATTAAGTTCTGCTTCGTCGTGCTTGGAGAGTTCGGACGGATTGTTCAGAGTGCAAAATTGCTCAACGTAACTGATGCGCCCGTAAGTATGTTATGTGCCTGCCTGTTTTATCCCTGCATTTTATATGCGACGATGGGTGCAAGGACTGAAGCGGGCTTTCTGGTAAACGGCAGTGCTGGTTTTTGGTGCGTTAAGGTGACGTGGGATAAATGCTGCAAAATCTCCCTGACGTTACCGGTTATAGCACAATGTGTAGGGAGGCAATGGGACACTATGCGATGAGTGTCTGTAACGCTTGTTCTAGGGGATTAAGTTTGTCAAACACAAGTTAATCTCTTAAGGAAGACGCTAGGTACTGCAGTCTTTATCCAGTGTCTGTGAAAATAGCCCCCTCTAGTTCGGGCTGCTGATGATGTAGGCGACGGCTACTTTCACATCTTCAAGTCCTGTTGACAAGAATGATGTGATTTATCTGAGAATGGGTGTGAACATGTTCCAGGAAGAAAGTATACACACCCCGATAGAGGGCAATGTGACTAACCCTGACCCATCCGTGTACTGATAGGTGGGCGGTCCGTACGCATGAAATATATTATGGAACGCAAAAATGGTAGAGCAGGAGTCGGAATATGCTCACTACCTGGCACTGCGGCACCATGTGTATGACAGGGAACATCCTTGATTGAGTTATTATAATGACTTTTGACAGGCCGACGCTACCCTAGATAGTGAGGCGCGCCGTAGTAAAGGGCTCGGGATTAATTTTGACATACTGGGCACCTCTACGTGCCCCAAAATCTCGAGAGCACGGGTGTTGCCGCTTTTCGCCTCCATCAGAAAAGCGGCCGCCGTGACCGGGAAGCGAACCCGTGTTCTTGGGCTCAGCATCACAACACCTTAGCCACTTAGCCACTGCGGCGGATAGGAAACATCCGTAGCGGCTGTAGGGAAGAGCTGGCTGCCGCGGTATTAAATCGCGCACTTTACTTGCCGGTCTTAGCGCTAGAAGATGACTACGTCGTTCTTTGTCAATTCACAGTCGCGTGCTATGCAGCCAAGGCCTTTTGAGGGCGAAGGGTGATGACCGTCTGCATGTTTTAAGCGTTCCAACACTATATGTAGTTTTTGGGACGCCAATGCAGATTTTCAAGTTTTCCACTTTGATGAGCGGTTGAGCCTTGACAGTTCTTTAGAGCCTTGACAGATGCTACTCAATTTATGGAACTATCGAGGTTCCGTGAGTTCTACGCGAAAAAAGCACAAAATAGTACTTCGCAGGATACTTTTAGCTTCCGCTCACATGTACTTTTCTAAAATAACAACTTTAACCTGCTTGCGCGACACCATATACCACTGATGACATGTAGATATTTCGAACTGTCATCGGGACTCAATATACGGATAATGACATTTATTTTTTCTGTCCACTTGTGGGTGCAACAAACACACAGCTTTAGTAGTTCAAATACACGACGCCGGAAAAATAGCGATGACAGTTTTTTTTTTTAATGAACAGGTTTCTAAACATATTTCACAATAATCTACCCTATATTCCATCAATACATCTCCGCAGCTCGCTACATAACCAGAGGCTTTTTGACACCTAAACTTCCATTACAATTTGGCTGACTTTTGAAGGAATGTGAATATCTCAAGCGGACTTGTAATAAAATTATAAAGAAGGAATTGCATATATCTGAAATCACATCACCTGCATGTGTTCTTTGTTATTATCATGACCCTGTTTTTTCTGCTCAGAACCCTGTTGTTGCCTAAACTGATTTGCCCAATTACGCCATTCGACAAATATTTTCTACGCCAACTTTACTTTGCTGTGTTCTTGATGTGCAGCACTTCAACTATTGAGCAGCGATATTTATAAAATCTCTCGCACAACAGGAAATACACCTACTTTTGTCATTTCAGAAAGACTCAGCAGGTATTCTGAACATTCTGTAATCGTCTATAATTATTTTGTTTCGACATTGTAAAGATACCGCTTCAACAAAGTACGAGCACCACTTGTGTCCTTTTTAACAAAAGCTGGAGGATTTCGGCACCCAACCTTCTATTTTAGGCGCTCTATAGAGTTTGAAGGTTCACCTCGAACTGTCAAAGAATAAGAACTAAACACCTTGGTTGAATATTTTGCTTCCCTAATTACATGTGTTTCAAGACACGGACCTCCAAATTTCGAAGGGACAAACGTTTTCGCTTCAGTGGCCTCTGGGGAAGTGTCGTAATGTAGGAACTTTTCACACTGTTTGTCGAATTTATTCTGCGTCGGACTTGGAGAATTGGTCCATCACTAATAGTTAAATCGAACTCAAAATAAATTATGTAACTTTTCGAACATTGTAATTGAGCGCACCTTTTCCTGCCTAATTATAAGCCTACACACTACACACTACACTACCCCGGACTACACACTTCTCTGCATAAAGGACTGAAGTCGGTGAAGCATACTTGACTAGAAAACAGGTAGCTTTACTCTAATGCACTCGAAATCCGGCTACATAAGGAAGCGATGTCAAAGAAAAGCGTTGTTAACGTGAATTTAGTAAGTGAAAACGGAAGAAAATAGGAAGTACGGGTTGTTTAGGAATGAAGAAAACAGTGAGGAAATAAAACAGGCGGGAACGTCTTTATACGTCAAGAAAATCGTTAAGGCCCTCAGCGTAATCTAAAGCGGCTGTTAATTGAAAGCATCTAATACAACCGATGTGCGCTATAATTTATGTCCAGATGAAGTTTGTGGTTTTAAGTTGTGCCACAGTGTGCTTTTAATTGATGCCGTTGAAATATAGAAGGATTCCTGAAACACATCTATATTTTTTTCTTACTTCCACTAGTAATACGAAGTAATATGGTGCAACAAGCCTGGCTCGACTTTCGATATGCTGGGGCTAGTAATCAGAAACCACACGGCTTTTAATGAGGCCAGCGCTATTGTAGACCTTTCTTTCAAGATGCCGATAATTTTTACTCATGTAAAAAACTAGCTGTTCTTGCGGGGCGGATCGTGTAAATTAGATTTCATTTATGGAGCCGCCTTTACACCGCTTTATAGGTGCTGTCGTTTGCATGTACATTGTCGTAAAGCTAGAAGGTCTGCACATTCCAATTTTGATAGCTGATATTGCATTCATTAAAGTGAGTTCATGCACTCAGTTCTTTGATAATGAGTAAATACTTTACCATCTATTATTCCCAAAGAAAAATGACAGAAGCGAACAAACTCCACCCAATACAAGGAAAGTGCGATAGATCGATTGCAAAACCTTCAAAGACCCAAATCGAAAACGAAGAAAGAACCAATGTGGCGATTTTTTGCGCACTAAGTAAACGCATCTACGAACAATCTAAAAGTACAGCAATACGTGGTTTATGAGAATAATGCATACTATTATACTCCTACTTTATGATTACTGCAAGTGTTGTTTTATCTAAACCCTTTACTTTTCGCGGTTCTCTAAAAACCGTTTTGACACCGTGGAAGCCCGGTTTCACGCACGCGCCGTGTGTCCAGAGATCTGAGCAGCACTTTTCGTTCGCACAACCGGTCTGTGCGGAACTGCATTAATCTTGAAAGACGATAGTCTTTCTTTGGCTACTTAAACCCAGAAATTTTGGTCTGTCTGTATGTCTGTTACTGTCTGTTACTGTCTGTTACTGTCTATAACTGTCTATAACTGTCTATAACTGTCTATAACTGTCTATAACTGTCTGTAACTGTCTGTAACTGTCTTGCTGTCTATAACTGTCTGTAACTGTCTGTCTGTCTGTCTGTCTGTCTGTCTGTCTGTCTGTCTGTCTGTCTGTCTGTCTGTCTGTCTGTCTGTCTGTCTGTCTGTCACTCGATTTAGCCATCCGGCCAAAGTAAAACAATGCCTGCGCAATGGTCTTATATAGTCACAGCTTGACTACCCATTTAAGTCCGGTGTAATGTTCATACTTGTCAACATTGCTGAACGACAACAAAACATTACGCAAATACAAGACAACAAATAATTAAAGAAGTGATATTTGCAGTGTTCTTTCCCAAAAAATCATAGATGCTTGATTCTTGAGAAATGAAACACTGCATGCACTGCAGAAAAAAAATCACTCTGTTATCGACTGCTGTCGCCCGCGCTACTATAGCTTCTGGCGCCATTTTAAGAAATCATCCGGCAACAGTTATGAGAGGTTCCAATAGATAGGTTCCACGTTGTTCTTGCAACGCACGTGGAGTAGGGAAACGCGGTTCTATAAACGTTGAAGTAGGGCACCTCGATTTACGCACGTCTTCGCCGTACGGCAGCGTTGGCATCGAGACACCCGGCCTGGAGCAGTGGAACGCGGTGAAGTTAAAATGATTTAAGCAAACCTTTGGCGTCTTCACCTTGGGAGGAGCGCGACGCAAGAGGAACAACATGAGAGGTGAGCGGGAAAGCGAAGGGAGTCATTTACTCGGCAAAAGTCAATAAAGACTATCGTCTTTTGTCGACATTTGCAACGAAAGGAGCAGATACGCGGCCAATCTTTTGACACGACGCCATCCGTCCCACACGGAAAGCTTTCGCTTTAAAAACTGATATTCTGGTGAAGCATGCGCACCTAGCTGTCTATGTTACAAACAAGTAGTCCTTGCTTATAAGGACTAGAGATTGAAGTTACCTGACAGAAACGTGATAGTTTTCATCCTATTGCGTGGTACTACACTGATTGTAACTCCCCCCTGGAAACAGCTGTTTTTGCAGACGCGAGCGGTGCAAACAAACGCAGAATAATGCGGGATTCCGTATCAGATATTGAGAGAAACTGTGATTGAAAACCCCGCCAATGGAACGAGCAAGCGCTGTAGTTAACACCGATTTGCGGTTTTTGCAACAAAGTATGAACAAACTGAGAAGGCAATCTTTAAAGGTATATATTACAAAATATAAAGCTTTTAAAAAATATCTTACACTTAACTCGATGCCAGAAAGATTTTCCTGGATTTTTAGCATGTATTGGACGGACCGGGGAGTGGGCGCACTGGAGAAGTCTATACAGCTTAATTTTACTCACACCGGAGGACGTAAACGTCAGTATAGGGGTGAAAACTACAGTGATAGGTAAAACTGCTATTGTTGTGTTAGTTATACGCGTGTTAAAAATAACAATTTAACCTTTTTGCTTGCAATGTCTGGTTTTGCTGGAAAAGACACCATCCCTGGTCACCAGGCCCACCACTGGGCTCTCATAGATGGGCTATCATAGTCGTTAGGCGCGCATGTGTGTTCGGCTGCTTTCGTTTACCGCCAGTGTAGCTACCCGCCGCTCCTATGCGGCTCGGTCACAGCTCCCGAGCTCCGACGTCACATCCAACTCGCTAGCAGTGGTGCGCGCCAGCTCCTGCATTCAACGTATTTTATTTCGAACATATCGTCCGTAAGCTTTTTCCTCGTTCATCCAAGGCCAGCGGAAGATCCCAAGAGCCCCTGCACACCAAGGACATTGCCTGAAAACGACTCAAGGCTCCGGAAAAAGCTTCGGAAGCAAGAGCAATCGGGTAAGCCTAACCCACCGCTTCAAATTTTCAAGACCTCCAAACAAGACAACTGCCAGGAGGATGGTGTTTTAGGTCCTAATCGACTCACGAATATTTTCGGTGACATCTACGAGTCAATATCCGGCAAAATAGGTGCAAAAAAGAAATAAAAGCCGTCTTACCATTCTCGGCCGACTGGATCCCTGGCGCAGCCATTACAGACAATGTAAACAAACACATAGTTGCCGGAGGAGAGCCGGGTGGGCTCCAAATTTAGACGAAAGTCCCCAGAAGGGGAAAACGAAACCGAGTGGAAAATTCTAACAGCTGTCTGAACAAAAAAACTAATAAAAGCTCACTCCCACGCTGCAAAGTCGGTTTCGCCTTGGTGAGGCCGAATACGGAAGTGTAGCGCTCGCGAAGGAGACTCGAGGATACGGAAAAGGAAGAAACATGCGAAAGCAAGTGGGAGATCCCCAGTAAGGAAAGGATGAAAAAACAACGCAGAAAGAAACAATCTGCAGTCCCAACAAAAAAAAGTGAAACCAAGCCAACTTCAACCAGCGGCGATGAAAGAGCCTCATCAGAACGCGACAGGAGGCAAAATTATGGCTCACGGCTAAGCGACACGGGCTCAAACGCTCCTCCTGAACTTTCGAACATGAGTAATTCACGCAAAAGAGTTGAGATTCAACAAAGCGGTGAAGACCATCAACAAAGTCTCCACGAACCAAAATCACCGGATGGTGATTTTGGTTCGTGAAAATTTCCCCGCTCTACCCGCCAGAGAACACACTACATCGGACATTCCGATATGTGATGACAGCAGGGACCTGCTAACAAAATTAAGCAGCTGTGATGATCGTTTCATGAGCGCACTCATGAAATTCGTGACGTTTACTAAAAATGTGAAAGGTCTGAAGCAAGCAGTCGACACACTGTTCAAAGAGTTCTTCCAAATGAAGGAGCTCACATTAAAAGCACCTCATGACGTGCAGTGGTTTAGAGGAGAGATCTCTAGCATGGAAAAGGCTATCAGCAAACACAACCTAGAAGGTCTTATTTATGCAAGAACTGTTCAAGGAAGTGAAGTGAAAAAACTAACCAACGACAAAGACCCAGTACAAACAAGAACCAACCAGCCGCCACCTCGCGCTGCGCTAGTGGTGACGTCACCCACATTAAAATGAGCAAAAATAGTTGAAATACTCCAAAAACACATTGACCTAGGAAAAATCGGCCTAACAGAAGTCTCCCTTCGACAAGGAAAAGAAGGCATCGTAGTGACCTCGACGTCAAAGGAAGGACTGAAGAAACTGTCTGAAGAAATCGTGAAAAATCCAGCAACCCACCAAATGCAAACAAGGGAACCCAAGACAAAACTTCCCCAGGTTAAGGTTGTAATGAATGTTGGGCCGGACCGCGTAGAAAATCACGAGCCTGGACTATGTTTTCGCAACCGCACACACACAAATATATTAACGTAAGATGCACACAGCGGAATGGACACAAGCGCACGCACGGAGTCGACGCGGAAGCACACTCAGGGGCGAACGAGAGTGAAAACAGTGAGAAAGCACTATTCATACACTTGCGACATTCGTAGAGGCGAGACCGTCGTGCAGTGATAAATCGGAGAGCGACTTCTCGGTAGTGGATGATGAATACGGTCGGACGACGGAGCAGGTTGCGGCCGGCATCGAACCGGTGCCTCGCTGGCAAGGAACGGTGGCCGATGGCTAGCGGCGGGCGTGAGGAGCTGAGGCCAGGTCCGCAGCGAGGCCTCGCTGCCCGCGCTCCACGCCACCGGAACCACGATCCCTCAAACGGGCGCAACCGCTTCTGGTCGTCTCGTCGGCAGCCCGGGCAGTGGCTCAGACGGGAGAGCCGGCGACGGTCCTCGGGCCTACACCGCGAGGGTGGCCGTCTTCTTGGCGCCGAGAACGAACAACTTCGCCTTCTTCCGCTTCCTCCTACCCTGCGTCTTTTTTTGTCGGCTACACCCGTGTAAATCGGTGGATTGGCCTCTCCAGCGACACCTCATCACACTACCCCCACCTCAAGAAAGTTCTCGGGAGAACTATTCTAAACGTCGTAGGTGGCAAGTTAATCTGTGTCCGTCAGAAGTCCTGAGAAGTTATGACTGAAACTTCAAAAATGAGTCCTAAGAGAATACTCTACACAGTACACAGCACAGTCACTGGGGTAGGTCCGAAAGGTTCACCAAAGCAGTACCTTGAATGTAACTCCTTTTGTACGGTGAGTTAGACTAAGCGCCGTTTTAAACAACATGAAAGGTCCACGGCGTATGTGCCACTTATATGCTGATATGGACCACTCATTTCACAAACCTAGGGTACGCAGGATCAGTACCGGTCTTTGTATAGGAAAGGGTTACAGAAAAAGTTCCAGTGTACGCGCGGGTCTTCTGGGAGAGCCAAAGGTTGTTCGCCATGTAAATCGGTGCCTTTTCCGCCTTGGGTAGCATGCACCTTTGGTGTGGTAGACACCGCGGTATCGGTTTCTGCGCCTTCTGAAACAGCGTTTTGGATCACGTTTCGATGAAATTAAACTACCGCGCATTTCCTGAAAGTTAAAAAACAAATGGGTTTTCCGCTTTCCACACTGTCCCTCCTGTCGCTGTCTGCATTGTTTTCGCTTACGCCAATTTTCCGCTCGGGATTTAAAATGCAAAGTGACCTTTCACGCGGAAATGTGGATATCGGAGAGCGGGTTTATGTGAAGTTTGTGCAAAGTTTCATTAGCATGGCACAATAAACCCTGTAATATTGATTGAGAAGTCAACCCAGCTGGCCGTTCACGTTTTACCGTGAAGTTTTGATTCCCCAAGATTTGCGATGGCTTAGAAAGCTAGGAAAACCACAGCACACTCGTGGTGGGGTCACGCTGTACTGCGAACCAGGGATAGATGTTTTCCTGTGCAATACAATGCCGGTCATTTTTCGGTTAGCGCGTTTCCGCGACTCCTTTCCCGAACAGGGTAAGGGCTCCGTGATGGTGGAAGGTCCTCCAGCATTCATAACAGTTTTGTTGCTCGGATATGTCCGTGCTCCAGGCGAACATTGCAACCCTTCTTCCTGAGGACCCCTCCGAATTTCATTATGATAGCAGGGTGCTCTTACAGCAGAACTGTCAGTTTTCGAAGTACTTGTGACAGGTAGCAAACTCGCCTCTTGAAATGCTGCCAAATGTTCCCCTACTGATGAATCGTTCCCTTGCTCTTGGCTCTCTTTCACACTACAGGTGGTCTTTGTGTTAATATGAAGTTCCCTTGGACGAGCCACCAATGTATCCGACATGTGACCAGGTTTGGGGCCTGTCATGATTTCTGCTATGCCATCAGGAGTCACGGGACGTAACCGAGATTCAAGAAGAGCGATTTGTTTCTTGAGTGTGGCTATCTGTCGTTCTTCCGCATCCTTTCTCTTCTCGTATTCCCTAAGGGCTTCCCTTTCTTTTTTATCTCTCTTTTTCTTCCATTGACTGACGATCTCCTCTCCGGACTCACTACTTTGTTTCAAAAGAGCAACATCGACTCCAAGTCGCCTGGCCTGTCTGTTCAGTGCTAACTGCGCCTTAAGCTTTTCGTGCTCAGTGTCGAAATAATTCCGAAGCTCTGCCCCAGTCAGTTCTAGCTCATGTCCGGCTTTCAATATTTTTTCCACTCCGGCTATGTACATTTTGGTGTATGGCGAAATGCGAACGGAACCAATAGTAGGGCTCCTCTCTACCGATGTTAAAATGCGGATCCTGGCAGGCTAGCCACTTTTGTAATGAATGTTGGGCCGGACCGCGCAGAAAGTCACGAGAATGGAGTATGTTTTCGCAACCGCACACACACAAATATATTAACGTAAGATGCACACAGTGGAATGGACACAAGCGCACGCACGGAGTCGACGCGGAAACGCACTCAGGGGCGAACGAAAGTGAACACAGTTAGAAAGCACTATTCATACACTTGCGACATTCGTAGAGGCGAGACCGTCGTGCAGTGATAAATCGGAGAGCGACTTCTCGGTAGTGGATGATGAATACGGTCGGACGACGGAGCAGGTTGCGGCCGGCATCGAACCGGTGCCTCGCTGGCAAGGAACGGTGGCCGATGGCTAGCGGCGGGCGTGAAGAGCTGAGGCCAGGTCCGCAGCGAGGCCTCGCTGCCCGCGCTCCACGCCACCGGAACCACGATACTCCAACAGGCACAACCGCTTCTGGTCGTCTCGTCGGCAGCCCGGGCAGTGGCTCAGACGGGAGAGCCGGCGACGGTACTCAGGCCTACACCGCGAGCGTGGCCGTCTTCTTGCCGCCGAGAACGAACAGCGTCGCCTTCTTCCTCTTCCTCGTACCTTGCGTCTTTTTTTGTCGGCTACACCCGTGGAAATCGGTGGATTGGCCTCTCCAGCGACACCTCATCACAAAGGTAATAGGTATCCAAGACGACGTTTCAGTCGAAGACATTCCGACAGGCTTAGTAAACCAGAATCGACTATTCTGCGACCCCGACGACATCCAAGTTCTCAACCATTGAAAGGAAAAGAATGGCACAACAGCCGTTCGGTCAACAAAACTGCCAGCTTATCAAAGCATCGTTTTGAAAGGAAGACTCTACATCGAATGAACACGCTGCAGGTACTTCAACAACGTTTTCATCCCTAGATGCAAGTGTTGTCCGAGCTACCGCGACTCCGAAAAACACTGTGACATCAACAGGAGACCACGATGCACCAAATGTGGGGGAACCACTACTACTACAACTGCGCTAGTGTAGAACCTTATTGTTGCAACTGTGCGAAAGTGAGCGAAGGAACGGTTGAGAAGGTCGACATAAGGCACTCAATTATGGAGAACACACGCCGTACGTAAATTCAGAGGCAGCGAAAAGAACAAGATGCGATTCTCTTCCGATTGCATTGAACCGACTGGTGTAGCTCTGCTTCGACAACGCAAGCAGCACGTAATTGAACATTTAGCGAAGTTCAGTTTTGCGTGAGGTGGACTGAGTTGGACGCTCTAAAATTGTGAGTTGCTATGGATAAGTCAACGCAAGTACACACTCATCACTACAAAACTCACAACACACGTATACATAAGAGTATGGCGAAGCAGTACTCGGACCAGCGAAACATTTTGCAGCCACGGTCATCACTACACATCATCCTAGTTAATTTGGCAAGGTGTGCCAAAAGGGAACGAGGCGTTAAGTTTCTACCATAACGAAAATCATAATCACATCTCAGCAATACTGGAGCCTTCTCATGTTGAAGGAAAAGTTGTAGGTTTTCTCATCCGACATCAAGTCATAGCACACAAAAATAACCCGAAAGTCTCTCTAGTAAATCGTTCTCCAGATGTATAATTATTTCCGCTCATAATAAAACGAAAAATAAATTGCGGCGAATGTAAACTGGGAAGGAAAGGAATTCATTATAATTAATTCCTAAGCCCCTCCCAAAGACGATTTCGAAAACACGTTATACCGATTAGAACTCTTTCAAGATTTTTCTACAGACCACGTAGTACTACTAGGTGACTTCAATGCTAAACACAGAGTATGGGAAGGAGATACAAGGGGTGACGATTTACTTGAACTTCCCCTTAGGCACGACCTTTCTGTTGTAAATAGCCCTAACTCACCTCCGACATTCGAAAACAGTATAGGTAGTAGTTCGATCGACGTAACCATTTAAGGGCAAGCGGTATTACCAGAAGTTATTCACTAGGAAGTACTCGAAGATTACAACATCAGGGACCACAAATTCATTAGTTTACTTTTATACGATATCGTTAAAGGAGCCATGAAGAGAAAACACAAGTTTGGTTCATTCGAAAGATTGCCTCGTTAGAACCATAACGACACCACTTATAACGCAAACTTCGCTCAAATAACCTACATAATTAGGAAAAAAGGAAATGACCATGCGACCCACCAGCTCATTTTCCGCAACAGAACCTGTGATGTCACTTGAGAATACTCTGCGATTGGCGGAGGCCGGCAAAAGCAAACGCATGTTAGGCAGGGCTTACAGTTTGCATAGCGAGCTAAATGCCCGTGAAACATACTGTACATTCTTTTTATGACAAAGAACGGTGGAGTAAACGGTTGAAGTTCCGAACGAACACGCAAGCGTGTATGCCAATGCGCACGAAACTACCGTTGGCCGAGCTCGACATCTCGCCGTTGCCACCGTCGCGCAGACGAATTTTCGGGTTCAAGGCTCTTCGGGGCCAACGAACCGTCCCAGCACGCACAGCCGCGACCTTGCTTGGTATCGTAATCCCTTCACAGGAGGTTGGCCGTCATATCGCCAACCAGCAAAGGTAAAAATAGAAACAAGGAGAGTAAGGAACACAGAGCAGCAACGAGATAGTGCCACTCGTCGCACAGGTTTCGGTATGGAGGTCGTGTTGGCTTGCTGCTATCGTTACGAGCTCGTTTACAGTTTACAACTACAACCACTGAAAACTTCAGTTTGTTCGAGTACTTTACAATGAAATTTCGTTGCTGTGTTTTGAAATGCCCATGTAGTACGGGCCAATCGTCGAGGGAGTGAGACATCCCCGCCGGTGAGATCTCCTTTCATGTGCTGCCCAACGACGAACCTCGGCGAAGCAAGTGGCTACGTTTTGTTAACTTTGCAAACGGAGGAGAACGAGAGCTAAAGGAAGTACGAGTGTGCTCGCTTCATTTCCAAGGAAATGATTACGGTAGGGACCCGGACATGCTGGCGCTCGTCGCCGACTTCGTCAAAGCGCTCTGACCTTGGGGAAAAAAATTGCCGTACACACCGCGCACTGACGCTCGAATTTTTCTGGTCGGAGCAGAGAGCTCGAGCGAACGGCTTTCCATACACGACACCGGCCAACTGGCATAAGCGATACTGCTACTGAAATTAAAAATACGGCACATATGTACCAGTCTGTATTCGTCCGTCGCGACGGGGCTGACGATGCAGCGGTGCCGACGGCTGGGCGTTCGTCTGTTGTGGCTATCGCGGAATGGTCGCTTTCCCGTCCACCGCGTATCCCACAACTCTTGCCGCTCGTGCACTTGGAAGCATTGAGCGTTCAAGTGGTGTGAGGTTGTTAAATGCAAGCCCGAGCTCCTCGGCGAGAGTTTTGTTCTCCGGATCAGGCGATTCCATGACTAGGCCTGCGGGTGCACTAGGTTTTACTAGTATTTTTAAAATGGCCGCCGTCTCGGTCGACTCCCGCGTGTGGGTGCTATATGGAGTCGACATACTAAGTATCTGTTTCATGGACCGGCTCATGTGACGCCATTGTTCACGTGACGAAATGTGCAATTTTAGCGGGAGATTTAAAATTTTGGCTTAAATTGCCTTATTTATCAGTTAATAAAGCATCATTTGCTTCCGGGAAAGCGCTTGGGGTACTATGAAACACCTAATCTTTCGAATAAAACAAACTTTGTTTTCTCTTCATGGCTCCTTTAACAAACCCAAGTACCGTGTCACCCTGAAAGGTGAGAAACATGTCCTAGAAGATTTAAGAAAGGTCACTTGGTTCGAAACCGCGAGAAACGGGATTAATACAACAGAAGAAATTGAAAATTTTGTAAACACATTGTATAATGAAATACAAAAATTAGTAAGTAAACTAGCAAAAAAACGTAAACCATCCCACAAACAACCAAAACCGTGGTGGGCAGTTGAACTTGAAATCGAGAGAAAGCGAGTAAGAGCATCAAGAAGGAGGTATCAAAAATCACGAGGAGAAATCAGGGAACAGTTTAAGCGCGAGTACTTTAATGAACACAAAGCTAACAATGACAACTTAGCCACAGCAAAAAGAAAAAAGTTTGGAACAACTTTGTTCACAAGTTCATAAAAATCTATTCCCATTACCGTATAAATTATCCAGAGGAACAGTAAAACAACCAATCATCATTTTAAGTTTGGAAAAAGAAAGTGGAGGAAAAACAAAATCAACCGAGCAAACAGTCGAACATATATTAAGAGAGTTAAACGAGGTCGACAACTTTTGTGACGAAGAAGAAATTCTTTTTGAAAGCGATAGAAATGAAGCTGTTATTACTGAAAATGAAATTAACGCAGTCATTACTGACTTACGCAGAAATTTAGCTCCTGGACCAGATGGCCTACGAGCCACGTTTGTACAATGTTTCTTGATCTTTACAATGCATGTATCAAAACAGTATACATTCCTTCACGGTGGAAGGAATCAAATGTAATCCTAATACCAAAATCAGGAGATAACAAAGGAGCCAACAAATATATACCCATAGCAGTCAACTCTATACTAGAAAAAATACTTGAAAAAATAATTAAAGACAGGTTATGTTACTTCTTAACCAAGAAAAAACTCCATACTACAAAACAATTCGGATTTACTCACAACACGTCAGCAACCATCGCCCTAAACAAATTAAAAAAGAAAATTGGTCAAGCAAGATTAGATAAAGGGGTATGAGTTGTCATTTCTTTAGACATGAACAACGCATTTACCTGTATCAAATCATCGGTCATTGTAAACATTCTAAAAAAATCAGGGTGTCGGAGAAATCTGATCATTTCGACTCATAACTTTTTTAAAATAGAAAAATTATTTATAACAGAGAAATCAAGAATTCAACTTTATCTTCAGTCAGGCTCTCCGCAGGGGTCACCTTTAAGTCCATTGCTCCGGAACATAACAATTTTATATCTCCTAAACAGCAAATTTCTTAGCGATGTATATATTCAGGCTTTTGCTGACGACATAACCTTAGTAATAAGAGGCAATTCAAGAGAGAATATCAAACAAAAGGTAACCTAAACGCTCAAAATAGTAGAAAACCGGGGAATAAACAAAGAACTTGCATTAACAACAACAAAATCAAAATTCACTGTAATAGATGACAAGTACATTAAAAGACCTCCCATTATCAAACTAGAAAACAAAAATCTTAAATTCTGTAAAAAATTAAAATATTAGGCTTCTATATAGACAACAAGCTCAGTTTCATCCCTCACGTTAACTATGTAAAGGAAAAAGTAAACCAAATAATAAACAGCCCATGAAAATTTACAGCATACAACAGGGGGCTTACCAGCAAACACCTAAACAAATTTATATCAGAGCTATAGAAAGAATCATAGTTTATGCCGCTCCAATTTGGTATAATAAACAGGTACTAATGAGAAAACAACTAAGAAGTATTCAAAAAACAAGCCTCATTAAAGTTACCAAAGCATTTAAAACAGTATCCACTCCGGCCTTAAACATCATAGCTAATGTCCCACCAACTCATCTGACGATCGAAAAAGAAATCGAAACATTTAACGTACTTTTCGCCGGAAAAATGTTCACCTGGAAAAACCGCGCTTTTACGGAAGACCAACAAAGTAACAAACTAGATATATAGCAGCTGCATCCAGCAGATAGGACAACTTTTACCTATCTTACCCAACCAATTTCGCTGACAGATTTTGAAGTACGTATTTACAGACGGCTCGCAAGATAAAACCGACATAGGAGCAGCTTTTATAATTCTAGACAAATCCGGCAAAATAGTAGAAACCAAAGAATACAAACTTCCGGAGTACAGCAATAACTTTCAGGCAGCAGGAATTGCGATTTTAAAAGCACTTGAATACCTACAAACTAGCTTCAAAGAAGGTAACGTACAGTTGTATACTGATAGCCTATCAACCTTGAAAGCAGTTAGCAATCCAAATAATCGGAACCCAAATATATTTAGAATTAAAGAAATGCTAAACAAAATAGCCAAACAGGTCAAAATAACGGTAACTTACATTAAAGGTCACAGTGGCAATGTCAGTAACGAAATAGCGGACGAAATGGTTAAAAATGCAGCAAAATATGGCGAAAAAATTGACTGGCCTATTTCACTACAATTTATCAAGAAAGATCCCAATATTAACCAAGGAAAACATTGGAATGTTGAGTGGCAACAAGAAGCAAATAAAAACTACACATTACAATGGATAAAAAATATTCACAAAATTCCGGACCACCTTCCCACCAACTATTACACGTCACAGTTTATCACTGGACACGGTAGATTTCCGTTTTATATTCATAGGTTCGCCATTACAAATAATAACACATATAAATGTAACCTACCAGTAGACAGTTTTTACCACTATTTACAGGACTGCCGAATAACAAACAAACCCACAGGAGAACTTCTTGATATCCATACAAATTATCTCGTAAAAAGGAAACCAGAGCTAATAAAACATACAAAAACATTAAAAATTTTAGAAGAAATGACAATACTAATTAACGCTAATATTCAACAATACTAACCGATCAAATATTTTGTCACAATTTTACACACACGCAGAAACAAAGTCAGCAGCAAATGACGTGATAATAGCTTTTAAATATTTCGTATTTATCATTGTTCTGTAGTGAGCCATTTTCTGCGTTATTATCTTGTTTAATTAGTTTTTACATTTTTTTTAATTTTTAATCCAAATATTCATTTTCAATGTATTTCGTAGAGGCGGCGGTGTGCTTCTTGCGGTAAAAAAAGATTTAATCGCTGTATTAATTCCAAACAATTCATTTCTTGAGTGTGTATGGGTGTCATTGAGGTGTGGAATAACTAATGTCATTATTGGTGTTGTTTATCGCCCCCCCGACATGCATACGTTATTTGCTAACGAATTTTGTGAAGTTTTGAGTGACATTTGTACGCGTTTTCCTAATTCAGAGCTCATTGTGTTTGGTGACTTTAATTTTCCGGTCATTAATTGGTCTACGTTATCTGTAATCGCCAGCGATACTGAAGCTCTTGCGTTCCTTGAGTGTTGCCTTGATTTCTCCCTTGTTCAGCTTATCACCGAGCCCACAAGACAATCCGCCACCTCAGCCAACACCCTTGATCTAATCCTGACAAATAATCCCGATCTTTGCTCTGACATCATCAAACTCGATGGGCTTTCAGATCATTGCATCATCACGGGAAATCTAAGTTATTCACCTCATAAGAAAAAAATAACAAGTAAACCGATAAGGTGTTTCAACAGAGCTAACTTCGATCGTATCAACCATGAATTATCCATTTTTTCTGAAGGATTTCTGCGTGAATATCTGTCCCGTTCTATCGAAGCAAACTGGATTCTTTTCAAAAATACGTTTTCTCAACTCATCGCCAAATATATACCAGTGATTACCATATCATGCACTAACACTGCTCCTTGGTTTAACGATCAACTTCGTCGCCTTAATAACAAAAAGAAACGACTTTACAGGAAAGCAGGCAAGAATAAAGGATCGACTTCATGGCACCTGTACAAAATGTGTGACCAACAATATCAAGCGCTTCTTAAAACCACACGCCGTCATTTTTTCACTCACGATTTACCCTCGATGTTAACTAACAGTCCACAAAGGTTCTGGCGCTTAATTAACCCCCGATCGCATCCCGTTATTACGCTTTCATCAGTCAATGGTGCCTTGATTCCAGAGGATGGTTGCGCGCAGGTGTTTAACGATAGCTTTTGTTCCGTATTTACCCGTGAAAACATTAACAGTTGTCCTAACGTAAGCAACGTTGCTGACGCTAACATGCCAGTGATTACGATTAGCGAAGTCGGAATTCAATCTTTACTTAACAAACTAAAAAACTCTTCTGCTCCGGACCACCTCGGTTTCAATAATAAAATACTAAAGAATACTTCTGATGGTATCTATCGCATCTTGTCCGCTCTTTTTTCACAGTCCATTTCATCTGGTGCAATTCCTGAAGATTGGAGAATAGCAAAAGTAACACCCATTTTTAAATTCGGCAATTCCTTATCACCACTAAACTACAGACCGATATCAATAACAAGCACTATTTGTAAACTTCTCGAACACATCATCCACTCACAGGTGATTAGCTACTTAGAAGAACATAATATCATCTTTAAATACCAACACGGGTTTAGGAAAGGGTATTCGTGTGACACTCAGCTCGCTGGTTTTATTAACGATATTCACTCTTCCGTTGACGCTGGGCTTCAAATCGACACAATATTTCTAGATTTTTCCAAAGCTTTCGACCGGGTACCTCACCACAGATTGCTAATCAAACTCACACAACTTAAAGGGACACTGAAGTGAATTTGTCAAGCTCCCGTTTTTGCTTGCACTGCGTAGACTGGCTCAAATTAGCACACTTTTCATCGTTTATTCGGTTGACAAATCGGTAATTATTTTACAAAGCGCGAAAGAAGAAAAACTACCATGCGCGGTTTGCGGCGGCCGCACCAACTAAAGCTGTGACGTTAGGAGGAGCGGGCACCGTGATTGGACGATGCCCAAGGTGAGCAACCAAACAAGTTTCGGTTTCGGTTTCAGTTCTGTAAAACACAACCGTTGGCGTTGTTGGATGGGCATTCTCAATAACTCAGTAATCATCGTACCGCGCTTCTGCCATGTTGTCAGCTGTAAAAATGCATAAAGATAAGCCTCCTAGGACGGATTGGAATCGTAGCATTCACTAGCCGAAACCTACGCAGTGCATGAACGCCCTCCGCGTACCCGCAGACGCCCAAATGTCATGCGCTTTTCCCCCATATTTGGAGCTTGCCTCCCTCATGCCTGTGTCGTAAAAAGCGTGTTCGCACCAGGCCAAGGGTCTGTTCATTCTGGGGCGGTATTCTCGTAACTGTCCCTTTTGAAAACGTCCCTTTTGCGTCCCTTTCATCGTGACGTACTTCCGGTTAAGCAGTGGGCTTTGGCAGTAGGTTTGTCGCACTTGGTTACGTCACTTCCTGTTGTTTGCTTTCATCCAATCAGGGCTCGCCAAAAGGGACACTTCTGAAAGGGACGCAAAAGAGACAAAACTCGAGAATAGCGCCCCTGGCCTGTGCCCACTGCCTGCAAGCAGTCGGTGCTTATGGCAACAGCACGCCAACGAGAACTCGCTAGCGCGCCAGTGCCAGCCTGCGCGCGTTTTGTGAACTAGGTCGTGGAGCCATGAACATTGCGGCCCAAAAAAAGGTGAACTCAATATAGAAAACATCAGCGGAAAACTAAAAAGTTAACTTACAAAAAAAAAAAAAACGTACCCGCGGGGATTCGAACTTGTGACTTGCAAAATACTTGCCTGCGGTGGTCTACCTAGCAACTCAGACCGCTCGGCCACGGAGCGGGCTCCGTTGGCATTGGTAATATAGGGTATATATTGTATAACCAGTTTACACTTTTCTTTAGTTTTGGCATTTCAAGCAGCTTAGGTGACTATTTGTTGTATTGCGCTCGTGCAGTAAGCGTCGCCCGAGTTTCCACAATAGCTCACGTCTAGCAATTGCATTTCGTAGACGGAAAAGCGTTCGCAGATGCGTAGTCGTGCTGCTGACCGCTGTGCTTGTTCGCCCAGCGCAAAAAAGTGCTTCCCGCACCCTAGTTTTACGCTGTACGGTAAAAATATCAGTTGATTTTATTTCCTTAGTACCGATATTGACTTCGCTGACTCTTCTCCCGCCTTCAAGAGGCCTTATATTTTCCTACTGGCATACCAGTCAGCGAAGCATCGTATGTGCGCTTGTGCAGCGCTTGTGTGAAGCGACCTTGACTTGGACCTAGATACAGTGTACAAACAAACCAAGTAAAGAAAGGCACATTCTTCCATTCACCAACGTGTCCTGGCTTCGTTTCAACTAAGCGAACGAATTGCGACCAAGCAATTTTTTTAACCTCCTTGATTGCGACGACCCGCCGGCGGCCGGCGGACGAAACGCTGGGCCGACTGACTCTGTCGGCCGGGGAGCCGTGCAATCGCGCAGCTAATTGCCAGCTTAGCCCCTCCTGACGTCACACGAAAACGCCACAGAAAATGGGCGAGCGTAAAGAGAGGAGGACAGCATTTTCGAATTGATTTTTCTACTAAATAAATTCGCGTAAACGCGGCCAGAGTGGTCGAAACAATGCCTACGGACTCCGAACTACAATTTGCGCTAGTAATCCCGCAATGTTTACAAATCACTTCAGTGTCCCTTTAATATCCAGCCTCTTGTAATTGCATGGGTTAAAGATTTTCTGTCATCAAGGGTTCAATTCACATCTGCTAATAACGTTAATTCTTCTTTCGGTCAAGTACACTCTGGTGTTCCTCAAGGCAGTGTCCTGGGCCCTTTACTTTTTCTAATTTTTATAAATGACTTACCTAATTGCGTTTCTTCAAGGATCAGGCTGTTTGCTGATGACTGTGTTATTTACCGTACAATAACCTGCTCTACTGACCAACTGGCCCTCCAAACTGACCTTGACTCTATATCTACTTGGTGTTCCACTTGGTTAATGTCGTTGAATAATTCTAAAACTAAACTTATGTCATTTACAAACCACGCATCGCGCATTCAAACTTCCTATTCCTTAAATAACACAACTGTTGAGCTAGCAGACACCTACAAGTACCTGGGACTTAACCTGCACTGTGACCTGACATGGAATCATCATATCGACATCATTCTTGCATCCGCCAACCGCTCATTGGGTTTTTTAAAGCACAGACTAAAACATGCTCCATCTAACCTCCGCAAACTTGCATACACAACTCTCATCAGACCTAAAATTGAGTACGCATCTGCCATTTGGGACCCTGACAAAGCATACTTAGTTGACAAAATTGAATCCCTTCAAAATCGTGCCGTTCGTTTCATCTTTTCAGATTATTCACGTCATACCAGCGTCACGGCTCTAAAACATCGCGCATCTTTACCTATCCTATCAGGTCGACGTAAACTGTCACGTTTATCATTGTTTCATAAACTGTACCATCACTCTTCTCTTCATCCTGATTTCTTTTCATCGACACCGACCATCTTTCCCCGACGGGAACATACCTTAAAAGTGACACGTGTGAAATGCCACACTTCCAAATATTCACAATCCTTCATACCTCGCACAATTGTGGATTGGAATGCCCTACCATTTCTCATTGTAAATTTTACAGATCCGACCAAATTCCAAGAACTTTTACACACTTACTTCGTATGTTAACTTTACTAAAAAGTGCTTTTATAGGTTCTAGAGTTCCTTCAAGATTTTTTGTTTGTTTTCCTTCTTTCTTGCTTTCTTTTTTTTCTTTTTTTGCCTCACACCCACTTGTATTTATTTGTTTGCCCATTAACATGCTGCTAGTATTCTTTTTTTTTTCGTTCTCAATGTATCCTGCCCCCTATGTAATACCCTTCTAGTGAGGGCCTTTAGGGGTATTTTTGAATAAATAGATAAATTAATTTACTCGTTATACCTCGGTTGAACAGGAAGGGTTTCAGTTCATGAGCCCGTTTAATAAAAAGTTACTTCTGATGGCACCTGTGCGTTGGCGTCGATGCACTAAGAAACTGAATGGTGCGGACAATGAGGGAGGGGTCGCAAGATCGCCTTATTCTCTACGTTTTCTGTCTCAAGTCAATCAAGTGACCGTTTGTGGAAAAAGTGGGCCAACAACTGCCAACAATGGGCCAATAACTGCAATCGGAAAGTTAATATACGAGAAGCGTTTTATTGTGATAATGTTCTTGTTTCAACACAGTCCTCACACCTCTGAGCTCTCTGTTGGTCAGCTCGGTGTTGGCGGGCAAACTCGGCTGCCAAGCAGAAGTGCACTATGACCCTATGACATAATAGAGAAACCACGACCCTATACGGGCTCCGACACGGCACCCAGCTAATTGAATTTCTCGCTCGTTGCGGCAGTGAACTTGGCCTATACCCGCTATGATGAAGTAGTTGCCCGTTTCGCAAGAACAGGTCCTGGAAATACGTCGCAGTGGATGGAGGTTGATTGTGTGTGTAAATGACTTCCGGTGGAAGCTATACCGGATTTAATTAGCCGTGCATGATATATTGAAGAATCGACAAGTGCTATTAGCGAGATGCAACAAAGTGCTTCATCTGAAGCAAGTTGGCGCCTAATTATATCCATACATGTATTGGCCAACCTCGGAAGGATTTTCGGGAATGGCCCCGCTTTTTTTAACCGTTCTCAAGTCTTCAGAGACTGCAGAACTTCCAGAAAAGCAATTACAGTAAAACGAACAAGAAAACGAAGTATATACTGCCTGTCGAAGCTGAAACATTTTTAAACTGTACTAGAAACCTGACTCACTTATGTGAACACTGCTTGGCTCAAAAAAAGCTTCAGGCATAATTCAGGCTTGACAGCGCAAAGGGACAAGCAGGAAACCAGACACAGCCGGGTGAAACTTTGTCTCTTCCTTTACTTGTGTTCACCTTTACCAAGTTGCCAAGCAGCTGAGGCCTGCAGCGTACAGCGTCCAAAAAATACAATTTTATTCATGAGAACAGTAATGGTAAGAAGGCTTGCTTGAAGGATTGGCAGTTGTCACTAGGATGATCGTGCGCCGCGCATTTCGCACACGTCGTTCGGCCACGGCAAGAGTTCGTACCATGCCCGAACCGCTGGCACTTAAAACAGCGCCGCGGGTTCGGGATGTACGGACGGATGGAGCAACGGATAAAACCTGCATTTATGTATTGTGGAAGAATTGCGCGGTCGAAAGTCAAGATAATGTGTTTGGTGGGAATCTCCTTGTCGTCTCTGCGGATGGAGATGCGTCTCACGGCAGTGACGCCCTGATCCTTCAAGCCGGCAAGGAGATCCGCATCCGTTTCGTTCAAGAGATCCGTCTCGGATATCACACCTTGCGAGTTGTTGAGGCTCCGATGGGGTGTGACCCTGATGTCTAGATCAGCCAGTCTAGTCTGAGCTAGAAGCTTCCTGGACTGCTGCTTGTCATTTACCTCGATTAGTAGTTCACCAGACCTTTGTTTTTTGCACTTAGATGATTTTCCTAATATGGCTTCAAGATATTTTGCGATCAAGAAGACTGACTGAGATGCAAGAGGGTGGGTTGGATTGAGGGACTCCATGACAAGAAATCGAGAGTAATGATCTGGTTCAGGAAATGTCAAAGATGGCAATGGAGGAAACGATACTTCGGTGCGGCCGCTTTTAGGGGGCCGATCACGTTTGGGGGGGGGGGGTTGAAAATGCCATATACCATAGTATAAAAGCAGGGAGACGGGGGTACTTTCTTCTTTGACCTTACCCTGGTAGCCAAAGAGGTCCCGGAGCTCCCTGCCTGGTGAACAGAAAGGGAGCCCAACCGCCGGAGCTTGACCTGGGCTCCGACGGCCACCGTTCGTGGTTTCTAACCCTCCACCTATAAACACATCGCCACGGTTGGATCCAGCTTATGTTTGGGGGCTCGGGGTCCACGGTATCGCCAGTACCGTCACCAAGATTGCTCAAGGTGCCCCGTGCGGGGAGATTTTTTCGAACTCACATAGTTCGAAACAGGCTGACTCCTCAACGCTTAAATACTATTCCCCATGACAGGCGCATCCTCCAGCCTGACTTAGCACTGCCAGTATTTACGTGTGGAAATATTTCATGACGATAAAATACGACGTCAAGGCTCATGAAAGCCTGTATACGTATGATAATGACGAAGCCACGGAAGGGCTATACGAGGCAGCATTTGTGCACGCGCCAACACTGCAGGCAGTTTGCGGACGATATTTTCTTTTGTGTACGTAAAAGAAATACCCGTCTGTCGGGATGCAGAACCGGAAATAAATGCGGTAATAGGATGGGGAGAACACCTAAACAGACCCAAGTGCTACCAAACCACCTTCATGTACGAAAACAGCGCTTGGAATTGATCTCCGAAAGCACAGTGGAACACCGGTTATATATTTCCGGATTTTATGACAACCTGTGTTTTACGATTGGCTTGTCGAGTTCAGGCGCAATCCCCATAGAAACAATGCAGTAAATACCTCGGTTATGCGACGCAATTTCATTACTGACCCGCGTTTTGCGACGACCCACGCCAAGCACCCGACCGCACGTGCGGCGGACGAAATGGAAGTGCCGGGGGCCCGTTCTTGTGACCTTGAGACCACTCAATGTTTTTGGTCCTGAAAAGCTTTCTTCTCTATCTCATCTTTTGTTTGCCTCCCCTACAGCAGCCATCCGCTCCTCCGCACAATCGCTTTCCCCTTTCCTTTCTGACCTCTTCCTTTAAGCAGCTGTCACAAGGACCTAGTGCAGCAGGTGTTCATTTCTCCCACTCGCAATGAGGTTACGATGACAGGCTGGTGCTTCCACATGTGTTCTAGGTTTTATTTTAGGAATGTGGAAGCCTAACATCGGTTAGGCTTCCAAATTCACAACAGCAACCTCATGGCTGGCAGGAATCACGGCAGTGGTCTGCGGTAGAAGGTTTGATTTATTACAGAGTGATTGGCACCTGAACTGCAATAATCTTTTCGCATTTGCTCTTTTTATAAATTTGGGTTTGCTTTCCCTGCAAAGCATTAGTTCGTAGTTCAAGTCGAATTTTTCTTGCAAATCTGTCGCCAAAAAACTGTATTTATAGGAGTAATAATTTTTCGGAATATAGGACGCCCGAATTTTACGACGCTTTTCTGTAGTCCCGACAAAGTCGAAAATTATAGGTCTATAATGCATCCCCCAAAATAAAAAAAATAATGAGCCATTTCACTATATGAAGATGGTAGAACATGCGAAGTATTTTACGATACAACATGGAGAACACACCACATTTAAGTTAAAGGTATCTACGATTGCTATTCTACAACTTAAAGAATACACCAAATTTAGGCGAAATGTATCTACAATTCCTATTCTTCTCGAACTTTCAGGGTGGTCGTTTGTAAAAAAAACATATCAATACACGAAAACACTTTCATTGTCGCTTTATTGATAGTGAAAAAGATACCAGTTGATAGTTATGTACATTGACTGCAATGTTTAAGGGCTGAGACATGCAAGAGAGGTTTAAGTATTGTTTTGATCTTGAAAATTGTGCCTATTATTAAGTAATCTACTTAACATGCATATCCAAGTGACGAGGCGCTGAAGCTTGACGTATAAACTACATATTGAACGGCGTGCGACTGGTGGTGAGCGAGTGCTAATAGTACACACACACACACACACACACCCGGACGTTCGTTCCTGGCGAATGACGGTCCTTCGTGATGACTGTTGATGCTGATGACAAGGTTTATTCCGGGTTTAGTATATATTTCTTTTCTCGTGTTTTGAGGTTGAGGTGTAAAAAATGTACTACATGATGGCTTGTGGATTTCAGCGAGAAAATTTGGGTGCATTGGTGATGCGATATAAACAACAACGACGAAATGAGTACAAGGGCGGGAGACAAGTATTATAAGAGATTTCTGCAATGAATGCTCACAAAAAAGCTTTGAGCCAAAACATTTAGTCTCAGTTGATAATACGAACTCTATATTGGGACCAGTAAGGTGGCTTCCTAATGTTATCTACGCATGTTCTGCAACAAATATTTTCAATGCTTCCTGTGCGCTAACCAACATTGACATGTAAGGATCGTGTCAACAGTGTTAATTGTTCGAAAGGTTGTTTCTCATATACCGTGACGTTCGCAGTACTTTCCACGGCAAGGATTCTTTTGCGACTATATGTACGGTCCCTATCAGACGAAACGGGTTTCAAGCCAGCTTTAAAATACAAGTGATTGCAAAAAACGCCGCGTCATTTTTCTAAAAACAACGCAAGCAAAAAACTACCGTTGAGCTGATCGGGCGCGCCAATATATGTTTTGCAATTCAAATGCGCGATGTTTCTGCCCCATATCTGTTCGGACGGTGACGTATTACACAACTACGAGAAATAGTGAGAAAATATGGCAAGTCCATTAGCTCAGCGCAATATCGGACGTGTGAGATCATGGGGTTTAATGCGACGAAGCTACATCTTGGCCACCATCTGAGTTTGGCTAGGAAGCTCGACATAGTTGAGGGCTCCGTATTAATTTGGACCACCTGGGAACATATAACGTGCGCTAGGATCTCAACAAACTGGTGTGTTCGCGTTTCGCCTACATCTCTAGGCAGCCACCCTGGCCAGTATTGAACACGCGTCCTTCGGATTAGAAGCAAAACTGCATAACCACTCAGTCTCCCGGAGGGTATATATAAGCTGCCATCAGCACCGGTAGGGGCCCACTAATGCCCTCGCAGTAAACGCCCGCACTAATTTGTTATCGATTAAAATGTGTTATTCGAAGAGTTACGGGACGAAAGAGTGTCCTTGGGGAATGTCCACGACCGTGTGGCGGTACGTCAGGAGCTGCACCTGAAATTACGTTCAAAATACTTTCACTTCCTGCAGTTTCCATCGATTTCCATTACAAGTTATGACATTAAAAGTTAAATATTTAAAGCGTGCTTTCGGCTTAAAAGATTTAAGAATGAATGCGGCCTTGCTGCGGGCGTTCCTATTCCGCTTCATGGTCTCGTTCCCCCCCCCAAGCTTGCCGGTATGACTATCGATTCCCTTTGACGTGGAAAGCAGTCCATTAGCTTTCAACGCCTTTCGTTGGGTGAAATGAGCTGGAGTTGAAGCTCTGTAGGGTGTCTGAGGTTTTCGGGCAAATATTTTGGCAATGGCTCGGTCTTTGAAAACTGCTGATGAGGTTGATACAATTAAGACGTGTAAGCACAATTTTGTACAGTAATAACGACATAACTGTAGTTGTTTGAAATGCCTGTCTCAAGAACGTTGAAGCAAGTTTATTGAGAGCTGTCGGTACGTTTGTAGTGTTGAAAGTTTCCCTTATAAAAATTAACCCGTGCTAAACGGAGGCGCCATGAGGTCTTGAGCCACGTTAGGCGTACTTTCGGCTATATGAAGACTATGTTTTGAGTTAATTCAGACAGGTGCTTTTCAGATACGTTAGACAAGTGGGTTTTTTTCACGGCTAGGCTTACAAAAGATACTACGTAGTTCCAATCAGTGAACACTACTTGGAAAGATCTGTCCGAAAGGAAAAATAAGACACTTAGTGACCTATCATTATGTCTTCCAGCAACAGTGCGGCTGAGTGATGATTTCATTCATTGTAGTGTAACGCGCCGAAGCTTCACAGGCGATGAGGCGCGCCTTAGCGGAGTGCTCCTGATTGGTTCTAACTACCTGGCAATCTTTACACGCGCAGCTGTCTCGAACACACGGGTGGTTTTGCTTTTCGACTCCGTAAGAAGAGCGGCTGGCGCATAGGGGAATCGAACCAGTGTTCTTGTGCTCAGCAGCAAAACGCCTTAGCCACTGAGCCACTGCGGCGGGTAACAAGACGCCTCCTCTGGAATGTATGTCGGGTGTTTAAATGTGATTGCCCAATTTTGTTAGTTTTTAATGTATCTCGTCGTCAGTCGCTACCTTTTACGTTGCATAGTTTTAATGTGCTAAGACGTACCCCATACCTAGGCAGTTTTATGCAGAAAATTGGCTTCGGTACCATGAAGCAAAATATTACCCCTATGATAATAAGCGGCATTTATTGAAGCCCCAATGGACCCCAGGGTTCCACAATTCTACGATTCTTTTGGGCAGACGTGAACGAGCACGCGGAAAAAATTTCAGCATTTTCTCCACTTAGTCGGCACTGATTTGGGCAGCTTGGAGTAGGAAGTGAACATCAGCCCAACAATTCTAGGTAGTATATTGTATTGTTGTTCGTCACGTCGATTTCTTAACCAACGAACAGGCATCCAAGGCAGCCCCGCACGGGGCACCTTGTGTATTCAAGGTAATGGTATTGGCGACACCTCGTACACCGAGCCCCCATACTTACCCTGTGACCAACCGCGTCAATGAGTTTTAAGGTGAAGGTGAACGGCCTGAAACGGTAGCCGTTGGAGCCTTGATCAAGCTGTGGCCTACGGGTTCTCTGTCTGTTAACCAGGCAGGGAGCTCCCGAATCTCTCTGGCCGTCAGGGTAAACGCAAGAAAGAAAGAACCACAGCCACCGCCTTAGGATATTCTCTAAATCTACCCCCCAAACGTGATTGGTCCCTGAAGATAGGCCGCTCTAAAGTTCATTTTCCTCTCTTGCCTTTATTTTCTCGCCAAAAACCCTGACATTACTTGCGTTTTCTTATTAGAAAATCACTTGATAAATCAAAGCACATCAGTACGAAGTCTTGAAAGCGCGCAAAATTTGAAAGCGCATAATTAACTGGGACAGACAGGAACGACACACAAAAAAGCTTACTCGCAACTGCCGTTTTCTTGAAAACACAAAATTTATACACGAACACAAATGATAGATTAAAAAACATAATGCCGTCTAGCACGTGCTGCTTCCCATGTAGAGTAGGGATAGACAATTTGCTGAAACACTCGCTATTGTGTTGATTGAAAAAGAAGGTCCATCAAATAAAGGGTTACACCCGCACCTTTTACGATGCGCAGGAAGGTTGGCGTTTGTTGAATTTATTATCGTTGATACATGTTCCCTCTGACGGACGTTAAGACAGCATTCAGTGTGGCCCACATACACATGCTTACATAATACAAAATTTTACAAACGACGCCAATCGCACAACAAAAAAAAGATTGCGCATGGGTGACGCCTAACTCGTTCCTGCCTTTTCTCAGAGAATCCTTGTTATTAACAATGCGGCAAAGACTGCGCACTTCTGCTTTTGCAGAGAATAATACCCTTACTCCGTTAATAACAACGATCGTGCACGTTGAGTGCATTTATGTTGAGTGCACACAAATGGCACCTGGAACAGAAGCGAGTATACCTTGAATTGCTTAAGGCTTTTAAAACCTCATCAATTGAACATAATGCTTTTTAAATAATTTTTTCCATATACCCACGTTCCAACGTTTCCTAAATCATCCACCCAATTCTGCTTTAGTTGCCCACGCAGTAAAAGAAACGCCTGGACCTCAGTCTCCTTCGTAGACAGTTTTAAGGTTCTTTTTTCCTACATTCCTCCGCAATAGCAGCTCCGCCTTGTGTCAGGCGATTATTCGTTCATTAAAATCGATAAATATCAAGCCAATGAAGTGGTGCTTTGCAGCATTTGACCTCAAAAATATAAATATTCATATGAAGAATTTTTCCGTCATGCATCAAAAACTTCAACTGTGGGGTCTTCTGTTGCACATGAACCAAACTATGAAGTGTGCAGAACCATTCACGTACACACCACGATTTTCCCAGCTGAGGTATACGGCATTTTTCTTATTGTACAACCCATTTTCTAACATGAACCTCCCAGGTCTATCTTATATACGTATTTCTTGAGAGTGAGGCACGCATTGTCATCTCACGTGCCATGCACCAGCCACATTGTTAATCTGGTTTTTAACACAATGTGATGAGATGGAGGACAGCGGGGGTGTGCACATCGAAGATGGCTTTGACGATGATGAAGTTAATGGCCTAGCGTTGACAATCGCCCTCTGTGGGTATGCGCCGGGAGATGAGGAAGAGGAGATCGTGGGTGCCGAGGAAGCAGGGGGGAGGGGTGTTCGAAGGGAGAGGAAGTCTTCCTAGGGCTGCCCGCAAGGTGCGGTAGCCGTGCTCTTCCGAGGCCGTCGTCGAGTACGCGCGGAGACACAGCCAGTTTACAGAGCTAGCCACATCTACTTGCTGCTCAACGGCCGCGCATTGGAATCGCCGGCCTCTGCTGGGCAACGTGGGATCCACCAACAGCCCGCGTCGATGATGTTTCATCGACTGCATCGAGTGCGCCAGAGCACGTGAGACACTTCGTTCATTTGCAGTTTTGTTTTTGAACTGAACTTTGGCGTGCTAGTTTTTAGGGCCTAGCGGAACTTTGTGTCATTTGGATTGCGGCCTTTGTATAATTCTGTTTGTAAGTGTACGTTCCACTCGTTAACTCTTCTCGTGAAGATAAATGTTCATCTCCGTCTACGTCGTCATAGAGTTTCTCAAAGGCCTGTGTCGTTTGTGCGACGTAAATCCCCAGTCCTAGCCACCAATACCATCACACAATCATGTGTGTGATGGTGAAGTCGTCCTGTGCTGTGGTCCAGGCCACGGTGCGATTGACGGCATCGAGGTGGCCGTTGAAAGGGCCGCTGCTGCTACACGAAGGACCATAGGGGGCGTACCAACGGCCCCATACACTGACCTCAAGCCACACATCAGACAACACCTTCATAGAAAATCGCAAACATTGAACATACATAAAACAGACTACGCGTAAAAAACCCCACTTAGGATGGTAGACAAGTGACTCGCACTACGGACACACTGAAGTTATCTTTGCTGGGTTACATATAGGCCACACACATAAAACACAAGCTGACCGGCTCACTGGATCTCCAAACCCCTGTGTAGCGGGTGCGGGGAGGGCCTATCCGCAGTTCACTTCTTAAATAATGCAATGCACGCGGCACAAAAAGACGCAAACACTCCCCACACCTGCACAGACAGTCCGTTACACTGTCCCCGTCATACTTTTTAGGTGTCGACCACGTAATTTCCCACTAGAGAAATCGGCATTTCCTTAGCGGTGTCAAGTTTTTACACTTCAATACTTATCATGATGTTGAAAACCAGACCGTTTGTACCGGTCATCACCATTAGATTTTGTTTCAGTTCATTTGTTTTGCTTTCAGGCTTTTGGATACACGTGCACCGATGTCGCTACATATTTCTCTTCGCGCTCCTTGCACTGGCTGATTGTGCGCTATTCTGCCTACCTTCTGTGCCCGTCGCGAAATTGAGTACCAATTTTTAATGCATCATTTTGAATTTCAATTTATTTTATTTTGTGTTACAACAAGAGTGTGTACAATACAATTGCAGAAAGAGGTCTTAGAGTCAGAGACTGAAGAAGGGACCTTCTGTGCACTGCTCCATTCGTTCCCTGTAAATACCGCCTGTCTTCTAACAATAATGTAAAATATGCCGACAGCCAAGACTAGAGATGTGAGCGGTTAAAAACACAAAGTGGCACAAAACATAACAGGCTATTTTTGGTTTTTTAAGCCATGGCAACTTTGCAAAAGCAAACAGCTTCTCCAGGTAAATGTGTTGTGATGCTCTGCAGTAAGTGAAACTATTTATGGAAGCAATAAATTCTCGTGAAATAGTCAGTAATATTTTGGCCGCGGACGCTCTGCTGGTACTTTTGTGATGAAGCGTTTAACAATTATATTCTTTTCACTCTAAACGGAAAACTTTATCGGACACTTCAGTCTCTTAAGTGATTTGAAGGCGAATGCCAGCGATAATCTAATACTTCTTCACTGGTGCACCTTTCTTGCGGTGCCGCCAAGTTCACCAGTAATGCGGCCGGCATTCAGATAATTATTGCTGCATCGCGGCACAATACAGGGTTAGTGCTGTAGTTACCACTCTTGCCTGCGGCTATTCGCGGTACAAGTTCATCTTCAATTCGAACTCAAATATGTCTCTATGCATATTTTATTTACTTATTTGCTTTTTACGGCGGTCGTAATTTGATTACATTCGTGTAGTCGCCAACAACTACAGTCACTTTTCGCACTTGATAAGATATATAAGGCATCTGACTTAAGAAGTATGTCGCGTGTTTTATACATTTTTTGAAAAAGAAACATGAAACAATTGGTTTTTTTCGCGCCCCTCAAAATTTTGTGGAAGCATATCTCCAAGAGAGACAAGAAACAATCATGTCCTTAACTTTTTGCTGTATCATCCACACACGTGCATGTTTAAATGTAGCTTCTTTCTGCGAACAACTGAGCATCGGAATTGGTTGCCTGGTCACTTGCGTTCTTTCAGACGCGCGCATTTATTACTAAAATGCAAGCGTTGGAAACCACCCATGCGTTACACCTCGCTTTTTGTTTGTTGTCTTTGTGCGAGTGTACTTTCGTGTGTGTACTTGTACTTATTACGAATGGGAGTGTACTTTCCTTTGGGTACTTGTAATTATCGCGCCAGCTTGATCAATTCATTGTTATTATTTGCTTTGGTGTTAGAATTGTGTACTTCCTACTGTGTTGCAACCCGAATGTCGTTTTTATTATTACCTTGCTTAAGTTTTTGCAAGCAGTCTTATCCTTGGTCCATTTATATTGTGATCGTTATGGCATGTATCCCACTCCTGCGAATTCCCCAGAGAAGCTGCAGTAGGTTTAAATAAATAAATAAATAAATAAATAAATAAATAAATAAATAAATAAATAAATAAATAAATAAATAAATAAATAAATAAATAAATAAATAAATAAATAAATAAATAAATAAATAAATAAATAAATAAATAAATAAATAAAAATAAATAAATAACAAAATACTATCATCAGAAGCATCCAAGGCAACACTTTTTGGGGTTTTGATCGGGCATTTGCAACTAACTTAGCTCTATTAATTACCATACATGGTTGTCTTTCAGGTCACAAGGTGATTTTACTGACTTTCACAAACGAAAGCCGAAGTTCAACTCGCATCAGTAGTGCTGTACGAGACCTGTACGAAGAACTGTACCACAGGAACTGCCGGTAGCGCTACTGATTTTTTGCAAACAACGCTAGACAGTTTATACCTGACTCTCATGGTAGCGTGAATGCCTTACGGTTAGAAGTAAGGAAAACGATTGTGTGTTGTGAGGCTGATTAGATTCGGAAAATAGTTAAATGCACAAAGTGGAAAGCCCCTTTGGTAACACGAAGTGTCATACACACTAAAATATAATTCCAAGAAACTGACATGGAGAAGAGCATTTCTATGGTTAAAGGGATTTTTCATCTAGACTATAGAGAGAAATGAGACGCTTCAAGTAAATTTTTCGCACACGTCGTGCTGCTTTTTTATTCAACAGAAAAGTTTTGGCAGAGCTTAGGAATACCAGAGAGCTCCCTAACCAGCGTGTTAACCGGATGTACCATTGTTGAGTTATCGCTCCGTCTCGCGAAATATTTCAATACAGATTTAGAGTTCATAGATTCGAGCCTTCATATGGTAGCTTCTAAGGTGGACACATTCCACTCAATACTTCCGAATGTTAGGAATACCAGAGGCAAGGATATCTAGGTTACTTCGATACATTTACGTGAAAAATATCTGACGTCCAATAATACTTCTGCTGCACGACTTCATTTACATGAAAAAAAAACATGTCCGAACTGTGTTCAACGTTCGTGATACTGCTATAAACTCTTACAATGCTTACCGTACCGGACTAATAGCTCTGGGTTAAATTAGGCCTCTTGACAAAGACAGAAATATACTTGTTGCAGCTCTGTAAAGGACGAGTTTACTTCGCTGTTAGTGCTGAAAATAGTAAAACGTAACATTCGAAAGTAACTACAATATCCAGATTAAAAAAAAAAAACAATATCCTACCAGTACGCCAAATGAGACCGTTTCAGCAAAAGGCAGTCCACATACGCAAGATTCTAAAACTTAAACATAGGCCTTACGCCGTTACAATTTCTAACCTCCAACTTGACGAAAGCTTTGCTGACTTCTCTAGGCCTTATGAATGCGCTGCACAAAACAAACTTAATCAAGAACTTCACTTCATGGGCCTTGATTCTTAAGCGTTATCCTGAATAAAAGATCAACGGTACAAGAGCACGCAGTGCGTGTTCCTAAATTGCTTAGAATACTATCTTTCTTACAAAATTTTATGCTTGGATACCTAACAAATAATGGAAAACCTTCTACATAACAAGCTTCAACTAATTAACGTGAAATATTTTCAGAGCTACAGTGAGACGTATATGCTCGCACTAGCATGTATTCTAGCTCTAGATTCAAGTCGTTACACAAATGCTGCACAGTTTTTGTATATCCGCGGCATCTTGAGATCAATTACAAAAATAAATACGAATACATTCAGCAACTCGTCGCAATTATTGTAGGACAAACCATGAAATGCGCATCCCACATTTCAAGCCCCACCTGCATTTGCTTTTTCTAGGTTGGCCTGGTAAAACTTATAATTATTTATTGGTGTGCAATGCACAAGGCCAATCTGTAGACAGCTTTGTAAGTAATATTGAAGCGTGTTGTAGAGCATGCTTTCAATAGTGAGTGTTTGCCCGCAGAGTGGTATTCCCTCTTTTTTCACATGTGCGTAAAGAAGTGGGTTTGTGAAGGTTTGTTTGGTTTGTGTTTTTGCCTTCTAACATAAGTTATTGCAATGTGCATCAGTGTGCTATTGCGGAAATGACGGGTAGGGGTATTCCTGACTGACTCCTAAACTCTTAAACAGGCAGTGCGTTTTTTAAAAAAAGTGTGTTGATTACTCCTCTGTGGCGTCGAGGAGAAAATGGCTGATACATTTCGGTTGGCGAAGGAGAATGACGTACCGTATTTTCAGTTTTGTGTCTACGTTTTTGCCGCTATCCATATATGAGCCCGCGTAATAGCCTTACAAAATTGCTAAATAAGCTTGTGAAATAATTAAAGAGTAGCACACAAATAAGTAAATACATTGATTATAAAACCATGTAAGCTAATAAATTCTTAGGGAATTACCATTTCGTAATGACGGTATGACAAAGCTTCACAAAGAAATGCTAAAAGTGGCGTACCGAGTAATGCCCTGCATTTCCGTAAACATGCATATTTGGAGAAATTTCCATTTTTATCGTAATAATCGCCTAAATGGTGAGAATTGGCTGAACAGAATTTGGAAAACCCAAACATCTGGCTGTAAAGAACTCGCACTGTAGACAAGGGACCCGAGAATGCTACGCGTTGGGGCACAATCCTCGGACTTTTCGCAGATTTTGCCATCTTGTAAGTAAGAGAGAGAAAGAGATGCAAACATTTATTGTACTCTTGAGCAGGAAAGTCCTTTATCTCAGCAAGAAAGTTGTATTTTGTCGGCTTCTCTCAGCAAAAATCGCGTTGTCAACCACTTTTGTCGCGAATGCGGCTTATATCCGCTTGAGTTGCCTAAAATAGCGCTTCCATTTGCAGCGGATTAGACCAAGCAAAATCAGGGCGCTGCGCAATCATCGCTTCCGGCGCCGGCGCCTGCTCTCAACTCATTTCCTTACTTCCGGTGCGGGTGCATTCCGTCTTGTGCAACAGGCACACGGCATTTTCGCGAAAACCTCGGAACGGAGGGTTAGCAGCGAATGGGCAGGGTCGATACATGCTCCAATGGGAAACACTCGGGGGAAGACTGCGGCCGATACAGTGGGAAATACAGATACAGCAAACTAGAACGACTAGCTGCCTCGCATGAGTTTTCCCGTGAGACCTCGGCTGGGCGAATGGGCACAGAAAAGGGGGATGAAACGCGTGTCCTTAGAAAACAGTGTTACTGCCTTTCTCGCAAGCCCGGCCGGATGGCTGAAAGGAAGTTCCCGAGCAGATCACCCTGAAAGTTCGCCAAGGGACGGGGAGTATAATTGGCTCTATCGAAAAACGAGTATTCACTCCGAGCGAGGGCTTGTTTGCGGCGGTTCAATAACGGTAGAAATGAAAAAACGTAAACTTCTTTATTAGCGCCTGTTAGCCACATGCCTTGTATCCCTTGGCTTTACTCGGCGCTCATCTTGACTCCTGCAGTTTTTTTTTTGAAGTGGTCGTACTACTTCCTCTACAGTAACAATGTGATCATCTGGAAACACGTCGCCCAACGGGCTTAATGCCTCCCTCTACTTCCACAAGCCGTGCCAAATAACAAGGTCATCGGTGAGTCATACTTTCAACCATTTCCCTTGATGGCGTCATAGAAATTGATACTAATTGTAATGGAAGAAATAAACTGTAAGAAGGAGCATGGTGTCATACAGCCAGCTCTCGCAGGCCAACCTCCTTTGGTGTCAGATGCTCCTCTGTTCGGGCTTCTACGGCGCGCTGCATCCTGGGAGTTGCTACGGGCTTAATGCATCCCTGTAGTGCCACAAGCGGCGCCAAATAACAAGGTCCTCGGTGAGTCAAGGTGTACACCACTTCCCTTGATGGCGTCACAGATACTGCTACTAATTGTAATGGAAGAAATAAACTGTAGGAAGCAGCATGACGTCATACAGCCAGCTCTCGCAGGCCAACCTCCTTTGGTGTCGCAGGCTCCTCTGTTCGGGCTCCTACGACGCGCTGCATACTTGGAGCTGCTACTCACACCCCAAACTCGTGGTAGCGTATCGTGGTTCTGGTTCGTTGCCAGCAGAGTTGCAGCACCATTGACAATGCGCCGCACCAGATTTTTAGCTAGCGTTCCCCTCCAAGCCTCGGATTCTGAAAGCGTTGCCACTGACCCAAACGAGGGCACGGGTAGATCGTATGTGCCGCAGGAAGCATGGTTGAGGGCTGCAAGCCAAATTGGACTTCTGATGTTCTATCGCTTGAACACCCGACCGCAGACTTATATACGCACGGACCTAGCTTACGGCTACGTGGTGTTTGCCATATTTGCGACGATTGAGTTTTGGCACTTGGATGATAGTTATAGGAACGCCTTCCCTTCACACCACCGTGGTTTAACTATAGGGTCCTATTATTACACTATCATGACACTATATAACGCTAGTACAATGCTATAATGCTAATGTAATGACTAAAGTGAAATTTTGGCGAAATCTCCTTTTTTGTGGAACTGCAGGGTGGTATATGGTCTCGGCATGAGGGGGGGAGGTACTGGGAAAGAATGCTCCGCATTAATATCACGGGAGCTGCCAATAATTTTACTTGCACGTGAAGACGAAAGACTTGTGAAGACGAAAGGCGAGTATCCCCTCTGGAGACGAACCAAGCCAGCGGCCTACGATGGGTTAGCGAGCTCGGGGGGACTCCGGCCTCCGTCCAAGCTCGGGACAGCCGCTCCCTTGTACATAGTATACATTTAAGTTGAATGGGGAGTAAAGCGCGCTTCATCGACTTCGCCTGCCCTAAAGCTTTTCTCTGGTGCTTTCCTTAACCGTTGAGTCGATTGAGCCAGGAAGGGCGTCCACGAGACACCGACTCGGGGACTGCGCTCTGGTGCGCGTGTTCTGCCTGCTTATCCCGGTAATAAATCCAGTTTATAGCCGCGAACGCCACAAGAAATGTATTTACGTAAGGCGAAGAGCTATTTTCATGTGGCCATAACTAAGCCCAGGCTGGCTTCGCCCCGCACACAGCTTCTTTCTTGTCATCGTCGTTGTTGGCGGTCGTGGTGCCACTGGGATTGCCAGTCACGTCCTCGAACAAGCGTTTTGATGAGCCTGTCGGGTTCCTTTTAAGTGCGAATGCACTTCTTAAGCGACCCTGAATCACGCGTCCACCACCGTCCGTCCATCCGCACCACATACCCACTTAGGGCGATTGGCCAAGAAGAGTTCCTAATTTCCTTAGCACATACCCACTTAGGGCGATTGGCCAAGAAGAATTCTTTCGCATCACCCGTGCATTCCCACTTCCCCATTGACGACTGCTGCTTCGCCAGGAGCGGAAGTCGGGACGAGTACTGCGGCGTCTACCTCGTCGGTCACGTCTACGCGAACCTCGTGTCGCACGCCGTGTCCACCTCGCCGGTCAGGGACGAGTCGCCGTACAGTGCCGTCTACACCGACGCGTACTCGGGCGACGGAATCGTGGTCGTCACCCTCTACCTCACGCCAAACATCTCGCGCGACGACGTCGTCGAATACGTGGACGCGGCGATGGAGAGTGTGGCCAGGCGCGTAAAGCCCTCGGACCCGGTCGTGGTTGTTGGGGACTTTAACGTGGACGTGCGAAAGGGCGGCGAGTGGTTGATGGAATACATGCTCGCAAACCACTCCATGACGTGCCTACCGCTAGAGGCTCCCACCACCATCAACGGCAGCTACATCGACCTGGCCTTTGCGAGGAACTGTCTGATACGCGCGGTCTTGCAACAACTCTTCACCGTACATTTCAGTAACCACAAGGCGGTCATAATGACCGTCAACTACAACGACAACACCAACAAGTGCTGAATAAAGAATACTGTCGTTTCACTTTACTTGCGTGTGTGTGTGATCTCCTCGAACATACACTTTAATTCACCAAGATTTCCAGAGAACGACTAACGGGGTGTGTAAATCCCCACTTGATCACGCGGGGGTGTTAAATGCAACTAACGGGCGAATGCCAACACAGTTCAACATAACTCCCCCTCATAGCATCACTCGTGCATTCGCACTTCCCCATGCTCCCCTTCGGGGAAATGCGGGTGAATTTTCTCCACAAGGATTTCTTTTCATATCAACCTCTGTGCTTTTGGGTATTCCCACAATATGTTTACTGCCTAACTTAGTGAACTGCCCGATTTGTCCGAATTTGCGCCCCTCAGTTTCCCCAAATTCAGGTGTGGTTGTCACAACCCCGACGGCGACCCCCTTGATCATCTATGTTCCTTCCATCCAGCAGATCATAAAGTTCCCACGAGAGGAGGAGGTAGTCGATACTCCTCAGTCTCCTACCGCACTCCCCGCGTGATTTGACCCTCGCATATTTGTTCCCTATTTAGCATGATCAATTTCGGGTCCTCGCGCTTATCTAGCATTAGATTACCACTGATCTTGTGAACCCGTCTACATCTTCAGTGGACAAGTTCATGTCCCCTGTGAATAGTACCTTTCTGGATTGTTTCAAGTACTCTATGTCAATTTTCAGACACGCAACGATGCATTGTGTTCTTTATTCTCCTCACTTGACAGAAGGCACGACACTCCTAGAGACACCTCCCTACTTCACCATCCATTCTACTGACACAGTTTTTACAGGTTTCTTTCACTCTTGTCCAGTCAGCCCCCAGCAATATAAACATACCCACACCTCGCCTTTTCTTCATTCTTCATCCCGCCATACTATTGCAACCTTCCCATACATACTCTGATTCTCGGAACCACTTTTAGGTCCCTTAGCGGTGTCCCTCTCACGACGTACACCCACATGTCTGCTTCCTCTATCTATATGGGAATCTTCATTCAATCTTATTGCTCCCTGCCACCCTGCTTGTTTCTGTACGCGATCTTCAGCTCTCCCTCTCGCTTCTTTCCACCCGGCGTCGCACCTTCCGTCCGCCTGCAACCATCTATGCCAACCTAGCTATCTCTTTTGCTCCCTGTATACTCCATTTCCGCAAAGGCCTGCGGCCTCTAAAAAGCCACTGCTTGCACCGCTTGTCGTCGCCCGATGGATTTTTCCACCTTTCCTCTAAAGTGGACTGTCACGCTAGAATGCCTATTTGTGTTCCAGCCCTCAGACGTCACATTTGCTGTCGACAACTGCAGAATTCATCGCCTTCCCTGGACCCCGCATGCCTCTTTTTATTGCCAGCACATAGCTTTATACATCACTCTCGCCCGATGGTGTCGGCTAGCGTGTTAACGACGAACCGGACGTTTGGGCACAGCGTTCTGAGCTCCCCCACTTCCTTCTCTAGCTGCATCTGCATTCCCGTTCCCCTTCACTGTAGAACATTGTTGTTCCTTTCAGTTATAACTGCTAGGTTCTGCCTCTGGATGTTCTACATTTTTCTCAGCGCTCTCTGAGAAACTACCCGGATTGTCCAGGGAACACGCCTACCTGCACGCTCATCTTCCCTCACCCACCCTCTTATCTACCCCTCGGAGTAGCGCATGTTGCAGCCTTCTGCCCCAGACTCCTGCCGAGAAACAGAGTACGCAGGTGGAGGCCGTGAACTCTGCTGGAGGCGGCATCATGATCCATGGATTTTCTGGCTCCTGGCAATGGAAGCTGCAAAGTAAGATTTTTTTCTATGAACCGCATTGTTCCTGAGTATGTGTTGCCTTGAACTACCGACGTACGCAGGGACGGGGCGAAAGTTTCCAGCTCGGGGGAGGGGGGAGAGCGGGAGAGGAACACGAGGCAAGTAACTGTGGCTATCATTAAATAGCGCCTACTGGTAATCACGTTTCTGTCGCAAGCTTCACACAGCCTTGAGAGAGTTTAATGCCTGCTGCTACCTCCTTTGTTCTGCCGTTGCTGCCGTTGTGAGCCGTTGTTCAACGTCCCTGAGAAAACTAAACTTAAATGAAAAATAATCACAAGGCTATGCAGTAGGCTGAGTAGGCTGATGATTATGATGATTGATATGCAAAGTACGCTCATGACACATCGGAGTTTTTACTTCTGATTTCCTGTTTTTTTGTTGTTGTTTTCGTTGTTTTGTTTTGTTTCTTTCATGTTCTTTCTCCTTTTTTGGCGTTTTCAACCCCGAACTGGAATTCTGTTTACGTCTCTGACGTGAACATAGTAGCTTTAAACGACACCGTTGCTCTTGGGAAACGCCTCGGAAGGTTCTACAATTTCCCCTGCCATTGCGTCAATTTTGAAGGCTCTAAGGAACTGCCAACATGCGATAAGCAATAAGTATCACAAGCGCTGATTGAGTCGAATGAAAAAAAAAATGCGACCTTTATGTTTTAAAAAAATCTGCCAGCTCCTTTTCCTCATTTTCCGTGGCGAGACTTAGATGTTCCCCCTTTCAAACGCTTGCTTTCCGCGTTGTCTTTTGCATAACCAATTTATAATTCACATTTTGTACGTGAAAGTATCAGCAGCTCAGCGTTTACAAGAGCCCAGTGGGCTGACATATAAATTAAACGCAATGAAGCGCTAATCGCTTAAAGGGGCACTGACACAAAAATTTAGCATCTTGTTTTTTTCGTTGCGATAAGTAGCTAGTGACCTACTTATAACCTGTAGAAACCTCATTTGCTTCAGCGTGCGACGGTTCTTTAATTAGAGGGATTTTAAATGCGGCCAGTCGCAGTTTTGGTTTCAGCGAGTGCGGCGAAACGATGGATTTTGTGGATTTTGTGTGAACAAAGCTGACCACGTGACCGTCGGAGGGATATCACAGAGCAGAGCCGCCGTAGCACTGTCGAATCCGCATCGACGGCAGTTTCTGCGAATGCCCCCACGTACTGATCTCGTGAGGCGCTTAATTAAAAAGCGACCGTGGATGTGACGCAGGCGCTGCGAGTGCAAATGCTACCGCGGCTAAAGAACAACGCGCGACGCTCGAGACGGTGGGTGGCAAGACGCGCGCTGGGAGCAGCCGGCCGGTCTGCCTACAGGTCCGCCTACAGATGTGTTCGGCTCAGCACTGCGGCGGATATTCGAGTGCCGCTCTCGTAAGCGGTGCAGATGACAATTTTTAATGCAACCCGCCATCGCATCATTAACTCCTTTCTCATTTAAGCCACTATGGTCGGGACTTGGGGGACAATTTCGTGCAGCGGTAACAAGCTATCACTCGAGCTACCTGCGCTGGCCTGGGCCACTTCGCGGCCGTGGCCGCCGCCTGCACAGCGACCGTGCGGCTAGCTCAGTGGGCTTTTCGTGCCTCCGGCGCGTTTTCGCATCCAATGGTAATAAACAGTAATAGAAACAGAGTGCCTGGAATCGCTGTAGAACTTTGGTCGCGGCCAGCTGCCCGATTAGCTGACGAAATCACGGCGCCTCCGCCGCCAACGATCGGGTCGTTCGTTCTCGAGAGCAGAAGCTCCGCCCTCCGGCCCTCCGATTGGAGCGGCGAGCCGGGCGAGCCCGCGTAAAACGCCGGTAGTGCGGAAGCGGCAAACACAAACTCGTGACGTGTTTGGATGTTTTTTATTTACAATTGCGCGTGGTCCTCTGCTGGCTGCTCGGTTGCGTTTCGCACACTTCAAAATTGATTTTAAATATGTTCTAGGCTGTATTCGCCGCTGATATTTTGCAGATGGTGTATATGTGTTCCCACCAATCTGTCTCCGACGTTATCTCGCCTTCAAAATTTTGTGTCAGTGCCCCTTTAAAACATGACTTCATCTTTGATTTAGGCTTCAAATTGCATCAGCCAAATTGTGTCTGATCATTTATTTATCCGATCCCGTATGATATCTACTTTGCAGCTAGCAGTGATCGAATAAAAAAAAGGCATCATGTAATTACAGCAGTTTACTGGCGATCGCCTACGTTCAGCGAGAAATGCGCTATAATAAGGAGCCCGAAATTTTCCGCTAGCAAATGAAGAAAACTTCGTGCTACCTATTTGCTAGCGAGAATCGGTCAAACCAGGCGTTATGGATGTTAGGGAAAACAATGTTACATCAGATACCTTCATTCCAAAGAGACTGAAATGAACTGTAAGCATTATCTAACTGCCTTAAATTGAAGCCTATAAAATGCGCTGGCCATGTTGCGAGTTTTTCTCAAAAAAGGTGCGTGCGAGAATGCGGCTTCCTTCACACCATCCACCGCACCGTGTTGCTCACGACATACTGCCAAGTTCTTGGAAGCCACGTCTCTGCCTCCTTTATGGGCACGGGAAAGCGGAAACCAGGATCTGAAGATTTCCGAAATGAGAGTAGGCCATTGGCTATGACATTTGAATTTGTGATTGTCGTCGTATCTCTGTACGCACTACAGCGACATCGAGTGCTTTAACGTGGCAGTGTTAGCCTCCACTGTACGTGCTCCTTTAATGGGAAGCCGCACGTGTGCTCATCAATAAGAATAATGGATCTTGTGCGGGACGCGTGGACACTTGAAAATGGTTTTCAAAAAAGAAATTCAAAATTTCACGTTTACTCGACAGCGAGGACATTTTAACAAAAAAAAAAATGGCTGAGCTTGCGCTAGTGGAGCAAGGCAGGACAAGCAGTATTGCTAGCGTCCCCTCTCACTTTGTGGAAGACCGGGCTATTTCATCATCATCTGCAGCAGCAGCCCGCTAAGACCCCTGCAGGAGGCAGGCCTCTCGTATCGACCTCCAAAAGATCCTGTCCCGCGCCGCTGGTGTCTGATCTTTGCCACCGAGTTTTCTAGACGATAGGCTCGGTGTCCACTCTGCCATGCTAGTGGTCCACCGAATGTCATTTCGCCTAATTGCATGGACGGCCGAAGTCTTTTTGTATTTGAACCATGATATCTTCTACTCTAGTTTGTCCTTTGAACCAGGAAGCTCGTTTTTCGTCTCTAAGTGCCACTCCGATCATTATTCGTTGCATGGCCCAATGAGCTGATCTAATATTGCTTTCAAGTGGTTTAGTAAGGCGCCAAGTTGGCGCGCCCATATATCATCCCCTCACAGTTATTTCTGAACTTGCAACTGAGAATTCACTATAACGGGCGGGCCCGGATGGTTTCGTCGGCAGGCTTTCACATCTCTCCCAAAGTGGACAGCGTTAGCACGCGCTAGAACCCGCGGCCAAGCCCACAGCCAGCGTTCGCACTATGAACCCAAAGAAAATGGTCCGCGCCCTGTACGCGTTCATAGCTAAATAACATATGCACCTGATTTATAACGCCACCAGAGACCCAGATTTGCTTCATTCCGACCAGAAGAAGCGTTTTTTAATCGGCTTTTATTTTATTTATTTTTATTTATTTATTATTTTATTTATTTATTTTATCAATTGGTTTTTAATTGGCTTTTAAGCGTTTTTTTAATTAATCGCACCTTTGGCGGTGGCCTGGTGGCTGCCGGTTGGCGCTTGACGGTTGCAGTTTGTAAAGGTCCCGGATTCAATTTCCAGGACCTCCCTAACCGCATTTATTTCTTGAGGCTTTGGGTTGTTGTCGTACAAGGGACGAATTTTTGTCGGCCTAGACAGGTCTGATGTTAAAAATCTTAAAATGCACTGATTTGGGGGGCAATAGAGGCAAATACCCCTTTGCCATCGCTCCGTCCACCCCTCTTCGGCGCGCGTTTGTCGCCATTCACAGCCAGCTTCCAAAAGGACAACGTGCTCTTTCGGCACCCTCTCCTCGCGAAAGGACATTAGCAGCTGAACTGGGTTTCAGCAATAATGTGGAAGCTTGGCCTTTGTATCGATAAGCCTAAACGTTGCATATCTTTCTGTTGCCTAATGCTCTTCGGCAGCAAAACATCATCTAAGTGGCGCCTCATCACGGCATCCGAAGTACGTAATTCCAGCTGTTTTAACGATAACAGTGACTTCTCTTACTCGTGCCTTGTCTAGAACAACATTCCTAATCCCAACGATGAATTACCCTAGCTTGTATCTTTGGGGCATCGTGCGCGATACATTACTAAAGAACAGCACCGTGATGCGCTTTCTGCACACGCAGACGCTGGTCATGCGCAGCCATCTGCGAACCCATGGCACACAACAACGTTGAGGCTGGTGTTTCTTTGGGTACCCTTCGTAGAAGGGCTATGACTTGGGTCATATCACCGTAGGAGTTAGCACAGCAGCGCCAAATGTATCCTTTTATTTCGGCGCCGTCTTCAGAGGGAGGCTCAAGATAAATACGTTGTGCTCTTAACTTCTGGTAGAGCTATCTGGTAGTTCAGAAACTACTGCGTGATATTCCAACCTCACATTTTTCTTAATGGTCATTTCAATCTTGTTTCCATCTACGAGGTTTTAGCTCGGTTTGTCTTCGATGAGCCGTGACCTTGAGGCCAGTCATTTTTTGAAGCGGGAATTCACTAATATTCAAACACCTCGTAAAAAAACTAAGTGGTATTTCGCCATTGTCACTCTTCCCGTTGTCACCCGCTCAAAGTTTTGGGTCACCGGCAACCCATTCGTACGTGCCTATCAGCATGTCTGCGTGCGTACATTCTGAGGTGTACGGGCCTACGGAACTTCCATTGTACCTCAACAGGAAAGTCACGCGCCGAAATTTGTTGGTAAAGTGCGCGCCTGCATACTCGCAGGAAGCGAATTGCAGAACCACAGATTGTTTACCAATCTTCGCTTTATGCGCCCGTTGCAATCTGATTATGGTGCCATGCTGCTCCGGCCTCCATCGTGATAACAAAATCTAATGCTGACGATATTATTCCGCATGCGCGAAGCTAGGTACATAAATGCACGGCGCAGTAACGAAAATGTAGTCGACGTTTTCATGTATTTTGTATTCAGGTTAACACGTTTTGCACAATCGATTTACCCCGGCGTTAGTGCCTTTCATGGCTATCATAATTCACAGCGGCGTGCCACATACGTTTAAAGTTGTTTTTGGAAGTATTTTGCATATTTTCTAAAATTCTTTGAGCCAATGGGTTCCCGGTGTACTTTTAGCTTTTTAGCTCCTGCAGTAGTTGTGTTTCTCCAACCCGAAGTCCCAGCTGAGGGCGAAACCGAGGACCAAATTTATGTGAAATATAGTTATCCGATCACCAAGCGGACAAAAACTCTGACCGACGAACCAACATGTAAAAGTATTGTCACAGTCAAGAACAAAAATATAGGCTATCTTCCTGAGAACGCTAGCTGTCCAGGATGCACGGGGGACGGCATGCGATGAAGCTGGCTTATCGACTGAAGCCCGTACCTGGTCTTTTTGAAAGCGTTCGATCGGGTTCCCCATCACCGCCTGTTACAAAACTTTAGGCAGCTCAACATTCCCCCACTTGTCGTCGCGTGGGCACAAGCATTTCTTGTCAATACACAACATTTTACGTCTGTCAATAACTTTACCTCCCCTTTGGTTCAAGTCCCATCTGGTGTTCCGCAAGATAGTGTGGTGGGTCCTTTATTTTTCTAATATGTATTAATGACTTACCTTTATGTGCCAACTCCTCAGTTAAGCTGTTTGCGGTCGATTGCGTTATTTACAGTACAATTTCAATATTTACCGTACAATTTCTTCCGAAAATGCCCGCAAATCTGTACAATCTGATCGTGACTCTAAACCTTTGTGTTACGCAACCTCGCTAATGACACTAAATGCTTCCAGAACTAAGTTCAGTGGAGCAAACAACCTCGTTCAAATATCTAGGCGTTATATTTATGTCTTATCTGTCATAGCATGGCAAGATTAGGGTTCCTCCCGTGTCAACAAACTGATTCCTCGGTCGGCCTCGAGTTCTTTAAACGTAACTCAAAGCACACGCTATCACGCTTAGTGGAACTGGCTTATATCACTCTAGTACGCCATAGAATGGAATACTCGTAAGCAATATGGGACCCCATCAACAGTACATTAATAAAAACATCGAAGCTGTGCACATCATTATCGTCGTCGTCGTCATCATCATCATGATCACCAGCCTATCTACGCACACTGCAGGGCAAAGGCCTCTCCCATTAATCTCCAATTAACCCGGTCCTGTGATAACTGCGACCAATTTATCCCCGGAAACTTCTTGATCTCATCTGCCCATCTAACTTTCTGCCGCCCCCTGCAACGCTTACCTTCACTAGAGATCCACTCTGTTACCCTTAATGACCAACGGTTATCTTGCCTTCGCATTATATGCCCCGCCCGCGTCCATTTCTTCTTCCTAATTTCTCCTAATATGTCCATAACACGCGTTTGTTCCCTGACCCACTCCGCTCTCTCCTTGTCCCTTAATGTTACACCTATAATCTTCCGCTCCATTATCCGCTGAGTCGTTCTCAATTTAAGTTGAACCCTCTTAGTGAGCCTCCAAGTTTCTGCCCCAATGGTGGACATAAACCATCTTGATGATCGGCATGGTAGTTTTCGAGGATAAATTGGTCGCAGTAAGCGCATCACCGGGAGAATTAGAGATCTATGGGAAAGACGTTACCATGACGTCGCGAAATGTGTTACCATGACGTCGCGAAAGTGTTACCATGACGTCGCGAAACCGCTCTTCTAGCGCGACGTGATCATGCATTCCTTCACGACGACTTTTTTAGGCCTTAGCCATCTATATTTCGGCTCCATGCCTATCCTCCTAAAAGCGAACACTTCACGGGATGCTCAGTAAAGTGTGCCATGTTGTTCATACCACGCACAACAACCTAGTGGAATAACTTGCCATGAAAGATGGCAACAGTCCCCGATGTAAATACATTTCAGAAGTTACTAAATATGAATAAAAGTGCCTAACCTCGTCATACTTCCCCTTTATCTTCTTCTTTTGTTTTTATGTTACAAACGGTGACAAAAAATTGTTTGGCTTCAGTGAATATACATAATGTTGTTCCGTTTGTTCATAATTGATGCTGCGATTGCCTTCCCATATTACGCGTGTTTTTTCAATGTGCTTTGGTGTTTAGCCCAGATTACGTCTCTTGTGTTTTCTTGAGTCATATTCTATCTTGTGTATTTCGGAATAACAATATTAAACGGGCAGAGCATTAGGCGTTGTGTTTTTTTATGTTTATAGTTTTTCTAGTTTTGTGTATTTGTGCGACTTTTTATTTATTCTTTATATTGGACGTTACTCCCCCACCCAATGTAATACCTTCCAGCAAAATGGCTATTTATTGGTATTCTGTATAAATAAGAAATAAGTATATCACCGGTTTATGGCTTACGAGACATATTATTTTGTTTGTGCAAATTATTTAAAACGTCACTTTTATATTCATGCAATATATAGTTGCAGGACTGGGAGGGCGTAGCGCTGCGACCGATATCGACGCTGCGCAACACTCTTGTCCAACAATATACAGCGCAAAGGTCAGAATACATGGAGCGAATGTCCTGCGAAAACTTTACGAAGAACTCCTGGTGGCGCCGGCCCGACGCGCGGGGAAGGATATAACGTCGTCCGCTGCCGATCTAGCTAGGCCAAAAACGTTGATCGGCGGCCAAGCCGCAAACGTAACAAACCAATCAGGTCCCTTTCATGGCGTGTACAAATCACAGGCGGGCGGCCGCTGTGGAAGCCCTTGAAAGCAAAAGAGTTTGATTGATGTACTCTTGCTTCGTGCCTACTCTGGATTAAAAAAGGGGTTTTAAATCAGAGATTGTTTGAGAAAAATGAGATTGGAACGAGTAAAGCCCTTCGAACAACAATATAGGGCCCGTCTGCAAGGTCGGTGCGTGTGAAACAGGTGGTATCACTGCAAGGGTCTTTAAAATACGACAAAAACTTGAAACAGCAAGCAGTACGCATTGATGGCCTAGTATGCCATGCTGTATTCTCACCGGGCGCTTTCATTTTTTCTCAACTGCTGTTGGCACTGTTGAGAATAGGAAAGAAGATTTCAGCAGAAGAAAAGCGTGTGACTCAAGTAGAATTCTCGAACAACGTACAACACAAGAAGGAAGTTACCTCGTTGAGTCTGGTTTCTGAACACCGCCGTTGATTGTGGGCACGGAGGCTCGGTTAACCGCAGCTAGCCCAGCGGCTACGTGCTGGCGGGGGCGGCGCGCGAACGTGATCGTGAAAGCTTGTATTCTGGCCCAAAACGACGTCAAGCTAACGTGTGCCCCAAAATATGAGGTGGTGGCTGAACTAGTAAAAAAAGATAACGAAGAATGAGGAAGCAGCGCTGCTCCTGCCGGAGGGCTACCCTTGGCATGCACCTTCGTGAATCTCCTTTGACTTTTTTTAGGGTGCAGCACGCGTAACTAAAGCAAGACGCAATGCGTGAGAAAACAGAGTAGAAGAAAAGTGGGTAGCTTATCACGCATATCCTTAAGCCATGCACTTGGCTTTTGGCCTTGTTCTAAATACACCGCTGGATGCACGCAACAGATTGCTTGAGAAACTCATCGAAGGACGCTCGCCCTCGGGCACCCATCCGGCGAAACGTTCCGTGGGCGGCAAATTTATTTTATCGACAAGTTCGCCAAAGCGCAGGCAGAATTCATAGGCGGCTTCTTGCGTCCGGATGCATAAGCCACTGTGCACCTGTTACAAGGTCCTGGGTCGTGCAAAGATGCATGCAAGTAACCAGCTTGAGCTACGGGGTATGCCAAATGCGCTGCGAGATTGGAGGTATCGAGCAGGAAACATTGTCCGGGAGTGTAGAGGAACAACGCTGTCACTATTTTAGGCACAGCATGAGAAGAAGATGGATTTTTTTTTTTATTTTTCGCTATGCGCTACACGATGCAACCATAGTGCACGTAGACGAGAGGTTCTATAAACCAGAAAAGCGAAGAGGGGAATATGCGCGAAAAATAAAACAGATTCGTTACCAAAGAAATCAACGTTGCGTGCACGTACTGGTACCGTTCTCTTTGCAGCAAACATTTGGGGCAGTTTGAGAGCTCCAGTCTTTACTTTTGCTGATGCGAAACTGTTTCCTTAATTGTATCAAGCCAAGACATGCTTGCTTCTCATAGAGAGGTTGTGGAAAGCGAGATCTAGAACCTATCTGTCTTGAGCCGCACTTTGTACCGAACCAGCATGCCGGAGGTAATTCAATATCCAGGTGTTGCATTGTTTTTCTCTGACAGCTTCTTGCCACCACAGCGTGCGGGTACGCTGGGAACTCATTGCCTCCTTTAGTTTTTTGTCCCCTGGTGTAATGGTTCCATGTTTCTCCCCTCACATCTATCTGCGGAAAAACAAAACCAGCGAGAATAGACTTGTGCCTACAAGTTGCGCTTTCGTGGAGTTGTCCGACGCTGAACAGCTGCGCCCACTGCGACAGCCGCTGGTGGGTCGTTCCTTAATTAAATTTCTCCGTCAACAGAACGTCTTCTCCTGTTGTGTTACATTATCCGGTTCGGCAATTTTTCCGCCGACTATAGACGTGTCTGTCGGCTCGTGGAAACCCGAACAAAGGGCAGCATGATTACACAATCTGTTACTCGGGTTTTTTTGTGGCTTTCGAAGCTGTAAAAGCTCTTGCTGTTTCATAACAGCTGATTCAGTTTTCCTGTGTGCAGGGTCTGCTCTCATAATTGTTTTTGCGTGGACCGCACGAGCTCGTAAGGCTACGAATGGGGGTCTCAAACAAGTGGCGGGTACATGGCCCTCTGTAGAAGTTAATAGCATGTGCTTGAACACTGCCAACATAATTGCGTAATTTACAGTCCGCGGTGCACACCACATGCAGAAATCAGCAATACGTTGTACAAAAGTTTGACGCTCTGACAGAACATTATTGAAGATTTGCATAACATTCTTGCCGAGGACTAAATAGCTCGAGTGAAGCGTACCCTTCTTCATTTATTGAAATATTAATTTCTTGCGGTAGCATAGTTACGGTAATATTCAAGACGCCGAACTTCATGTCGAAGGATTGGAGTTTGAAGGCCAGCTTTCTGTATGTAAATGTCGTTTCTACCATAACACGTTGTTTCACACTCAGTTTATTCTTCTCATTTTTATCCTAACCAATATTGTAGAAAAATAATGGAAAACTCAGTAATATTCCTACTCTATTATAATTGCCCCATTTGTTAAATGCGTCAGTTGCATATTTCTAAACCCACGCTTTGGCAGCAAGCATTTGTACACGTCATTCAAAATTTATTCAAATATGGTTCGACGCTTAAGTTTCACGCTGCTGTGCCTGCTCATTGGCATCCAGTATATGTAATGTTTGGCTTCGCAATGTACCGACTAATGACTACCTTCAGAAGATTTTCATGTACTCATCTATAACGCCCACTACCAATGAAGTTTTTGTGATACAACTCTTGATTTCTCCATGCGCGGCTTAACTTTTGCAAGAACTATTTAGCAGGGGAGCTGTAGTACTAGCCGTAAGTTTGGTGTCGCAGAAAAAAGTACCAAGAAAGTGCAAACGCTCCTGATCGGGTGCTCCTCGGCGACCGCCGAGCGTCCCCGGCACGCGCCTTGGCTTTAACATAAACAACTGCAAAAACCCCAAGGAGCGAGAAAATTCCCAGCGCCCAGAAGTGGTGCCTCGCGGCGACCGGCGAGTCCCCACCTCGCGCTGTGGCTTTAGGAAAAAAAAAACTCCAGCGCTAAGGCTTAAGTTGCAAAGACACCGTGCTTGGGAGAGGCCAAAGCGGTCACCGCATTCTGAAAAGCCATTATGGATTGGTCTAGACATGTCTATGAGTGTGCCACTCTTTCCCGAGACGACTTGCAGATCCCCTTACTGCTGCCTCGAGTCGATGGCGAAGTACTGGTGGAAGTCTACAATGCTGAGGAAGACTGGGCGTCCACCACTCGTCGTAAAGAAGACGACGACCTCTTCGATGCATACGACGACAATTACTAGCACCTCAACTTTGCAAATAAACAATTATGCTGAAACTTAACCATGTGTCAAGCAATGTTCACCTACTACAGTTTCGCCACTCCAGTCTTGAGCGAGACTGCAAATTTCCCTGAATTTGTTATACCAAATTCACCTATCTGCCTTCTACCAAATGCAGATCTCACCAGTGTCGTGTTATTCTAGTCAGCAAATCCAGTAAACGCCCCGCTTGAGTCTCATGTTTTGAATCTTACGTCTCACTCTTGGTTTCTATCTGCATGCTTGCTTTTTTAGGTAATAGGCTCCTGTACTACCTAAACCCGAAAATATTAGTATGTCTGCCTATCTGGCAATCTGTCGAACACACATACAATATACATATATATATATATATATATATATATATATATATCTATATATATATATATATATATATATATATATATATATATAAAGTTTTTGGTTATACAAGAAGACATTTTGGTTATCTGACTAATCTGACTAAAGCAGGTCCCTCGGCCGAAACAATAATAACCCCGTTCTTTTGTCGCTCTGGTGACGCCTTCGGTTTTCCAACCAGCGTCCAGGAAAGGCTTCTTTCTATATATATATATATATATTGTTCCTAGTTGTGATGAAATTGCCTTGCTTGTCTTTAAGTGCATACATCTGATTATTCCCCAAGCCAAGAGATCTCTTCGCTGCTTTCAGGCTACCTCCGTTCTTTAAAGCGTATTCGATCCTTTCCATATTATACTTCCGCATGTCAGCTGTCTTACGCTTATTCATTAAAGGAGCCATGAAGAGAAAACACAAGTTTGGTTCATTCGAAAGATTGCCTCGTTAGAACCATAACGACACCACTTATAACGCAAACTTCGCTCAAATAAGCTACATAATTAGGAAAAACGGGAATGGTCATGCGACCCACCAGCTCATTTCCCGCAACAGAACCTATGCCGTCACATGGGCTAAGCTCTGCGATTGGCGGAGGCCGGCAAAAGCAAACGCATGTTAGGCAGGGCTTACAGCTTGCATAGCGAGCTAAATGCCCGTGAAACATACTGCACATTCTTTTTATGACAAAGAACGGTGGAGTAAACGGTTGAAGGTCCGAACGAACTCTCAAGCGTGTGCGCCAATGCGTACGAAACTAGCGCGCCGGCCGAGCTCGACATCTCGCCGTCGCGCAGACGAATTTTCGGGTTCGAGGCTCTTCGGGGCCAACGAACCGTTCCAGCACGCACAGCCGCGACCTTGCTTCGTATCGTAATCCCTTCACAGGAGGTTGGCCGTCATATCGCCAACCAGCAAAGGTAAAAATAGAAACGAGGGGAGTAAGGAACAGCAAGAAGCGACGAGATAGTGCCAGTCGTCGCGTAAGTTTCGAATGGTGTTGGTTTGCTGCTGTCGTTACGAGCTCGTTTCCAGTTTACAACCACTGAAAACTTCAGTTTGTTCAGTTACGGCAGGGACCCTTACGTTAGCTCACTCCTGGAACATGCTGGCGCTCGTCGCCGACTTCGTCAAATCGCTCTGACCTTGGGGAAACAAATGCCGTAAACACCGCGCATTGACGCTCGTATCTTTCTGGTCGAAGCAGAGAGCTCGCGCGAACGGCTTTCCATACACAACACCGGCCAACTGGCATAAGTGATACTGCTACTGAAATTGAACTATTATTAACCGTAATCAAAATACGGCACATACGTACCAGTCTATATTCGTCCGTCGCGACGGGGCTGACGAGGCAGCGGTGCCGACGGCTGGGCGTTCGTCTGTTGTGGCTATCGCGGAATGGTCGCTTTCCCGTCCACCGCGTATCCCACAACTCTTGCCGCTCGTGCACTTGGAAGCATTGAGCGTTTTAGTGGTGTGAGGTTGTTAAATGCAAGCCCGAGCTCCTCGGCGAGAGTTTTGTTCTCCGGATCAGGCGATTCCATGACTAGGGCTGCGGGTGCACTAGGTTTTACTAGTATTTTTAAAATGGCCGCCGTCTCGATCGACTCCCGCGTGTGGGTGCTATATGGAGTCGACATACTAAGTATCTGTTTCATGGACCGGCGCTATGACGCCATTGTACACGTCACGGAATGTTCAATTTTAGCGGGAGATTTAACATTTTGGCTTAAATTGCCTTATTTCTCAGTGAATAAAGCATCATTTGCTTCCGGGAAAGCGCTTGGGGTACTATGAAACACCTAATCTTTCGAATAAAACAAACTTTTGTTTTTTCTTCATGGCTCCTTTAACTTCGAAAGCTTCGCCAGTTCTATTCTGTCAGCTGGGGTGGAAATTGTTATACTTTGCCTTTTTCTAATTAGATTTTTCGTCTCCTGGGAAAGTTTACCAGTATCCTGTCTAGCCATAGCGCCCCCGACTTCCACTGCACACTCCGTGATAATGCGTGTAAGATTTTCGCTGGCTTCCTGTGTAGTAGGCTCTGCTTCCTCCCAAAGAGCTGAATATCGGTTCTGCAACGCAATCCTGAATTCTTCTACTTTACGTCATACTGTTAGCTCATTAATCGGCTTCTTTCGTACTAGCTTGTTACGGACCCTCCTCAAATCTAGCCTAATTCAAAATCTTACCATACGGTGGTCACTGCACCTTACCCTTCCGAGCACTTCCGCATCCTGCACGACGCCAGGGTTATCGCATAATATGAAGTCTATTTCATTTTTGTGCTCCTCATTCGGGCTCCTTTACGTCCACGTCCGGCTTTCCCGTTTACAGAAGAAGGTATTCATTATGCGTAGTTTATTCCTTTCCGCGAACTCGACTAGTAGGCCCCTCCTGCTATTTCTACAGCCCTGACCATAGTTCCCAACTGACTTGTCTCCAGCCTGATTCTTGCCTACTTTAGAATTGAAGTCTCCCATAACTACGCTATATTGTATTTTTAATTTATTCATTGCCGATTTCACGTCTTCATAGAAGCATTTAACTAGTTGGTCGTCGTGGCTTGATGTGAGCGCGTAGCCCTGTACCACCTTGAGTTCTTACCTCTGACTGACCCTGATTACGAGAACTGCTGCCCTTTCGTTAATGCTATGGTATTCTTCCATGTTGCCAGCTATGCTCTAATTGACTAGAAGTCCCACTCCCATTTCTCTTCTGTCTACCAAACCACGGTAACATAGGACCTGTCCACTTTTCAGCCCCGTAAATGCTTCACCTGTACTCCTAACCTCACTAAGCCCTATGACATCCCATTTGATGCCCTCTAATTCCACGAACAACTCCTCTAGACTCGCTTCGCTAGATAAGAAGTTCGCGCGTTAAACATTGCCAGGTTCAGATTCCATTGGCGGCCTGTCCGGATCCAGGGATTCTTAGCACCCTCTGCTGCGCCAAAGATCTGACAGCCGCCGTGGTCAGTTGCTTCGCAGCCACTGAAGACTGAGGGCCGTGGGTTAATTGGGGTATTCATAGGAGGTTGTAGCCCTTACTACACCAGGGTGGCCAATCCCGATCTGGTGAGGGAGTGCATTGCCGGCGATGGTCGCCGGGGTCAGGCCGCACCCCAAGCCTCATTCTGCAATTCCATATACACGCGGATTTTTTTAATCCGGTGGGAATTGTCCGGCACCGGGATTCGAACCACGGTTCTTCTGCACGCGAGGCGGATGCTCTACCTCTACGCCACCGCTGCACCGCTGCACCGCTTTCAAAATAGTCACAGTAGCCGAGGAATTCTATAGGGATCTCCACAGTAGCCGGGACATCCAGGATAATGACGAACGACAGAGTAGTTCAGAGGAGATAGACATCCCACCAGTAATGACCGAAGAAGTAAAGAAGGCTTTGAAAGAAATTAAAGGGGGCAAAACACCTGGTGAGGATCAGATAACAGCAGACCTCTTGAAGGATGGTGGAGAAATTGTACTTGAAAAGCTGGCAAACCTGTAAACCTGTAAGGCAAACCTGTAAACGCAATGCCTAATGACCGCGACTGCACCGGAATCTTGGAAGAACGGGAACATCATCCTAATTCATAAGAAAGGTGACATGAAGGAGTTGAAAAATTACAGGCCGATCAGCTTACTGTCAGTCGTCTACAAAGTACTTACCAAAGTAATCGCTAACAGAATTTCTGCAACCTTAGATTTCCGTCAACCGTAAGAACAAGCAGGGTTCCGTAAAGGATATTCAACAATGGAGCATATTTACACGATCAATCAGGTGATAGAGAAGTACGCTGAGTATAGTGAACCCCTATATATAGCCTTCATAGATTACGAGAAAGCATTTGACTCGGTTGAAACCTCAGAAGTCATTCAGGTACTACGGAACCAGGGTGTAGACAAGCATCACGTAAGGATATCAGAGGATATCTCCAATGGGTCCACAGTTACCATAGTCCTCAGGAAAGCAGTAAAATAGCTGTAAGAAAGGGCGTCAGACAAGGAGACACAATTTCTCCAATATTATTTACTGCGTGTTTACAAGATGTATTCATGACACTGAATTGGGAACAGGTGGACGTAAGTGCTAATGGTGCATACCTCCGTAACCTTAGATTTGCTGATGACGTTGCCATGCTAAGTAACTCGGAGGACGAATTGCAAAGCATGATCGCGGAACTGGACAAGCACAGTAGAATCGTGGGCCTGAAAATTAATATGCAGAATACCGAAGTAATTATCAATAACATCGGGACAGCACAGCGGTTTGAGATAGGTGGCGAGGCAGTGGAAGTTGTAAGCAAATATATCTAGTAAGGGCAAGTTGTGACCCCGGATCCCAACCATGAGGCAGAGATAATTAGAAGGATAAGAATGGGGTGGAGGGCATTCAGTAGGCAATCTCAGATACTGAATGGCATCCTACCATTGTCCCTGAAGAAGAAAGTGTATTACCGCTAAATCTTACGTGTACTCTTCTTGTACCTGGAGGCTCACTAAGAGGGTTCAACTTAAATGGAGGACGACTCAGCGAGCAATAGAACGCAAGATTATAGGTGTAACATTAAGGGACAAGAAGAGAGCCGAGTGGGTATGGGAACAAACGCGGGTTAAGGACATATTAGTAGAAATTAAGAAGAAATGGATGTGGGCAGGGCAAGTAATGCGAAGGCGAGATAACCGTTGGTTATTAAAGGTAACAGAGTGGATGCCTAGAGATGGCAATCGTTGCAGATGGCGGCAGAAAGTTAGATGCGCAGATGAGATCAAGAAGTTTGCGGAGATAAATTCGTCGCATTTAGCCCAGGACTGGGATAACTGGAGATTAAAGGGAGAGGCCTTTGCCCTGCAGTGGTCGTAGTAAGGCCGATGATGATATATATATATATATATATATATATATATATATATATATATATATATATATATATATATAATCACCATCGGCCTAACTACGACCACTGCAGGGCAAAGGTGGCATGTATTGTACTAGGGTAATATACCTACGTTTTGCTGCGAATGTCCCTGAAGGTACTTTCCTGCTGGAATACGGCTATGGATTAGTCATTAAAGCCCTATCGGCACCCCTGCAGTGGGCGCAGATAGGCTGGTGATGATGATAGCCGCATTCCAGCAGGAAAGTAGCTTCAGGGACATTCGCAGCAAAACGTAGGTATATTACCCTAGTACAATACCGTTGATTGATTTTACGACAGCAAACTAAGCAAAAAAACTAACACCATCTTCCCGTGGGGAACCCTGATGAGGATGGGAAGCATCATGGGGGTTCCGTGTGGTTCCATTGTGTTGCCGTTATGTTGAGTGATGTTGTGTTTAGTAGCGCCAGAGGGAATTCTGCGTCCGGTTCCACACAGGTGGCAAAGGCACGCAAGTACTGTTGTGTGACGGTGAGTAGGCGGTGGTTCTCGAGGCGTTGAAGCGCGTCCGTCATGTTCTTGTCGATGTAGTCTTCTCTGTGGTGGAATCGGTAGTCTCTGTCAGCGTTAGTGAGGTAAAGGTTGTTGATGTTGGTGAACCGGCTGAGAGCACCATACGCGCCTTCCTCTTCACAGCTTTGTCTTCGTCTCCTTCTGCTGCTTCTTCAGCGGTTCCCCTACGGGAAGATGACGACGGTGGTTGAATGCGAAGCTATGTCGTGATGGATTAGCAACGCACACGCCCTCCTCTTCGCAGCTTTGTCTTCTCCTTCTTCTTCAACGGTTCCCCTACGGAAAGATGACGATGGTGGTTGAACGCGAAGCTATCTCGTGATGGATTCTTTGGCAGGCCAATCCCTACGGACATCCTCTCACAATCATCATCAGAGGCGCTGCGGACGGGGCACGGACAAGTGACATGCCACCGAGCAAGAGATACTCCGCATCTAAAAAAAGTCGTTCAAACGAACCCCAATGGCAGTCGAAGCGAAAGCAAGCTTTGAGACGTCTGTGACGTCGTGCCAAATGGAGCTTGTCAGAAGACAACCGCTACAAAACCTCCCAGCACGCGGCGAGGTGTCAGCGTCTCCTGTCGTCGTTTCATGTCCAGGTAAATCAACTCGTCAAACGATGGCCAGAAAACAAGTGCATTATAAAGAAAACAAATTCAAAATGAACTAACATGATTTATTATAATTTATATCTAGAAATTATCAGTATTTAACTGAAATATAAAGAGAAATTCGTTGTATTCCGCTCCGAAATTGGTTTCAAACGAAACAATTTTTTCCTATAAAGAACCGTTATCACGCTGCGCTGTGTGACACGAAGAAAACTTACGGCCAGTTTGTCACTCGTTTAATTGCTGAAATTCACTTGAGCGCACGAGAGGGCGCCACCGCCTCAGGAAGCGCGCGATTGCCCTCCCACCGGCGCTTCTCCGGCACCCAATCAGCGCTCGCCGCGTGGCAAAAGGACGTACAGTCTTTGAATGTATTCATACACTGCATGCTTTGTCCTTCCCAGGTTTCAAGCTAGTGGAGATTGCCCGAGAATTTTTTGTACAAAATACAGCACTTAAATAGCTTCACAGTGATTGGACTGTTAGCGAAGTTTCGTACCGGTCCAATGAGGGTAAAAGATTAATTATCTTGCACGAAATCTCCTTTCAGGGGCAACAGACTGGGATATCTTATTCAATGTGTGCATGTGTTGACACCTTGCTATACAAAGGCACTTGAGCAGCTGCTTGGTGGAGACGTTTGCCTGCTCTTTAGTATTCTGTGAAGCCGAGTTTGGGCCCTAGCCAGTTCCGTCTTTGCTGACTTTTGGCCCTTTTTTAGTTTTATGGTGGCCTTGCACTTGCGTCGTTGTTTAAGCTTCCCTTCGAGATTCGGACGAGGGTCACGGGTGAAATTATGCTTGCTAGTACGGGAAATAAATTCGCTTAATTCCAGGGCCAAGTTAGGTTTTGTTTATGGGGCTCGGTCTCGCGAGGGTATTCGTGACGACCTTAACGTCACTTTGGTGCCCTGGGTGCTTTAAACACAGCACTAATATTGAGTTCGGTGTGAGTTCGCTTCTGTGCTTCTGAATTCGGTGTTAGTGAGAACTGCGAAAACTGTGTTTAGCATGGAGGTAAATCTATCTTACGGGTCGAAACTTTAGCGTGTATTATTGAGAAATTGCAAGCGTTATCAGTTATGTTATCGTCTCCAACTCTTGCATGCTTAATAGGTGGAGGCCTGTTTACTCACGTAATCCAGATTGGTTCGTATTTCACAGTGAAGAGAATTGTGTACACTTTCGAAGGATAGACCAGTCATTCATGTAAGTACTCCAGCTGTGGCTGACGTAGTTGCACGTTTACAGAGCTCGGACAACCCGCATAATTGTACTCTTAGTAAGCCCTGCACCGAGTGTTCCTTCCTGCCGCCGTCCGTTTCAACAGAACCCGGTAGCGGTGTTGGCTCCTGCCATCTAAAGTGCTGCCGTGCCTGTAGAACGCGTCGAAATCCTCACAAAACGAATCACACAAATCTTGAACGATTGTTTAGCGTTGCTTCGCCTTGAGGCTTTACCCTGCCCTCTAATCTATTACGATGCGTTCCCAGATATTACAATTTAATTAAAATTTATTATCACATATTTGCATATTTTATCCGATCTCAATTTAGCACATGCACGTTTGATTGCTGATCATTCCTCAAAAATCAATACAAACGAATATAAATAGTTATGTTGAAGGATCATGATACGATTGTTGACAAAAGTATTCTTATAAAAGTAGGGGTCGTAAAAAAAGTAAATGTGATTCTTCTCTGCTACGATGCCTTGGTTCAACGCCCTCACTCCAGTCACGAGTTTGCAGGCTAAGGAATGCTGGCGTCTTTCTGCTGACCCATTGGCTATCTGCTGGTTGATGCTCTCTACATCCATAGCGAGATTGATATTGAACAGGACCTAAAGAAGTTCATCTTTTCGGCACCAGAAAAAGGCGCTAGCTTGCGAGGCGGGTGTCAAAAGCCATGAGCTGGCATTACCGCGACTCCTTCTTGCGTGATGTCCGATGCTGACTGCGTTGGGCGGTAGCGTTCTCTCTGTCGCGAGGCGACTGCACACGCACCAGATTGGGGCACTCAACGGCCGCCGAAGATATTGCTTCGTGCGACGGCGAAAACGAAAATTATTCGCTTCATGACTTCATATTGGCCGCATGTGTCCACCCTAGAAAATATTGTGGAGCTCAACTGTAAGTGTATTAAAAAGAAGGAAGTCGAAAGGCATATACTATCCACTTTATTTTATTCCTTGAAAGAAAATAAAGTTTCTTGCGAAAACACTCCCGCACTATTTTGAGATGGCATCAAACTGCCGGCTGCTTCCAAGATGTTTCTTTGTGATTGAAAGAAAACAACTCGGTGAGCTGAATCGGAGTGCGAACGTCAGCCCGTTTGATGTTTACTCGGGGTGCAGAGCTGACCTCTCAATTCTTAACTCTGCACTGACTCTTTTTTTACGTCCAAGCGCTGTTTGCTCTCGCGTTTTAAGCGTGGCCTTTCCAAACAGCTCTGTGGCACCAGTGCGCCGATGCCAAGTTGGTACACGTCCTTTATTTGACCTTCCCACCGGCGTCCAGTATGACCTTATATTAATTTAATTACTCATGACTTCATCGAAATAATTTATAATTTATAAGCCCTGCCCGAAGCTGTGCTGTAGATGGAGCAATACGAGGAAGGCGCTTTAATGGGGAGGTGATGATCGATTAGGGATTAGAAGAGAGGTAATGCGAGCGGAGAATGTTTAAGCAGAAAACAAATTTAGCCTGTTGGTGGGACTGGAAAGAGCGTGATGTTGGGGCTGGCCTTCCCATCGCTGTCACCACTGTTGGGAATCAGCCATCCCGACGCTGTCACCGCTTTCGGGACTGGGCCGTCTCACCGTAGTCACCACTGTTGCGACTGGCCATCCGACCCCAGTCACTGGTGTAGCGACGTTGCCTTGCTCCGTCCGCTATCGACGCGCCGCAGAGCAGAGCGATGAAGTTCTCGAGCCGATGAAAAGTCTAAGGAACATTTATTTACAGTATGTACAGGGCCGTCCACGCTAGGTGCGAACACGGCGCAGCGTGGCCGTGCTTTGCGGAGCGCCAGCGCACAAGCCGCGGCCGCGCATTGAAGCTCAGCGGCGCAGGCACACATGGGCTTGGAGGCGGGGCTTCGTGTCGTCTGCATTAGCGCGGGAGCGCGCCGTGCTTGCTTTGCTGTGAAGCTCGCCTTGTGCTCCTTGTGCTCCTTGTTCACAGGAAGCGAAACGCCATTAAGATGAATGTCTGGGTCCGGGTGGACCCCACGCTTCCTAGAGAACACAACGCAGGAACTTTTTGCAGGATTCAATTTAAAACCATTCTTGTCTGCCCAGCCGGCAAGTTTCTTGACACCAAGCTGGACTTGACGTTCGCAGATTGACATATTACATGATTTATAGGATATCTGGACGTCATCTACATACATGGAAGAGATTGTGGGTGGCTATGCCTTACCAAGAGAGTTCATTTTTACTATAGGCCTCCTGCGCTGGAGTTTTGGCGACAGGCTGCGCCCCTAGCGGCCAACGCCTCTGGGTAGTACAAAAGCAGACGACCCTCGCCGCCCTCCATGTGTTTTCAATTACAAGCCAGAGTGAAAGTTGGTTGTGGCGCTTTGTGGCGAGTTTAAATGACTGCATATTGTATGAAATAGCCCTTAAAGTAGTTGCAGAGGCTAAACAAAATAATATCCGCTAAAAGAACCCGCCGATTTGTCGGCTTTCTTTTAGCGAGCTTTCGCGATGGTCGCGGCGTATCGCCAGGTCGGGTGGTTTAATTGCTTCACGACAGTTACAGTTTTTTCTTCTTGCGTGCGGTCGACAAAGGAAAGTTCACGAGTAGCATAAACACGGAACGCTGCTCATCCTATATACTGAGATAACTGCAAAAGGTTGCTTCAGCGGGAGCATGCAAGCGAACGCAAGAATTGCGCAGCCGACTCAGCTGACACTGCTGGCCTGGCACCGCCTTTGAAACGAGTGGAAATTTTGTTTCGTATTTTCGCAAACTAAATGATTCTTGCGTAACGTTTTACGCCGCACGATTTACGAACGGGAGGGTACATGTATACTACCGAGTAGGTGGGCCAATAGCGCCAAATAAACAAATTAAGCGCTATTAAAGGACGCAAAACATGCACAAAATCACACGCCCGCTGCCTGCAGAGATGTGTACTTCTATAACACCACATAACACAGCCGCATACACGGCGCGGGGCCCCGAATATTTACATACGATCATCACTGACTGTGTTGGTTTAGTGCAGGGGTCGTCGAATCTGAACGCCGACACGCCAGTTTTGACTTCAAATGGAGTTAGACAGCGAGGCAAGAACAGAGAATTGGCGTCCTCCAGTTGAATTGCACCCCCATCTTAACACTTCGCCAGATTATTGTCAAATATTAGAAATTCGCTGAATTTATTCTCTTCGCATTCAAAGCCCCCCTCCTCCCCCCCCCCCCCCCCTTTCGATTTGCCGTCCAGCCCGCCGCCGTGTCGGCTGCATGGAACTCGGCCGTTGCTGACCCTCATTCTATTAAGTGCGAACTGGGAATGTATACTGCAAGAGCGTAATTAAGTAAAGCGAGAGCAAACAAGGAAAGCGAGCGGCCTCTTAGTTCGCCCGACCACTTTGTTTTACGGCCACTAATTTCGGAATCGCAAAACAGATTTCACGCTTCTGACGGTCGCGGCAATTTGTCACTGAGACACGCAACAAAACGGCAAGCTAACGCTGCACCGTGTATTCGTAACGGCGACGCAAACGAGCACTGTTTAATGAAAGTGCACGCATAGTGTGCAGGTACGCAAAAGAGCGGCGCACCGCATCAGGCGAGCCTGCGGTCCGCCGGACTCACTGGCTTTTTAAAGCGCGATCATCACCGATTGCGTCACTCTTCTTGGCTGTTTTTGAGAAGTCTCTGTCACCTAGAGTATAAGTTTAAACTAGAAATTTCACTTAAAATTTCACTTCGTACGAACATCGATCGGTGAACCTGCGAGTAGCAGACGCCGTCACGGTCCCGGCACTTTCGTCGGCGCTGTAAACGTGTTAAGCGCTGCAAAGCTTTTTCCCCTAATGCCAAGTTGATCGCTGAAATAGATCGGACGCGTCGGGGATGAACTGGTGACCACGTCGCAAAATAATCGGGAGCGTCGAGCTCATTTTGCTTCTGTCAACACGGGATCCTATGGGACCCGCGCAGCTTTGTACTACCCGGAAGTACTGCCCGGAAGCCGCTTGCGCAGCGCCCCCTGGGCAGCGCAGGAGGCCTATGAAGAGAGTGCAGCTTAACACATCACCTTGTGCCACGCCATTTTCTTGCACGTGAACCCTTGAGAGTGCACCACCGACTCTCACTCGAAACGTTCTTTCTGACAGGTAACTGACAAGAGTGTTTAACATGTTACCCGAGACACCGAATGACTTTAGGTGATTGAGGATCCCGTACCGCCAAGCGGTGTCGTAAGCCTTCCCGAGGTCGAAAAACACAGTTACACAATACTGTTTATGAACGAAGGCATCCTTTATATAAGATTCAAGAGATACGAGTTGATCGTTCGTGGATCGCCCCGCCCTGAAGCCTGCCTGGCAGCTCTCGAGAAGACCATTGTACTCGAGGAAGTACACGAGCCTGCGATTGATCATCTTCTCGAGGAGCTTGCACAGGCAGCTCGTCAGGGCAATAGGACGGTAACTTGAGGGGGACGACGGGTCTTTTTCCTCCTTCAGGAAAGCTACAACTATAGCCTCCTTCCAAGAGTTTGGAATGTGCCCCGAAAGCCAAATCTTGTTATATAGGTGTAAGAGTGTTAGAAGAGTGTCTGAGTGCGGGGTGTTGTATCATTGTGTATGTGATGTTGTCTGGGCCTGGAGCTGAGGGTTTACACGTGCTCAAAGCAGCCCTCAGCTCATGCAGTGAAAACTGAGTTATAAGATGTTGACCTATGGTTATCTAGTATAGGCTTCTTTTCGGCCGTTTTTGTTTCATGAAAGTGTTTGTGTAGTGTGCTGAACTGGACACGTGTTGGAAGTGTTGTGCGAGTGTGTCAGCCTGGTCTTCGAGTGTGTCCCCTGTAGTGCTGACCAGAGGCAGGCTGTGTGTTTGTTGTCCTTTGAGTTTGCGCATTCTCGTTCATACTTTTCGTGTGTCTGTGTACGAGTTTATGGATGTTATGAAGGAACGCCAACTCTCTCGTTTTGCCTCACGCCGCACACGTTTTCCTAACGCCTTGGCCCGTTTGAACAAAATGAGGTTACCCGACGTGGGGTACCGACGGAGGATACCCCACGCCTTGTTCTGGGCCTCCCGCGCCCGCCTACATTCCTCATTCCACCACGGCCTCCGCTGGTTGCGCGGGGAACCAGAGGCGTGGGGAATGGACCTTTCGGCGGCGTCGAGGATGTGCGCCGTGAGGAGTTCGGTAGCTTCTTCAACGTGTAGGTGTATTATGGATGTGTGGTGTAGTTTGGATGTCTCTGTAAATGTATTCCAGTTAGCTCTTGCTTCGTTGAACCTGTTTTGGGAAGATGGACTGCATGGGCCTTTACCTATATACGTTAGTGAGGTGGGGAAGTGGTCACTGCCATATGGGTCAGAGCCCACACCCCACTCAAGACATGGAAAGAGAATTGCCGAACCAATAGCCAAGTCAAGATTTGAGTATGTATTGTGTCCTATGTTATGGTATGTAGGCTGTTCCTTGTTGAAAAGGCATGCTCCAGAGGAGGTAAAAAACTTCTCTATCAGGCGACCTCGGGCATCCGTGCGGGAAGAGCCCCAAAGTGAATTGCGTGCATTGAAGTCGCCTGTTGGGATGTACGGCTCAGGAAGCTGGTCGACCAGCGCCTCAAAGTCAGAGCTCAGAAGTGCAAGATCAGGAGAGATGTAGATGGAGCATACCGTTATCAACTTATTAAATAATATTGTGCGGACGGCTACAGCCTCAAGGACGGTCTTCAAGGTGACAAGGTGGCATGCTAAGGATTTGCGGGCAATTATGGCCACACCGCGAGAAGAGTGTGTGCAGCCATCCCTGTCTTTCCTGTATACCAGGTAACTATTCAAGAAATTTGTGTGTTTGGAATTAAGATGTGTTTCCTGGACACACATTAAACTTGGCTGGTTGGCATGCAGAATCTCATGCACGTCGTCAAGATTATTCAGAAGGCCTCTGCAGTTCCATTGAACTATGTTTTCTCTTCCCATTATGATGTGTTAGAGTTACTGGAGTGTGATTATTTATGTAGGGTCTTTCGGGGCTTGGACTCTTGGGAGGGGCTTTTTTGCCTTCTCTACTGACCTGGACGTCGCAGCCCGTTCCTTCCGTTGCGATGAACGCCGGAAGGGCTCGACGTCCATGTCGTCATCTGAAGGCAAGTAGGTGCCCAGCGGACTGGGCCCCCTTGACATGGTACCCTTTCGGGTGTTCTTTGCCTGCGCTGCCAGTGCCGAAGGCGTGGGGAGCACCACAGGTGACACAGGCAGTGAGGCGGGGGAGGGAGTCGCTGCGACTGCCTCCGTCTCCATCTCCGTGCCCTTGCGTGTGCTTTGGGACGGTGGAGAGGAAGCAGTGGATGCAGCGGCATCCCCAACAGACGTTGTTGCCACCACAGCCGCTGCTGGGTGAGCGAGCGGTGCGGAGGCTGGTTGGGCTGCCTGGGGCAACCCTGGAGGGGGGGGGGGGGCGGGACCAAGTCCGACTCGCGGTACTGGGTCCCCGCCGAAACCAGACGCCGCTCCGCCCCCCGGCGAGCTGCGTCGGCGTACCTGCCCAGAGGGAAGGAGGCGAACCTCTTCCGCGCCTCTGAGAAGGTGATGTTTTCGGTTACCTTGATGTTTATGATTTTCTTTTCAAGTTGAAATTTTTCACATGTCCTGGAGTAGGCCGCGTGTGGACCCTGGCAGTTTATGCAAAGAGACTGTTGCGCGTTACAATTTTCGGACGCGTGGTCGTGCTGGGCGCATTTCGCACAGGTAAGTCGGCCGTGACAGGAGTTCGTGCCGTGCCCGAACCGTCGGCACTTGAAACAGCGCCGCGGGTTTGGGATGTAAGGCCGGACTGGACATCGCATGAAACCTGCATTGATATATTCCGGAAGGCTCGACCTGTCAAACGTTAGGATGAGGTGCTTTGTTGGTATGTGTTTATCATCTCCTCGTGTAGTTATTCGCCTGACCGCTGTTACTCCCTGGCCACGAAGGCCCTCCAGCAAGTCGGCTTCAGTTTCATTCAGTAGGTCATAGTCGGAAATCACGCCCTGGGAGCTGTTTAGGCTGCGGTGGGGCGTGACTCGGATTGGCAGATCGGCGATGCTGGTTTGAGCAAGATGCTGGTTTGAGCAACCTTTCTAAACCGAGATTTTGTATGATGGAGTGCGGTGGAGCAGAAGTTCATTAAAGAGGTTGTTGTTTTAACTTGTATACATGTACGAAGGGTAAATATACTCTTCATGCCTTTCCCTCAATAAACCTCATCGTCATCACGGCACCTTCCCTGCCCCAAACCAAAGTGTTGTACACGCAGATACACAGAAGTCATCAATTTTCGTCAGTTTGTATCGTCGATAGACTGTGATAGATTAATGCACGAAACTGATCCTAATGCTATCTATGATACATTTTTATAAAACTATTGGAGGCTACGATCGCGCGCTTCCGACCAAAATAATTAAGAGTTAGAAAGCAAGAAAACCCTGTACAACCTATGAACTTTTGGGTCGAATAAATAAAAAAAAAATAAACTCTTTCATAAATTTATAGGAAAGAGGGACTTTGGAATGCTTATAGAGTACAAAAAGATCAGAAATAGTCTGGGCTCTGATACTAAAAAAAATACACCATCTTCCCGTAGGGGAACCCTGAGTAGTATGCAAAGTAGCCATGGGGTCTATTCAAGTGCCCATTAGTTTTCAGTTCGTCGTTTTCGTTAGGTTGAAGTACGTAGCTACCGTTATATTTATAGTTTGCTTTCCATTGTAACTACCACACTTTTCACTTACCAGAGCTACAAAATGGGCAATTGCGTTGAGCCCATGGCTGTGTCGCATACTACTCAGGGTTTCCATACGCGAAGATGGTGCAATTTGATTAGATGCGACGGGGCTATGTCCCTCCCTTGTAGTTTTTGCGCCGTCCAAACCCCCACTGCGCATGCTCGGCTTTGTGAACGCCCGGTGGTGTCTTACCCTTTAATGGCTCCTGGAGCGACAGTGTTACCGGTGTCTTCCTGGGCGGGCCCGAGATGAGCCGAGCATGCGCAGGGGGGGGGGGGTGTGGACGGCGCCACAACAAGGGAGGGACATAGCCCCGACTATGAGATGCTGGAGCGATAGTGTTGCCGGTGTCTTCCTGGGCCGCCACGAGACGAGCACGCTTCCCCTTAAAGGGCTCCTGGAGCGGCAGTGTTAACGGTGTCTTCCTGGGCCGGCGGATGGATGGACGACGGAAGACGGACGACGGAGCCGAGAGCAAGAGATGCTTTGCATCTAAAAGTCCCGGATTACTTACTACACTACTAAGTTTGCGGAGATATATTATGACCCTGACAAAACTTGGCGCCCTACCAAAGATCTACCACGGAAAACGACAACTGGCGCTCCTAAGGAAATTAAAATAGATGTGCAGATATTAACTGATAAGGCTCTTGTTAACGAGTTTAACCGCCATGTTTTCACTTTTGGAGCATCGGAGGTGACCACTTGAGAGGAATTTGGAACGTATAGAGAGCACAATCAGCCCCACTTTTTATTTCTTTACCCTGTTACCCACGTTGAAATGGTTGGTATAATTAACAGCCTTAAAATAATGTTTCCTGTGGTTTGGATGGAATTAAAGTGGCTCCAATTAAACCAGTCGCAGATTTTCTATGCGGCCTAGCTTGCGAATTAATGAATACTATTTTGTTGACAGGAATATTCCGGATAAAATGAAAATTGCTAGGGTTTCTGTTTCACATAAAGGTGGTGCTCTTGGCTGTATTTGTAACTACAGACCAGTATCAGTACTTCCCTTTTTTTCCAAAATAGCAGAGAAAGTTATAAATACTAGAATTACTCAGCATCTTTGTAAGCCCAACGTAATAACCGAATATCAGTATGGGGTTTGGCAAGGTAAATCTACTGAATCGGCATTATTAAACATCAGAGAGAAAACTGCAACTAATATAGAAAATCAAGTGTACACAATGTCTCTTTTTAGAGTTTCAGAAAGCTTTCGGGACTATTCAATATCGAATAATATTTGCAAAATTATCGTACTATGGAAAAAGAAGACTTCAACTTAAGATTGTGCGTAGCTACCTGACTAATCGTACACAGTTCGTTGTAATTAATAATCAGCACTCGGATACAGGATTAATAAATTATGGATTTCCGCAAGGGTCTACATTAGGACCAAGAATAGTTTTACTGCATATAAACAATATTGTCAACATCCCTCTGACCACAGACTTTGCCCTTTACGCCGACAAGGGGAATGTTTTTTTTCACGTCAAATAACCTTTCCTTTCTCATTCCTGCTGTCAATCTATGGCTTCAAAATTTGTCCGGCTGGTTAGACGCAAACAGGCTCTTATTGAATATTACGAAAACCAAATACAGTAACTCCTCGTTATAACGAAACCGCTTTACTCGAAATATCGCTTTATTCGAACTTTCTTCTCGTCCCAACCCAAACGCATGCATTTTAGGCCGATATACTCGAAGCGCGCGAGCGCACTGACCCGCTTAGAGCGAAGTGACGACCGGAGGCGTCGCCGAGCGGCGGCGATCCAGCGGCGAGTCAGGCTGTGATCATGGCGAGTCAACGCAAGCTCGTGTTTCCCCGGTGGTTTTCCCGAACCAGTCACGCTCGTTTCGCGCTATCCGACAATAAATAAACGGCCCAAATCCGTGATTCGGGGCATTGAGTTTGTTCCTAAACATTGGTCAATAGCGTGGACGCGACGTCACGCGAACACCGACACTCGAACCACCGAAGTAGCACTGCCGTCGAGAATGTGGAGCCGAAAAACTCTTGTTTTGTGAGCTTTAAGGCTGCACACCTCGGGAAAATATTGCCCAGTAACGCGAACAATCGGCAAGTGCTTTTCCTAATTAACAATTGTCCCAGCCACGGGAAGATCGGCAACCTCAAGGAGCTCGCTTTACCTAAACCGATTGATCAGGGCATCATTGAAGCCACCCTGAAGCTGTACCGCAGGGTTCTTTTGCAGCGCATGCTCATGGCGTATGACGCCATTGATTTGCTCGGTGCGATCCATTTTCTCAACTTTTCATGGAAGGAACTCGCATCTTCAAAGGTCGCCTACTGCTTTGCGCACACCGTCTTCTTGCGAACCGTTGTCAGCGACCCTAACGATGACCAGTCTGACGAATGACGGGACTTGCAGCAATCTAAACAAGGGTGTTCATAAAATTTCTGCCCAAGAGGTAGAAAATGACTTCGATACGCTTGCGTTGGCGGACGCTGAGGCTCCCGTAGTCGCACCGGTAACGGATGCGGAAATAATGGGCACTGTTGTCGGTGGCCCCGGCGAGGACGAAGAGCCAGCGGACGAAGAGCCAGGTAAAGTGAAAACTATGGTACAGACGCGGGAGTGCCTACGCCTGCGGCGAAATGACCTTTGAATCCATCGGCGCCGACCACAGCCTCATGCAATGCTTGGTCAAATTGGAGCAGGTGTTGCTCGCGCCCAGCTAGAACCTGAAACAGCCAAAACTCCCCGCCATTTTTCATCTGAATGAAATTTAGCTTCACTGAAAACATTGTTTCTTTTTATTCCTCGCAGTTGTGGCGCAATTAAAGATAAACTGCTTTCGCACTTGTAGAGTGGTCTTTTATATCAAAATACGACATATAATGAAATTCGTCTCGGTCCCACTTACTTCGTTATTAGCGAGGGATTACTGTACATTGTCTTCTCCGCCGTAATGAACCAGTCCACCTTAATAGCTCTATATTGTTTAAATCATGCCCGCTAGAACAGACCTCAGAATAAAAGTTTTTAGGGGTACTTGTTTATGAAAATCTTCGGTGGACAAGTCACGTGAACTTTATACAAGGTATCATTGCTAAATCACTTGGTATGCTAAATAGATTTCGGACGTTGTTGTCAATACGAATAAACAGGCAACTATATTTTAGCATAGTACATTCCCGTATACAATCTTATTTATTAGTCTGATGGGTTACATCGAAGTATAATTTGGAACGACTATATATATTGCCGAAAAAAGTTATACGATTCACTCAAAATCTATCTAAATGTAATCATACATTCCCATACTTTTCCCAGAACCGGATCCTTCAAATAGAAATGTTGTATAAACAGTGTTTGTTGGAAATGGTTTTTCTTGAATTAAAAGCTAATCGCGAGTTCTTTGATACATATAGAAATACGGAGACGTCATATCATTTCAGAAGTAAAAGCTTTGTAAAAATTAAAACGAGAAATAAATATGGCATGCAACTAATAAAATGGCAACATCCGAACCTTCTTAATTGCTATTCGTCATTTCTGGATACAATAGAGAGTTCTCCCTCCTTGCTTGCTTTCAGAAAACTAAGTAAAACGTATTTCCTCCAACAATAGCAGTTTTTGTGTACCTTTTGTTTTTTCAGTCCTAAAGAACATGTTCTTCCTTTAGCCTAATGGTGTCATGTTGGTGATGCATGTGTTGACCACAAATTCTGTCATTTTCACCTATATTGCCGTATCATGGTGGATACTCCGTATGCGTTTTTATTGTATGAACTTGATAAGATGTAATGCGTTCGAACATTTGCAATTTTATTTGATGTAATGTTTGATATAGTGTGTTTTGAGCGCTTGAGATTTTGCAATGTGGTTTGAAGTGTGTTGCGCTCACGTGTCTGCTGCGTGTACTGTCTGGCGTCAAATTCACAGTCGTGTTTTGTGCACTTGCCAACTAAGTAGGCGCGGTCAGCTCTGGTTTAGTGGAGATGTGGAGGGCAACTCATGCGCGCGCATGAAGTTTTTCGATTCCGCAGATAGCGTCAGTGACACGCGTATGCCTATAAGTGAAGACATGCAAACAGCGCTCGCCTGATTGCGGTAAGTTGTAAAATGGTGGTGCAACATGATTAGAACTGCCATATCACGTTTTACAAAGACATTCTTGTTAGCCAGCAGGAAACCCTTTGCATTATTAAGCTAGCTTTATGTGGTGGCTGCCATGGGTAGCTCACGCATTAAGGTGCGGTCCACCTCTTCAAAGATGGCTGCACATCAGTGAACAATGATCCGCATTCAGGCAGACCCTCAACAAGCCAAAAGAAGAATTTCATTGAGGAAGTGCGAGCTTTTGTCTTGGCGGAGTGTCATATCACAATCCGAGAATTTTGAAAGAAACGGGGGTGACGAAAGGATTAGACCATTAAACTGTGGCGGAAAATTTGTTCCCATTCGCCAGCAATATCACAGCACACCTGTCCCTTCTGGGCATCTGATTTTTTTTGACCACAAACAACATTCTCTTTGTGAGGCTCCATTTTCTTCTGACATGGCTAAGTGGGAAGTTTGGCTCGCCACCCAAGGTGACAAAATAGTTATGAAAGGCACTCGATTTGATTGAAGAGGAGGCATAAGGAGGAATGCGATGGCCCGGCTTACTGTTATTTCCAAAGACGTGTTCCAAAAGTATTTCCCGCAGCGCAAGTGGCGCGCCAGGTGAAAAGAGCGCATTCCTGAAGAAGTTATTCTACAGCGGTTTTGGCCGTTGTACCTGAAATGAAGAAATTTATCATTTCCGACCAAAGGTTCAGTACTCTTTGAACACACCAGGTATTTCCATTTTAGAGCAAACAGCCCCTAGTGCCAACACGTCCGAGGAAAATATATCTCGAAGTGCAGGTGCACAGTGTCTGCATGGGGGTTCTTGCGCTTTTCCATAAATGATGCACAATCGCATGCTTCCTATGGGTGAATTCTATACTGCAATATAGAGGTCAGAGTGCCCTGTACTTCTTAAAAGTTGCATTGCCACATTGTTGCCTATTCACTTTTTTAAATCACTTAAACTAAGTAATATTCAAATATTTGGGGTACATAGTACAACGGCACTATAAAGGGCTGCTGTATGTATCAATAAACAACATTAATAAAAATACACTAACAAAAAAAAACAGTCCCGTTCCTGCATTCTTGGTTGTTGCTGACTCGTAACAAATTCAGTGTTACATGGAGGAATAAACCCGCACGTAAATAAATGTATTAGGCCAATCAAAAATTGCCTCTTTTCATCACATTTATTGTGTCTGGTGCAGGAAGATCTGTCTCATGAATAAACAAACAAACAAATACATAAATCCTAAAGAATGCTCTAGGTTTGTCTGGAGCTGAAAAACTTCAGAAGAGAGAGAGCGAAAAAACTTTATTTTCTAACCTGCCCTAGTTCAGGCCGTCATGACACAGTCTCTTTATGAGGAGCGGCTGGTCCGTAGAACTCCCAGAAGTCCACACTAACACGAAGGCAGTGTGCCAGCAGGAGCTCTTTCGTCGACTGTACATCTACGCCAGGACCCGGGTTCAACCAGTCCTCACAGGAAGCGATGCGGGAACGCAGGTGGGGTGGTAGGTCTGGCGGATGGCACCCCCAGTAAAGGTGTCGTACTGGTTGGTGGGTAGGAAGGGCAGTTGGGTGTAGGGGAAGTGGGGCGCGAGAGTATGCCATTTATGTAGTGTATATGGGGTGGAGTGACAGAGAGGAGGTTTGTGCTTTCGGAATACAGAGGTGGCTTCACGGGAAAGGGTGAGGTGGGAGACCGAAAAACACTGCCTACTTGCGCACAGCACGCAGAGATTCTGTCGACGTGACTGATGTTGTACTATCTTTTGAGTTCCAGGGTGGTACATATTTGGCCACAACATGGGCGTACCCGGGGAGAGTTCTCGGGTAAGTGCATGTGATGGAGCATTGCCGTCCAAGTTGGCATGGCCGGGGACCCATACCAGCGTTATCTTGTGGAGAGAATGGGCGTGAAGGGCGCAGTTTAGGGTGTCAGAAGTATGAGGGTGTGTGGTGTCTCGAGAAATATTTCGCAGCGCCTCCTGCGAGTCATTAAGTACAAACATTCGGCTGGCAGGGAGTTCGACCACTTCTCCGCTTTGTCAACGACACACGAAAAAGCCGCGCATGGAGGCTAACGACGTCACCTGTAATAAGAAGCCAGGTTATGTGTGGGTCAGTGCATCTCATCCTCCGCGCTCTTTGCATAAGGCTGCGCGCGTTCTCGGCACTACGCCATTTCTTCTCAAGGAGCCACTTTATGGTGTCAAGCCTTCCGTGGTACCGAGGTAAGATTTCCATCTTAACGTCACCATGAATGCACATGTTGAGCTGGAGAGGATGTTCATAAAGCTGCTCTGAGTTTGGAATGGGTGGAGAATAAGAATTCTCTCCACCGCTTGTGCAGATGTATAATGGTGGTATTCAGTATTAGGCACCACAGCAAACAGCTATGATTCACCTTGCTGGAAAGGAGAAACAACAAACAACAAGTGGAGTTGTAGGGCTCTCTCATAAGACCCTATGATCCGTACAGATGCAGAGCCCCGTTTCTTTCTCTATGTGTGCTGTTCAGCCATCTCAAGGTGCAAGTAGCGTTGCGAGCAGGCATTTGCAGTTTTCTAAAGCTATAGGTACAAAAGCTCGTGATATATGTATGGAGTCTAGGCAATCAATGCACATTAACCATGTGGCGGAGAAAACGTTGGCAGATATTTATGTAAGTTGAATCGTATTTCGGATGTTTTGATCTCAGAGTTTAAATTTGGTACATTTTGATGAAAACGTTTTTTCTAAATGCGTCATCCCGACGCGCTGAATTACATCATAATTCTTTCTGCTCGCACACACCGGGAGCTTACAAGTCAAAAATTATTCTATGACAAACGACAAAAACCTCTCATAAACGGCGCGTCATCCCGACAGGCTCCGTTAGTTCGGTGGTGGTTGTCCAGCGCATTTTGCAAACCTTGAAGTCAACGTTTGTCCTATGACGAATAACAGCCACAAAACTCCTCACTGCCTAAAGGAAGCCTCTCATCTATGTGCATCGTCCTGAGTATCTCAGTTAATTTTTACCGAGTTTTGGGGCGCATATTGCGAACCTATGACAAAGGCAGTAACAAGATCCTTGCACCGCATACAGAAAACCTTTCATGCAGTTGCATTGTCCGCTCAGGATTAGTTTATACACTGTTTTATCGGCGCGTATTGCTAACCTGCCAGTGAGTATTCGTTCTACAAATGTATAAAAAAGCTCTGCATGGCACACAGGTAACCACTCATCTAGTTTCAGCGTCCTGACAGCTTAAGTTTCTTTTCTGGTCAGGTTTCTGGCCATTGCAAAAGTTTTTAGGTGCCCTCGTACTATAAGAAGACACGTGTGGCCAAACGGAAGAAGCTTTTAATTACCTCCAGGAGTGTGGTCTAAATCCCCGCCAAACGACTTGTTCAACTCGTGGCGGTGGCCTTTCCTGTCGCGCTACCGTTGTTAAAAGGGACGTCATCAACCAGAGCTAACGTTTCTTTTGATCATCAAATTTCGCGTGAGTCCGCTGTTGTAACCACTTTTTTTTCCCTTGAAGGCATCGCTTGATGAAAAATTTGGTAACGAAAACTGGCATTAGGGGCGTTTTCTAAAGCGTGCTGCCATTTGAAACGTGGGAGCGTAATTACTCAAAGTTTTGTACTACCTAAACCAAAGATATAAAGAAGTTACTATGACGTAGTCCCAGAGGAAAATAATCTATTGCAAGCATTGAAAACATAAAACTTTTAATGCAATAACTTCATGGGAGAACTGTATTTGAATTCAGTCATTTCCGCAAGACGTTTTTTTTGAAAGGTTAGTTTCTGAAAAAATGGTATTACAGTATACACACCTACTTCGATATAATTTGCTCTCATTTCCCTGGGGCCACCGATGGACACGTCAGATGCACATGTTGGTCTGTGTAAGCAACAGAGTGAAAGGCACAGCAAGTTTCCAGGGACCCTTTTTCGCGAGCCACGAGCTTGTTCTTTTTACCATTATGCTCGTTTGATTTGCGCGGAAGGCTCACAATTACAGATTGCGCGAATGTGAAGGAATCGTAGCAAATAGAATTTTATCGACTAAAAAAATGATCAGAAATATGTGGAGCTGTAATTTTGCATTATCACAGTGTGATTTTTTTTTAAGAATTAACAAAACGTTTTTGCTACGCGTCATTAAACGGTTTGGGTGAAGTGAAAAGACAAAAGCTCAGTTAAATTTCCAGGTGAGGTTTTGCTAAGCTCAGGTTAGATTTACGTTGGTTCAAATTAGGTTCGCTTAGGTTTAGGTTTGCTTAGCTCAGGTAAGGTTAGGTTGCAACAGACTTTCCTGTTAGGGGATGCTAAGAAATGGCGTGCGAAGAGGCTCTCCCATTGGAGAATTATTATCCCAATTCTCTATATTTTTTGAACTGTCTATTGCTCTTCCATATTCAAGCCATCTGTGTTTTTTCGTATTTTTTTACCTCTGGGACATGCTCATAGAGGAATCTTGGACATTGGCTCCTGCGAAGGACCACTTTTGTGGCCCCAAAGATAGCATGTTTTCTGGCGTGACGTTTGACTGCAATACAATCCGATTTTGTCGGTCATCCCCAGAACCAGTTGTCGGTCCTGGTAACCACAGCATTCACGGCAACACGCGCAGCTCAGGCATAGCTAAGCAACGATAGTGTCTGAAGCGGCACCGCGCCTATTTATTACGCGAGATTTATAATTAGGTGCTCATCCCTCCATGTACAATGAATCCTAGTAACGCGGTGTTCTCATCAACGCGGGACACTTACCGAGCTGACCAAATCTATTACATGAAAGTTCTGTACTCCATTTATAAGCAAAAGACCCACAATCAAGTTAACAATAAATCTTCTGGCTACCATCTAAGGCATACAATACGGGACACTCCAAAGTAAGAACGAACTATGGTGAGCAATCTTTCCTGTACCAGTCAACTGAAATATTAAATAAATAGGGAGAAAAATTAAACTTCGACACCAGTGAACTTACGTTGAAAAAACAGGTCAAAGAAGTGTTACTTAAGCAAAACGCTTGCAATACTCATATATAATTAAGGGTTTGAAATATATGTCTACATAGTCACCCAAAGGTAGAAATTAAAAACAATTACACACAAAAATACATTCATACGTAATTGTGACATAGTAGCGTAACTAAGGAAGCTTCATTCGTACGAATTACTGCGTTTATGTGAACACTGTGATCCTTCTGTGACTTTTAGACCTATGCTTTGTATATAACATAGGAACTGTAGTAATGACTTTGCTTTGGGCTATTTCTGTATTACGATTGGGCTATTACGCTTAAATTTGTGAACAGACGTCTTATTATGTACGCTGTAAATCAGGTGGCTGAGGCCCCTGTCAGGCCACGTCCGCCTTTAATCTCAGCCTCCCCTTGGTTTTGCCAAGAAATAAAAATGAAATACTCAGAAATATTGCTTCCTCTCGAAGCGCCTTACAGGAACTGTTCCTTTCCGCTGTGGAATGATGTCTGTGCACGCCCTCACAGCCTCGCTCTCTCGTGTTGCAGCCGCTAGTCCTACGTTTCGGAAGCCAGCGGGTGCCGCATTATTACGCCGCGGGTGCTCCCATTGAAAAACGCCGACGCTGACGCCACAAAATATCAGCGCAGTGCAGACGACATAGCTGCGACTGTTACAAACGAAATCACAGTCCCCCAATATCAGTTTTGGTCACATTTCTTCCCTTGAGAGCGGATATGATATTGCCGCGAACCATACATTGGGTTTGTTTATTTGTGTTTTGCTTTTACCGCCCGGCTGCGCCGGTCTGTGTTATCTCTGCGCCAAGGGAAGCGCGTGTTCCATTCTTTCTTTCTGTGCCGCATGTGTTATCTGTTGTGATAGGGAGAGCATTCCCATCTAACATGAACAGCCCCGAATAATCTTCTTGGATCTACTATGTTCTCGATGCGAATCGACGTTTCGAGAACCACCCGCGCCAAAAGATAAAAAGCCTGCAGTGCGGACGCCAGGGCATTCGATTCGATGACACTCGCCTGTGCAAGTCACTTTGTTACCGCTGCTTCGCCGCCTCTGTATTCTTTTGAGTTGTTAGGGGAGCACAAGTACGCTCCAATAAACGTGTTTCTCCTTCAAGACAACTGCATCGTCCTTGTCTTCGTGACAATATCTTCATTTGTAGTCGTAAGACTTGGGTCCTCACTCTCACTGTAAAGAGGTTTATTGAAAAACTTTCGCCGGATTTTCTGCGCAGCAGGAGAGGCAATCATCGAAAGAAGCGACATGGTATTTTTTTCCGACGTTTCGGAATAAATCTTGCAATGGAGGCAGAACTGTGGCCCTACCAAGATTAAGCGTTCCTGGATGACATTTCGGAGTTCCTGGATTAGGAGTTTCTGGAAAGACACGGGACCGCGCATGTTCCGTTTCTTTCGGCTGCTCTTCTCGCCCCCTGTGTGGTTAAATCATGTTTGAGCTATAAAACAGCGCGGGAAACAAGACTACAGAAAGGGCGCACAGAGAGAGCTCTGACTAAGAACGGAGTTTATTGTCACTGAACGGGCTATAAATAGTGTTACAAGACGATAGGAACAGATAGCAACGATAGGAACAGATAAGGAACACCTGATATCCTTCGTTAGGAAAAAGAACTACTTAAGGCAATAAAAATGTACAATTCTATAAGGCACATTAATCTGCAATACTAACATATTCGAAGCAACTAGCACACCTTGTAGCACAGCCCTACTTATCTCCACTTTCACCAAGAAAGTGAATTTAACCCCAGGAACAGGAGCCTGCCTCGAGAGAGAGAAAGAAGATAGCCGTGATCCCCTACATCCAAGGTGTGAGCAACACACTCAAGAAAATAGTGGGGCGGTCGGGTGTTGACCTCGTGTTTTCCGCTCCTGACAAATTAGGTAGCCTTTGCCCCAAAGTGAACAGTGAAAGTCAAGACAAAAAAAGTGCGCGAGGAAACATGCGAAAGCCTACAAGTTTTATATACGAGATACCACTGTCTTGTAAACGGTCGTACGTGGGACAAACGGGGCACTGCGTCAATGACCGCCTTCGGGAGCAGGTGTGTGATGTAAAAAAGGCCACAGGTAGCAAACTCGCCCGCTGTACACGTTGCCAAGTGCCAAAGCTGCTCGCTCTTGTTTGAGAAGAGCCACGTTCTGGGGCGATACTGGGACCGGATGCAACGAGGGATTCGAGAAGCCTGGGTAATACATACCCGGAAACAGGATTGCATCAGCGCTACCTCAGTTGCTCTTAAGGGGAAACAAATTCACTTGCTTGGTGAAATTGTATATAAGTAGGGCTGTGATACAAGGCGTGCTAGTTGCCGCGAATATGTTAGTAAAGCAGATTACTGTACCTTTAGTATTGATCGTACATTTTTGTACATATTATATATATTTGATTGTACATTTGGACAAAAAGAATATCACGTGTCCTTTCTCTGTTGCTATTAATTTTCCGTTCAGTGAGAATAAACTCAGTTGTTAGCCAGCGCCCTGTCTGTGTGCCCTTTGACGTACGACGTACGGCTTCGAAGTGCATACGAAGCGAATAATAATTTTGTTGGAATTGTTGCCAATCGAAGCAGATGTTTAGCGATTTGCGATACAGAACTTCAATTTCAAATTTCCCAAGCGTGCTGCAGTAACTAGCTGCAGAAAAAAAATTCAGTAATACAAGGTTTTCGAAGGCGCTTTTATGATTTGTATCAAACATAATTAGCAACACTTCTGCACGTTGCTATTCGATTTATTGTGCGGTTCAACGCGCCGACGCTTCACAGGCCCCGAGTCCCGCCGTAGTGGAGTGCTCCGGATTAATTTTGACCACCTGGGGATCTTCAACGTGTGCCGAAATCTCGTACACCCGGGCGTTTTAGCGCGTGAGCCTCCTTCAGAAAAGTGGCCGCCGCAGCCGGGAATTGAGCCCACTTACTCGTGATCCCCAGCACAGCACCTGAGCCACCGAGCCACCGCGGCGGGTTGCAAGTAGTAATTCAGAATGGCGTATATTACAAGGGGGAAATTTAATCTTACGTCATGGCGTCAGCCCAAAGTATTTCGCTATTATCACCATGAGGGTAGATATTCTGGCAAGCCTTGATTCGCGTTTCATACGTTCACATTATCACCGCAAATCCACTGTTACATTTACGAAAGCAAGCCTATCTTTGCCTCTTCTTGAAAATCGCAGAAAAGTGTTTCGTTTACGCTTGTTCCACAAGATTTAGCATTGTAATCCCATCATCAGAAGCAGGCTATTGTCCAGTCCATCTTACATGTCGTCCCGGGTCGACCATCAGCACAAAGTTCGTTTTCCATCGGGTCGCACAAACCTGTTTCAGGATTCCTTTGTCCCCAGCACTTGTGCAAGTTGTAATCGCCTTCCTCGGTAAGTAGCTGAAATCGGCAATGAGATTGCTTTTCGTTCGGCCATAACCAACCTGTTTTCACAACAAGCTGTTATGTTTAATGTTTATTGCTGCTTTGCTGCTTTTCTCTGTATTATTGTGTATTTCCCACTCCCCTCTGTAACGCCCTCGGGCCCTGAGGGTAACACAAATAAATAAATAAATAAATAAATAAATAAATAAATAAATAAATAAATAAAACAATAAATAAATAAATAAAAGATGTTTTTTTAGAACAGATCCAACGGCCTTTGCGTCCAATGTATGCAGAAAACTCGGCGATTACGGGAACGAATGGCGTAAAAGGCTTGATGTTTAAACCGGCACCGCCATTCTCTCATGGTGTGGTGGTATCGCCCCGTTTGCCCCTGCTCGAGGGTTTCTTCCCCGACCGTACGAACGCTTCAAATTCATTTTTAAACAAACACTTTTGCCGCGAGTATCCTTGAAGGCACGCAAGAATACTTTTATGTGTACATTCCACAGGGGTATTTTCATGCGAACGCTAAACGATTCAAACAAACGAAAACCATTTTTGCGAAAATGCGCAACAACAAACGATCGCTGAAACCTCGAACTTAATTGCGGAAGTGCGGGATAACAAACTGTAATGGTCCGTCGGCACCGCGACTGGCTCTGTAGGTAGCGACCTGCTCATGCTCATCCATTTCAGGCGGCGAATTTCTTATTGCTTGTTTAGCTTGTTTTACTACTTTCTGACGCCACTACGCCGACGTGCGCTGAGTTTCATTGCCATTTCTCCACTCTAGACTCGTTTGCTTGGCCTGCCGGCGTTGCTATTTCGTCTTTTTCGCTGTCCGTTCCGTTTTGATGGATTGTGATTTATTATGTCGTTTAAGGCGCCGACGCTGCACGCGAGATCCGGGGCGCCGTGTTGGAGGGCCCCCGATTAATTTTGATCACCTGGGGATCTTTAACGTGCGCGGAAACCTCGAACACACGGGTATTTTGTCCGTCATTCGTTGCTTATTTACACTGGGGGAAGCGCACACTTTCGGCGCGATGAACGGTGCGCTTGGATAAGTTTTTTTTTTTTTTTTTTAAGCGATATCATTACTTAGCTAGGCTGGCCAAAGCCCGCAACCGGCCGGCGCCCACCTAACGCGCAGGCAGCCAGCTTGGTGCATGCAAAAAGGCTTCCGCGGCAGCAAACTTTTGTTAACGTATTCCGTACGTTCCATGGATGTCACGGCGTGCATAAATCAGAAGAACTAAAATCTAAAAGAAATATTCAGTTCCACATCATGGCTCAGAGAAAAGTTATATACGTCCTCTACGTTTCGGATCGAAGACGTACGTTGCCTTAGCGTGGGAGCAGTTCCTGCATTTGTGATGTATTTTTCAAGAGCACTGAAGGTGAGGGGAAAGGGAGGGCAGTTGCAAGAGTTTTTGACCACCGTGACCCAAAAGACACCGAGACCATCTGCGCTTCTGTGGCTTAGGATATCAGCCTGAAAGGTTGCGGGTGTGGTGTGCTGGCCAGTTTCCGCTATAAGGGGACAGTGTCAGTGTTTTCAAGTGTTTATTGGTAATGCCGTCGGCGGACTCAAAGTTTTTACTTTTTTGCCAAGAGCAAGAGAGCGCGAGAAAAGGGGGAAGATTTTTGTTAACGGTAAATAGTTTCGGTTCAGGAAACCGGGATAAATAGATTGTGCGGAGCTCGAGGGTGGAACCATAGGTCCAGATGCAGCCGATTCTTTCCCTGCCCTCTCAATACGACCCCGCTGACCTTGAGGTAACAAGCTTGTCAAAGCTTCGTTCCACGTTTCCATAGAAGATTAACATGTAATGTTTGAGTTGTTCTCGCTGCGACATTGCCAGTAATTGCGTAGAAGAGAGTGGGTGTTTCCCCGAATTTCGCAGTTTCAATTGTTGTCTCATGTTCCTACCGATCGTCTTCACGCAGGTAGATTTCTATATTCTTGTGTTTATTCTCTACATAGTTCAAGCTTTTTCCGCATTGATACCAACTTGTGGCATAAGGAACGATTGTGTTCGTAGGCGAAGCATGAGAAGGCGTTAATAACGTTTTTTTAGGGAAAGGGAGTTCAGAAGTCATTATCGGGAAAATCACAGTATGCGAGTTCGCGGGCCTCTTGCTTGGTGCGTGCTTTCCATCAGGTCATTTTCTCCGTGAGTCCAGGGAACGCAGCTTTCTTCATTGGGGATAAGAATATTTTACCGAAGTATTAGGCATTCTGTTCGAGAGTCTATAATCAAGTTTACGCTTCTTGCGATACTTCCGCGACTCGGTTTGGCAAGAAAATGGCTTCATCTCGCTCTTCCTTGTTTCTGTTTGGTCACGCAGCAACAAAGCTTGCCAGAGTAGTCAAATACGAAAATGGCTGCCTCGTAATTTGTGATATCCCAGAGTCAGCGTAAGCTGTTTTATAATAATGTACGAAGTTTCTGTCAATGAAAGTTCGTTCAATCTGTCATATCACCTGTCCTTGCGTGGCTTTGGGTCAACGTTTATGGTAGGGAAGAGTATTTATGTGGAGGCTGGGCATTGTTGCCTCGTCCATCCTGGCCCATTCTTTCCGGGGGTAGGGGGCTGCCTTCCATACAATGGCCTGTCCCGATTTGGTTTTTTCATTCGTTTCTTTCAGGCTAAGAGAGTGGTTTCGCTGATTTCTTCAAAGGCTTCATTAAGTAATTAAGTATGCTGACAAAATTTGAAGGCGTCTTCATTATCACCATCAACGTCAGCCTATTTATGTCCATTGCAGTACGAAGGGTTCTGCCCCTGGCTCTCACCCGCTCCTATCGGTCATGCGCTGCCAGAGTCCATTCTTTGCCGCCCAAGTTTCTCAGTTTGTCAGTCAATGGGATTATGGTCCTTCGAGCTTTATGGACCTTCGCATTCTTCTAGAGCTCTAACTGGTTATCCATGGTCACCCTGGTGGCCCAACAAATCCCAGTGCGTCTCCTGGTAAAATTTTGAGATTTAGGGGTGCCGTTTCTGCTGTCCTGATGATGGTGTTTAGTTGGTTTTCCTCTCGGCGGGTAACACTGGCAGGGTAGGCTATGCGATATCCGACTCGCCATCAGTTGGGGCTTCAGTCTTATCGTTTCTTCTATCGTCCTGCTATTTTCTTGATTAGGCGTTTTATAATGGGGGCAATGGTAAATATTTCATCCATATCAGCGATTATGAAATCATCTCTCCCACTTGACTCTAGAGCCATGCCGACCGTTCGTACGTAAGGTTTCTCTGAGAAGACATCCGTGCATATTTTAAATATTTTTTTATCTTTGCGACATGCCGCCCTCCACTGTTTCACAAACAAGGCTTGCGGCGGACGCAGAACGGCAGGAATATCTAAAAGTGTATTAAAATTAATGCGATGATACGACTATACACTGGTTTGATACACTGGCCCCAAATCAAGCAAGCATGCAAACAAAAAGAAAGGCACTCCCATAAGCGCTTCGAGCTTTGCAGGCTCGTGGGAATAGTTGACACCTCCACAAAAACGCCACAACTTTACCTGCAGACTTAAAAGGTTGGGGGTGGAACGTTGCAACTCGTGGGAAGGAAAGGGCGGGAGAGAAAAAAAGGGAAGAGGTGGGGAAAGCGAGTGGCACGGGGCAGACAAGAGAGGGATGAAAAGTTTTTTGAAACACAAATCCGGCAGACAAATAAGAGTGGTAATGGCATCAGACCGAATGTCGGCGTGTTTTGCTTTTATTCTAACTTCTCGGTTCCTGCACAAAACAGATTATTTATTTATTTATTTATTTATTTATTTATTTATTTATTTAGTTATTTATTTATTTATTTATTTATTTATTTATTTATTTATTTATTTATTTATTTATTTATTTAAACTACCTCAAGGGCCCGAGGTCATTGAGTGAGGGGGTTACATGAAGGCGCATAAAAAGAGCAAGCAGCCGACACAAGGCATAACAGATATTCAAAGGACTGAAAACTTCGGCACCCAGAAACTTAACTAAAAGGAAAAGTTAAGCATTATAGAGTTATTATTATTATAATTATTATAAAGATTTGTATCCTAACATCTCACATTGTTAATATAACATACATTAAATAATATTGTAATAATTATAATATCATGTTGTCCTTTAAACTTATAAATATAACAATATTTGGAATAAAAACGAGAAACTTGACTCTAATAACTCAATGTTTTAAGTCTTCACCGGTGGGTTTGGACCTGCTTAAACTGTACGCACATGAGAGCGCACACCGCTCTCATTGATATATTGAGTACACACGAGTACAAGCTCGTTACATCCCCACAACTTTTAAACAATTCACACAATCCGCACAGTTGGTTTCAGACAGCACCGCAAGGGTAGCGCTGCAGAATAACGGTGCGAAAGATCACGCAATACTGACGGAGAAACACTTGAACCGATTAGGGGACGCGCACTCTATGAAGTGGGTACTTACAAATGAAAATTTGACACTGACATCTAATGCAGCCTAGTGACGGCGAAAAACGGTGTGTAGCTTGTACAGAAGGTTTGGTACTTCAAGAAAAACTGCAATGGCCGGAAAGTTGGATTCCGAAACTGCCACTTTTTGTAGACTGTCGCTTAAAAATTCATCTAAACGCGTCTCCTTTTTAGCAGCGTGGATGATTGGTTACTCGAACATAGGAACCTTTTAGGTTCCTTTCGTGGCGGCATCTCGCTAGATTAGGGTTTGTTGTTGATTTTTCGGCTGCTACAACACGCACAAACTACATCAAACAAATAGCATGCAGCAGAGAAAACTGTTTTCTTTGGTTGAATCTAATTCTGGCCCAAGTGTACGACGTGTTTCTGGCTGCTCGCGCCGCGCAATTCCGAAGATTAAGACATTCCGGTCTGCGTTGATTCCCACGTTAACGACCTAGATTGTGGATGATACTTGGAAGCCGCGTCTCTGCCTTCTTTATAGGCACGGGAAAGCTGAAACCAGGACCTCAACATTTCTGAAATGAGCGTAGACCAATGGCTGTAGCACTTGAGTGCGTGGTTGTCGTCGTATGTCTGTACGCACCAAGCGACATCAAGTGCTTTAAAACTGCAGTGGTGGCCTCCACTGTACGTGTACCCGTTAGTGGGAAGCCGCAAGTGGGCTCATGAATAAGTATACTGCATCTGGTGCGGAACGCGCGGAATCTGGCAAATTTTTTTCAAAAAAGAAATCCCTAAATATGACGTTTACTCAACAGCGAGGCCATTTTTTTAACATTGGCGCACTTTTCACTAGTTCATTAGCGCTGCAAGGCAGGAGAAAAAGCAGAGCTGGCGGCCCCTCTCACTTCGTCGGAGACTGCGCTATTGCATCATCATCTTCAGCAGCAGCCCACTAGGTGCAATGCAGGACGAAGGCCTCTCGTATAGACCTCCAACCTCTCCTGTCCCGCGCCGCTAGAGTCCGATCTTTGCATCCCAATTTCCTTATTTTGTCCCTCCATCGACTAATTGGCCTTCCTCTTTTTCTAGACCCGCCGTTAGGTATCCACTCTGTCAACCTGATGGTCCACCGATTGTCATTTCGCCTAGTTACGTTGACAGCCGAAGTAACTTTTTTTTCTTTATTTTACCCATGATATCTTCTACTATAGTTTCTCCTTTGGTCCAGGATGCTCGTTTCTTGTCAGTAAACGTTATCATTATTCATTCCATGGCCCAATGAGCTGATCGAAGATTGCTTTCAAGTTGTTTAGTAAGGCGCTAAGTTTCCGCTCCATATATCATCACCTCACGTTTATTTCTGAATTTGCAACTCAGAATTCTCTGTCACTGGCAGGCCCACATTGTTTCGTCGGCAGGCTTTCACATCTCTCCCAAAGTGGACCGCGTTAGCACGCCCTAGGTCCCGCAGCCAAGTCCACAGCCACCGCTCAAAATAGGAATCCTAATAAAATGCTGTGCGCCCCGTATGCGCTTATAGCTAAATAACATAGTGTTACGTGGCGGCTGGCGGCGGGACACAGATGAGACGAACGATGGGATGGAGTGACAATAGATGTCACGGGACAATAGACACCTGATTCATAACTCCAGGTACCCAGGTTGGCTTCATTACCACCACGGGAAGCGCTTTTTTTCGTTTGGCTGCAGATGTTACTATTCCCCGCCTCTACTAACCCGTGTACCTTTCGCCCCTTTTGTGGTGGCCCAGGTGGTTAGGTGGCCGGTTTCACTGCGTAAAGATCCCGGATTCGATTCCCAGGAGCTCCCTAACCGTATTTATTTCTTGAAGCTTCAGGGTATCTTGGTACGACTGATGAAGTTTTGTCGGCCTAAACAGCTGTGGTGTTATAATGAAGTTATACTGCACCGACTTACAATGATTTATAATGACTTGTAATGACTGACTTACAACTGACTGACAAATCGTATAATGCCCCGACTTGCGCGACACTTGAGGCCAATACTTTCCCCGTCATGGCTCCGTACGCCCCAATTATTTGGTGTGCCTTGGCTGCCGTCTACCGCCAGCTTCCAAAAGGACGTGCTCTGTCTGCAGCCTGTCCTCGCGAAAGGACGTTGGTAGCTGAACTTAGCTTCAGTAGTAATCTGTTCTCTTGGAATTTTAATACATAAGGTTAAAGGTTACTTACCTCTCGGTCGCCTTAGCGCTCTTCAGGAAAAAACGCCAGCTAAGTGGCGACTCATCGCGGCATCTTAGGAACGTAATGTAAGCTTTTTTTAAGATAACACTAGCTTATCTTAATCGTGCCTTCTCTCGAACACCATTCCTAACCTCGACGATGGATTACCCGAGATTGTATGCTTGGCGCATTGTGCTCAACAAATTGCTAAAACAGAAAACAATCAGTTGCTTTCTGCACGCCCAAGAGTCCGAGCGCGCTGGTCATCCGCAGCCATGTGTGAACCCACGCGACAACGTTGAGGCTGATGTTTCTTTGCGTGCCCTTAGTAGAAGAGGTATGACTTGGATCATTTCTCCCTAGAAGTTAGCACAGCAGCGCCAATTGCATCGTTTAAATTTTGGTGCCGTCTTCAGAGGGAGGTTCAAGCAAAATAGGTCGTGTTGGTAACACTGGTAGCTATTCGGCGTTATATTCCAACCTCTGATTTTTCATGACCATCATTTCAATCTTCCTCGTAGTCAGCACTACGACGTTATAGTTCAGTTTGTCTCCAATTTGCCGTCACCTAGACACCAGCCATTTTTTGGAGCGTGAATCCACTAATACTCAAACACGTGGCAAAAAAAGACTAGGTTGTATTTTGCCGTTTTAAATCTTCCCGTTTTTGGCCGCTCCAATAGACACGCATTTTTCACCTCACGAATACGCCACAATTCACGGGTTAGATAGGGGATAAAATATTTTAGACCACCGGTTACCCAGTCGTTTGTGCCTTTCAGCGTGTGTCTTAGGAGCACCGACCACTGTGCAAGCTGGTATGAAGACATAGTGACTAAAAGCGCAGAAAATCGCAGGACAAAGAGAAGAACTGAAGCGCTCGTGCTGTGTAGTTCCTCTCTTTGTCGAGCGTTTTTCTGCGCTTTTAGTCACTGTGTTTCAGCGTGTGAATGGTTGTCTCGGCGTACGTAATTTTAAGTGCGGAGAACTGATCGGCTCGCCTTGTCGTCTTAGGTCGCTAACGGTCGATGCGACTGCCGGATTCAGGCGGCGCTGCGAGATAACGGACTCAAAATTGCGGTTTGACTGTCTGACGCCTTCTATACCGACGTCAGACAGTCACGCCGAGGCTTCGAAAACCACGCGCTTTTAATAGCCGTAACAGTTCAAACCTCGTGAACCGCTGGCGCTTGTCATGCAATCCCCGTTATCTAACGCAAACAAAACCGCAGGTACATTTCAGGAAAAATCTGAGTATAAACTGGCAGCCTCCGCATTTATTTAGTTAGGAACGCTCATTGGGTTAATTTAACGGTATATTATTTGTGATATGAAATGTTTACCACGTCCTCTGTTAAAAGTGCGAAGTTATTGGAGTTTAGTGAATTCTCAGCTCTACTACTGCCTTCTAGTATGAGGACCAACGGGAAAAACAACCTACCTGCTTTGTTAAAACAGCAACCTTATTGCAGTATAGCGCATTCCAACCTCTATCTAGTACTGCCAACTAGTAGGAGACAAACGGAAAAAACAACCATAAAAAACGTTTACAAGCTTGATAAAAACCTGTTTTCGGCCACGCAAGAAAAAAATGGCGAGTACGAAATGCCGCAGAAAGGCGAAAGGCGCAGATTCAGGCAGGGGGGCGCGAGCATTGCGAAGGCGGGAAATATGAAATGCTTTGGTGGAAGCAGTGAGCACATAACGGCGCTGCAGCCCATTATTGCGAATCACTGCTCTGCAATTCCGGCAGATTTCACATTGAGTGGAATGGCTTTACTTTTGAGGTGTACGGGCCTATGAAAGTTCCATTATACGTCAGCAGGAAAGTTGTACGCCTAAATTTCGTGGTAAAGTGCACGCCTGCATGCTCACAGGAACCAAATTGCACTCCCACAGATTGATTACACATCTTGGCCTTAATGCGTCTGTTGTAATCTGATCATTGTGCCATGCTGCTCCGGCCTCCAACATGAATCCGCACCCAATGCACGGGGCATTGACTAAAATGTGGTCGACGTATTCATGTATTTTGAATTCAGAATCACAAGTTTTGCACAATTCATTTCCCTCGGCATTAGTGCCTTTAATGTCTATCTTGAATTCACGGTGGCGTGCCACATATGCTTAAATTTGTTTCTGAAATATTTTGCATATTCTCTAAAATTCGTTGTGCCAGCGCGTTATTGGTGTACTTTTAGCTTTTTCTGCTCCAGCTGTAGTTGTTTTGCTCCAAGCCCTATGTCCCAGAAAATGCGAAGTATAATTATCCAATCAACAAGCGGACAAAGATTCTCCCCGACGAACTAACATGGAAATGTGTTGCCAGAATACCCTAAAAATATGGACTATTTTATTGAGAACGCCAGCTGGCCAGGATGCACGGAGTGCGAAATTGGATGAAATTGGCTTATTGGCTGAGGTCATATACCTCGTCTTTTTAAAAACGTTCGATCGGTTCCCCACCAGCGCCTGTTACTAAAATTAAGGCAGCTCAACATTCACCCACTTGTCTTAGCGTGGGCCCAAGCATTTCTTTTTAATACACAACAATTTTCGTCTGCCATTAACTTTACCTCTGCTTTAGTTCAAGTCCCATCTGGTGTTCCTCAAGGAACTGGGCTGTGTCCTTTGCTTTTTGTAATGGGTATGAATGACCCTCTTTATCTGCCAACTCTACAGTTAAGCTGCTCGCTGAAGATTTTGTCATTTACCGTACACCTCAAAACTCTACAATCTGATTGCGACTCTTCAACTTTGAGGTACGCGACCTCGCAATGACACTAAATTCTTCCAAAACTACGTTCAGCGGAACCTACTACCTCGTTCAAATATCTTGGCGTTAACCTTCAGTCTTATCTGTCATAACATTACAAGATTAAGGTCACTGTCACGTCAGCAATCTAATCGCTCGCGTTGTTTAAACGTAACCTAAAGCACGAGCCATCACGCTCAGGGAAACTGGCTTATATAGCTCAAGTTCACGATAAAGTAGAATACTCGTCAGCCATACGGGACCCCAGCCAGACTACATTATTAAAAGCATCGAAGCTGTGCACAACCGTGCAGGGCGTTTTATGTTTTTCCGATTACTCACATCACAGCAGCGTAACTTCATTAAAGAACCATGCCGAACTGCAAGTGTTATTGTGACGTCGCGAAATCGCTCGTTTATCGCTACTTCACGAGGTGTACCGTCATGCATCTCTTCCCAAGGACTTCTTTAGGCACCACCCTGCTATGTTTCTGCCACGTGACCATCCTCTTAAAATCGAACACTTCTCGTGACGCCCAGCAAAGTGTGCCATGTCATTCCTACCGCATACAACAACCGAGTGGAATAACTTGCCATCAAAGATCGCAACGGTACCCCGATATAAATATATTTCGGAAGTTACTGAATATGAATAAAAGTGCGCAAGTCCTTCATGCTGCCCGCTTATCTTCTTTTCTTTTTATATTACAAACGGTGGCAAAAACAATTGTTTGGCTTCAGTGCAATATGCATACTTTCGTTGCTCCTGTTCCTAATTGATGCTGTGATTTCGTTCCCATTTTACGCGTGTTTCTTGTATGTGCTGTGTTGTCTAACCCAGATTACGTTTCTTTTTGTGTTTTGTTAAGTCACATTTTATCTTGTAAATTTCGGAACAACAATGTTATACGGCAAGAGCATTAACCCTTGTATTTCATTTTTAATGTTTATAGTTTCTCCAATGTGTATTTGTGCGACTAGTTATTCATTCGTTATATGGTATATGTTACTCTTTCTTCCCCCCCCCCATGTAATACCTTCCAGCAAGAGGGCCTTCAGGGGTATTGTGTATAAACAAAAAGTAAATATATCGCCGAATTATGGCTTACCCGACATGATATCATTTTGTGTGTGCAGCTTATGTAAAACGTCACTTTATATTCGTGTAATATATAGTTGCAGGAGTGGGAGGGCGGAGCACTGCGACCGCTATCAACGTGTGGCATGACGCTTCTCCAACAATATACAACGCAAAGGTCAGAACACGTGGAGCGAATGTGCGGCGAAAACTCGACGAACAACTCCCGGCGGCGCCCGCCCAACGCGCGGAGATGGATATAACGTCGTCGGCCGCCAATCTAGCTAAGCCAGAAACGTTGATCGGCGGCGAAGCAGGAAACCAAAGAAACCAATCAGATCCATTTCATGGCGTGTAAAAATCACTGGCGGACGTCCGCTGTGGAGTACCTTGTAAGCAAAGGAGTTTCATGGACGTTCTCTTGCTCCGTGCCTACTCGAGGTAAAAAGAACGGGTTTTAAATCAGAGATTGTTTGAGGAAAATGAGATTGGAACGAGTGAAGTCCCTTCGATTCTGATAGCTCGAGCTGCAAACAAAAAACGGTCCCGACTCTTCTTCTGTGGCTTGTGTCCTCGAGATGAGCATATAAGATACCGTTTATTAGCAACATAAAGGTGATCCGGCTACATTAGTTGTATTAACATCAATATGGGGCACGTCGGCAAGGTCGGTGCGAGAGGAACAGGCGGTATCACGGCAATGGTCTTTAAAATACGACAAAAACTTGAAGCGGCAAGCCCTACGTAACCATGGCATAATGTGACATGCTGTATTCTCCCGGGCCCTTTTTATTTTTTTTCTACTGCTGTTGGCACTTTTGGGAACAGAAAAGAATATTTTAGCACAAAAAAAACGCGTCTGACTCAAGCAGAATTATCGAACAACGTACAACACAAGCAGGAAGTTCTTTCGTTGGGTCCGGTTTCTGAACGCCGCCGTTGATTGTGGCCATGGAGGTTTAGTTAGCCAGAGCTAGCGCAGCGCCGACGCGGTGGCGGGTGCCGCGCGTGAACGTAATCGCGAAAGCTTGTATTCTGGCCCAAAACGACATCAAGCTTACCTTCCGTTCCTAACTCTGAGGTGGTGGCTGAACTAGTAAAAAAAAAAAGGTAACCAAGATTGAGCAAGCAGCGCTGTTCCTCCAAGAGGGCTACCCTTGACATGCACCTTCGGGAATGTACTTCGAATTTTTTGGGAGCGCAGCACGCGTAACTGAAGGAAGATGCCATGCGTGAGAAAATAAGGTAGAAGACAAGTGGGTAGATTATCAAGCATATCTTTACGCCATCCACGAGGGTTTTCGCATTGTTCTAAACATAACGCTCGATAAAGAGATGCACGGAACAGATTGCTTGAGAAACTCTCGTCTAAGGTCGCTCGCCGTTGGGCTCCCATGCGGCGAAACATGCCGTGGACGGGAAATCAATTTTATTGACGAGTTTGCCAAAGGGCAGACAGAATTTATAAGCGGCTTCTCACTTCCGAATGCATAAGCCACGGTACACCCGTTACAAGGTCTTGGTTCGTGCCAGGGTGCACACGAGTAACGAGCTTGTGCTCCCCGCTGTGCTGGGCGCGGTGCGAGACGCGAGGTATCGAGCAGGAGACATTGTCTCGGAGTATAGAGAAACAAGGCTGCGCTATTTCAGGCACCACAGCATGGGAAGAAGATATAAATCTATTTTTTCGCTATACGCTACACGTTGGAATCATGGTGTACATGGACCAGAGGTTTCATTAACCAGGAAAGCACAGAAGAAGCGAAGAAGGCCACAGAATAAAACAGGTTTAATACGGAAAAATCAACGTTGTGTGTACGTACTGATGCAGTTCTCTTTGCAGCAAACATTTGGGGCAGTGTGCGAGCTCCAGCTTCACGTTTGTTGATGCCAAATTGTTTATTTTATTAAAGCCAAGATGAGCTTGCTTCTGATGAAGAGGCAGTGGAAAACAAGATCTAGAACATATCTGTCTTGAGCCGCATGTTGTACCGGCCCTGCATGCACGAGATAATTCAATGTATCCAGCTGTTGCATTGTTTTCCTCTGACAGCTCCTTCCCACTACAGCGTGCGAGTACTCTGGGAACTGGTTGCCTCCTCTAGTTTTTTGTCCCCTGGTAGAATGGATCGATGTTTCTTCCCTTAAATCTATCTGCAGAAAAACAAGAGCAGCAAGAATGAGTTTGTGCCTACAAGTTGGGCTTGCGTGGAGATGTCCCACGCTGGGCAGCTGCGCCCACTGCGACAGCCGCTGGTAGGACTTTCCTTAATTAGATTTCTCCGACAACAAAACGTTTTCCCCTGTTGTGTTACATTATCCGGTACGGCAATTTTTCCACCGACTATAGACGCGTCTGTCGGCGCGTCGAAACACGAACAGTGTGGAGCATGCTTACACAATCTGTTACTTGGGTGTTTTGTGGCTTCCGAAGCGGTAAAAGCTCTTGCTGTTTTAATGGCTGATTCAGTTTTCCTGTTGGCTGGGTGTGCTCTCATAATTGGTTTTGCGTGGAGCGCACGAGCTCGTAAGGCTACGAATGGGGGTCTCAATCAAGTGGCAGGTACATGGCCCTCTGTAAAAGTTAATAGCAAGTGCTTGAACACTGCCAACATAATTGTGTAATTTACTGTCCGCGGTGCACATTACATGCAGACATTAGCAATACTTTGTACGAAAGTTTGACCCTCTGACACAGCTTTATTGACGATTTGCATAACATTCGTGCCGAGGAAGGAATATCTCGGTGAAGGGTACCCTTCTTTATTCAATGAACGATCAATTTCTTGCGGTGGCATAGTTACGGTAATATTCAAGACGCCGAATTCCATGTCGAAGGATTGGAGTTTGGAGGCCAGCTTTCCGCATGTAAATGTCGTTTCTACCATAACACGCTGTTTGACATTCAGGTTATTCTTCTCATTTTTATCCTTACCAATGTTGTAGAAAAATGATCGAAAACTCAGTCAGTAATATCCCTACTTTAATTGGCCCTATTTGTTAAATGCGTCAGTTACATATTTCTCAACCCACACTTTGGCAGCAAGTATTTCAACAGGTTATTCAAAATTTATTCAAATATGGTTCGACACTTAAGTTTCAGGCTGCTGTGCCTGCTCGTTGGCATCAAGTATCTGTAATGTTTGGCTTCGCAATATACCGACTAATGTCTACCTTCAGAAGATTTTCATGTACTCATCCCTTACGCCCTATACCAATGAAGTTCGTGTGATACAACCCTTGATTTCTTCATGCACGGCTTAACTTTTGCAAAGACTTTTTAGAAGGGGAGTTGTAGTACTACCCGTAAGTTAGGTGTTGCGAAACAAAATACCAAGAAAGTGCGAACTCTCCTGAACGCGTGCTCCTCGGCGACCGCCGAGCGTTTCCGGCACGCGCATTGGCTTTAACATAAAAAATTACGCCCATTTTGCCGCGAGGGAACCCTGATGAGGTGCGACGCATCAGGGGGGAGCGTTTGGACTGACGCTGGTATTGGATTGCGTCAGTCCACTCGTTGAAGGGACTGTCGCTTCCATCACGTCTTCATAGGAAGATCTTGCACGGAGGTATCGTCAAGCAAAGTCAGGTCAAGTGCGAGAGCGAGCGCTGGACTGATCCGGCGCCGTGCGCTCCCCCGCTTATATTCCCGCTTTGAAAGGAGAGGAGCTGGGGTGGAGTGTCGCACGCATGCGCACACATGCGCGCACCCAGAGCAGTGAAGCGCACACGCGCAGCTGTTATGATAATGAGACGGAGTGAGAGTGAGCACAACTGCGCGCACCCAGAGCAGCGAAGCGCACACGCGCAACTGTTGTTATGATAATGAGACGGAGGGAGAGTGTTGCGCACAGCTGTTGGAGAGAAGAACGGAGGAGAGTTGCGCATGTGCAGTGAGCGTGCGGACGCCGTGACGACAACAACGCCGATGGAGGGACATGCCCGCGAGCAAAAGATGCGTCGCATCTAAAACTGCAAAAACACCGAGGAGCGAGAAAATGCCCAGTGCCCAGAAGTGGTGCCTCGCGGCGACCGGCGAGTCCCCGTTTCGCGCAGTGGCTTTACAAAAAAAAAAAAAAAACTCCAGCGCTGTCGTCAAGAGCTTCAACGCATGTAAAAAAAACTCCAGCGCTAACGCTTTAGTTGCAATGACACCGTGCTTGGGAGAGGCCACAGCGGCCACAGCATTCTGTAAACCCATTGTGGATGATTCGAGACATGTGTATGAGTGTGCCACACCTTCCCGAGACTACTTGCAGTCCCGCCACTGCTGCCTCGAGTTGATGGCGAAAGCTGGTGGAAGTCTACAATGCCGAGGAATACTGGGCGTCCACCACTCGCCGTAAAGAAGACGACGACCTCTTCGATGCATACGACGACAATTACTAGCACCTTCACTATGCAAACAAACAATTATACTGAAACTTAACTTTGTGTCCGGCAAATTCACCTTCAACAGCTTCCCCATTCTAGTCTTGAGCGAGAGCGCAAATTTCCATGAAATTTTTCCCATCAAATTCACCTATCTGCCTTCTACGAACCGCAGTGCTCCCCAGTGTCGTGTTATTCTACTCAGCAAATCCAGCAAATGCCCCGCGTGCGTCTCATGTTTTGAATCTTACGTCTCACTCTTGGTTATATCTGCATGCTTGCTCTTTTAGGCGACAGTCTCCTGTGCTACCTAAACCCGAAAATATTAAGTATTAGTATGTCGGTCTGTCTGGCAATCTGTCTATCTATGTACACACACACAAACACAATATACAACCTATATATATATATATATATATATATATATATATATATATATATATAGTAAGGAAATGAGGGGCTCGTTAAGGAAATACAGAAAGATAGGTCAGCAGTCTACGACGCCAAAGGAGGCATAGGGGTGTGGTTAGGCTCTTTTCTTTTTTTTTTTATTACGGTTAATGAAGTGAACTTTTTTTTTTAATATACAGAAGAAAGAAAGAAAAACACGCGCCCAGAGTGGGGACCGAACCCACGCCTTTCGATTACATGTCGAATGCCTTACCAATTCGGCTATCTGGGCAACTGTGTTCTCCTTCACTTTCTGGGCTATTTATATTTACTAGGAGTGTATCTGACACTTGAGGGTGGTAGCCAGCGCCACTCTGACTACACGGGGAGAAGGGGACCTTCTTTTCAACCTCCGGGGCGTGACTCCAACGTCTACAGCCTGTCATGAGCGGGTAACTGGCGGGAAGCCCTCTTATGCTACCTAGGCATCAAGGCTGCCAGAACCGAGACCCTCGCTAAGCTTTCGCAGAATGATATAGTAAGGAAATGAGGGGCTCGTTAAGGAAATACAGAAAGATAGGTCAGCAGTCTACGACGCCAAAGGAGGCATAGGGGTGTGGTTAGGCTCTTTTCTTTTTTTTATTACGGTTAATGAAGTGAACTTTTTTTTTAATATACAGAAGAAAGAAAGAAAAACACGCGCCCAGAGTGGGGACCGAACCCATGCCTTTCGATTACATGTCGAAAAAGAAAAGAGCCTAACCACACCCCTATGCCTCCTTTGGCGTCGTAGACTGCTGACCTATCTTTCTGTATTTCCTTAACGAGCCCCTCATTTCCTTACTATATCATTCTGCGAAAGCTTAGCGAGGGTCTCGATTCTGGCAGCCTTGATGCCTAGGTAGCATAAGAGGGCTTCCCGCCAGTTACCCGCTCATGACAGGATGTAGACGTTGGAGTCACGCCCCGGAGGTTGAAAAGAAGGTCCCCTTCTCCCCGTGTAGTCAGAGTGGCGCTGGCTACCACCCTCAAGTGTCAGATACACTCCTAGTAAATATAAATAGCCCAGAAAGTGAAGGAGAACACAGTCGCCCAGATAGCCGAATTGGTAAGGCATTCGACTTGTAATCGAAAGGCGTGGGTTCGGTCCCCACTCTGGGCGCGTGTTTTTCTTTCTTTCTTCTGTATATTTAAAAAAAAAGTTCACTTCATTAACCGTAATAAAAAAAAAGAAAAGAGCCTAACCACACCCCTATGCCTCCTTTGGCGTCGTAGACTGCTGACCTATCTTTCTGTATTTCCTTAACGAGCCCCTCATTTCCTTACTATATCATTCTGCGAAAGCTTAGCGAGGGTCTCGGTTCTGGCAGCCTTGATGCTAGGTAGCATAAGAGGGCTTCCCGCCAGTTACCCGCTCATGACAGGCTGTAGACGTTGGATTCACGCCCCGGAGGTTGAAAAGAAGGTCCCCTTCTCCCCGTGTAGTCAGAGTGGCGCTGGCTACCACCCTCAAGTGTCAGATACACTCCTAGTAAATATAAACAGCCCAGAAAGTGAAGGAGAACACAGTCGCCCAGATAGCCGAATTGGTAAGGCATTCGACATGTAATCGAAAGGCGTGGGTTCGGTCCCCACTCTGGGCGCGTGTTTTTCTTTCTTTCTTCTGTATATTTAAAAAAAAAAGGTCACTTCATTAACCGTAATAAAAAAAAAAGAAAAGAGCCTAACCACACCCCTATGCCTCCTTTGGCGTCGTAGACTGCTGACCTGTCTTTCTGTATATATATATATATATATATATATATATATTTATATATATATCACCAGCTTATCTGCGCCCACTGCAGGGCAAAAGCCTCTTCCATTAATCTCCAATTATCCCGGTCCTGGGCTAACTGCGACCAATTTAACCCCGCAAACTTCTTGATCCCTTCTGCCCATCTAACTCTCTGCCGCAACCTTGCAACGCTTGCCTTCTATATGGATCCACTCTGTTAGACTTAATGAGCAGCACTTATCTTGCCCATTACATGCCCTGCCGACACCCATTTCTTCTAAATTTCTACTAATATGCCCTTAACACGCGTATGTTCCCTGACAAACTCCGCTCTCTTGTTGTCCCTTATTCTTACACCTATCATCCTCCGTTGTTCGCCTATCCGTTGTTCGCCTCCGTTGTACACCTATCATTGTTCGCTGAGTGGCCCTCAATTTAGGTTCAACCCTTTTAGTGAGCCTCCAAGTTTCTGCCCCATAGGTGAGTACCTGTAAGATGCCGCTGTCATACAGTTTCTTCTTCAGGGATAATGGTAGGCTGCCATTCATTATCTCAGAATGTCTGCCGTATGCACTCCACCCCATTCTTATCCTTCTAATTATCTCTGCCTCATGGTTGGGATCCGGGGTAACAACTTCGCCTAAGTAGATATATTCGCTTTCCACTTCCACTGCCTCGCCACTATTTCAATAGGCTGTGCTGCGCCAAGGTGATTGACCATTATTTTTCTGCATATTATTTTCAGGCCCGCGGTTCTACTCTGTTTGGTGCGGAAAGCATGCTTTTCAATTCGTCCCCCGAGTAACTTAGGAAGGCAACTTCATCAGAAAATATTAGGTTACTGAGGTATTCTCCATTAACCCTTACTCCCATTTGTTCCCAATCCAGGGTTCTGAATACTTCTTGTAAACATGCTATGAATAACATTGGGAAGAATTTGTCTCCTTGTCTGACACCCTTCCTTATGGGTATTTTACTGCTCTCCTTATAGAGGATGACGGTAGCTGTGCACCCATTTTAAATACCCTCTAGTATTCATAAATATTGCTCGTCTACCCCCTGGTTCCGTAATGCCTGAATGACTGCGGAGGTTTCGACCTAGTCAAATGCTTTCTTATAATCTATGAAGGCTTTATATAGGGGTTCAGTATGCTCAGCGGACTTCTCTATCACCTGACTGATCGTGTGAATATGGTCCATTGTTGAATAGCCTTTATGGAACCGTGCTCGTTCTTTAGGTTGACTGAAATCTAAGGTTGCAGAAATTCTGTTAGCGATTACCTTGGTAAGTACCTTGTAGACGACTGACAGTAAGCTGATCGGCCTGTAATGTTCATGTCCTTCATTTCCCCTTTCTTATGGATTAGGATGATGTTCGGGTTCTTCCATAATTACGGTACCCTCGCGGTCATTAGGCATTGCGCATACAGGTTTGCCAGTTTTACTAGTACAATGTGCGCGCCATCCTTCACGAGGTCTGCTGTTATCTGATCCTCACCAGGTGCTTTGCCCCTTTCATTTCTTTCAAAGCCTTCCTTACTTCTTCTGTCGTTACTGGTGGGATGTCTGAACTACTTTCTCTTTTGGCATTATCCTGGTTATCCCGGCTACTGTACAGATCTCTATAGAACTCCTCTGCTACTATGACTGTTCTATCCCTATTTATGATGACATTGCCTTGCTTGTCTTTAACTGCATACATCTGACTTTTCCTCACACCAAGACGCCTCTTCGCTGCTTTCTGACTACCTCTGTTCTTTACAGCGTATTCGATCTCCTCTCCATATTATACTTCCGCATGTCAGCTGTCTCACGCTTATTGATTAACTTCGAGAGCTCGACTAGTTCTATTCTGTCAGCTGCGGTAGAGATTCTAATGGTTTGCCGTTTCCTGATTAGATCTTTCGTCTCGTCTAGCCATAGTGCCCCCGACTTCTACTGCACACTCCGTGATAATGCGTGTAAGGTTGTCGCTGGCTTCCTGTGTCGTAGGCTCGGCTTCCTCGTTAAGGGCGGAATATCGGTTCTGCAGCGCGATCCTGAATTCTTCTACTTTGCGTCTTACTGTTAGCTCATTTATCGGCTTCTTTCGTACTAGCTTGTTACGGTCCCTCCTCAAATCTAGCCTAATTCGAGACCTTACCATACGGTGGTCACTGCACCTTACCCTTCCGAGCACTTCCACATCCTGCACAACGCCAGGGTTATCGCATAATATGAGGTCTATTTCATTTTTGTGCTCCCCATTCGGGCTCCTCCATGTCCACTTCCGACTCTCCCGTTTACAGAGGAAGGTATTCATTATGCGTAGGTTATTCCGTTCTGCAAGCTCAACTAGTAGGTCACCCCTGCTATTTCTACAGCCCAGACCATAGTTCCCAACTGCCTTGTCTCCAGCCTGATTCTTGCCTACTTTAGCATTGAAGTCCCCCATAACTACGGTATACTGTGTTTTTACTTTAGCCATTGCCGATTCCACATCTTCATAGAGGCGTTCCACTACTTGGTCGTCGTGGCTGGATGTGGGCGCGTAGCCCTGCACCACCTTGAGCTTGTACCTCTTATTGAGCCTAATTACAAGACCTGCTACCCTTTCGTTAATGCTATTGTATTCGTCTATGTTGCCAACTATGCTTTAATTGACTAGAGATCCCACTCCCAGTTCTCTTCTGTCCTCTAGACCACGGTAACATAGGACGTGTCCATTTTTCAGCACCGTAAAGGCTTCGCCTGCCCTCCTAACCTCGCTAAGCCCTATTACATCCCATTTAATGCCCTCTAATTCCTAGAACAACACCTCGAGACTTGCTTCGCTAGATAAGGTTCGCGCGTTAAACGTTGCCAGCTTCAGATTCCATTGGCGGCCTGTCCGGATCCAGGGTTTCTTAGCACCCTCTGCTGCGTCACAAGTCTGGCCACCGCCATGGTCAGTTGCTTCGCAGCCGCTGGGGACTGAGGGCCGAGGGTTAATTGGCGTATTCATGGGAGGTTGTGGCCGTTACTACACCAGGGTGGCCAATCCTGCTCTGGTGAGGGAGTGCATTACCGGCGATGGTCGCCGGGGTCAGGCCGCTCTCCAAGCCCCTTTGTGCAATTCCATCAATACGCGGATTTTTTTTTAATCCGGTGGGAATTGTCCGGCGCCGGGATTCGAACAACGGCCCTCCTGCACGCCAGACGGGTGTTCTACCTCTACGCCATCGCTGCAACCTGCTGTCAATCAATCAGTCAGTCAATAAATCAATTTTTATTCCGGGTGCCCAGGAACAACCCTAGTGACTTGCTATTGGCGCACCATATGCAAAACATTCTTAAAAACAAAGGAAAGTCTAGACGGTATAACACACCTTATACTGAATATAAAACAAAGGCTATAAAACAAGAAATAGTTACACAAAACAAAGCAAGCCACGAAATACAAGATAAAAAACTGTTGCAAGTTGTCGCGGACAACTGGGCGAGTCGATGTAATTTTGAAGAAAAAGACCGCACAAACCATGAGAAAACGATTGAGCGAGGACGACACGGACTGTGCTTGGTTTGGAGGAACGTTCAAACTATTACAAAAAGTTTGAATATTAGAACAAACTATTAGAACAAGTACACAAATACGCAATATGCACACAAGAGAAACAAAACAGTATCCTCATTAAAAGTTTCAAAAAATATTAAAAGTAGCTTAAAATGCAAAAACAAATTTCTTTGTAGGGAGCCGACAGAAGGTTCAGCGTGGAGGAAACGAGGCAACAAACGCAAAAAAAAACATGATGTACCCTTGAAAAAGTCAGTGAAATAAAACTTAAATATATAATCAGGACAGAAGGACGCTAAAGCTACAATAATTTTCAAGGTATTTAAAAACAAAGGAACACCGCTCCAGAATACATCAATAAGATCAGAATACTGACTATATCATCGACTAATCCTGCTGATGGGGCAACATCGGCTACATGAAACGCGCGCTCTAAATTCCCTAAATGTCCCGAGAAGTTTATTCGGCATGTTGAAGATGCTCAGTGAAACAAGGTCGTCTCCCAAGATACCGCCATGAATAAGTTTGTAAAGAACGATGAGGTCGGTTCGCATTCGTCGACACTAAAGGGTGGGAAAACTTCTAAGAAAAGACGTGCTACTGTTTGCGTCTTCTTGCACGTGACGGAAACGGTACTTACATTTATTAGCGAGCTTTTTTGTACCCTTTCATTACGGTCACTATTGGTCTTGCATGTTCCATTCCAGACAATTCATTCGTATTAGAGAAGTGGTAAGCATGGAGCGAGTGCATTTTTAAGAAAGGAGAGGACCTTGAAACCCTCTAAAAAAGCTGCAAACAGCAAACAGACATCAAAGAGACCATCGGGCACCATGTGAAACATCAGGCGATAGAGTCAAGTAAGGTTCAAACAGCACTCCGATGTCTCGACTTTAGGTCATCCTCAGTAATACTTTATTGTACATTATATGAATATTGCAACTGCTGCGTTTTTCGACTATGTGAAACAACTTTCTTTTGTTAGGGCTTCAAAATTAGATGGTTTCTAACGCAGCAACGATGAAATGACATGATGTCAGCCAGAAGAGAAGTGCGGTCCTCAGAATTACCCCTTTTCTTAAATATTTATCCTCATCACTATTCAGCAAAAACGAAAATTTTGGACGTCAGAAGCCACTTATTTAAGGAAAATAAAAACATGGCCAAGGGCCCCCACCCCACCCCTGGGGATTGCACTGGTTGCTTTGTACCTAAATGGTGCCTTACATTTCACACGTCCCCCACCACAGCCCTGGGGATTGCACTGGTTGCTTTGTACCTAAATGGTGCCTTACATTTCACACGTACACAGCAATATTGCTCCTGCAGATAGAAACATTGACCATTCACAATAGAAGAGTCGATATCTATCCGAACGAGCTTTGCAAGCAATAAACAGGAGGAGGAGAGGAGGAGGCAAAACGTTTTATTGAGCAAAAAAAGAAAAAGAAGGTGGGTGGCGTCCTCAGTTCAGGAAGCCACGCGCTTCCGCAGCCCGGGTGGCCCGGTTGATCTGTTGATACAGCGGCTGTTAAGCTCGTCGAAAACACAATATGGTCAGAAAAGCAACAAAGCGCGGATTAGTCCGACATTTGTTTGCATTTGAGTATTAAAAGGGCGGGTAGCTCGAGCAGCCGTTTGGAGTTCAGGTTCAAAAGTATTTTCACTGTAGCACAGACGCGTGGCCTCGGTGTTTGAGCGCTTTTTTTGTGGCTTGTCCAAAATAACGACCCTGTTCCCCGCCTTCATTGATGTACTTTCTTTTTAGTCCGCCTGGTAATGGGATCCCGGAGTTTTGTGAGAGTACTCGAGCGCTTTAATTACTCTGTCAGGTAACTTTCCTCGCAGTTTTGTTTTGGCCGAAAGAATGTCGCGCACGACGTGTGCGGTTTGAGGGGACGCAGCGGAGCGAGCGAATACTTTCTCAGCAGTCTGTGGGAACGCAGGAGGTAGAACACGGAACAATTTAGCTACGCATTCTTTTGTCTGCGTAACGGGAGAAAAATTCCCCGCATTTCCCCGAGGGGAAGAATGTGAAAGTGCGAATGCGCGAGTTGAATTTGCGCGGTTCGGTAATGTTCGCGAAAGAGAGATCACACACACACACACAACTACAAAGAAAGAAAGATGCATTTATTCACAGACACCTATTTGTGTTGTCGTTGTACTTGATTGCTAGAGCGGATCTCAGCTTTGAAATTTCGCGTCAGTACTCCTTTAAGCGGGTGCATTAGCCCTTCTCACGCCCGATTCCTGGCCAATCCCCCACGTGGGTATGTGTCATGTCAGCGGCCAGGCAGCGCGCGCCCATCTCCCCCCGTTGCCAAGGAAGACGAGGAGATTCCTGGCCAATCCCCCACGTGGGTATGTGCCATGTCAGCGGCCAGGCACGAGAATTCGCACGAGCGCGGACATCGCCGGTGGACGCAGGTTCAGGGTCGCTTAAGAAGTGCATTCGCACTTAAAAGGAAATGCGTGTTTCTCGTGCGGGGCAGTTTTTTCGCATCGCTCGAGCTGTCAGACGGAGGAGATAGAGAAGGGGTGGTTGTGAGGGCGCCCCAGTTGGGGCTCGGATGTCTTTGCGCGGGTGTTGCTCGGCGTTCAGTTAAGGTGTTCACGGCTAGCTGCATGCCTCCGATAATCACCCAGCTTTCCCTTCCCGAATACGTACGCGAATGATCCGGCAAAACCGTCGGAGGTTTATCGGGATCTGTTTTGTCTTCCTTGTCCGGGTATGTTGCAAGATGCCTTTCTCGGAGGGGATAGTTTTTATTTGACTGTTTGTCTCCTTATAGACCAAGAGGCATGCTTTGGTGTATCCTGAACTCAAGGTAGGTCAGCGCGTTCTTATTTGGGCAAGAGTTCAGAGTTGAGCTTTTATATTTGCTGAGCTTCTTTTGCCAGCCAATTTATTGCGCCAATATGTTGCGTTCGTAGACGCCCTCGCCGGAAGTGGTTGTAGGAGGCTGTTTTGTAGGGGATAGTCTTTGTTACAGTGTCAGTATACGTACGGTTCACCAAGCACTTTTGGTATTGCGTAAGCTGTGCTCAAGGAGAAGGACAAGCTGATCTCATTATTAGTTTTACCTCCAAGTTAAGGCCCTGATACTGCGTTTGCGTTTTTTTGGGGGCAAAAGCCGTAAGTACCTCTTGCATAAAAATCGCGTTTATTGTTGTCTGGTTTTCAAAATGTAATGGGATTTAGTCTACGATACAAAAGAACTTGGCCACGTTTGAAAATAAGAGCAAAGCCGGGAACGCTAACACACTACGGTGCCCCGACGTAACAACTGCCGACCTGGTAAACACCCGTATCTGCGGGGCTGATTTGTGTTTTTTTTCCTCGCTGCAAATGCGAGCGCCATGAATCGAATTTTACAAAAGCTCGATCAAATCACTTCCAATTTAGTGATGTAGCAACAACACACATTATTACTTATATGGCAACCCGCAGAAATTCTATATCACAAACAACGAAAAGCAGCGAATTACGACACCAGCAAGTCACTTGCACATGCCGATTGTTCCGCATTGGCGTTAACTGCTTTCCTTTTCCCTTCACCTTATTGTCATTTACGTTATAAAAAAACCACTCGCGCAAGAAAACGACATCAGCAAGATTCTGGAGCGAGAGTTGGTAACCTGACAAAACGTTTCGTTTCAACAAATTAGTGCCAGAACGGTGCGTCGTGTTTACCCGCCTTGCTGGCTCGACAGGGCAGGTAATCTGCTCTGGCGCATGAAATGGAAAAACACCGACTTAAAAACACCTGAATGAGACGTGTACCCATCCGTAAACAAACGAAGAGAACCCATGCGCTTCTGAACGCTTACCTTATCACGCGTGGTCGCAGTCGCCGTTGCATCGCTTTGCGCGCAGAAACTCTGCAGCTAGCTAGAGCGTTACTTTTCCGCGCAAACGCTTCTGGACACAACGAAACGGTCGCAGCCTGCTCAAATAAAGGACAAGGGCTTTGATCTTGGCGATGCATACAACATGTGTTAATCGTGTTTTCGCATCGCGACGTGGGGCGATGAGCGGGAGTTTTCAAACAGATCGCTGCATCGAAAACTGGCTGCATTGTGCACGCGCTCGAGAGGTACAAGTTCGTATTCGTCGTTTCAAAGATTGATTTATGCTTGCATTTTCAATAAAATCTCCTTCGCAGTCTGCGCCGTCCTGTCTTTCTTCCCAATACAGCCTGTTACTCTCCGTTTTGCTTGTGTCAAAACTGTTTACATTCCCCCATCTGTGCGCCTGGCGGCGTAGCTGCTGCGCGCGTCTTCTCGCGCCCACCACGAAAAGAAATGCACAGAACACATTCCACAGAAACTTGCAATATGTATCGCGTAAGCCAGGAAACAATGCGGGCATGTTCTACTTACAAATGGCTAACAAGCGAAGCTGTAACGTGCCGGCGGTGTTTGCAATAACCGCGTTGACCCGGCGGCACCCCCCCCCCCCCCCCTACCCGCCGTTGTCGTCTGAGCTGTGCTTCGCGGATGAGCTCGCTGCGAACCCGTTCTGCTGCGAAGCAGAGTCTTTTTTGTTGCGCCCTTCCCACTTACGAGAATCGGTATGCGCGACAGTACAGGTATACGGCATGCACGAACCCCGCCTCCGTTTGCTTACTTCAAACTCTTCTCTAACATGTTTTTCCGCATGTGCATGAGATCGCGCTAGTTTCGTCGTGCACGGGACGGTTGCATTGTCGTTACGCTTAGCAATATGAAGCTTCGCTTTAAAAAAATTCTTCTATAAATGTACCCGCTGACACAAACGTCACGCAACTAAATTGGCGACACTAAAATGCCGACGGTACGTCAGCACAGGCCAATCACGAATCGACTCTTGTGTCGCGTATTTTCCTGCATCCTCGCTGTCGATTCGCGAACGCGTAGCTCGTACGTAGTTCGTTAGTTTTTCCGTCCGCGATGCTTCCTTACCATGAACAGACAAAGATAATGCCTAATTGAAGGAGAGCCAACCTTCATATAGATTATTTTGATGTACTTGGTACTCTGTCGTTAATGACAGTGTATTTAAAGGGGCTATGAAGGCAGCAGTCAAGTTTGGTTCATTCAAAATATTGCCTCATTAGAATCATGCTGAGAAAACTTTAACGTAAACTTCGCTCACATGAGCTGTATAATTAGAAAAAAGGGAGTGGCCATGCCATCCACTAGCTCATTTACTACAACAGAATCTATCATGTCATACCAGCCATCTCTGCGAGTGTAGGAGGCCGGAAGAAGCAAACGCAAATTAGGCGAAATAGAGCGGAAAAAACTATAAGTTTTTTGTCGAACGATCTATCGGCGCCTAAATTTAGAGCACATTCTTTGTATATATGAGCAAGAATGCTGGGAAAAACCGTGGAAGTTACGAAAGCACACGTAAACATACAAGTACTGACGCGTCCTGCTGCTGGTACTGCGCGCACTATGCTTCGCTTAGATGCACAGCACTGCGGGGCTTTGGGTTACCTCAGACCATAGAGTTTCATACTAATATACACTAGAGGGAAATCTGGCGCCACTTTCTAGGGGCGCCACGCTTCAGCGAGCGTTCCGTCATGTACCGGGCAGGCACGTTCCACTTGTCCTTGGCATGGCTCACGAACAGGCTGGAAAGTTGCCTCTTGCTGCAAAAGTGCAACAATATTACTGCAGCAGATTAATCGAATTTGTTTCGGTATTATAAAATAAAGTTCGAGAAAGATGTATTTGTCAGGGATTATTTCGAAGCTTCGTGCAAGATGAACAAAGAGCAAAGTTAACCATTTTTATTGATTTTGGCTTCAAGACGAAAAAGAAGCCATGTGGCTAACCAAGCCAACGAAGCGAGGAACGTCGCTAGCTGCAAGGGCGCCGCCCACGGCGGCCCGCGAATGCAGCACCAGATTTCCCTCTAGTATATATATTAGTATGAAACTCTATGCCTCAGACGACACTGGCCGATTGATGCAAGCGACGGTGTCTTACGTGACCATATTTGTCGAGTGAGCACCATGTCTCACGAAACTATTATTTTCTCCGTGAACAAAACCAGGGCAGATTTAAATACCATGACACACCCACCGAAGGCAGAAAACTGGGTTGCCGCGGTCTGATGGCGCCATCCAGGTTGACTAACAGTAATCAATTATCCACTCCACATCAAGTTTAGCTGAAGGACCTGTTCTTATGATGCCGTTGCAAACGTCGTTCAAACACACGTTTTCGTGCGAGTATCAAAATTTCAGCCTAAATTAATTGATTTGGGAGGGAATAAAGCATCTTTCGCTTCCGGAAAAGCGCGGAGGGCACTATCGAACACGAAATATTTCGAAAACAAACTCGTATCTTATCGTCATGGCCCCTTTAAACAGGAATACTATGTTGCCCGAGACTGCAGACAACTGCTTGAGCATTCAATGCTTCATTTATTGGCTCAGCATGTTGCCATGACTTCTTTCAGATTTGATAGGTTGATTCTGGAAAGGATTGCACTTGAAGATAAATCCTTCATAAGCTGACTTTGAGAGGACGCGTGCGCAAGCGAGATTGGTTGACTGTCACAAGAACTGCTGGCCGGTAAGCGGATTTTCAGGGACATAAGAGGCTTTTTCCTTCGCTAAATAATATTTTAACTTTGTTCTCACGGGGATGAAACACACTCCAGCCTTCCTTCAATCTTCCCAAAGAGGATTTTAAAACGTAAGCGGCGGGATTAGTATTCGAATCGTGAGAAGTACTTCGCCCAAAGCAATGGCCACATTCATTGAGTAGCAATGAATCGAAAGATTTTTTGGGAGTGTTTGCAAGCGCTTATTCTGAAAGCCCTCAGGCGAGAACGCCAAGGACAAAAAGACAGAGACAAGGTGTTCCTGATCATCATCATCATCATCATCACCAGCCTATCTACGCCCACTGCAGGGCAAAGGCCTCTCCCATTATTCTCCAATTATCTCGGTCCTGTGCCAACTGTGACCAATTTATCCCCGCAAACTTCTTGATCTCATCTGCCCATCTAACTTTCGGCCGCCCCCTACAACGCTTGCCTTCTCTAGGGATCCACTCTGTTACCCTTAATGACCAGCGGTTATCTTGCCTTCGCATTACATGCACTGCCCACGTCCATTTCTTCTTATTAATTTCTACTAATATGTCTTTAACACCAGTTTGCTCCCTGACCCACTCCGCTCTCTCCTTGTCCCTTAATGTTACACCTATCATTTTCCGCTCCATTGCCCGCTGAGTCGTTCTCAATTTAAGTTGAACCCTCTTAGTGAGCCTCCAAGTTTCTGCCCCGTAGGTGAGTACCGGTAAGATGCAGCTGTCATACACTTCCTTCTTCAACGACAATGGTAGGCTGCTATTCATTATCTGATAATGTCTGTCATATGCACCCCACCCCATTCTGATCCTTCTAAGTATCTCTGCCTCATGGTTGGGATCTGGGGTCACAACTTGGCCTAAGTATATATATTCGCTTACCACTTCCACTGCCTCGCCATCTATCTCAAACTGCTGTGCTGTCCCGAGGTTATTGATCATTACTTTAGTTTTCTGCATATTAATTTTCAGGCCCACGGTTCTACTCTGTTCGCCGGTGCGGAAAGCATGCTTTGCAATTCGTCCCCAGATTTACTTAGCAAGGCAACGTCATCAGCAAATCTGAGGTTACTGAGGTATTCTCCATTAACCCTTACTCCCACCTGTTCCCAATCCAACGTTCTAAATACTTCTTGTAAGCATGCTGTGAATAACATTGGAGAGATTGTGTCTCCTTGTCTGACACCCTTCCTTATAGGTATTTTACTGCTCTCCCTATGGAGGATGATGGTAGCTGTAGACCCATTGTAGATATCCTCTAGTATTCTTACATAATGCCCATCTACCCCCTGGTTCCGTAATGCCTGAATGACAGCTAGGGTTTCGACCGAGTCAAATGATTTCTCATAATCTATGAAGGCTATATATAGGGGTTCGGTATACTCAGCGCACTTTTCTATCACCTGATTGATCGTGTGAATATGGTCCATTGTTGAATAACCTTTACGGAACCCTGGTTGTTCTTTAGGTTGACTCAAATCTAATGTTGCAGAGATTCGGTTAGCGATTACCTTTGTAAATACTTTGTAGACAACTGACAGTAAGCTGATCGGCCTATAATTTTTCAAGTCCTTCATGTCGCCTTTCTTATAAATTAGGATGATGTTCGCATTCTTCCAAGATTCCGGTACCATTGCGGTCATTAGGCATTGCGTATACAGGTTTGCCAGTTTTTCAAGTACATTTCTCCGCCATCCTTCAAGAGGTCTGCTGTTATCTGATCCTCACCAGGTGCTTTGCCCCCTTTCATTTCTTTCAAAGCCTTCCTTACTTCTTCGGTCGTTACTGGTGGGATGTCTATCTCCTCTGAACTACTGTCTCGTTCGGCATTGTCCTGTATGTCCCGGCTGCTGTACAGATCCCTATAGAACTCCTCGGCCACTGTGACTATTTTATCCCTATTTGTGATGACATTGCCTTGCTTATCCTTAAGTGCATACATCTGATTTTTCCCCACGCCAAGACGTCTCTTCACTGCTTTCAGGCTACCTCCTTTCTTTACAGCGTATTCGATCCTCTCCATATTATACTTCCGTATGTCAGCTGTCTTACGCTTATTAACTTCGGGAGCTCGGCTAGTTCTATTCTGTCAGCTGCGGTAGAGATTCTCATGGTTTGCCGTTTCCTGATTAGATCTTTCGTCTTCTGTGAAAGTTTACCAGTATCCCGTCTAGCCATAGTGCCCCCGACTTCTACTGCACACTCCGTGATAACGCGTGTAAGGTTGTCGCTGGCTTCCTGTGTCGTAAGCTCGGCTTCCTCGTTAAGGGCGGAATATCGGTTCTGCAGCGTGTTCCTGATAATTAGTATTAATACTATTATTAAGCGAACCTTGGGTGGTGGTGGTGGGGGTTGTGTGGAATCAGGCGGACCTTGTGTCCCTATGGTTCTATGTACTTTTGATGTCCAAGCACAAAGTCGGCGGAAACTGCGCTAGTAGCGCCAGGTCGGAAAACCAGAAAAGCTGGCGGCGCCTCCTCCTTCGTGGGACACCGGGATTATGCACCTCGTATGAATTTTCGAACTTCCGCTGAAAGTTCTCTATGATTGGCAGACCCGCATCATTTTGTCCGCAGCCTTTCACATCTTCCCCAAAGTGGACCGCGTTAGTATGCGCTAGAACCGGCGGCAACCGGATTCGCGAACTCGGCTGTCTGTAGCGCGAACTCAGAGTCTGAGCTCCCCCTTGAGGTGTGAACGCATGTGAAGTGGCTATTAGAATAGCACGACAGAGATCACGCCACGAAAGCTTGGCGTAGCGTTCTCAAACGTGGAGCTGGCAGACTCTGGGGCCCCTCGCAGCCCTTAGTAGCTTCTTGTAACACAGTTTTTAATTTCAACCCTTACCATCAAAATGGCAGAGATTCACCCAAACAGAGCAAGTAAAAGTGCAAGAGTATTCATCGCTATTAGCGTCACCCTAGAAACTAAAGGTGTTATTGTGTCACTTCCTCAAGTGTTTAAAACCTTTTACTGATAATTGCATGAAGTTTTCACCTGGGCATTCCTTTGCCGAGATCTTTGGCCCTACCAGTTATTTTCTTTGGCGAAGGTGTTCATCCAGATTTACAGCAGAGTTCCTAAAGACAGCACTGTAATCGGGATGAGCATATTGAATTTCTTCCTTTCAATGCACCAGGAAAACAAAATGATACTGCATGGCTTCTGTTCGGCGTCATGGATTTTGAATTTCATATTGGGCATTGGCTCAGTAGTTTCGGTTGTGGCGATAAGATTTGTACCTTAGATCACATTTCCGTAGTGAAAGAACATTGCAAACCATTATAAGTTTCTTTCTTCACCAACAGCTGCAGCGAAAGTTTTCCTGTGGTTTGTAGCTTACAATTAAAAACGTCTAAAACCTTGACAGCTGCTGACTAATTTCGTTATTTAAGAAAATCGCTTTGACTGGTCGCACTGTGAACATTGGGGAAACAATTTTGTTGAACATCATGGCTGAGTGGCGCAACCTATTTCATTTTTTTTTTTGCGAACACCCTGAAGATAGCAGAGAAACCCTGTGGTTTCTGCATTTGCTAGGAATAAGTGTTGTATTGCCTTATTTGCAAATAAGAGGTAATGGAGTGCTCTTCTCAATGTGAGCTTTTTTTACGCCAATCAGCGACGTCCATTACGATCTTGATGGCGACGGAGTGAAACGTTTTTTCAATAAAAGAGGGTTGACGTTGCAGCCACTTCCCTGTGGTAAAAAAGGCTCCCCGCTTAGAGAAGTAGAGGATATACGACGCGCGGTTTGGTGTCACGGCACTGTTTTGGCGTGCAATAACCAGCACAGTATAACAACGGAGAATATTGGAGCTCCTGTTGATTATTTCAGCGTATATTTGCTAAGATTTCATAAAAGCTGTTTTCGTGGCACTGCAGCTCACGGTACCAGAGCATGAAGATCAATTCATAACAGAAAGTTTCAATATCAAACCATAAACATTCGGATCTCACAAGTTCGAATCAGAATCTTGAGCTTTATCAGTCGTTCCTCTTTCCCTTAACCAATAGACATGCGTGCATACTGTTCCTGTTTTTGTTTACAAGCAAGCTCACTCACTATGGCTACGTCATGTGTAAACAAATTAACCAACACGTAAAAGCGCACTGTGAGATGCTAACAGTGAAATTTGGTGTGCGCTAGTTTATGATGCTCCGACAGTCTTCAAGAGCGCTGTATAATGGCAGTTTCTGTTTAGTCAGTAAAGTTGTAACTTTACCTTGTCTGTAACTTGGCTTATGACAGCATTTTTGTTGGTACTATACCTGTGACAGAATAAACGTAGCGGTTCGAGGCGATGCTTGTTGGTTTCTTAAATTAGGTTCCAACGTTTCCTCTTTCTAAAACACATGCCTGTTTTGTTAGCATATAAAAATGACTGGAAGTGCGCATCTGGTTTAGCCTTAGGACAACCACTCTATGATTTATGGTATGCAACTTCATCCACCCTATCTTTCTTTCTTCTTTCTTCTAGGAACGCGTGGCTGGAGCCCAACAGAGATTTAAACACATGCAAACAATACAACAATCGGACGAAGGCCTGATCCCAAATAGGGTTTCGCTATAGAGGCGAAAGAAATCCATGACAAGGCGATAGTACCGAACGAAATAGAGAACCCAGTCGTCAGGTTTTAAAACTAAAGCTAAGAATCTTTTCGCAGGAACAGGGAATTTACACCTCGTGCAATGTTATGTTTTTTTCTCCTTTTCGTTGCAAGAACTTTGCATTTCTTTCCGCGACAACGTTATGGACAAAGGCTCGTGAAGCTGCGAATTTCAGCCTCATGCAAAATCTTTTTTTGTACAGTTGCCTGGTTCAGATGCATTCGGTTCTTTATTTATTATGTTCACTGGATGATGTAATTATTTAAATAAATAATAACTGATTACTTTGTGGATTGATTGATTTCAGGAGACATTTTTGTGTTCGTTTCGTTTGCCGTGCGCCATTGGTTTTATGATGAGACGCAAGGACCGGCGCAAATATTACTGGATAATATTTTAAAGGTTCAAACGCCCTCCATACTCAGAGACCACGCAAGTAGACTCCAGGCTGCGCCCGTACTTCGCGTGCTTTTCCTCATAAAATGCCGCGTAAGCGTCTGGACTGCTTCGATTTTGCTCTAACAGCGCATTCTTCGTCTCACTGACATTTCACATCCTAATGTCCTGAAAGAAAGAAGTTCTATGTCTCAATCTATTCGAACTACCGTTGAAATATAATGTTCGAAGTACAATATCGGCCGCATCACAGTCACTTTAATGACACGCATTCTATACATGGGTATTTTCTTATAACCTCAAACTAAGTGCGTATTTTTTTACAATTTTTACTTATATTCTACTAATACACACTAGTATTAGTAAATCATGCCGTGGACGTTCAAGCTCGCTTGGCGTTTTCTCTTTTATCTTACAGGTTTGTCGCCGCGAGAGGGGGTTATGCCATTCAGACACCACCTATAACACAAGGATAACTGCGAGGAAGCGCTGCTTACGGAATAGAAGGGACAACAAAGTGCGCGTGCCGTGGTTGGCAAGGATCGCGGGGAGGAAAGACGTGAGGAGGAAGAATACGGTCGTGGCACTGGAAAGCAGGAAGAGCGAGGTTCGGGGAGCGACCTGCCGGACGCTAAGTTCGGGGAACGTCCGCTCCGAGCAGCGCCTTCCTCCAGGAAGCTCTCTGCTGGGTGTGAACGCCCAAGATCTTCGCGCCGAGCTACGTCAGGTGTCTTTGAGCCACTTCGAGTAGCACCGTCGGAAAGGCTCTGGAGTCGTTCAAGCAACAAGCTCTTCCCATCGGCCGGCAGCACCGCTACCGACTAGTGCACCGCGCCAGCACACCGCTCAAGCACAATGACCAGCCACCGAGCACAGTGCACCGACCCAGCTCACCGGCGTCAGCGACTCCCACCCGCGAGCGGGAAATATTTTGGGGCGGGAACTTTCTTTCGTATGACATTCCCTCTTTGGAGTAGATAAGGTTACTGGTCATTTATGTATCTTCTCAGTTATGCGACCCTTGAACATATAGTCTTTTGTCCGTCGCCAAACCTGCCTCACGTCCTTTCCACTTTACAAGCCCTAACCTCCTCATCTACAAAACTACCCGCATCACAACAACGTGATAATCTTTGTAGTATTGTTAATTGTTGCCCTGTGTAGCCCCTTAAGACACATATCAGCTACATTTTTTTAAATTTGATTTATGAAATTATAACGAAACATACGATTTAGCACACTTCATTTCACGCTGCAAGAAAATGATTATTTCAAGAATACCGTTGACGACATCAGTGCTCTAAGGACATCGAAAAGGGTGGAAGTATTTTGTTGTGCGGATCTATCTGTTCTTCTATGAACCCACACGCAAAAAAAAAAAACTACCGTAGAAAAAGCTAAAGTTCAAATGCTGTAGGTTGATATTTTTACTTGAATGAGTTGTGCGCTCAAGAACCTAAATGTAATTGTCAAACGGTTATTTCTTTTTCACATTCTGAAAGGTGCAACAGTACGAAGCCATCTGAAAATTTTATTTGAAGCGCTTAATTTTATTTAATTCCCCATCCCCCTTCTCAATGCGTAAGTAGGTTAGTTCAGCATGTTGGTTAAGTGTTTACTCTGTTGGCCCAGAGAAGAGACTGCTTAATGGCAATCTAGCATGGATAAACAAACAAACAAACAAACAAACAAACAAACAAACAAACAAACAAACAAACAAACAAACAAACAAATAAATAAATAAATAACATAAAAATAAAGAATAAGAAAGTAAATTAATAAAAAGCAAATAAATAAATTCGCAACTAAAAACTAAATACGAACGAACAGTAAAAAAATAGGTGAATGAACATATTCAGAGACCTGGGCGGGAGCGGTGTTTATTGTAACGCTCTAGCAGAGAGAATGGGCAACAAAAGATAATGATAATTTTTCACAGACATCAGGATAGAACGCTGCCGTAGGAAGTAGTGATAATAATTACGCACAGATGAAGACAAAGAGCCAGTATTGTTCTACGGAGTTTTCTCACAGACTGATTTTCGTAACCGCGGATAGCAGTGTGGTGAAAAACGCTGACAATACAATAAAATTAGTAAATGAATACAAATTGTGAGCTTTACCGTATCCGAGCGAAACTAAGATAAACCTTCGCTCAAGATTCCGCCAAAACGCGTTTTCGAGCCGTAGCTGTTTTTGCAATCGAGTTCGATGTCTTAATAGCGCTCTCTGTCTGAACTGGAGAGTCGTATTTTATTGGCCCTTGTCAGCAGAAATCGAGATGTTGACCGCTTCTGTTTGCGAAAGTTGCTCAAGTCCCTTGGCTTTTCAAAAAAAAGCACTACCGGTTCCGGTCGCATCAGTGGATTAGCACGACCGAAATCAGGCCACTTCGCCTCCCTCGTTTCCCTCACCACCGTCACCTTTACTTTCTTTCCTTCCTGAGGCGTGGGCGAATCGGGAGGCGTGCAACTGGCTCATTGCGTCTTTGCGATAATCCCTCAAGAGAGGATTATCAGCGAACGGCTGCAGCATCGATGCACGCTCGAGCGGAAAACAAACGAAGGGGGGCTGCGGCAGCTAAACATTGGGAAATTATTTACGACAGCTAGAGTGCCTCGCGGCCTCGTCCGAGTTTTCCGGTAAACACTCGGAGAGCGGAGAGGGCACGGAAAAAAGAAAGTGTGTTTACTGGGAGAGCAGCATTGCTGCCATGAGTGCGACCCGAGTCGCATGGGGGAAAGACAGCTTAGCAGATACTAACAAGGGTTTCTCTAGTGGCGGGGGCGGTAATTGATTCAGTCGAGCAAGGAGTATTCTCCCCGAGTGAGAGTTTGTTTTCGCTGGTTTCAGAAATATAGATACAAGACAAGAAGTCCAAACATCTTTATTAACTCCTATTTACTGAGCTACGTGTCATTTAGGTTTCGGTTCCACTCGCTTCTAATCCTTCCTTACGTGCCTCAGTGGCTAAGGCGTTGCGCTGCTGAGCACGAGGTCGCGGGTTCGATTCCCGGCCGCGGCGGCCGCTTTTCTGATGGAGGCGAAGAGCAAAAACGCCCGTGTGTACGAGATTTCGGTGCACGTCAAAGATCCCCAGGTGGTCAAAATTAATCCGGAGCCCTCCACTACGGCGCGCCTCATCGCCTGCGTTGCGTCGGCGCGGTAAACCCTACAATCAATCTATCAATCCTTCCTTACGTGCGTATTTCACCAAATGGCCTTACTTATTTCTTCAGCTTTACAGTATCATCGCCCGTAAAAACTTCAATGAACGGGGCTTAACGCACCTTTCAAATTCTCCAAGCGGCGTCAATAACCAAGGCCCTCGACGAGTCCCGGTCCCTCCCCTTCCACGGAATTACGCCATCAATGCTGCTCCTGAAGGTCGTCCTTCCGGGATAGTGTGATGCCTGGAAAGCATTGCTGACACGTCTGCTCTTAATGGTGGAGGCACTCGTTCACGCAGAACTCAACTTTGTGAATGTTCTTCAGCCACAATGACGAAAGAAACGGCCGCACTCGGCACCCCCTTGGTCTTTGGGAAGTGGAGTGCACACTAGCCCTTCTGGCACCCGCTCAAAGAGAATTTTACAGTTACCGAGGAAAGAAGAGTGTGCGTCACCACAACGCCCCCAGAACGAGCAACGTGCAAATTTCGCGAAATACGAGGCACAGAAAGCGGTTAAAATAAAAAAAATATAGAATCTGCGCCGGTACAGCAACGCACATGTACGCCTTGAGCTGTTGCCCAAGCGCAAAAAAAGCACACATTCGTGCACTTGTACAAATAGAAGAAATTTCACCTTCGCTGTACCAAACGTTCTTGAAGTTTAGGCACAAGCTGTTTTGTCATGCCATTTTGTTTTGTGTTTGTCATTTTCTTTCAGTATCGTGGCATTACACTATGCATGATCAATTAGATGCAGTGATGACCCGTACGAGGAATAAAAATTGCCATTCTAGGTTAAGAAAACCCCATTTTCTACCAATTTTCCCGGAGGTATTACTAATAAGTTTACTAATATTACTTCCGTGCAGATTATTTAGTTTCCGAGAGCTTCGACAGAGGTTGAGTATTCTTTCAGCTAGTTTGCGCTGAGTTACATCAGAAACGCGCTCAGTTAGACTGTTCAGACGAGAAGGCCTGCAAAAGATAATACATAAAGCAGTTAAAATAACCAGATCCCAAGAACTGGATTTTTCTGTCTTCGTAACAGCGGTCAGTAGACAGAAGCAGCAAGTGTCCGTAGTACGTATACTCCTCAATAAACGCTGACTTCCTGGCGTGATGGCAACCCTACAGGTAGCGGGATGATGATAGTGGTGAAGATGCCTTGAAGGACTTCAAAGAGAGAAATGCGAATAGGAGCGTATTTTTTTACATTTAATATGCGTTTGAGATGGCACAACACAGCTTGTTGGCACCACCGGCACCAGAACAAACAAGGAACGAGTCTCAACACGAAAGTACTAAACTGGTTAAGGTTATCCCCACGCTAACAAAAAGTTGAAAGGCACGCACAAACAAGCAAGATACAACTACAAACTTAGAGGTTTTTGCAAACGTATTAAGCCAAATTGGAGGTTGGTAAAGGAATTAAAAGGTATTTACTTAATTCTAACTGCTCGTATTGGTGTTATGAAAAAGGTTGTGATTTACTTTGCTTGTTTTTTAGTGTTATCGATTATTCCTGATGCTGCAGCTTGCTAGTCGCACTCTTGAATATTGTTTTAAACACCTTGATGGCACGCAAGGCCCAGAAAGAATGAGTCGTCTTAGGAGATAATCTCCTATTGCATCTCTAGAACCAATCCGGCAAGCTCTGCAACCGTAGTTCCGCAACTCCGTGTGGTAGTGACGGTTACTTTAAATACAAATGACGGCTCTTGCTTGCATAGAGGTTTGTGGCAGCCGGTTATTTTGTTGCACCCTGCGCGTGGTCTGTAAGAATAGTTCGACCTATTCGCCAATTTGTACGGAACCATAGAGTTCCTGCAGCAGTGCCCGACCCTGACGCAATATACCGGGGGATCAAAGTTAAGTCGACAGGTTTTTTTTTAAATGCGAATGCATTTCTTAGTCGGGGGTTGTCGTGCGTTCTGTGCCGGCGTCCGCACGCAGGTATTATCTCTCCGCGCTCCTCCTCGCCCCTAGCAACCGGAGCAGGTGGTAGCTCGGGCGGGAGTAGCGGAGGGCAAGGGGACAGGAGGAGCGCGTGCGGGCGTGTGAGGGCGCTCGCATCGCGGAGCTCGGGCGGAGTAGCGGAGAGTGAGTGGAGAGGAGGAGCGCGCTCGGGCGTGTGAGGGCGCTCGCATCGCGGAGCTCGGCGGAGAGAGCTCGCGCGCGGGGCGGGCGTGTTGCGCGGGTCTCTCTCTCCTCTCCGCGTACCCTCTCTCCGCTCGCTGCGCTCGAAAAAATATATATAAATGCAGTGGAGAGCGCGCCTCTCTCCGTGACTGCTTGCCGCAGCGCACTCATCGGTGCACCCAATGCATTCGCATTTCCGCACGATCCCCTTCGGGGAGGTGGGGGGGAGGGGAGGTGGGGGGGGGTGGGGGGATACAGTGAGGTTATGCGCCCAGGAGGACACATATACAGGAGGTAATTATTGATTTCCGATGCTTAATTAACTAAAATTGATTAATAACTTTTTAGTGGTTACAGTAACCAAGCATGTTGGTATTGGAAAGTTAGACGCAATCATGTTTCTACGCAGTTTCAATTGGCAGAATTCTTCCAGCGCATCCGTAGTCCGAGATATCAAACGGCGAGGTTCAATTGCTGTTCGCATGATTACGCATGCAAGACAGTCTTCACCGGCGCAAAGCTCCTCCATTCTGTGACATGACTGCTGTGTACGGTGTTTGGTTCGACCAAGGGGTGGAGGCACAAGAAAAAGTGATAACTGGCACCCATTCATTCTTGGCTGGCGTTATCGAAATCAGCAGTACTCGGAACCGCTATCGAAACACAGAACAAAAGGGAGGAGCTATGCGCCGGTCTTGACTTCTAGCATGCGTAATCATGCGAACGGCAATTAAACTTTGCCGTTTCATATCTCGGACAACGGATGCGCTAGAAGAATTCTTCAAACTGAAACTGCATGGAAACACGATTGCATCTAACTTTCCAATACAAACATGCCTGGTTACTGCAGCCCTTAAAAAGTTAATTAATCAATTTTAGTTAATTAAGTCACCTACATAAATGATTATTTCCTAATTATGTGCACCCCTGGGCCCTAACCAAACTGTAGAGGTGGGCTTCGCGTAAATTTAAGCGCAAAAACCTGTCGACTTAACTTTGATCACTCTGTACAATAGTTCCACGGCTGGTTGCTTCGTCTCTGCAACTTACCTACTTTTGTTCAATACCTCAGTGTCATATGACGTCTACTATGTGAGAAATTAACATCGTCATAACGTCACGTGTGTCTACCGCCGTTACAATGTTTTTCCTTAAATGATTCTTTCACAGCGAAGTGACCGAAAATGACGCTGACAATATTGCCGTGGCTTCACCCAAGACGCTACTTAATGAGGTTCGACAAAGCCGAACTGATGTACCCTTTTTTGCGACTAATTCAAATATGACGATTTCGAGGTTAATTACTGTCTTCCATTGTTTTGTATTAGAACCGATTGCTAAGTCTCCGCGGGTCCACTAATAATAACTGGTCGGCAACAGTCAAGAAGATTTTGAAAGAAAAGTATTCAACTCTAGCGGCTTAATTTTAGCTACAGGCAATCATTTTTTGCTACACAAATTCGCTAAAAATATGATGTCTTGAAGGCGAACCTAATGAAGACAAGACACGGCACATAAGCCCTGCTAACGCACCGATGTCTGCGCTTCCTGTTTTTGGTTAACTTGATTTTTGAATCTTAATATCGACAAATCACAACTAACAATTAACAGAAAGACTATTTCTAAGTACTGTTGGCATGAGAGCCAACAGGATATGTCCTCGCGATCTGGTCTGTCTGTGACAAAACGTTCCGTAAATGCGTCCCAGGATCAAAGCGTTCCGCAATGTTGCGGTAACCTCAGGTGCAGTTCGTACAATTGGATTTTTACTGTGCTTTCTGACTATTTTTTGTCAATGGTTGAGTTGGTTTAACTACCGGCTCGGAGAAATGAAAATGCACCAGTGATACCAATGAGACATTTTATTTAACTACAACAAGGAAGGAAGGAAGAATGTACAAGAAAGGCAGGAACGTTAACCTGGCTAGAGCCTAGTTTGCTATCCTGCACGTGGGAAAGGGGAAATGGGCAAAAAAGAGAGGAAAAAAAAGAGGAAAAGTTGGAGCAGACAGGTATGCCCAGCACTGAGGCACTGACAGTGGTTGACACTGGAGGCTCAGTCCATTGCCTAGTGTTCAAGTTCGTCGCCCGTAGAAAACGTAATAGTTTCTTAGTCGCCTTCTGAGCATATGACTGAGAAGGCCAGTGGCACGGAATCTTCTCCTCCGAAAATGGCCGCCGAGAGTCTAAGTTCCTCAGTGCTGATGACAGCTTCTTCCTTGCAGGCGAGTAGCGTGAGCACTCGCATAAAACGTGGCGTATCGTCTCCGATATGATCACTAACAGACAGAGCACGCGTTTGATTAAATACCCGCGTTGCATTGCCTCTGTAACTCTACGTAACCTCTTAATTTCTTCTTTCTCCTTGCCTTGCGTTTTGCGTATCGGGCAAAACATGTCAATTCACTAAAGTTGGTTTGTTATTAGGGAAAGCGTTTGCTATGAAGGAAGCGCAATCACTACAAAATCTGGTATAACCATCTTCAGCACTACAACCCACACCCCATCTCTCAGAAACGATGCAAAAATTAGGACCAATTATGCACTTTTTGCTACAAACTATCGATCGCGGTTGTGAACATAACGCTCTAATTCAATCTAGCCTTGAGTCATTTTCCGCAGCCTGATATCAAGCCTTAGAGCAGAGCGTCTTCCTACCGAAGGTATCATCTAGCAGCGATAGTAGTCCATAAGACCACTAATGTAACTGTAATAAACAGTGTAATGTAGAATGTAACTTACAACATCAGTCGTGCAATAATAAAACGTATCATTAGAAATCAAAATATTTTTGAAAACAAAACAGTACCATCTTGTACCTCATGCAACACGGATTTCAAAAGTACACATAAGCGAGATTCTAGAGAATTAAATATAGGTCCCGCAAAGTCAGTATTTTTTACATCTGTATTGACGAATTATTTACTGTCTCCTCATGGATTTGTGGTTGCATTTCACACAACAAAAGGAATAAAAACTTCAGTGCATATATATCAATTCTCAGTTATTACTTTCAATAAAAGATTAACGCGAACATTGCCAAGAACACGTGTTCTTAAACAATTTGGAGCGTTATCGTGCTTAGTGGTATACGCCTCAGTAAACTTGGAAATCATTCAAAATGAGACGCTTCAATTCATGCACTCCAAGTATTCTAAACGCTGTAGCGAGACTCCTATGCACGCATAGGCGTGAGTTGCAGCTCTATTTTCATATTGTGACATATTTGCTGCGAAGTGTTTCAAGCTTCGATAGAGAGAGAGAGAGAAAGACTTAATTATGGCAAGCCGGGAGTGGGAGGTCGGGATGCGCAGAGCCTCCACATCCCACCCACGTTCACGACGTCTTCTGGACTAGGCCCCGCCGGCGTCGGCGTGAGCGGTGCGCGATAGTATGAGTTCTATAAAAACAAAGAACAATTACATTGTGAAATCCTTCCGCAACTAATCTTGGACAAACCCGATAAACCTATCGTGCCTTACAACACGGGCCTGCATTTCTTTAAGTATCTTTTTCTCCCTCGTCTACGTGAAACTTGAAATTGTCATTTGGGGTGCATTGTAGACCGCTTATGTGTAGATAAGTTTGTAAAAAATATGTAACCTTGTTCTGAAGTACTATTATGAGCAATATGAAACGGAACACAGGACCGCATAGAAAACACCCTCATACCCAGCTATGCAGCGGCCGCCTTCGGAAACAAAGTGGAAAGGGCGACGCTGTTCTAACAACTGTTCCCATTTTCGCCGTGCATCTTATCGGCTGTCGGACGATAGCATATTATCGGCGAAATGACGTAAGCTGCTGCTTTCTAGAAATCCCAGCGTGGTGGGAGTGCCAACAGTTAGTGGAAGAGCGCCCTCCTTTCCCCTTTCATTTTTCACAGCTCCATTCGCGTATCGCTCCGGGTCTGTTTCGAGGCTGTTGGCCACGCGTTCTGAGTTCCATTTCATATTGCTCATATTAGTGCATTTTCAATAGTGAATTCGTATGGATGATTTTTTGGTCTCTACAGCAGTTCAGAATTTTGTCCACAAAGAGGTGTTACGTCTTTTTTTACATGTGTGTGCTAGGGCCAAACTTTTGCGCTTTTTGTTCTTTTTCTTTTGCTCATGGCCTCCCATTTTAGACCGCCTTTTATTGCTCACCTGAGTAGACGAGTTATTGTTGCCTTACTCTTAAGCTACTAAAATTCATTTAGGTTGCTAATCATTTTTATCACTCCTGTTTTGCGTGCCGCAAAAATGGGCGTTGCCTTTCAGTTGGAGAAGAAGCAGGACGTATGTTTGTTCCTTACTTGTTTTGTGCGTTTGCGCTGCTGCCGCTACTGCTCCTGAGGAGCTGCGGCGAAAGAAATTCTGTTGTGGGCGCTTTAGTTTCTGTCTATTTCCCCATCCCCTTTCACAATGCGTAAGTAGGCTAGTCCAGAATTTTAAAGCGGTGTTTATTTTGTCCCAGTACATGTAAGAGCGCGCTTAATTGCAATTCAGCATTCGTAAATAAATAAATAAATAAATAAATAAATAGAAATAAGTAAATAAACTTGTAATATTAATAAATAATTATTCATCAAATAATGGTTCTTGTTAGCACAAATCGAGCTTTTGACCATTTTGTGGCTGATTTGCTTTGGCGTTTTAAAAAAAAGCAGTACCGGTTCCGGTTGCAGCAGTGGATTAGCAGGACCGAAATCAGGCCACTCTGCCTCCCTCGTTGCCCTGGCCACCGTCAGCCCTTTCTTTCCTTTCTCGGCGCTCGGGTAAATCGAGGCGTCTGCAATTGGAACACTGTCTCCTCGCGAAAATCCCCCAAACGAGGATTAGCGGCGAATGGCTGCAGCGTCGGTGCACACTCGAGCGGAAAACACTCGAGGGAACACTGCGGGAGCTAAACACTGGGAGATTATTTGAGACTACAAACCAGAGCAGCCAGCGGCTTCGTCCTAGTTTTCCGGTAAGTGCACACAGGGAAGGGAGGGCACCATAAAGTACGAGAATTGTTTCCTGGGAGAAAAGTGTTATTCGTTTGAGCGCGATCCGAGTCACTAGGCTGAAAGCCAGTTCAGCAGATCCCACCAAGAGATTTCGCAAGAGACGTAGAGTGCATATTGGCTCAATCGATCAACTAGTATTCCCCCGAGTGAGGGCTTGTTTCTGCTGGTTTACGAAAGATAGATACAAGAAGATTGAACACCTTTATCATCAAGTATTTACTGAGCAACATGTCGTAAATGTTCAGGCTCCACTCGGCTCTCATTCGTTCTCACGCGCGTGTTTGACACACTCCGCTTACTTTTTCCTTCACCATCACAGTATGATCGCCCGTAAGCACTTCACAGAACGGGGATTAAAATGCCATTCGAATTCTCCAAGCGCACGTAAATAACAAGGTCCTCGATTAATCGCAGTTTCCGCTTCCAGAAAATGGCGCCATCAATGCTGCTTCTGAAGGTCGTCCTTCCGGTGATAGTCTGATGCTTGGAGAGCATTGCTGACACGTCTGCTCTAAAGGTTGGAGTCGCCCGTTCACGTTTCCCTAAACTCTGCGAACCTTTTTTAGCCACAATGATAAAGGAAACGACCACACTCGTCACCGCCTCGGCCTTTCGGAATTGAAGGGCCCAATAGCCATCCTGGCACCCGCTCGAAGAGATTTGCCGCGGTTGCTGAGCCGAGAAGGGTGGCCTCCACCACAATGCCCCGGAAAGGCCAATAAGTGCGACCGAATCTACAAGGTTGAAGAATTACCAGGGCGAGAATGCGATTAGGGTAAACAAAATAGAAACGACAACGGCGCACATGCAAGCTTTGCGCTGATGGCCCAGAGCATTAACGCAAAAATTCGTACACTTGTGGAAATAATACATAATTCTTCTATTGGACGTCCGAAAAGCTACAAAGTTTTGCAAAAGGTTTGCAAAAATTTAAAACTTTGTTGACTTTGTCGCCGCCATTTCAATATGGAATGAACTACCGACCCCCCTCAAATCAATTCACTCTCCCAATTTTTTCCGAAACCAATTAAAAAGTTTTCTATTATCTACCTTGGCCTAATGTATCAACGTGTTTTTGTTGTAGCACCATTTTTTTTTCGGTGTTTCTGTTTTTCCGTCGAATCGTTTTTACTGCAATTTTTTGTGCATATGTTTGTGTTGCTACAAATGAATGTATATATATGTGCGTATGTATGTATATACATATATGCATTGCTTTCTGCCTGTTTTTGCTTATTTTCGTTTGATGTGTTTTTTACTTGTTGCCAACTCTACGCTGTTCCGTTGTGCACTTTGTCACAGGAGGTCCCCCCGACAGTTTTTTTAACTACGGGACCTCCTCGGTATTACTCTTTGTACGCTCTTTTAAAACGTGAAAATAAATAAACTTCAAACTTCAAACTTCAAACTTGAGAAATTTAATCTTGCTGGTTCCGTCCGCGTCAGAAAAAAAAAAGTTCAGAGAGCTTTTTTCTTGTAACAGCAGATGCAGTTTCACTCATGCACGGCAGACTTCCAACAGAGGATGCAACGAACGTTGGACGTGTCTTTATCAATCAAGATTATATTTCAGAAGTCAACAGAGTGCAATAGTTGAGAAGAGTTGGCTTCCGTACGGTATCTTGGTCGCGTCCTCGACATATAGTCTGACACTTGAAGTATATTATGCTCTTCCCCGGACCTGTTACTGGGCATATTGATGTTGACAAGGGAAGGGGGGGGGGGGTTCCGTTCCTTTGCGACGCGGAATGCAAGGAGAGAAAATTCAGTTTATGCAAAGAAATGGTGGCGTGATTCGGTTGACTATATACCCCAGTTCGGGAAATGAAAAGGGGTCAACGCAAGAACTATATATTGCCTACGTACGTACGCGCTCTCCCAAAGCTCATTCTAGGGATCAACATGTCCCGACTGCCACGCTACTTGAATGAACGAGAAGTCTCTCCTTGCCAGTAAAAAAAGCCACGTGTAAAGAAAAGTTGACAGAGAAACTATTTCAAAAAGAAAATAAATCAGGTGTTTACAAACAACTGAGGCACAATATAACATAAGGTGAACCCGCGAACGTGTAGGTCACTTGTACTAAGCGAGTAAGGCTACCTCTCATGCATGCCCAACTGTCACGCGTCTCACGCGGCGGAGAAATGAGGCTCAACTCGATTCATTTGATGACCACACAATATATTTACAGAACCAAAACCTCAAACGAACGCGAACATAACACACTCACAAGCATATCACACTATACAAAAAAAAAAAAAAACAGGCACAACCTCACACTACCAAAAATCTAGCCAAAACGTCACTATAACACGTTAACTGTTAATGCCCAACTCAAACAAATCCCACCTCCGGTACTACTAGGAACACGGTGCGATGCCGATGACGTGGCCCAGTGGAACGGTTGGCTTACATGTTTCCGAACGTAGCAGCTCGTCTCGATGGCGGGTGGTGTTCTTCAGTGGTCGGGATGACCGTGGTGAGATGCCACGGCTTCGCTGAGCAGCGCGGCTCAGCAAGGGGCCAGCAGAGCGAAGCTGCTGGTAATCGGTGGTCTTGAGCTGCCCGCTGCCAGACGGTGCGGTGCCGCTGGTGCGTCGTGGGGCACTGCTCGACGGGTCGCCGGCGGTGCGATGCCGCCGGTCAGCAGGAGGCCAGCAGAGCGCAGCTGCTGGTAATCGGTGGTTCCGGGCAGCCCGCTGCCAAACGGTGCGATGCCGCTGGTGCGATGTGCAGGCACGGCCCGAACTTGCCACCGTTCCTCCGAAGAACCCGCTCCACTCTCTTTGCTCCAACTTCGTTCTCCCCGTCTTCACCTCGCATTATATCGTGTGAGGCTCCAATTTGCTGTCGTAGATAACCTTCTCCTCCTCTTCGGTCACCCTGTGTACCTTCTTTATTGGTTCCTTCCAATCCTCCTTGCCATCCCGTGCGCTGATTCTTCTTCCTCTTCGTCTTTTCTTTCGTCATTTTCTTCTCGGGCCAATCCCCCTTCGGGTATGGGTTCTTACCACATGACATTACCCCCCGAAATTGAAGAGTTTTTTTTTTCTAAAAAAAAACTGCTATACACCACGGCGGTTCGTGAAAACAAAGTCCGCAGTCCGCACGTCACAACAACATCAGTCCTATTAAGCTACTTCATCAGTCCTACTAAACTACTAATATTCATCACACACCGAGTTCACTGTTCACGAAAACTAACTTCAAATCTTACATTCAACCACAGTACGTAACACTAACAGACAACACTTCATCATCCTGTTACACTGTCTACTCATGAAATCTGCTGTAACATCACTGAAATCAAACACATCAATAAGTCTCAAGCTTGCAAACACACTTAAACTACACTACTCAACTACCTCCTTTCCGTGTAGACTTCATACTCCTACAACACCTTGTTGTCTGCACCATACTACAACATTTATGCTTTGTCTTAATATCTAACCTATTCGTCACCTTTATGAGTCCTCTTTCTGTCTAGGTCAGCTCCGTGTATTCCATTAGGTTAGTTGACCTTTGCCTTCATCTTCACCTTCTTGCGCTTCGTCCATTCAGCCCCTTTCACTACACTGCCATCTCTCTTTGAACCACGATCAATGTTCACTTGACTCACTGCCCTAGGACCCGTGACTGGTCTGAAGTCCTCTACTTTCAGCTTTCTCTTAATTGTGCCTGACTCGCACGATCTCTGCGTTTTTGTCTTCTTTGCGCGTCTGCGCTTTTGCTCTCCTCTGGCGTTGATATTTTTCCTACTCCCGGAGGACTCACTGCACATCTTTTGGCCGACACCACCTTGTCTGGGGTACTGACTACGAAGCCAGCCGTTCGTCTTACGGGCCTTAGCTGGTTGTCTGCGCGTCATCTGGGTAGCGTGCGCTAACTCTACGAACTTCTCAACCACCGCATCACTTTTCGCACAGCTCCGCTCATGCACTCGAATCTTCCTAAGACCCAAACTCTTTTTCCTCCTCTGCTTCGCACGCTTACGAAAAGACGAACATTTTTTCTCGCGTTCTTGAGTGTCAGCAACCTTACGTTGCGCTGGCCATTGCCTTTCGCTTGGCACTAACCCCGGTCCTGTGCCTAGCCTAAATTTCTCGAGCCGGGATTCCTTGTCAACAACAAGCTGCTCGGTCTGAGGGAGCTGTCTTAGTTGCTCTGAAATCCCTCCACCTGGCTGTGCACTGGTGACCCCGTTTATCATCTTAGACGCTGAGCTGTCCGCTGAGCCGTCTAGAAAATTCGCACTGTCCTTTTTTGGGGCAAGTGTACTCTCAATAGTTATAGGCATTTGTACCCGACCAGCAATAGAGCTTTCTGTCCGGATGCCATCACTGTCAGTGCACGGAGCGGCAGGTACCTCCGTCTCAGTTATTAATCTTTCAGAGACCGTAAAACCAACTGGCTCAACAGAGATACTAGGCGGCAATGAGCTGTCCTCGCATGGCGAGTTCTCAGTGCACTCATCTTCAGGCGCCTGGTCGGCGATTCTGCCCCGTCCGGCCAGTTCACCGCCTGGCCGATCAAACGCGCCTTTCGCCTGAGTGGTCGTTCGCGAGAACCTTTCTTCTTTTATTTTTTCATTCCCATCACAGCACTGTGCAAACCGCGTTCTCTCAACAGCACGTGCTTCTTCGCGGTCACCTATCTGCGTTTTTTCTTTCTCTCGTGCCTCAGAGAGGTCGGGGACCCGCGTGCATTCAGGCTCACGCGCGGCGCGTTCACCGTTCTTTCTCCGTTCTATTTCCTCGCGGCGCCGCTTTAACTCTGCTAGGCGTATCTTAAGTTCCAAAATCTCTATTTCCTGCACGGCTTTCCTCTCATCTTCTTGAGCTATCTCTCGTAACCTTGTAGTCTCCCGTTCGTACAGGCTGAACACCTCCTCCTTGGTCAAACCTAATGTACTAGCCAAGCTTAAAAGTTTCTCGAGATTCATCTCTCCGCCAGGTGAGACGTGTGGTTGGGCCAAGGATAAATCCTGGCAGGCTCGCCAAATGTTTTGTCACGCGTCTCACGCGGCGGAGAAATGAGGCTCAACTCGATTCATTTGATGACCACACAATATATTTACAGAACCAAAACCTCAAACGAACGCGAACATAACACACTCACAAGCATATCACACTATACAAAAAAAAAAAAAAACAGGCACAACCTCACACTACCAAAAATCTAGCCAAAACGTCACTATAACACGTTAACTGTTAATGCCCAACTCAAACAAATCCCACCTCCGGTACTACTAGGAACACGGTGCGATGCCGATGACGTGGCCCAGTGGAACGGTTGGCTTACATGTTTCCGAACGTAGCAGCTCGTCTCGATGGCGGGTGGTGTTCTTCAGTGGTCGGGATGACCGTGGTGAGATGCCACGGCTTCGCTGAGCAGCGCGGCTCAGCAAGGGGCCAGCAGAGCGAAGCTGCTGGTAATCGGTGGTCTTGAGCTGCCCGCTGCCAGACGGTGCGGTGCCGCTGGTGCGTCGTGGGGCACTGCTCGACGGGTCGCCGGCGGTGCGATGCCGCCGGTCAGCAGGAGGCCAGCAGAGCGCAGCTGCTGGTAATCGGTGGTTCCGGGCAGCCCGCTGCCAAACGGTGCGATGCCGCTGGTGCGATGTGCAGGCACGGCCCGAACTTGCCACCGTTCCTCCGAAGAACCCGCTCCACTCTCTTTGCTCCAACTTCGTTCTCCCCGTCTTCACCTCGCATTATATCGTGTGAGGCTCCAATTTGCTGTCGTAGATAACCTTCTCCTCCTCTTCGGTCACCCTGTGTACCTTCTTTATTGGTTCCTTCCAATCCTCCTTGCCATCCCGTGCGCTGATTCTTCTTCCTCTTCGTCTTTTCTTTCGTCATTTTCTTCTCGGGCCAATCCCCCTTCGGGTATGGGTTCTTACCACATGACACCAACTCACTGGTAAAAATGCATAGTATCCACATACGTATTTTACTCAGTTTAATATTACCACAATCGACAAACTGAAGATACTTTCGCTTGTTAATCTATTTTTGGTCCAGTAATATATGAAGACAACTTGAGGCGTCAATACACACCAACCAGCTGCGCGGCTGGATAGTCCATATTCTGGACGCCAAAGTGTATTCGAAAAACCAGCGCAGAAGAATTACTCATTCCGGGGAATAAATAACTTGCGTCGTCCTAAATAACCTCAGTATGTATTGCATCAATACCAATCGTTCTCTCTTTAAATTACACAACCCCTGTTTGTCCTTATGGTGATGTCCAGAAATATCAACGCCCTCTTCAAAATAGTAATCAAGCCATCTCCAACAATCCTCATTAAGGTTTGCGTTCCTCAGATTAGTCCTGACCCCAAGCCACAGTCCGTTTGCTTAAAGCGGACGCAATGGAACGAGAGTAACGAATACCTTAGCAACCACACTCACGCTAGGCATTTCTGATTGCTGGGGCCGTGCTCATGACAGCGAAGGTGACAGTCCGAATGTAGACTCCTTTCCACTTGCGTACGTTTCAGAGTGGACTGTGTTGTAGGCATTGCATTCTATAGATTCCCAGAAAAGTACTGGTTTCCAAGAAAAGTACTGGTTGTTGCAGCAGAGTTCAAAATGCCGTCACCAAACTGTGTACAACTCCCCATGACTAGCGCGTGACGAGCTTGATGACTCTGCAAGCGTTAACGTTGTCTAATTAACCCACCACGTTTCCAAACAAGCTCGGAGATGCCCTGAAATCATAAAGCGTTCTGTGTAAAGGCCGTACCCAAGTTTATACAACACCTAAGACAACGAGATCACCATGCCACTAAATGAGAACGACACAGCACTAAGATAGTGTAAAATAATCACTTAGCTACTCCTGGAAGGTGGAACAGTGTGCACACCGAAAGATGTGGTTGCCACTCAACAGTGCAATAAAATTGAAAAACGGCTCCAGACAACTGCCGAAAGACCAGTACAGCAGATACCGAAGATACGCAAGCACGGTGCCTAGCAAGCCCTCCTAATACCCTCCCCAAAAACTTCTTCATATTGTAGGAAATACCTGGTACCAGAACACGAGGAATGTGCTTCCAGACGCACAATAAATGCTCCCTCCCTCGGAAAGAAAGTAATGAAAGTCACAGACTAGAATCGCATTGATACTGACGCTGCTGTATGAAGCAAACAATCGACCATAGCTTTGACTAGTAGTACAGCATCGTACGTGAGACAAGAACAAACCCGTATTTATGTAGAAGAGGAAAACTATACGCCTCGAGCTTCGCGATCGCTGCGCTGCCTGCCGCCGCTTCTCCGCGGCGCTTACGGGATGGGCGCGGCGTGGCTGCAGATAGAGGCTCATGCAATGTTTCGGTTCTCTTTCCCCCCTTTTTTTTTTTGCCTTTCCCCGCCAGAAACAACTTGTTATGATGATGTCTGTAAGCAAAAAGTACTTTTAGGACACTTCAAAAAACAGCTGCGTCTTGCTACAGTGCTCAAACGCCAACAAGTGCTATCCGGAGCGCGGTTCTGCGCGCTTCTTCGCCGCTCTTACGGGCGTCGGCGACGGCACCCATACAAAAATGCCTTATGGGCGTCTATTGAAAAATGTATGGTGAGCTATGGCCGCCTATGGGTCTCTATGGTTACCCATAAAAAGGCATAAATTAAGCTATAGCCAGCTATTGAAGTTTTTATAGATCCTGCACTAAAGACTGTAAACCATACATTTCTCTTTAGACGATTATAGAACATCCTAGTGTGTTTAGTCTATAGAGTCACAGCTATTAAGGTAACTGTAGCCAGCTAAAGAAATATGTATGGCTTTAGTTCTATAGACCACCCGCGGCAAAGCTCTTTTGGCTGGCTATAGACCATTTTTTAGCTTGAAGTCTACAGACTCAAAACCATTCAGCTGTCTTTTGCCAGCTATTGAAAAGAGTTCGTCCTAAAGCTATAGAGAGAAAGCCATAAAAGCTCATTTGGCTGGCTATGGGGCGTTGTTTAGCTGTAAGTCTACAAACTTGGAACCATACGGATGTCTTCTGCCACCTATTGGAGAGAATTTGCTTTAAAGCTAAAGTGAGGCAGCCATAAAAGCTTCTGCGGCTGGGTACAATACAGTATATAACTGTAAACCTTTAGATGTGTGATAATTAAAGGGGCCATGAAGACAAAATACAAGTTGGGTTTATTAGAAAGACTGCTTAGTCCCGATAACAATGATACCAATATCATCGCAATCTTCGAAAAAATAATGGAGATATTAAAGAAAACGTGTGAAGCAGTCGCGACCCCCTAGCCAATTTCCCGCAACTTTTCTATGACGTCACAGAACCTTGTTTGTGCGATTGGCGGCCGCCTAACTGACCTGTCGCGACGACACATGACTGGACGTCTGTAATGGGGCCTCTAGTTCTATTTGACCGCATCACTTGAATGCTAACGTGCACTTAACGCAATGAAAATTATGTTTTATTGTTGGCCCGTATGACGTCATTCTTGCTCATAACACGTCACTGTGGCGCAAAATTTGAAAGTTTTTAAATACTCCTTGCTTTTTTTTGTTAAAAAAACATCTTTTGTGGCTGTAATGGAGCTGAGTGAGATACTGAATCATAGTTCTTTCAAATTAAACGATGTTGTATTTTCTCTTCATGGCTCCTTTAAGCAACATTTTGCCGGCATTAAGAAAGCGTTTGGCGCAGAACTTACAAGCCTGCATCCATAAAGGCTTCTTTAGCTAACTACATAGTAACATAAGGCTCCAAGTTTCCAGCCGCTAATCGAAAAGCGTTAGCCTATAAAGGTATAATTCGAGCAACCATTAAATCCTATTCTGCTGGTTTCAATATGACTTATGACGCGAAATTCATATACTCATGATTTACCTAGCTACATCTACAACACATATTGGATAACGATGACGAGTTTGATCGGCCGGTTATATGAACGTATTTGTTCAATAAGGTTAGGTACTTATTATACAAACAATACGGGAAAAGTACAATTAAAAGAAGCTACTGATTAACGCTCAAATTCAGGTTGCAACTTTGGATACTGCGCGTCCACAAAGCTTGCAAATGAACGTTGACCGAAAGACGTATAATTTCGTAGAATAATTCCTCTGTGACCCTTCGCTGCCGCGGTCAAGTGAAAAAGCGGGCTTCTCAGAAAACGGCCCTCACAGCGTCGAAGCAGATTGGAAATAACTTTCGCAGCCCACGGTACGCTCTCTCAGAAATATGGTGGAAGCTGCGAACAACCGCATTCTTTCTCCTGGGGACCCCACTTTCAGATTAGTCATTGAGAAAGGGGGACAGCGACCCACGCGGGACCGAAGGAGGCGCGGTGAAGAAATTCTGGGAAGCGTTGAAAGGATAGAGGGGACACCCCTGCTTCCTGCTTTATTTTCTTTTGTTGTTTGGCATACTGGTTTTGGGGATGGGTACCGAAGGACACGGCTGTGCGGCCCGCGCTGTGTTAGTATTCCTGCGCGCAGCAATGCTGGTGACAGACAATGTTCCCTGAGTACTTAGAACAGATACAACTTTTTTCGGATGAAGAAAACAAAACGTTAAGCGATATTGTATTTACTAAAAAAAAATAATTACCAGCGAACAAGTTAGAAAAAGATCGAAAGATGGGCATGTATCTCCGCACTATTTGCTATCGCGATGGACCTGCTTACTTGATGTACTCAGTCAGCCACATTTCGTCTCCTTGCTGATGTGCGCGGACATGGCACGTGTTGCCTGGTGCTGGGAATTTCGACTCGACGGCAATGTGCTCGTGTAGATGGTGTGACGCCAAGCAAATGTGTCGCTTTTTGGTGTCGTGAATTTCGGTGTTTACGGTGACAGTGTTACGATTAATTCAACATCAACTTCAAGTCATGCGAAAATGGGTACCTGCGATACTGTGACAGGAATTTCATCGTACGCAGAACTCTAGGGTGAGTGATCTTACGAACTGAAGAGACTCTATAGTGCGAAAAATGCAGGACTTTTTTTGGTGTTGACGAATACTTTTCTTAACTACCCTGTACCACATGGGCACTGCAACGTAGACAGAAGTGAAGATTTGGCCGCGGTGATGTGACAAAAATAATTTTTTCGCGAACTGAGAAAACTTACAAGGGACTAATTAAGTGAACTTGGAAAAACGTTTTTTTTTATCATTGCAGTGTGGGTGACCATCTTCATTGTTTTATTGAGAGTGCATTTCCATTTTAGCCACCGAACGTGCAGCTGTGTGCGTTGAGTACTGAGTGTAATGAACGACTTCTGAGTGCTTTCTTATCTGTGGACTACCAAGCACCTGTACCGTGTAGATATTTGTGTCTCGGCGGACGTTCGCGGGGAATGTGCCGCGTAGTGTGGCTGTCGAGCGAGTCACTTAAGCGTGAGCCAGGGTGTTGGAATGCGTGTGCTGTGTTTTTCGATCGGCGTATGTGAACAACTGTTTACTGGTAGGGAAGTAGCGTAGATAGTAGCCATTTATGTGATGAATGGAATGAATAAACCCCTTGATTTTGCTTTCCTCGAATGCCTGTGTTTAAGCCTTTTGTGAATGAAAACTGGCGAAGTGTTTGCAATCGCAACCTCGCACTCCCCCTATATCGCTGAAGTGTTCACGGAGCATATATTACAGAATGCACCTAAGTGCCACAGGACAAGTTCTAGAGATCTGCACAGCTCTATGCCGGCATGGCAGCGTGCTAATAATTTCTCAGCGGCTGCTGCTGTCGCTGTGTTTCAAGTAGTGGTGATTCTCTTCTGGCTGCAGCTCATGCAAAAATATTGTATGGTCGGCTATTGAAAAACTTTCTTATGGTTGTCTTTAGCTATTTGGCCCAATTATCTTTAGACATTTCTATGGCTGTCTTTAGCCATTCCTATCGACATTCCTATGGGTGTCTTTAGATTCTTCTATAGCCATATCGATATCGAAAGAAGAGCTAAAGACAGCCATAGAACCTGCTATAGAAGAAGCTAAAGACACCCATAGGGATTTCAATACGAATAGCTAAAGACACCCATAGGAATGTCGATACGAATATCTAAAGACAACCACAGAACCGGCTATAGAAGACGCTAAAGACACCCATAGGAATGTCGATACGAATAGCTAAAGACAACCATATAACCGGCTATAGAAGAACCTAAAGACACCCATAGGAATGCCGATAAGAATAGCTAAAGACAGCCGTAGAATCGGTTATAGAAGAAGCTAAAGACACCCATAGGATTGGCGATACGAATCGCTAAAGACAGCCATAGAAAAGTCTAAAGATTATTGGGCCAAATTGCTAAAGACGACCATAAAAAGGATTTTCTATAGCCGACCATACAATATTTTTGTATGGGCAGCAGCATATAACCACTGTCACCTCCGAATACATCAGCAACAAGTGAATTATATTGGCGCCTCGTTTAGACCTGACACTGGCACAGTGAGAGCTTGCTTTCGTTTTGCAGCGCGGACAACGAATGCGGCTATCGAAAAAATATATTTCAGGGATTTGATTACACAATACCTGACAAAAAATTGTGCCTTTTATGGCAATATAAGCCACGCAAAAATGTTAAGTATATTCCAAGGCTGTGGTTTGTCAAATATGTGCCCACTCACGCCTGATAGCGAGGACGAAGGAAAGGTAATGAAACTACGGAAAAATAAATGGTCGGCGAAGTCTCCAAGAAACAGAACAGCTCGTACGGGAATGAAAAAAACCTAGTGCAAAAATGGGGGGCGGGGGGGAGGGGGGCGGACGGATTTTTTTGAAGTATACAGTAAGTTCACAAGCGATAAAAGGTGTCGTTGGAAGAGTTTGGTGTCGGATAAGACCCTCTGATACCAATTTGGGCTAGATTCTGCAGGCTCCCTGTGTCGTATGACGATGTTTCGAAGAAGCGTTTAGTCGTGGACGCGGATTACGCGATGCTCGCGGGAGATATATGTAGCAGATGATCGATTGCGATCGCTCACCTCGCGACAAGGCGACCGAGCATTAAGTTTTTTGTCGCGTGCTGATGCCCGCGTAGAATTTTGTACCATCCATCGCACTTATTTCGTAAAATGCTGGTGAAATTTACGCCACACTGGCTTGTCAAGGGTAGTGATGAATATCTGAGGCATGAGGCGTAATTGGCGTGGTCAGCTGTGAGTGCTCCGCTAGATTATGTAAGCCCACAAAACCGATTTACATCGCAGTGTATTACCGTAGCGTGGCCAACTGAAGAAACACTGCTTACGGAGACACTGTTAGTCAATTTCCGGGCAGTGTACTTACAATCAGCTCCATGCATATGCTGGTTTCGCGACGCCGGCCTGTGACACACACCAGACGCTTTTCGGACCGAATGTACCGCACTAAGATCGCGTCAGAGACGTTTACACTCACGTGAATACACCACATTTGCGAACACAGCGACTGCTCCACATTAATATGTATTTCCAACGCATACAAACGGTAAATCTCAGTCGTGAACATGTCGCAAAAGCAGCGGCGACAGTGGTGAGCGGGCCGGAGACTCCCGCGACTACTTTCGAAACGGCCCGCTAGGGGGATTTCAGTGGCGCCCCTACAGGCAGCGCTATAGTGAACTAGATTCAGCGCTCGAGGCGTATAAGAGGTTGTCAGATGGGGCCACAGGTGCGAGTGGACCTTCCGAACTTTTGTCGCAATGGAGGGGAGGCAGACCGCTCCGACTAGCAACGTCAGGCCGCCCGGTGTGTTCCCACAGCTGGTGCCCTCAGATTGCGCCTTCCGTGCTTACGATAGGTGGTCATGTCATCTTACAGTGGCGTCTGTCTATTCACGTGCTCATATGAGATGCAAGCTACGGTGATGCTGGGATGTTTTTCCTTATTTTAGCACCAAACTGTTTTATTCCCGGATACGCGAAGATTTCGCTAACGCCGTATCCGTACAACGAAGCCAGCTTTCCAGTACAACGAAGCAAGCGGCCTGTAAACGATGCGTCCGTGCACACTAGGTCTTCTTGCGGGAAAGCAACCTTTAGTACTGAAGAGTACGTTATGGGTCGTTCGTTTTCCGGTTTTATATTTCAACACGAAAGTGGTTTATGCCGCGATACCCCAAGATTTCACTGACGTCATATCCTTCACGGAAACCTTTCCCGACGCTACCCGCAAGCAGGACGTCGCTCGCCAAGCACACCCACAAGACAGCCGCCGACCCGCAAATTGTGCTCAGCTGCAGATTTCGCTGCACATTTCACTTTCGTGTTTTACTGATTCCTATGACAGCGGAATCAGCCACAGTTTTTTTTTTCTTTTATTCGAAAGAAAGCGACGTGGCGGACCACACGGGAACCGTCCCGCCTGACGTGCCGCTGTCGTTTTCTTGGTCACAGGTTGCGCCGAAATGCGCCAATGAATTCGCGTGGAGTTCACGAGTAGTCTCTGAGCGGACGTTTCGAAAAGGGGCGTCGTTTTGAAACGGCACGGTAGCGCCATGCACGTGTTCTTGGGCTGGGGCGCCGCTTTGAGGTGGTGAGGAGCACTTGTAGCAAGGGAGCTAAGCGACAGAACATGTGCTACCGCGCCGTTTCAGAGCTTCGGAGAATGGGCCCCAGCTTTCACTTGTTGAGAGAGAGAACGGACATTCTTGTTCACCTCCGGTCATTGAGCCGTGATAGCCCACACCGGCTGTCTCCGGGAGACTGCAGGTGAACGCAGTCAGTTGGCGGGGTAAAATGGGAGCGAGAAATTGTTTGTAATCGAACGTATACGGAAACGTCCAGGGCGGCAATGAAAGGCTATTTTACTGTGAACACCGCTTGTCATTAATTATAATATTTGGGCGCCCGCTTTGTGTTCGATTTGATTGATTGTGGGGTTTAACGCGCCGACGCAACGCAGGCGATGAGGCGCGCCGTAGTGGAGGGCTCCGGATTAATTTTGACCACCTGGGGATCTTTGACGTGCGCCGAAATCTCGTACACACGGGCGTTTTTGCTTCTCGCCTCCATCAGAACAGCGGCCGCCGCGGCCGGGAATCGAGCCCGCGACCTCGTGCTCAGCAGCGCAACGCCTTAGCCACTGAGCCACCGCGGCGGGTGCCCGCTTTGTGTCATTATTACCCCTTATATGTATAGACGAAAGCTGCGATGAGTCTGTTATTCTTTGTACGAATCGCACAGGATGAATTATCAGCCTTCACTTGATCTGATATGATAGCAGACTTAAATGAGTGCCTTGACACCGTTGTCCCAGAAGAATTATCGCGGAAACTATTTACGCAAGGCACAAAGAGGAATTCCGCGAGAAAGGCATAGGAACAGGGCTCACTTGAGTAATCTCATTGGCAGATGAGAAATAAAGCCCGACGTCCCGTGCAGTGTTAGCATTTTTAAAGAGGCAAAACTGCAGCGCATATAGGAAGGGGGGAGGACGAGGCAATCGTTGCCAACTGTGGATGTTTCGCAGCTTACGTTGCACTAGCAGCGTATAAACTGTTTCTCTGCACGCGACGCGAATTTGCGAATCCTGAACACCCACCTCTGGCCCCCCTCAATCCGGGGCCTTTCCGGACTAGGGTCAATGCACGCCCGCTCCGCTGAGGGTGAGGACAACCGCGTCGTCTGCTAGCGCGACCGCCATTTTCTTGCATCCGCTAGGCGCGGGGCGCGCGTTTGCTGCGTGACGCGCCTTGATAGTGCTGGTCTCGCTAACAGTGTGGGCTTGATGTGGCTTTACTTTTGATATACATTCTTTTTCTAGGGTAGATGAAGAGAAGGGTAAGGTTTTGGTGAAGGATTCTCTATTTTGAGGTGATTAGCGAAGGTATGGTGAATGCCTTTGTTTTTTTACGATAGGTGACACGGCGCGAAACTTCTCGCCGTCGTGTCATACCGGCGCCGTGAACTTGCTGTCGTTGCGTTTACATATAAACATAGCAGGAAGTAGGCGGAGTACACGAAGGAAGGGAACTGCTGCATATTCAAGTGCGAATGTCCGGCACGCTGACAGCCACTGAAACTATTATTCGGTACTTTCATATGTAGGATTGCCTGGCGGCAAAGTGTGTCATGCATGCACTGTGCAATCTGAACGTGATTGATTGATTGGTGAGGTTTAAAGCGCCTACGCTACATAGACGGTGAGGCGCCGTAGTGGAGGGCTACGGTTTAATTTTGACCACCTAGGAATCTTTAACATGCGCCGAAATCTCGAACAAACGGGCGATTTGTATTTTCGTCTCCATCAAAAAAGCGGCCGCCGCGGCCGAGAATCCAACCAGCGTCCTTGGGCTGCAATCTAAACATAAAGGCTTACACGGATGTTGGAATAATCATTTAATACCTTGAAGCAAAAATACACTATGTACAAAGTGATGAACGACATCCTCCACTGCTGATACATAATACATTATGTATAAAATGATACAAACACACTTCACTGCAGTTATAATACAGGTAATGATGATTACACTCGAATGTTTTAGAACTTGCTTTTTGAGGTTTTGAATTGCGTTCTTAGTATGTGTGTGATGTTCTTGAAGTACGGTGTATCTTCTTTCCAGGTCTGCCAACTGCTTTTTCAACTCAGCACAACCCTTTTGTGTCTCACTAGCTGTGAGTTTCATTTGCCGAGTTTGGAATTCCGACATTCAAAGCTTCGACACCTGGGCTGTTGGGCTGGAGGTTTTCCGAAGTCGTCTGTTGTTGTACCGTCTCTTGTGATACCGATGACGTCCCTTGTGAGTTGACTCGGGGAGGATTACCGCTGTCTGATGATGCGTGAAGTTCTTCAGCGGGGTTGTCCACCTCTTCATTGTTGGATGTGGGCTCAGGCTGCGTTCTGTCTCCGGGTGGCTTTCGCTGCTTTGGACCGATTTTTAAAGTAATGTACGCACTTATACGAAAACACGCAGTGAATGAAATGGTAAATGCCGACCTCTGATTGGGAAAGGCGTGGGCACAGCATTTGCCTTCGGCTCCTTCCATCCATCTGCACGGTTTTGTTCAAAACAGGATCCTTCAAAGTGAGCCTGCACGATAAATTGTCAATATAGGTGCCTTTTTCTCCCGAGAAATAAGAATAAATGACGTGAGATCAAGCAAATCAAACAAACCGGCATCTACGCGTATCGGCTCACATCCGCACATGATTCACAAAATAGAGGTGTAATTGACACATTTCTTTTCAGCTCCATGCGCTACTTTTATGGCATGATAAGCGACAGTAAATGTCTTAAATATTATAATTTTTGCGCACAACAAGATTTATAACAGACCTTAAGTTGAGACAACACGGGGAAACACGAGCATAACGCGTCGCATGCAGTTTTACGCTTTGGGATATATCATTCACACTGCCAAAAAATGGGCTTTTGGTGAAGTAAGCGTGATGCGCCGGGGGTGACGCTTCGGGACTGAGAAAGGTCGCACACCTTTTTACAACGAGCGCCTTATTTCGTGATACAAAGTGAAATGACTGAAGATGCAAAGCGCCACACGTTTTATATCGGCCCCCCGCTTTAAGAGGCCACGTCCGTTTGCATCAATCAAAATATAAAAAGGCCGCAAAAGCATGATGAAACCTCCAACATAAACACGTAAAACCGTGCGTCTGGTATCAAGAAGCAGCCACACAGACAAGCTTACAATAGCCCCAAATGGATTTGGCACTGCTGAGAAGCCGGGTACTTGCGCTGCATATTCAGAAGTGCTTCGTCGGCTGCCACTAGTCCCGCTTGATCTTCACGGTCCACAAAAGCCGCCTTTTTGGGTCTCTAGGAAACGAAACATGCTCAAGAGATTTTTAGCGCTGCTAGAACACAAGGGAACGCCGCACCCAGGCATTAGCAAAGAGATTTTGTGAAGAGCGCCGCTTTTCGCGCGCCTAGCGCGGGAGTCGGCGGGGGCGGGATGCAAGAAAATGGCGGTGGCGCCTCCCGAGAACCGGTCTTGGCGGCGGCGACCCCTTCAAAGAGTGGCGCCACCCTCCGCGGAGCGGGCGCGCATCGAGGCACCCTATTCCGGACCGTTCGCACGCTGCGCCCCCTGGCGTGTAACAGTGCCACGGTGGTCCCCGCCCCCGCCCGTGCATCCAGCGCCAACAGTCGCAGATCGGAGCCGTCCAAGGGCCGCGCAGGGAGATGGCGAGCACCACTTCCGCCGGGGGCAGGAAATTCCTCCACGCTCATTGGCTGCCCTTCTGCGTCTTCTGCCGACCCGCAGCGGCCGGGGAAATCGCGTGCTGACGAGGCAAAACGTTATCACCCTGATCCAGCTCGCAGTGAATGAGCACGCGGGCGAGGAGCGGGACTTGGTCGATCGCGTGTCTGCACTCATCGGCGGAAAAACGCGCGCGCACAGATTGTGCCGCTGGGAGGAGAAACGGCGTCGCCAAGCGGAAGTCCATTCACGCCCGTCCAGCAACGGCGGATGACGTGGCACCTGCAGCAGGCCGCGGCCAGCAGATACGCGCGTCGATAGTTGCGGCCGATCGGTAATTGGCAATTAAGACGGCGCCGTCACGCTTTCGCCGCTGGCTTCGCTGCACAGCTCAGGGGCGGTATTCCCGTGTTTTGTCCCTTTTGTGTCCCTTTCAAAAGTGTCCCTTTTGAGCGAGTCCTGGGGCGGTATTCTCGTAACTGTCCCTTTTGAAAACGTCCCTTTTGCGTCCCTTTCATCGTGACGTACTTCCGGTTAAGCAGTGGACCTTTGATTCAAATACCGTAACTGTTCTTGCAAACGCATTTTAAAGAACTGAAACCGTATCAGAGTATATTTTATGTGTTTATTGTTCCGCGAGTGAACCAACAATAAGGCGACGAAAAATCGTCTGCTCCAAATCGTCTGCTCCGAGTAGCCACGGCTCATAGCTCCGCCGTGCTTGCATAGCGTCACATCCGGGTGTTCGCTGTTAGCCAATCAAGACTCGCTCAAAAGGGACACTTTTGAAAGGGACACAAAAGGGACAAAACACGGGAATACCGCCCCTGATTGGCTAACAGCGAACACCCGGATGTGACGCTATGCAAGCACGGCGGAGCTATGAGCCGTGGCTACTCGGAGCAGACGATTTGGAGCAGACGATTTTTCGTCGCCTTATTGTTGGTTCGCTCGCGGAACAATAAACACATAAAAGATACTCTGATACGGTTTAAGTTCTTTAAAATGCGTTTGCAAGAACGGTTACGGTATTTGAATCAAACGTCCACTGCTTTACCGGAAGTACGTCACGATGAAAGGGACGCAAAAGGGACGTTTTCAAAAGGGACAGTTACGAGAATACCGCCCCAGGTGTCCTGTCGGGCGGAACCACAAAGGGGCCTGCCGCGTTTGTTTGGCGTTTTGTTTCCCGCGCAAGACGAGCGGCGTGGAGAGGTCCGTTAGGGCCGGAAGCAGAGTCGGTCGTCATAGGACCGGATGTCGTGTCACACGCGCCTCGAACGTATACCGAGATGTGTGCTTATAATGGCATCCGCTTGGCACGATTTAACGTTACTTCGAACTCCTCTCTGTCAACTATAGAGATCACCGTGTGGCTATCTCCCAACACCTAAAAGCGCTGCCTACTCGTGCGAAACAACCGAACGGCCCATGCAAAAAAACCTTGGGTTTATAGATATATCGGCACTATATATTTTCTGTATTGTAACCTCGTATTGAGCTGGTATTTATAGCACTTCAAGCCAAGGCCGCAGCCAGAAATCCTTTTCAAGGCTGGGGGTATGGGTTATTGGAAGGCAGAAGTTTTGATAAAAGGAACACTAGCAATCGCTCACACGCTGTCTGGAAAAAAAAAATTTCAAGGGGGGGGGGGCGGCTTCGAACCCCTGCACCCTTGGTTACGTACCGGGTTCAAACGGTGGACTTTTAGCCTTGACTGAAGGACGCTGTCTTCTCTGGGCGCTAAAAATGCGGCAGGGTAAGAGCAGCCCAGAGGACCACCAGCGGTCGAGTCACATTGAAGGGCCTCAAAAAAGTTTCCGGATTGCAACTGCTGACGAGGGACAAGGCGAATGAAGCGCGCAACAGGATGTCATCCCATGTTCTTTGCCGTGTGCACAACTCCAGCTTTCCTTCTATAAATCAAGTGGCCATGCAGCGACGCTAATGAAGCGTACACGATCCAAAAGGACGGTTCCCAGTTAAAATTAGAGGTAACGTCACACGTAGAAGGTTCAGTGTAAAGGCTTAGTAACGATTGTACTCCTGGGAAGAAGCCCTTATTTTTCCCTTTGCGTTAGCCGCGCGGCTGTAGCTTGACTGAACGGTGAAGCACGAAAAAACAGTGGTCGGCAAGAGGTGGGCCGTTCTCAGGCCTGAAATGTTTCACTATCGTGAGATAAGCCTAAGCAGCAGCATGGTTCGTGGCCACACGCGTCTCACGAGTTGCGGACTGCGCGCAAAAATGCTTCACGCGCTCGAAAAGTGGTTCTAGCCCGGGCTGACTGGAACAGCGCGGGGAACAGTGTATGATTTTTCCTGGCAGTGACAGCCACCAAAATGCGAGTTATCCGCCGCTGGTTGCTTTGAACAACGTGATGGAAGTTCACATCGACGTACGGCAATCACTGCCCCTTGAGGCCCTTACTCTGGAGAGCCACAGCGAATTCATCGAGCTGAATTGAGAACGTTCTAATCGGCCCACTTCTTCCAGCGGCACTCCCAGTCGCGGTGTATACGAACGAGTTCAGGGCGCTTCCGCTTGGCCAGAGCATCCGAGAAAGCGCAGTACATAATTCAGACTCGGATAGTTCAGTTATTTCAAACAAATTTCGAAATTTTGGTTGTCCCGCCATGATCGCCGGTTAGTTCAAACTGCACCATTGCGTAAATTCGGTTAATTAGTACTTTTCGCTGGTCCTTTCTGGAAAATATCTGCTGCATTGCACTGTTCTAGCTGCACATTTGCATCTTTATATCACCAACAGTCGCAAAGACTCTTTGTATGCATGCAGGTAATCACGGCTTGAAGCCGTGATTACCTGTATACACGTGTCAAAACTAAACCCCGCGGGCCAACAACTACGTGAGGTGAGAAAGAATAAATAAAGCTTTGTTTTGAACTTTCACGCAAAGACAAAGCAGTCATTCATTCGTTATGTTTTTGCAAAGTGTGAATAGCGTCTGAGTATTATTGTGTGTGAATGTTGTATTATTAAATATGCGTGAATATTTTATTACAACACAAGTTGGTATGTCGCCCGCAGTCGTATTTATCAGAACTTCTGATAGTTCGAACAAAATCCTGTGGTCCCTTCGAGTTTGGATAACCGTGACTCCACTGTATTCTTTCTTATACACTTAGCGCCAAACTGTACCCCGAGGGCTCTAGCAGGCCGAGAATCAGGGCCAAGAGCTCGCATCTCGTCGTCGACACACGTGGGCTCACTTTCGTTGTCAACACCACAGGCTTCTCAAGCTGCGGCCGGAGCGTTTCCCCGTCGTCCTGCAGGACGTGCGTGATGGGGCGCGTTCGCGTGCTTAGTGATAGTGACACTAGCAACAGCAGTGATGGCGTGAGGCCATGTGTGCCGGATGAAATCCCGGTGGACTTCATGGGCTTGCTCCGTTGGGTAACCACGAACTGCAACGTGCAGCCATCCAGCGGCTCGAGAGGGCCTTGGCTAGGCAAGAGCGAACGGAGGAAACTCCTAGTAGTTCGAGCCCGGCCGGCATCTCTTGAGGTCTAGCAAGACAGGGACCCCCTGCCCTGCGCGGTTTTGGGGTGCTCCCGCACGCAGGAATTATGAATAAAGTCTTTTCTCTCTCTCTCTCGCGTGGCGGCCGAATCGATGCGCGCCCTTGGCCCATCTGCGCTCACGCGGCGCACTGTGGAGACACCTGCGCGCGGAGGACGTCGTCCGCGTCCACGGACGATGATGGGCTGCTGCGGGCCGTTATGTTTACCGCGCGGTGACCTCCTTGGGCGAGCGGTCGCGTAGCGGGAACTCGCGCCTTTCCGTAGCTGCGCGTTTTGCCGGGCGGATGCCCCGCGGGCGATGACGTAAGATTGCAGGGGTCGTGACACCAGAGCCCCGTAATTGGGGAGCACGTCCACGGGGAGGCCGCGGCCTGACATAGCGCAGCCCCGAGCTATAGGACGCAGCTTGTCAGCAGGGACAGGAAGTGCGGGAAACCATTTGCAGATCTCCCACTCGGTCACTCTTGCTTCTTCCGACCGTGCAGATGCCGTCGCAAGGGACGAAGAAGAGCTACTGAGCTTTCTAAAGGGATTCTGCAAAATCCGGCTGGCAATAGCGGATGCCGCGTGCTTATTGTGGGTGATGCGCGCGCCTGCCGATTTCTTTCCCTTTCAAGAGAGAGTTCACTTCCACTCGCGCGGGCACCGGTTCTCATCGGCGCGCAATGGTCACCGCTCCTGCGTTTTATAGATCATACCATGGGCGCGATATCGTTGTTATTGCCACGCGTTGTTATTGAAAATTATACCAGAATATGCACGGCGAGCTATATTACAACTTCCCTTTTCCCCCACAGAATGTCGTGTATGCCTGCCTAGCTGCCGCGTAAGATTTGTTCCTTCATATACGAACTACATCTGTATGCCATCACGGACGCCAAATCCAACGATCTCTGCACGCATGATAAAACCTCCGGGGTGGCCTATTAGCAAGGCGCCGAGAACTGGCTCCGCAGTTAGGCGGCCGCATAAGTTTTTAAAAGACGATAGTCTTTCTTGGGCAACTTAAACCCAGAAATTTTGGTCTGTCTGTATGTCTGTCTGTCTGTCCGTCTGTCTGTCTGTGACTCGATTCAGCCACCCGCCCAAAGTAAAGTATACGGTGCGCAATAGTCTTATATACTCACAGCCGAATGTGAGCGTCTAAGCCCGGTTTATATGTTCATACTTGTCAACTGTGTTGAACATGAACAAGACATTACGCAAATATAAGACCGAAAATTCATACACAAGGGATATTTACAGTGTTCCTTTATTAAAAAACTCATGGATGCTTGGTTTTTTGATAGCAAATGATATTCTACATCTACTGCATAAAACCAACCGCCGCCTGCTGTTGCCCACGCCACCTACAGGCGGCATATGAAAAATCACGCAGCAACAGCAACGAAAGGTTCCACTAGGTAGGTTCCACGTTCTGCTTGTGACGCACGTGAAGCACGGCCACGCGGTTCTATAAACCTTCAAGTCGGCCGCCTCGATTCGCGCGCGTCTCCGCCGTACTGCAGCACTGGCATCGAGGAACCCGGCCTGTAGCAGTGGAACGCGGTAAATTCAAATCGCCTTGAGCAAACCCTTGGTGTGTTTACCTTGGAATGAGCGCGACGGTACAAGACCAGCATGAGAGGTGAGCGGGAAAGCAAAGGGGGGCATCTCCTTTGCGAATGTCTACAAAGACTCTCGTCTTTTGACGGCATTTGCAACCGAAGGAGCAGATACGCGGCCAATTTTTTTCTTTTTGATTCCCACATCTGCGATTTACACGTTCTGGAGGAGACTTCTTTTTTTTGTGACATTACATTGGTTTCACGCAGAAACGTCAACAGAGACCGGTACTGAGGCCCCCATATCCACCGCTGTAGATCAGGGGGTCTCCCAGGATGGAGCCCTGTGCCCCGGAGGTGTTGCAGGCGAGAGGTTTGAAGGGCAGGGCAGGTCCATAGAAGAAGGCTCGTGTCGGCTTCAGACGCAGGGACCCTACAAAAGGGACAGGTGTCCGCAAACGGTGCGTGATAGCGGGCAGGCCAAGCGTGGGTCACTGCTGGGGATAATGCCACCCCAACTCGAAGCCTCCGCAGCAGGACCTCCTCCCAGCGAGCGAGCCCACTGGGGAGGTCGGTTCCACGCGGTGGAAGTAAAGCACGCGTGGCGCGGCGGAGGTTCTCCTTTTCCACCAGCAGTTCTTCTCGGGTGGACACCGGAAGAAGTGGCAGCGGCCTTTGTAGGTCTATACGGCGACAGGCGCGATCCGCCGCTATGTGGGCAGGAAGCATGTCCCGGCGAACCCACAATACACGCACAGGGCATGGGTATGTGTCCAGGATCGCGTGAATACGTGCCGACATGCTGGTGCTACGCGCAACGCGACGTAGATCACGTATCGCCGTCGTTGAGTCCGTGTAAATTTCCAGTTTCACACCGGTAGTTACTGTCGATGAGAGCGCTTGGAGACCATCCCGAATTGCAGTAAGTTCTGCCAACAGGCTTGGGAGAGGTCGGAGGGTCTCGTAGGCGCAGCACTGGTTTAAGGTTGGGTGAGAGGGACAAGCCAAGGCTGTGGTTACGAGGAAGTCATGTGCCCCGGCGTCCACGAAAGCCTGTATGACTCGTGTCCGCGTCGCAGGCGCCCAGTGACGGACATGAAGGAGGGCTGCATCCGGAGGTTGTGAAGGCCAGAGGTTCGGACATGTAGCCTTGCCAGAGGCTTGTTGTCCGTCACCTGATGGTAGAGCCAGGGCGGTCTAGCCGCAGAAAAGGCTGGCATCGTATCAGGAACGTGGCCCATATACGCAGCGAGAGCCGCTGCCTCCGGTACATATCCACGCTTTAGCAGGCGAGCGGAACGACGCTGATGGATGATCTCATATAGGGTGTTTAGCTGGGCTTCGGCTTGTAGCGGCGGGATTGGTGTTATGCGAGGGAGGCCAGTAATGGTGCGCATGGCGGCCCTGTTGATGGCCTCAAGCCGAGCCCAGTCCGCTTGCGTCATATGCTGGAACTTGGCCTGATACACAAGCCGTGGCTGTAGTACGGCGCGCACTAGGAGACGGGCAACAGTCCAGCAGGCCCCGCCAGACTTCTGAGCGATGCGGCGAACGAGGTGGAGCATCTGTCCGGCTTTCTGCCGAGCAGATCGGAGCCACTGAGCTGCTGACCCTGATGCCGATATTTCTAGTCCTTGGACCCGAAGACGGTCAACCACGGGTATGTCGTTCCCAAGCGTTGGCCACGGGAAGTAAAGCAGTTTTCTCTTGCGAGAGAGAGAGGCCCGCATACTCGCACCATCTCTGGCAGTCTGTTAGTGCTTGCTGGAGACACGCAGCTTGCCGTGAAAGGTCTGGATGCACTGACCACACCGTAATGTCATCCGCGTACATGAGGAAATATAGATCTCGGATTGAAGCAAGGTGCCAAGCTAGCGGCAACATGACGATGTTTAAAAGAAGCGGAGACAAAACAGACCCTTGTGGTACGCCTCGGACTGGTGTAAAGGGACCGAAACTTGCTCCGTTGATGCGGATGGAAAAAGAACGGTGTTGAAGGAAGTATCGGACGAAATCGCAGACTTTGTCTGGAAGGTGGAGGCCATGTAGAACTTGTAGGATGGCAGCGTGACTAACATTGTCATACGCCTTGCATATGTCCATGGCGAGCACAGATCTCACACGGCGGGATCGGCCTCCAACTAAAACCATAGATGAGAGGTATTCCAACCCATCCTCAGTACCGAGATAGGGCCTGAATCCAATTTGCGCCGGGTGATACCATTGAAAGGTATGAAGCCACCACTGAAGCCGTGTTGCAAGCATTCGCTCTAACAACTTGCACAGCGTCGATGTCAGGGCGATGGGGCGCAAGTTCCGAAGTACATGTGGTGGTTTCCCGGGCTTTGGAATGGGAACAATATCCACCCGAAGCCAAGAGTCAGGTAGTTGACCGGAGAGCCACACCTGATTAACCGAGTCCAAAAGCGGCACGAGGGCTGGGTCGTCGATGTTCTTGTACACCTCGTAAGTTATGCCGTCGGGACCCGGAGCAGTCCGCTGTTTAGCGTGATCGATCGCTGCCAGGAATTCAGCAACTGTGAACGGTGCCTGGATTCCCAAAACGGCTTCATGAGTAGGCCGTAATCCAACACCGTTAGGCAGGGGGAACGGAGACGGCATGGCGACTGGCACAACGTCAAATGCAGGAAACAAGGCCCGAGCAACGTCGGGGGCGAATTGTGCCGGGTCCTTGTTTGACGCAATACAAGCGCTGGCAGCTGCATCTGGAGGCCGACTGCCCGATTCCATTGCGCGAAACGTGCGCCAGACAGACGCCGTTGAGGAAGATGGCCCTAGAGAGGCGCACCACTGAAGCCAGCGCTGCCTCGACAGTCTTTTTTCGTGCCGCCTGGCAGCAGCGGTAAGGCGCTGATACTGAAGCCTGGCTGGTAGGGACGAAGGATCCCGTGCGGAAATTAATTCAGCTTGCTTGCGCTGAGCCCAAAGCTGCAGGAGCCGAAGATCAGGCTTTGGGCGGGACTCCTCCACCCACGTATGTTGAGAGGAGTCCATGAGGACACGCCGAAAAAGAGCGGTGGGATCCGGGATGGGCTCCGAGAAGGATGCATTCAGTGTGGAACGGAAGGTGTCCCAGTTCACCACTGTGCAACGGCGACGAAGGCGACCCGTCGAGTCTGGAATAAGGCCCAGGCGAATGGGGTGATGGTCGCTGCCCCAGCAGTCAGCTTCACGTTGCCAGGATACCGTTTGTGCACCCAGCCACCACGACAAGTCAGGTGCATAGGGGGGCATCCGTACGTGGGTACACCGGCGTGTTGGGCTAGTAATGTCATTCAAAAGTGTAAAGCTGGCATCGGTGAAGTGCTCCAAAACCACTCGACCACGCTCACTTGAAGACGGATATCCCCAGTCGCAGTGCGGAGCATTGAAGTCTCCCGCCACAAGAATGGGACACCCAGGGTTAGCTCGCCGTAGTTGGGTAAGCCAACCTAGCCGCAAGCGGGAAGCACGACCACTATAAGGGCGCACGTAGCACGACACCAGTATTACCGCACAACGCGGGAGCTGCACTTTTACCGCCACCACTTCTTGCCAGTCTGTACACCACGAGTTTAGAGGGATGGGGTTTTGAGGAAACCGAGACAGGACATAAACGGCCGCCTTGCCCGGAGGAGTAGAACTTGAGCTGCACCGCCGATCAGGAATGGACGGCTCAGCATACGCCGTAAATTGAGGCAAGCGGGGGAGGGAGTTCGTCTCCTGAAGCAAGAAAGCCCAGGCATGAAGTTTCCCCAGACGTAGCCTTTCACGGATTTCTCCAATTTTTGTAGAGAGACCCCGACAGTTCCACTGAACGACATATTGATGTGATTCAGGCATGGTAGCGGACTGGTTAGCGAAGTTGGGCGGCGAGCACGGAAACCAGTGTCTGTAGCTGGTGCACCACAAACTGGAGGAGCTCCTTGTGGGTCAGAGTAGAGGGGGCAGGCTGTGAGGGAAGGTCAGTCGTAGACGGGGCGTGCTGATGAGCCTTGGAGAATGCACGAGGTGGACGTGGTGGATCTCCAGCGGATTGATGCAAGTTCGGCCGCCGGCGTGTTAATTGAGACCTTCGCGTGTTGAGTTTCTTCATTTCAACTTGCAGCAAAGCCAGCTGTTGGTCTACGGCCACAAGCTCATCCTCCGCATGAGACAAGGGCGTCTCAGAAACAGCTTTCAGGCGACGGCGCAAACCACGAACAGCGTCTCGATATGTTGGCTGCGAGGGAGGTTCCGTAGCTTCCTCCTCCTCCACTGCATCCTCATCCTCTTCCGCCAAACAGTCGAAACGGTTGAACGTTGAGGTTGGGTCTGGCTGGGAACGAGCACGCCATGCACGGCGCTTCGCACGCGTGGCCTTGCTCTTGGTGGGGCAGCCTTTATCTGTGATCTCATGGTCGTCAGAGCGACAAAGACCACACCTAAACTTTGGCTGTTGAGGTGGAGTAGTTTCGACCTGATTGGGATCCGGTGTTGGGCACGGGCATGAAGAGCTCATGTGGCCACGGCGAAAGCAACGGTAGCAGTGCACTACCCCTGCCTGGAAGGGACGGGGCCTGAGGACACAACCGTTGAAAAAAAGCCGGTTTGGGGGCTCCAGCGGGCCCCTTAGCGTCACGAGGCATGTGCGGTCGGATCCCATATACCGCACGAGAAGCACTTCGTGCGTGTCACATCTGATGTTGTCGCGAAGGTAGTCCGGATCCTCCCCGGGATCGACGCCCGTGACAACATAACGGCGGATGTCAGTTCCAGATACCAGGTACGCTTGCACTTTGAGAATGGTGTCAGCAGAAAGAGCTATGTGCTTTAGAGAGCACAACTTAGCCACTGCATTTAGAGATGTCACCCACACTGACACAGTGTTCGTAGCTCGGTGATAAGCGTATCCAGTAAATCCAGTTGTCCCGAAGCAGTCATCAAGCAATTTTTGCAAAGTCTTGGTCGGTAGACTCAGGATGTTGAAATACTGCCGAGGCTTGATGGCAACTTTGTACCTGGCTTGTGGCAAAGAGCTCCGCAGGGTAGGTGTCGCGGGAGCGGGAGTTGGAGTCGAAGCAGACTTCTGGGTGTTGCCAGCGGCACAAGCCCGCTTTGCAGCAGGCGCAGTCCCTCCCTCCGTAGCACCAGTATGTGGCTCGGCTGCAGATCGCTTCATGGACGGGTCGGCGGTTACCTCCATCAGTGAAGGAAAGTCGTCAGAGGTTCCAGCAGCAACATCAGCGGCAGCAGAAGCTCCTGGCAGCTGTGTTGTTTCGGTCGGTGGTATTTGGTCCAGCCCGTCTGCCATGGCAGGGCCGGGTTTTGGTCGCAAGGAGCTCAGATGCTGCTGGGCTAAGCCTAGCGGCCGAGGGTAGGGATCCGAGCTTGCGGACGACCCCGCGGGGTCATCCTTGAACTTGACGCTGTGTCCGAGTACTGCAACGACGCTAGAAATAGGCAGGAGTGATGCAACAAAGTAATGGAGCCCGTTGAGACGAAAACAACCAGTAGCCGGAGAACGCCAACAAACCCTGGAGGAGACGTATTTGGCCATTTGTAATCGAGTGAGGATGCGTGGCTGGATCCGAGGAAGAAATTGCCCGTACATACATACATCGTGGAGTCCTCCAACATCAGCGTTATTCCGCCCAATAAAGCGTCCTTTCCTGGGGCGGTTTATCGCACCGTTCGTCTTCCTCGCCGGCGTTGGCGGTTAAGCTGGCACAGGCGATGCCATTTTCGCTAGCGGCATGTGGCGCATAGCTTTTTTTTTCTTATTATTGCGGTAGTATGCCATTCGGCATGAATACCATGTCTTAATTATAGATTAACCCCCGTTTCGCGAAGAAACGCAAGGAGGGAGCGGTGATGGGGTCCCCAAATCCACCGAGGAAGGTCAGGTGGTCTGCCATGGTGGAGGCCTGTGCCTCGGAGGGGTCTTGCTCTCGCCGCTTCCAATGAAGGGCAAGTCCACAGCAAATGTTGAGTGTCCGCATCTTCGGCAGGAGCCGTGCAAAAGGGGCAGTTCTGTGCGAACGGGGCATGGTAACGTGGTGGCCACTCCCGTGTAACAGCGGGAGAGAGGGTTACACCAACACGAAGTCTTCGCAGCAAGACCTCCTCTCAGCGAGCGAGTCTGCTAGGGAGGTCCGTTCCACACGGTGGAATTATAGCTCGTGTGGCGCGATGAAGATCTTCTTTCCTTTGGAGAAATGGTCCTGGGGTGTATAGTGTCAGTAAAGTCAATGGTCGTGGAACAAATGCGGTGTGACAGACACCAACCGCCACAATGTGAGCGGGGAGAGTATTTTGCCGGACCCACGAGAGCCGCAGAGGGCAGGGGTACGTATCCAGTATATCGTGAATGTCCCTCGAGATAGCTGAGTTGTTATTTACTCGACTCAAATAACGTATGACCGCCGTGGAGTCTGTATAAATTTGTAAAGTAGTACCTCCAGGGGCTTGATGAAGAGCAGCAGTTAGTGCTTGCCGTCCCAGACGGCCGTAAGCTCGGCCAGCATAGACGGAAGGGTGCGACGTGTTTCGTAGAAGCACGTTTGACAGGTCTCTGGTTGGGAAGGACATTGTAGTGTTGTGGTCACCACGTCGCCCTTGGTCCCAGCGTCCACAAATGCCTGCACCTGGGGTTGAGACTCAGCTGCCAGTTCTTGTGCGACCGTGAAAAGCGTGTCACAATGTCCGTTGGATCGATTGTGCAGCTGCGTTAGTGGCCTGTTGTCGGTCACCTGGTGGTATAGCCAAGGTGGCCTGGTAACGGCGCAGGCTAGAGATGTGGGTAGCGAACGACCCATGTAGTTTCCTAACGCCGCTGCCTCAGCAACAAAGGTGAGTTTATGCATGCGGGCGGACCGACGCTGATGGACAAGCTCATCGAAGGTGTTAACTTGAGCTTCAGCCTGAAGATCAGGGATCGGTGTTATCCTAGGGAGGCAGGTAATTGCACGCATTGCGGCTCGGTTAATTGCCTCAAGTCGAGCCCCCTCCGCCTGGTTTAGGTGTTGGAATTGGGCCTGGTAAACAAGCCGAGGCTGGAGTGCCGACCGCACCAATAGACGGGCCATTTTGTAACAGGAGCCACCAGACTTCTGTGATATGCGTCGGATGAGGTGAAGCATCTGTCACGCTTTTTGGCGAGCGGAACGTAGCCCCATAGACGCTGACCCAGACGCAGAAATGTCTAATCCCAGCACACGAAGTGAAGTGGCTGAGTGCGCACAGGTCGGCCGCATAGTTGTACTGCGATTGGAGACACCTCCAGTCAGCGACGGCCCCAAGCACTGGCCACAGGCAGAATAGCTGTCTTTTCGGCGGAAGGTGTTAAGCCAGCATATTCACACCATTTCTGCGTGTCACACAAAGCTTGTTGCAGGCACGCGGTTTACCGAATCAGGTCTGAGTGTGCAGTACCCACTGTGATGTCGTCCGCGTACATCAAAAAGTGCATGTCAGGTATAGAGCCGAGATGCCAGGCAAGCGGTAACACACTAATATTAAAAAGGAAGGGCGGGATTACCGAGCCAGCTGAGGCACTCCGCGGACAGGCGTTGAAAGCGACCGTCCCACCATTGCGAACAGAAAAGGATCTTTTTGTGGGGAAGTTGTTCCGCCGAAGCTGTCGCATGCACCGTTGTCTTCCTCACATTTTCCCCGATACAAATGAGAGCCGTCATGGCCACTCACGAGGTGACAGCGGGTTCGAAGTGAAGAACGATGTGGTGACAGGGGTTGTCGAAGGTGTAATCACGGGCCGAAATACATGATTCACGGAGGACGTGCCTTGTTCTTTGGCTCGACAAGGTTCTCTGAAAGTAGTTTGCTCGACCAACTTGCCACGCATATTTCTTCGCACACGCAGGCTACGCTCTCTCTCAGCGAACTACGTTCCTGCGGCGGCGCAACAAATTCCACGTCAGCGTGTAAGCCGACCCGTGCGCCCGCCAAAGCAGCCATTGTGTCGCCATCCGTCACCTGCCGGCGGCGCTGCATAATCGAGGCGTTCGTTGCAAGCCTCCGAAGCCAGGGCATCTGCAGGGAAACAGCTAGGGAGCGCTGACAGCCGGCTTAACAGGGGAGAAGGGAGGAGGGGAGGCGAGGTGACCAGGGTCCTGACCCCGCGGTGAGCGGGGTGCCGCGACTTCCCAGGAATGCGCCCTGTGTACGGCCTTCCCCCGACCACTCCCCCGCCTCATGCATTGCCGCTTCCTGCGTTCCCACACGCTGAGCGCAGCCACAACCAAAGTGTTTAGCGCCACATGACGCTGGCTTTCGACAGACGCGTGCGTCAGTTTCTGCAGCCGCCTGGGGGACCGAAACAGCTACACGGGCTCGAGGGTAGCAGAGAACAGCGCGGTTACGTCGGCTCTTTTCTCTGTGGTTGTTTCGGCGCAGCCGGTACGCCTTACGAAGAGCCAGACGGAACTCATGCCGCGCCATGAAATAATTGCTCGGGAAACGGTGCAGCAATGGTCGCTCGGTAGAGGAAACTGTGGCCCTCTCAAACAAATGGGAGCGCTTTCGAGATTACGCGGTCAGGCTTTCGGCGAAGCGGCTTCACACTTCGCTGTGTCCCTGCCCGTTTACTGCGGCTGCGAGTATACAACAACCTGGGGCAAAATCTATGCGGGGTGCCGAAAACTTCCGCAGAGGTTGATATATCTCACGTGATTCCGCGCGATTTGCTGTGCGCGCGAAAGCGTCACAGAGCGCAGAGCTGCAGTGGGACCATGAGAGAAATCACTCCGCGCAGCCAAATCACGCCCGTGATGGCGAGCTCACGCTGGCTTCGCTTAGGACGTTAGCGCCGCCAACATAAGTATAACTGGTTTCATGAGAACAAGCAAGCCCGTGGAAATAAAAATACAATTATACAGGGAAAGCGGAAGCCTGCAGTGTGCGGTGGGAGAGAAAATTGGGCGGACAAGAACAGATGCGAATGCCGCAGGATGGGAGTGGTTGTACCCAGTTGGTGACGCAGTGGACGTGCAGGGGGGCGGTAGTGCTGCAGGGGGACGCCCGAATAGCGACGCCGCTATACAGCGTGCTATGGCGAGCGCGCAACATGCCTCGTCCCACTTATCCCGCAGCATTTCCTAGCGACAGAGGTCGCGAGCCTGGTCAAATATGCGTCGTTGCCCTTTGCAATATTGAGAGGCTAACTACGATCACCACAGCGCCGCTTCCGCAACGCTCTTTTTGCCTTAGCTGCGTGCCTCGATGCGTGCAGTATGAAGGAAGCTCGGAACAAACACGAAACAGTGCTTTGACATTTTACGACAAACGAAACAAGTGTAAACAAACGCTTAACCGTTTGTATTGAATGCAACACGTCCATAACACGACGACGTGGATTTTATCTTACGTGAGTACGTACCATAAAGAAAGTCCCGTGGCACTTCTTTGGTGCAATCGCAGAGAACGCCCTGAGCCGAATGCCCGGATTTGACGCGTACATTTTATTCAACTTCAAAACAATCCAGAGATGCGTTTCGAACGAACGCAACGTCACAACATGCGTTGCAAGTCTGAACCGCGATTGACAGACGATGAGTTGCCTCCTCTTGCCCGTCGTAAATACGGCACTCACCTCACACCCGGTTTGCGGGGACGAGCAGCAAGTCACAACTCTGGCGCGCAAGCGAGAAGGCTTTTAGCCAGGCACACTGCACATACCAAATGCGAGGTTGAGTGGTACGTCGTTCGAGAAAGATAATCCAGACCATGGAAAGCACTATCCACCCGCAGAAGTACAATGTCGCATTTCATCGCGAAACGAACGCGTCCACAACACACAGGAGGCGACGCACACACACACACACACACACAGCTTCGGTCGCTGCATTGGCTTAGCTGCAAGCTTCGTTCGGACAATCAGCGATGCTACGACGATACAGAGCTGCGTGAGGACGACGTGCTAACCACTTCACGTATTTAAAAACACAGGGGCAAAGAACTAGGTTCATCGGAAGCAAAAAATCTTTCCTCCATTATAGTGCCTGAAATATACTGGCTAGTGTGCCGAGGGCGGGCTCCGGGAGCGATGTACGCGGCCGTCTGCCGCTTGGGGCGCTGCCGTGCGGGAGTGTGCGCGTTCATCCGGCCCGAGCAGATCGCGCGGTTACCTCCGACCTGCGTAGCAGACGGCAGCGGCAGAACTTTCCATTCCCGCTTGCGACGAAAGCGAGCGAAAGCGACGGGAATTCTGTCGCGCAACCAAAATTTGTCCCGACCATTCGACAAAAACGATCGTCGCGCGACAAAGCGACGGAATTCCTGCCGCTCTCACTCGCTTTCGTCGCAAGTGCGAACGGGCCTTTATGCGCAATCTCCGCCCCACATAAAACAAGCTCTTGCTTGTCGCCTGAGCATACGGTTGATATCTAACTACGTTACACTGTGCTTGCCAGTGTATTTAAACGATGTCACTAGGTTTGAAACGTACGCGCTCGGCGTGCAGCTTTGTAAACGCAAGCGGTTTCACATACGCACGCTATTTTGCTGCTAATAGAGTTTTAGTACAGCGTTTGCGGCCTTTGCATACGCTAAACGCTAAATTTTTGCGTCCCGCTACGTGACACCGCGATGGGAGTTTTAGTAGAGCGTCTCATCAGTTTTGCGTAGCGACACACTAATGCATTCGGCGCCATCTGTCAAATGTTTTCCGAAATGTCTCGCCGGCTGATCTGCTAGCGGAGTGCCGGAGTGTTTGGACATTTTACGACTATCCAAACAAGTGCAAACAAACGCTTTCCCGTCAGTGTTGAATGCAACACATGGGTGCAGCTTGTCAGAACACGGGTTCTCGCTGATCGAGTGCAGCGTTGGTTTGCTCTTCGCCTTCACGTTCATCGCCGCTGATAAAGCGATCCGATCCGGCGCGTTTTGTGCACGGGTTCTGTGTCGGTTGAAAATGTCTTTTTTCACATGCCGCCGGTAGTAGGAATTACAACCACCGCAAAATAACACCCGGCACCAGCGGGGCCACATCTGAGACCGCGCTTTTTGGATAAACAGTGCGCGGTGCACCAAAGGGAACGAGCGCACGATTCTCCCCACGCGGCTGCGAGTTCGCCGCCGATACCAACTGCAGCCCTGCAGCTACGTACACCTCGAAAAGGCAAGGCCAGGCCGCACACATGCGGCCAGGTCATTCGTTCGCTTTTCCAGCCTGTGTCCATGGTGTCTACAGAGATGAAAAAGCCGAAAGAGCTGGCCCGTAGCAGACGGCAGTCTGTGGGAGCGCAATAGCGGAAGTACGTCACCGCTGAGGAGCGGAGCATCATGGGAGGGGAGGCCAACAGCGAAGAAATAGTTGAAAGGAGGAGGAAATACGGCGCGACGATAATTCGCGGTTTTTGATTTACGATTTCTCAGCTAATACTCATCGCTTTAACAAAATTCTTGCAGGAGGAGATTGCTAATACATTGCTTTATTTGGTTACATGTACATCCATGCATCGGCGGAAGGCATTTCAGGACCCCTTTAACGCATTCAAACTACGTCGTCAGCGGCGTGCGTTGGCGACTCAGCGGCGTTATAGCGGCTTGATAACTGCGTGGTGTACACGTGATACTACAAACCCGATGGAAGAGATGGAAGAGAAGGCGGCGAGGCGGTGGGCTGCGGGGGCCGAGCGCAAGCGCCGCAAGCGGGCCGACAACCGTGCATTCGCACTTTCACATTCTCCCCCTCGGGGAAATGCGGGGGAATTTTTTTGCCCCTCTTCTTCTCCTCCTGCTGCGGCCGCTGGTATGCCTGCAGCGACAGCAGCGCGCCGGATGTTGAGCGGTTTCGTGGTGTCGACCGCGCTCCGACGCGGAGGGCCCTTTGCGGCTTTATTTCGCCAAAACATTGCATGCGTCTGCTCCTCTCAGTGCTCAGTCCTTCTGAATCCCCAAGTCGGAGCGGGCCAGAGCTGCCTCCCGTAGCGCGAACGAAGTGGACCTGAGCACTGAGCACGGAAGTACGAACAAAACTGAGGGTGCTCCCCCCCCCCCCCCCCAACGCGAAACATGGTCATAAAGAGGTAGTAAGAGCACGAGCAGCCTTTCTACGTAAACAACTTGAAAACAAGTTCGCGAAAGCGCACGCGGGGCCCCCAGGAATATTCGCGGGTATGCCGGGGAGAGAGAAAGTGGACGGTCAGTGAAACAGACCCCGCTGGCGGGCAATGGGCCACTGTGTCAGCGGACTGCGTGTATAGGTGTCCACGTGCCCTAGAACTGGCACAAGCAGCAATGCGCGGTAGATACGCAGGCGAAGCCACCTTCTTCAAGTTTCACCGCGCATTCTGCACTAAAGAACGCGTGCGTGAGTTCGCCGTCAGTGCTCCTGCCTAATAGTACAGAGTTTTGTTTTCTGCATACTTACACAATAATGGGCGCCGACAGTCCTTGCGCTCTCTTCGTGTGCAGAAGGGACGGGCAAAGAAAAAAACTGTGGTTGATCCCTCTGTCATAGGAATCAGCAAAACACGAAAGTGAAATGTGCAGCGAAATCTGCAGATGCGCATGCAGCTGCAGATTTGCGGGTCGGCGGCTGTCTTGTGCGTGTGCTTGGCGAGCGACGTCCTGCTGACGGATCGCTTCAGCAAAGGTGTGCTGGCGTCGTTTCCGTGACAGATATGACGTCAGTGAAACCTTGTGGTATCGCTGCATAAAAAAAAACTTTCGTGTTACACTATAAAACCTGAAAACGAACAACCCTAAGTATAACGTATTCTTTAGTACTAAAGGCTGCTTCCCCGCAAGTGACCCTGTGTGCACGGGTGCACCCTTTACAGGCCGTTGCTTTTTTGTACTAGCGTCACTTCCGTGACGGATATGACGTCAGCGAAATATCCGTGCATCCAGGAATGAAACACTTTCGTGTTAAAAAAAAAAGATGGTTCAACAGGTTCCCGAAATGTACTCCACTTAGTACACCCTCATTGGTCCCGAAACGCTGCACATGGAATTTTCGTGCGATTTGTCGCTCGAAGGTTTGTCGTTCGTGCGATTTGTCGCTCGAACCTGTATACGTAGGTGCATGCGCGCTCGCTCGTTCCCCGTCCGCTCCGACGCCCCAGCTCGCTGCGTTTCGCCTTTCGGGTTGCGCAAGCGGCCGAACTCTATTCCCCGCTCACGTGCTTCTATGGGTCTGCTGGGCAGGGCCTGTCACCCAGTGAGTATGGCAAGCTGCAGCAGTGACGGTGGTGGTGTGAACCTTTGACCTCCTCGGGAGTTGCCGAGTGAGTGGCCCTCCTCTGTTGCGTGTGGCTGTGTTGCTCGTAACGGGATGAAAAAAAGTAATGGATGCCTGTTTGGTAGTCTCTCTCGAAGCGCTCAGCCAGCGTCAATGGGCTGCACTATAGCTTTGCGTATACACGGTGGGGTACGAGACGCAATGGAGGAGGCTTTTTCATACGAAACACAAGCTAAACCTGACGGCGTTTTTCTTGTGTCTTGTTCAGCGAAGTAGCATTCCTGTTCAGCTTCGAACCGCAAGGAATAAAATGACTTCAGCGAATACTCCCGAAAGGATCGGTGATGGAGTGAGTTCTTTCGCCGTCTGCGCGTGCGCGGGTTTTCTGCGATGTTTAACCGAAAGGCCGGGCTCCGTCGCGCGATGGAGCGAGAGCAGTGACCTTCTAACGGACACAACAAGCGCGGACACGCGAAATTTTCACGCGACAAAACGGGAAGCGATTATAGAACACTGCAGGCAGTAGAAACGGCAGCGAGACGGCTCGGCCTCGGTGGGAGCAACAGGGGGATATATGCATATTCGGCTCCTGGGCCAGACCACTGTGACATAGCAGAGAAGCGCAGACGCACTGCGCTTGGAAAACAAGGCGCGAGTGAGTTGTCGGAGTCAAGTTGTGGTCGTGGAACCGAGCCACAAGGAATAATTTCGAAGGAACGATTCAACGCTGCTGCTGCTGGGTCAGACGACGCATTTTGGGATCCCCTGCGCGTGTCTGAAGGGATCACGCGACTACCGGGTACGCTGTACCCAGGCCACGACTACCGTGCAGTTTCACTGCGTGTTTCAAAACAAGCGCGTTCAGTGCTCAGCCGCTTGCACCGGCGCAGCGTCGATGAGATCAGCCTTTCGTTTCGAGCACAATCGCCGCCAAAGACGACGGGGAGAGAAAGGCAGCGCCTCGCGTTGCTCCCGCGTCTCACTCCTCCTCGTTTCTGCGAATGCCTTCATCCCTCTTTGCAAACAACCGAGGGCGCCCCCCATGGAGCACAGAGAGGGGAAGAACAACGACTCGAGGGCCAGATAGATTGCGCGCTGCACAACCGCGGACCCCGGGCGACCCCTTCCTCGCGAGCACGCATCATTGGCGGAAGCCCCTCTCCACGCCGCCATTGAAATCTCCGGCCGCAAGCTACAACCTCCCTTTGTGCTCGACAAATGCGCGCATGAAAATGAACCACGCTGGCAGCGCTGCGTTGAAAGACAGGGAAAAAAAAAAAGAAACACTGCCCATCGGCATTTTGTCTCACCGGTGGTATACGCGGCCGCTTCGTCAACGTCACCGCGCTGGAGGAGTACAAGCGTTCGCGCAGATTATTCCCGCCGCCGCCGTACCCCCCGCAAGGGCGCACTGGCTGACGCCACTCGAAGCGAGCATTGACGAGTCTTTTTTTTTTAATGCAGAGCATTTCAGTAACTCACGATGTCACCCGCGTTGGCGTCCGTAGTCCGCACGCTCACTGCGCATGCGCGTCGAGTCGAGGCGAAAGCGAACACATCTCTCGCGAGGGGCATTGGATTGGATTCGAACACTCTCTCGCGAGGGGCATTGGATTGGATTCGATTGGCTTGGATTGGATTGGATTGGATTGGCTTGGCTTGGATTGGATTTGGATTGGATTGGATTGGATTGGATTGGATTGTGTTGTGTCATAGCCGCGGCACGTTGCGTCATAGCCGCGGCCGGCAGACGCGCTTGGGCCGGCGCATGTGCAGTACTCTCTCTTCCGCGGTTTCCTCTCCTTCGGGCGGGCTGCGCATATAACCGGTGTGCCGTTCTCCGGCCAAGCAACATCCGCTGTTGGCTCAAACACCTAGAGTCCACGCCGCTTTACAAGTACGCCAACGTCGTCGACTGGGACCGGCTTACGCAGTCCCCTCAACGTATATAAGCGGCGGAGCGCGCGTTCGGAATTCAGTCAAGGGCGTCTTTGCATGGCTTACGCTTGACGTGACGCTTTGCTTGACTCGAGTAGATGCGACGCATTTACTCGAGTTCCCCCCGTGGGAAGATGCGGGCGGCTTTTTTTTCCTCTCTACGCAGGTTCAATGTCTCGCATTGTCGGGGCCGCTTGAAAGCGCCGGCGACGGCGATGAGAAACGGCCCGCCGCCAGGTTGGCTCTCCGGGGGCCACGCTGCAGAGTGCCGCCGACCTTCCCTTGTTCTGCAGCTCGCCAAAGCACGCGTACGCGCTCCCGCGAGAGAGAGAGAGAAAAAAAGGAAACCAGCGCGCGGAAGAAGACGGCCCTAGATCACGCAGCGAGGATGGCCGGTCCCCAACGTGCGGAAGCGTGAAGCCGTTAATGGCGACGGCGATTGGCAGCGCGCCTTCCCCAAACGACCTTCCCGAATTTAGTGGCGTCGAGTGCCCTTGTTCGACCACTCGATGGGGGTCGTGATCCTGGTTTGTGAGGGAGCTCGATGGAATCACGGTTGCATGCCGACGGGGCTCGGGAATGGCTAAGGCGTGAAGCGCTTAGTGGTGCCGCACATCAATGCCGGCAGTTCATGTGCACCTCGAAGAGCTCACCTGCGTGCCCCAGGCACTGAAGCGACTTCGGATGGTGGAACCACCAACGCGCGAAGAATGTTTGCTGTGGCTTTGAAGCCTCGGCTGACCGAAGGCCGGTACGCACGGCAGTGGTTTCACCTCAGAGGCTTTGCAATAAACACCAGGAGTTAAATGTAGATTGACGGATTGTTGGTAATTCCGTTGTTCTTGAATTGGCGCCCCCTCGATGATCCGAGAACCGGTGGTGCAGTCGAAGACAACGAGACCTATTCCAGTGGCAGTAGACTTTAATGTACGGAGAGTCAGGGATGTAAACAGTGCGTGAGACGACGGCGTTCACCCCGGCGTGCACCAACACAACCGTCCCTCGTGTCGTCCCACCGCCGTCTCCCCCAGAATCCCCCGATCAACATCAAACACAGCATACACAAATCACAACTTCATATGCTGCCCAATCACAGCCAAGAACACAGGTACTCTCCATTCGCCCCGACTATTCATCCTCGCCATTGGTCCTGCCTGAATCCCGTCACCTCCTCACCCTACTGTCCCTTTAGGTGGAGGAAAGACGTTCTCACGGGAAAGGAAGAGTCAACGCCCTGACAGCCACTAAACGTTACCGCGACGCCATCGCCGGCGCCTGGCTTACTGAGGCTAAGTACTGCTAGACAAGGCCGGCTCCTCAGATCATCCGCCACAAACGCGCGCCGCGTCCGCTGTCAAACGGCGTCGAGCATAGATCAACACGGCGACGTCTCGTCCCGCTAACGACGGAAGCACTCGGTGTGTCTCGCCGCCCCGCGCCCCCGGTACCGTCCTCAGCCGACAACAACAGTGAGGGAAACAGCAAAGCATTGCGCCGCCGCCGCCGCCGCCGCCGGCTTTAGGCGCCGGGCACAACTCCCGGGCAATTTTCCTCTCAAGCAGCCCCCGTCCGAGTGAAAGGGGTGGGAGGCGAACAATGCACACTGCCGTCGCGTTGCAAAGCGGCTCGGGACACAGGAAGGACGTACGCTGACCCCTACTCGCAAAACTTACACCACAACAAGGTAACATACATCAATGACATACACCAACTTAACTCCAGGGCTCGCTCAAAGAATGCGCTAACAAGGGCATTCATTTTCATTTACGGCTATTTGCATCAAACGTCGCTTCTAGCCGTAGGTCACGTGTAGTCTTCCTCAGCCAATTTCGTTTCTTCTATTGGTATAGTATAGCCAGCATTTATTGGAGCAAAAGGAAGCGGGAAGAGGGTTGTTAGTGAAGCGTCCGTAGTCCAGGGTGCCTCTTGACCGGGCCAACTCGATGTCCCGAGAAGCCAAGGCCCTCTTGTCAACGTTGAAGGGGAGGATTGGCCTAAGCTGGGACTAGACCTGCCTTGTAGAGGCGGCATGCTTGCCGAGATTCGCAGACTATACGCCTCGAGCTTCGCGATCGCTGCGCCGCCTGCCGCCGCTTCTCCGCGGCGTTGACGGGATTTGCGCTGCGTGACTGATAGGGGTTCGTGCAGTGTTTTGGTTCTATTTCGTTTCTTTTCGCCTTTCCGCGCCCTAAAAAACTTGTTATGGTGACGACTATAGGCAAAGAGTACGTTTAGGTCACTTAAAAAGCAGCTGCGTCTTCGTAGAGTACGCGATCGCCTGCAAGAGCTACCCGGGGACGCGGTTCTGCGCGCTTCGTCGCCGCTCTTCCGGGCGTCGGCGACAGCAGCAACATATGACCCATGTCACCTCCAAAACATCAGGCACAAATGAATTCTACTGACGCCTCGTTTAAACCTGATACTGGCACAATGAGAGGTTGGCTTCATTTTGCAGCGTGGACAACGAATGCGGCTTCGTTTCGCATATATACGCCGCAGAAAAATATGTTTCGGGGATGTGATTACCCAATCCCGGACAATAACTTACGCCTTTTATAAGAATATAAACCATGCGAAAATGTAAAGTATATTCCAAGCCTGTGCGTCGTTAAATATGTGCCCACACACGCCATATAGCAAAAACCAGAATTAGATCTCATTTATCGCGCCGACCGAGCAGCGCGCGGAGCGGCACTCAGCAAATGGACATCAGCGTGACATCATCCAGGGAGAGCCAAAAGAAGTGACGCGGCAGCGCTCGTCGAAAGCTCGTGACGTCACTTCATGCGCGCGGCCCCACGAGCGGCGAGCGGGCGCAACACCCTCTCAAGCGGGCGCCGGTGACGTCCGCACAACGCTGTGAGGTCAGGCCAGGATTCTGTCATATGCGCCGTTCGGGATGAAAGCGCGGGAATTTGAAACAAACGATTTTCAGGCCGTTCAATGTAATTTACTATTGCGCGCTGAAGTATTTGAAGTGCTGTTTCAGGTTCGCCAGGCTATTAAGCATCGATAAAAGCAATAAAAGTGTAACATAAAAGTTTCGTGTCAGTGCTCCTTTAAGATACGTGAGCCGCACTCTGCGTTCGAATATGCTTCTACCTAGGCATGGCTAATTATTTGCTGCTATCTTATAATATGCCGTGGCGCTCTGCAGTGTCGTCCGTGCGAACGCATGCGACCACGTTTTCCTCCAGTCATTTTAGGCTAATTTTATAAAGGACGGATTGCTCATTCCCTGAGCACCACTGTGCGTTATTTCCAGATTTTCAGCCCATGACCTCTGGGTGTTATCGACACGGCACTTACCGCTATGTGGCGCGGCACTAATATTCGTACTAACTAATAGGTAATAACTATTGCGCGTAGTACTAATAAGTTGTACTAATATGTGTTGCTAATTTGTTTCGTCACTTCCACCTTTGAAATGGAATGTGTGCGAAACGGGTGCAGTCATAGCACTGGGGATAGTTCTGTTTTTCTTGAGCTTACTAGTACCACGTGATTTACATGGACATTGACAGAAGCCGAGGTAAGTCTTAAATGATTTCCTATTTAGTCTCCCTTCCTCGAACTCTCCCCCTTCTACCTGAGGTAACACGGGTTCAGTTTCCCGTGTGGATTTGGACCGAAAACCAGCTGAGTGTTAACGTCGACTCATTTACCTACGAGTGGTGGCGACTTCGACTATTTTTTGACACGTCTGCTTGTTCATGATGTGCAGGTGGACTGCCAAGCACGAGCTGTGCTGACGTGGACTCGCCGCAGTGGACTCTGACAGAGGAGACTTCTGTGGTGAGTTCCCGATTCGCTCACTCACTTTGCAGTACAAGAAAACTGCAATAGATTTCGCTGTGCACCGATGACTGAGTCTGAAGCTGCCCTCAGTATATGACACGCACTTACTGAAACTTTAACGCAGCAAATATGTCAAGTTTATTTGTCGTGAAGTTGAAGGTTATTCCCGAATGCAACTTCTCATACAAGTGGAACGCTAGAAAAAATGTTGTGATTGGATTGCATGGTGTAATTTTGTCTTTCGAAATTCAAGAATTTGTTTCTACTTTTTTGAACGTTGAGTCTTTTGGGTGACGCTTGTAACCCTAGTTCTTATGGAATTCAATAGATCGTGCACGTAACCCAATGAGTTCTGGTAGTCGCGATCGAGTAATGTGTTTTCCAAGAAATCTGCCTGACATTTTTTTCCGCTACGCGGTGTTGACATGCGTGAGCCGAGCAACAGTGCAAGTACTCTAGAACAGTTTTGCCCATGGACATACCGTGATCGTTATCTCGCTGATATCAGAACGGCGTTTCAAACAGGACATAGTACAACACGCTTTGGAAACATCTTAGAACAAAAAGACGGCGAAACATCGACTCCAGAAAACTTCCTAGATTCGTCAAGACATGCTTAGCCTACAAATACTGGAAAAAGTAAGAGATCCCTTAGCATATCAAAACTGTTACCCTAGTAAGTTCACTGGTTCAGGGCGCGCTGGCAAGTGCATTGCAGATAAAGGGATCATCGGGAGATGTAGGAAGTCCTGGCATCACGTTAATGATCAAGGCACCCAGGATCAAGCTTATGCCTGAAATTCCGTTCAAACCGATAAAGAACTAGGTCCAGTTGCCGAAATATCCTGTAAATGCGTTTTGCCAATTGAAACAAAAGTGTTGTGCCCTTCCATTTTCTGCAGATGGAAGACCTGCGAAGCTGGACGCCATCGACGGAGACCGCGAAACCAGCCACGCGTGTTTGTAATGTGCGATTGAACATACGTTTTGGCCATTTAGCAGAATGAAACTGGAAAAGAATGGAGCTAACATGGGGCTGTGCGTTTCCCTTCCATTTCGTCGGCATCGTACTGTCTGTGTAACACACAACCCAATGCGCTGCACCAGTGAAGACACCAGGCAGGTCGCATTTAGCTGCTTGGCATCCACGCGTAAGCCTACCATCAGCACAGCGGGGCATGTTATCAGTGAGGGCATGAAACCTATAGCTTCGAATTCGCGCCCCCTTTCCTCACTCCACTTACCACATGTGCACGCATAAACTCACGACCGGTGATGTGCGGCTGCTGAAACGGGAAAAACACCGGTCAATAACCGTTGAGAAAGAAGGTTTGGCAGTGACAAAAAAACCGCCCGCATCTTCCCATGGGGGGAACTCGAGAAAATGCGTCGCAGAGTGGTGGGGGTATAGGGTGAATGTTGCGTAATTGGGTATGGTTTGGGAATGCTTACTCGTTATTTCGTCTTTATTATTCTTATTTATTGAATGAAGGAGAAGCGAAGGCAAGGAGTGTAAAGCTAAAGTCTGTGTTTATTGCTGGTGCCGTCAAGCAAAACGTCAAGTCAAGCGAAAGCCAAGCAAAGACGCCCTTGACTGAATTCCGAACGCGCGCTCCGCCGCTTATATACACACCGCCCGCGTTCGAGGAGTACGGGGGAGATACGCGCATGCGTGCACTTCCGTACACAAGCGCGCGAACTTTCCACGCACCCACCACGCCGTTATCACGTGTACACGCCCTGCCGCCGTTACTGTTGAGCCCGACACAGCGCACGGGTAGCTACGACGCATGCGCGCGCAGACGCGCTCCCCCAGACCGCCGCAGCTGTTGAGAGCGACGGAGCGCACGGGGTACACGCGCTCCTCCCGCACCGCCGCACCTGTTGTTTAAAGCGAGGAGGGTAGGGGGGAGAGACGCGCACCTGCGCCTCGACGCGACGCGCATGCGCAGTGAGCGTGTGGATGGCGCCGGTAACATCGACGAGTGACATCGCGAGCCTAAGAAATGCTCGGCATTTAAAGGGAACGCCGGAGTGGCGCCGAATAAAGCTGCTTCAATAGAATGAAAACTGGGGGGGCGGGTGGTAGACTTATATTCCTGCACAGTAAAAAAATGACAAGATAGATTCACTCGCGTGAAAAAAGGCGATACGACTGCCAAATTCTACGGTCGCCAAGCCTTCCTGGCGTCCTCCGGAGAGAAAAGAACAAAATGCTTCAAATGTTACGTGTAAATATGTCACACTTAGTGCCGACAGCCGTATTTTTTCATGCTAAATTTGGTTTCACAAATCACAAGGTGCACATCTGCCTCACGCGTCTCCGGCGCGCCTAGTATACCCTGCCTTCGTTCGTTCGCAGTGCGCTGATTTGTTGGCCATTGTAATCCGAAGCTTCGTCTACCGCTGTTCCTCGGGCCTTCGAATAGGCGTTTTTCAACCTTTGAAGTGTCAGGCTTTCTTAATTAGGACACACGTTTGTGGCACCGACGTGACCGTCGACTGCTGTGCTTTTTAAAGATATACGCGGCCAGTGTATGTCAGACGTCCTCACATGCTGTGCGTTTTAGACATATGCGCGGCCAGTGTATGTACAGATTTCGTCACGTTTCTTGGAGTAGACAGAGTGCAGCCGGAAGGCAGAAGGACCATTCGACTGGAAGATTTTGGGTTGGGGCTCGAACAATGATGGGAACTAATTTTTGGCAATCCAAAGCTTTCCTTGACCTGTGATCAAAAAATCCACAGTGACGTAGCCTTGCTAGCGCCCTTCGTCAATTGAGGAGAATCTTGACCAAGTGAAAAGCCTTAGAGGCATCGTGTGCTGTAGAGATCGCATTGTACATGCAACACCGTGCTACCCAACTATATGCGCTCACTTCTCAACCACCCTATCCGCCATCGAGTAGTGTACTGCACCGATACTTTACAGTGCACATCCTCGATTTACCAGTCCTGGACAGTCCGAGGGAAGTCCTGGAGCTGCCTTCGGACTGGATGCCCCAAAAGAATACTTCAGGAAACCCAACGTGGGATGACGTTCCGGGCAGTCCTTGGATGGCCCAGGACTGATAATCGGAGATTGCCGGTGTAACCCGCAGAGGTGTATAGGACAGCACTTTCTTCCGCGTTCCGACGGGTTTAGCAGCTCATCCTGTGAAGTTCTAAAATAGCAAGGGTTCAGGCTAGTTCTTAATTCCTTCTGCTACACATCGCACAGAGCGGCAACGGACGAAGGTAAGAGACAGACATAAGCGCTTTGTGTCTCTCTTCTAGGGCACTGTGTGCGTCTGTCAAGGTCGTGGAAAATATAATACTGTCCTGAAAGCTTCAGTGCGCGTATTGGCCCAACATTAGTTTGCATTCGATTGTTGAAAGTACGGGTAGCTCGAACAGCCATTCTCGGTTTTGGCTGCAAAATACGAAGCTTTGACTTCAGCCCAGACGCCCGGCACTTGTGATTAAGCGTTTTTTTTTTTGGCTCGTCCACTCCAACAACCATATTCCGTTGAATGTATTGATTTGCCTCCCTTTTTCCGCCTTGTACCGGTATTCTCGCTTTCTGTGAGTGTACTCGAGCGCTTTATTTACTCCGTCACGTAGCTTTCCTCGAAATTTTGGGAGTGCCAAAACAATGCCGGGCACGACGGGCGCTGATGATGATGATTGATGATGATTGCTATTTGTTTCCCCTTTGAAGCGGGGTGATGACATGTCATCTTACCAAAAAGGACTAATGTAACAATGTTTTACACTCTTTGTTTAATACTCGCGCTGCTTAGGCCAGGCACCAAAGCTTATTAGGCACGAAATACTTTTTTTTTCCTGTTACAGGTGGTAACTGTCCTAGGCAATATTCCCCTCTCTGCTTTGAGGGAACGCAGCGTGACCTAGCGGACTCTTTCCGAGGAAGCTGTGGGGAAGCAGAAGGGACAACGCGGGCCAATTTAGCTCAGGCCTTTGGAAGCATTCCGGCGTTTGCACCACGGCAGAACAGAGAATGCGTGTGGCCGTGCCGGTGCAGTTTGGTTGCGTTGCTTGGGCTTACGGACAGAGGAGATACCGAAGGGATGTTGGTGCGGGAGCCTTACCCAGGGGTACATATTCCGAGTCCTTCCTCAGCTCGGGCCTCCAGTGGAGGAGATCCTTGAAATATATTACCCCATGCATAAGCATTGCGGAATCCTCATCTCAGACGAGTGGAGGAAGCAAATGGAGTAAAGGAGGCACTCTGACCTTTGCGGGGGTGCTGTCCGGCCTTCAGTCAAGATGGTCGTGGATAGCTACAGGCCGCCGTGACTCCCCACGCGGGCCCGAATACACACGCGAATTGACCGGCAAAATCATCGCGGATTCGTCGTAATGTGTTGTTTCTTCTTTTTCGGGATTTTTTGTAGGATGCCTTTTTCGGAGGGGGGCATCCTGCACCCAGGCCAGCTCAACCCGTACTTCTAAGGGCAGGACTTCAGAGTTGAGGTTCTTTCGTCTGCCAATTTATTTCGCCAGTATGTGGCGTTCGTCGACTCTCTTCCCGGAATTTGCCTTGTGATGCTGTTCTCGTAGTGGATAGTTCTCATACAGTATTCGTATACTTACGATACACCAAGCATTTTTTGGTATTGCGTAAGCTGTGCTCAAGTAGTAGGGCAGCCTGACCCCGTTATTGGTCTCACCTCCGCGTTTTCAGACCCTGATATTACTTTTGTGGTTTAGGGTGGAAGCCGTATGTACCCATTGCATAAAAACCGTAGTTATTTTTGTGGGGCACAGCTTCAGAATGCAACAGGCATAAGTCCTACAATACAAGAAAACGGGGCCACATCTGAAAACAAGAACAGAACCGGGAACGGTAACAGACGATGCTGCATCGGCTTAACCACCACCAAAAACGGTGTTCGTAACATCGTGAGGGACAGACTTACGATTTTCTCGCCTCACTGTAAATGTTAGCGCCGGTGTATCGCTTGTCACAAAAGCTTCATCAAATAACGTTCCATTGATCCAGACCACAGATTCATGTTACTTAAATGGCAACAAAGTTGAACAGGTTTTACTCCAGGAAAGCTCAAATTGAAGCGAATTTCGGCACCGGCATGTCACTTTCACATGCCAATGGCTTGCCATTGGGGCTGACTGCTTTTCTCTTCACTTCACCTTGCCGCCAATTTTTGTCTAAACAAACCACTCCAGCAAAAAAACACCCAAATTAACGAGCTTGTACACTTAGAGCTGGAAGCCTAACAAACCGTTTTGTTTCAACAAAATGGTGCCAAAGCGTTGTGTGGTGTACACGCGTCGCCGGCTGGACGGGGCATGTAATCAGTTCGAGCGCTTTCGATAGTGAAACGCCCAGTCATAAAAAACCTGAACGAGATGTGCACGCAAGTGTAAACAAACGAAGAGAACCCTTGCTTTCCTGAACGCTTGGCAACTCATCACACCTGGTCCCACTCGCCGTTGAATCTGTTTGCGCGCAGAAACTTTCTATCTACCTAAGGTTTTACTTTCCCACGCAAGCATGCCTGGCGGGCAATAAAATGGTCAAGCCCTGCTCAAATAAAGGGACCAATAAAGGGACTTTGACCTAAGTAATTTTGAACTTAGCCATGCATACTTGAACTTTGACCTTAGCGATGCATAAAGGGCCTTTCAACTTAGCGATGCATGCAAATTAAATGTGTCGTGTAAAGAGACCAATGCATTGAAAACTGGCTACATTGGGCGCATGCGCTAGAGGTGTATATTCATGTTCGTCTTTTCAAACATATTTTTATGCCTGTGTTTTCTATAAAATTCATTTTCGTGTCTGCACCGTCCTGTCTTTCTTCACTATCCAGTCTGTTACGCTTCGTTTTTCTTGTCTCAAAATTGTTTACAATCATCTGTACGTCTATCTCTTTAGTTGTTGGCCCACCACCGAAAGAAAACGCCCAAACACATTCCACAAAAACTTGCAATGTATGTCGCGTAAGCTAGAAAAATCTTGGCGTAGCTTGTACTACTGGTGCAAGGCTTGAGAAACGGAAGAGCTGGCTGCCTCTACCTTGACGCGCCTGTTACACTTTAGACTTTCTTGCGAAGTTGACGCCAGAAGTTCTCTATGACTGCCAGTCCCGGATGGGTTTGTAAGCATCGTTTCACATCTCTCCCAAAGTGAACCGCGTTTGCGCCCGCTAGAGCACCCGCGGACACCGGCTTTGCATACTCGGCGTCCGCGCTCCCCACTTAAAGCGGGAGCGCACGTGAACTGGCATAGAGAACAGCGCGCAACAGATCCCGCCACTAACGCTGGGCAGAGTGTTCTCGTTCGTAGCTGGAGCTGGCCGACGCAGGGCGCTCCTCGCCATACGCACCCTCACGTGCACTGCGTATTCTTTTTTTGGTTATATTATTCTGCTAACGCTCTACGGGGGAACTGAAAGCTTCAACACCTTTTCTGTTAAGAGATGAGCACCTTCACTAGTTACAGATGGTTAACCAGCGAAGCTGTAACGAGCGACCGGTGTATGCCAAGGGCTGTATAAAACCGAGTGAAGCCTGCAACGTTCAACCTAATTCGCTGAGTATATTTCCGTGACTTCTCTAACATTTGATCGAATATATTTTCAAAAGATTGCAATTATGGTAAATCGGTGAACACCTAACTCCGCGACAATCAATATGCCTACACCTGACTGTGCACTTTACCTCATTTTCTGCTTTTTTGACGTTTGAGCTTTCCTTCTACTTTTTGCGAGGTACAAGCTGGATTCAAGCAAGTTTAGTTCGAACGAGATCGTTTCAATAGTTCTTGACTGCGTGACAAGACGTTTCAGGGATGCAAGAAGGCGCTGCAGTTAATCTGTGTTGCAAGTGCGATCGCGAGCTGAAAAGAGAGAGAGAGAGAACAAACTTTATTTCCGCAGGACCTAAGTCCAGGTCCTAATTTCAAAGTTCAATTCACCGGATCCACGTAGTACTCCAGAATGTCCGTGCGGATCCGGTGCACGTGTTTGTAGAGAGCTTCCTGGGCAGCCTGGATGTTTACTGTCGGCGGGGGAGACAACCAGAGCTCCCAGGAGGTGATGGAGGCGAGGGATGGGTCAAGTGATGGCGGGGTGCAGTCCCAATAAGAATGAGGGAGCTGAAAAGAGGATGAGTGCAGCCACCAGTACTGCTGGCAATTAAGCGGCTTTGCCGGACATAAAAGGCTTTTTTGTTCGTTAAATAATGTTGTGACTGTTCGCGCGGTGATAAGGCACGCCAGCCTCCGGGAAATCTTCGCAAAGAGGATTTTCAAACGTAAGCTGCTTGATTAGTTTTTGAATCGCGCGAGGAAGTAATTTGCGAAACCCACGCGCCCCTTAGAATCAGTTGTAATGAATGGAAAGTTTTTATTGGGTTTTTTGTAAGCCATAAAGTGTGAAGGCACTCACGAGAAACCGCCAAGAAACCTCATAGCACGATGGGTATTCACTTCCCTTTGTAAGATATTAACTCCGGCACTGACACAGCTGTTTACGTCCTCTGACGAAGCCTCTGAAGCGCTGCATCTTACCAGGGAGAGAAGAACTGCCTTGTCGAGCTTGGGAAGCATGCAGAACTTGAGCCAAAGGCTCAGCACCTTCTCAGATGGTCTTTGCAGGTCCGGCGTTTCCACAAGGTTCACTTTTTGCGAAAGACATACAAAATAAAAACTGCGAGGTAGAGAAGCGAGAAGCTTCAACTACACAAACTCAGATACTTGAGATGCAGTCCGAAGGTCTCAGAGAAAGCGCAGGAGGAGCCTCACGAAAACAGGCTACATGAAGGCAGTCCTTAAAGAAGGTCAATTAGTGCCCCGCCTCAAAGCGTAAGATGCGGCACAACAGCATTCCCTGCCCTTTTGAAGGGGCGAGGGGTACATCGAGACAAGCAACTTCACGCGGAATGATGCCATTTTGCAAGAGCCCGTCCAATTCATTGAAACTCTCGTTTCATGATTACCGTACTGGTTGATTACAAGAGTCCTCACTGATGACAAGGTATAATTGCTGGATTTGTATTCGTCTGCTGTCATATTCTCACGTTGAGCTAGAGGAAGAAAAGATGTCATGGCCTATGGATTTAAGCGTAACAATTTGGGCGAGTCGGCGAAGCGTTTTAGACCTGGTCGCAAGCATATATAAATACAAAGACGGCAGCAGTCGTTTGGCTGAAAATGCGAACACCAACACGACAAATATAAAATTATAAGAGATCGCTGAGGTGGAAAGATACTTGCCCCTAAACAAATTTACTCTTGCTTGAAAAAAGAGTATATATTAGGATTCGTACGAGTTTCCTTTAATGCGCCTCGACCGACATGGCGGCATTCATGAAAAAATGAAGGAGGAAGCAGCAGCCCGTAGACAACTGTGACGGGGAGGTAAGACTTGAAGGCGACCTTCACTCTTGAGACCCGCGCTCGACAGCTCCTATTTGTTTTCACTCTCTACCTCACTCATTTACGCATGAACCGTACTTGGTGGGATATATATACCTTTGTGCAGTTATTAATGACACTTGTTCCAGCAGAGCGGGACAGATTTTTTTTCGTTGGTGTCATCGTGGGGTCTCTTTTAACACAGTTTAACGTGGATGCGGTTGTTTTGACTTCTTCATGTTAAACCTACAGCGTGGATTTTAACTAAAAACACTGCTTTCCTCGATTAAGAACGATGCTGAACATTGTTGGTTTGCAAAAAACGTGTCAGCAGTGACAGTAGTCGGAAAACTAGTTTTTTATATCCTGTCCGCTCACTCATTTTTAAGGCAGTTTTCCTGAAATTTTCACTCATTTTCATCCAAACAACCATACAGTCCCCGTCAGACTATGTGGGTTTCAAGCCAGCTATGCACAAAAAACTACTCCAGAAAACACAGCGTCGTATTTTCTTAAAAACGACACAACACTACATTTTTTAGAAACTACGCTCTGATATTTTCGTAAAAAACGACAGGGAGGCTTTATTGAAGAAGTCCGCATTGTTTTCTTAGAAAATCGACCCCAGAAAAATAAACTGCCGAGAAACGGGCCGGAACCTGCCAGGACACACATTTCAGTTCAAATACGTGCTGTTCCTGCTCCAGATTCTTCCCGACGCATACGGATTACATGAGCACGCAAAGGACTTACAAAAAATGACCACTCTACTAACACAGTTCTATATCTGAAGTGTCGTCTGCATCGGTCAGTAGCGGCTTATGCGCAAGTTGAACTCTTCCGCAGCACACTTGTCACAGCCTAAAAGGGAACACACTGGTAAGTAGTATTCGCCCAATAGCGTAGCGGGCATTAACAGGTGAACAGGTTTGTTGTTTCATCTTGGGAGGTTTTCTGTAGCTTTTTTTAGATGGGAAGCGGCAGCGATGTATATAAACTGCGTGTTTTTCTTAAACGTTTCAAGAATGAATGCGGCCCTGGTGTGTGAATCCGCTTTCCGCCTCATGCTCCCGTTTTCACGGCTCAATGCTTCCAAAAATGGCTATCGATTTTCCTATATGGGGAAAGCAGCCGATTAGGTGTGAGAAATGAACTGGAGTTAGTGCTCTTTAAGGTATCTGAGATTTTTTAGCAAGGAATTTTTTATTGGTCCACTCTTTGCAAATCGCCGTTCCGAGTAAGTCACGAATACGCCGTCTAAGTACAATTCTACACCATACCAACAACGCCACTGCGTTTGTTATAAAGCCTGCATGCAGAGCGATGAAGAAGTTTTATTTAAAACTGTCAGTACGGCTGTTGTGGTGAAAGTTCGGCTTACAGGTATTACAGGCTTACAGGCTTACAGGCACCGCTTACATAGCCGTGCTATGCACAGGCGGAATTAGGTTTTCAGCCAAGTTGAGCTAATTTAATTAGATAACAGCTGAGACTTAGGTTCCCTTGGCAGGTGGTTTTCTTTGAAGACTAGGTTGCTAAAGCGGTTGCATAAATTAAATGATTGCGAACACCACGGCCATATCTCCACAAAAGCAAAAAAGTAAGGTTGCTCTCCGAAGGTTGTTAACTTATACGTTTAATGATTTTGATGCGCGCAAACGTTACCCAGATGTGGGCATTTTGATGGGTGAAGGCGCCTTCCGTGCCGTGAAGGTCATAATACCTTTATGAAAATAAGTGGCATTCATTGAAGCCAAAACTCACTACACCGTTACCCTCTAGAATTGCACTCGCCCGGACGTGAGTGAGCATGCTAAAGGAACTTTACCATAAGTAACTTAGTCGGCACTGCTTCGGACAGCTTTCAATAGGAAGTCATGAAGTGAAGATCTGCGAAAGGTTTCTAGATATAATGTGTGGTTAGTCGCCACGTTAGTTTGTAAAGAACTGACACGCATCCAAAGCAACGCTTGCTGAGTTTTGATCTGGCGTGTGGTACTCGGTCAGCTCTAAGAATTAGATTGTAAGCTCTGAGAAAACAAAGTCATGTTACTGACGTTCACAAACGAAAGCGGGGGTTCAACTTGAATCATGAATTCTTCTCTCTTCTGAGTAATGAACAGTGCTAAAGCAAATGACTGGAGTGCTTTCGATTGCTTAGAAACAACGTTAGAGAATTTTCAAGAGAATGTCATGGTAGTTTCCATGGGTTGCGGTTTGAAGTAGCGAAAATGATTGAGTGTTGTAAGGTCAATTACACACGAAAAATTATTTTCACGTAGCGAAAATCCCTGCGAATAAAACTAACAATACTCCACAAATACATAAATTGCACATAACGCACTTTACGAAAAAGCTGTGGTAAACTTAGAATGAACTTTTAAATAGATTGAAGAGAAATTCCAGGCTGACTAAAACTGATTTTTGTGGACACGTTGAGATGCTTCCTAAGTCAACGCAAAAGTTGTGACTGCGCTTATCAATAGCAAAGGCCTCCTTCAAGAGATTGTAAAGCGCGGGTACAACTACTGATGGCACACTCCGTCTTAGAAATGATTTCAATACACATTTTCAGTTTGTAATAACAACCCTTATACAGTACCTGCTAAGTTGGCAACATACACTCTGCGATTCAAAATATGGGGATTCTAACTCATCTCTGCAAATTTATATGAAAAAGTTCTCAAGTCTGATAGTGCATTCATCGCACAAATTAGCTGACACAAGAAACAAATATCACCATTCTTTATTCAATATTTATGTTGCCGTTCACAGGGGCCGCCTTCCTGTACTACTAGCTCTGGTCTAAAATTGAACCCATCACTAAAGACAAAAGTATATTTACTGCCGAGATGTAGAGGCCAATGTTACGCAATTATTCGAAATATTGGAACATATCCTTAAGAAAAAAATAACAATGCATTTGAAAAAAAATGAACAATACCTTCTCGTATCCCTGGCAAAAGGGTTTCCACAAATCCACAGAATCCAGATTCCCAAAAATTAAACATAGTTCTGCTACAGCCACAAGTTATAACCTCAAAGTTGACGCACTATTGATTGACTTACCAAGTTTTTGAGGTTGCGTTCGACACAACAAAGCAATCAAGAACTTCAATACATGGGTATCTACTCTCAAGTATTAGCTTGAATAAAAGATTAGCAAGACATTTCACACAGTGTGTGCCGCTAATCAATTGTAAATCTTATTGCGCTAACAAAATGTTAGCGCTAGACACCTCAGAAATAATGGAAAGCACTCGCGATGAGCAGCGTCGATTCGTTTGCACCAAATATTCTCAACGCTATAGGGAGGCTCCTAGGCGCGCATTGGCCTGATTTCAAGCTTTGCCTTTACGTAGTGACATATTTTCTGTGAAGGTTTTGAATCCTCGATTCCATCGGTTAATTAACGAAATCAAATACCATTTCTTAGAAGAAAGATGGTGAAAACGCGAAGCATTCTCCTATTGAACCGGAGTCAAGGCGAAGGTCCTAAATCCAGACTGCCTCTACCGTGTCGGAATGCAGCGATCGGATAGGCACCGGCTTCATAATACGAGTAACGCAGGTTCGATTCCGGCTACAGGAAGGGTGTTTCGCTTGAGGCGCCTGATGTCTCACTCTTTAGTGCTGCATCACTTTCTTGGTCCGTGCAAAATGGCGCTGACGTGGCGCGAGTGACAAGGGCGCTCTTAACTTTTGCCTGATTCGGGATTAATCGAGGTTCTCTAACCTTAGCCTCCTCAGATATTTTTTTCCTGGTGCTGTAAATTTTTTTTGCCTTCCGAACTTATTTTATATTCTTCTCCCTATTATGCATCGTTGCTGCGCACTTCTCAGTTTTTCTTTTTTAGCCTCACTATGTTCATTCCATCTGAAGTATCAAGCCCCACCTTTTGTGGGGCTAACCTCTTCAGTGTTCATTAAAGCTTTCTCACTCTCTTTCTCTCTCTCCCCCCTCTCTCTCTCTCTCTCTCTCTCTCTCTCTGGAGAGTCCGTATCATAATCATCGTTATGTGAAACCCATTGTATAAAGTTGGCGTTTCTGCAGTGCGTTTTGCTCGGACATCGACGCCATCAGTGCGGCATAGAGAGCTTCCACGAAAAAAAAAAATGATTACATTAAGAAATCCTGCCCAATTATTCTTTGACAAACTCCGATAAAAACATCGTACTTTTGAACCCCCGTCTGCATTCGTCGGGGTATCTTTTTCGCCCTTGAAGCGGTGAAACATGAAATTGTCTGTTGGAGTATATTGCAGATTGCAAGTATGTAGATATGTTTCTAAACAAATATGTCAGCTTGTTCTGAAGGACTCTTTCTATAGTGGATGCATTTATACCCTTTTGCTATGGTTCCTACACGAAAGCAGAAGTTTTCCCACAGAGCAGTGTTACATCTTTTTCCTCATGCTTGTGCCGGAGTCCGTATTTCTTCACTTTGTTTTTATTTTAGTGTACATTCACTCCCATCCTACGGCGCCGTTGTATTGCTCACATGAGGAGCCGAGTGACTGTGTACTTACTTTTCATGTTCTTGTATATAAACATACTTACAGTTCATGTATATAAACATGAACTGCCGTTGCGTTGCTAATCTTTGTTAGTATTCCTCGGTTGAGTGTGAGAAAAAGTGGGTGCTGTATTTCCGTTTGCAAAGAAGCATACTGTATATTCTTTACTTCCTTTTTTGTGTTCACGTGGATGCCGCTATTGCTCCTATTGCGCTGTGTCAAAAGAAATTTTATTGAAATCGCTTTAATTTTCTGTTTATAAATCTCTATCACTTCCAAACGAGTAAGTACGTTTGTCCAGCATTTCAGTTCAGTGTTCATTGTATTGTGCCATTACATGTAAGAGCCCCCGTAATGGGCATGAAGCTTTGGAAAATAGGTGAATAAATAAATACGTAAACAATTAAAAATGAATACGAAATAATAAAACAAAGTTCCGTGGGCGTATTCAGAGACCGGGGTCCGGAGCTGCTTTTTCTCTAACGCTATAGCTGAGAGAACGCACAACAAACGATAATGATGACTATGTTCAAGGTTGATGAAAGAACACTGCCGCATGAGCTTAGTGGTGATGATTATGTACAGATGAAGACGAAGGGAGGGCATTGTTCTGCGTAGTTCTTCCACACAGTGCTTTTCGCAATCACGGCTGGCAGTTTGGTAAAGACCGCTCACAATAGCATAAAATTAGTGAGTAAATAAATGTTGCAATGGCTTATCTGGAGACGCTAAGACAAATCTTAATGGTTAATGCCGTAAGAAAGAGTGTTTCTTGGGCATCTTAATTTTGTGACATCTTGTTCGCAAGAGAATTCTCTGAAGTCCAGAGTCGTATTTCATTTTCCTATCTAGCCGTCAAGGTACTGTAGCCTGATTTCGGTCCTGTTAATGCACTGTTGCGACCAGAAACGGAACTGCTATTTCTGGCAATGCCAATGGCGACATGAGCTGCAATTTCGGTCCTGCTAATGCACTGTTGCGACCGCAAACGGAACTGCTATTTCTGGCAACTCCAATGGCGACATCAGCCGCGAAGACGGCTCATGTCGCCATTGGCGTTGCTGCAGAAATAGCAGTTTCGTTTCCGGTCGCAACAGTGAATTAGCAGGACAGAAATTAGGCTACAGTACCTCCATCCTTTCCGTCGCCACCGTCAGCCTTCACTTTATTTCTTTCCTCCGGGAACGGGTGCATTGGGGCGTGTGCAACTGGCGCCCTGCGTCCTCCCGAGAATTCCCCAACGAGGGTTAGCAGCGAACGTCGGCAGGGTCGATGCGTAGTCGGGCGGAAAACACTCGAGGGAAGGCTGCGGGGGCAATACTCTACAAAATTATTTGCGACGACAACGTAGAGCAGCTAGGGTGCTCCGGTAAACCCTTGCCGACGAGAGAGGTTACTGCTTTGTGTTACTGCTTTGAGCTACACCAGAATCGCATGGCTAAAAGCCAGTTCAGCAGGTCCCGCTGAGATTTTCTCAAGTGACGGGGAGAGTGTATTGGCTCACTCAAGCACCGAGTATCCGCCCCGAGGTAGTGTTTGTGTTGGTTTAAGATAGGTACACATAGGGAGAAGGTTAAATACAATTTTAAAACTGTATTAATTTTACTAGGCAGCAAAGCACATCAAGCGCCTCAAAAGAAAAATACTCCCCATTATCGGAATCGAACTTGGGCCCCTTGCGTCATGAAGCCGGCGTCAATCTGATTGTGCCGTTACTGTACGGTAGACGCAACTTCAGTTTTAGTCTTTGGCTTCGACTCAGGTTGCACAAAAGAAAGCTTCGCATTTTAATAATCTTTTTCTTAAAATAGGGGCTCTGATTTTTTTTCTTTATTAAAATCCGTTTTGTATGACCGTCTAGTTACTCGCTCGAAAATACATTGCTACTGGGAATTTTTACGGAACACCAATTACTCGGCGTATAATGTGGGTCGTCGCATAAACGGGGCACGTACAATCGAGGTTACACAGTATGTTACCAGAAAAATCTAGACATAGTAGCATATATATTTCTTGCATAAAAACATATATGAACGCGCCACAAAAGTAATATACTAATGGTGTAGAAACAATTAATACAAGGAATATGAAATATGGACACACCGTACAAGCGGTCTTGTTCTAGCTTATATTATGCCAGTGTAGTTTCCATTGGTACAAGTAGGGCACTTCAAAGGCTTCCATTTCGACTGGTTTTCATAGATAGGAGAAAAGAGGCTATTCAAATAAACAAGCTGATGTGCAAGAGCTTTTAATAATATAAGAAAAAATTCGAATTCTGCAGCATTCTGCCCTAAATTGGAGCTTCTATGCTGTTTCGGTATGTTGTCGAGAACGAGATGCTAGTCATCAGTGTGTAGCTCTCACACATTTAAAAGTGATGTGCGCCATGTATCTACAGATGCATTTCATGGCATGGTAATGGACGTTGGGTGGTATGATGTCCCCGTGACGTTCATGGTTTCTGTTTACTTAAACGCAGAAATGTTGGTCTCTCTATGTATGTCTGTATGTCTCTTTTTCTGTCTGTGACTCGATTCAGCCAACCGGCCAAAGTCAAACATACGCTGCGCAATAGTGTTTACTGCCCGCAGTCAAATCTAAACGTCTAAATCCGGTGTCAATTTTCATACTTGTCAAAGTTATTGAACAAGAACAGGACATTACGCAATTATAAAGTAGAAAATAAATACATAACTGATATTTGCAGTGTTCTTTTATTAAAAAAATTATGGATGCTTAGTTTTTTTCGATACCAAATGAAATACTACATCTGTTGCAGAAAACAGTCGCCTGCTCTTGCCCGCGCTACTATGGCTCCTGGCGGCATTTAAGAAACCAAACGGCAACACCAACGAAAGGTTCCACTAGATAGGTTCCATGTTCCGCTTGAAACGATCATGGGGTAGGGCAACGTGGTTCTATAAACATCACTGTAGGGTGCCTGTATTCACGTGCGTCTTCGCCGTACGGCAGCGCTGGCATTGAGAATTGACTTGAGAAAACATCAAGCGTGTTATCTTGGGACGCACGGGACGGGAGAGAAACAGCATGAGAGGTGAGTGGAAAGAGAAGGGAGAGAGAGAGACTTTATTACATAGAAAGCAGAGAGGTTTGCCAGCATGAATTCGTCAACATGCTACTCCGCGGGGAAGAGGGGGAGAAGGAAACAAAGGAAGTAGATGGCAGAAGAAGAGTGGGAGACAGGAAGAAAAAAATAAAAAGAAAAAGAAAAGAATAAAAAATAAAAATAAACAGAAGGGAAGGGAAGAGCGGCATTTACTTTGCAGGGGCGCCAGTTACTATCGACTTTCGTCGACATTTGCAATGAAAGGAGCAACTACGTGGCCATTTTTTTTTTGTTTCCGAGTCATCCGTGAGCTTCACTAAGCCAAATATCTGTACCTAATATAAGTGACCATGTTCAAAATTTTGCCAATTTATTTCGGTACACATCGTGTATAGTATGCAGACTGCCCTGAGCCGTGAATTGCATTTTTCTCGTCTTTGATGCGATGTGAGGATTTATATACATCGAGCCTCCCTGTTTCCTGTTGTCCATTCGTTGATTTTATTTTTATTTTTTATACGCACGTCTACGCCTTACTTGTGTGGCTTGCGGTAAAATTTGCACTTCTCTTGGCCTGCATCCATTACGTAATTCCCTACAACAAGGTCTGCATGGTGTTTTTAGCTAAATAAATATTTATTCCATATGTAAAGGGAATATGTAAAGGGAAAGGAAACAGTTCAAGTAAACGCTTTCACTTTTTCCAAGTCGTCTGGAAGCATTGCGGAGTTTATACTTATCGCCAGCACAGAACCGCACTGAGTGGTTCGCTCCTCACACCACATCCGCTTTATGCTTCTTTTTTTGTTTTGGGGACTTTTTGAAAGTGGCTACCTTATACGTTTATAACTGCAAATAAAAGAAAGTCGGACAATGCCTGCCACATTGGTGTAATGACATAATTGCTGCGTGTGCGGAACGCGAGGACACAGAGATGGAAAACTTTTTTTAGAATATTTTCAAGTTACGTTATTGTCATAGAAGAGTAATTTTTGGCTGAAGTACTTTGTGACCCTTTATTTTAAGTAGGGGATGGGTTTGTTAGCTACGCTCCGAAAACATCTTGGATTTTAAAAAAGTTGAGAGGAGTGTGACAGGTTCCATTAAAGAAAAGCCTGACTGGTCCAAGGATCATAAACGGTGAGCTATTTTGTTGGCGGACCAATTCCAAGCATTTTCACCCGATCCAAGTTAGACATACCGCTAAGCACGGAGCAAGCGCAAAATTTTGTGGCATCGCCGCTTGCGCGGCTGTTTCAACGGCGTCCTCCTGCGTCTCGCAAAAATAGAGGCAACAAAAAAGCCGGGTTTTAACTTCTTCCACATCCGCGTCGGTTCGAGAGCATACATAACAAATTTGCGCTTACTTTGGTGGCATGCGCGTTGATCGATTCGAGGTACTGCTGCACGAGGCAGTTATCGGAGCGCGAAACTCTGTCCTCGTTCTCCGTCTTCCACCCCTCTTCGTAGGCTCCTTTCTCGTCGAACACGGAGCCTGCAGCGAACGCCAGCGTACGTGAATGGCTGCGACAGGGGCACGACACGAAGCGATCGATAAAAAACAAAGAGCGTTTTGTTTCTTATCTCTTATCCGGTTGGCGCGTTACTCAGCCTCTGGTTTTACCAATGCTGCTCGGCACCGTGGGTACTTATGTCGTACCCAAGAAAACCTAAATGTTGCGGTTTTTTGAGTGCGTGGAGTCTGTGCACTGCGAATGCTCAGTCGAAAAGGAGAAAGCTTTCGCGTGAGGTGGGCGCCTTATACGCAGTCTCTGGCGTTGTAGATTTTTCGCTGTAAACATCTTATGCAGGGTGTTTCGACAAAATGTGAGTCTCTAAAAGCTTTTTTTGCAAACCGCTTCTTACTCGGCGCTCAAACTTCCCACGAATGCCCTGTCTTGCGGGGAATTTTGTTTAAAACGAAGAGCGGTGATGGAAATTTTTTATCTATAAAACGAAGGAAAATGTTTTTCGCCATGTTCGAGTTCGTGGCCATCTTAGAAAGGATGACCACATTGTAGCTGCGGTGCCGCCTGGGGTATTTAAAACAACGCACGCAGTGTCCTGTGACCCGGTATCGCTTATTTTGTGTTTCGTATACCCCTGATGGCACTGCATTTACAATATGGCCACGACCTCTTCCGTAGACGAAAAGTTTTTATTCGTTCTCTAGATATGTAGTTTCTATCGCCACTCACCGTTTTAAACAAAACGGACAACAAAATGGGGCATTTGTGTAATGTTTGAACGCGAACGAGTAAGGTGTTCGCGAAAAAAATTTAAAATTAGTGCCCTTCCACCCTGTGAAAACGGATTACCGGCGAAGCTGCACGCCCTCCATGGAGTGCACGAAACAAAACACCTTTGCTTGTAATTTACAACTGACCATGCTTCCTACCAAATTACCTGTATGAAATTTGCAAACACCCTAGTTTCACCCTAGCGGACAAACATAGAGGTGTCTATTTCCCTCACGCGTGGTAGGCCAACCCAATAGACTGTACTACTGAGGACGCCGGAGCAGTCGCGCTGGGCTGCTTGACGGCCCCGTTTAAACCTCACGCCTACACAACGGGCATTTCATCAGTAAGGGCACGAAACCGATAGCTGCACATGCCCCTCCCCCTCCATCCAGTCCCAACCCGTGCGCGAATAAACCGGCAACCTGTCATCAGTGTTACTTAGACGTGAAAGACACTGTCGAACATTTCGCTCTCAAAGCCCTTAAAGCTGAACAAGTGATATTCGACAACATCGGCGTTCCAAGCTGCCGAGTAGGGATTAGCAGCTACTCGACCAGCTGGAACTCGAGGCGGCAACAGCGGTGGCAGCAGCTTTCCGTTGTTTTCACGAACATTCACGCTTCTGTTCGGGCTGACGCTTCTTCATTTTCCCCTCTTGTTCCTCCAAGTGAACGACATGCGTCCGCCCCATACCGTTTTAACACCTCGAAGGCTTGGACCTTTATTCTAGCGGACACACACGCGGGTGCCCCTTCGCTGCCCAGTCGTAGGTATCTTATTGTACGTGCAGCACACCAACCCAGACCCAAACCACTTGATTGTGCAAGACTGCTGGCAGGGCGCATTGAGCCATGACGCTCCCACTTCTAAATCTCCCTCCCCCACAACGGGTATGTCATCGGTAGCGGAATTAAGTCCTGTTGTGCGTGCATGCCCCCTCCCTCCAGCACAAACCCGTGCACACTTAAACCGGAAACCATGAATGGGCGCCTAATTAAGCGTGAAATACACCAGGGAAGGGAGAGAGAAAGACTTTAAATGCGGCCAGACTACGATGTATTTTTATTCTTCCGCAAGAACTATGATGAGCTGGTCAACGACGGCCGCCTACGCGGCAGTGTCGCTCGGAATAGCTTTCAAGCTCAAGAAGAATTAAGTGCTCACGCCGTCGTTCCAACGGGGCAAATTGCTTTCAACCGGCAAGGGACCCGCGGCTAGTGGGCGAGGTGGAATTTTAGGCGGCAACGGATGCGGCTACATTATCGGTGGCTGCGGCGGCGGTGGTGGCGGCTTTCGGGCGCTTTCACACCTGTTCGTGCTGCTGTTGATTCTCCGCAATTATCTGGTAACCGAGTTCCGGCCGCTGCCATCCGACTGCACAAGTTGTGAAAGAGACATCGGTGGTGGCGAGGGGAATAACCGGTTTAACAACTGTTGTGAACGGGGGATCCGCGGTGGCAAGGAGGATCCCCGGAGCGGCGCCGAGTAAATCGGTTTCACCGGAATGGAAACGGGGGGGGGGGGGGGGGGGGGGGTGACACATACACTGCTTTGCAGTAAAACGCACATTTACTATCGCAGCAATCTTCGTGCAAATCGTCATCACGATCGCATGTTTATCTTCGCTGCCTTATTTATAAATGTGGTGGTTCACATTACTGAGCTTATTTTACGCACTGCTTTCCAAAACCCAGTATGCGTGCGCTGTAACATTTGCCGTTTTTTTTTAATTTTGATAACTTTATTACGTCGGCAACCATAAAAACAGCGAACACGCTTTTTAGGGTGCGCACGCAGTAAAGAGCGTATTCATTTGTAGGCGTGGTACGCTTTCCGGTGACAGGGTGCTTAAAATTTTCACGGCTGCCTGTAATCCAGAATGGTCAACACAGGCTTAAAAGAATTCGCGATTGTACAATGTTAGTGTGACGTTCGGACACTGATAGCCGCAGCAGACGCCTTGCACCGAAACCCGGAAGGCCCAACGGGCTTCCCATGCCCCGCTAGAGCAATGACCGTCCTTGGGAGACATCCCCAACGACCAGCGCACGCTGGTCGTTGGGGATGTCTCGCAAGGACGGTCATCACGCAAGGCTGGTCGTTGCGCACACCAGCGCGCAACGACCAGCCAACCTCTAGTTCCCCGTACCAGCCCTCAGCTCTTCCTCCCCTCCGCACACCTGCGCAGGGCATAAGAAAGACGGTACGCCGATCGATCACTCTCTCACCATCCTTCGCCGCCTGAGAGGAGCCGTATGAGACATCCGAAAGCGCGCTCCCACATCCCGACCGAGATCGGGACTACGGTATCGCCACTTCCATCGTTCCCACCTACGCAAACCAGCGAGCCTACAGGAGCTCTTCGAGTTTGCCCCCCTGACCCTGAAGCGAGCGTGGACACCAACGCGCCGGGAAAGAGAGTTCTGACCTTCCCGGGAGAACGGAGGAAGCGCACCCAGTGCACCCCGGCCTCAGGAGGAGAGGCTGTGTCCCCTATTTACAGCGTAACCACCATCCTAACCCGCTCCTGCAAGTCACAGCAGCTCGACGAGTGCGCACGTCAGCACCAGCCCAACTTCACTGTTACTTAATTTCTTTAGCCACACCCGTCCTTCTTTTCCCCTTAACTCCGTGTGGATCCACCTATTTGACAGCGTGACGCTATCGTCCTATCGGGAGCGTCATTAGGCAACGTGACCAAAAGAATTACCGTTGCGGAGCGGTACACAGCAATTCATGGGTTGTATGGGTCGAAGAAACGATCTGATTGCCAAGTGCCATTGCATTTCTGACTTCTACCCTCGGGTGCAAAATAAGCTGCTTATCCACACTGTTTCCAGATACCATCGCCGGGGTGCAGATGAAAGCGTGCCATGATAGCCAACAAGTCCCCGACCTCAACCATCGGCTATGGGGCTGCCCTGCCTTGCAGGACCAGCCAACCTAGGCGCATGTTCTCATACCGCATCAAGAACGCTGTGGACGTTGAACCATGCCGAAGGATCTACAGAACACAGCAAGATTGTCCTCGACTTTCTTCTTTTATACGTTCGAGAAGCCACCATACACGACCACATTTAATCGGGACACTCACTAACCCTAACCATCATCCAACTCCCTTCCCCCGTCTCCTCCTTCGGCGATGACGAAGTTGAAGGCATGGAGTGCAATTTAGTTTAACAACTATATATCACAACCAACATAAGCTAGGGCACGCAAGTGCGTTGCCAAATGCATCGCCCTGCCACATGACGATGCGCGTCTGGTGTCGAGACGTCCATCTGGGCTTGCCCGTGCAACCTTGATCTCTACCCTATCTTTCCCTCCACTTCCAGCAGCAAAGCTGATCACATTCAGCGTTTGGCGATATGGGTCACTTTTCTTGCTCAACGCGTCTCGCTCGCACACGGTTCGGCGGTGCATGGGGAGGGTGTTATGTGCGTGGCTCGTTTTGCCCTGGTCGGAATGGGAACATACCTTGCCCATCTTTCTGAACAATTTCTGCAACATATGTTCAATCGCGTGTTTGTATTCTAAAATATGTTGCTGGTTGTGAACTACGAATATGCACACACTCAACGCCGGCCGCCGAAGCGTCTGCGATCGAGACGAGTTGAGCGGTTTCTTAGTATATACACTACAGATGAATCTGGCACCAGCGTATATGTGGCTCACATCAAGACCGGCTGTGTCGTCATGGACCGCCAGTATACCGTGTACTCGCCTTAGTTTCATCATCGGCTTGGATTTAAACAAACGTTTTAGTGGCCGTAAATTGAAAAACAATGCCACAAAAACGCAAAGAAGAGTTTGTAATTATATAATTATAAACTAAAACAGGCTGTTCTAAACCTCAATTAATAAAAAAATAAAGCGTGTTCTGTTTACCATGAATCTGCCAGAATGGTTAGGGCTACTTTCTTGCGGCCTACTGATAACGTACAATTTTTGGAGAAATTCCGTAAATGATCCTATTTTGCAAACACCTAAACTATTGCATTGTTTGACAAACTTAAAAAGGTTTTAAGCGCGTATACCTACGAAAGTGAGCACCTCGCCTTCGTCGTATTTTTGTCCGTATTTTTGCAACAGACCATCTGCGACAATTTTCGCAGAGGCAAATCACCCGCGCAGTCAAGATGTGAGGGCGACATCACATTTGCACTCCTACAGCGAAAAAAAAATGAACCGGAAAGCGCACTCTCCTTCCAACAGACAAACGTGTCTGCATTGTGGGTTTGTACTTACGCAAGTATGTACTGATGGTCGCTCGCTGGCATTAGTCCTCACACTTGCTTACAATAAAGCGCAGCTTTCTTAGCATGCACTAATGGAGCGAATTTCGAGTCTACAAGCGAAGCGAGTTTCGGCCAACTTTGCTGGAGCCGTTACCTCGTAGACATAGCATTGCATAGTGAAGGGAGCAAACCAGTGAATACGCGTAAGAACCTGAATGTGATCAGTTTGGCCGCTTGAAGCGAAGAAAAACACAGGGTATCGATGGTGGGTGGACGCGCACGCGCACTTCGATGTCTCGACGCCAGAAGTGTGTCGTCAGATGGCGCGGCGATGCATTTGGCCATGCGCTCGCATGCCACGGCTTATTTTCCCGCCGTGTGTACGTGCTCCAGGTACAACCAAGGACCGGCATGTTTGAAGTGGCTCGTCTCGCAACGAGCTTCTTTCGCAAGATGGACGCGCCCTTAAGTGGGCCAAATGGGAGTACACGTGTCGTCTTCAAAGCTTACCTTGAGTATCCAAATGTAATAAGTTCTGACGACAGGACGGGAGGAACCGAAAGACGGGACGGCATCTTCAATGTCGGGCAACAAAAGCGGAAGACGTGACATCCCACACAAGTTTATCACAAGCTTGGCGGGCGTAACTCACCGACTCTAGCTTTCCTTCAAGGGCAAATCGAGGAGGCGAAGAACTGAACTGCTGTCGCATCACAGAAATACGACAATGTCCAAATTACCGGCAAATCAGAAAACAGGACACAGCTCTAATGAGTGTGGTATCGAGGTGGACAGCAACGAAAACGATACTAAGCGCGTGAACGAAGCTGTCAACGACTTAGTATGACGTCGTAGGAAACGGAATGTAGCAGTGGGCAGGGTTCAGAGTTCTCGTGGCGGGGAAAAAAAACCTTGACAGCATGCGGGATGATCTAGCGAAGACTGTCGGCCTGCCAGAATCAAGGTATGTTGAGATAGAAACTTTCCACGGGCATCCTTCTGAACGAGAGCGAGTGCCAGGTATTATTGGTCGCCTTTCACAGCAGGCCACCCATGACACGGGGCTTCACAAGCGCAAAGCTTCGTGGGCTGACAAAGTCGCACGTTTTGATAGTTCGAAACATGACGGGTCTTAACTGTGCACTTCTGGATACGCGAAGCTATGGAAGGTCAAAAAAAATGATCGTTTCTGTTGGCCTGCAAAAGGAGCTTCACTATAAAATTACCAAAACTTATAAATCGGGGCTGGCATGCCCTGAACTTGGAACACAAGGACCGTAGGATCAGCGAAATGGTTAACCATACCATATCAGTAAGGAAGAGAGTGGATGTGTGAGCTAGCCTTTAATGGACGCATCTGGAAGAGAGATTATTTTTTTAGGCACACAGTCATTATATTGCCGCTGTTCCTTGTTCATAACGGAGGTTGTGCAGCATATTGTGCGCTGGTCTTAGAGCAATAATTGTAATGAATAATAGGACGCGTAATAGGGCAGCCAGAAGATGAAAAAAACGAATTCGAGGTATTTTAGGAGCCGGATACATAGCAGCAAAGTATCCAGCCGAACGTAAATACAAGTATTATTTCTTATTGCGCCCTTGGACTCCTTTTTTCAATAGTTTGTCACGTGGTTTTTCCAGTAATGTATATTTGTGGTTTCTTGATTAAAACACCACTTGATTGTTAACGTTTGTGTGTCCTTTCCATTCCTCAGCCCTTGGTGTTGGCGCTGGTTTAAAAGATGAACATACACCAACTCGCTCAATTCGTCACGTCCCTCAAACCATGTCGTCACGAAGTGTTGGTACGATAGTAAGCTCGTAACCTTATACTCATTTTCACCGTCTCGGTACGGACTAACCACGCAGGAGATTAATTTTCAATGCTTGCGGTATGAAAGCATTAGAGGCGCACAAATTATTACAATTGGTACTAGCAAAGAGATTTTGTGCCTACCATCAGCGTTGATTATTAAGACAATTGTTTGGCAAGTGCGTGCTATGAAATACACGGCGTCTTTAGTGCTGCTGTTCCAACCCCTTGTGAAAGCTTTAGCAGGATGTCATGGGGAGATGAAGTCACATAATTTTGTCGCTTCTCCCCAGGTCTTCGGTATAACAGGAACAGTACATCCATTAAAGACGGAAGCAACGGTGCCGATCATTTGATGAAAAAAAAACGGGGACTTATGAAGGAATGGTTCGTGCGGCTTTCTTGCCTGGACGGTGTGTGGAGTAACTCGGTAACTCAATCAGTTCCGTTACGGCCGTGAAAGATGTCTCTAACCATTAAATGTTAGTGCCCGTCCACTCTGTGAAGATGGATGTCCTGCGAAGCTGGACACAGTCCATGGAGTGCACGAAACAAAACATGTTTGTTTGTACTTTGCTAACCACCGTTGGAAGCCCTTTGCGAGAAGTTTTCGGCCAGCACCCGAAGCATGGCCTCCGTTCCGTCAAACTCGTTAGCGCTTCCGATATTGATGACATCGTTAACGAGCCAGAGTGTACCGCACACTTCCAAAGTGGCGCCTAAAAGCTAAAAGCGATCGCCAAAATCGCACTTGAAATCAAATAAACGGCGCTGCATGTTCTGGGGTAGCGGCTTTGTGTTGTTTTTGCGTACATTCGCGTCACTGTGCGCGCCGATGCTCTTTCAATCGCCGCTATTATTCCTCCGAACGAACTACACGCGTCCGTCCCAATGCTAGTTAAAAGTGGAGTTGCTGAAAAGGGTGCTAGCGCAATTATCCGCCGATTGGGAAACTTTGAAGGACGCACCGGCAGAGGCGACCACTGGCGAGTTAGAGCGCCAGTGGTCGCCACTGCCAAGTTAGAGCGTCAGTATTTATTAAACGTCGACGGGTCAGTCCTACGCGCAAATTTGACATCATCGCGCTCTTCTGAGGAACTGAACACTTGAAAGTGTCCGACGGTTCACTTCACCGATCTAAGTCGCGACACAGATATTTGTGAAAAAGTATCCGGCAAAGCGAAACATACGAGCAGCGTCTTTTTAAGTGCAGAATATTTTATGGGCCCCCCTTCGACCGTTAGCTCGCTAACGGTCGATGTGAAGCGACTGCCGGAATCAGGCGGCGCAGCGAGATAACGGATCCAAGTAGAGCCTGGTGTACCGTCATCAGGGAGTCACATTGAGGGTTCGAAAACCACGCGGTTAAAATAGCCATAACCGTTCGAACCTCGTGAACCGCTGGCGCTTGTCGTACATCTCCTCGTTCTTTAGCGCTCAGAAAACTGCGGCTACATTTGAGGCAAAATCTGTGTATGTAACGGCAGCCCCCGCGTTCATTTAGTTAGGAACGCTCGTTGGGTTGGTTTTTACGAGAGTAAGCGAAAAAAAACGGCCGCGCAAGACAAAAGTGGCACGTTTGAAATGACCCAGAAAGGCTCTAGCCGCGCAAGAAAAAAAAAATAGCGCGTTCCAAATAACGCAAAATAACAGCTTCAGCATACGAAATTAAACCAAGCACAAAAACAAGAGAACTCCAACTGGTGCAGTTTCAGGCAGGGATGCGCGAGCTCTGCGAAGCCGGGAAATTTGAATTTCACATTCGTCAAGCGAGGAGTGAGACAGGGCGGCGAAGAGTGTGGTGGGTGGTACCAGTGAGCGGATAACGGCGCCACCACGCATTATAGCGAATCACTCTTCTGTACTTCCGATAGCGTTTACATTGAGTGGAACGGCTTTAAGTTTTGTACTTTTCACAACACTTTACTCCTGGACGTTGAAAATGGGGAAGTGCAGGACAAACTAACCAGTTTTCTTTTTCAATCTTGTTCCATAAAAGTGAGCTCCTGACGGAATATGCGTATTTTTATTATTTTGGTTTTAGCATATCTTCTGATGACACGATTTTCGCATAATACGTTTTATTTTGCGGTTCCCGTGAAAAACGCATCAACGAGACTTCACTCCGTGCGTTTTATTGACCGGTTCGGTAGAAATAACCATGTCCAGAAATAAACATAGCATTTAAACCAACACAAGTTGGTTTAGATATGCTATTATGTTTTGAAACGTGGTTTGTATGTGAGATTGAGGTTTGCATATATTCTCTCAGAATAGGAGTCTTATGATATGAGTAGATGTGAGAAGTGAGACGTTGATCGTTTTTCTCAATTTCTAGTGCACATATAGTTTGAATTTCACTCATAGTTTGTTGTTTCGCGGCATATTTAAACTCCTAGTTTAATCTGCACGATGATGATTGCTATTGGTTTCCCCTTGAAGCGGGGTAATGACATGTCATCTTACCAAAAAGGACTAATATAACCATGTTTTACACTCTTGGTTTAATACTAGCGCTGCTTAGGGCAGGCACTAAAGCTTATTAGGCCCGAAATACTTTCTTTTCCCTGTTGCAGGTGGTAACTGTCCTAGGCAATATTCCCCTCTCTGCTTTTGGTCCACCAGCATTCTAATCTTCTTTTCGTCCCCTCGACAGCCTTGAAGTTAACTTCTCCTGTGATACCCTTAAATCCTAGGGCTTCTGGAAGCCCAATATTCCCTTCATGTAGATTTGGATGGATACCCTCACTTTCTAACACTATGTACCGCATAGTTTGTTTCTTTTCCGCAGACCACCACGCAGTCTTACTGTGGCCGCTTTCATTCTCCCTGTTTTCATATCAACGCAGCCTTAATTTCTAGAGATATTTTTTATGTGTCAACAAAAATAACTACAAATTAATTTGAGGTGGCGATTTTAACGTGAGAATGCTGTGAGGTGCTAGCAACAAACGCCGGTATAGCTCCCTGCTGAATATTAAATTAAAACGCATGCGTTCAAAGGAAGTACCGGGATCTCTTCGGTTTATCAATAAAAAAAATAATTTGTTGATTTCAGCCGTTTGTGATCACTTACCAATAATAAACTATTCAGTACACTTTTAAATTTACACAGACCAGACAAACGTATATTAGCTTATTCAGCCATAAAGAACAGGAAGTTAACTTTTAAAAATTGGCCGCGTATCTGCTCCTTTCGTTGCAAATGACGACAAAAGACGGTAGTCTTTCTTCGACATTTGCCTTCTTTCCCTTTCCCGCTTACCTCTCATGCTGTTTCTATCTCGTCGCGCTCCTCCAAAGGTAACACGCTATAGGTTTGCTCAAGTCAATTTAAATTTATGGCGTTCCAGCGCACCAGACCGCGTGCTTCGATGCCAGCGCTGTCGTGCGGCGGATACGCGCCTGAACTGAGTCACCGTGCTTCCACGTTTATAGAACCACGATGCCCTTCTCCACGTGCGTTCAAAGCGGAACGTGGAACCTATCTAGTAGAACCTATCGCAACTGTTGCCGTTTGAATTCTTAAAACAGCGCCAGAAGCTATTACGGCGGGACCACAGCCGCCGACAGAGCGATTTGTTTTCTGCAGTGGAGGTAGAATTTTCTATCTCAAAAATCAAGCATCTATTTTTTTTACAAAGCAACACTGCAAATATCACTTATGTATTCATTTTTGGCCTATTATTTTCGTAATGTATTGTTCTTGTTCAAAAATGTTGACAGGCATGAACATGACACTGGACTTAGAAGTTTAGATTTGGCTGGGAGCATATAAACCTATTGTGCAGCTTCGGCTTCATTTTGGCCGGTTGGCCCGTTTGTAAATTATGATATGTAATGCAGGTGCTGCATTGCAGTTGTGCGAATGTGCAAAAGCTGCACCGGGTGTTTGCGGTTTTTGTGTTGGACTCAGCCTGAGAGAAGTGCAGACGCACCAACCTGTTTAGGCGAGTGAAAGATGGGGGACTGGGACTCCCGCATTTACTTCTGCGACAGCTAGTGAACCGATTTCTTTCCTCAAGAGATGTAAGAGACCCTTTCCTCCGCAGCGTATGTCAACTAAGGCTGAGCAGGGCACTTCCTGACTGTGTTTTCGCCACAGAATACCTGTCGGGGCGTATTATTGGATTTTTAAAAGAAATAATGGGGAATGTGAGTTTTTTTAGTTTTTCTAAAGGTTATTGAGGCATAGTGAAGCGGAAAACCCTGAACAATGATATTGTGGATGTTGTATTCCCGGTGTCCTTGTATATGTACTGTGGAGGACCCGGCCAGGATGTGCTGAGATGGATGAAAAGAATTCAAGTACAGCCAGTTGTTAAGCCAGTGGTGCAGTACACGGAAACATTATTAGTCTGGACTTACACAGAAGGAAGGCGACTTTTTGTGCCATTGGAGACAGGTTGTTTCAGCTGCAAATCCCCGGAGACGATACATCATGTTTTTTTGCATTGCTGGGAGGGCGTATATTTTCGGGATGTTTTACAGAGGACACTTTTCAAATACTTCCACTACATTCTCATGGCATAACGTATCTCTTCGTAGATAAGGAGGATGAAATGACGTATAGTGATGGCGCTGGGCCTCCACAGCATATGGCGCTCACGCACAGCAATGCTGTCAGCGACGTCAATGCCCGTTCTGCAAAACAGTATTTTATAGGAAGTATAGGTCTTTTTGGGGAAGTTATTAAATCTCAAGAGATCTCGCCTGTGTGACCGCCAAAATGGAGCAGCTTACGTCATTGAATGAATTTTAAATGACATCACTAGCCCTCGGTCGGGCAGCCTCACCACGTCGTTGTATTATCATTTCCACTGCTGATCTGTGATGTGTTGTGTATTGTCGAATCCAGGCAATAAAACACAAATAGACCGACCAAAATTTTTGCATCAAAGTAGCCCAAGACTAATATTTTTAAAAACCACATGTTCAATGATACCCGGAAATAAGTATTAAAAATAGGGCTGTTCGTTGATTAAAAATTCTAACCCGAATAATCGGCCGGATTTATTCGGCTAATTAATAGAATAATTGACTGAATTTCTTTCTAAAGTAAAAGTAAAAAACTGTTTTAATAACAACACTAATAATAATATAAGAATAAAAATGTCAGTATGCTTCTTGCTTCTTCCCAGACATTGCAGCTGAGGTAAGCAGGTCATCGTCGTGACTCTGATGTGGCCATTACGCCTACGGCCGCGTTCGTCCTTCGCGGAATTGATGAATCAGGATAATATGCACTCACCCTAATTGCAAGGGGCACCCAATAATCATGCTTTACTAGAGCCATAGTTGGGTTATATAAGATTAAAACAGCGGGAGTGCCTGTTTGCCTTTTTTTAGTACGTACATTAGGGGCGGAGCCCCGTCGAGACTAGGGTTGTCGGCGTCTAATGTCGTCATCGTAACCGTCTTCTCATGTAGACACGGTACTAAAACACCGGGACACTCGTTTACGCCTCGCGCTAGAACGTAACGCGTACTAAAAACACCGGGACCCCGGTTTACGCTTCGCGCTGGAACACTTAACAACATGGACTAAAAAGAACATCGGGACACTCGTTTACGCCTCGCGCTAGAACCTTAACGCGTACTAAAAACACCGGGACACTGGTTTACGCCTCGCGCTGCAACGCTTCGCTACACGTACTAAAAAGAACATCGGGACACTCGTTTACGCCTCGCGCTAGAACGCGTCATGCTTCAAAAGCGCGAGACTTTCATAGCAAAGCTGTATACCTCTACCCCCAACGGCTTCATTTCTGTTGGCAAAAACACCGAGGCGCCAAGAATACACCTATGCAATGCATGCTTCACCCCTCCCGGGTTTCACGTTAGAGGAGATGTTTGTATTTATAGAGGTCATTTTCCCATCTGTCTAATATCAGCTCACGGTTTTAATCACTATCATCTCTGAGCGTACTTGCATCTTTTTTTGGGAAGTAAGGCGAGTCATTTTAACACGAATATGATCCTCAACATGCTTCCGCACAATTTGACCATGACACCCTTGTTCCCTTTCGCTCACGTGACTTCAATTAATAAACCGATAAAAATAATCGTGGCTAAAGCATTCATTGATTATTCGGAAGGTTAATCGATCAATGGTCTCCCCAGATTCAAAGGTAACAATCGTGTTAAAAGATGTAAATTATTAGATAATTCAACTTCCCCCCAAAAATGTTCGAGTTAGAAGGGTTTTTACAGCTCCTCAATCCGGCTGTGTATTTCGCAAAATTAACAAAATAAGCCCTAAACACACGGACGCTACATCACGCGTCGGGCGAGCGTCGGCGATTAACCGTTTGACACCGGCGAAGTCACACGTCAGCAGCTGCTTTGATGTGCGTTGGTGGACACGTTTGTATGAACTGTGTTATCCTTTTAAAGTTATTTTTGACCATTTATGAGCAGCTATTTTCGATTGCTCTAATGCAGTAATATGACCATATATTTGCCATAAAAATACCCTTGGCCTAAAGTATTCATGATTACGTACGCTTGCGGCCCAATTTCGAAATCCTGCAAAATCAATTTGAAGCTATCACCGTTAAATCTGTACAAAATCAAGTAGCTTGGTAACCAAAAACACACTTCTATCAATTTATTTCGTGGTAAGTTGGTGCCCTACCTTCACATTATGCACGGACTACTTGATATGCGGAAGCAAAACAAATTTCAGCGCTGCATTGCTAGTGAGGTTAGAGTTGAACGTGACCTGTATGTTAAAGGCAAGGTAGCCAGGCACCACTTGCGTACCATGTAAAAAAAACTTGCCATAGTGGCCCAGTGGCTAACGAATTGTGCTGCTGAGCACGAGGTGGCAGGTTCGATTCCTGGCCGCGGCGGCCGCTTTTCTGATGGAGGTGAAAAGCAAAAACAGCCGGGTTTACGAGATTTAGGCTCACGTTAAAGATCACCAGGTGGTCGACAATAATCCAGAGTCCTCCACTACGGCGCGCATTATCGCCTTGCGTCGGCGCATTAAGTCCTACAATCAATCAATATTACCGTTTAAAAAAAGGCTGATCAAACGCACACCACAAAACAAGAGCGAGGTTTTCTAAAATTTGATCCATGGAATTTTAGAACACAAGCCAAACTCTCAAACCTGGTGAGCACGCAAGTAGACGTGGTGTAGGCCAAGAATTTGGTGTAATAACCTACAGGCGGCCAACGAATATGGCCGGGTGTGTTTTATTTTGCCCGTATTTAAAACATTTGGGCAGTGATAACGCTTGTTTTTCAAGCACCGATCTCTGCGGCGAGGCGAATTATGCTAGTACCACAAGCGATGTAATCAAAGCTCCCCTATTTGGGTAAAGAAAAGCTATCGCACAACCCCGGCCTCCCCTGTATACGCAAGCCACGGTAGCCGCAACTGGAATGGGATGGGCCGCTAGAATTCTGGCGTTGATAGCGCTTGCTCGTCGTCACGCACCGATCTTGCAGACAAGCTTATTCATACTAATACTCCAAGCGATGTACCCAGAGATCCCTCATTTTACTCACAAGAAGCTACCGCAGATCCCCGACCTCCCCGATGAAAGCAAATGAAGCCACGAATGAATGAGCGCTTCAGAACAGGAATTACTTGCAATTTGTATCAAGGCTGCTGATTACCGCAGGTCAAACAGAAATTGATTGTTTTGTGCTGTAAGGAATGACACCAAACCACGAGATGAACAGGCAACCCTAACGCTGCCGCCAGCTTTCCGATGCTTTTTCGCGCTTCGTCGACGCCGATATCTGACGAGCATTTACATCGGGGTTGCTTGTGCGTCAGGTCGCGTCGACATGCGTTTTTGGCGACGCAAAAACGCGCGTCGACGCAAGACGACGTCGACACGTGAAAGCGCGGAAAGTACGCTGCATGTGATTGGCCTATATTGGCAGACAATAAACGACCTCCAAAGAAACGTGCGTCAAACCCGCGTGTCACGCCCTCAGGGGCTAGATTCACCTCTACACACAAAACACGCAGTAGCTCCTACCTCACAACCGCGACAGTAGCACGAGCACCCGTTGACTCCGCTTTTTCAGCTAGCTTCCAGGCCTTCGGAAGGCGGCTTGCGGCCCTCTGAAAACTTCCCAATAAATCTCATCTCCGATGGTTCGTCCCGGCACCTTGGGGCACTCAAAAAGCTCAAGGACTGTTCAAATGTGGTGATGGTAGTGACGATGTGTTCGTTGAGGTTCGCGGGCTTTCGCTCTAGGCACAGTGCAGCGATTTTTTTGATTGGAGGTGCGCAGAGGAGATATGGATTTGCTTAGTAAGGCTCAGTATAGGCTTCGTTTAAAAAACAAAGGATGTCTTTTTTGCCCAGGTAAAAAGTTGCCAACGTAATCTCTACCCACCGTGGTGGCTCAGTGGCTAAGGCGCTGCGCTGCTGAGCACGAGGATGCGGGTTCAATTCCCGGTCGCGGAGGCCGATTTTCTGATCTAGGCGAAAAGCAAAAACGCCCGTGTGTACGACATTTCGGTAGATGTTAATGATCCCCAGGTGGTCAAAATTATTCCGAAGCCCTCCACTACAGCGCACCCAATCGCCTTCGTTGTGTCGGCGCCTTAAACCCTATAATCAGCCAACGCAATCTTTATAGTAAGGATTGCACTCACCTAAAAGGGATTTCTCGGAAGTGTTTAGCTGCTAGAAAGAGCACAGAACGAGAACAAGAGAGAAGAATGAGATCACCATTTTCTGTGCTCGGATGGGTTTATTTGGGAACGCCAGTGCGTGGGCACGTTTGGTTCTTCATGCAATGCTGCCAAATGACTACCGCTGTACAACCAGTGTACCGAGTTGCTACGAAGAGACGGTACCAGAGGCAGAGAAAGATCCAGAAATTTGATACAGGGGCGATTCAGGAGAATCGGCGGCAAACACTAGGCTTGGGTAGCACAAAACAGGAGTAGTTGGGCAGTTGACTTACTTTATCTGATGATGGTTTCTTTGCTTAGTTATTGCTATGTTTTGTAATTTTAATATGATACACATATATGCTGTTATTTTGCTCATTCTTAACTTCAGCTGAAATCTTCTACCGGTGCCAGAGGAACCCCATTTGAGTGATGTCACTTGGTGAAGCGATTCTTCACAGCAACACTCGCAGTGATGACAGGCGTCATGAACTCGTAGATCTTTGACAGGGAAGAGGTGGTGAGTGGGAAACAGCCCAATTTCGTGCGGACGGCCGCCAGCAGCCTGGCCAGTTTGGCTCACTTGAGCGTCACGTGGCAATCTTCCAGCTCGAACCGCAGAATGCTACTCGCGAAGTCGCTGATGCGTGCATTGCCGTTGCAGCTTGTGATGTCATTGAGCTCGAATGGCGCGTAATTCAAACACGGTGACGAATCGTCACTGTTCGCGGCACAGCATGTGCGAGACAATTGCCCGAAAGCCAGCATTTGTAGACGTCTAGGGAGCAGTAGGAAACAGCGTCGTGTTCATATAAGCTGTCATGTACAGGGGCTGTCATAAGTAATTTGAACAATGGTTTGTGAATATTACAAAATATCTTTCATACTGCCTTTATGGCAGCCATTAACAGTTTACAGGAAGTTTTGTTTACCAGGAAGCACTTTCTTAAACGCACAACAATGCAACCAGGCAGTTTCCGGAAAAGAAATTCTTGTATATTAACCGTGCTCCAATTTCTTTTCACGGCACCTGTACTTTCATTCCTTTTCAATTAGTTCTAGTCCCGTGCGTCTACAGCTTAGATTAAGTCTTGGCATTCCACATAAAGCTTACGGTAGGTTTTTTTTAGGGAGTGTTGTGGAGGTTCGTTAAGTTCCTTTAGCATATAAATAACGGCACTGACAGTACGCAGCACCTATAAAAGTGTTTCCTATAATCCTCTTTACCCCCAAATTTGGCGGGTTGCGCCCAGGTTCACAGTAAAGAAGCCACCGTACTGTTTTCGTGCGGAACCCAAATTCATTAACACCAACATCTCCTCCCCCTTTTCTTTCGAGCTACGGAAGCGGACGTGCCACCATGTTTTTGTTGCCGGCGTACGTCCCTGCCACTCAGCGACCGCGATATCGCGGCGCGCTCGTGCACGCAATCGATAGAGCTGCGTTGTTATTCTGCTTCGCAATTTACATCCAAAGCTCCCCCATAGTGTCTTTTTCCGCTGCATAGTGAATGTAATGAAGGGACCTTATCTTTTTCGTCGTTATGTTTGAAGACAGCAGCTGAAGTGTTCCATGACATCTCTGCCGGTTAATTGGCTGCTTCAACGGCTGATTAGCGCAGCCCCGCAATCGAGGGGCTCCGGTACACCCATTGTTATTTTACAGCGCAGGAAGCCAGCGTTGACAACAAAAAAGCGTTTGGAAAGCTCTCACTAGTACACGTGTCTTCCGTCAGTGATTGTTCTCGCCGAACGCAGCTAAAACATGGAAGGCCGAGACGAAAGAGAGCAGGTTTTTTTTTTCAATGCGACAGAACCGGAGATTGGTCACGGGGCTTTTTAAAGATTCCGGTGCATTAAAAAACGTGGCGTGGACGTGATAAAAGGGCATCAGTTTGCAGAATAATGTATAGCGTATTAGGCAGGAAAGACTACGCATCTTCCTTACATAAAGCGAAACAGACGCCGCTTTTCTGTACCTCGACACATTGGTATCGATAAAAACTACAGGAACTTTGGGCGCTGCACTACGTTTTTCAAAGCTTCATTTCAGTGTAGTGTCCGTTTCCTGCTTTCAACAAGCCTCTGCAAACCTGATTTGATTTTTTTGCATCCGTCAGGTCTGAAACAATTGGCCTATTTGAAGTCACCTCACGATAGTTCTGGGGCCGTGGCATTCGCACACTGCCCGGAGCTCTATTAGAGAGGTAAAGGAGAATATGGAATGATCCCCGTTTTCCCTGCTTCGCATTCTGAAATCGCGCCGACAACGAACAGACTTTCTCCAATGCTGGCAGCATAAATACCTACGCGCAAAACGCGTTCGTAAAAGAGCCAGCGCTCGCAACATTGGTCGCTGGAGGCTGTTCTTGGTTTCCACATAGACCTGTAATCTTTTTCGCCACCCGTTCTTGCACACCGCAGGCAGTGTACGTCAAATTACAGAAAAATAAAAGCCCCTTTAATCTCATGAGAAAGATGCGTAAACACATGGGGGAAGTTGATTTGTTTGAATTTGATTTATTTCGACGATCGGGTAGCAGTGAACAGACAAACAAAACAAAGGGTTATAAAGTAAAATAAAAGCCCAACCCGTACCACATACGTATCACGGGTGAAGTCGATTAAAAATAAACAAACTGGACCGAAGTCAAAACGAGTTTATAAGAGACAGGAAAAGAAGAAAGAAAGAAGAAAGAAGAGAGATCTATAGCAGTGGAGAAGTAAAAGTCCCAAATTCAAACTTCTTCGACCACGTCGGTTTGCAATGGCGCAATCTTATGATGACTGCTTTACAATTCGAGGGAGCCAAGTTCAATTCCGGCTACGGAAGCGTTTTTATCTTAATTCATCATTAACACCATCGTCATTATCATGTGTCGTCCCGTTGTACAACGTTGGCATTTCTTCAGTCCGTTTTGGTTACGGCACCACTATCATTGAGCGCAAACAAGATTCGCTTTAAAAATGACGTTCTGCCAACACAAAATGCAGCACTACATTTCTTAGAACTAAAAATACATGCATTTGACTCGCTCACCATCCTGTACAACGCATACAGCAATCGTGCCACGCGCCATGTTGCGTCATTTCGATACTTCATCAATGCTAAGCACAATATTTCCAGCCTGCTTAGTACTGTTAGAACGTCTATAAAGTGCATAACATTTGACTCGGCAATTTTATTGTAGTAAACTTTTTCCTGGCGGTACACCGATGGCAAGTACCGCTTCGCACACATAGACGGCTTGAAATTTCTTAGAAGTTAACTAAGCGGGCTATGTTTCCGCGTTGATGCCTGCAACCCTTCGTGCGTGCAATGTTCCCTTTCCGTGTAAACGTGTAAGTGCATGAGAGAAAAGTGGTGTCAGTAACGCAAGTCGACTGGAAAAATAAACCTGCCCTTCCAGGGCGCACTTCTTAACAGTGTCTGATGACTTGTTTGTACAGCTGGCGGAGTTGCTTCAGAAACCGGGAAGCGAGTACTGCTTACGTGTTTCACTCTGCTTTTTGCTTTTAGGCATTGCGATCGGGCTTGTGTAAAGAGAAGAATGTGCTGCTGCTGTTTCCTTCCGGACATAAGCCGATTTTCCACCGTCAATCAGCCCTTCGATGCACCAATGCTTTTTTCCCTATCTCTTTATTTTCATTTCGCCTGTATCCTCACTATAAGCCTTTTCTTTTGTTTGATGTTATCCAACTTGCGGTGTTTCTCCTCTGTAGGGAACCTTCTCGGCAGTAAACACTTTCTCGCTTCATGTCACTGCGTGTCATCTATCTTGTAACGGCTTTCCCCTGTGTGCGTTCTTCCTTAATCCTCCTGTCACACTTTTGATACCATTCCTCTTAGAATGTTTACCCTAAGCAACATTCGTTGAGTCCTCCTGCCCTAATTCCTGTACATGACTTGCTCCACACTTATTTGCTTTGCTTGACATTTTCGTCATGAAGGTAAAATTGCCTGCAGAACCTCTGCAACGCTTCAACTGGTATGCTCAACACTTATGCATAATGATTTAGTAGATGGGATTCCTTTTTATTTTGCACTGCACACGCTCACTGTCTTAGAATAAAAGAACAGGTCATGTTTGCGCGGTCACCGGTGGTTTATGATTCCCCCACTGCTGTGGATACCCTGGACGCTTGTCTTCTTAGGAACCGACGTAGACAACCCCCGCCCCCCCCCCCGTATGCTGCGAGGTAGACAAAGGCGGGAGATATCATGGCCGTAAGCGCTTTCGGTGGACCTTGCTAAAGTAGGCACAGTACGACGGTGAGAAGGTACGACAGGTGCTGATACAAAATGGATGTCTGCGGCTAGCATGAACAGCAGGAGAAAAAAAAATGATAAAATTATATCACGTACGGCTTCCTAACCCAGGAAAGAATGCGCGCATCCGAGCTGCGAGCCCAGAAATGGGACCACTGGATACCGTCTTTCGCGAGGCGTAAGTGCCACCGAATGCTGAGGCTCATCCATCGCCTCCTAGAAGGGCGTGGAAAGCTTTCACAATTTCTCGCGACTTCATGTCTCAGTGGTGAAACAAGCGCGCCGCTTTATTGAAGATAGAAAAGCAATTACATGAGTGCTCCCCTAGATGTGAATAGGCTGGTTTGATCTCATAGATGTAGGCTGTCCTTATCTGAAATGCTCAAATGTACCATACAGAGGAGCTAATGCACGGGGAAATACGGCATCTGGCGGTCACGCTTTCCAACAAGTTTCCTTTCATGCGCGCACTCTTGGAGGCTTTTGTGGTCGCACTTGTGATAAATAAAACCCCGCTGGTAAAACTACACTGATCGGGGAACGCGAATCTGAAGCTTGCTTTGAAGCCTTCAAGCTTCCTGTTCTATTGGTTTGATAAATTCTTCCGATGCGGCATCTCCTCCGCTTCATGCGGTCCTTCGAAGATGAATATTGTACGAAGCGCCCGATCGTCTTCATATTTTAATATTCTTAAGCTCCTTCTCTTGGGCTCGAATTGACCAATGCTTCCGCAGAAAGCCACTTTTTGTACCCGACCTTCCAAGATTCTTGCGAAGTATGCCAAAAAATCACGTTTACATGCTTCTTTGGAATTTTTGTATGAAACCGCAACTTATTAGTATAAATCAATGGTAGAAAAAATTCCCTCGCACTTCCCCGAGGGGGAGAGTGTGTAAGTGCGAATGCACGGTTGTGGATTGCGCGATTACGGTGGATATCGTGATCTTGGAGTGGAGAGGAGGCGCCCAACACCCGCAGTCACTGAGCGGAGAGAGGAGGAGGAGAGTAGCGCCCGCCGTTATGGCGAGGGCTACACGAGCGCCCTCACGCGTCGGAATGCGGAGCGCCCGCTAGGCGAGCGAGAGCTCTCCCGCCCGAAGTGGAGAGGAGGCGCGCAACACCCGCAGTCACTGAGCGGAGAGAGGAGGAGGAGAGTAGCGCGCGCCCATCTCCCCCCGTTGCTAGGGAAGACGAGGAGGAAGACGAGGAGCGCGCGCACCCGCAACTGTTGCTATGCGGACTACGGCGGCGGACGATTCAGGCTCGCTTAAGAAGTGCATTCGCACTTAAAACTCATTTTTCGTTCGGACGAAAAGTTGAGGTCACACTGTGCATATCCGAAACTCTGTATTGGGGAAACGTGATACATAGAGTTATATTTATAGTTCTTCCTCATTCTTTGTTCTTGCTTTGCTTATATATAACTTTTTTCGACGCTGTTTTTCAGGAGGGCTCCAGTCGTCTTTTCTTTCTAAGTGAAGCGCATCAGGAGGCTTGATCGGACTAACCGTATGGTTTTTTCTAATTAATTTGAGCGTTTCGAAATTTGTGTACATATTCTTTGTGGTTTTTTTAATAATTCGCTGGGGGGTGCGAGATTATTCGAACATGTTTGGTTTTGTTAGTAAACTTTAGGTTTTAAGTGCGAATGCACTTTATAAGCGACCCCAAACCATCCACCGCCGGCGGCGGCGGCGGCGGCGTCGGCGGCGGCGGAGTCCGCAGTGCTCCTCTATATTTAAAAAAGAAACAGCATCCGGCGCCAGGTTTCGATCCGAGGACTTTGCGGCCGCAGCGCGACGCTCTACCGACCAAGCCACGGACGCGACGCTGATATCGGTGTTAGTGACGCGCCTTATATCTTTAACGCATTCAAACTACGTCGTCAGCGGCGTGCGTTGGCGACTCAGCGGCGTTATAGCGGCTTGATAACTGCGTGGTGTACACGTGATACTACAAACCCGATGGAAGAGATGGAAGAGAAGGCGGCGAGGCGGTGGGCTGCGGGGGCCGAGCGCAAGCGCCGCAAGCGGGCCGACAACCGTGCATTCGCACTTTCACATTCTCCCCCTCGGGGAAATGCGGGGGAATTTTTTGTCTAAGCTTTTACTTTAACGCTTTGTACATTTGTATTCCGAATGTTATATTTCTCATTTATACAGTTTGAATAGATCTTATTTTAAGTTTTTTTCTATCCTGCGTAAGCGTGCGACTTGAGACGGAACTTGGGCTGTAATGCGACGCGCGCGCATGGCAGGCGCAATTGACCACGAAAATCGCCATTCAGTGACTAAAAACGCTGCGCAATAAAATCGCATTCAGAGTGACTAAAAAGCCTCTCCTAGCTGAGGTGCGCTCACAGATTATGTTGTAAAGTTCATAACCGATACTTTGAATGTGCAGGCCGACCACCAAATTCAATGTCCGCAAAAGGATACGAACTTATTATTTCACATGGCGAAGTTTTATACGCAAAAGATGACGCGGGAGTGGGGAGGCTTGCATTTACACATTGAACCAACGAGTGTGAAGGGAGCGGATGGTGGGGAGGTAGGAAGAACTTAATCTTTATACAAAAGAGTAGTAAGGGGGTGCGATGGGACTAGAAACGGGAAGTGTGGTGAAGTGGATCCAGATCGCCAACATACCCCTGTCATGTACATCTGTCTATGAGCCTAATATCTGCCAAAATACCTGTCTGATGAAGATTCTCCTGCATGCTGTATGCGAGAAGGAAAACCTAAGTCCAGTTCAATTATTGCTCCTCGCGCATGCGAAGCACGGCTCTCCAGGAGCCACGTGAAACGGCTATCAAGCGGCTTCGGCGCACCGTCAGACTTGGCTACTGCGCAACGGAGGCGCACAGCTGGGCACGTGCCGGCGCCAGTGCATCGGCCGTGGTTATCACGTCATTCCTCTGGAATGCGCAGCCCGGCGAGCGTACATACCCAATTCTCTACCCACCCGTACTCCAATTGGATTGGATTTCCAGTCCAAACCAATATAATCCAATTTCATCGAATCCAATCCAATCCAATCCAATCTAATGCTCCCCGCGCTTGCGCAGCACGACCACTCGACACTGCTCAACCTCGGCCAGGGTAGCTTACGCTACAAAAAAAAAAAAAAAGAAACTCTCACGATCCCATTGGTTTTCTAGTCATCTTTGTGTTCTAATTGTATAGGGTCCTGACAAAAACGCATACGCTTTGGATCGAAGTTTTTCACGTGTAGCCACGTCCGAACGCCGCTTTTCTACAAAGTTTAATAGAGCCCCGATGGAAACCCATATCGTATTGTCCTGTGTGTGTTGACGCCCGAACGTCCTTGTATGACGTGCGCGCCGCCGAATCCTGCCAAAATGCAAGCATTGGCATTCAAGATAGCGGTCACCTTGCACTGCAGTGAAAGGCGATTTTTTTTTTTCTGCGATAAAAAGCGGCCGATAGAGGGTGTAGTACACCTGACGTGGACATCACGTTTCCCGATGCGCACGTTTCTATTCTCGGTAACACCACTGATTTTTATATTCTAGCATTCGTATGCGACCAAGACTAAGAGGGAGGGGAGCCGAATGAAGAACGTCAAATCTGAAGACAATCGAAATATGTAGCTATAGTTTTGTCTAGTGTAGCCAAAGCGTAGCCTAGAGTAGTGTAACGGGCTGCACTAGTGTAGCCCGTGTCACGTCAATTGCATTGGTCCCCCCTCATCGAGCCTGTACGCTGTCTACGCTTACTGCGCTGTGGTAAGCGTAGACAAAAAAATGAGCCGTTCTGTTTGTTTGCTTGACACTAAAGCGGAGCGCAACGTCGGGGGTGAAGGTACTAAATTGGGCGTGGGCCATTTACACCAGCAGGGGCGCTTGATGCCCAGCACAAAAACTCTTCAATGTCGCTTGAAATGCTTTATTTATGTGCCCCAGCCCCGCTAAGCTGCCAAGCGGGCTATCAGGAGCGTTCGTTCTTCCTTATATCTATTTTAAGGGTCCCACGCACTTCCCGGGTTACTTTGTGTTTCACGGTGACTTTAATGTGTACTTGTCTTTATCCCTACTCCGACACAGATTAACCTCCACCACGGGGGGCACAACTGTACCAAGAATTACTAAAACAAATATTACCACTCCTCGTGTAAGCCTGTGGTGATTTTTATTTCGAATTTCACACGGAAATGGTCTCCCTGCCCACTAACTTCGCAATAATGAGGAGGAGATGGAAGAGAAATCTTTATCGAACAGTGAGATCGAGCTGGTATGTGGGCATGGTCCTCAGTCCAGGACTCTGTTGTGCGGCATGCCGTCCTCGCCCATTCAGCGAGCCACAGCTGCTTACTTAGGTGTGAGCTGGCAAGTCCACACTCCCACGGCGCGTACGTAGGACTGGGATTCGGTGGTAGGTCTGGGTTTGAAGGGCATTCCCAAACCATATGGAAGAGCTTTGCTGGGCTGCCGCAGCGCCTGCACAGGGGGTAGTATAATGTGGGGTGAATGGCATGGAGCCGTGTGGGATGCGGAAATGTGTTTGTTCGAAGTTGCCGGAGGGTGGCTTGTTGTTCTTTCGTTAATTTTTCTACCGGTGGCGGGAAGGTAATAATGAGGAAGTTGAGCTGAATAGTAGGGCTATTTGAGCTGTACATCAAGTTCGGACTGAATGGTTTATTTTTGGCGAAGGCCATTTCGGCGTCTGTTTTTTCAGTGAGGAAGTCGGCTATACGGCCGGAAGCTCTAATGGTGAAAATGAGCCTTGTTTTATTTGTTTCGCGTATAGAAGCCACCGCAAAAATTGTGCTTTTGATCGTTCCTTCCTTCTTGCGGATGTCAACAGGACGCAGTAGCCAGAAAGACGTCATGGAGATAAGTCATGGGTGTAGGATAGAGCCTCAGTTCAGTCACTTGCAAAGTGAAGCGTCCAAGTATGAGAAGAAGTTTTGGTAAAAGCAGTGGCGCGCCTAAACGTATTCGCAAAACCCCTATTGGCGGGCGTAAAATATTGCAAAAATTTAGAAATATGTGAAAGAACTTGTAAAAGCGGATTGGCTTGTGAAAAAGAATCGGTAGAAGGACTGGCATGTGTAGAAGTGATTGTAAAAGCGTATTGGCTTGTCTAAAAGAACTAGTGAAAGTATTGGCATGTGTAAAAGTATTTATAAAAGCGTAGTGGCCTGTGTAAAAGCACTGGTAAATGCTTGCATGCCTAAAATACTTGTAACAGCGTATTGACATGCTTAAAAGTATTTTTAAAGTATTTATGTAGTAAAAGTATTCGTAAAACCGTATTGGCAAGTCTATAACTATCGCTAAAGTATTGGCATGTGTAAAAGTATCGGTAAAAGTATTGGCATGTGTAAAAGCAGATCTAAAAGTCCATTGACATATGTAAAGGTATAGGTAAAGGTGTACGGGCACCATCGTTGCGCAGCGCCTGCCGAAGGCTATATTTGAACTATAATTGGCGCCAACCGTTGTTGACGTCCGGACTCCGGCACATGTGTCTCTCCTGTAATACAGGCTTTTCGAGGAGCTTAGTTGTGTTGCTATACAGAAATGACGCTTTCGCTTCGTTCCTGCCTCGTTTCTCGCCTCGGGCCGAGTGTTTACCAAGCCGGATTGCTTTGTAGCTGTAGTTATTTTGTGACTACAGACGTCATTTTCCCAGGCGTGGGCCCGGGCGGCTGGCTCACGCCTTGGGAATCGTCTAAACACTGTTTTTTTCGCTTACTTCTCTTTGCCGCCAGATGCAATTGGGGGACAGGAAAAGGAGAAGCTACTTTTGGGGAGATTTACTTCGAAGGGAAGGAGTCGGGGCACTAGGGTACGCTGATGTAAAAAAATGTTTTCACTTCTCCGTGTGTTGGGTTGTTTTTGGGTTAGATTTTGGTAAGTGGATTCGGCAGCCTTGAGTTTGCGACACGAGAAGACGCGAGAGCGGGGGAGGAACGCAAAGATTGGATGTCGGAGGAAGCCAAGGCAAGCAATCCATGGCGACTTTACGTTGTGTATCCTTCCCAACTCTGGCATATATATATATATATATATATATATATATATATATATATATATATATATATATATATATATATATATATATATATATATATATATATATATATATATATATATATATATATATATATATATATATATATATATATATATATGCGAGTGCGATGACTTCGCCTGACGCTCCTCAGGAGGGGGATGAATGAGAATGCTTGTTTTTAGAAAAACAGTTGGTTGTCTTTTTCCCGCTGTTCGCGGGAGCTCGCTTTTTGGCTGAGACTTAAGCTGAGCCATCGATCACTTACTTGCCTGTCAAGGCTGCGACGCCACAGGATAGGTGGACAAACTTTAGCAACTATGCGATACACAGTCTCACAACTCGCACTTCATGATTTTTTTGTAAGCATCTACGGACCTTCACCCGTGGATGCCCGCGAGGTAATAGCGCGGTATTCTCCTGATCCAAGCAAGGCTTCGCAATAAACAAGAATCATCGCTGCGTAATTACGCTCGCAGTTTCATTCTTGAGGGTTCGGTACAAAAAGTTTGTTTCTTTCAGTCTGTTTCGGGTCGGACGAGAACAAAGGGAACGTTTTTGGATCTTACCAGGCTCTATTCCGAACCCGATCGACCGCCTCCTGTTGTACCAGGTGGCGGATGATTGGGTTCTTTATTTGACCTAGTGACTCCCTAAGAAACAAAAAAGGCAGAAAAAAAGCATAGTTCAAGTTGCTAGTCTTAGAAGGGCGGTTGTCCCACGTCTTCCCAACAAGGAGGAAGCTGCCATTACAGGTTATTATATATAAATATATATATATAAATATTAAAAAATTCCCCCGCATTTCCCCGAAGGGGAGTATGAGGAAGTGCGAAGCACGGGGTGATGCTATGAGGGGGAGTTTGTTGAAGTTTGGTGGCATTTTGCCCGTTAGTTACATTAACACCCCCTCGTGATCACGTTCGGCTTAACACGCCTCGTTTGTCCCTCTGCGGAAATCTTGGTGAATTAACGTGTATGTTCGAGAGGAGGAGCGCACCGCACCGCAGCGCATCGCAGCTGCGAAGCGCCGACCGGAGTGAAGGGAGAGGAGGCGCAGTCACGTGAGAGAATGCAGAACTAGCGGGTTTGTAGTATCACGCATACACCACGCAGTTATCAAGCCACTATAACGCCGCTGAGTCGCCAACGCACGCCGCTGACGACGTAGTTTGAATGCGTTAAAGATATAAGGCGCGTTACTAACACTGATATCAACGTCGCGTCCGTGGCTTAGTCGGTAGAGCGTCGCGCTGCGGCCGCAAAGTCCGCAGATCGAAACCAGGCGCCGGATGCTGTTTTTTTTATATATAGTGTAGTGGCCTGGCTGGCGCGCCGAGAGAGGGTGTTGCGAGCTGGAGAGTAGTAAAGGGGCTTTAGGAGAGTAGGCGAGGGGGGAGAAGAGGCGCTATGCGAGCGCCCTCACGCGTCGGAAATCCGGCGCAGTTGCTAGGCACGGTAGCTAGCTCCGTTGCTAGGCTGCGGACGGAGGACGGCGGTGGAAGCAGGAGTAGACCCGACTAAGAAGTGCTTCGCACTTAATAAATAATGCGATCTATGGCTTTTGGTTCTCCATTTAGGGCGTACTTCAGCGGGCTCACGGATATTAGTCATTTAAGAAGAAAACGTAGCTGACAAAGAAATGCGTCGGCATTTTTTTGTACAGCCGGTCGGTGGCTTGATTAGCGTTCGGCGCCCCAGCAGAGTGCGAACACGACGCTGCAAATGGGTTTGCCTGGATTTCCTGGAGTTAAGCTCTGGTCCGAAGCACCGGAGATAGACATGTACACGAATATTTCATTTTCAGCATCGCTGTGTTTTCTGGATCGTCAGAATTCGTATTGTTGCGCCGAAGCGAGCTGAGAGCAAGAATACATGCATGTACGGTTGGATATCCCGGCTCTTTTCAGCCGAGTGCTGTTTTATGCCTCTGTCAAACGACCTCTGAAGATTGTCGTTCAAGGCAAATGAGACTCCTATGAATTCCGACGCAAAGCACATTAGCCTCATCAGAACTAACAGGAGAATAATGGATCACGCAAAAAGAACGAGAACAAGGTACTTGCCTTGAAAGGCTTATTCCGGGAGGGCTTATTTATTCCGCTGAAGGATCTGGTATGTTAGATCCAGCTCCGACATGTTACTTGCAAAAGACACTACGTAGTCAGCTAAAGTGGACCCAGATAGCACTTAATAGCGCTGTCGCATGCCTGTATTTTTTCGTCATTTTCCCCCAAATTTTTGTCTTGGCGTTTTTGTTTTGCTTTCGAGCAATGTAAGCGCGACTTTTGGTGGCGTCATTTCATTTTTTTATTTTTTCTAGTTTTCGGGTCACATGACGTTGGGAAATGATATTTATTCTGAATCATTTAAGTAAAACGCTATCAGAAGCTGAAGAACGAAGACCTTGATGGAGCGAATTTGTTAAAAGATGTCTAGAAGATATCCTGTCGACGTTGTCAGCCTATTTAAGGCATTGTGTTTATAGCAACGAGTATTAAAGGTAACGCCTTTGACTGGAAACACATCCGCATGAGTCTCTTTGATAAGAATATATTATTCCTTGCTCATTTATAAGGCTTCTTAATTGAGCCTTCGCAGTGGTTATCCATTGCTCCTGTCTGTGGTATTCACTGTTCATACACCGGAGCAGTTCGATGTGTTCAATTATGTAGGAACTCGCTTTAAACATGGACTTTGCAGCATTAGTGTATTTTAAGGGCGCTACGCTTTATGATTACCTGTAGGGAACCGTAAATGTGAGCTGCATCTTCAACGTCGGATATTTCGCATTTCAGTCCAAAGTTCGATATAGAAAGTAAGGCAGGTAGCTTAAGGGACGTATAAAAACAACGTAGGCCTTTTTAAAGTGCTGCGTTGTCTGGAAAAACAGAAAACATCGTTCTACTTACTCACTGCTCTTCTCGAGCACTTTTCCCAAACCTTTTAAGTAATCATTGGACGTTTTGACGACATCAGTGTCCGCTGTGACGTTGAGGTGTTTTCCGAAAATGGCCGTGAGAAGGGCCGGCCAGTGTATCGCAAGTTTGTCGGCAAAAACCCGGTGTAATTTAAATTTTCTCTTCATACGGCAAGGCACTCAATTTTTGTTGTGTTGTAAGCAGAAACCTGTCTATGCACTACATGTCTCAGCTTAATGCACTGACAGAAGCTCTTGAGCAGACGCTTGTATTCATCGTAGCCACATTCTTGATTTTCATTCCTGCTCGCTTCCCGGTGTGACGCAAGTACTGGTAATTCAAAAATTTAAAAAAGCATTTTCACTCATAGGGTTACTTTTATAGAGAAGAGCCCACTCAGGTAATAAAAGTTATAAGCCATTTCATTCTGGGAAGGTGTCTGACCAGCTAAGCTGTTTAGCACACGATGAAGAGGTGACACAAATTTCTGAGGAAAGGTACAAACTAATTTATTGCAAACTAACTATTTTTGAGAAGTAACCGTAATTATGACTAAGTAAATTCATTTTTGCGGATTTTTTATGTAATCGCTTTCGGTAAAATTTTTATTTGTCAAAAGTCATCGCCGTTTTTTAATCGCACTCATCTCGTAGGTGCACACGTACTTCCAACAGACGGCATTTTGCGACGCTTACATCTTCACTGTTAACTAATGGTAATGAGCAAACAAAACTCGGAGTAATGATACATTCTACCACCAGAAAATGATTTTTATTTAGTTGTTTTTTGAAAAGGTTTCATAAAACAAGGATTACAACCGTTTCCGCAGAGCTTTCGTAATTAAAGTTGGCATTGCAGCAAGGCGCTTTGGCTCACAACACGAGAAATGGTTGTAACACTACCCATAAAAATGTTCGTGTTAGAAGGCTTTTCAGAGTGCCTTAATCCGGCTGTAAAATTCATATATTGAAAACAATAAGCCGTAACCACATCGACGCAAAATTACGCATCGGGAGATTGTCGGCGTCGTTCAACGGCACCGCGCAGACACGCAGGAGAGGGTGATCAGCCGTGTGAGATTGACGAAGCCATGCGTCAGCCGCTGCGTCGATGCGCGTTGGTGGGGACGTTTGTGTGAACTCTGCCATCGTTTTAAAGTTATTTTTGACCACTTATGAACAGTTATTTTCGATTACTCGAATTCAGTATTTAGGACCCTTGATTTGCCGTAAAAAATACACTTGACTTGCACTATTCACGGCTACGAATGCTTGCGGGCCAATTTTAAATTCCTGCAAAATGTATCTGAACCATCAAATCTGAGCAAAATAAGCGAGCTTGATAAACAAAAACGCACTTCCAACAGTTTATTTTCTAGCAACTTGGTGCCCTACCTTCACGTTATGCACGGACTGCTTCATAAGCGTAAGCAAAACAAATTTTAGCGCTGCTTTGCTACTGAGGTAAGAGTCGAATGTCACTCGTACAATAAATACAAGGTTGTCTGGAACCCTTTGTTTATCCTGCGAAAAATGCAGGTCAAACACTCACCGCAGAAAAAAATTGCCCGCATTTCCCCGAGGGGAAGAATGTGAAAGTGCGAATGCACGAGTTGAATTTGCGCGGTTCGGTAATGTTCGCGAAAGAGAGATCACACACACACACACACACAACTACAAAGAAAGAAAGATGCATTTAAGCGGGTGCATTAGCCCTTCTCACGCCCGATTCCTGGCCAATCCCCCACGTGGGTATGTGCCATGTCAGCGGCCAGGCAGCGCGCGCCCATCTCCCCCCGTTGCCAAGGAAGACGAGGAGATTCCTGGCCAATCCCCCACGTGGGTATGTGATGCGGACATCGCCGGTGGACGCAGGTTCAGGGTCGCTTAAGAAGTGCATTGCACTTAAAAGCTGCTAGGTTTCGCCAAGATTCCACCCATGAACGTTTAAAACAGAAGCCAAACTCTCAAACCGCTCGAGCACGCAAGCAGACGTTGCGGAGGCCAAGAATTCGGTGTAACAAGCTATAGACTGCCGACGACTATTGTCGGGCGTGTTTTGTTTTGGCTGTATTTAAAACATTTGTGTCGTGATAGTTCTTGTTGCTGAAGCACCGACCTCGGAGGTGAGGCCAATTTGCTAGTACTACAACCGATGTAACCAAACATCTCTTATTCTGGTCAAAAAGGATATCGAACAAGCCTGGTCTCCCCTACTCAAGCCACGGTAGCCGCAAATGGAATGGGATGCGCCGCTAGAATTCTGGCGCTAATAGCGCCTCCTCGTCAGGCAGCGATCTTGCAGACAAGCACCTTCATGCCAACACTACAAGCGATGTATCGAGAGATCAAATTTTTACCTCCCAGAAAACTATCGCAAATCTACGATCTCCCCAATGACAGCCAAACAAGCCACGAATGAGTGAGCGCTTTAGAACCGAAATACCTGGCAATTTTTCTCAAGGCAGCCCATTACCGCAGGTTAAAGAGAAATTGAATGTTTTCTGCTGAAAGGAATGACCCAAACCCCGATACGGACTGGAAACCCAGACGCTGCCGCCCGCTTTCCGATGCTTTCACGCACTGCGTCGACGCCGATATCTGGTCGACGCCGATATAATTAATCGGTTCTGCTAGCGTGTCAGGTAGCGTCGTCATGCCTTTTAAACAATCCGCGCAGATGGGCGTCCACGTGGGACGACATCGACGCGTGAAATCACGGAACATGCGCTGCATGTGGTTGGGCCTGTATTTGCAGGCGATAAACGGCCTTCCGACCAATGGGCGGCAAACCCGCATGTCACGCAATCAAGGGCTAGAATCGCCCCTACACAAAAAACCCGCAGCAGTTGCTACCTCACAAGCGCGATAGTAGCACGAGCAACCATTGACTCCGCTTTTTAAACGAGATTACTGGCCTTGGGGAGGCTGATTGTGAAAGCGTGGAAACTTCCCATCAAACCTGAGCTCTGGTGGCTTGTTCCGGCACCTTGGAGCATTCAAAAGCCTCAAGGACTGTTCAAGCGTGATGATGGTAGTGACCATGTTCTTGTTGAGATTCGCGGGCTATCACTCTAGGCACAGCGCAGCGATATTATTTATTCGAGGTGCGTAGACAAGATACTGGCTTGCCTAATTAGGCTCAGTAGAGCCTGCGTTTAAATAACTGTAACAAACGATGCCTTTCATGCAGAAGGGAAAGTTACCAACATAAACTTTACAGTAGGGTTTCCACGCACCTAAAAGTGATTTCTGGGAAGGTTTTAGCTGCTACGAACAATACAAAATGAGAACCAAAGAGAAGAATGTCATCAGCATTTCTTGGGTATTTTTATCTCGGCTGGGTTTATTTAGAGAACGTCAGTGCGTGGTAGTCTATTGATCCTATATCTTACTCCACTTAATGACTAAAGCGGTATACCACCAGTGTACCCAGTGGCTACGGACAAGCAGTACCAACAGCAGAGGAAAATCTAGTACTTTGATAAAGGGGCCACTGAAGATAATCGGCGGCTAACACTGGACTTGGGAAGCGTGAAATGGTAGTGGTCGGGCAATTGACCTAGTTACGCTGATGTTGGTTTCTTTGTTTAGTTATTGCTACATTTTGTGTTTATTGTGGCACTCTTATTTGCTGATACTTTGCTCGTTTCTTAACTTCAGCTCCATCTTCTACCGGCGCCAAAGGAACCCCATTTGAGTGATTTCACTTGGTGAAGCGAGTGTACACTGCAAAACTCACACTGATGACAGGCGTTGTCGACTCGTAGCTCTTTCACAGGTAAGTTGGGGTTAGCGGGAAATAGCCCAGTTGCGTGCACACGTATACCTGCAGGCTGATCAGGTTGGCCCGCTTGGGCGTCACGGGCCAATCTTCCAGCTCGTAACACGCATGATGCTCGCGAAGTCGCTGACGCGTGCATTGCCGTTGCACCTTGTGATGTCATTGAGCTCGAATGGCGCGTAATTCAAACACAGTGACGAATCGTCACTCTTCGTGGTACAGCATGTGCAAGTGCAAAACAATTGCCCGAAAGCGCGAATTTGTACACATCTACGAAGCAGCGGGAAACAGCGTTGTGTTCTTCTAAGCTGTCACGTTCAGGGGCTGTCATAAGTAATTAGAACAAGGGTTTGTGAATATCACAAAATATTTTTCGTTCTTACTTTATGGCATCTATTACCGGTTTACAGGGAGTATTTTCTATCAGGGACAACTACTTCAAACACACACCAATCAACCAGTCAGTTTCCGGAAGAATGAATTCCTGTATATTTACAGTACCCTGTTCCAATTTCTTTTTCACGGCACCTGCACTTTCAGTCCTTTTCAATGAGTTCTAGTCCCGTGCGTCTACAGCTTAGATCAGGTTTTGGCTTTTCACATAAAGCTTACTGTAGGTTTTTTTAGGGAGTGTTGTGGAGGTTCATTAAGTTCCTTTAGTACATAAATAAGGGCTTTCTGACGGTAAGCAGCCATTATTATAAGTGGGTGATATAATCCTCTTTACTCCCGAATGTGGCGGGTTGTGCACAGGTTTACAGCAAAGAGAAAATTTAAAGCGCAACAAATTTAGACAAAAGACGAATGACACAAGGACAAGCGCTTCCTTGTGTCATTCGTCTTTTGTCTAAATTTGTTGCGCTTTAAATTTTCACTATGGAGTACCAACTAGCTCGAACCCTCACGTTGTTAATTTACAGCAAAGCCCCACCGTACTGTTTTTGTGCGGCACCCAAATTATTAGCCCCAACATCTCCTCCCCCTTTTCTTTCGAACTACGGAAGCGGGTGTGCCACCACGTTTTTGTTGCCGGCATACGTCCCGCCTACCCAGCGACTGCGATATCGCGGCACACTCGTTCAAGCAGTCGATAGAGCTGCGTTGTTATTTTTCGGAATTTACGTCCGAAGCTCCCCCTTACTGTTTTTTTTGTCGCATAATAAATGTAATAAAGCGGCCTTATCTTTTTCTTCGTTATCTTTGTGGAGAGCAGCGGAAGTGCTGCTATTATATCTCTGCCGGTTAATTACCTGCTGCCACCGCTTACTGTCGAACAGCGCCATCCAGGGGCTCCCGTATACCCAATATTATTTTGCAGGGCATGAAGCCACTGTTTGCATTGTTCTCGCCGAACGCGGCAAAAATATGGAAGGCCGAGACGAAAGAGAACAGCCTTTTGTGAACGCGCCAGAACATCAGGTTGGTCGTGGGGGCTTTTCAAAGGTTCCGGTGTATTAAAAACGCGGCGTGGACATGATGAAAGGGCTGAAGTTTGCAGAATAATGTATAGCGTATTAGGCAGGACAGAGTACGCATCTTTCTTACATAGAGCGAAAAAAGGCCGCTTTTTGTACCTCGACACATTGGTATCAATAAAAAGCACGGGAACTTTGCGCGCTGCACGAAGTTTTTTCAAAGCTTCATTTGCTTGTAGCGTCCCTTTCCTTCTCTCTACAAGCCTCTGCCAATATGATTTGATGTTTTCTATGCGACAGGTCTGAAAAAATGCCCCGACTATTTGAAGCCACCTCACGATAGTTCTGGGGCCGTGGCATTAGCATACTGCCCGGAGCTCTATAAGAGAGTTATAAGAGAAAATATGAAATGATCCCCTTCTCCTATGCTTCGTATTTTGAATTCGCGCCGACAACGTACAAACTTTCCCCAATGCTGGCAGAATAAGTACCATCGTGCGAAACGCCTCCGCACCAAGCCAGCGCTCGCAACATTCTTTTGAGGGTAAGTTGCGCTTGTTATGAACACTGAGACGGACACGGGAAAAAAACGTAGACTTTCACGAAGAGAGGGCGCAAAAGAGCGCCCTCTTTTCGTGAAAGTCTGCGTTTTTTTCCCGGGTCTGTCTCAGTCTTCATAACAAGCGCAACTTACCCTCAAAAGAATGCTACACCAACTAGCCCGACATCAAGCTTTACTGAACTCGCAACATTGGTCGCTGGAGGCTGTTCTCGGTTTCGACATAGACCTGTAATCTTTTTTGACACCGGTTCTTGAACACCGCCGGCAATGTACGTCAAATTACAGAAAAAATAAAGCCCCTTTCATCTAACGAGAAAAATGCGGAAACACATGGGGGAAGTTGATTTGTTTGAATTCGATTTATTTCAACGATCGGGTAGCAGTGCACAAGTAAATGTCCCAAAGTAAACTGCTTCGACGGGGTCAGAATGGCGCAATCAGACAGATGACGGCTTCATAATGCGAGTGACCCAAGTTTAATTCCGACCACAGGAAGCATTTTTATCTTAATTCATCATCAACACTGCCTTCATCATCATTTGCCATCCCGTTGTATAAAGTTGGCATTTCTTCAGCGCGTTTTGACTACGACACCACTATCAATGAGCGTAAAGAAGCTTCGCTTTAAAAATGACGTTCCACCATCACAAACTGCGGCACGACGTATATTACAACAAAAATTACACAAATTTGACTCGCACACTATCTTTCACATCGCAGACACCGATCGTGCCACGCGCCATTTTCATTCATTTCGATACCTCATCAATCCTAATCACAAGATTGCCAACCCTGGTTAGGACTGTCAAAACAACCATAAAGTGCTTAACATTTGAATTGGTAATTTTATTGTACAAAACTTTTTCCAGGCGGTACCCTCATGGCAAGTACAGTTCCGCACATATAGACAGCTTGAACTTACTTAAAAGTTAACTAGCGGGCTATGTTTCTGCCTTCATGCATGCAACCCGTCGTACGTACAATGTTCTCTTTCCGTGTGAACTTATAAGTGCATGGGATAAAAGTTGTGCCAGTAACGCAGTCGACAGGAAAAATCAACCGGCCGTCCAAGGAGTGCTTCGTAACAGTGTCGGATGGCTTGTTTGTACAGCTGAGCAGTTTCTTCAGAAACCAGGAAGCGAGTACTGCTTACGTGTTTCGGTCTGCTTTTGCTTTTAAGCATTGTCATCGGGCTTGTGTAAAGAGAAGATTGTGCTGCGGCTGGTTCCTTTCGGACATAAGCCGATTTTCCACCGTCAGTCAGCCTTGCGATGCAACGATGCTTTTGTCCCTATCCCTATCTTTTCAGTTCGCCCGTATCCTCAGTCTGAGCCTTTTCTTTTGTTGTTCGATCTTATGCAACTTCCGGTGTTTCTACTCCGTAGGGAAGCTTTTCGGCAGCAGACATTTTAAAGCTTCATGTCACTGCATGTCATCAATCTTGTAACGGCTTTTCCCTGTGTGTGTCCTTCCTTAATCCTTTCTGTCACAGTAGACAGCTTATGTAGACGAGCGGCCTGCAGTGTCACCGGGGATTATCACGCGTGTGGGCACGAAATGTCGACAGAAGACGCGGCTCCAGGGAATCGGCTGCAGCGGAAAGAAGAGTGCAGAGTCACGGAGCACGTTTCTTCTAGTTGCGTGCCGCGACTGGGACAGCCGTTGCGCAGATACGTGCCATTAGGCTTGTGTAAAAATAGAATATGTTGCGGGAGTTCTCTTACGAACATAAGCCGCGTTTTCACCATACGTGGGTCCCCCCATGAAGCAATGTTTGCGTCCCTATCCCTTTCTTGTCATTTAGGCCGTCTCCTCAGTCTGAACCTTTTGTTTTGCTTTCCAGTGGTATCCCACGTCCGGTTTTTCTCCTCCGTAGGGAACCTTCTTGGCAGCAGACACTTTCTAGCTTCGTGTCCTTTCCTTCCTCTCAAAGTCTTGGTACCATTCGTCCTCTAATATTTCTCCGATTCCATATTCGTGGATACCTCCAGCCCTAATTCATGTATAGAAATTGCTCTACACTTAGTTTCTTTGAGCGTTTTTGGTTGGCATCGTCCCCATGATGGTAAAATTGGCCTGAACAATAATTGCAACCCTTCAACTGGTATGCTCAGCACTTGTGCATAATGATGCTGTTTAAGACATACCTTTTTAGTTTGCACTGCACTCTCTCACTGTTTGGTAATAAAACAGCTGGCCACGCTTGCACTGTCACTGATCGATCAAGCTGCCCCTACTGCTGTGCATACCCTGAGGCCATGCATTTTTGGGAACCGACCTACACAAACTCCTCCCGTATGCGCGAGGTGGACAAAGTGCAAAGCGCTTACAACTTTAAGCGCTTTCTGTGGACCCTGCTGAAGTAGGTCGAGTACGGCGGTAAGAAAGTAAGACAGGTGCGGACAAAATATGGCTGTCTGCGGCTAGCACAACATTAACAAATAAAAAACGTGAAAAAATTCATCGGGTACGGCCGCCTAACCCAGGAAAGATTGCGCGCATCCGAGCTGCGAGCCCGGAAATGAGACCACTAGATACCGTCTTTCGCGAGGCGTAAGTGCCACCAAATGCTGAGGCACATCCATAAACTCTGGGAAGGGCGTGAAAAGCTTTCGCAATCTCTCGCGATTTCATGTCTCAGTGGTGAAACAGACACGCCCTTTCAGTGAAGATAGAAAAGCAATTACAAGAGTGCTTCCCTATATGTTAATAGGCTGGGTTAAGGTCATAGATAGAGGCTGTCCTTATCTAAAACGCTCAAATGTACCATACAGAGGCGCTAATGCACGGTGAAATACGGCAATCGGCGGTCACGCTTTCCAACATGTTTCCCTTGTTGCGCGCACTCTAGGCGGCTTTTCCGGTTGCAGTTGTGACAAATAAAACCCCTCTATCGAAACGACAATAATGGGGGAACGCGAATCTTTCAAAAATCAAGTCCAACAAAAAGCGAACCAACCCAGAATCAACCACCCGACTCTTATCGGGACGGTTTACTGCACTGCGATTGTGCTCTTTAGTGCTTTACTAATATCGGTATTCCATGGATTTTCCGAGCATTTAATCCATTAGAAGGAGGGATGCATTTTCTGTCTAATCGTGGACGTACAGCCGTGAGCTGAAGTAAACGGACCACGGGAGCGGTGGCCAAAACTAATCGCTGCGCCGTCTGGTTGCGCGGCGCCTGTTGTCGAGACCGCGCACAGCGCAGGCGCGGCCTAGCAGTACAGCACACATGCCGCTATCGCTCGCTGCTTCGCGATTGTCTCACGCTCCGATAAATTGACGCCAGGGGAGCCGCGCTGCCCTTTTACTGCCTGCGGGTCACACACCTTCAGTGGAAATGGCGCGCTGGCGCAATCGGCGGCAACGCGGCTCCGCTGGCAGAGTTGGCGCGCTGGAGATTATCTCGGGCTTCAAGATTTTTTATTTTTTTTGCAATCACCCCCCCCCCCCCCCCCGTCATATATTGAAGCAGAAAATGAAACAGAAAAGAATCACTGGACAGTCGAAGAATATAAAACACAACACCATCTTTGTCGGTTTTGAGGATATATATGCGAAATCACAGCCTCCGGAGAATATCAGCGAACTGGGAAAATTATTGATGCTAACCTTACATGCCAAGGTTTTGACAAATACTGCTGTGTTTAGGTATGTACTGCATTGCTTTATGAAACTTCGTTTGCCGCATGCGGCATATGTGCCATTTCGCAATTGCTCGGGAAAATCCAGCTTCGCAATTTTTCAAGTTCGAGGCAACGACACATACATTTTATTTTCAAAAACTACATTGCGATATGAGATACCATTGAACCACGCCTTCAATTCCCAGCGACTATCGAACTGCATGCGAACTACATTTTTAAATTAGATTTATTTGCACTTGAAAACATTATTGACAGTTCTTGCGCACTTCTGTGCCATGAGTTGAAATTGAAGGATTTGATCCAAAGAGGGTCGTTCAGTCGACGATTGAAGATAAAAAGATTACTAGCTTATGGTCGACGGCATGCGGCAAACAAACGACGGTATACTTCAAAACAGCCAAGTTTATTTACACGTAATATTTTACAAAGCATTGCACAGGGCTGTCGTTCATAGATGGGGGTCCGCAGGCAAAAACAGGAACGTGGGAGAAGAGGAACTCCGTGGGTCCCTCCGCGATACTCCCAACTTACTTTTTTTTTCCAAACACTGCCGCGAACTAAAAAAAGTGGATTTGCCGTATGGCATGTTAGAATAACGCTTCCGCACAGCACAAATTTTAAAGCTGGCTTTTTGCACGACGTTTAAATTATGCAGAAAAGCCACACTCAAAGGGCGTGCATAGAGATGTGTATGAGCGACTTTGGCTGCAAGGGTTAATTGTGCGACAATAGGACACGTATCAACATATTTCATCGTGGGGTCCCTCACAACTTTTGCAAGCCCAGAAGGAGTCTTTGGCACGCTACCGGCCGAGTACCATTGGCATAAAAAATCAGAGGTCGGGCAAATCCCAAGTCCTGCGGGCAGCCCTTTCCTTCACCACGCCATAATCTTTGTTTAATTACAAAAGTCCCGCCTCCCAAAGAGACGTCTCAACCGAGAGTGAGGAGGACCTATCAATTACCCAATACTATAGGCCGCTGAGCGGCCACAAAGACAGTCAATTGTTGTTGTGTACACAAATAGCTATGGGACCCAACTCTGTCACTCTCATGCAGACACTCGAAACTCGAAACACACGAACAACACGAAAAACACGAAACATGAACTCGAACAAACAACAAGACAGCAGATATCAACTGAGAAACTTCATCACTTAACAAAAAAGAAACCTCCTGCTTTTTGAATAAAAAAAGGCTACGAGCCCAACGCAGCCACAGCACGCTATGTGTGGCAGCGTAGCACCATTGCCACTTATCAGGTGAGTCGCATCGTTTTCAATGATAGGGCGGTGCCCGGCAGTGTTCCTCTAACTGCATGGCGTGATTCCCCTGGCGTCAATTTATCGGAGCGTGAGACAATCGCGGAGCAGCGAGCGATAGCGGCATGTGTGCTGTACTGCTAGGCCGCGTCTGCGCTGTGGGCGATCTCGACAGCAGGCGCCGCGCAACCAGACGGCGCAGCGATTAGTTTTGGCCACCGCTCCCGTGGTCCGTTTACTTCAGCTCACGGCTGTACATGCATCCCCCGCAAACCCAAACTGTTTCGATCGTGCCGGAATGGCGCTATCTGATAAACGTTGCAACGCGAGGCACCCACGGGAGGCGTTTTAAATCTTCACTTCACCGACTATCATTATCGTCGTCAAAAAAAGTTGGCTTTCCTGCAGTGCGTTTTCGGTAGACTACAACGACATCGGTGAGTAAAGCTTCGCTCGGAATAGTATGTATTTTTCTCCGTGTTCGTATCAGTGTCGCTATATTTGGCGCCACTGTGTACGCTTGTACCTTGAATTCATTTCTAATGGCGTTCACTTTGATGGCGTAGTTTATCGCTTTACTCGAGTTTTCTAGAAGAATTATGTTCGCCTGTTCTTCGCACTGGGCAGCAACGGCTGTAAAGTATGCGCACAATTAAGCAATCGGTGCACTCACAACGACATGTAAGAACTCCGTATTCACATAATTCCGTACAGCGGAGCGTTTAAACAGGGTGCATTGTTGACACCGCCACTATTGTTGTGTTCAATGGTTGAAAGTATTTATTCTGAGTATGTTAGGTGTTCCATGGAAACTAAAAACGAACAGAATGGTTACTATTAAATGAATTTAGCATAGATACCCTTCCTTTTCCTACAACTCGAATCGAAAAGGCTCTAAGAGCTTCCAGAATTTAAATAGCTTGGCCTCACGATCGCAAGCAATCTTCACCGGTAGCCGCGTATGTACCACATTTTCAAGCCTTCTGCCCGGATTCCATGCATTTTTATGACTAAAATTTGCATGAGCTGAAATTAGGCTAGTGGCCAACTGCACTCTAAAAATTGGCCGCGTATCTGCTCCTTTCGTTGCAAATGTCTACAAAAGACGATAGTCTCCAACGAAATTTGCCAAATAAATGCCTCCCTATGCTGTCACGCTCACCGTTCATGCTGTTCCTCTTCCGTCGCGGTCCTCCCAAAGTAAACACAGTAAAGGTTTGCTCAAGTCAGTTTAAATTTCAGGTGTTCAACTGCTGTAGGCCTGGTTCCTCGATGTCAGCGCTGCAGTACGGCGGAGACGCGCGTTAATCTAAGCGCCCTATTTCAACGTTTATTGAACCACGTTGCCCTACTCCACGTGCGCTCCAAGCAGAACGTGGAACCTATCTAGTGAAACCTTTAGTTGCTGTTGCCATGTGATCAGATGGCGGCGGTTTTTTCTGCAGCAGATGTAATATATCATTTTCAATCGCAAAAACCAAGAATCCGTGAAATTTTGAATAAAGGGATTATGTATGGATATACTGCCTTATGTTTGCGTAATGACTTGTTCTTGTTCAAAACTGTTGCCAAATATGAACATTGACACCGGACTTACTTTTAGATTTAGATGTGAGTATATAAAACTATTGCGCAGATTACGCTTCACTTGGCCACGTTGGCTGGGTCGAGTCACACACAGACGGACAGACAGACAGACCAAAATTTCTGGGTTTAAGTAGCGCAAGAAAGACTATCATTTTTAATAAAACGGAAGCCTCAATGCGTGTGTGTACACCGTCAAAAGTAATTGGAAGAAGTCCTTGCAAATTTACAGGAATTACTTTTTACGGAAACTGCCTGGCTGCATTGGCGTGCGTTTAAAGCAGTCCTCTCCAAGAGAAAAATCTTCTTGTAAACCGATAGTGGCTGTCACAAAGCCAGTGAGAGATATTTTGGGATATTCACCAATCCTTGTTCCAAAAGCTTACAACAACACTTGAACAACGTCTGGTACCCATTCATTGCTCACACCCCGACCGATTTTCGGACGCTCAAATTTGCAGACCTGCCTGAATATCCGGAAATCTGCCATGGCACCGTCGCGCGCTCCATAAAGTCAATGTATAACACCGACCAAATTTTCGGACGTTAGAAACAATTCCCCTTCGAATTTCCGGACTTTTTTATCGCGAAACCGATAGTGGCTGTCACAAAGCCAGTGAGAGATATTTTGGGATATTCACCAATCCTTGTTCCAAAAGCTTACAACAACACTTGAACAACGTCTGGTACCCATTCATTGCTCACACCCCGACCGATTTTCGGACGCTCAAATTTGCAGACCTGCCTGAATATCCGGAAATCTGCCATGGCACCGTCGCGCGCTCCATAAAGTCAATGTATAACACCGACCAAATTTTCGGACGTTAGAAACAATTCCCCTTCGAATTTCCGGACTTTTTTATCGCGATTCAAAAGCAAACTAAACCGCAAACACCGCTGCCATTCTATTTTTGTGCAGCCTCGAACCGGCGCCGCGTGCGTACCGCCAGCTGGATCTGGCATACAGCGGCGATAGCAGGCACTGCTTTCTGCACCGTCCCGCGATCCGCATGGAGTAGGATAAAGAAGTCTGTCGTCAGTCGCCAGTCGCCACGATAGCCGTATTCTCGAATATGGCTGGTTGTGCAGCGGCACCCCCGCGGACTTGCAAGATGGCCTATTGGTACGACAACGTAGCACCTCGCAAATGCAGATTGACGAGTTTTTTCGGCCGCGAAGCAATTAAAGTGACCTGGCCGGCGAGTGTGCTACCATTTACGGCCTGGAAACATTCAACGAAAGCTGATCCTATTCGTTTTTTAACTACCGTGCTACAGACTCTCCAAAGCAATTATTCAGCATAACGTCGAGGCTCTGAAGCCAACCGGAAAGCTGAATAGATTGTAATCATTTATCTTCCTGAAAACAACCGCACGTCCGGTAAAACCGACACTCCATGTCCACAGCTCCCAGCTAGCCAAACCGACATCACCGGTTATTAATCCTCAACGTCTCGAAACGCCTTCTTCTAACTGAGCATTTTAATACTCTTTTTTTCTTGAACCATCGCATACTGGAATAATACGCTAACAACACATCTAAATTTTACCGTTTAAATTAAGGCGATTACCTCCGCGTAGTGTGTTTTAGTACTGTATCGTGTAATTTTTATAACGGTGTTTTTAAGTTCCATTTAAAACTTTTCTGCTACGTTGACAGCGCGAATATTTTTACGTGGCTTCAGGGTTCCCTGAGCTCATCGTGTCCTTTGGCGCTTCCTTCACTTATCTGCTAAATGAGCTACCTGCTTGAGCTAATAAATGGCCGTACAGTATATTTAAATAAGGATAATAGAAACAGTATGAACAACACGACCGCTCACATATGTTTGGCTGTTACGGTTGATGCAATGAGCGGCGGGTGGGGTGTTCCTGCCGTTGATCCACAATGTACTGGCGTTATTCCAGAACCTGCATATGTTTCATGTGCAGCTGACGGTTGGAAGCGCACCCAACAGTTTTAACGCGCCCATTCTAGGCAAGGGCCATGAGGAGGACGCAGTGTAGTGTAGGGCAACCGGTTACTTAAAGCCACACTGGGTTCCGCACCGAGGAATCGCATCACGGGCGTTTTTAGTTTTCACCACTTCATCAAAACCACATCGGCGGCCTGGATCAAACCCGCGTCCTTTTGTGCAGCAGTGCAATGCCTCAGCTAGTGAGGCACTACTGCGGTGTGAGCACAACCATACCTATTTTATTTTACAAAATAGGGCGGTAGCTGTGTGTGCGCGCTTGCAAAGTTATATAAGATCCCTCCCAGCCTGACTCGCTCGACCTGATTCAAATTATAGTATGGAGCAAAAAATATTAGAGCTGCGTCGCTTATATATATATATATATATATATATATATATATATATATATATATATATATATATATTGATATATATATTGATATATATATATATATATATATATATATATATACCCTACCCTACCTAGCTATAAGCACTGGACCCCTCCCACACAGCGTGATAGTTGCCTCGACATGTACATCAAAGCTGTCCAACGCGATGTGGGAAAAGCATACCAAACACAAATTTCTTTCCACCACAACATGACTACCAACGAAAAGAAAGCCCTAGAGGAACTCGCAAGCTGTCCCGACATAATTATTAAACCTGCCGACAAGGGAGGCGCAATCGTAATCCTTGACAAAACCGACTATATTAACGAGGCCAATAAGCAACTATCAGTATCGACGTCCTATAAAGCACTGCCCAATTATCCCACTCATGATTATAAGCAAATTGTCAAAGGTAAACTTGCTGAGCTTGTTAAAAATAAAACGCTAAATGAAACCACGGCTCGTTCCCTGATCCCCTTAAGCCCAGTAGCCGGTAAATTCTATCTTCTCCCAAAGATTCACAAGGTGAACAACCCAGGGCGCCCCATTGTTTCTGGCATTGGCACCGAAAACCTCTCGCTCTATGTGGATAATCTCATTTGCGACATTCCGCCCAGCTTTCCCTCCTTCATTAAGGATACCAATGACTTACTCTCAGACATCTCAAAAATTGAAATTCCTGATAACTGCCTTCTAGTGACCCTTGATGTTGCGTCACTGTATACTAACATCCCCCACGAAGATGGCATTGCCGCTGTATCCCTTGCGTATGAGCAGTCATCGTGCGACAAACCTATCGATTCTTCTGCTCTCCAAACATTCCTTAGGCTTATTCTTGAACTTCACAATTTTGAGTTCGACGGAGTTCATTACGTGCAAGTCGGCGGAACGTCAATGGGAACTCGAATCGGACCTAACTACGCTAATATCTTTATGGCTCACCTCGAATCAAACTTTCTTGACACCCAAAATTTAAAGCCAATGTACTATAAAAGGTATATTGATGACATATTCATGATCTGGCAACACGGTGAGGCGGAGCTCCTCACCTTCATTGGGGCATTTAACCTAGCCCATCCTAGTATTTCCCTTGCTCATTCCTATTCGGAACACAGTGTAAACTTTCTGGACGTCACCGGTACTACCTTCCAAGGTCGGCTTCAAACTAAACTGTATAGAAAACCGACAGACACGCGGCAGTATTTGCACTTCCGAAGTAGCCATGTCAGACACTGCAAGACAGCAATACCTTACAGCCAAGCCCACCGATTTAGGAGAATTTGCTCAAACCAAGCCGACTTTGACTCAAACTGTCGAGAACTTAAGACCGCCCTCCTGAATAAAAAATACCCCGAAAAAGTTATCGACGACGCTATTGTGCGAGCCAACCAATTAGACCGTAACGAAATCTGTAAGAAAAACGCCCCGAACGGGAACACGCAAACTAACTTAGTTGTAACCCACTCATCCTCCGCTCCAAGAGTGTCAACCGTGCTAAAAAAACATCACAATATCCTAATGCAAAGTGAGCGCTTAAAAAGCATATTCCCCGAACCACCACGCGTTGTCTACTGGCGTAATAAGAATTTAGGTGACTTTCTTACTAACTCTCGTATCAACCGACCGGCAACTACTGGCTGCATGCCCTGCAATAAACCCCGATGTAAAGTAGGCCCACACATGACCACTACACAGGCGCCACCAGCATGGCTTCAGACTACTACGTAAATATAAAAGGTAACTTTAACTGTGACTCCGCTAATGTCGTATATCTTCTAGAGTGCACTGTTTGTAGGCAACAATATATCGGCCAAACTGAAACGCCCTTCCGAATACGGTTCAATAATCACCGCTCTCATGCAAAAAGCTGCCCTTATTTGCCCCTGTCAAGACATGTGAACAGTCCCGGGCATGCATTTGAACATCTTAAAGCAACGATTTTAGAATCCGCCTTCAAAACGCACCACGACCGCGAGGTTCGGGAATCTTATCTCATTTATGAGTTTGGGTCAGCCACACTTGGAAATAATTAAAGTTACGGAAAACTAACGTGCTTATCCCTCGATTAAAATTAGCGGCTTCATAATTTTTATAACTATGTTAATTATTCCTACCTTCGAGTTTCCCATCAGAATTCGCAGAAACTCTCCTAATACAGCAGCTTTATTAGCCTAATGCGGCTCAACAATGCCATTTGTCCTGGGGAAGGAGGCCTCGTTCCCACCACCACTTAACAATGTTTAACTCTTTGTGATCTATTCATGTTTAACCTTTTGTGACCCTACCTATTTCCTGTTCAGTTGCTAGCTTCTGTGAAATGCTCTTTTGTGCCCCCTATCTATTCTATTCATCCGCGGGGGGCACACCCATCTTCGCTTCTGCCCCAACCAGTCTCCCCAGCCACTGAATACCTTACTGTATACTCTTCCCTTTCTTTTCAAACCGGGGTTGTCCAGTTTCCCGCATTGTCTGAACTTGCAGCCCGCGCGGCATACGTTGACTCGTCATGGTGCAACCTTGAACGCTACATTGTTAACACGACCCCTTTTTCTCTCTCTCGCTTCCCCCCCCCCCTTTTTTTTGTTTGTTGTTGTTGTTGTAACATAGGCGTAGCCCGACTGTATGCACACTCTCCATTTCCGAAACATTTTCCGCTCCTTCTCACAGTTTTCTGCAAACCTATATAAGAACTGTGTTCGAAATGTTTGCGACAGCAAAATCATGTAACTTCACTCTGATGAAGGCAAGTCCCGTTGCCGCTACGTAAGTAAACCTTGTTTGTTATTGTTCGTGCTGTGTATCCGACTCTTTACTTATACTATATATATATATATATATATATATATTTATTTCCGGGAAAGTCTTTCTAAGTCCGTATAGAAAGACTTTCCCGGAAGCACCAAGGGTTACCTACCGGAGAAACAGGAATCTAAAAGATATTTCTAAATCTAAAAGATGTGGCTTCCCTCCCTGACTTTTTTTTTCTTTTTTTCTTTTTTCCTTGACCTAGTTATTTTCCCCCCTTCTCTATCTTTTCTTTTGACCTGAGGCTTGCAGATAGTTTCTGATAAGGACCCCACCCTCACCGCCTGGTCTGCTTCCGGCCGTTCTGAGATCCTTTCCGTATGCCCCGCGGCGGGTCAACAAACACCCTCTCGTCCTTTCTGTCCAAAAATTCCACGAATATCAACCACCAGCTGACTTCCGAGTGACCTACTTCGTGGCTTAAACTATAAACCTTCTTTGCCCCTCAATCTCTCCCCTCTCATCTGGGGACCTACCCCTATATAAAGCGTGCCAGCCAGGCGAGAGATTGCCCTGACGAAAGCAAGTCTCTTTGCTGAAACGTTGGCAACAATCGTGCTTTTACCTTGTTGAAAGTTTTCTTTTCTTGTATATATATATATATATATATATATATATATATATATATATATATATATATATATATATATATATAACACAGAAATAAGGGTTGGCAGTCGAGAAAACCTCGGAAAGCAAAGGGGAGAATGTGGTAGATCATTGAAACAGATTAAGAATTTGGAAAGAAAGAAAGAAAGTGAAGAAAAAATGCCCGCCAGGTGGGATCCGAACCCACGACCTCCAGAATACCGGTCTGGTGCGATAACCACTACGCTACCGGCGGGGCGATTTTCCCATTCACTTTCTGGGGTATTTATGTTAGGTATGTTTGTTTCCTGTGCTTGGGGGTGGTAGCCAGCGCCATTCGGACTAATCGGGGTGAAGGGGACCTTCTTTTTAACCCCCGGGTCGTGACTCGAGTGTCTACGACATGTCCAGAGTGGTCGACCAGCTTTGAACCCTCTTAAGCTCCCTTTGGCAACAAGACTGCCAGAACAGAGGCCCTCGCTATGCATGTAGCGAATCAGAATAGGAAATGAGGGGCTCGTTGAAAATAACACAGAAATAAGGGTTGGCAGTCGAGAAAACCTCGGAAAGCAAAGGGGAGAATGTGGTAGATCATTGAAACAGATTAAGAATTTGGAAAGAAAGAAAGAAAGTGAAGAAAAAATGCCCGCCAGGTGGGATCCGAACCCACGACCTCCAGAATACCGGTCTGGTGCGATAACCACTACGCTACCGGCGGGGCGATTTTCCCATTCACTTTCTGGGGTATTTATGTTAGGTATGTTTGTTTCCTGTGCTTGGGGGTGGTAGCCAGCGCCATTCGGACTAATCGGGGTGAAGGGGACCTTCTTTTTAACCCCCGGGTCGTGACTCGAGTGTCTACGACATGTCCAGAGTGGTCGACCAGCTTTGAACCCTCTTAAGCTCCCTTTGGCAACAAGACTGCCAGAACAGAGGCCCTCGCTATGCATGTAGCGAATCAGAATAGGAAATGAGGGGCTCGTTGAAAATAACACAGAAATAAGGGTTGGCAGTCGAGAAAACCTCGGAAAGCAAAGGGGAGAATGTGGTAGATCATTGAAACAGATTAAGAATTTGGAAAGAAAGAAAGAAAGTGAAGAAAAAATGCCCGCCAGGTGGGATCCGAACCCACGACCTCCAGAATACCGGTCTGGTGCGATAACCACTACGCTACCGGCGGGGCGATTTTCCCATTCACTTTCTGGGGTATTTATGTTAGGTATGTTTGTTTCCTGTGCTTGGGGGTGGTAGCCAGCGCCATTCGGACTAATCGGGGTGAAGGGGACCTTCTTTTTAACCCCCGGGTCGTGACTCGAGTGTCTACGACATGTCCAGAGTGGTCGACCAGCTTTGAACCCTCTTAAGCTCCCTTTGGCAACAAGACTGCCAGAACAGAGGCCCTCGCTATGCATGTAGCGAATCAGAATAGGAAATGAGGGGCTCGTTGAAAATAACACAGAAATAAGGGTTGGCAGTCGAGAAAACCTCGGAAAGCAAAGGGGAGAATGTGGTAGATCATTGAAACAGATTAATCAGCAGTACTCCCCTCCGGAACGAGTAGCAGTAGAAGCAATGTAGCGAGTTGGGCAAACGGCTGAGCCACTGAGCAGCTCTTGCAGTCACACTTGTCAAGTATTAATAATTTGCAGGTGTCGGACCTTTTAAAGAAATTATGAAATGCAAAAAGTTTGCACACATCGGGTGTGAGCTTTCGCTGTTGCGCAGTGGAGCACTCCTGCAGCCTGATTGCTCCAATGAAGTCGCAGCTAGGGAAGGGCAAAGTCGTTTTATATCCCCTGCAAGCTGCCGAGAATGACATTTCGTTTGGTCAGCTTGCACTACGTTCACGCCTCCAGCAGCAACAGACCAATCTACATTGGTGCTCATTCATTTCCCCTGTTGTTACATAGAGCGTGATAGTGTTCAATTGTCTGGAGGGGAAAGTGCGCGAGCAAGTACGAAGTTGATGGTACGTGAAAGAAAAAAAGGCCTGAATTGCATTGACTGTGCAATATCAACAACAGAGGGTCGAACCGTTTCGGCATGAACCGGTAACCGTTATTTCTTTTTCCGGTTCAGTTCCGGTTCGGGTTCAGCGTGCTCAAAAAATAACGGTTCGGGTTCGGGTTCAGTTCCGGAAAAAATACCGGTTCGGTTCCGGTTTTCGGTTCGGTTCGGTTCCGGTTCGACACCCTGATATATATATATATATATATATATATATATATATACGGAAAGATAGGTCGGCAGTCTACAATGCCAAAGGAGGCATAGGGGTGTGGTTAGGCTCTTTTCTTTTTAACAACGGTTAATCAAGTAAACATTTTTTTTAAATATACAGAAGAAAGAAAGAAAGAAAAACACGCGCCCAGAGTGGGGACCGAACCCACGCCTTTCGATTACATGTCGAATGCCTTACCAATTCGGCTATCTGGGCGTCTGTGTTCTCCTTCACTTTCTGGGCTAATTATATTTACTAGAAGTGTATCTGACTGTATTTTTCCTCTTTCTGTATTTCCTCAACGAGCCCCTCATTTCCTTAATATATATATATATATATATATATATATATATATATATATATATATATATATATATATATATATATATATATATATATATATATATATATATATATATATATATATATATATATATATATATATATATAAGGTTAGTAGAGACAGAGACAAACGAGAAAGACGTAGAAAATAGAAAAAAGTTTACTGAGGTTTCAGGGAAAGGACTCCCGTTCTTCAGGTACTCTTTTCAGACTATACTCTTTTCAGACTATATATATATAGCGGGATAGCATAATGGCTAGTGCACCGCACGCGTTATGCGGAGATGTGGGTTCGATTACCGCTCCCGGAGGAAACGGCGGATTTTTTCTCGACCTATATTTTCGCTTATTTATCACTTTATCAAAGAAACATGACTAACGCACGTCATTCGGCACTATTAAATATTTCGCAAACAGCCGAATAGCACTGGAAATGACGACTGCAACCTTGACATATATATACACAGAGAGACAGAGAGAGAGAGACCAAGGACCGAGTTTCGAGATGCGGAAGGACCACTGAGCACTTTTATTAGTCTTACACCGAGAGCACGACGGGTTTAGGTGGGTAGTGGTGATGGGTTTAGGTGGGTAGATGTAACCGGGAGATTGACCCGCGGTCTTCCTGTTACATATGACACTGATAATGTCGCTCCCACGCATAAGTATCAGAGCAGCTCTCTCCCAATGCAAGAATATATATATATATATATATATATATATATATATACCCGCAAAAAATCAAAGAATGCGTATAAGACGCAGCAGCTCAGAAGCATATCGTATAGAAGGCAAAGTTTAAGCGCGAGCAGAAACACGAAAAACATGACGGAACCTCATCGTAACCCGTTCTATGTGAATAAAATTGGAAGTGCGATGCCTCCTTTCGCAATGAACGAAGACAAATCAAATTCGATTCTTTAATCAGTGGAGATAGCTCGCTTTCTTTAGAAAACCAGATTTGCCAGCCCTAATACTGTTAAAAGAGAACGGGGTAAAAATATTTGTATTGATCAACCTGAATTGATGCGCGCAGTTTTCTGTTGCCTGATGTAGTTCGTGCCTGTAACCACGTGGGTACCGACACAATGCGCAAGCTCGGCGAGAATCTAAAACGACAGCAACAGATATATACTCAAAGAAGCAAACACCACAGCCAAACAAGAACGTATAAGGAAAGGTAAATAAAGGAAAACGAGAGCGAGAGAGAAGGAAAGAAAGCTCGAAGGGAGAGTGAGAGAGAAAAAGCAGCAAACGTTTTTTTTGTGTTTGGGGCTGGGGGTGAGAGAAATAGAAAGAACGAGTAAAATCAGGAGAGTTAAGTTCGTGTTTTGGGTCAAGCATCCACGTGGAAGTTTCGCGGCTATGTAAACCGACACAGGTATACTCGGCAAGGGCTCTTTGGACACCACGAATCAAACAACCTAGTCCTCTTAAGCCGAACAAAGAAGTGAGAAAGAGAGAGAGGGGAATGTCGAAGAGACAGAGAGTGAAAAGGTGAGAGCACTAGAGAGAGTTGGAAGCTTTGAAGCTGGGCTCCTCTTCTGGTGCAGTTTCCAGTCCCGCCTAACAGTAAAATCCATGTTTTTTCTTAACAATTTTCCGCAAACATCAACCCTTTTCTAATTACCAACTTACCATTATCTTTTTACGAAAGCGCCTTTCCCGTATCCCTTATTCAGCAGCACAGCCTCGGGGAGGTCTTACATATAACAAACGTCTTTCAATCTACTCGTCAGTAATTACATCGATATAACGTCACCCTTCAGGCAGGTTGAAAGGTCAAATATACAATGCGGACCTCTATCACATCGACGCAGTTGCGCCACTCAGCTCTTTTCAAAAGCACCGATAAGAAGGTGTGAGCAAACACCGCTGGGACGTGAAAAAGAGCCCGGCCAAACTTTTTATTCGGGCCTCATCTCTCCTTCCCGAGTAAACCTAAAACGGACGGATGTTCCCGCTCCACTTCAGCCCACGGAGGTCTTTTTTTTAATCAAAAGCAAACATCTTGGAGGCAGCCAGCACTTCGATGCCACCGACGAATAGTACGCGTGTGCTTTTACCAGAAACTTTAGCTGTTTTCAAGGACCAAAGTATAGTTGATGGAATCAGCGTTTTCGCTTCGTTCTTTTTGATGCACTTGTAGTTCAACTCCGCCACAATTTCTATAGAATGAACGCACTTGTCGAAGAGAGGTATTTCTTCTTCCTACGACATCGAGTAGGAAGGTCAATGCGATGCTTTTTCGTTTTCGCTATCGCACGAAGCAATATCTTTGCCGGCCGTTGGGTACCCCAATCTGGTTGGCATGAATGCGTCTATTGGCCAAACGAACATTACCGCCCTACACCGTGAGCAACGGTTAGGATCGCTGTACTACGGCCGTCGGCCAAAAATGAGCCGCGGTAATGCCAGCCCATGGCTTCTGAAATCCGCTTCGCAAGCTGACGCCATCTTTTGACGCCTACAACATTAGCTGTTTGGGCCTTGTTGAAATCTCAACGTCACGATGAATGCAGATAGCATCTACCAGCAGAGAGCCAAAAAAGCAGCAGAGAGGCACCAGTATTCCTTACTCTGCAAACACGTCAATAGAGTGAGGACGTTAAACGAAGAAATCGCATTTACTATTTTAGTATTTTACGACGTTTCCTTTTATTTGAATATTTTAGCCATTCCCCGTGTCCACGGCAATTCAACTTAGCAATTTGAATACTTAGGTATTTAATTTGTGCAATGATAAGGAACCAAATGTAGACAAGCTCTATTAAGACAGGATGGAATATGTGAAGATGTAGTAATTATGCTTATATAATTACTAAGCCTTTATTTCATGAAAAAGAATGCAAGTTAGAAAAACGGGTCAGACCAAGCCATGAAGTTTTGGCCGGTTGCACCAGAATGTCAGCGTCAAGTAATTAAGATAAAAGTACGGTTAACAAGCCTTAAGTGCAGAAGCTAAAAAATAAAGCAGGCTAGAAAAAAGCAGACCCAAGCAAGTCACAAAACAGGCATGCTGCAAAAATACAAGCTAGTACAAAACTAAGGATAAACACTGATATAAACCCAACAAAAACGTACTTTTCTAAACTACGGCATACAAGAGCGACTGGTTTTAGGTGCAGTTTCAGTGCATGTTTTGACGAGAGCGCGTACAATTCAGTAGGAAAAGAATTAAAAATCTTAGTAACATACTGTTTGCTTGTGTAACGTCCAAAGGGGTATAACACTTCGGGGTAGTAATTGTATCATGGTGTCTCATTGGTCTTAGAGGAACTAGCAGAAAAATAGGATCACTGTCCCAGAAATGCTTTGTAACCATACCTTGAAAAAATAACGCATCAACTGAAGGCAAGTGTACAAAAAAAATAAATCATAATAAAAAGGAACGGTCTCGTAATAAGCATTATTTCGGAAAATATATTTTGAGATAGAATTCAATATTTTGCTCCTCGTTAATCCGCAGAGATAAAATATCGTGCTTCCGTATCTAAGATAGCTATAAACATGTTTGAGCAGTTGTCTGTAGTTATACAGGAGGATGTTCAATGTCCAATCAAAATCAAACATGATGCCCAAATATTTTACGCTATTTGAGAACTCCAGGGGCATGCATTTGAAGTTTGTACAATTAGAGTCATGGAAAAAAATAGCACAGCATGAGCAATGTGTTATGGGGATTACAAAAGCAAACAAGTCTAGCCGTCTTGTGTCTGTTATTTCCAGTTCCCTTATCCGTACACCATTTCATTAGAGATGTGGCATCTGCTTGAAGGTTGGAAACACATGTATCAAACGAGCCTTCAGTAGGCAAAAAGACCGTATTATTGGCATACTGCCGTAGATGACATGTTGATTCAAACTGAACTAATTCATTGGCGTAGAGCTTAAACGAGAGAGGAGATAAAACGGACTCCTGGGTAACGCCTGACTTCAACAATATGTTTGAACTTCTGTAGTCACCTATACGCACCAACTGGAAACGATTCGAAAATAACTCGACATATCTTAACAGCTGAGCTGTTTAAGATTTAGTTGCGCCGTCGACAGTTACCAGAAACCAGCCCGAGGGCACGTGACAGTGCGCCTCGTGTGGAGCGCCCGACGTCGGCACGCTCGACCTTCGAGAACACTCTGCCCATCGTTAGGGGCGTGATCTCTCGCGTGCTCTTCTACTAGCCAGTTCCTGTGCGTTCGCACCTGAAGTGGAGTCCACAGGCTCCAAGTTCGCGAAGCCGGTATCCATGGTGTCACGCGTTCTTCCCGGCAGAGAAGAAGGAAACGGGAAACCCTGACATGCTTGGGGCAAAAGAGAACACACACAACACGTATGTCGAAACCAAACACGAGTAAAGAAACCTACACGCTCTAATAAACTACCAAACCCTATACACAATGTCCTAATACGGCTCTGCCTTTCACCCTCACAATGTCCTGGAAAGATGTTCTACTTAATGCAAGGCTTAAGTCATCGGTTACGTCGGGCGGAAATCGCCGCATGGCCGTGAAGAGCTGTTGCCCGCGTCACAATGTTGGGGGGCTGGCGTAGTGCGACTCGTTTCAGGAGCATCGCCGCTGTGGGGGCCACCGTAGTAGAGGACGACGTTTCGATGCCGCTTCCCGAATGCCCACGCTTGTTTCCGCTGCAGCCGCCAAAGCGCGAGTTGGAAGTGCGTCGCGAGACTGGAGCCGATGCGTCACCGGCCCGCTCCCGTCCAGGCTTGTGTGGCGATGTCGTGCGTTGGGTCGCGTCACCCCAGGCTTCGTTTCGTTCTTCGGGAACCCGGTGTCTTCACGCCGCAACTGCCTCGATCTCTTCTTCCTACTTTCCTTCCATCTTCTTCGTTGGCCGTCATTCCGGGGATTGCCTTTGACTCATGACACATGGGTTCTAGCGCGTGCTAACGCCGTACACTTAGGGTGAAAGGCTGTGTAAAAGGCTGTGTAAAAAGGATGTGAAAGGCTGTGTAAAAAACGATCCGGGCAGACCAGTCATGGAGTTCTTTCCGCAGTAAGTTGGGAAATCCTGTGAAGTGCAAGAGCCAGGTCTCTGACGAAGAGAGGGGCCCCCACCTCAACTGTTTATCCAACATGGAACCCATTGCGCCTATTTTCTCAATGGGACCATACACGCCAATTTTGTTTAACTTATACCCAAGCAATGTGTGCATCAGCGAATCAAATTTTTTGCTGGCGTCTAAGAGAAGACCGCATGCAAATTCATTATGATCGAAAGCTGAGTATATAACGTCCGTAAATCCTTCTAGCAGCGAAACTGTGCTTCCTCCTTGCTTGAAATCTAACTGCGCTTCCGACAGTACATTCTTTTCATTTTTAAAGTTCGTCAATCTTATAAGCAGGTCTTTTGATGTGACTGATTCTAGGTAGAATGAAAACCAGTCTGTAGTTCTCTACTTTGCAATGACAGCCACCCTTATAGAGTGGTGTAACTAGAGCCTCTTTCAAATAGTCGGGAATAACGCGCTGCTCCACGCACCCATTGACAATAAATAGAAGCACGGATTCGAGCACAGCATTATTGGTTGTCTTGAGTTGAAAGTGAATATGATAATATGTGTTAATGTCATTATTATTACCTGCAAATGTTGGTAATGTATGGCAGGCCAGGGTGAAGCTCCAAACCAAAGCCGCGACAACAATCGACTAAGATTTCTTCGATTGGATGTGTGTGGTTTTCTTACGCGTTCTTGTGCCCAGGCAGCAGCTTGGGTGGAGAGACCCAGCACTTTTTACGTGTTCCTTTGAAAGGGGTGGCTGTTAGGCGGATTACTCCCTAAAGGATAAGAGTGGACGTATGAGCTTGTCCCAGCTCGGTTCACGAGCAGCTACGTCAGCCACAGGTGTAGTCTGGATATAGATGATGGGGCTACCTTTGAAGGATAGAAATGGCTCTCTTCCTCGTGAGAGAACAAGCCGACTTTATTATTTGATTAAACAGGCCTCAGGCATGAGGCATCCCAGAGTTGGATACAGTAAAGTAACTGCCGCAGCTCGTGATGTTCTGTGAATATGCGCGAAAACGTTGCACTCATGAGACAGTTTCGCCACCATAACAAGCGCACTTTTCGGGGGTGAAGCTCGCACCACAAACTCAAGGTTAGTGCTGTGTTTGAACCGCGCAGGGCCAAAAATTGACCTTTCGTTCACAATACATACGCTCGAAAGACTGAGTCCCAAAAAAAACACTAACTTTTTCCGTTGATATAAACAAATGTCTTCCCCGTCTTCCAAGCATCGTCTTCTCTAAGTCTCAACGAGAAAGACCACCATAAAATCAGAAAAAAAGATCTAAAGCTCCAAAAAACAAAACTAGCCATGACCCGAACTCGTCTTTCTAGGATACTAAAGAGGAGAGCAACGTCTCCACCAACCAGTTGATCAGCTGACTTTATACAGTAGGATCGAAAGATTGCCAACGCATTGGCACATTGCACAAGTTAACCGAGTCTGTTGCCCCTGGACAATGATTATGTGCAAGGTACCTAAACTCTCTTTCTCACTGGAATTCACACGAAACGTCGCAAACACGGTAATTACTGTAAAAATGCTTTAGTGCTGGTTTTTGCAAAACACCGTGACATTTCTAAATGTTACAAGCTATATAGTTATTATTTAATTTAAAAGCTGATGCGTCTGACATATTTCGATTTTATACGTGATCTGGTAAGTTCCTTGAACAAACACACAATGTACAAAACTTTTTTGTGCTGTCTGGTAACATTTAAGGTCAGAAAACCAGCAGGTAAAATTTCCAACCAGGACTCGTGACTGAGTGGCTAAGATATGCACCTCATAAATAGATAGGCAAAGGTTAAATGCCCACTTCATTTTTGTATGTGTGCCCTCGTTAAAGTCATTTCTTTGATACCCAAGGCGGACACACCGCGACGCCATTATGGCTACTGAGACACGGGAACTCACACTTGGTAGCCGGAACTCGCCAAGAAAAAAGAGCCCCTTACAATCTCACGACGATTGCGGTTGTGAAATTATCCCAGAACTTAATAAACTGACACCTACACGAATCACACCTGCGCCTTAGACGTGGATCACGATAGTGCGAGTAATCGGGCAATTTCTGTAACGGGTAAAACAAGTGCTAAAAAACTGAAACCACCTCGTTTATTCTTGCTTCGCTGCAAATATACTCTAAGTACGATAGTGTTCCTCTGCCCAAGTCACTTAACAGTTTATCTTGTCTTCCGTCCCGCCCCTCACGCTCTTCACCACATCTGTTCTATGATAAAAATAATAGAGATAGGTTGATATCATTTCAATTTTCCCGCGTCACACGCTGCCAGCGCGCCGTGATCTGGGACCTTTTTGTGTGGTTGCAGTTGGAACAGTTCCAGTTCACACGAGCTGACACATCTTTCAGATCACGCTTTGATCTCGCATTCCTTTGGCATCGTGTGTTACAACTTCATTTGTTTAATTTGCTATCCCAAATTTCACTAACGGGCATTCATTATAAAAGAACGCTAGTACTCTCGCTTAAGTACATATGTTCTGCTTCAACTATGTCGGAGGGTTCTTTATGCTAGCATGCGGACATGAATCACCCATAACCGCCGTTTTGGAAGTATGGAACGGTTTCGCCTCGATGCACTTAGTGTAATGCATTATTTTTTACGGGTGGTTGAATCGAATGACAGACAGACAGACAGACAGACAGACAGACAGACAGACATGACAATATTTTCGCGTTCAGGTACACAAAACGGCCTATCGCCTTTAAAGAGCAAGCATGCAGATAGAAGCCAAGACTGGACGTAACATTGAAAACTTGAAATTCACGTGTGGCATTTGGTATATTTACTGACTAGACTAATAAGAGAGTGCTGAGCGCTGCAGCGTTCGGTAGAACACAGAGAGGCAAATTTGGTGTAAAAAAAAATCCCTTGCAAAAAATAATACGCACCGGTGGAAATTAAGGGAAGTGTCATACGAACGGGGTTAGTGGAAGGCAAAACCGATCAATGCATGAATACGCCCTAACATAAACTTCGGCCGGCACACTGCCAGTCCAACCATTATAAATACTTGGTGCCAAAGCGTGGGCGCAGCAACGTGCAATCTGAGTGTCGAATTAAAAGGAAACCATATGGAATAAACGAATAATAAATTTACAAATACTTGCTGCCAGAGCGTAGGTAGCGAGAAATGCAAGACACGCATCATAACATTAGGGACAAACCGGATAAATCAGCCATATTGTTCACTTTGAGTTTGTAATAATTAGTTTACAGTACTCGTTAGCACAAAGATTAGTAGAATAACCTTAGTTTGAAATCATGTGTAATAATGCAAAACGGAATTGCAGCCAGGATGGCGACCTCCAAATGCAAATCATTCGACCGGTTATTGCGCGTCTTAAATATTACCGTAGCTGTTCCACCACAATCTGTTAATTTTTTATTACAGGAAGAAAGGAATGCGCCTAACCCGAGCTATTCAGTCCTCGGGCACAAATATTGCGCAGATCTTGAGTAAAGCTGTGTCAGAGAACGGAACTTTCATACAACTCATTGCCGGTTTGTGCATGTTATGTGCACGGTGGATATGAAGCTTCACGGCTATAAATTTGCAGTTTGTAAGCACGTTTTAGAAACTTTTACAGAGTGCCATGTACGTGCCACTTGTTTGAGACCTCCATTTGTACCCTTCTTCCTGCTCTACACGCAGCTCTGATTATCAGCGCACACCCAGCGAATGCCAATGGGCGGCTGTGCCCTTTGCACCTATGCGTCCACGCAGGACTACGCCGACGCCTAGGAAACCACGGCAGGCATCCTAGGGGCTCTCTAAACAGGGGGAACCTATACTGGCAAGGAATGATAAAATAACGCTTTCATCCATCCATGTTATGCGTTGGCTTCCTACGCTGTCTCGTGCTTCCTCTGGTTTCTTTCTCTCTTTTAACATTACTATAGTGCCATTCTGCCCAGCTGGTTTCTTGAAGTTCCTTAATGATGTTTTCTTTTGTTTCTGCTTAATGATGTGGTTGTGTTGCCATAACTGAAGCACTTTACAGTGACGCACAACGACAGACGCGACCTTAATAAACGGGTCACCTAGCATCGCACGCTTGAAAGCTGTAACTTGCAAACTCACTCACGCACGCAAAAATTAAAAACCAAAGCTTAAAATTTTACCCCGATTTTTTAAGTACAACACGACCGCACGGGCCTAGGTACTGCCTCTGACACGCTCATGCTATTTGTGGTTTAAATTATGAACACACGTTTTTGTTCACCATTCAACTTCTGTCTGAAACGTTCGTTAAAGTTTTTGTCTATGTAATGACCCCATGCTAGAGCTACGTCTTAAATGGTAAGTGCTTCGGTTTTGAAATAGCGTATATTTCTGTGCTTGATTCTGACAACACGTTTCCATGTTAGTTCGGTGGTGAGAATTTTCGTCCGCTTGGTGACCCGATAATAAAATTAAGCGTTTTTGGTCCTCGTTTTCACCCTCAGCCGGGACTTACGGCTTGTAGCCAAACAGCTACTGATGGAGCAAAAAAGCTAAATGTACACCCGGAACCCGCTGGCTGAAAAAACTGTAGAAAATATGCAAAATACGTCGCAAAACAACTTTCAAATTAAGTGGCACGCCGCTGTGAATTGAACATGGTCATTAAAGGCACCAATGCAAGGGACAATCGATCAGGAAAAACGAGTTGACCTGAATACCAAATAAATGAATGCATCGACTACATTTTAGACAATGTCACGTGCATTTGGGTTGCTGGCTTCGCCCGTGCGGAATACTATCTGCACCACTTGCTTTTACTTTCATGGGGGAGGCAGGAACAGCATGTCACCATAATGACGTTACAACTGACGCATTAAGGCGACGATCGGTAATGAGTCTGCGGGTTTAAAATTCGGTACCTCTGAGAGCGCACACGTATCCTTTACCAACAAATTTAGGCGCATAAGTTTACCGGATACATACAATGGGCCTTTCATGGGCTCGTACACCTTAAAACGTACTTACGAAGAAATAACCATTCACACGATGACCGACCCGTACGATTGGGTACCGGGTGGTCTGAAATACTTTCTTGTCTAATTGTGGATTGTAGCGTATTCGACGTGCTACAAAATGCTGGTCTATTGGAGCGGGCAAAAACGGAAGAGTAAGCGTGGAGAAATGCATCTTCGCGTCCTTCGCAAACGTTTCAATATTAGTGAATTCCCGCTCCAAAAGGTGACTGGTCTCATTGGACGGCATATTGGAGACAAGCCAAATTAAAACATCTTAGATTATAAAGAAGATCTAAACCATGGCCAAGACAAAATACACGTCGGAATATAACGCAGAATAGCTACTAGTTGTTACGAGCACAACTTTTATCGCTTGAGCCTTCCTCTTCAGACTGCACCAAAACTTAAACGATACTCCTGTGGTACTGCGGTGATCAGTTGGCTTCCACGGTTATATGACCCAAGTCATACCCCTTATACGAAGGGTATTCAAAGAAACATCAGCCTGCACGCTGTCGCGCAGATTCACAAATAGCTACGCATGACCAGCGAGCGTGCGTGGTGCATTCGTTTGCAGAAAACACTTCATGGTGTTCCACCTTAATAATTTATTGCCCACAATGCGGGAAACATACAAGCTCGGGTAATCCATCGTCGTGAATGGCAATGTTATTAGGGAGAAGGTGCGATTAAGGTAAGACAGGGCTACCCAAAAAAAGAGCTGACGTTACGTAGGTAAGATGCCGTGATCACGCACCGCTTCAGGTAAAGTTGTGTTTCTGGAAGTCGTTAATGCAACGGAGAGATGAGTAATGCTTAGGCATGTGGAAACAGAGATCAAGCTTACAGATCATTAATGAGCCCCAGTTCAGCTATACCTGCAAGGGTCCTTGCGCGAGAAGAGGCTGCACATAAAGCACGTTGTCCTTTTTGGGAGATTTCTGTGAACGGTGGCCAAGGCACGCCAACAAAGTGGGGTGGACGGAGAGATGGCGGAGGATAGTTGCCTCCTGTGCTGCGCAAGTTAGTGCTGTGTCAGATTGCTCTCTAAAATGGCCTGGCTCCTGAAACCATCGAATTTAGGATTCTTCTTTAAAAACATTCATAAAACAACGTGCGGCATCCATATTCATGAGCCCGATTGCGGTGTCGCACTAAAGGCGCACACGCAGTGGAGGCCACCACTGCAACTTGAAAACGTTCGATGTCGCTGTAGTGTGGACTGACATACGACCACAACCTGGAGCTTAATGGCCCTAGCCATTACTCCGCGCACATTTCGGAAATGTTTCGATCTCCGTTACGCCGTTCCCGTACCCATAATGGTGGTAGAAGCGTGGCCTCCAACAATCGGTGACCATCTATAGGCCGTTAATGAGGGAAATAACGCAGATCCGAAAGCTGTATTTTCTCGAATTGCCCCCCGGGAGCGGCCAGGCAAACGTCGTAAATTTGGGACAGAATTACAATCGAGAAAGGTAAACAACTTATAGTGTTGCCTGTGGTTTGTTTTCTGTGTTTTATACGTGTTGTAGTAGCAGAAAAATCACCTAACTCTAATTTATCTACATGCACGTAAAAAAGCCGACAAATCTGCTATATTCAGCTAGCCAATAAACTAACTCCCATTCTACTAAGGAGTGAAAATCCGTACGATCGAGTTTGTATATCGCCTGTCTACAAACATTGCCAGTCCCGAGATCAAACTCCACAACCATTGCGTTTTTTTTTTTCTTTTAAGTACCAAGCTCTCTGTTGAAGCTGTATACCGCTTTCGGCCATCGTTAGGCTCCATTGCATGTCGATGTCAACTTTCCATTGGCAAGTACTCACTTCATGGAGTTTGGGTCATCTGAACTGTTTGACTATCGGTCCGGCCGTATTGCGCTAGTTCTGCAAGTTTCTTTTGAAGTACGTTATAACCCCTTTTATACATTTTTCAAGGGACCTTCAACACAAGAACAAAGTGGCGGAGAAACGTATAAGGTGAACACGCCGTGAGTACCGCAAAATCATGGTGTTAAAAGTTATAAATAGGCCCGTGCTGAAAGACAAAATTAAGTTCGTATTTTCACATTTTTAAAACATCTGTGATGCATGTTTGGCGCTTGTTCCAGACCTGTGGAATGGCATTTGCCTCCTACAATTGTTAGATCGCCTTGTGGCTGTGTAAACGCCGATGTTCCTCGCCTACCTTCGTAAAACGCAAAGTTCAAACGGGTTCTACGATTGCAGTGAAAGTCGACAGCGGCAGTTCAAACTTTTTCGCGATACGTATTTTTTTCCGTGTCGATTCCTTGTTGACAAGCCGTATAACATAAAGTTTGCCTTTAAGCTAGGGAGCTCCACGTTCTTCTTCTTTTTTGGTGCCATCAATAGCCGTGGCCGATGCCAATAAAGTCTGAAACACAAACATTACAGCCGTTCCGCTTCACGTGAAGCTGTCAGAAGTGTAGAGCAGTGATTCACCATAATGGGCTGCAGCGCCGTTATCAGCTCACTGCTACCACCCAATGTAATTCAAATTTCCCGCCTTTGCAGGGCTCGAGCGCCTCCTGCCTGTAACTGCGCCAGTGGGAGTTCTATTGTTTTTGTGCTTGCTTTTACTACCGCACGTGCTTGTGTGGCACTGTCAGTTTTTTTTTTTTTTTTTTTTTGCTCACGTAAAAACCAACCCAACGAGCGTTCCGAACTAAATGAAGCCGGGCGCTTCCAGATAATTACGTATATTTCTCATCAAATGTGTCGACAGTTATCTTTGCGCTAAACAACCGGCAGATGTATGACAAGCGCCAGCAGTTCAGGAGTTTCAAACGGTTATGACTATTTAAACCATTTGGTTTTCGAAGCCTCTGCGGGATGCCTTGCGGTGGTACGCTGGGCTCTACTTGCGTCCATTTTCGCGCTGCGCCGCCTGATTCCGGCAGTCGCTTGACATCGACTGTTACAGCCAGCTACGACGACAAAGCGAGCGCCTATAGAGACCCTACATGCCGCAATCACCATGTAGGCTCCCTAAGCAACCCCTAGTAGTAAACACCTGAACAATTTGTACGGGCATGCTCACGAGTACGCTTTCCCGTGCCAATAGTGTAGCGACCACTGCGGTGGTGACAATGATAATGGCCCTTGCAGTTACTGTGCCGGGCCCTCTTGTTCCCGGTATTTCAGAGGAGAGCCAACAGCGCTCGTTTGAGACAGCGCAGATTAGAGTTTTCTTAGATTTTTCGTGCACTGATATCACTTTTGCTATATTTTCTCATTGTTTCTGCCCTTTAATGATAACGCCTAAAAAAGAAATGTCGTGGCATGACGACGTATATTGATTGATTGTGGTGTCTTAACGCGCCGACGCTACACAGGCGATGAGGCGCGTTGTAGTGGGGGTATCCGTACTACTTGTGACACCCCTGGGGATCTCTGACGTGCACAGAAATATTAAACACAGGGCGTTTTCGCTTTCCTCTTCCACCAGCAAACCGGACTAACTACGCATCAGGTATGATTGTAATACATGGTTGTGTATGGATATTTTTTTCGTACCACGCCAGCCCACAGTAATAACAAGAAAAACGTAATACTCAAGAACGCGTAAGATGTGTTGTACTGTAGTAGCTTTACTATTCTTGGGTGTTGTCTAAAACCACCTGCCCCCAGTGGGCGAATTGTGTACACGTCGTCTAGCTATAATGGGCTTGTATTTGTGACCAGTCAATATAGCAATGTGAGTGGCGCGCGTTCTCCTCAACGTATGGTTTCTGTAGGTTCGAATACACCGGTGTTGTATTTAAACCTCTGACAACACAACGTTCTCGTTTCCATTCCGTATCAAGTTCTATTTATACGGATATATTATAACATAAAATAATGTAATTATTACATTTTTTGTTATAATGCATGTAATATTAACTAAGTATAATGTTAGCAAACAACATTCTATAATAATTTATGGTGGACAGAGCAAAAGATGCGAGGAAAGCGAAAAAAAAAAGATGCCAGACAGAAGACGCCGAATTTCGATTTTTTGCGATTAGGACTCTTCGACTACTCTGACTTATTAGTGCTGGAAAAAAGATTATTTCCCTCTCCTCCCTCTCTCCGTGGTAGTAGCATTCGCCACCACTGCCCTCTCTTTCTTTCACGTCCTCTCCTTCCCTTTAGTTCTACTCCTCCATCATTTTCAGTATGCAGGTTACATTGCGGCGTTTCCGCTCTCCGAGAAAGTCGGGAGACCGGCCATCTCTGCAGAGCAACGACTGGGGAAAGTTTCCAGATATTGTTAGCCTCCGTAGAAATCGCAGTACGTCCGTATAACCATCCAGCGGACACCACGACCGCTGACGCATCTGTGATAGCGAAGTTATTGGCATTAGCTGCGTACTAATAAAGCCCACTGGCGCGAAGGCGCCTCTCGGTAGATGAAAGGAAGTGGAGTTCCCATGGCGGACGTTTCCTAACCGTCTCCTGGTACGTAAACCTCGAACTGGCTGGGCGTTGAAACGGGGACGCGCGAGGCGAGAGCTTCCCCTTCGCCCGCCTCTTTACGCTCTCTATCCTCTCGAGGAATGCCTCCGGGGAACACCGCTATGAAAGGAGTGCACTGCTGGCGCTATGATAAGCCGAGATCCGGAGAGCTTCTCGTCTGAACGGGACTCTCGAGATGGCCGATCAATACTTTGGGGCACGGCTTCGCCAAGTTGCACACAGCAACTCCTGGTTGCTGATTTGTCAGCGGTGTCTGACTGCAGTCGAAAAGTGTCTACATCCGCAGCGTTTATTCCCCAGCTTTTTATACTGTAAGCAAATTATGCTTGTTTATTTATTCTTGCTAAGGCATAGTAGTAGTCAGTATAAAACTGTGGTTTATTTCTTATCATAGGAATCTGTAACGCATGAAAGTGAAATGTGCAGCCAAATCTGCAGCTGAGCATGATTTGCGGGTCAGCGGCTGTCTTGCGGATGTGCTTGGCGAGCGAGCGACGTCTTGCTGGCGGGTCGCTTCGGCGAGCAGTACTGGCGTCATTTCCGTGACGGATATGACCTCAGTGAAATCTTCATGTATCCCGGAATAAAACACTTCCGTGTTAAAATATAAAACCCCCAAACGGACAACCCTACGTATAACGTACTCGCTAGTACTAAAGGTTTCTTCCCCGCAAGAATACCCTGTGTGCAGCGATGCCCCCTTTACAGGCCGCTTGCTTCGTTGTACCAACATCATTTCCGTGATGGATATGACGCGAGTGAAATCTTCGTGAATGCCGGAATGAAACACCTTCGTGTAAAAAGGTAGTTAACTTCAGGGTCGGGTTTTAGTGAGGAGCACTTAGGCGCCCACTACTGCTGTTTGGCGGCGTCGCCGGCCACGTGGCCAAGCGAACGAAGGAGGCACCGAAGACAGAAGGGAAACGTGGGGAGGAAACTGCGGCGAAAGGGTGAGAGGGAGGGCGACATGCCGAGGAGGCGCGAAACGCTCCGCGGCGGCGAGGCGCTACGAGATAACCTAGAAAACGAAGAAGCCGCCACGGACGACCCAGGCCGACCCATCATTGCGTCTGAGCCGGCAAACTTCTACGACGCATGTGAATGACAAACGCGCAGCCCTATATCGTGGGCGGAACCATCGAGTGACGCGAGCAGTGGGATTGCGATAGCGAAAGTGTTGCCACGACTACGCTGGAGTATTTTGTGGCCAATCTTGACCAGACTTTCTAAGCGGTTATGTTTGGCGTGACAAACTTGCGCCGGAGCCGCAACTAGCGAATGACGTGAGCAGCGTGATTGCGGCAGTGAAAATCCTGCCAGGATTACACTTAAATGTATTTTGGCTAATCTCTGCCAATCTGTCTGAGTGGGCATGTTTGGTGCGACAAACATGCTCCGGGGTTTTAACTGCTTGGCGGTGGCCGCGAGGAACCAGCACACGTCACACGCTCATGGGCGCTCTTGGTTTTTGCTAACTGCCGGGCGGTCGCCGCGAGGCCCGTGCTCAAGTGCGCACGTTCGGCAATTTCGTATTATTTTTAACTGCTGAAATAAAAAAAAATTACGATTTGCTACATAGCGTCGCTCTTAAAAATATCACAAATGTTTTTTTTTTAAAGCAAAAACAAGCCCGTGAAGCTCATTCGTCATCCGGCAAAAGTACGCCACCTTATTCAATTTACTTTCTCTTTTTATTTGGGGAGCGTTCCATTTATTTAAAAAATATGAAAATTTGTGTATTCAGCCACTCAGACACTAAACGGTCGCCGGGACAAAAAAAAACTGCTAATGGTTGGCACTGTTTACAAGAAGTTACAAATCGCTATACTGTGTGTAGCTTCCGACGTCTGCCTGGTAGTGGATCTTCGAATTTTTCTTTTAAATGTTAAACATTAAACTCGTCAATTGCGCCATTTGTTAAGACCGGGATGCAAAGACTGGCATTTCAAATGTGATAGCTGAATCCTTAGAAAAGACATTGGCTCTCCATCAAGTCGATTAATAGTCCTGTCTTGCAAACTTGTCCATTTTTCCGCGCCTTCATGCAGAAAATATCCTACTATTTTCGATAAGGAGTTGCTGCTTAAGGCGCAATCCCTTCCGGTTACTGTTCTCCTTCTCTCTCCGCTTCCTCCAGTAAAATATATACCCTTTATTTATTTGTGTATTTTATGGTCGTTATGATTCAGAATGCTTTAAGTGCACCGCGGGCAATTCACAGCATCAGCTTGCCTGTCTTCACTTGAATGTAATGATTGGCCTGCTAACTTGGCCCGTACAAACAAATGCATTAGCGTGTGACTCACAATGTAGGGCTGTAGTTCTTCGCCTTCCTGACTCGTGCTGTTCAGGCGTAGTCCATTCCCCGCACTTGCGTAGATACTCGCGCGCACACACACACACCAGCACACACCCGTAATAACGCGGTAGAAAAAAGCACTTCACAATCAGTTCGAGCCTTGAACTGGTCCCTCGTCTGTCAGCGGGTCCCTAGCCGGCGAAAGCACACAGCACTTGAGTGTCACGGTGGTTGTGCCCCCCCTGGCCGCTCATCTGGTGGACTACTCGGCGGCACATTCATACTTGGGTGCCGAAGCGTCCGTGGTCTCAGCGGTGTCGCTTTCGGTGGTGGCTCGTCCGTGTTGCGTTCACCAGAGCGTCTTGTCTCGTTGCTCACGTCCCCGTGGGGACGTTTTGCGACAACGCTGGCGGTCGTTGGTCCGGTGGTTTCTTTCACTTCCCCAGTTTGACTCGGCGTCCCCGTGAGCACACCGCTGGTTCCCGCGGTTGATGTGGCGTCCTCAAATTCCTGCCGAGATGTCGGCAGAAGCTCAACATGGCGCTGCATGGTTGCTTGCGCATCCTTTGGGGGAGTTTCCTCAACACGAGTGTGGGTGGGCGTTTCCTGCTTGGTGGTATTCTCGGTAGTCCCCATTGCAGATTCTTCCGCTTCGTCCTCGTCCAAAAGAAACTCAGACGACTCGTCGTTCCTTGTGGGTCCTACAACTTTCGCGTACGTGCGCACACAGTTCGCCTCAGTATGTCCGAACCGGTGACAGACGGTATTATCGCGCCCAGTTTGACTCGCAACAGGCGAGCGGCCGCCGCAGCTGCTCCCCAGGAGGCGGTGGCGCCTTGCAACGAAGCACTCGAGAAGTAAAGGGAGAGGGGTCCGCTTTTCCGATAATCATCAGCATCCCGCGTGTGCACCATTGCTGGCTTCTTTCCTTTGCGGCTGGTATAAATGGTTACCTCGGAAGTTCTCGGGGTGGCTTACCGCATCGCCAGCGATAAGTTTTATCACTGGCTGCAACGGTCTTATGCGCATTTGCACAAACCTTCCAGTTTGGCAATAATAGTGCGTCGTGAAATATCGATAACGTTCAATCTTCCACACAAACCAAAATATGTGAAACACTGGCTGACCGCATTTTTTTATTTACTGCTTCTGCCTCTAATTCTGACATTGCCTCACGGTACGAAATTCACTTTTATGCTATTAGCTACGTCACTGACGGCCACTGCGCCGCTATGCTTGCCTTACCACAATGAAAACCTATAAGTGCCGTAAAAAACGATGTGCTAAGAATAAAAGAAACTATGCATGACGCTATCTTCCAAGGAACCGTTATCGCCTACTGCTTTCTATTGGTCACAGCGTCACTGTCACGCTGAAAAACGATAGGAGAGCACAAAGCACTGATGCCAGTTTTTATACGCCCCTTTAAACGCCCGTTTCGGCTGCATTGTTCTTTTCAAAGCAGGCCACACCATGTCAAGAGTGCCTCACAGTGAACGTGTGCGCATTGTGGAATTATGCTTGAAGTGTTATACGCAGCGAAAAATCGCTGAATTACCTGGCCGATCAACGAACACAGTGAACCGCATTATTCAGGCCTATAGAAATGAAGGTCGTATTTGTGACGCCCCTCATGATCGTCGCCCTCGCGTTACCAGCGCCATTGAAGACGAGGTTTTGGTCGCCGCGGTTTATGCTAATCCGTTTGGCACTGCGCAGCAGCATGCTCAACTTGCAGGTGTTTCAGCATCACTGAGTACTGTGAAAAGAAGGTTGGCAGAAGCCGGACTGAGGAGCCGTGCCGCGTGCAAGAGCCTCTTTCATCCGACGACAACAAAGCAGCACGTCTCAGGTTTGCGTCTGAGCACAGCACCTGGAGCGTTGACGACTGGAAGCAGGTGCTGTTCTCGGACGAATCGACGTTTACCACAAGATGGGACCAGAAACGTCGCGTCTGGCGTCCTGTGAACACTCGCTACGAGCCGGAATACGTACAAGTGGCCTCAAGAGGAAGGACCACCGTAAACGTCTGGGCCGTCATGTCCAAAGACGGACTTGGCACACTACACCTAATTGAAGGCTCCCCAACTGCAGAGAAATATTCTGGAATCCTGGAAAATGTCACGATCCCATATGCCCTAGACGGCCCATTCCCTGACGGTAATTACCTTTACCAGCCAGACCTGGCCCCTGTGAACACGGCAAAAAGTGTCAAGAAATTGTTAACTGACCGCGGTGTGCGCCAACTTAAATGGATTCCTAAAGGTGCCGACGTGAGCATCATCGAGCCTGTATGGGGAAGGATAAAGGTACCGCTGTCGAAGGAAGGACTGCATAGAGCATCGGCGGACGATCTGTGGCACATGGTTGAAGCCGCATGGTGCGTCATCAAGGAGGACAGAGGCTACGTGGAGGCTCTTTATGCATCGCTTCCATCGAGAATCCAGCATGCGATCGCTGCTAAAGGAGGCATGACTCGATACTGAGGCACCATCAACTTCATCTCCATAAGTTTTTTTTATATGTACAAAAGTTATTGTTATTGCATGTTTTTGCTTTGTTGCTGCCTCATAACGAACAGACATGTAACGGCATCACAATGGCGCAGGTCAATAAACACTTTCAGTTTCAGTCTGTTACCTCTAAATTATTTTGGTGACTTTAAATTTGTAATGAACAGCTATAGGTAAATATGGCTTGTGTATTTCCAAAAGTGTTGATATCATTAAGGCAAAAACCTTATTTATATCGTCATTCCGTCAAATCCTTGAACAAAAACCGGTCGCCAATACCCATTGTGTAAAATATTCTGGACACCTCCAGCGAGTTCAAGGCCGTTAAAGAGGACCAGAGCATGACGGCGCATAAGTGGATGACAAAGCGAATTGAGAGTTGTTACAAGCAATCAAAGCGAATTAAGGGAATCAAAGTGAACGAAAGGGGATGGCTAAGTGAATGAAGGTTATAAAAAAGAGTAGGAGGAATCGAAGTGAAACAAAGTGAATTAGCTGCCTGACTAGGTGAATAATGGGAATTAAAGCGAGTTAAATTTATTGAAGACGGATGACCATGCGATAGAAGTGAATGAGTCAGCAAATTAAGATGGATCACTAAAAGCGAATAATGTAGACGACTCGATGGTTTAAAGGAGATGGCAAACCGTAATATGGTGGATGAATAATGAAATTAGGGCTACTAATAATGACTAATACTTAATTCGCTAATTTACGAGCCTAATTAGGCATACTAATTAAGGTAGAATACGTGGATGAAAAAGCGAATTTTTGCGGACTTCAATATCAGGGTTGTCGGTAAAATATTCGCGCAAGAAGAGCAAGAAAGATATGTCTACGGTGGACATGAATGCGAAAAAAAAAACGTGCAACCAAGTAAATCATGCGCATGTCCGCATGTCTTTATGCAGCGGCACTCGGGATTTCACTTTCAAGTCGTCTTAAGGATAACCTAAAGGACAGTGTCAATTTTTAAGATGATCAACAACAAAGCTTTTTCAAAAATACGTTCCATAGCAATGGCCGAGCCACCGTCATTTCGCGGTAATAGCGACGAAACCATCGCGCATCACAATTCTTGAGTCGCAAGGCTGCGCCAAGCTGAACTAAATCGGGCAGCTCCATGCGCACCGCAGTCGGAGCCCGAAAGGCAACAGAGCACTCAGGGGTGGCTTATGATTATCGGAAGAGCGGACCCCCTCTCCCTTTACTCCTCGAGTGCTTCGCCGCAAGGCGCCACCGCTTCCCGGGGAGCAGCTGCGGCGGCCGCTCGCCTGTTGCAAGTCAAATTGGGCGCGATAGTACACTTGGGTACACGGCGTGACCCATTGAGTGGCAGCGCAGACGGAGTGGTGCCCTGCCCGCAACCACCACAAGGGCGTTATTCCCCGCCACTCGAATCTGATGTGGGATGTCTTCGATATTCACTCCTGCCTTCAGCTTGAGGGACACCATCCGAGTTGTAGAGCTCTTGTCGGTCACGCCTTGCACCCTCCATCTCTGTTTTGTTATTTCCATCACCTTGCCGTGCGGAGCGAACGCCAGCCGCACATCCTCGTCAGGTAGTACATTGTGAAGTAGCCAGTGCAACTTCGTCCGCACGTCCTTGTTGATAGGGTCAATCACCAAACACCGACGGTCCTTCACTTTAAATTCTGTTTCGGCGGCCAATTTCTTCGCAGCTTCAGCGCTGCTAAACGTCACGGCCCACACATGGCTCATCTGATACGCCCCCAAAGCGGTAACTTCGGGAAGCAGTGACAGCCGAGCCAGTGCGTCGCGAAAATTTTCTACCCGATATGGGCGAGCCCGGAGATCACCGTGTAAAAATAAAGTGTTGACAACACTCTGACCTGCTGGCAGGGTAGGCAGCGTAACTTGATAATCCTTGTTTCCATTTCCAAACGTCCGGTTTCCGCGACCTTGCTTGGCCGCTGTAGCCGCCCCTGACGGAGCTCCTTCCTGACCCATCGCACGGCCAGGCTGGAGGTGGGCGGAGACCGACTGGAGGAGAGAGAACTGGGCAGCGTGGGCACCCCGCAAGGCTCGGTCATATCTCCGCTCCTCTTCAACCTGGTCATGATCGAAGTGGCGAACCGCCTCGAAGCGCTGGGACCGAAGATCAAGTACTGCCTGTACGCGGACGACGTCACCATTTGGGCGACGGGCGGCAGCGACAACGAAATCGAGACCGGACTGCAGGCAGCGGTGGACGCCGTCGAGGCCGCGCTCGAGGGCACGGGCCTCCGGTGTTCGCCGCAGAAGTCCCAGCTACTGATACTGCCCCCGCCGGGGCGCTGGAGGAAGCGGGCCGCCGAGGACGCGGAACGCAACATCGTAGTTCGAGCCGGGGACGGGACACCCGTCCCGCACGTCCAGGGTCTGCGGATCCTGGGGATGTATGTGGACGCCCACCGCACCAACGGCACGGCTGCCCGACACATAACGACGAAGATGGGGATTGCGACGGGCCTGATAAAGCGCGTGGCGTCCCGTTCGAGGGGAATGCGAGAGGCGAGCCTCATACGTATGCTGCAGGCCTTCGTGGTCACTCACGCAGCATACGCGGGAGCGTTCCACCGCTGGACGGAAGCGGAGCGGCAGCGGATCGACGCGGCCATCCGCAAGGCGTACTCGGGAGCCCTGGGCCTGCTGAACGGGACCAGGACGTCGGCCTTGCTGTCTCTGGGGCTGCAAAACACACTCTCGGAGATCAGCGAGGCCCAGAGAACAGCCCAACTGGCGCGCCTGGGCCGCTCCGAGGTCGGGCGCCGCATCCTGGACCGAGTGGGCATGGGCGCCCCAGAAGCGCCGGACCCCGAGTCAACGCCGCTGCGGGACGAGACGACCAGACGCCTGATGGTGTATCCGCTACCCAAGAACGTGGACCCCACCAACAACGCGGAGAGGCGAGCGGCACGGGCAAAGGCGCTGCTACGCAAGTATCGCGACGAGGACGGGGCGGTGTACGTGGACGCCGCCAGGAGCAGGAGCCGTCCGAACACCTTCGCGGCGGTGGCGGTGACCGCCGCCACGGGGGAACTGAAGACCGCGTGCAGCGTGTGCGTCCGGGGAGCGAGCCAGGCGGAGGAGGTGGCAATCGCCCTGGCCCTGAGCGCCCCGGGTGTACACACGATCCTGAGCGACAGCAAGACTGCAATCCGCAACTTCGCCAGAGGAGCGGTGTGCGAGGCTGCAGCGAGGATCCTGAGAGAGGACCGGGGGACGACGCCGGTCACGCTCAAGTGGTTCCCGGCCCACGCGGGCCGAGACCTGACACCAGACGCACCGAACCGCAACGAGGAGGCGGACGCCGCGGCCCGTGGTCTCGCCACGTGCCGGGACGCGGCGGCCCTCGCTTCCGAAGAGGCGGCGACAGTAACGGCAGAAGAGGATCCCCTGACGGACTACGGCGGAATCCTCAAGTGGCATCGCGAACAGCGACGCGGCTTCCCGCCCCCACACCGGGACTTAACCAGGTGGGAGGCGGTGAGGCTGCGCCAACTACAAACAGAGACGGTGTTGACCCCGGCGCTCGCGCGCCACGTGTGCCCGGAACTCTTCGAGAGTGAGGTGTGCAGCATGTGTGCGCGGGCGACGGCTACCTTGGCCCACATCATGTGGGGCTGTGACAGTGTTGAGGACGGTGCGTACCCGCCGCGTGTGAGACAGTGTGTGGGCTCTGCGGAGCCGAAGGACCAGAGATGGGCCGTCCAGCAGCTCGAGGCAGCTCTGGCCCTGCAGAGGCGAAAGGGAACCCCTAGAGGGAGCCCGAGTAGTCCGAGCGGGGCCGGGGCACGGTAGCCTCGGGATCTAGGCCCGACACACGCCTATAGGACTGTAGGCGTAGTGTAAGACGGGGGAGCACCGCGCCCTGCGTGGCCGGATTTGCTCCCTCCCATGCCGGACGCTTTGAATAAAGTCTTTTCTCTCTCTCTCCCCCCTGACGGAGCATCCATCCTGCGTCCGTTCACTCTCGTGGCCGGAAGCGGAATCCCCCCTATTGCGCTCAAACCCTTGCGGGAGCATGTGGTACGAACGCGCCTTATGTCCTTCACTCATTCAAACTACGTCAACAAGCTACTTATACAACGAAGGCACGCGAAGCTGAATCTCAACGAAAACGACGAAACGACAAACTGAAAACTAATGGGAACTTCAGTCGACCCCTTGGCTCTTTCGCATACTACTTAGGGTTCCCCTACGGGAAGGTGGTGTAATTTTTTAGTACAATATATCTACCTTTCTTTAAATGATCCTCGGTTTTATCATCGTCACCTGCTACTTTTCTTCTTTTTATGCCCTTCAGAGCCTTCTCTACTTCCTTTTAAGTTAATAGTGGGACGTCGCAAGCTATTCTTGTACGCTTAGTAGTTTTCGCTCGTCTAACGTCGCTGGCGTATAGCATAGTATGGAATCGTTCTGCTATAATGCCGCGAACCATGTATGGCTTTGTTTATTTATTTGTTGTTTTTACTGCCGGGCCATGCCCGGCTGTGTTATCTGCGTTCCAAACGAAGCGCCTCTTACATTCTTTACTTTTATGCCACACGGGCTATCACATTCAGATAAGCAGACTGTTTCGCCCTAACGTCACTAGCCCAGAATAATCTTCTGTGATCTACAATGTTCTGGATGGGAATCGACGTTTCCAGAAACACTTGCGCCGAAAGATAAAAGCCTGCAGAGCAGACGCCGCGGCATTCATTCGACGACACTTGCCTGTGCTAGTCACTTTGTTGACCGCTGCTTCGCCGCCTCTGTATTCTTTTGAGTTGTTGGGGAGCACAAGTTCGCTCCAATAAACTCGTTTCTCCTTCAAGACAACTGCGTTGTCCTTGGCTTCGCGACAATATTTATTATTTAGTCCATGCTGGGTCTTATTTTACCATCCTCGTCTCGGAGTGCGCATATTCGGAGTGCGTATATTCGGAGAGCGTATTCGACCATCAGGGTGCAGGCCGGATGCAGGCAAATCAAACCCAGAGCCGTTCACCTCCGACTCAGCCGGAGCCACCTGAAACTATGGCAGAAAGTGACCGCATACCGACCACCGACTCCCTTGAAGGCACCAACGCCAACACTGGCGTTCCTACCGTCGGCCTCTAGGGACGGGTGAATAATAGACCCTGCTTACACCGGTCGTGGCCATCCCCGGTGCACAGACGGTGCAACCGACTCTCAGACCCATGAGGACATGCCACTTTCCATCCAGTCCACCACCTTTATATACACTCCGCGGAAGCATATTCATGCTGATTCCAAGGTATTTTTTACTAATTCCGACCGAATATTGACTTTGCCGAATCACAAGGTACCGTAGCTGGAAGCCAACTTAGATTACCTTCAAGAGATCCGAAGCGATGTCATCGAAATGGACTCTGATATATTTAATTTGATCGAAGCGGAAATTGAGTAGGAGGTTGAGAGGCAGATCGATACACCCTCGCTTTTTTTGGAGCTAACGCTTACCTCCAACCTTGGTTACAGTGCCTCAAAAACAAGCAACCTTTAAAACATCGAACCTACATCATTTTCCGAAATAACCATCTTTCTCAAAACGCACAAATACTACTTGTACTCGTTCACCGCAAGCCTCAGATCGAGAACATCGATTCGATCATTTCAAAAGAGAGCAGTATACCCTAGTGAGGACCTAGTGAAACCCTCTACCTAATAAACATAAATGCCGGCGCGACCCGCGACAGAAACAGCAAACGAGCATACTTCTTGTAAAGGACAATAGAGCGAGGTGACGGGTGTTATGGAGGCCCCTCCTTACGAGTGTACAGGCTGTGACTGATGTCACTTTTGTCGTGCAGACGGCCGTGCAGCAACTTGTGCAATGGTGTCGGCCCGTTCGCCGCATCCCAGCACGCGCACCTGGATTATTTTGTGCTCTAAGTTGCCCAATGAGCGGAAAAGCCCACGCCTGGGTAGGCTCCTCAATTCCCCTTGGCTGCAAGGTGCTCTATAACACGAGTATGTATGTTATAAAAGCACAATCACGACTACGCTGCCTAAGCAACTCCTGTGCAAGCGCAGAGAGACAAGTCTGTTTTAGCACAGGGGGTAGCGTACGCTACTCTATACTCGGTGACAACTTAAGAACGGCACCGGAAGTTGCCGCTCTGCCTTCTCACCGTAGCCGGATGTTTCTCCGCGCGGGGCAAGTAGGGCGTTTCTGGGAATATTTTGAACATGGCGTGAGCCGTTCCCGCGATTTTTTGGACTTAATATGCTTTTAAACGACTCCAGTGACGACAAACAAACTGCGTGAGACAAGGCAGACGATATCACGCCTTCATAGCAAACCCCTTTCAAAATGCGCGCGCACTGACGTCACCGGTCCGGCGCTTTGGTGGAGTGATACACTAAATGAGGTGGTGCCGTTCTTGAGTTGTAACTGAGTATAGCGGTGGCCGGTAATAAGACCCGACTGCGCACGCCCACGCGGACATGGCGCCGGGAGTCGCCCGTCACTCGCCCATGCTCATTCGTTTTACGACGGACGCAAAGTTCCTGGACCGGGTGCGCGCATGCTCCGCCGAGACCAGTACCCGCCACCACTGGCGTAGCGTACGCGACTTGGTATGCTAAAACAGTCTATCGTCTATGCGCCAGGTAACGACGACTAGGGACCGCCTTTAACCTCTACCCTGCACGGTAGCACACCGCAAGAGAAGCAAGGGACCGTAAGAATGGAGCCAAAGGAGGGAACATCACACGGGGCTCACAAATTTAAGGAGCAATCAGCGGGGTTCAGTGGGCACTTCGCATTCACACAACTCTCATTTAGTTCTTAAGTGTCCTCAGAATTTTTAACAGTGGTGCCGTTGTTTCTGGGCGTAAGGTGTGCGGCGTGCCACGACATCAAAAAAAAAAAAATCCCAAGTCATAGTTACCCACCCCGTTTACAGCGCCCGTGGGTACGCCTTTTACGAAGAGCGCCCGCGTCGTTCTGGCTTCCGCGTGGAGCTCGCAAAAAATACCAAGAAAACAGTTCCCGTGTGTCCGCGTCCCAAGGGGGAAGCGAAAAACAGCTCGCGCTACAGACGCCCAGTTTGCGAAGCCCGATGCCGCTGGTTCTAGCGCGTACTGCCGCGTTCCACTGAGAGAAATGTGAAAGTCTGCGGTCAGAACGAGGAAGACAACGATATAGATGGATATGACTATGACTGCTGCTACCACATCGAAAAGCGACGACGGAACGTGTAAATAAACCACTTCAAACGCAATGCAATGCGTGGTGGTGTGTCCTTCTACGATTAAATAAAAAAACTGCAGCTTCGCTATGGTTTAAGTCTTGCGCGACTTAGAGCAAGCTTCACAACTTTCTTTAAAGGTGTTATTCTTTCTTGGGCTACTTAAACCCAGAAATTTTGGTCTGTCTGTCTGTCTGTCTGTCTATCTGTGACTTTATACAGCCACCTGGCCAAAGTGAAAAAAATCTGCGTAATAGTCGAAATCTAAACGTCTATGTCCGGTGTCAATGTTCATACTAGTCAACATTGTTGAACAAGAACAAGAAAATCGGACGGTAATTTAATGGGTTGTGCGTGTCGCCGGACTTAAATAATGGGACCACCTTGCCAATCTTTCAATCGTCAGGTAAGGTGTTCGAGGTTAATGACTGGGTGAAAATATGAGCAAGAATTAGGGATGAATATACTTCGGTGCTTTTGAGAAATTTTGAATTTATTCCATCTACTCCCGACGACGATGATAATTTTAAATATATGCACTGTTTCTAAAACAAAAATGTTTTATGCCTTACTCTTGCACCGTAAACTATTATATTTTGGTAGGTGATGCACTTTAACAAGTACCGCAATTCAGGCACTGTGCTGCAAAAAAAAAAGGGGGGGTGATGAAGCAGCGGCCACTCACGAAGTCTTTGAGCTCAAGTGCGGAGGCCGAAAGTGCGAGACCATTACCTTTCCTACCATCAAACTAACGAGCCCGGATAATTACTTTTTGTCGCAGGGTGCACGAAGATTACTCTGTTTCTGCGCCTACACTCTTAGTCGCGTCCCGGATGGCGTCCTATTTATATGCGGTGGGCAGTCTCAATACCGTGATATAAGAGGCCCTGACAGAGTTCTTCTTCGTGACAAAACCTCAGGTGGTTGTATCACGATTATATGCTGCACCAACGGCCCGTGTCACGGCTATAAACTAGACGACAACCTGACGCCAGGAATAAAAAAAAAAACTCCCGCGCCTTCCCGCGAGGGGAGCACGAGTAAATGCAGAGCATTGGGGGTCGTTAACGCCGCGTAAAGTCGCGTTAGGGTGGGCAGTTGGGTCGTAGTTGCGTTGGTGTTGGTTTGGGGTAGAGAGAGGCGAGTAAAGTCGCGTTAGGGTGTAGCGAGCGTCAACCAAGGAAGGAAGGAGCAACGCAGTGACTGAAGCAGGAGCGAACGCTTGATATTTGCAGCCGCTTTATATTAGCAGCGCGCGCAGTAGAGGGAGAGCAGTACGGGGGGGGGAGAGCGCGCATGCGCAAGCAGCGCGCGCCCTTTCACGCCCCACCGCGCTGCTATCACGCACCTGTTACGCCGAGACCGCGACGGAGCGAACGGGCTGACTACGACGCATGCGCGCGCCAGCTGCTGTTGAGAGAGAGGAGGGAAGGAGGAGCGGCGCACCTGCTGCGGACGCGGAGCTGTGGACGCCGTCCGACGCACGAAGAGGAGAGGCTAAGAAATGCTGTGCATTTAAAAAAGGGGGGCAATCGTGAAGCTCCGAGCGATATGTTGGCTTGCGGCGCATGCACGTATTCCTCCTCACACAATCGCCCGCGAGCTGCTTTTGCGGTGGCCGACGACGCGCGCCCGACGACGCGTCGAAAGCAGAACGACATTCACAAATATCTCGCGCGCACATGCGCAGTAGGAGTGAAAAAAAAGTTCGCGTGCGGTGAGTTGTGGTGCGGTGATTCGTCTCCATCGCGCACGTGCGAGGAATTTCATCACGGAGCAAGTTGGGGGCCCGCGCTTTGACTCTCGCTCTATGTAGTTCATACTTAGTTCCAAGCGGTCACACTTTCTTGACCACATTCGCTTCCGCTGACATCAAATATGTGCTTCTAGGTCGGTGTAACAGTGGAAACAACTGCAAATGCGATGGGTTTATTAGGGCCACCGGTCACGCAAGCTAAGCAGCGGCGCCATGTCAAGCCGGCTGGTGTGTGTATTGCGGGCATAGCCTGGTTGAACACGAAAGTATAGGTAAGTCCCTATATTTCTTGTTTTTTTTTCGAGGGGTGGGGGGCGGCGACTGTAAGAATTAGTGTTTGCAGACAACTAGTAATGGCCATGAAATTATGCCTTTTTCGTCGTCGTAAGAAGCCCGCGCAAAAATCGTTCTCCGATACCCGGGGCCGTACGGTAAACGTGACGTGCTTTATAGAGATAATTCGGTTTCCCTGTGCGGCGGCCGTTTTGGGATCCAAGCGAAAAATGAAAAGCTTTCACATGTGGGGTACTTCCGTTGCCGTAATGAGTACCGTGGTGTCATAACAAAATTGCATTTTTCCATGTGTTTCATTGTCCAGGTCAAGGCACATAAAACCCAGTTTGAATTTTGTATTTTTCAATATTCCATGGCCACTTCTTGTCATTATCGGTAGGCGTAGCGAAAAGTTATGTAACGTTTTTTCGTAACTAGGTTTTCGCGTCGTCGTTTCGGCTAGTGACTTTTCTGGCGCGTTTAGTAGTCCTGATTCTGTGGCGATCTGTAAAATTTATTACGGTGCCTTTAAGTGGTAAAGTTTTCACATGATGCAACATTCATGAGTAACACCAGCCAATATCTTGTTGTCTTCACCACAGCTGTCGTCTGTCTAGAGTGTCAACTCGCGGTTTGCTGAAACATGAGCATTGGCAGCGCAAACATATGGCGCGTCGCCGGCTTGGAGGTGGCTCGAAGCGGTGGCTTCTAATGTTGTTAAAGTTGCGCTGGCTGTTGCTCGGTGCGCGCAGTTTACCTATGTTTAGCAAAAGATATTGCTAGCAATCTTGTTCCATCTTTAATAAAATGTTTTGCGCCATACTATTGGTGGAAATTTTTTCATAAAAAGAAACTAGGGCACATTAGCCTCCGCATGTAACAGTGAACAGAGTTTCTTTTCGACGTGCAATTGACGTGTCTCCATCAAATAAAATTATGGCAAAATTTTCTTTCACGCCTTTTCACTAAAAAAGCGCTCGGCCTTCCTATGTATATGAAGAAAACGTCCTCTGGGAGAGCGTTTGAATCTACAAGCAGTAAGAAAGAAATAATTGCCTAAACTACAGCGATGCACTTACCTTTATTTATGATATTTTCACATATCCGCTAACGCGTTGGTGATACTTCTGCTGCGCCCCTTCAGGCTATACTGTTACACCGCCGATAAATAACGCCCCCCTTTTGTACCTTTCCACTTATTCACCTGCCGTTTCTTTTCTTCATGCAGTGAAAAACAACAGATTGTTACCCGTGACTCAACGTTTTTGGAATGTTTACAACGCTGTTTCCATTCCAGTGCGACGAAATTCCAGAAGCAGCAGCTCCCGGGCCAAAGATTGCTTGTGGCGATTCTACAAAGGCCATCAACATCATCGGAAGTGGTGTACCTGGACCATAATTGAAACCCGAAGAATGTAGTTTTTCTTTGTTTGGTAATATATTACATTAAGGACATGAAATACCCGCCAGCTTTAGGTCAAACGTCGGGCGTTATACTAGCAGTAGCCTGCAAAAAAGACGAGTTTTCTCCCTGTTTTGTAAGCAGCAAGCTGCTGAAAATTCCATAAATGAAAACAATAATTTTTTCTTGACAGGTCGTTATTTGCTCTTCCACAAAAAAAATTTAATTTGTGTTCCATAAGGGCAATCTGCTAATATTTGTATTTGTTATTTCAGTAAAAGTCTTTTGTGTTCACATTTGTATTTTGGATATCAAATAAAAAGAAAACATCGTTCCTTGGACATGGTGCCATTTATGCAATTTTCATCTCACACTTGTGCATGCTCATGAATTCGAGAATGACAAAATACTTAAAATTTACATACCCAACTCACTTCTCTCTTCGTGTCCCAAGCTTGTATGAGTAGACTATCACTTCAAGATCCGGATAGGTTTAAGGAATACAGATACTTTCTTTAGAGCTTTGATTGTATCATGGCATAATGGATATAGCAAGGTTTTTTATTTCGTGGTATGTGCATTGAGGCCTGATAAATCAGTTGCAAAACACTGTGAGATTATAAAGGTAAACCCTCATTGCATGAAAACTGCGGTCATGAAGATGTTCCAGAAGGGCACAAATTAAAAATGTTTTAGGGTAATTGCAGGCATTGCAACCCATTTATTTGTGGCATTATTTTACATGATCTAAACTTTCCATGCACAAGGGTGCGTTCATGCCCAGATGAAAATGCTGAACCGCCGCGACCTTGCGCTTCCGCGTACAATAATAACTCGCTAATAATGGAAGCGCGAATGAAACGAGGCCACTTAAAAAATTGCATAAATTCAGAGAAATGTCTACTAATGCGCAGCATTCTTATACCGCTTCTCTTGAGTGTGAGTCTTTTAGAACCAATTTTCTTGGTTTTTCTAAGTCCTGCCCGTCCAATTATCTCAATTTACCCGATTATAACAATCACAGGTGTTACTTGCGCCAAATCTGCATTTTTTGTAAATGAAGAGCGCTAAAAAACTCAGCATTTTCCGTAGTTTGTATACTTTACTTGTTATTTAGTTTTTCAAAATTCTGTTTAACCAATTATCTCTATCTACGCTATGATAACGATTCAAAGCGGAATGTCCGCTAAATGTGCGTTATTGTGGGAATGCAGGGTGTTACGGTTCGCCATTTTTCGTCATTTTTTTATGTTTCTTAATTTTTAGTTTCTCGAAATTTCGTTTGACCAATGGTCTTCATTTACGATGTTATAACGACTAAAGGTGGAACATGCGCGAAACCTGCATTTTTCTGGAAATGCAGGACGTTACAAGTTACACGGCCGAGCGGTTGTCCGGTCTGCGCGAGAAAATGCTAAGATATTCTTTGTGTGCTCACGACCCGTAAAAGAAAACGCAGTATCTGGCCTTCCGACGGCTCTTTACCTGGGCATCAACTCAGCAATTCTTCAGGCGTCGCGACACAATGTTGTGTAGAGTGAGTGATTTAATATTGGTTCGTTACATTACCAGATGCGTAATTTACTACCGCCCCCCTATTACAAAAACAAAGGTCAAGGCATGTAACCGCACCATCAGAAGAGCTACGACGAACAGAAAAAATTCGGTACACCATTTCATGCTTGGTATACTTGCCACTCGTGACGAGACAGCTCTTATTTTCAGAACGACAGTGCGCCTTACGTGCTAGTTATTTGCAAGCATTTGTTTCAGGGGGGACTTTCCGCCAATGGCCAAGAATACTTTTGGTAACCACGCAGAATACCTGTTATCAATTCCGTTTGCATCCATGGAATAAACCCCCGCACGGCGCATCATACTGTTGGAAAGGGCACACAGCATGACAAAAGGTTTCCGCTCGTACCAGAGTGCTTAAATTCCCTCAAGCCGTAGTATTATGCTTCTTTGGTAGAGCGACTCAAAAACGGTGGTATAAAGAACGCCACTCGCCACCGAATGTGTTATTTAAGACTCCTGCTTTACGCGCAACAGCATGCAGAATACCTATAAGCCCATGTTTGCACTCCCCAGCAGCCCGGGGGGTGTGGCACAGTGGTTATGATATCTGCCTCTTGATGCGTTGTAGTAGACCCAGGTTCGGTTCCCCGTAATGTTACGTCTATGTGCTTACATGTCCCGCACGATGTAATATGTGCTGGAGCATTCGTCACGGGGTGATGGCGTTGGCCTGTTAATGCGAGCGAAAAAAAACGGTTAAAATCAATTCTGGCCGAGTGGATCTTTTTTTTTTTCTTTTTTTCTGGTGAAAAGCAACAAGGCCGCTTATTTGAGGGGCCGTATGATTTGGGGGCCGCTTATTAAGTGGGAATAGATTAGCATAACGAGCCGCGTAGAAAAATTACGGCCAGCGGCCCGCCGAACAACCGGCCCGGGGTTTAGGTGGCCCTCTGGTTAGGCGGCCCTCGCGAGGGCCGCATAAACGCCGGGCCGCGTGCTCGGTGGGCCGCGTGTTTGGCGGGCCACTTGCGCTCGAGGCCGTCTGAACCACCGCTTTATAAGCGGCTTTATATTGACGCGACGGCCCGCCTGCATGCGGGTCGTATAACCAGGAATTGACTAAGAGTGTAGTCTCATCAAGATATTTTCACAATTGTACTCAGGGAAAGAGAGAAATTTACAAACTAGGCGGGCGCTTGTCCGGGGCTACGATTCCTTCATAATGAAGATTTCACGTTTCATTTTGAAGTTATGACGTCTTTAGACATATTAGTTGCCTTTCCCTTGTTTTTATTGCCTTTTAGGCCGTGTGCTCCCACTAAGTTTTTCTGGGTTCACCCCCGTCGTGAAATGAAATACTGCGCACGCCGCTGCTATACACATAGTATTTTCCCACAATCCGTAACTACAGTGGCGCAAGAAGTGATCGTCTGGACATAGCCTACGGTTTGATATATCTAGCCAGTACTTCTAACAACATTATGCGTAGTTGTCTGGGTAGAAACCAATTTCTTTCCGAACAACTACATCGCGCCCCAAGAAAGCGCAGCCCAGCAGTCGATTAGTTTTTCTTTAGTTGCAGAGTTTGAGCTGTTTCCCCACAAATACGTTTCACCGTATTGATGGATTGCGATGTTAACACGCCGACGCTACACACGCAATGAGGCGCGTCGTAGTGCAGTGCACCGGATTAATTTTGACCACCTTGGGTTCATTAATTTCCGCCGAAATCTCCAGCACGCGAGCGTTCTCACTTCTCGCCACCGTCAGAAAAGCCACCACCGAGGCCTGGGAAGGGAACCCCTATATTTGGTTAGTCCAAACAGCATTCCTTTTTTATGTCTCACCATTATGCCCACGTACTCCGTTTGGACCATTTATTTGTTTTGACAATATGCTGTTCATTATTTTAGTCACATTCTGCAATGCCACTCCTACCTCGACCAGAGAATCAGCCTGTATTATTCGTAAATAAATAAATAAATAAATATTAAATACGGTGCTGCTGCTAGATTTGCTTACGTTGGCTAAGGGTCCTTCCCCCAAAGCAATAAACAGTTCCCTAGGGGAAATGCTTATTGCTCTGGGGAAGGTGGTTCGGCCTTCTAAACGGACAGGCAGACGAATAACGGATGTAGCGCAGTGGGCTGTCTTGCATGCGAAACGTATGCATCGATCTTTGTCGGCTGCAAGCCGAGCAGGGTGCCTGGTGCACCGCAAGGAGCCATAAAAGATCGAGTAGCTTGCGAAGGGCAACCACAGCCGACGAGGTTGGCCTGTTCGCAGTGTTAGCACAGTGGGCACCGGTCGGAATCTCGCCCGGCATCGGCCTTCCTCGGGATTGGTTGCCCTGCAAATATTGAGCTGTCGGTAAGTAGACGGCGATAAATGCCGAGAACCACGTTCCGTGCGCTGTTCGAGGATGTTTTGTTGCCATCCCCACGCTGTTGTTTTAAGCCGTGGTAAGAGCATACTGTCCACGTTATTTTTATGGCGTCACGGTGAGCCCAGCGGTCTGATTACATAGAGGCTATGCGCAAAGCGCTCGCCACTTTCCCATATTATCGTAGCTTGACGGACAATGTGTTCGATTTGATGTTGTGCTTTAAGAAAATCAGTATGCTCCAGTGTAAATATACACACGGACCAAGTACCACGTCATTTTGATTTGGTGACTAATCTGTTTTTAGTCGCTTAAGTTAAAGCACAAGTTTGGTGTTCTACATTGCATGTAGTGCAGAAACCTGGTTCATTTCACACTTTGCGAGATCTGGATTACACAACGATTACCTGTTTTTGCATTATTTGCAATACTCTACTCTCATTGAAGAGCATAGCAGGTGGGCGCCCACAATGCGTATGCAAGAGCTTATGATTAGGCAGACGTCCTTCTTGAGAAAAAAATATATGCACGCAGAGCCACAAAAATATCCGTATTTATACGTACGCGCGTGTACTGAAAAACAAACAAAAGACAAGCAAATGCAACGGATAACATAGTGCTATACAAAGCTACAGCAACAAAAAATACACAAAAGAGCAGATCGAAGAGCTAAAAATACAGTTATACAGTTATATATTCTGTTACTGCGCATGCGACTGAATCGGTGTGTTCATGCAAGATTCACGTGACTAATCCCAATTGTTTTCCAAGGTGGAAAAATTCAAATCAGGTGCAGCCGCAGGCTTTTCGTTGAAGTAGAGTATTCGTTGAAGTAGAGTATTCTAACGGTACTATTTCAGCGTAGTCCGATGAGAGACACAACTGAGGCTGGTCAAAATGGAAGTCCGCTGCTTCAACTCTGTAAATAAATCCAATGTAGGGTTCCAATCGGCAGCATGCATGGTTATAGCATTAAAGCTATTACGTCACGAATAAATTAAACTTTGAGCAGCAAATCTGACAAAATAATGCACAAATTCATAATCAAAATTAAATACTGAGGACATATCGAAACACTGCCATCTCGAATAGGCTGCCAAACCAATTGTGTAATGCATAATATAAAAAGGCGAAAAATCCCTACATCGGCCGCTTTATGCGCTAACTGGGAAAATAATTCTGCGTGTTAGCAAAGCTTGATAACCCGAATTGAACGTTTATTATAAACTTCACTGTATGCACTGAGCATTATTGGTCACGCATATGCGATTTTTTTCGCCCTCTGTATGCACCATATGGCAACTTCAACATGTGTGTTTCCATTGTCCCAAGTTCGCACATACCGAACAGGCAGAAGCTGACCATGCGGAACACGAATTCAACGTAGGCTGTATCACCTGTAAGTCAGCTGACAATGATAACGCTGAGTGCTGCAGCTTTTTTATCGCACCGCGAAACATGAAGAAGCGGTAAATGAGTAATATACAACTTCCACACCCGTGTAGGATTATTTTGTTTCACAGCCATTCATATTGTATTATAGTGGGCCTGCAGCCAGCCATTTTAGCGTAGGACGGAAAAGGAAAGCTTCCAGAAAAAGCTTGAGAGGGCTATTTAAACATCTCAAATTGTGTTTTATTACACGATGTTAGAGCCCTTAGGCTTTTATTTTGTTACTTTAAGAGAGTACGTGAAAATTGAAAAAGCTAAAGCCATCGGACAGCTTTATTTGGAAGAAACGTTAGAACAGGAAACTAGACGACGGACGCCAATCAAATCAGCGCTCAGACAACCTGTATCTCGTATTTTTTTCGGGCTAAGTCATCTCTGAACGTTGGCACAACCTCGCCGCCACCATTCATAGCAACCCCCTAAAAAAATTGTAAACTACGTCGGTCGAGCACCTCCGACGCTCGCCGATGCGCACGGGCACCAGCGAAAGCTAGGGTGAAAAACGCGTTCTAAAAGGCCAGCCATGCCGAATGTCGTCACGCCGGCCAACACGGCCGCGCCAACCGCGTCGCTCTATAAACCATCTATGGAGTGTGGCTATAAACGCGAAATGCATTGCTTGGAAAGCATTTCTCCCAGGGCAATATGAGCCATTTTTTATCAAAATATGGAGCCCCTAGGATCTTTTTTTATCAATTTTTGCATCAGCTGTCGCCGGACGTGATCTTCTCGATCCTACCCATTGCGGCTCCGCCGTTGAAACAGTTGCATGCCCGTTTTACTGCGAAGCTGTATATGACTACCACTGAGACGTGCGTCTCCGTCTTACGCCGTTGTTATTAATTCGCTTTGAGAATTTAAAGGTGACAAATGTATCGGAAAATGCAACGTAATTCAGGAATTCGTAAAAAAGGGCAATATCAGAGGTCTTAAAAACAGGTCTATCATATCAGCCAAACCTCAGTTTCGTACAGGTCATCTACTTTAGCAAACAACTTCAAGGGATAGCTCAAAGAAGCGGCGGAAATTATCTATGCCATGTTTCGCGGGAAGAGGACGATGACAAGGACGACAGCTAGTTCCGACGGACAGGCTGGTCTTACAGATCGCGCTCGGAGCTCGATTCTCGTGGCACGAGGATCGCCCCTCGCGCGGTCTGACATGGAATGCCCGATCAATCCTTGACTCTTGGTGTTCCAAGACGAGCTTCGTTTCTCGGTTCCCGCTACGTCTTGTCTGAATAAAGGATTTCCCAGCAATGAATGGTACTCGCGCAATCAACAACGCCGTAGAAAATCTGCGCAAGCTTTTATCCCTTATACTGCGCAGGATAATGAAAAAGCCGTAGGCTCCACCATGGTGGCAACATCACTCAGAGATGATAAAATAGAGGGGACCTGCGAAGCCTTCTTTAGGAATATATACAAACTATGCACCAGTAAGATCTTTCATCAAAAAATACAAAAAACTTTATATCAGGCAGGGTGTCAGCCAAGAACAATCAATCCCCTATGAAATGTTGCCAGTTTGTTTGGGAAAGATGTTTAAAATACTTACTCTTGAAAAGGGGAATTGAACATCAATAAGAAATGCTTAAACCCTTAAGAATTTGTAGACAACCTTGCATGATTGAGTCGATTCCACCCAGACTTCAGCAAAATACTTTGAGAGATCTACTGAGAAAAGTTGCAGCACGGTTCAAAATAAACACAGCGAAATCAAAGATGACGTTAAGTCAACATTAGGTCCATTGTGCGGACGTTCCAATGCCAGTATACATACACAGCTCTTTTGCACTATGTGAAAAAACACCACTTGCCTAACAAGCCTCAAAAAAATTCCTAAATGGCACTTCGACACAGCTTCTAGGAGTGCACTCTGACGTTCGCTCTTTGGCTTCACCTCTGACTCTCCCAGCAATATGCAACATTAACAGTTCCGCTTGCATCTCATACCCGCATTTCTTTTAACATCTACAGAACAGGTCACACTGCCCCGTGAAAATTTTGCCATTATTTTATAACGTGCTATTCACGAAGAGTCAAAAGAACCAACACAGACTTCCCCCGAAACCATACACCAAAACAGTTGAAGCTTCATACACCAAAACAACATCCCCAAATTTCGCACAGATGATCCTCAGCCTTGAAGTTCTGTTAACGTGCCGAACGTTTATTCAAGAACACTCATTCATAACACAAGAATATTTATACGAGAAGTACATGGGATCATTTCGTTGTTAAAGCAAGCCGATGCCCATGTTTAGACAAGGATGACAAAAATCAAGTTTTAAATGCGCCGTCGACTGTATCATCTGCATATGTGCACTCGGTTCGAAAGCTTTTATGTGCTGCTTTCCCGGCCATTGTATCATTTGAGAAAATGAACTAACAAACAGGAACACGATGCACAGATCTTGCCAATTCTTTGGACGTAACCTATGTTTCCGTCTGTGATCTCGGATCACTAATTAAAAAGAAATTAGATAAGCACGTGCAGCAAAAATGAGACACACAGGTAGAAAAATACCTTAACAGAATGCTACAAAAATAGGCAAATACACAACCGAAAATCAACATCGGTTCGTAAAACTTGTACTTTGCGGATTTAGAAGAGAAAAGACAAAACGTTACACAGTAATACCTTTGAAGGTCAAAAATGGACACAACTGCATGAAATTTAGATCGTTTCTTCTAACATTTTTGCCAAGTACGTAAACCACCTAATAAATCCCGTATTTACTAGATTTTACGTCACATTTACTTCATTATTTATCGCGGGTTCTCCTTTTAAAGACCGGGTTGTGTCGCCCGTTATTGCTTTGCACCTGTTTGCCAACGCCACTGTCATCTGCCATGATCGCATTTGTTATTTAGTTTTAACGGCTTCATAAACCAAAGAATCGCATTTATTTGCCTAACTTCCAGCGTATATTTCTAGCCACACACCTTTTCAAATTTCAGCCATTTTTCCCTTAATAGCGCTCTTGGCCTTTTCCGCATGTCAACCAGAAAACACAAACATAATCTTGGCAACCGCAAAGAGACAGACAACCGATTTCTGTGCAGTGTTTGCTTTGTGCCCTTATGAAACTGCATCACTTCAAACACCTTGAACTTAAACAGTTTCCTTGATTGCGCCCAAGAACACTTGAAAGTGGAATAGTTAGATCTGTCAGCCGTATCTTTGAGGCCAAAATGATAGCTGGAACCACGACAGTGAGCCACGTAGCAACATACTCGTACGTGAGATGAAAAAATGTATTTAAAACTTGTCCCCAGCTGAACGGTAAAAATTGTGATCTTTCCCATTCCTTTATGCGGTTTTTGAATCACGCATTGGATTTGATTTGATTGATTGTAGGGTTTAACGTGCCGACGCAACGCAGGCGATGAGGCACGCCGTAGTGGTGGGCTCCGGATTAATTTTGACCACCTGGGGATCTTTAACGTGCGCCGAAATCTAGTACACACGGGCGTTTTGGCTTTTCGCCTCCATCAGAAAAGCGGCCGCTGCGGCCGGGAATCGAACCCGTGACCTCGTGCTCAGCAGCGCAACACCTTAGCCATTTTGAGCCACTGCGGCGGGTGAATCATGCATTGGAGCCGATGGAGTTGTTTGTATAAGTACGGTAGTTTCACGATTCGACGCTGTATGGCTCCGTCTTTCAGACTTCCGAAAGTTTTAACGCAAATTAAAGAAAATTTCTCAAATTGAGACGACCACAATAAAGAAAGTACAATAAGGACCCGTGCAGGCGCAGTCCATGTGTACTTTCCTTTTTTGTCATCGTCTCGATTTGCACAGTTTTCTTACTTTACGTTAAAAATGCACCAACAAGCCCACCAACAAGCCCTTCTAAACTAAATCAGAAAGTTTAGCGGCACGTTAAAAGTATTTCAACAAATTTACTTAAAAATGTCTTTGGGTTACGCCAATATAAAAAACGGTGGGTTTCGTATAAGCTAGAGAACATGCAATCCACAAAAATCGGTTGTCCGTCCTTTCAAGCATGCTCCCCCATCCCTGCAATCTAATAATCCCAGCTGTATGCATGTAATCCAAACTATGCACCCGAGATTTCCTCACGTGGGACTGGCAAATACTGCGTGGGGCAATCCCACCATAGATTCGATCCTTCAATCCTTCTCGGCACTAGCGGCGTCCCAAGAAGCTGTACGCTTCGTTCTTTTACTTCATCAATGCGTGCATCGATCTCCCTACCTCATTAAACAAGATTCCAGGCATACTTCCCGGCCTGTGATCTCCCCCAACGTTAACGTCCAGTCGAGCACGGAATCGGGGATAATCAAAGAGCGGCTGCAAACGGCATCCGACGGGATCAATAAATACACTAAGCAGTGAGGACTCTAATGTGCTCCTGGAAAATATGAATTGCTCCTTTTCTCGGCAAAAAATGGCCATAATCTACTTGGTTGACTGCACGTTTAGTACAAAAAGGGTAAAAATATGCCCCACTCGCCTAGTAACACCCTCTTCCATTTCCTCAGTCACCCCTCTCGCCGAGGATACAACTCGAATGCCAGAGGTCCTAGCTGAGTTTGATTCCAATTCGGCACTACCTATCCCATTTACTTTTCCAATCAATCACTTTGCTGTACTTTTGTTTGTCCTGCTTGCTGCTTTGGGTTCTGTTTGGCTGCAATACATACCGGACAAGGGCTTTGCTGCAGTTTGGGGTATTTCAATGACCTCGAATTGAATAAAATATTCGATACTCAGTTGCCTAGGACAGGTCCGATGCAGACACGTTAAATTAATAAATTGTGTTAAGAGCAATTTGTTTATGCTCAAAGGCATCATGATAGTAGTGATATTGCCGACGCTGCTTTCCAACTTCTGTACGTAAAGTGCCTTCCGTGATATTTGTGTGCTACGGTTGTGAAGTGAGATGTTCCCTCTACAGTAATTCCCTTTTTGAGAGATCCCTTGGTTGTCGCCTGAGTTTGGAGTTCGACGCGCATACGGTTTGTAATTTGACTCGTTGGACTTTGCCTCGCACGAAGTTTGGACTTTTGATCGCACCGGCCTTGAATCCGACCCTTCACCATTTGGTTTCGCAGGAAGAAAGCTTTCCATTCAACCATAGCCATCGTTAGACAGAGGGCTGCATGATTTTTCTGGCTAATTTGGAGCATCCCATGGTCCCTCTCCAAAATAAAACTGCTTCGGGCGTGTCGAAATGGCGTAATCAGCAACCCAGGTACGAGGGACCCAGCTGCGATTCGACCAAGGAAAGCATTTGTTTCTATCTATTCCCCCTGACCATATTCATCGTCAGAAAAAGTTGTCTTTCCTGTAGTGCACTTTCGACGCGACGTACGCCTTCTGTGAGGCATTGAGATAGAAAGATTGGGATATAGAAAGACGCTGAGATAGAGACAAGAAGATAGAACAGCGAGATAGAAAGCTTGGTTTTAATAAAGCGCACCCGTCATTTTCACACGTTCTGCCCATCTAAACTCAGAGTTAAAATCTTCTTGCATGCGTTCTAACCACGCATTTCGAGATTGAACTGCAGCTATTCCATTATTTACTTAGCAAAGCACAAATTTTACTAGTCGCTTTCCGCACTCTTCTATTCAATCTAGTACAAAATCGCCGTTATACCGGCTGAGTTAAACAATTGAGGGAACCGACAAGGAACCCGCGTACTATAAATACCAAAGCCAAATTGTATCCCTCCCAGATCTTGCTGGGTGTCCCTGCTTCTGGTGCACCATGTAATCTGTAAATGTAAGCCCCGCGTGCACGCTGACCGCATTTCTCTACCCTTTCAAAACAACAGTGAGAAGCCTCACGCAGCAAATTGTAAACGAAAGTTTTCTTATCATTATTATTTCTTAGCCAAGACAAAACCTTCAGCGGTTCGCGTCTTGCCAATATGAAAACGTGCTTACTAAGGGCTGGTAATTGGAAGGAACACAAACGCATATAAGCATGTCTTAGATGGTTACCGAGGCGTAGTGCCTAATCAAATGCTTAGAGAGCATAAACAAAATATTGAATTCTTAACAAGCTTCCGAAGCACTGTACTTATTCGAAGTTATCACAGGTACAGAGTCGTTGGGAATATCCCATTTTGGATAGGATTGGAAAAGTGGGCTTAAGAACACATATATTTTCTTAAATCCTTAGAACAATTTAGGTGGCGCTAGAATAGGTGTGTGAGCAGCAGAGATTATATTGTTACAGAACAGTTTTTACAAGGAAGGTTGATCTAATAAAGAAGGGCCTATAACGGAGACAGATTGGCAAAGCGCACTGTGGCTTCGCAGGAGAGGAGATAGAGGTGGTGCTTGAGCCCGGCCGCTACCAAACCTGCTCGCCTGGCTGTTCTTGCATCTCATCGCTGTAAATAGACCCATTTCATCCATAAAGCTCATAGCAACCTATTTACGGTCCATATTATTAGCGGTGCCATCGGTCGTTATACATTATTCAGAGTGTTTCCCACTAATTATTTAAAAATTTGGTTACATCAACTCTCGGGAATACCGTGTCTTTACTGCTTTCATTACTATCAGCACTACATCACAGTAAGCTGAGCAGAAGAATTTCTATCTTGAACACGGAAGCAACTAACATTACTTGCAGCAAAATGTTTGGTTCAGAAAAAAGGAGCTACTATAGCAGATACCGTTAAACCGTTTTCTCTGTGCTTTTATTTAGGGCAGAGCACTTAAGGGGCTCGCCTTGACGTCATTGCTTGATGTAACGCTCGATTTCAAGCGACTGCAGAAATCATGCGCCGCAGCGAGATCCCCAAGTAGAGCCCAGCGTACCGTTGTAGGCCGTCCCGCAGAGGCCTCGAACACCAAGCGGTATACATAGTCATAAGCGTTCCAAACTCGTGAACCACTGGCGCTCGCCATACATCTCCGTTGTTTAGCACAACGAAAACTGCAGGTACATTTGAGGCAAAACATTCTTTACTAACCGGCAGCACCCCCGTTCATTTAGTTTTTTGCGATAGTAAGTGAAAAAATTGTCCGCGTATCTGCTCCTTTCGTTGCAAATGACGTCAAAAGACGATAGTCTCTATCGGCTTTTGCGAAGTAAATGCCTCCCTTCGCTTTACCGCTCACCTCTCATGTTGTTCCTCTTGCGTCGCGCTCCTCCCAAGGTAAAGACGCCAAATGTTTGCTTAAATCATTTTAAATTTCCCGCGTTCCAGTGCTCCAAACCGTGTGTCTCGATGCGAACGCTGCCGTACGGCGAAGACGCGCGTTAATCGAGGCATCCTACTTCAACGTTTATAGAACCGCGTTTCCCTACTCCACGTGCGTTGCAAGCAGAACGTGGAAACTATCTAGTGGAACCCTGCGTAACTGTTGCAGGTTGATTTCTTAAAATGGCGCCGGAAGCTATAGTGGCGCGGGCGACAGCAGGCGACGGCGGAGTGAATTCTTTTTCTGCAGTTCATGAAGTATTTAATTTCGCAAAAGTCAAGCATGTCTGAATTTTTATAAAGAAACACTGCAAATATCACTTCTGTATTGATTTGTTGTCTCATATTTGCGTAATATCTTGTTCTTCTTCAACAATGTTGACAAGTATGAACATTACACCGGACCAAGACGGGTAGATTTGCCTGTGAGTATATAAGACTATTGCGCAGGTATTGTTTTGCCTTGGCCGGGTGGCTGAATCGAGTCACAGACAGACAGACGGACAGACAGACAGACAGACAGGCATACAGACAGACCAAAATTTATGGGTTTAAGTAGCCCAAGAAAGACTATCGTCTTTAAAAAAATGGGCCCATCTCCCCGCGAGGGGGACTCGAGTAAATGCGTCGCATAGGGGGTGGGTGTATTGCGTTAACGTTTAGTGTTTGGGGAGTTGGTGGTAGTGAATGCGTTGTATCAGCAGCTTCTTGACGTAGTTTGAATGAGTCAAGGATATAAGGCGCTTTCGTAGCCTTTGATTCTGTGTCGGTTTTGTGGCGCAGTGGGAAGAGCACCATGTACCTCGCGTTCCGCCCACAGGTAGTGAATGCGTTGTATCAGCACCTTCTTGACGTAGTTTGAATGAGTCAAGGATATAAGGCGCGTTCGTAGCCTTTAATTCTGTGCCGGCTTTGTGGCGCAGTGGGAAGAGCACCATGCACTTTGCGTTCCGCCCGCAGGGTCCTGGGATCGAAACCAGGCGCCGGTAAGTATTATTTTTTTATATAGTGTAGGGGGAGGGGGGCGAACCTGTTGTTGAGAGCGAGGAGGGTAGCGTGATGCGGGAGAGGAGGAGTGGGGGAGAGGGCGCACCTGCGCGCTGAGCTGTTGCGGACGCACGGCGGACGCTACATGTGCGTTAAAGAAATGCTCTGCATTTAAAACTGGCAGCGCAACGCCGGCACGTGCGGGAGGAAAAGCAAGCACAAAGAGAACAGAACTCCTGCTGTGCAGCTTCAGGCAGGGGGCACGCGAGCACTGCGAAAGCGGGAAATTTGAATTGCATTGAGTGGTAGCAGTAAGCGGATAACGGAGCTACAGCACATTATGGCGAATCACTGACCTGCACTTCCGAAAGTTTTCACATTGAGTGGAACGGCTTTATTTTTCATAAAATGCCGCCTACTAATGCCCTAGAATGAGCACAGCAATTTCATTCATTGTTTTAAAACTTCCGCGGTTAAAGTATGAAATAATTTTAGCTCTAGATGAGCTCGGCTTTCTTTTCGGATGCAGGCTTATTATTAACACGATGCACCTACGGTCGCTTTTCGCGCTGCCTGCTAAGAAACTTTCTCTTTTTTGTTATTGATACAAACTCTTACAGCAGGTGAATGCCTACCAGTGTAAATACAAAAAAGCAGCTTTACAATTGATAATAGCATATTCAAACTACCAAGAAATAAGTGGCTGAGCATGAAAACGAATATTTCATATCCAAAATAACAAAAAGAAAGTAAGTGGACAAAAGAAATACCGCTTTCGACACCCGAATATTCTGTGTTCAAGTGTTCATCATTTATTTCTGATGTTGTTTTAAGAATACCAGAAAAACATTGCTAAAATTTCTTCTGGACAGCTCAATGTTGAGGACGTTAAATCACTTATTTAGCCTGATTACACTGAAAGAGAAATTGGAAGACATAAAAGCAACACAACTATTTGTACGCAGCTTGCAAAGGCCAAAATATGCTGAGGCCAGCTAATCATTTTTTTTTTCTCATTTTATGGTCAACCTCAGCGGTCTGCTTGTGAGAAATCAAAGGCAATACAAAAATGTGCCATCTCTAAAAGTGATTTTTTAGAAAATAGAGTCGCCGACCGTTTTTTAAGACTCGATGGGAACCTCTGATAAGTCCGAATAATCGGGAGTCCGAAATAAAGGATTCCCTGAAAAAATCATGATCGGCCCAACGTCTGCAAAAACGTATGTATTTGCGTGTGCACACACACACGCCTAAGCGCGACTAAGTCCGCCTGTGTTTCTTCCAGCGTTTTTCGTCACTGTAGGCAGACTGTGATGTGGTAGAGGACAGTGCTGGTGTGTGCGGCGGACAAGGCGTCGACAACGACGAAGTTCAACTGTGTAACGTGGACAATCACCCTGTGGGGGTATGTTCCGGCTAGGTGTTGCCAGAAGGGAACTGGCAAAATAGCCGAGGCAATACTGTGACGTCGGGAAAGACGAAGAGATGGGCTGGTGACGATGTAGTGGGATTCCGAGGAGCCATGATTAGGAGGGCTATCCGCAAGGTGCGGTAGCCGTGGTCTTCCGAGACCGTCGTCGAGGACGCCCGGAGACACAGCCACTTTACAGCGCCAGCCACATCTACTTGCTGCTCAACGGCCGCGCATTGGAGTCGCTGGCCTCTACTGGGCAACGTGGTGGTATCATGGCGATATACCAGCAGCCGCCGCATCGATGATGTTTCATCGACAGCACCGAGTGCGCCAGCGCACGTGAGACGTTTCGGTCATTTGCAGTCTCGTTTTTTAACTGAACTTGGACCTGCTAGTTTCTAGGCCCTAGCCGAACTTTTTGTCCTTTGGATAGCGGCCCTTATATCATTCTGTTCGCAAGTGTACGTTCTTCTCGTTAACTCGTCTAGTCAAGATAAATGTTCATCTCCGTCTGCGCCGTCATAGAGTTTCTTAAGTGCCTGTGTCATTTGTGCGACGTTATTCCCGAGCCCTAGCCACCAATGCCATCACACAGACAAAGCCACTGTAAGGGCTCGCGCTGGATCAGTATTTGATGCATCTGGCGTTGTTGGCACGTGATCATCGGAGTGGCTGTCAACCTGCGCCGGTTTGAGGTCCTGGCGCACGATTTCGACATCATCCAACTCGGCACACAGCAGGACGGTGCTAAGGAGGTTGGTGAAATTTTCAAACGTAGCCGCTCCAACATCGACACCGCTAGCACGGAGGTAATCGAAAATGCCGGATGCTGTGGCAGACGGCATCTCAGCTGTGGGGTTCTGGACTATATCACTATCCTCGTCCACACTACCTACCACAAATCCCGCATGCCGAAAGTAGTTGCGGATCGTGACCTGTGTCATTGCCCTCCAAGCACCAGACAGGAAACTGATAGCCGACAGCACATCCACAACGACCTAGCTTTTTTCAGTGCCCACACACAACAGCACACGATTCAGAACGCGCGATAAAAAAGAGTACAAGAATAAAGTAAACTTACCATCAACATAGTCCCCACAGCCGAAACTCGTGACGAAGCGATGTATGTCAGTTATTGCACATAAATATGCCGAAATGAAATCTGTTTTTATCTGTACTACTGCAGAAAAGAATAAATGTGGAATGCGAGTTTGTTTGCAATGAGCTTAATTTAGCGTGGAAAAGGAAATATAATGCTGGTTGCATAATTAGCCTCCTTTAAATAAATTCCTTGAAGCATGGCTCAGATAGTGGGCTTCGGCAAGTCAAAGTCATAAGCGCTTCTTTAAGGCAATTGTCAATTACCTATACCGTTATGAGCAAGTTTTCAATTTTTGAAGACTCACATAATGACGTAACTTCATCGGACGGTAGACAGTAACTGACATCACGTTTAAGCTAGTCAACAGAATTTGGTTTCCCCCATGTCCAATGCCAGTGGTGGTAAGACCATTTTAGATGCAAAGCATGTCTTGCTCGGGGCTATGTCCGGCGTCCGTCCGTTGTCCACACCTCTCCCCCACTATAAAAAAGAGATAGTTAGCGGCGCCTGGTTTCGATCCCACGATTCTCTGGCCGCAACGGGAGGTACGCGGTGCTCTTCCCAATGCGCTACAAAACCGGGACAGGAGCAAGTGCTACGAACGTGCCTTATGTCCTTGACTCATTCAAACTACGTCAAGAAGCTACTGATCAACGACGGCACACGAAGCTGAATGTCAACGGAAACGACGAACTGAAAACTTTAGAGGAGGATGTTGAATTTCCCGTGTGAAAGCTGTGGTGGGAAGCGCCACGCGCCTTGCAGCTCAACCAGCGTCGTGCGCAACGCCTCTAATGCTGATTGTGGCAGGATGCCCCTAGAGATTGGCCAACCAAAGAATCCATTACGAGGTAGCTTCGCGTTCAACCACCGTCGTCATCTTCCGTAGGGGAACCAATGAAGAAGGAGAAGAATACAAAGCTGCGAAGAGGAGGGCGTGTACGTTGCTCTCGCCCCGTCCGAAGCACCTCTGATAATGATTGTGGCAGGATGCCCCTAGGGATTGGCCAACCAAAGAATCCATCATGAGATAGCTTCGCGTTCTACCACCGTCGTCATCTTCCCGTAAGGTAACCGACGAAGAAAAAGAAGGAGAAGACAAAGCTGCGAAGAGGAGGGCATGTACATTGCTCTCAGCCGGTGCACCAATGTCAACAACCTTTACCTCGGCAACGCTGACGGAGACAACCGATTCTATCGCATAGACGACAAAATCGACAAGAACATGATGGACGAGTTTCGGCGCCTCGATAACCACCGCCTACTCACCGTAACACAACAGTACTTGCGTGCCTTTGCCGCCGGTGTGGACCCGGACGCGGAATTTCCTCTGGCGCTAGTAAACACCAAATCACTCAACATAACGGCAACACAATGGAACCACACGGAACCGCCACGATGCTTCGCATCCTCATCAGGGTTCCCCACGGGAAGATGGTGTAATTTTTTTTGCCTTCAAGGCTGTGCACTGCTGCGATAAGTTGATTAGAGCTGAATAATGCAACCAGTGATAAAGATACAAATATATAGATCCTGCAATTGGCACCGTTGCAAACTCGAGTGGCAAAGACACAGCATAAAAATAATAAACTCGATGGAGCATCCGTTGTTGCAGGGCTGTAGTGATCAGAAAATTAGATCGTGAACCGACAGGAGGCGCTTTCGAGTTAGGTAATTTTTACCGGCTGTGTGCGCAGCTTGTAGACTTTATAAATAAACTATAAGGGTGAGAAACTGAAGCTGCACTGACAGAAATAATGTCTAATTTCGCATAATAAAACAATATCAGTTTAGCTAGGGTTTCTGTCACGACTCTAAGGTAGGTAAGCAAATAGCTGGCAGGGAACACCAACAACTCTAGTTGCATTTTAACCGCCTGGACGTGCACACAATTTCAGAGGGCTCTTCGTAAAAAGACCTCGCACAGACGGTGCGTTATTGGCGACCAGTTTTTCCTGTTGAAACGTATGCTTATTCATTGCTGCTTTTTTTACACGTAAAATGCGTTATTCCAGAGCCAGACAATATAAATTAACACGAATCAAATCTAAATCTTGTGAGCGCACTTTAAATGTCACAGCGGCACATCTACAGCAGCATGTCTCGGGCCAAGCACGGAGATACACAGCAATTCCTGGGCTGTTGTCGTGGCTATTTGGTAGAGGCTTTTTTATTGTTCTTGTGAACTGCCATCTCGGCTATGGCGATCCTCCTAGTTGATAGGACCATATTGTTTCACTGCTATTATGTGAAGCAAACGGGGCACGATAACGTCCATCAAAATGTCAAAACTCAATTGTCGCAGCATGCCTGGGAAAGACCACGCGCCCATAATCCCGCTCGATGCGTCGAAAGTCTGCGTCGAAAGTGACATATGATGCCGGCATACGATGCTCAAATCTTCAATCTTGTTTCTTCAGGATTTCCTGGACGTGCTCAGTTACGTCCACGGTACGTTCCCGCTGTGCATCGTCCCGCTGCGCACCACTTCAAAGACAACAGCGGTATTTCACCAGCCCGTGATTCCGGTCATACTGGCGACAACAATGCCGAAGACGACACCTCCCATTGGTGGCGTATCTTGGCCATTTCGACTGGAACAACCCTTCGGCGCAGCAGCGACACCCGCGACAGCGTGGGAGCCACTTAAAAAGGAGACCCAGCCAAGCACCGAGTTCAGTGGGCTCGGTGGCACCGCCCGGCATATGATGCTGAAATCTTCAATCTTGTTTCTTCAGGTTAGTGATAGGTGGTTATTTGTTAAGTCAGTCAAAAGTAGTTTTCGTTGTCTTGTTGTGCTACCGAGTCCCCAGTGTATTATGCTTTGTTGCTCTGACTCTGTGCGCATTATCAGGTTGTTGTTGCGACTCAGTGGTGACGTCGAGAAAAATCTTGGTCCTGTTGATGCTAAGCTTGACGAGATCCTCAGAGTTGTCACTGAGATCAAGTCCTCACAACATACTTTACAGGCTGGTCTACAGAGCGTAGAGCAGAAGATTGCGGACATTGAGACCACTCTTGACACACTTAAAGAGTACCATGAGAAGGTAAATGAGTGTGTGCAAACAATCACTATTGTTCGTTCTGAGGTGAAGGAAATGAATAAAAAAAATTTCCCCGCATTTTCCCGAGGGGAAGAATGTGAAAGTGCGAATGCACGAGTTGAATTTGCGCGGTTCGGTAATGTTCGCGAAAGAGAGATCACACACACACACACACACACACAACTACAAAGAAAGAAAGATGCATTTATTCACAGACACCTATTTGTGTTGTCGTTGTACTTGATTGCTAGAGCGGATCTCAGCTTTGAAATTTCGTGTCAGTACTCCTTTAAGCGGGTGCATTAGCCCTTCTCACGCCCGATTCCTGGCCAATCCCCCACGTGGGTATGTGCCATGCACAGACACCTATTTGTGTTGTCGTTGTACTTGATTGCTAGAGCGGATTTCAGCTTTGAAATTTCGTGTCAGTACTCCTGTAAGCGGGTGCATTAGCCCTTCTCACGCCCGATTCCTGGCCAATCCCCCACGTGGGTATGTGCCATGTCAGCGGCCAGGCAGCGCGCGCCCATCTCCCCCCGTTGCCAAGGAAGACGAGGAGCGCGCGCACCCGCAGCTGTTGCTATGCGGACGGCGGCGGAATGCGGACGGCGGCGGACGCTTCAGGCTCGCTTAAGAAGTGCATTCGCACTTAAAAGTCGATGATTTAGAGGATCGCAGTCGCCGAAATAACTTGGTTGTGTATGGTCTAAAAGAAAAAGACGATGAAGATCACGGAAGTCTTGTAGAAAGTGTGGTGAACAACATTTTTAAGGAAGTGCTGGGGGTCAAAGCGACGTCAGTAGAACGCATACACCGCGTTGGCAAGAAAAATGCCACGCGAGAGCGGCCAGTTGTGGTTAGATTTTACAATTTCAAAAAAAAAAAAATGGCCGTGCTACGGAATTGTTTTAAGTTGAAGGGCTCCGACATATCTGTTTCGGAGAATTTTTCATTAGCTCTCCGGGAAACGCGTCGGAAGCTGTGGCCGTCGGCAAAAGTTAACCGCGACAACGGCGATAAAGTTACTCTGGTGTATGACAAACTGAAAATAAACAAATGCTTGTATGTTTGGGATCATGCGCAGAATAGGCGAGTGGAACTGAAGCAATCCCATTATGATTTACCCGAAGATGTCGGAGCTTCTAACGCGTGACGCATCAGAAATGGTATACCGCTCTCCTTACTGTGTTTTAATGCGAGAAGTATTGAAGTATTGTTAACAAAGTAGAAAAGTTAGAAGAGTTGTTATTGCTGTACTCCCCTGATATAGTCGTCATAACAGAAACGTGGCTAAATTCTAACATACATGATTCCGAAGTAATTCCCCCGTCTTATACCCAGCTTCGAACGGATCGTGACGGTCGCGGAGGGGGCGTAGCCATTGCAATAAAAAACGGACTAACATTTTTTGCCCATGAAGGCATCCCTAACCATGAAAGCACGTGGTGCACAGTTAAGGTTAATGATGCTTCTATTCTGGTAGGTGGAATTTATCGAAAACCAAACACCTCTGAAAGTTACCTTATGCAACTTCACGATTTCCTTCACCAAAATACAAACGACCGCCCTAAAGTTGTCATGCTGGGTGATTTCAACTTGGGAGGCATTGATTGGGACCAGCTTAAAACCGGTAGCCACGAAGTAAGCAGCTGTGAGTGGCTTTTAAACATAATGTATAGTTTCTCGTGGTCACAGTTGGTAAAAGAGCCCACGCACATACAAGGAAGTGTCCATTCAGTACTTGATCTTGCGTTTGTATCACGTCATTTAACTCCTGAACTCCGTGTAGAAGATAGTATTTCTGATCGCAAAATGCTTTTACTAACATTTGGTAACCAAAATCATAATCCCAACCACACTGAAAATTTCTCGAAGGTCCCAGTCAAGCAATACAACCGAGCAAACGACGAAAGCGTTATCGATCATTTAGAAATAGCATTCGAGGAATTTTCATCTCAGCCCGTTGCCAGTATTAATAATTTATGGTTAAAGTTCAAAAACGCAATAGAGTTTTGCGAAGCTAACTTTATTCCTACTAAATGGAAGCGCACAGAACGGAAAACGCCCTGGATTACACGTAATATCATTCATATTAAAATAAAGTTACAAAGAATGCGAAAGAAAAAAAATTATTCCGCAGAAATAGGCCAACTCGCGCGAATATAAAAGAAGAAATAAAAAATGCAAGAGAAAATTTCTTTTCAAGCACGTTGACAAGTTTTATGATAAATCAGCCACGTAAGTTTTGGCGATATTTATCCAAACCAGTTGCCCCTATTGCTACACTGGAAGTTGCAGGGGTTGTTATAAACGACGCAGAATCCATCTCAAACTATTTCAATCAATACTTCCAATCTGTATTTACACGTGCCCCTACCATAGCAGCACCAGCGACAGCGTCCTCTTCCTTAATGCCGGGTATAGAGATAACAGAGCCAGGTATTCTTAACTTGCTCTTGCAGATTGACGTCAAGAAAAGTGCAGGCCCTGATAACGTGTCTAATGTTTTCCTTAAACGATATGCCGAACAGCTGGTGCCGTTCTTGCATGTGATCTTTACGACGTCCCTCAAGACAGCCACTCTGCCGGACGATTGGCTTTGCGCAAAAATCACTCCGATACATAAAGGAGGCAACAAACTGCAGGCAGAAATGTACCGGCCAATTTCACTAACCAGCTGTTGCTGCAAATTGATGGAACACATTCTAAATAAAGCAATAACAAATTATTTGGAAGAAAATAATCTGATTTATTCAAAACAACAGGGCTTTCGCAAAGGTTTGTCCACGGTGACACAGCTTCTAAAAATAACTCATTATTTTGCTTCAGCAATAGATGCCAAACTCCAAGTTGATGCAATATTTAATGATTTCGCAAAAGCGTTTGACCGCGTCCCGCACAACAAATTACTTGAAAAGCTCAAGTCTATTGGCATAAATTCTCAAATATTAACGTGGGTAGCAGCATATCTATCAAATCGCACTCAATACGTGTCTCTGAACAAATATCCAAATCTGGCCGCCTTAATGTTTTTTCAGGTGTCCCGCAGGGTTCCGTACTGGGCCCTTTACTTTTTCTCGTATATGTTAATGCTGTTGCTGATTGCGTTGAAGATGGAGTTATCGTGCGAGTCTTTGCCGATGACTGTGTTGTTTACACTAGCGTGCATGATGTTGCAGACCAAGTGAGGCTAAACTCTTCCCTCCGTAATATAGCCCGTTGGTGCGACACCTGGGATTTGAAAATTAATACTTGCAAAACAAACTGTATGAGCATAACCCAGAAGAGATCACCTCTCCAATTTAACTACACATTGAATGGCTCCCAAGTGTCCCGAACAAATTCCATAAAATATTTAGGCATAACAATTACGCATACATTGAAATGGGATGTTCACATTGAAAACACCTGCACTAAGCCCTTCAGGCAATTGTGCTTCATTCGTAGAAAACTGTCGGCAGCCCCTCCTCATGTAAAATTAACGGCTTACAAGACTCTTGTGAGGCCCATCCTCGAGTATGGTAGTATAGTTTGGAATCCACATCAACAATATCTTGTACACAAATTAGAAAAAATTCGAAATAATGCACTTCCTTTTATTTACTCTAAATATTCTAGACACGACAGTGTAACTTCGTTGCGCATGCTAGCACGCATTCCAACCTTGTCGTCACGTCGTAGTGTTGCCGCTATGAAGGTCATGTATCTTTTGTACCGGGAAGCTATAAACATAAACAAAAGTGATTACCTTAAACCCCCTCACCGACACTCAACAAGGACGAATCATGACAAACCTTTCAGACCATTTTGCAGTCGTACAAATACATTCAAGTATTCTTTTTTTCCCCCGGCCAATGAAACTTGGAATGGATTACCGTCCGATGTTATCAACGCCACATCGGTTGATAGCTTTGCTAGGAACGCGGAATCGTGGTTTACTTCGTCTTTGGAACAGTGGAGGTGTTCGGCAAATAAAATTTTTCTTCATCTTGATTTTGTACCAAACCTGAACCAAATGACATTGCAAGTGAATTGTTACCGCTTCTTTGCGCATGTTTGAGTTTACTGTTTTCCGCCTTATTTTACCCTATCCCGTATTGCATCTGTTTGCAAGTGTTTTACTGCATTGTTTTGTGTTAGAAGAGACTAATTTATCTACACCGTCATTGCTCTCGGTTCGCTTAGTGTTATCTGTCAAACTAAAACACAGCGGAGAGCGTTCTTGCGTTTTCTTTTCTTTTTATGTGCTTTGGCAAAGTCGTGGTTGATTGTTGTGTTCTCTTTAACGTCCAGTTTGCTTTTTGTACCTATTTGTGTAATGTGCATTATGTGCCCACTTCCTGTATGAGCCTGACCAAGGCTTACAGTATTGATAAATAAATAAAAATACAATAAATAGAAGGTCACAAGTCAAATCTGGCTTGCAAATTTCAAGGGTGCCTGCTGTTCTGCAGGCGATATTACGCCTCGTTTGGCCCGGGTCAGCGCTAACACTTCCAGGATCCGAGGCTGGGAGAAGATCGCTGGCGGAAAATTCGGTATTGTGCTTTCTCAATGGCGCTCCACTTCTACCGTCATCCAACCAGAACCACTATATGCTACCACGAGCCTGAGGTCGGTGTAGGAGCTCCCAGGATGCAGCGGGCCGGAGGAGCCTGAGGGTAGGAGCATGCGGCGTCATAGGAGGTTGGCCTGCGAAAGCTGGTCGATTGACGTCACGCTCCCTCCTACGGCTTCTTTCTTCCACGATACTTAATGGCAGCTTCTGCCACGCCATCAAGGCAAAGGGTACAAACTGCGACTCGCCGAGGACCTTGTTATTTGGCACCGCTTGTGGAACTTGAGGGATACCTAAGCCCCTTGTGTGAGGCGTTTCCCGGCGATCATACTGTGACTTCGAAGGAAGCAGTAGGACCACTTGAAAGGAAAAACGAGTCAAGATCAGCGCCGAGTGAAGCCAAAGCATACAGGGCTTCCGGCTAAGTAAACATGCGCTAATAAAAAAGTTCAGTCTTTTTAATTCCATCTTTATTGAACCGACGCAAACAAACCCTCGCTCAGGGCCAATATATACTCCCCGTCTCTTGACAAATCCTCGGTTGGATCTTCTGACGAACTTGCTTTCAGCCTTCCGGCTAGGCTTGCGTACAAAGCCGAAACACAATTTTCCCAGGACACGCTATGCGTCCTCCTTTTTCGTGCCCTTTCGCCCAGCCTACTACTTACTGGAAAACTCGGGCAAGGCCGCTAGCCGTGCCAGTTTGTCGTCGCACATAATTTCCCAGTGCGTCTGCCGCCGTCTTCCCTCGAGTGTTTTCCGCTTGAGCTCGTATCGACCCTGGCCATTCGTTGCTGGTCCTCGGTTTGCAGATTTTCCCGAGGACGCCGCGTACCACTTGCACACGCCCCAATGCACCCGTGCGCGGACGAAGGAAAGAAAGTAGGAGCACGCGGTATCGATGGAAGCGGTGGTGGTGCAGTGGCCTTTTTTCGCTCCTGCTAATCCACTGCAAACGAAATCACTTTTTGGGCCACTCCAACGGACATAATCCACGTTCGCCAAAAAAGCGGCCAACCGCATGACTTTCACTGAGGAGACCGAATGAAATACGACTTCCAAACTTAAATTCTCTTATTTACACGATGACGAAAATAGCTACAACCTGCAAAACACGCGCAATTATGGCTTTATTTCGGGAAATATGTCGTAGCGTAGCTAAGATAAGCTAATTGTATAAATACTTGTTTATTTATATTTTTTTAATTAAAATTGACTTACTTTTCTGTGTACCATTTCTTCCTCATTTGTTTCAGTTATCTATTAATTCACATGCCTAGTTATCAACGCTGTAAGGCAACAAAGGTTCTTACATCCACTGGGACAACGGAAAGAACACTCTTCTAAAATACGGGAAAAACATACGTGCACATGGTGGGGATAACGAAAAATCAATGCGCTCACCCGTGGCGCTTACAATAAAATTGTTATCGCCACAGCCAAACTGCAGCAATAGCAGCAACACCGTGAGCGCAAGAAAAGAAAGCGGATACGTCATGGTCTTTCGCAAACCAAACATATGAATCATTTCCTCCTCTACGCAACGGAGGAGTAATAACCAAGATATTTAACAAAAAGTTGGTCCCTGCTTAAAAAGTGAGGAAGAAATAACGCTGCTCGTCATGTGGAAATAGAACACTGCGGCACATTTCTAGCTTATCTTACGAAAACACAAAGCACAACAAACCCACACAAACCCACTCTCATGCGCACATGTGGAAAAATTTACACCACCTTCCCGTGAGGGGAACCATGGGTAGATGCGATGCATCGTGGGGTTTCCGTTGCGTTTCCTTTATGTTGTTTCCATTTAGCGTGTCAATTTGTTGTTGTTCCCATTATATTACGTACGGTTGCGCCGACCATCACGGTAGCAGACCTGTTAGTCTCCATTCAAATCATCGGTGGTCATCGGATGTCATCGGAGCGGCGGCGGTGGAGCGACGGAGCGGAGCGGCGTAGTTATCGCGTTTATATGTACCGCACGTTAACGGTGAGGGGAATGAGAGAGAGCAGCGCATGCGCATGTGTTAGATGTTTAACCGAGCGCTAACGCGCGCTGACGCACAGCTGGCACGGCGTCGGGAGCGAGCGGTACCACGCAGATGGCGCTGCGGTGAGAGCGGCGTTGGCGCGCAGCTGGCGCGGCGAGGAGAATGGGGGAGGGATGCGGACTACAGACGACGGAAGACGCTGGAGGGACAAGGCGAGTTAAAGAGATGCGTCGCATCTAAAAAGGCGTAACACCACTCTGTGGGCTGGCGCATTCACTATTGAAAAAGTTCCCTGAAACAAGCTGCCATGTTTCCTAGAATTTCCCCTGCAGATTGGCCGCGTACAATGAAAACCAACAAGCGATTTGATTTTTCACCACGCCAACGGGGAAGGAAACATCGCAGATCTGTTTGCTTTACTTTCCGCCGTTGAGCGTTACCAAAAAACTCAGCCCACCCGATCGCACATGAGCGTGTGCCTCGTGTGGAGCACCCCACCAGCTCGAATTTCAAAACACTCTGCCCAACGTTCTTGCCGCGAAATCTCGCTTGCTGTTCACGCCTTAGGTGCTGAGCTCATGCGCCGAGTTTGTGGTGCAGACGCCGCTATCATGAAGCTGGTTGCCGAGCAATTTAGCGCGTGCTAACGCGGTCCACAAAGGCAGACATGTGAAAGCCTGCGAACAAAACGACCCGGGCCTGCTTGTCATAGGAAACTTTCATCCGAAACTTTGGAAATCTATGTGAAGTGCAACAGCCGGGTCTCCGACGAAGGCCGCAAGCTGTGTTTGTTTCTCCAGCCTTGCGCCACTAGCGCAAGCTCTGCCAACTTTTTCAACAAGCGCAGGCGGTGGTAAAGAGCTACGTTGCGTTTAATGTGGTTTGTCCTAGATTAAATGCGGTAGGTTTGGGAATGTATTCCTATCTATTTTTGCTAATGATCTCATAATATGGGCTGGGCAAAACGTTCACAGCAAATGCGTAGCTACGTGAAGCTAGAGCTAGAATAGACGCTGGTGTAAGCATAGCAGCTTCACTGTTGCTTCGAGATTGTTTGAAGTAAATAAGTTCAAACCTCTGATTTAGAATGTTTTCTGTATTTTCTGAAGTGTCCACCCTTAAAATTTTGTTAGCAAAATAGTACTTGAAATTGTTTATGGACACGCACTGAGTACAGTTTTATTGCTAATCTTTTATTAAAGATAATACCTGAGAATCAATGACAATGAAGTGAAGTTCCCGATTAATTTTGTTGTGTGGAACGCGGTCATCGGCCCTTGAGAGATGAATAAATATTTCGTCAATTTAAAGCTCAGAACTTAAAACTGTGGCAGACGTATGTTTCATTTTTGTAATCTGTCTGATGTGGACCACCTAATGCGGACACCCCTTTTCTTAGGACACACGGGATATTGTTTTTCAATTATATTTATTGCTTTTGTAATGATATGTTATATTATTTTCAGCACTAAATGGCAAGTAATCTTGTCCTCTACAACGCGCACTAAGTTTATTTCTGTCTTTGTCAATGGGCTTAATTTAGCCCAGAGCTATAAGTTGAATAAAATACGCATGGTGATCACTGTAACCAGCACCAGAAATATTGAATACAAGAATGGCGATATTTCTTTATTGGGCCAGTTACGTGCGCAGTAGATGCAATATCACACCTCAGATATTTTTCGCATAAATTTGCAGAAGCAAGAGACATATGTCGGCCAGCAGTATCCCTATATTCGGAATTACTGATTGGAACATGGCCACATTAGCAGCTACCCAAGAGGGCTTGCCAATACGAACAGTAAGTGTACATTAAAACAGATCGCAAGACGAAAGGAATACTCAACAACTGTACCCGGTGTGTTAACCTTGTGAAGTTCATCTCTAGTACTGATAAGCGCTGCCAGACCTTTTCTGCTAATTTATGAAGCAGCACAACGTGCTAAAAAACTTACTTTCTGCGTATTTTTCTGTCTTTAGTCTATCTGCAATTTGCTTTATCCGTAGTGCTTTTCCGTAGTGCGTTTTTTGCAATTTTTTTATTATGAATAATACTTCTGGTTAACAGTAGGCTTGTATTACTGTCGCTCCAGGACCCCTAAAGGGGAAGCGTGCTCGTATCGTGCCGGCCCAGGAAGACACCGGCAACACTGTCGCTCCAGGAGCCATTAAAGGGTAAGACATCACCGGGCGTTCAGCAATCAGTATCTGACGCTTGAGGGTAGGGAGCCTACATGCCGCCGTATGTAGGCTCCCTACTTGAGGGTGGTAGCCACCGCCACCCTCAAGCGTCAGATACAGTTGTAGTAAATATAAAAAGGGCCCATCTCCCCGCGAGGGGGACTCGAGTAAATGCGTCGCATAGGGGGTGGGTGTATTGCGTTAACTTTTAGTGTTTGGGGAGTTGGTGGTAGTGAATGCGTTGTATCAGCAGCTTCTTGACGTAGTTTGAATGAGTCAAGGATATAAGGCGCGCTCGTAGCCTTTCATTCTGTGTCGGTTTTGTGGCGCAGTCGGAAGAGCACCATGTACCTCGCGTTCCGCCCACAGGTAGTGAATGCGTTGTATCAGCAGCTTCTTGACGTAGTTTGAATGAGTCAAGGATATAAGGCGCGTTCATAGCCTTCTATTCTGTGTCGGCTTTGTGGCGCAGTGGGTAGAGCACCATGTACCTTGCGTTCCACCCGCAGGGTCGTGGGATCGAAACCAGGCGCCGGTAAGTATTATTTTTTTATATAGTGTAGGGGGAGGGGTGCGGACCTGTTGTTGAGAGCGAGGAGGGTAGCATGATGCGGGAGAGGAGGAGTGGGGGAGAGCGAGCGCTTGCGCGCTGAGCTGTTGCGGACGCACGGCGGACGCTACATGTGAGTTAAAGAAATGCTCTGCATTTAATACCCCAGAAAGTGAAGGAGATCACAGTCGCCCAGATAGCCGAATTGGTAAGGCATTCGAGATCTAATCGAAAGGCGTGGGTTCGGTCCCCACTCTGGGCGCGTGTTTTTCTTTCTTTCTTTCTCACGTAATTAATAAAAAAAATAATGTAACATCACTAAGGGTAAAAAAATACTCTGACCATTCCCCTAGCCTTCTTTGGCGTTTAAGACTGCCGGCATTTCTTTCTGTATTTCCTAACGAGCCCCTAATTTCCAAACTATATATATATATATACAAAACTTGTTTTCAAACACGGTAAAACAGAACGGGTTTAATAACGTTTCGGCCGAGATTGATTGGTTGTAGGGTTTAACACGCCGACGCAACGCAGGCGATGGGGCGCGCTGTAGTGGAGGGCTTCGAATTAATTTTGACCACCTGGGGATCTATAACGTGGGCCCAAATCTCGTACACACGGGCGTTTTTGCTTTTCGCCTCCATCAGAAAAGCAGCCGCCGTGGCCAGGAATCGAACCCGCGACCCTGTGCTCAGCAGCACAACACCTTAGCCAATGAGCCACCGCGGCGGGTATTTCGGTCGAGGAACCAGCCTTCGTGTATATATATATATATATATATATATATATATATATATATATATATGCTGGCGATGGGGCCGAAGGCGTGGTGAACACAAAGTAAGAAACCTCGGTAACAGCAACAGCGGAGGTTTTATTTAGACGTTTCGACTTCGAGACAAGTCTTCTACAGGAATGATGGCTTCGGTCGTTTCTGAAGAGAGCATATATGTCGAAAGTGGAAAGCGGGTTTACGAATGGCCAACGGTACCACACACAAACATACGTGAACAACACAAACACGAAGCGGGAATCTTCCTTATTGGAAGAATGAACAAAAAATGAAGAACGAAGAGGGAGACGCCAAGATAATTGGAAAAAAAAAAGAAAAAAAAAGGGAAGAAAGGGAGATGAAAGAGCACTGAACAGGAATTCGAGTTGTGGCGGAAACGCGAAAAGCTCAACAGCGTCCGAAAGTGGGGTTGTAGAACAAAGGAGTGAAGGCAATATATCTTCCGCCGCTAGCTGTCACTATGCCAACGCCCAGACGCTCCGAGGGATCGCGTTTCCGTTGATTGAAAGCGAGCTTTAATTGTCTTTAAAACGTCCTTTAATTGTCTCAGCTCCGGGAACGGGCCCATAAACGGGCTGCAAAATGCCTTGTTCGCACTTTCCGAACATATGGCGGGACACTCGCTTTCAATCAACGGAAACGCGATCCCTCGGAGCGTCTGGGCGTTGGCATAGTGACGGCTAGCGGCGGAAGATATATTGCCTTCTCTCCTTTGTTCTACAACCCCACTTTCGGACGCTGTTGAGCTTTTCGCGTTTCCGCCACAACTCGAATTCCTGTTCAGTGCTCTTTCATCTCCCTTTCTTCCCTTTTTTTTCCAATTATCTTGCCGTCTCTCTCTTCGTTGTTCATTTTTTGTTCATTCTTCCAATAAGGAAGATTCCCGCTTCGTGTTTGTGTTGTTCACGTATGTTTGTGTGTGGTACCGTTGGCCATTCGTAAACCCGCTTTCCACTTTCGACATATATGCTCTCTTCCGAAACGACCGAAGCCATCATTCCTGTAGAAGACTTGTCTCGAAGTCGAAACGTCGAAATAAAACCTCCGCTGTTGCTGTTACCGAGGTTTCTTACTTTATATATATATATATATATATATATATATATATATATATATATATATATAGATATATATATATATATATATATGTATATGTATATATATATATGTATATGTATATGTATATATATATATGTATATGTATATATATATATATATATATATATATATATATATATATATATATATATATATATACATATACATATATATATATACATATACATATATATATATACATATACATATATATATATATATATATATATATATATATATATATATATATATATATATATATATATATATATATATATATATATATATATATATATGTGTGTGTGTGTGTGTGTGTGTGTGTGTGTGTGTGTGTGTGTGTGCGCGTGTGTGCGTGCGTGCGTGCGTGCGTTTACAGTAAGGTCCCGTTAAAAATAACTCGAAGGCACCACACATATGTGTTCGTATTATCAGACATTCGTCTTAAGCGGAGGTTTTTTGCATTGTAGACGTTCCAAAAAGGCAAAAATGTTGTTCGTCTTAACTGGAGTCCACTGTATACATAAATAAATAAATCGCCTCGCGTGGATGCCGTACTTAGGGCGCCTTTTACCGTTACTTTTTTAAGAAGTTGTATGTGCTTTTGTTTTGAAAGCTGGGGGCCTCAAATATGTATCAAAGACAGCTTGGCAACATGGAAAGGAAGAAAACCAGGAGGGGGAACACAGCAATTCGCGTTCGGCTGTGTCCTGTTTCTTGCTAGTCTCTTGGAGCAGTTCCAGCCTGAAATATGGCATAAGTTTTCTTTGCGCTAAACCTTGTTCCCATGCGTCATCCAGGTTACCAGTACAATATAAAAATGTCTTGTCCTGAGCAGGCAATATATACGTCGTATTCTTGTTAGTTTCAATATAAATGTTTTTCGCAGGGGTACGCAGTCCCTAGCGATCTCAAAACGGCTCATAAAGATGGTGGCAAAACCAGTGATGCCAGAAAACCCCGTCCAATACATGCATAGATATAAAAAAATCGGTACCTTCCTTCGGAAGAAGCACCTTGTTGCATTTCTCTAATAGCACTTGTCGCTCCTTCAATCTATCATGGGCGGCTAATGAAATCCGGTATAACTTCCACCGGAAGTCGTTTCCTCACGCAAACAACCTCTGTCAACTTAGACGTATTTCCAGGACATTTTCTTGTGCACTGAGCAAGTACTTCATCATAGTGGGTATAGGCCACGGTCACTGGAGCAACGAGCAACAAATTCAATTAGGTGGGCGCCTTGACGGAGCCCATATTGGGTCTGGGTACTTCTATCAGCTCCTAATAATAAACCGCCGCAGCATGCTTCTGCTTAACAGCCACGCTTACCCGCCGACACCGAGCCGACCTACATAGAGCTGAGAGGTATGAGGACACTGTTGAAACAAGAATTTGATCATAAGAAAATATTTTTCGTATATTAATTTTCTCATGCAACCCGACACGCTGCCCCACATGTAAAAAGGACATTGACTTCTAAATTGTGATGCTGAAAGTAAAAATGACAGGCTAATTTTCACGCTACGCATTATTGATACACACTGAAACCGATACTCTACTTCTTGCTTCTTTGCCGAAATTGCACGCTGTTACTTTTGTGTTTCATGGGAGCTTTGATGCAGCGTCACTCAATAAACTTTTTTCTGGAAGCTTCGAAGTCCGTGTCACTACTGTCAAGCCCTGCACAGAACTGCACACCTAATATCAGTATGTCTACTTGCTTTGGAGTTTAGATGTGAAAAGGGCTTTTTTGTGTATTATGGGTTTTCGAAAAATAATTCCCCACAAGCATGTCATACATATTTATCCGAATTGATTACACAACTGATAACAGCCACAGGAAACACTGAAGCAGTGATGAGTATCCCAATGACATCGGGAGGTATGACTGCGTCCTTGCCGGGAGTGAAAAATGGACAATACAAAAAAACAACATTGGCTTTCAAACATCCCGAAACATTTTACATACAAAGCTTCATACGTGTAAACAACATCAAATTTGTCATTTTAACTGGGGGCACTAGGAATGTAAATTTATTGCCTAAAGTAGTTTTTTTTTTCAAGAGCGTCTTTGTGTCTTTGAAACGCTTTGTGCAGCATGTTCTTCAGAACTAAAACCCCCGTGCTTCTTATATTTATGCAGTATAGGTCCTTGCCATAAAGCTTTGCTTTTGTGTGAGGTGGAAACTAAGAAAAACCGCACATGATTACATATGGCAACTCGTTTTGTCTGATGCCACCTAGTTTTCGGCTGCGCGTACTTTTTGTAAGAGCTAACACAACCTACTAGGTTGATGGGTGCCTTAATAAGTTGCTGCAACCCATTTTAACTTTTTCTAATATCCGCAGTGCTTTATAACCATTACATCAATCAATGTTTTTTGTTGTTGTTTCAGCCACATTACTGTGGCGGACCGCGGGCAAGATCCATCCAAGATGCATTGCAAGATCCATTCGTGTCCACATGTAGCTTGTCCACATGCGCGTTGTACATATGCATCAGCACTAGTTGGAGCAATGCAGGGAAAGGAACATTCGCCTTCTTATCGATGTCTGGTATTCCTGCAGTGGTATTAGGCTGCAAACGAAGCCAGGGAGGATTAGGATAAGGCTAGCGTATGAACCCAGAAAGGAGTGCCTGGTAGTCTTGCAGCATGCCAGAGATCCTGGAACCAGTTCGCTTCAATATTCCATCGGCTAGTGTGTGGTAAGCGTGTTGCGTGGATATTCTGAACAGTACCGCGTTATTTCTCTTAGCCGCAAAACAGCAATAGATTATCGTGCTTCTGCCAGCACAAGGGGTCTTGACGTGGCTTTCGGAACCCCCAAACACACTCGAAGGCTTTTCGCTAATAATAGGGTGAGTTTTTCTCTCCATAAGGAGATAAACCACTCAGAGCTGGCAAAGACTAATCGGTTGCAATCGTGGACTTAAACTTTCATAATGTAACAAAACTTGTTGAGCTTGTTGGTTCATGCTTATTGGAAATAATAAAAGCGGCGCTAAGCAGACGAAGGCGAAATAGAAACATTTTTTTATTGCGAAAGTTTGCTCTGCAGCATAAAGCGGTGGAGGTGAGTGTGTTTAAATGTACGTAACCAGGGAGTTTTCACTAACACCACATACAGGCGCCTTCGTCTTCGTCTTCGTCTGCTTAGCGCCGCTTTTATTCTCTCCACTTTCATGATGGTCGTGACGGTTCCGTGGAGCTTCACTACATTGAACTCTTACGTGTTATTGTGAGCTTCCTACATTTTAATTCCGTGCATGGACACTTTTCCGGAGAATGGGGCACCCACGCCTTTTACGTGAACGCACATTTGAGTTCGCATAAGATTCAAAGTAGGGTATACAAAGCAGGAGTCGAGTGCCTTACCAGGGAGTTGTTGTTGTTTTCTGACACATACGCAGTTGGGGTGTTACCCACAAACCGGGAGCTTTTACGCTCTAGTGTGCGAGCTTCGCAAAAAAACGGATTGCAAATGTAAAGTTTCAGAACAGTGCGTGCCACGTGACACACGAATGTAATGCACGTGCGTAGAACAAGTGTAAGGCAGCCGCACAGAACTCTGAGTCTAGGGAACCTGGGGCATGTGCCCTTCCGCTGGTCGATGTAATTCGCGCCATAAGATGAAACTAAAGGGAAGAAGGAGGCGCAAATTTGGTGTTCCAGCCGGAACACCGGACAGCCGGTTGGTGTAATTCAAGCAGAAAGACAAAGAAACGAAAGCTAAGTAAGAGCTGCAAATACATGTAGCAAAGTATACTAAAGTGCGTGGAAGTGTTCTGGATTGTTATGATTCTTCTTAAATCAGTTCTTAACCCTTCCGGCCCTGGTGGTGTCATTAGACGATATCACCTAAACGTTCCTCCAGCGCATACAGAACGAAACCAAAACTGCTAATTTCGCGGAGAATTGTTCTGCAATGGTGCCTACTGTGATAGATATCACTGTTCTTTAATTTTAGTGGAGCTGGACGCTACAAAAAAAGAAGCTCCGGTGAAGACGAAATTATGACATAGAGGATGAAAAAAAAAATGGCCGTCCGAGTATTATTCCCAAACTTGTAAATCTGTAAATACGTGCACTACCAAGCTCATTTTTTGCTTGTACGTTCATGTAGTCATACGGTTTAGGAAAATATGCAAATGTTATGTCTCTGCTCAACGTAAAACATTTAAAGGGGTCCTGAAATACCTTCCGCCGATGCATGGATGTACATGTAACCAAATAAGACAATATATTAGCAATCTCCTCCCGCAAGAATTTTGTTAAAGCGATGAGTATTAGCTGAGAAATCGTAAATCAAAAACCGCGCATTATCGTCGCGCCGCGTTTCCTCCTCTTTTCAACTGTTGACGGCGCGCGAGCACTCCCTCCCATGATGCTGCGCTAGTCAGCGGTGACGTACTTCCGCATTACGCTCCTCCGACTGCCGTCTGCTACGGGCAAGTTTTGTTGACACCATGAATTCCGCACTCCGCTCAAGGATGGATAAGCGAACGAAAAATCTGGCCGCATGTGTGCGGTGGCCTGGCCTTGCCCTTTCGCGGTGTGCGTTGCTGCAGTGCAGCACGTGACTTTTAATCGGCGGCGAACTCGCAGCCGCTGGGGAGGATCTTGCGCTCGGTCCCTTTCATGCACCGCGCACTGTTTATCCAAAAAGCGCCGTATCAGATGTGGCCCCGCTGGTGCAGGGTCTTATTTTGCGGTGGTGGTAATTCCTGCCGGCGCCATGTGAAAAAGACATTTTAAACAAATAGAACCCGTGCACAAAACGCTTCAATCATGTGACCAGTTCAGCTTGGGGCGACGCGTGGTGGAGAGCGGCAACGTTGGCAAAACATGCTCCGGCGCGGCTCTGAGCTTTCTAGCGCTGGAGCGAGCGCCTTTCTTTGACGATCTCAAACATCGGTTGCCTTGGCAACAAGGCACAAACCGCCCCAGAGGTCAGTTACGGTGGCGTGATCCCGGTTCAGCTCGAGGCCCCACCTCGCGACATCGTACCACTCACTCTCATTAGGAAGTGTGAGATGCGTTTGGCATTACAGGAGGCGATGGTGTGTGTGTTGTGGACGCCTTTGTTTCGCGATGAAATGCGACGTTGTGCTTCTGCGGGTGGATAGTGCTTCCCATGGTGTGGATTATCTTTCTCGAGCGACGTACGACTCAACCTCGGATGGGGTATGTGCAGTGTGCGCGTGGCTAAAAGCCATCTCGGCTTGCGCGCCAGAGTTCAGTGACTTGCTGTTCGTCCCCGCAAACCGCGCGCGAGGTGAGTGCTGAATTTACGACGGGCAGGAGGAGGCAACCCATCGTCTGTCAATCGCGGTTCAGACTTGCAACGCATGTTGTGACGTTGTGTTCGTTCGAAACGCATCTCTGGATTGTTTTGAAGTGGATTAAATGTATCCGTCAAACCCGGGCATTCGGCTCAGGGCGTTCTCTGCGATTGCACGAAAGAAGTGCCACGGGGCTTCAACGCTTTCTTTATGGAACGTACTCCGGTAAGAGAATATTCATGTCGTGTTATGGCCGTGTTGCATTCAATATGAACGGTTAAGCGTTTGTTTACACTTGTTTCGTTTGTCGTAAAATGTCCAAGCACTCCGGCACTACGCTGGCAGATCAGCCGGCGAGTTGACGCTGAGCAGACGACTCATCTCTTTGCCGGAAGTGCGTGAAAAAGCCGCCCAATAGTAGGATGTCTAGCTCATGACGAACATCTGGGAATCGATGATGTAGACATGTGAAGATGGCGGCGTCCAAAAACACGAAGGAAAGGGTGAGAAAAAAGCGACAAACTTTGCAACAAAAGTGTGAGCTTTCCGCTGCGCGTAAAAGAGTAATACTTGGCCCAGATGACCTTGACGACCCAATCTAACGATTGCGCTACTTCATTTAGTGTACTCAAAATGCCTTTCAGGGCCCCTTTAATTCCAGATGTCCTAATAATTTACCTAATTACTAAATTGGTTATTGTTTGCACTTTCAGCTCTATTTCTTGTTTGTGGGCTGATGGGACCGTAAATTTTAGGAAAACACACATAAAACATTGTTTTGCTTGAAATAAAAAAACCAGGGCTGAAAGGGTTAAGGTGTTACAAGAATTTACAGCCCATCGAAAAAAATGTACAGGAAGAAGCGTCAGAATTACAATATAGCGAAGTAAACTTAGCGAGGATGCCCTTATTACAATACTCCCCTACGAATATTAAAAAAAGCTCCTGTATTAGATTGGCCTTGGAGCAAAGCGGGCAGGGAAATTTTTGTGGAGAATGGGATCTTTGGGAAGTTGAGCGTACAAGAATATGACGGCGGCCGTGATGGCACAGCCGTGGCTGTGGTGTTATATTTAGCTCTTGGGTCATTACTTTGAGAGGGTAATGGGCATCGTATGGCGCAGGCAACGCTATCTTCATATGTAACACGTAGAGGAGCTTGCGTATACGCACAGTCATTAGCGCTTGACGAGCCTTGAGGCGGAAACAATAAATGGAATACGGTGCGAATGAATGCCCTGGCATCGTTAAGCTAAGCTAGTCGTTATGACTAGGCCCAAATAAGAAACCGTGGTGTTTTAGGTATAACCGCCATTTGAACTGTAGGTTATGGCGCACATAAGTTGCTGAAGTGTAAGCATGCTGTGTTCCTGGGTGAGGCGTAAGTGAAGTCGTTTTTTTCTCGTGTGCTAATTGCCTGCTTCGTCCACGCTATGCCTTTTATCGCAACTGTACCCATTTCTACGCCGCTCAAACTGCGCGTCGCCACCGCCTAAGTTTCATTGCATCATGCCTGTATGTGCATTTTACACACTACATCTTCTTTGGATTTATTTATATAATGTTTCCGCAAACACTTAGTTTCAGGGATTTGGGAACTAGTGCAATTATTTCCTCTCATTTCTTTCCCATTTTAAGGTGCTAAAGTTAAAAAACAGGAACGTTGTCATACACTGTTATTATTATTACTGCGATAGTTTTTTGCGATTCAAAAAGTGTCCTTAGAGGCATCTTGTTTGGGAACCATGAAGGCATCTCATCTAAATAAACTACTAACATGTGCAATTTCTGTGTCTGTTATATGCACGAGCCCGTCTTCCTATAACAAGAAAGTAGACACCGAATATACGTACAAAACCAGATTGTTACGAATGACTCCCTCATAACTAGTAGCAATTACTGATTACTTTGTGTCAACATTTAGGTGCATGTTTTCTCTCATTGTAAAACGAACAACTAAGAAGTATAAAGTTTCTAGAGATGTACAAGGTTGCGACAAAGAAGCAACGTTGTTACCGTAAAAAGTGTTATTCCAACCACAGCGGTATTTCAATAGCAAATGTAGGTAACACAGAACTAAAATAACAACCGCATCATGCAAGGCATATTCTCGGTATTTGAAGGGCTTTTATTGAATTTAACGCAACATCTTGCTGGTGCTTTGCATATACTGATTTATAAAGGGGACATAAATAGGGTGGCGAAGTCTAGCAGGCCTAGAGATTTTACCCTTTCCTCGCGCCTCAAAGCGCTGTGGATGCTACGAGCTGATAAGATCGAGAAAAACAACCTAGAGATACTTGTCAGGGCGCTTGCGCTCCGAAGTACGTGCATACATTGGCTCTGCTGAACGGTTCGTCCGGCTTTTTATTTTTAGCAGCCGGCGCGCATGCAGGCTACGCCGCACTGCTTTCCACGTCGGGCGTGCTAGCGATGACACGTTATTCCTAGCATATTGAAAAATAGCGCTTAAAGTTATTCGGTCACCGCTTCAAGAAGCCACGCCGACGACAATCCTCATAAAAATCTTTCACCGCACTATCATCCCCTTTCACACATTTGCAAACAAACTTTCAAAAATAGTCCGGACCTGGCAGCGGCGAGGAGTTTTAGCTGCTGCGGTGCGTGCCGATTCGTTAGCGGTACATGTCCGCCGTGAAGGCAGATGGTCACGTGCCGTGGTCGCATGCGTAGCGTTTCTGCCTGCACAAGACGCTCCGTGCTTGCCAGATTTATTCAGATCTTGTAAATGACGGTCTATATCAACAGACAAACTCAGCTAAGCTCGTTCGACGGATGGCGACTATCGATATTCGTCCCTACAAAATACTCCGTGCCTCCCGAAGTGTCGCTTTCGTACAAGACGCCCGAGCCGCCGAAACCACCTGCGGCTTCCTTCAGAGCCGGAAATGCTGTTGGGCTGCAGCATTACATGGAACCCGCCAATAGCGGCGCCGTAGTCTTCAGCGCCAGCTGTGTCATAGAGGCTACGTCAGAAGCAAAAAAGCTACGTCAAAGCTTCGTTGAATGATGTAAAGACTTCACATGAAAACGAGAAAAGAAACGAACGCTTATCAAGTGATAGCAGGCTTGGAATCGCGATTTAGTTGGGGCCCCTTTAACGATTCGTGTTCCTTCTGCACACAAACAACGTTAACGAAGGTCGTCCGCAATCTATAGGCGTGTGCCACTAATGCATACATTTCCACACAAGAAATTTACGGCTGCCGCCGTGTACCGACTACGGAAAGGTGCTGTAAGTGGGATGAGGCGACCAATGATTTCCGAACGCTATCTTTGTTTTACCTTGCGTCAGAACTTAGTGCCTGATGTTCACTGTCACTGTGCGGTCGTGTAATCTCGATGTCGCCAGCGGATAACGCAGATGCATCACTGAGCCATGTGTACTGATTACTTGGTCTGTGAAAATAAGGTTCTAGAATAAAGAGCCAACCCGGATGATGACCTATATTCCTTCATAAGAAGTGCTTTCGTGCTTTTATTATTAAATTTGTATTAAATTAACTTTAAAATGAATCTGTAACATGTGCTTGAATCCACACCTGCCGCTATCTTATTAATGGCGGCATCGACGGCAGTCGGCCCCCTGGATGTCGTGTGTACGTGTCATAATTAACAGCTGGACAACACGTTGACAGGTAGCAAGTGTTCACATGTTAGAGAGGGAGAAGGAGGGGCAAGTGAAGTGGAGCCGTGATGCAGAAATCTTTTTTCGAAGCGTCCCCCAGCGTGCCCTCCCGTGATTGTTTCGGAAATATTCTCAACTAGCCTGAAGTTATGAAAGGAGTATCTGTTCATGCAATTCAAATAGTTAAGGTGATTTGAAACTTAGTGCTGCCTTCTGCAGCACCTAGCCCCAATCAAGCAGCACTCTACGTTTTACGTGTGTTCTACAGCAAGGAGAAAGCTTCTTTCTACTATTTAGCTATAGTTCTCAGGAGTGCGGTGCACTATACAGTAGTGTGGGATGCAGTACACGTAATGCAATCCGTGCTGTCGTATAATGTTCCAAAAGAAAAGAAAATAAGTTCGGGGTCACATCGCATGCCACACAAGCAGATATCTTGAAGCAATTCAGCATGTCAGCTGACCGGTTAGCAGTCGTACGGAGTTTGAGCCAGTAAGTATAGTTTACAAATGGCTAAAAAGTAGAGGGAACTTTTAAAATCGCTGTTATTCAGAACTTTTTGCCCTCTGTTGGCCTTTGTGATAAATGTAGAACACAACTAAATTTGTATTCAGCAAGTTGTGGGACGTACTCCCATTCGTAGCACACAGTGCAGAAAAAGTAGCGCTTCCCCAGTGGCCTGACGTCTCTATGGGGTCTCTACATTTTGTTTTCCTGCCGTGCGGAGCAATCTTGGCGGTATCTTTGCTGTACGACAACTTCATTTTATGAGGTAGCGGTTACGCAGGAGGTGCTGTTGAACGTGCTCATCAACCCGTGCGTAGCAGGCCCGCAACGGACGCGCAGCTGCGCCAAAACCGGCCAAAACAACTGTCGCTGGAGCAGACCCCAAAGCCGGCGGAATAGTTCCCACCGTCGCACCCGTCTGGGTGAGCGGGGTCTGGCACGCGGGGAACGCTGTTTAACAGCGCCCATTCGCCACGCCGTCTACACTGTGCTCCGCGAGTGAAGGACATTCACGGCCCATTGGAGAGAGCGCAGTCGGTGCTCCTCTTTATCTTACTCCGTGATACGTAGGATCAAGAAGTTAACACGGATCGTCTGCACTACAACGACAGACGCTTTGGACGGTGCTAGCCTATTGTTAAATATTCGAATGTCCTCGGGTGGTACTCTAGCCATGCATACAGCGATCAGCTAAAGTGCCGTCGGCCGGCACTTTAGACACTGCGTTTTACGAAAGTTTTGTGGACGTCGATATAGTGGAGTGTTTATAGTACCGGTCATGACTATAACCAAATGTAGTCTGCGTCTGCGTGAGCAGGAGATGGGGCATCGTCATCGTCATTAGTAACATTCAGACCAGCTATTTGTGCGGGAAGTTTAATAGGAAACAGTATGACAGGCCTCCAAATTTGACACAGTGGCGGATTAACACCCTCATCGGTCCACGAAAAATGCTAGATATAGCCAAAGAGGGAATCCTGATGCCGCATTTTGCTGCCGATAAAGGCACAATAAAAGCTTGAGAAGGCACGTATGTGTCCCTCTCTAGGGGAGAAGCCACAAGTGAAAAACAGGTCACCGTGTCTTAGAGGGCGATGGTTATCTTCTTGGGTTCTTTTACCCGGGGCTTCTTCTTTGAGCGCCTACCAGCGCCGAGGATCTAACCCCTGCCATCTCCAACCAACAGATTCAGGTGCCAACTGTACATTTATTTACTACCAGACACTCCGGTGCACGGAGCCCGAAGACGACGGGCCGGAAGCCCCGTCGCCCAGATCCTGCCTGTCCGTCTTCGCTCCAGTTTTTCTGTCATCTCGCCACTCAGGAAAGGAGGAAGGGGAAAAAGTGAGCGTCCTCCGTCGGTTTCTAGCCCCACGCCGGTTACCTTTCAGCACATTCAATGTGAGCAAGCGTGGCCGTTTATTGGAGTGCGCGGCGTTTGACAGCGGCGTTCCTCGACTTACTCGACAGCGATCATTAGCTCGTTTTCTAAAAGGGTAGTGCATCTCCATTGTCCTGTTGGCGAGTGAGGACTGGGGAGGGGAGTGCATGCATTTGTGCTCGAACCAGTACTCCCTTTGCATTCAATCTACCGGATGTATTCGGGAGTACTTCTTCGGAAAAGATAATAAAGTTTCTCTATGCACGTAAGCATAGCACAGGCATTCCCACCATCGTCGGCATCGTGAACAGCAGTGCAGGATTGGAGGATGGCAGTTCCAAACGGGCTCTTCAGAGCAGTAGCGGATCACCCCTCCTCTTCTCCGATGGCAAGACGGCAAAAATGGGGGTACCTCTGCCACTCCTTTAAGGGAGACAGTATCCGATTAGGCACCCAACCACAACATTCGCGCTTCCTTAAAAGGAACAAACGACTATTATGCAGTAGAGCTCAGTTTGAACAACTGTGAGCAGGTCGCGCCTCTCGCCTCAACGGCAAGAGAGCAGCTGACGAGCTACCCAGGAAGCGAGTGCTCGTATCGAGACCCTGCGAATAGGCGCACCGGCATGCGCTCTTGAGGCTGGGTTACAAGCGCCGAGCGCGGGTGCTCGTATCGAGACCACGCAAATAGGCGCACCGGCATGCACTCTTGAGGCCGGGCTACACGTGCCGAGTGCGGGGTTAAGTATACATCAAAACCCCGCGAATAGGCGCACCGGCATGCACTCTTGAAACCGGGCTACAAGCGCAGAGCGCGGGGTCACGTATACATCGAGACCCCAGAATAGGCGCACCAGCATGCGCTCATGAGGTCGCTGCGTCAGGCGGCTGAATTTTTTAACCACGGAGCAGTTTTTCAGAAAAAGTTCCTGCGTTTTTGCCGCCGCCCCTTTCCATAGATGCGACTTCCCGGGCACGCCGGGTGGACTTCCCAAGCGTTGTCGTCCCGCGCGAGGGAGTGTAATAAGAATAGTAAGGTCCATGAACTTCATACAGCCCAACACATGCAATCCGTATTTCGGCTTACGACGCTTCAGCTGTTCGCTTTGGCGACACTTCATTTCCCGGAGTTCCAAATTGCATGTTCGGGTGCGACCAGCAACGCTTGCAGAACATGCAAGCCCACTTTGAAGCAGAAGAGGAGTTACAGAATGTTTATTAAGTAATACGAATCAATACCGACCAAAGTTTTCAGAGTGGAGCATAAAACAAAAGCACAACGAGACTGTTCCTGGCAGGGCGAACTCTCAGTCGCAGCCGAAACTGCAGTTGCCGGAGGTCAGCTATGGTGGGGGCTTTATGGACGCTTACTGCGCTACCGTTATTCAGAAAATGTTCAGTTAACCGCCGTCAATCCTTCAAATTGTAGGGGCCACTTCTTCATCGACCGGAAGCAATAACCATCATCATCTTTAGACGCTGCCTTCGCCGTCAGCATCGCGTGGCCTTGTCACGCAGGTAGAGCAACGCGCCACAGAAAGAGAACACCCAGGATTCTACGCTGCTCGGCCACAATCTCCGGGTGCTTCTTGGTTCGTGGGCTCCTGCTTCCATCGAAACTCATATTGCCGCATGCTACAAACATGAAGTTGTTGAGCCGGGTTCCTTGAGGGTGACGACCAGATGAGTAGAAGCAACCCGAGTCCTTTCAGGAGAGCTCAAGCACAGAGTTCCAAGCTCGAGTGCCAGAGCTCTGAATGACAATGATTAGACCGCACGCGCACTCAACCACTTCGTCATCGTGGTAGCCTGTTTGCACTGGTGTTAAGAAACACATGACATTTACCCCCCTTGTAAAAGAAGCATCGTTCCGATGCTTGTGTAGACATACGGATAACTAGCGCATATGTGTTATGTCCTTGAGAAATAAGCTTTTATGCGCACTGTGTGCACTACGTCCGGTCGCAAGTGACGCCGTCTGGTTGAAGTGCAGTCTTCTGGAATCACGGTATAAGTGACGTCGCGAAGTTGCTGAAGGACCCGGTAGGGACCGAAGTAGCGCTTCAGACGCTTCTACGACAGCCCTCGACGTCTCAGTGGGGTACAAAACTACATACATGGTCGCCAGGATCGAACGCGGCGTGCTTGTGGTGGGGGTGCACTGGAGAGAATCCTCAAGCTGCTGTTTTGTGATTCGATGATACGCTGCCTCTCACGCTTCTTCGGCTTTCTCGATGACCCTCTGGCCGTTCTCGTCACCGTCACCGTCGTCGTGAGGCAGCATTGCATCAAGCATGGTTTCTGCCTCGAGTCCATAGACAAGTGCGAACGGTGTTGTGCACGTTGTTTCTTGCGCGGCAGTATTATAAGAAAATGTGGCATAGGGACGAAAATTTCGTGCCAGCATTTGTGTTCGACATCAACGTACATGTTCAGCATATCAGCAAGGGTTTTGTTCAACCGCTCGGCTAGGCCGTTCGTCTGTGGGTGGTAAGCGGTTGATGTCCGGGTGGAAGTACGTGTGAGGTTCGTTATGGCGCGTACGAGTTCGGCATTAAACGCACTTTTTCTGCATGTAATAACAATCGACGAAGAGCCATGCAGACGAACGATGTTTTCTGGTTGCCTCATTTCCGCGCTGGTAGCTCTGAAGCATGCATTCTTTATTGGCTTAGGCGGCCGTACCCGAGATAAATTCTCCGTGTTTTTTACTCGTTTCTATTTGTGCTAGGCTCAGACATGTATTACGCGTCAGTGCCTACCGTACATTTCCAACGCAGTACCCGGCCTACATTAGCGATGTGCTCCAAAAGTGCTTGCAGGCGTAAGTGCTTCCAACTATGTACGCCTCGCAGCATACGGGAAGAGTTTATCTACGTCAGTTCGTAAAAAAACACGGGTTCAGGGTGTCCACAGCAGTGGGGGAATATTACTTCATCAGTGACAAAGCAAACGTGGCGTTGCTGTTGTATTGTTAAACAGTTAGTGAGTGCAGTGCAAACAAAAAAGAAATCCCTCCAACTGCATCATCATGCATAAGTGCTGATCATTCCACTTGAAGCGTTGCCAATATTCTACGGCTAAATTTTACGTTCGGGAGGGCCATGCGAACCAAGAAGGTTCCCAAAAACGGGTAAGTGTGGAGAAAGTTCGACTACCAATTCAGGCAAGAGGACTCAACGAATGTTGTACCGGGTAAACATTCCAACAGAAATGGTGTCAAGACTGTGACAGAAAGGATTAAGGAAGGACACACAGTGGGGAACGCCGTCACAAGATTGATTGTGCCCAGTGAAAGGAAGCTAGAAAGTGTCTGCTGCCGAGGTTTCCTACGGAGGAGAAACACCGGACGTTGGATACCATTGAAAAGCTAAACAAAAGGCTCAGACTGAGGAGACGGCCCAAATGATGAGAAAAGGATAGGGACACAAACATTGCTCCATGGGAGGGCCAACGTACGGTGAAAAATCGGCTTATGTCCGTAAGGAAACTTTCGCAACATATTCTATCTTTACACAAGCCAAATGGCACGGATCTCCGCAATGGCCGTCCAAATCACACCACCCAAATAGAAGAAGCGTGCTCTGTGACTCTGCACTCTTCTTTAGGCTGCAGCCGATTCGCTCGAGCCGCGTCTTCCATCGACATTTCATGCCCACGCACGTGAAAACCCTCGGTGACACTATAGGCCGCTCGTGTACATAAGCTGTCTACTATGACAGAAAGGATTAAGGAAGGACGCACACAGGGAAAAGCCGTTACAAGATTGATGACACGCAGTGGCATGAAGCTAGAAAGTGTCTGCTGCCGAGAAGCTTCCCTACGGAGGAAAAACACCGGACTGACGTTGCATAAGAGCGAACAACAAAAGAAAAGGCTCAGACTGAGGATACGGGCGAACTGAAAAGATAGGGATAGGGACAAAAGCATCGTTGCATCGCAGGGCTGACTGACAGTGTAAAATCGGCTTATGTCCGGAAGGAAACAGCCGCAGCACAATCTTCTCTTTACACAAGCCCGATGGCAATGCCTAAAAGCAAAAGCAGAGTGAAAGACGTAAGCAGTACTCGCCTCCCGGTTTCTGAAGAAACTCCTCCAGCTGTAGTCATCCGACACTGTTACGAAGCGCGCCCTGGAGGGCCGGTTTATTTTTTCTGTCGACTGCGTGACTGACACCACTTTAATCCTCTGCACTGATACGTTCACCCGGAAAGGGAACATTGTACGCACGAAGGGTTGCATGCGTCAACGCGGAAACACAGCCCGCTTAGTTAACCTCTAAGCAATTTCAAGCTGTCTGTGCGGAACTGTACTTGCCATGAGGGTACTGCCTAGAAAAAGTTTTGTACAATAAATTGCCAATTCAAATGTTAAGCACTTTATGGACCTTCCGACAATGCTAAGCAGGGTTGGCAATATTGTGATCAGGATTGATGAAGTATCGAAATGGATAAAAAGGGCGCGTGGCACGATCGGTGTCAGAAATGTAAAGGATAGTATGCGAGTCAAATTTGTGCAATTTGTGCAAATTTGTCCAAATTTGCGCAAATAAGCGCTAATTAACTCTGCGGGTTCTAGGGTAATCATGACAACAATAGCCTGTGAAGCGTATACCGTCCACGACGGTGGCATGTCTTGTTTTGCGGGAAAAGATAGGGAAGCATGCTCTGGCCAATTATCGCGTCAACTCGCAAGAAAAGTATACTTTGTTACTAAACTATGAAGTTAGTTCCTTGTAAAGTGCAGTCATTCCTCATTATAGCAATACATAACTGCTATCCTCATTGTAATTGTCGCTTTTTTCGTTTTCGACACTACCGTAACCTTAAGCCATCGAAATTTTGTTCAAGTCAATATTGCTGACATCAAATGCTTCTATAACAAGATTTGACCTAAACGGGTGATTTAATTAGGTGCGACCTTACCACTTCTGAAAAAAGATTGATTGATTGATTGTAAGGTTTAACGCGCCGACGCAACGCAGGCGATGAGGCGCGCCGTAGTGGAGGGCTCCGGATTAATTTCGACCACCTGGGGATCTTTAACGTGCGCCGAAATCTCGTACACACGGGCGTTTTTGCTTTTCGCCTCCATCAGAAAAGCGGCCGCCGCGGCCGGGAATCGAACCCGCGACCTCGTGCTCAGCAGCGCAACGCCTTAGACACTGAGCCACCGCGGCGGGTACTTCTGAAAAAAGATGTATTCCAAACGATGGCTTGTTTTCGTTACTTTTTGCGCGGGTCGTAAACGCCTCCAATGTCATTATCGCAGCCTCGCCGAAATTTGTGTCAGTAACGTCAAGGTTCTATGGGGAGGCTGCAGAACGGGTGCATCAATAGATAGGAACTCAAAGCTGGCGTAGGAATTCGAAGAGTGGAACGCAGAGATAGATTGTTAGCGAAGATCTATTCTAGACAAACAAAACGTTCGAAACCAAATTTTGATTCACCCATAAACCAGCCAATCGAAACAATATGGTCGCTTAGGCGAAATCCTGCTGAGCCCAAGGACATGGATTCGATCTTGACCACGGTGACCGCTTTTCAGACGGAGGCGATAAGCGAAAACGCCCGTAGGTTGACATCTCGGCGCACATTAAAAATTCCCAGGTGGTAAGAATTACTCCGGAGCCCTGCACTACGGCGCCCTTCTAACACAGGCGTTGTGTCGGAGCGTTAAGCCCTCCTAATTTGAATTTTAAACCAAACGATCGGTCGCCTACGCTGTGGAGTAAAGTGGCATGCCATGAACGGTTAGGTGTTGCCTCAAAAAACGCAATAAACAAACTCCACCGGCAGTTTCTAAAATAACCAAAGAGAGGGGTCAGTTCTACTTGCAGAAGGCTATGTGTCTCTGCCACCTGCCTCACTCGCCGCATACATCATTGTCTACGCTATCATAATCGGTTTGTGTTCTAACATATCTGGGCGCGACCTAAGCTCGCTAGCCTGTCGCTCTCAGCGAGAATCGCTTAATAAACCGGTTCCCGACGACTCCTGGCCTGTGCGTCCACCACATGTGAGCAGAGTATTTTAAACAGGCCTTTCGCCCTTTTACTGGCGTCGCAGGGCTAAATTCCTAAAATTGGTTTTGTGTATTGGTATTAGTTACATTTATTAGCAAAGACCATTTGGATAATCAAGCATTCAAACATTTAGTTGAGAATCTTTAATAACACCCGTTTTGTTCAGAAATGAAGAATGGTTGGAGAAAAACCGTAAGCTTACTTTTTAAACATTCTTAAGGGCTACACGCACCAGCAAAAGGCACTTGGATATGTAAACGGGTGAGCGAGATAATGACGAATTTGCGAAAACACAATTCTCCTTTTTTCCTTGCTTAGAGGCACAATTTCGGAAAATCACGCCTTAGTGAGCCCCCACGACATGACAGGAATGTACTCCAAAAATTACAAGGCAATCGGTGCATCAGTTTTGGCTCGGATTTGATGAATCAGTCAGTGAGTCAGTCATTCAGTCAGTCGGGCGCTTCACTTTACTTATATATATACCAGCCCGACTGCTGATGAGCCTGGGGGGCCCTCGTCGGGTCGACTCTCCTACGTCGAGGCGGCGGGCGCGGGCGTGCTTGGTGCTCAGAATTGACAAGACAGCAGCTCAGGTGAGGTCCGCTCTAACGCAACATGGTCCAGGTCCTTTCTAGAATTGCGCAAATGTGTGGAGAAACGAGTACGGTTTGACTCGCATGCGTGCTACCTAAATTCTTACGTGAAATATAATAAAGCACCCAAGGGTCTCCAAGTCAAATTATCACCATCAATGTCGACACTTAATGACACCGAGAGGAATCAGTGGACAAAAATTTTAAATGACGCATCCGTAAGCCTGACGAAATTGGTTATGGAACACAGCACTCGGAAGGCCCAAGAGCTAAAGTCAACAGAACTGGCAAAACGTAAGGAATCAGTTCTTTTAGAATTAGAACAACGTGAACTAGAGAGGTACGAAAATAAAAAGCAGGTTATGGCGGAGAAAAGAAAACCAAAAAAGTACGAACGAGACCAACTTCCCATTTGCGGGAACGGGGCGGCACAGGCGGAGGCTTCGGGGGTGGACGGCCGCGTTGGGCCCGCACTGATATGCGACTCAAAAGACAACCTGCCGTGTTGTAACGTTGTGAACGTCTCAAGCAGGCAGCTCTCTCCAGCTGAACTCAAACTACTTTCAAAAGGACTAAATTTCTCTCCGTCCTCGGGAAACATCAATGAATTCGAACTGTATCAGGACCTCGACAACTTTGCTAGAAACCTGCGCCTACGAGAATACTTTCATGACCAGCCCACGGGCAGCAAAAAACTATTTCCTGGACTTTCAGACAAAATGTTTGCACCAAGTGAGCAACGGGATAAGCACTTAGACATGTACATTTCGGCCGTACAGAAAGATATCATCACCACGTTCGAAAAACGGTTGCCCGTTCGCAGCAACCTCGGATCAGACGAACGCGAAGCACTCAAGAGCCTCAGTGAGGATTCTGGCATCGTAATAAAACCGGTGGATAAGGGAGGGGCTGTAGTGATTCTGAACAAAAATGACTACCTAAAAGAGGGGCAGCGACAGCTAACTGATAAGACATTCTACCGCAAGCTTGCTGCCGACCCAACAATACAGTTTGAAGCCGAAATTATCGACGCACTCAAGTCATTGCTGGACGATGGGAAAATTACCCACGCAATGTATAAATTAATGTTACCTCATAATTCTAAGCCTGGCCGGTTCTACCTTCTTCCCAAAATACATAAAGAAAATAATCCTGGCCACGCTATCGTGTCGAGCAATGGAACGGCAACAGAAAAAATATCCAGTTTTATCGACCACCTAATTAAGGATATCCCTCCAACGTTCCCCTCATACATAAAAGATACGGGTCACTTCCTCCGCGAGGTTTCGAACCTAGTTGTCCCACCTGGCAGTTTTCTCGTCACCATGGACGTTACGTCGCTCTATACAAACATTCCTCATACTGATGGCATACTGGCCGCGATTTCATCTTACGGTGACTCTAATTTTTGCTTAGATGTCAGCCCTAGCACATTAGAAACCCTCCTCTGCCTAGTCCTTGAATACAATCACTTTGAATTCGACAGTGAACACTACCTTCAAATTAACGGCACAGCCATGGGGACTAAAATGGCACCAACATATGCCAATATCTTCATGGCGTCATTGGAAACGGAATTCATTGGAAAACGCTGCCCTAAACCCGTAATTTACAAGCGCTTTCTGGATGACATCTTCTTCATTTGGGACAACGATGAGGCGAGCCTCACGGAATTCATTTCAGATATCAACTCCCTGCATCCTTCAATAAAACTAACCCATCAGATCTCAACCAAAACCATTCATTTCTTAGATGTCACGCTGCTCCTGGACAGTGGGAACATTTCAACAACATTGTACAGGAAGCCCACTGACCGCCAACAGTATCTCCACTTCTTTAGCAGCCACCGTCACCATTGTAAAACAGGCATACCGTATTCACAGGCACACAGGTACCGTAGAATATGCTCTGGGCAAGAGGATTTCGAGAAAAATGCACGTGAACTTAAGACCTCCCTGATTGGCCAAAAATACCCAGAAGGAATAGTTGACGATGCAACTTAGAAAAAGAGGACATTCTAGCTGAAAGCCGAAAAGAAAACTACCCCGAGACTAATTTGGTTCTCACCTACTCTTCCAAAATTCCTAAAGTAAATGACATCTTGAGAAGAAATTTCAATATCATCAAACAGAGCGACCGGTTGTGGGCCATTTTCAGCAGCCCCCTCGTGTTGTGTACCGACGTGGCAAAAACTTGAGGGACCTCTTAGTCAACGCTAAAACAGAGCCACCTGAGCGAGCTCAAGGCTGCCGACCATGCGGCAAGCCGCGCTGTAAAGTCTGCACCCACATCGAGACGACTAATATTGCCCAAGCCAGCAGGTCAACCTTTAAATTTGCTATCAAAGAAAATTTAAATTGCGACACCTCAAACGTAATCTATAAACTTCGTTGCCTCGTTTGTAATCAGGAGTACATTGGACAGACCGAAACGCCCTTCCGCACCAGATTTAACAATCACAAGTCGCATGTAAAGGGACTTCCCGGTCTTCCACTGTCAAGGCACCTCCGCCTCCCGGATCACTCCTTCGAAAGAATACAAGTAGTGTTAATTCAGTCCGGCTTCCGCAATACTTACGAGCGGGAACAGAGAGAATCGTTCTTTATACATAAATTTCGGACGCTTACTGAGGGTATAAACGAGAGCGCTGGGAGATTGGGCTGCCTACGAGACCATACGTGAACTTTTTATTATTATTATTATTATTATTATTATTATTATTGGGGGGGAGGGGGCGGGGGGCGGGCGGCGAGGGAGCCAAACGAGTGTTGTTAGCAATCAATCTGCGGTTCAGACCTACTTTTCTCCTCATTATCGTTTTGCCATTTTTAACAAAATAGAGAACACGCGCCTGGCGACCACACGGTTACGAGCTTCGGGAAAACGGGGGGGGGGGGGGCTAGGGGGGTGCGTTTCCGCACTGGAATGACTCCTCCGGCGACGTTTCGGCGCTCCGCTAGCGCTTCTGCACCAATAAACCTCCGTGGCGCGCCGCGCCGACTCGGCCTATCGATTACAACACGACTTCGGACCATGTTGAGTGCGCGGACCTTGCCCGACGCCGCAGCCTCCGTACTCATGTTTCCTCCGCTCCTCTCGCTATGTGTGTTTAGACCCTGTATTGGCATTCGTGAGCTACTGGGGGCCATGTGGCGCCTATCTACATTCGCAACGACGTTCTTCAAACATAATTCACTCCTAGGGGTTTTTCTTCCGTTTTTTTTTTTTTCTTTTTCTTCTCTCTCTTTCTACAGTACGCGGAATGCGGCACGTCACGTCATTCTGAGCCGCTGAGCGGTCCCTCACTCTACCTTTCAAGTTTCCGCTGTTCGACCTTCGTATTCGTCAGTGTCTGCTTCTGAGAACCCCCCTTTCTTCTGCCTCTCCTTTTCTCCCCTCTTTCTCTATTTCTAATTGCCTCCTTCTTTATACTCCTTTTTTCTCCTGTTTTCCTTTTCCCCTCTTCTTGCTTTGTATCGCCGCTCGCCTGGGGAGAGACGTGTATATGTGCCGCTGAGAGTATTGTACATGTTTGCTTTCATTTATTTGGTTTCTTTTCTGGCAAGAAAGAGAGGTAGAGGGCAAAATTCCCCTCTCTCGTGAAGTGTGCATCGTAGAGCATATTCAGTCACTTGTAATTTTCCCTGAAGCAGACAAGACCACTGGTCGAAACTGTCGAAATAAAGTATTTGTTAGTGTTTTCCAAGTGGTCGCACCGAAGTTCTAAGTTTTTGAATATTTAAACAGTAGCCAAGAATTCCTTCTCTGTATATATATATATATATATATATATATATATATATATATATATATATATATATATATATAGGGAGTAGTAGAACTTTGAAGATGGTAGAGAACACAAGAGAAGAAAAACTTCGAACAAGGTAAAAGCACGATTGTGGCCTACGTTTCAGCAAAGAGAACTTGCTTTCCTCAGGGCAATCTCTCGCCTGGCAGGCAGGGTTTATATAGGGGTAGGCCCCCAGGTGAAAGGAGAGGGAAAGATGGAAGGGAAATTGAGCAAGCTGATTGGTTTCGGAGTGTGTCGGGGGAGAGATTGAGGGGCCAAGAAGGTTGTCTAGTTTAAGCCGCGAAGTAGGTCACACGGAAGTCAGCTGATGGTTGATATTCGTGGAATTTTTGGACAGAAAGGATGAGAGGGTGCTTATTGAACCGCCGCGGGGTATAGGGAAAGGATCTCAGAGCCGCCGGAAGCAGACCAGGCGGTGAGGTGGGGTCCTTATCAGAAACTATCTGCAAGCATCAGGTCAAAAGAAAAGATAGAGACAGGGGAAAACTAACTAGGTCAAGGAAAAAAGAGAAAAAAAGGAGAAAAAAAAACAGGGAGGGAAACCAGATAAACCCACACACTAAAGAAGAAGCAATGACCCGGCAACTGAAATGGCACGTGTCACCCACGGCAACATTCCTGGAACAGGCCTGTCCTGCAACTCAAAAACGAAAAGATAAAGTTAGAGTGACGTACGGGGCACAAGACCACGCGGAGTAAAAAAAAAAGAGAAATTAAAAAATAAAATTGAAGTCCAAAAGCAAAAGTTGGAGGCATGAGGGCGAGTATTAACCTAGACGCTAAGGAATGAAAAAAAGAAAAAGAAATTAGGTGACCAGGTACAGAGCAGAGTGAACGGTCATAGACTTTGGATGAGGTATATGCACGAAAATGCCTAATGCTGTATTCCCGGTGAATATCGCAAGGATTCCAAATTGCCCTTAGACGCATTAATTCCAGCAGGTTCCATAGAGTTGAATTTGTGAATTAAGTAGGATTCTCGGTATTTTCTGTCCCTAGGAGACTTAAAATTTGACTGAAGTATATATAACTTAAGGTCATCAAAATTGTGGCCTGGTTGGTTGAAATGCTGCGCTACAGCTATGGAGGATTTGCTAAGAGTATCTGCCCGGTGACCATTAAGCCGTAGGCTCATAGGTTGGCTCGTTTCGCCTATATACTGTTTGTGGCACATTGAGCATTCCAACATATACACAATGTTGGATGAAGTGCACGTAAAACTTGAATTAATCCTGTGGACATAATTACTGGCTGTGCTTTTTACAACGCATTCTGTTTGCAGGTGCCTACAAGTCTTGCATCTGGGGCGGGAGCAGCTGGCTATGACTGGTATGAAAGAAGTGAACTTCCTAGATACTACCGTCATTCTAGACAACGGTAAACTTAAAACCACGCTTTTTAGAAAGCCAACAGACAGGCAGCAGTACCTAGATTATAAAAGCCATCACCCCAGACACTGCAAACAAGGGATCTTTGTAGGACAAGCCACCAGGCTTAGAAGAGTATGCAGTGATGACAGTGACTACGTAGAGCACCTAGACGAACTCAAGGCCACCCTTATGAACAGGAACCACCCCAAAAGCTCGCTCGATCAGGCGTACCAACGTGTGTCTAATCTCAAAAGGGATGACGTTCTCAAGAAACAGCGGCAAAACGAAAGCGCCAGGCCACCTGCCCTAATAACTAAATTTTCAAACGCCCTCCCAAACGTAAACAATATACTGCGGAAGTACTACCCCATTTTAGCCAGTAACGACCGACTTAAAAAGACTTTCCCGGAAGCACCAAGGGTTACCTACCGGAGAAACAGGAATCTAAAAGATATTTTAGTGCATGCTAAAACAGGGCCTTCAAAGCAACCAGTCATAGCCAGCTGCTCCCGCCCCAGATGCAAGACTTGTAGGCACCTGCAAACAGACTGCGTTGTAAAAAGCACAGCCAGTAATTATGTCCACAAGATTAATTCAAGTTTTACGTGCACTTCATCCAACATTGTGTATATGTTGGAATGCTCAATGTGCCACAAACAGTATATAGGCGAAACGAGCCAACCTATGAGCCTACGGCTTAATGGTCACCGGGCAGATACTCTTAGCAAATCCTCCATAGCTGTAGCGCAGCATTTCAACCAACCAGGCCACAATTTTGATGACCTTAAGTTATATATACTTCAGTCAAATTTTAAGTCTCCTAGGGACAGAAAATACCGAGAATCCTACTTAATTCACAAATTCAACTCCATGGAACCTGCTGGAATTAATGCGTCTAAGGGCAATTTGGAATCCTTGCGATATTCACCGGGAATACAGCATTAGGCATTTTCGTGCATATACCTCATCCAAAGTCTATGACCGTTCACTCTGCTCTGTACCTGGTCACCTAATTTCTTTTTCTTTTTTTCATTCCTTAGCGTCTAGGTTAATACTCGCCCTCATGCCTCCAACTTTTGCTTTTGGACTTCAATTTTATTTTTTAATTTCTCTTTTTTTTTACTCCGCGTGGTCTTGTGCCCCGTACGTCACTCTAACTTTATCTTTTCGTTTTTGAGTTGCAGGACAGGCCTGTTCCAGGAATGTTGCCGTGGGTGACACGTGCCATTTCAGTTGCCGGGTCATTGCTTCTTCTTTAGTGTGTGGGTTTATCTGGTTTCCCTCCCTGTTTTTTTTTCTCCTTTTTTTCTCTTTTTTCCTTGACCTAGTTAGTTTTCCCCTGTCTCTATCTTTTCTTTTGACCTGATCCTTGCAGATAGTTTCTGATAAGGACCCCACCCTCACCGCCTGGTCTGCTTCCGGCGGCTCTGAGATCCTTTCCCTATACCCCGCGGCGGTTCAATAAGCACCCTCTCATCCTTTCTGTCCAAAAATTCCACGAATATCAACCATCAGCTGACTTCCGTGTGACCTACTTCGCGGCTTAAACTAGACAACCTTCTTGGCCCCTCAATCTCTCCCCCGACACACTCCGAAACCAATCAGCTTGCTCAATTTCCCTTCCATCTTTCCCTCTCCTTTCACCTGGGGGCCTACCCCTATATAAACCCTGCCTGCCAGGCGAGAGATTGCCCTGAGGAAAGCAAGTTCTCTTTGCTGAAACGTAGGCCACAATCGTGCTTTTACCTTGTTCGAAGTTTTTCTTCTCTTATATATATATATATATATATATATATATATATATATATATATATATATATATATATATATATATATATATATATATATATAGGAAGGTAGGGCGGCAGTCTACAACGCCAAAGGAGGCATAGCGGTGTTGTTAGGCTCCTTTTTTACTACGGGTAGTGAAGTTAACACTTTCTAAATATACGTAAGAAACAAAGAAAGAAAAACACAAAGAAAAACACGCGCCCAGAGTGGGGAACGAGCCCACGCCTTTCGATTAGGTCTCGAATGCCTTACCAATTCGGCTGTCTGGGTTCCCACTCTGGGCGCGTGTTTTTCTTTCTTTCTTTCTTCCTTACGTATATTTAAAAAGTGTTAACTTCACTAACCGTAGTAAAAAAAGAGCCTAACAACACCCCTATGCCTCCTTTGGCGTTGTAAACTGCCGCCCTACCTTCCTATATTTCCTCGACGAGCCCCTCATTTCCTAAATATATTATATATATAAATATATATATATATATATATATATATATATATATATATATATATATATATATATAGTTGAGAAAATGGTAGAGGCACGATTAAAAACAAAAACAGTGGTTTACTGACGTTTCCACTGGAGGACCAGTCTTCATCTTGACTCAAGATGAAGACTGGAGTTCAGTCGAAACGTCAGTAAACCACTGTTTTTGTTTTTAATCATGCCTCTACCATTTTCTCAACTATTTCTTCTGGCTCCTCGAGAAGTTTCTTTTACTGCTTATATATATATATATAGATATATATATAGCGAATCAGAATAGGAAATGAGGGGCTCGTTGAAAATAAGATAGAAATAAGCATTGGCAGTCAAGAAAACCTCGGAAAGCAAAGGGGAGGATGTAGTTGGTCAAGATAAAGAATTTGGAAAATAAGAAAGTAGCGAAAAAATGCCCGCCAGGTGGGATCCGAACCCACGACCTCCAGAATACCGGTCTGGTGCGATAACCACTACGCTGCCGGCGGGGCTACTTTAGCCTCCACTTTCTGGGGTATTTATTTTCAGGTGTTTTTGTTTCCTGCGCTTGGGGGTGGTAGCCAGCGCCACTCGGACTACTCGGGGTGAAGGGGACCTTCTTTTTAACCCCCGGACCCCGGGCATTTTAACCCCCGGGCATTTTTTCTCCACTTTCTTATTTTCCAAAATCTTTATCTTGACCAACTACATCCTCCCCTTTGCTTTCCGAGGTTTTCTTGACTGCCAATTCTTATTTCTGTCTTATATATATATATATATATATATATATATATATATAATAAATCGTATCGTATGACTACTGATAGTTAAAGGGCTGGTGAAGAGCTTTTCAAAAAAAATTTATTGGGGGCATTACATTATGGTTTTCTTGACGCTGAATTCGAAAAACATGTTTATTTTATGTGTAAAGACACCCAAACCACCTTTTTTCGTCAAAACAAACGACCCCTGCCCGCGGGTGCGGTGAGAGCCCTGGCTGCCTTTCGGGATTAGCTGGCAGCAGATGACGTCATATTCGGCAGTGCCGGCGCTGCGGTGACCGCTCGGCCTGAAGATCTCATTCTGTTCCCGTTCAGATACGGGCCAGAAGGTGCTCTGGTGAATGGAGGGCTCACACAATCTTTCCTTAGAATGGGAGAGCCTGATAGAAATACAAATGCAACAGGTTCGTTCGCGGCGAGCTTTAGAAAGGGGTTGTCCACCGACGACTCATGGCTGACTTGTTTCTCGGGTGCAGGGAAGTTGCGCAGATATTGGTTCGCCGCTTTCACTACCAGCGCTTTTTCCAGCAATTTTTCAATTCATCATCATCCCCATCCTCGAATGTGGAACTTTGTTTATACAGTTCGAAAGGCGGCAACAAGCTCTGTGCAGCGGCCTGCGATGCGCACAGGCAGTGCGGCCGTCGCCGGTCGCTGCGTCGCGCAGAGGTGCTGGTGCCGGGTCGCTGCTCGGCCAGTCAGCGGAACGTGGCATTGCTGCACATACGCATGTTTTAGAATAGGGGATCCGAACGTTGGTCGCCCCCCAAAAGGTAGAGGAACCCAAGCGCAGCACGCTGGTCCCCCGACGAGCTTTAGAACGCCTTTCCCAACAGCTCCAGCCGGCTCAGGTTGCACGGAGTCGCCGCTTATGTTGGGAACTTTAGGCTTAGCACCAAGGGAGATAGTTGGTCGCTGCTATCTCTACAATTGCGAACGACTATCCTTAGCACAGTTTTTCACCACACTATCATCCCCTTTCCCGCATGTGGAACCTTATTCCTACGTTGATAGTCATTCTAGCGATCGGCGCTGTGGTCATTCTTGCGCGCAGGTAACGCCATCCATCGGCCTGTCGCCGCAACTCGTGCTCTGGCAGGTTCGTTTGCGGCCGCCGACGAGCCTCCGCGAGCGGTCGGCGCTCCGCATCGCGATACAAATTCGATCACCTCTTACGAAATCACATTGGATGACAATCCCTAACACAATTTTTCACCACACTATCATCCTCGCTTGCACTTTACCTTGCTTTTCGCGACGGCCTTGATTCTGGACGGCAGCGAAGAGCGGTCGCTGCCGCGGCATGTGTGGTGCGAGCCGTTTCGTGCGCCGCACGGGCATGCACGGCCGGTCGTGCATGCCCGTACGGCGCACGAACGGCGAGTGAGCGGAGAGCTTCCGGGCGCAGAAAACGCTTAATGTTTTCAGCTTGCTTGATTTCTTCTTGAAATCTAGCTATTCAGCTAACCTGTCGTCACAGCCAACAATGTTGATCGGGAAAACGAGCAAGAAGTTCGGGACGCCCAGAGCGCTGTGGTCCCAAAATTTTCTAATTCCCTTATAATAATGGATCGGGAACTTGGGTTACCTGCGTATTTGTTTGAGCCCGTCGCTTCGCGTATGAAGCACAGAGCACCCGACGACACGGCCGGCCTCGCGACTACTCGTGAAGGCAATCTAGTAGCCACGGGCGCTCGGATAGGAAATCTCTAATATATGAGTCGCATTAGGGAATCACACAGTAGCATTACGATTAAAAATCGACGCGGAAGCAACTCTAGACAATGGCGATTAATAAAGTGCAGATTACACACCTGCTTAACTCGGAACTTCGCCCAGAAAACTGGGGCACAGAGAAGCGGCGGCGCACGTCGCTGGCCGTCTTCCGAATATGACGCTTGTCACAAACTCGAGCGTACGACGTCTAGACGTACCGTATAAATTTTTCATTTATTGTACAGCGCCTAATTCTTCTTACACTGGTCCGATTCATTCAGTCCGGTTCTATTCGCCCCGAGACAAGACTGGAGGTTTCTCGAACGAAGAGGCGGTAACACGATCTCCCGCCGGCTCGCCGGCCAGAAAACAACAAAAATAAAACCTCCGCCGCTCCGGTTTCGTTGAAGCTTCCAGTACTTTCGAGGAGGTGCGCGTGGCCTTGCCAGTGCTAAAGAGCGGCGATGATTCTAGAAGGGAGAAGAGTGAAGTTATTCGCTGACGGCGGCAGGCGCGTTGTGTGTTGTGCTCTCCCCCTCCGCGCCGGCGTGCCTATAAAAAGAGAAGCCGCACCTAAACCCACCAGCTACGTTTGGACGTCGTGATTGACAACTGCTCCTGCCAGTTTGTACATCACACCATCGGCGACCCGCGCCCTGGAGGACTCCAACGTGCTCCCGGGCCTCGAATGACCGCGATCGTCTCGGACGGCCTGGCCTACAGCGAAGCCACGCTTCCCAGGTAGCCGACTCGCCTCCGACAGCGGTGCATCGTCCGGCCCGGTCGCTGAATATGCTGGGACTCTGTCTCTCATATGCATCGAACTGTTCATTTTCTTTTAGTTAACTGCTCCGATTCATAATCTTCATTTGTTAGCGCTCCTGTTTGTATCATTTTGTCGAATTGGACTGTTTCTTGTATTTGAATTCCATCTAAGTTGCCTGTAATTATCGATCCGTTACCTCGTGCTTGTGTTGTAACTTGCCTCTCTAAATATAGGTCTTTGTGCTGTGTTTTTCGTTCAAGGCTCTTGCTCATTCTTGCCGCTCTGGTCGGCGAAAGCCGCACATCAGACGGCCACCCCCTTTGTCACCTGTGCCCTGTGGATTCGGTGGGGTTTGTTGGCTCTCATGAGTCGACTCCCCATATCTTCTGGCAGTGCACCCTAATTTAAGGAAACGGGTGACAATTTCTGGCGTCCGCGACAGGACGTCTGATGTGAGCGGTGGGGAGGAGAAAGAGCCTGGAACTTTTTTGGCATAGGTTGCTACTGCCTTCATAAGTTGGTGCTCTTGTAAACTTTCTCTGTGTAGATATACCTAGCTAGAGGCTAGAGTATTGTGGCTAGATTGCGACACATTTGCAATCATGGATTTAGAGAAAATTGTAGCGTTGGGCTGCCAACTGGGCCTGTCAGGGGCCGAACTACGAAAGTGGGTTGCTCAGAAAGAAAAAGAAGAAAACGAGAAAGTTAAGAGAGCAAGACAGGCAGCACGAACAGAAGCTGAGAGGAAAAGAGAGAAAGAATTTCGGAGACAACTTCGGTTGGAGCGAGATGAGAAAGCAAGCAAAGAGGAGCTAACAGGAGAAAATGTTGATGCTCAACGTTTGAAGCTCGACCGCTCATCAGCAGATCGGAGCATGACAGGAGATAATAGGCGCCGGTGTCTTAGTACAAACCTTGAAAAGGTTAAGGTAAATTTCGGAAACGCGGTAGCGGACCGAAGTAGGGCCAGCCAAAAACCCCCGCTGAAATGTTACTCTTGTAACAAGTTAGGGCACATTGCCAAGGACTGCTGGAGCAGCTTTAAGAGAAATAGTGCTTCCAGATGTTTTAAGTGCGGGCGGGCTGGACATAAGGCTGCGACATGCAGGAGCAGCAACGATGAAAGGCGCCAGGATTTGCGCAAATGCGCACCTCTCAGGGCATCCAGACAGTACGATGTTACTGATAGCTCTGAGGAGCGAAAAGGGGGCAAGAAAATTCACGTCGTGGGTGCCATTACGGCATTCGGGTCGAAGACAGTGCCGGTGGCTGAGGGAAAATTGTCAGGCAAAACCATTACCGTTTTGCGCTCCACCGGCACCAGCACAGTTATTGTGCGAACGGACTTAGTCCGAAAACAGGAGTTCACTGGGGAAACAAACCCAGTGTACTTTATGGATGGCTCAATGCGAGAGTTGCCGGTAGCTCAGATCGAGGTGGAGACTCCCTACTACACGGGAAGCGTAACCGCCCTTTGCATGGAGAGGTCCATGTATGACCTCATCCTCGGCAACATCGACGGAGTCAGAGATCCCGACGACCCGATAACTTTAACTGCCCCAGAAGAACCGCCACCCGTGGAGGTGGAAGAGCCACTTATTGAGGAGCCACACCCCGATGAGTCGGCTGGAGAGGCAGCTGTGGCTGCCGTGTCTGAAGACAGGAATAGGAGCACATAGATTGTGCGAAATGAGTTCCATCGAAAAGATGAACTCAATGATGAAAATTCGAGAGATAAGAATAGTGGCCAAAGTACTAACCGTGAGAAGGCAAAGGAATGCCAGGATAGCTCCGGAGGCGAAGAGGTGGATTTATCCGCGGCCCACAAGGAGGAAACGCCTCCAGATATGTGCGAAAGCGCACCACTTCAGACCTGGAAGGACGATGATCCTACAGGTGATGAGGAGCTTGAGGATGGAGATAACATCCCGGTTGTGGATGCCATCACGACGTCGGGGCCGAACCCTCTAGACGAAGGGGTACCCGATATTGCGGGGAGAGTGCCCGAGGAAACCGTTGTCTTTCCGAAAGACACGGGTAGTTGCACGCTCGTTGTGCAGGAAGACCCAGTTCGAGACTGCGAACTCTCTGGGCAGACTAGCGCCGCGTGCGTAACTGACAGCTCGAAAAGCAAAGAGACTGACCCTAAGGTCAAGTTTGAAACCCCCGTGCGAAGCGGAGCCGCACTCCGCGGAGGGAACGTGCCGGACATAAGTGTCGGCGACGATCCTGTGACTTCAGCGGTGGGAGAGAAACCACCCGCTGTTTTGAAAGAACCCCGATTCGATGCCTCGGAGAGAGGCAAAGCCGTGCTCGTCGTAACGCGAGCACCGGCAAAAGCGAAGCTGGCACATTGCCGGCGCCCAAAGTCTGCGCCCCCTGCGACGGAGCCGCACAGAAGGAAAAGAAGTGCCGAAGGTCGTGGAAAGAACAAACGTTTGAAAATCTGCCTTCAGAAACTCGGCAAACCGCCGGGCTGCCCAAACAAAGAGAGCTGGCTTGGGCTCAATGGTAATAGAAAATATCTCTACTGCCATTTGGCCCGACGGGCAGGTGTAAAGAAGCACCGGTCAGTTAATACACGAGGAAAGGCGAGGGAAGGCCAAGTCGCTAGGCGCTCCGATGTTCGCAAGACGAAGGTCCAGACACTGGAGCATTGTCGCAGGCCCGGTATCACGGCGGACGACAAAGAGTTTGTCGCTCCGCGCGACATTTGTAACGGAACTTCTCCGAAGAGAAGAATTCCGCAGGCGCAGTTACGCAAGCGCCCAATAGACACGGGCTAAGCATGAAGAATGCAAATTTAGGTATGCACGTGGGATATGAGTGGAATTGTGTAAGACAGAGTTGTATTTTCACGTCGAGTACTGTATACCTGAACGTTGTATTCATTGTTTCTCTGTCGTACTGTACGCGAAGGTTCTACTTTTTTGTCACTCTGGCTGTACAGTGTATATTCACGTACTAGTTGCGTTCTGCGTAAATTTTACTTTCACTGTTCTGCAGTACACATGCCGTGAATTGTTGGCGTTACTAACGGTGACATTCGTGAACGTTGCGGTTGCATGTTATTGTTTGTAAACAGCATATTAGTTATGGTTTTTATGAGTTTCACTGTACCAGTGCATTGTATGTATTTCTGAGTACTGAGCTACACTCCTTGTATTTGAGCCTACGATACCTTCGCACAGTAGCGCACGGTGTATTTTCATGAGTTTCGCACTTATAATGACTACTGGCCAGACCTTTATTATGGGCACTGGCTTAATTCGAATGCTAGAACTTTATTGTGCTCAAACTTATGAGTTGTCCCTAAGATGTGTATTTGTTGAGAAATCTGCGCCAAACCGCTAATCTGTACGCGAATTATGTACCTGTCATTATTCTTATGAAGCACATTGGGCTGTACTCGATTTTGTGTTAGTAGGCACAGCCTCTTTTGTTCACTAAGTGTGAACGACGCGAACGCACGACTTTGTGAGTTTTGAGAATATTATTGCATAATATTCTGAAACTGGGTGGCTGTGTCACAAACTCGAGCGTACGACGTCTAGACGTACCGTATAAATTTTTCATTTATTGTACAGCGCCTAATTCTTCTTACACTGGTCCGATTCATTCAGTCCGGTTCTATTCGCCCCGAGACAAGACTGGAGGTTTCTCGAACGAAGAGGCGGTAACACGATCTCCCGCCGGCTCGCCGGCCAGAAAACAACAAAAATAAAACCTCCGCCGCTCCGGTTTCGTCGAAGCTTCCAGTACTTTCGAGGAGGTGCGCGTGGCCTTGCCAGTGCTAAAGAGCGGCGATGATTCTAGAAGGGAGAAGAGTGAAGTTATTCGCTGACGGCGGCAGGCGCGTTGTGTGTTGTGCTCTCCCCCTCCGCGCCGGCGTGCCTATAAAAAGAGAAGCCGCACCTAAACCCACCAGCTACGTTTGGACGTCGTGATTGACAACTGCACCTGCCAGTTTGTACATCACACCATCGGCGACCCGCGCCCTGGAGGACTCCAACGTGCTCCCGGGCCTCGAATGACCGCGATCGTCTCGGACGGCCTGGCCTACAGCGAAGCCACGCTTCCCAGGTAGCCGACTCGCCTCCGACAGCGGTGCATCGTCCGGCCCGGTCGGTGAATATGCTGGGACTCTGTCTCTCATATGCATCGAACTGTTCATTTTCTTTTAGTTAACTGCTCCGATTCATAATCTTCATTTGTTAGCGCTCCTGTTTGTATCATTTTGTCGAATTGGACTGTTTCTTGTATTTGAATTCCATCTAAGTTGCCTGTAATTATCGATCCGTTACCTCGTGCTTGTGTTGTAACTTGCCTCTCTAAATATAGGTCTTTGTGCTGTGTTTTTCGTTCAAGGCTCTTGCTCATTCTTGCCGCTCTGGTCGGCGAAAGCCGCACATCAGACGGCCACCCCCTTTGTCACCTGTGCCCTGTGGATTCGGTGGGGTTTGTTGGCTCTCATGAGTCGACTCCCCATATCTTCTGGCAGTGCACCCTAATTTAAGGAAACGGGTGACAACGCTACTTCCGGTCGCTGCGTCTCGGTTTCTCGCTCTTCCGGCGATGCGTGAGGGAGCAGTGGGCGGGGCTTAGGGTCAACTTTAAACACGAATACCGCTGTCCCCAAGCTAAAAATGACGAAAAAAACTTTACAGGCACAAACTGACCAATGTAATAATTGTAAAAAGCAGAGTTTTTCCCGGTTTTAAAAGTGCTTCAGTAGCCCTTTAATAAGTAAAAAGGGGCGCAATAAAAAACAGAACTTCACTTCGGCGGGAGATAGTACGGACGGTACGGACGGACGAACGGACAGATGGACGGACGGATGGATGGATGGATGGACGGACGGGTGGACGGACGGATGGATGGATGGATGGATGGATGGATGGAAGAACGAACGGGCGGACGGACGGATGGATCGATGGATTGACGGACGGACGGACGGACGGACGGACGGACGGATGGATGGATGGATGGATGGATGGATGGATGGATGGATGGATGGATGGATGGATGGATGGATGGATAGATGGATGGGCGGACGGACGGACGGACGGAAGGACAGATGGATGGATGGATGGATGGATGGATGGATGGATGGATGGATGGATGGATGGATGGATGGATGGACAGCCGGACAGGTGGACGGACGGACGGCAGGACGGACGGATGGATGGACTGGCGAACCAACGGACGGACGCTACGGACGGACGGACGGACGGACCGAAGGACGGACAAACGGACGGACGGATGGATAGACGGATGGATAGACGGATGGACGGTCGGACGGGCGGATGGACGGATACATGGATCATGGACGGATGGTTCGATCTTTTTTCATCTGTTTGTTCTTTTGTTTTTGTTTTTTTGTCTGTTATTCACCAACAAGTCGGGTCGGATTACAGAACGACAAAATAATATCGGTTCCTTGCCTTGGTCCCCCGCGACATTCCATTTGTTCGCTACCTCACCTGTATCTTTGCGTCGCAAACTCAAGATTGCAGAATCCACTTACATAAATCGAACCCAAAAACCACCTAACACACAGACAACTTAAGGAAGCCTCAGCGTACCTTACTCCCTCCGATTACTTCCCTTCAAAATGGCACCCCAAAAAGCCAGGTCTCCTTTGCCTACCCTTCAATCGCCTCTAGCGACAAGAAGTAGGGGAAGAATCTAAGTGTTTCGACGATGCCCTAGGCGCGGCCGACCCGCCCGAGAGTCCAGTGATTTCCCTACACCCCCCCTAGGGGGTGTGTAGACCCCCCCTAGTTTTTCTGGACACCCCCCCTTGAATGCCCAAATTTCACTCTTGTCAGTCCTTGTATGGACCTTTTTCAGTATCGATCTGCGCATGCGCGGGCTGCCCGTCTGCTATTCTTGGCAGTAGCCTCGGGCAAAATAAACAAAAGTGCGCCCCCCGAGCTTGCCGTTAGCGTTGCACGTATTTATTACCTTTTTTTTCGACAGCTCGTGGCAAGTTCGTATGTGCACACAAAAAAGGCTTTCAAAGGAAAGGGGCAAAGTGGTTTGAGGCTGCCCACGCTGCGAGCACATTGCTACCAGCCAGGGAGTAGTGAAAATGAAAAAAAAAAAAAACTTCAAGTAAGCTGCGTCAAGTAAGACGTGTGCAAGTTTAATTATAAGAACTGCAAATGAATAACATATCGATTCTTCAGAGGCCACTGGTACAGAGCAAGAACAAGCCCGTGAGGAGGTACGAGCAAAGCATATATCGACAAGCACTCACCCAAAATTACTTCGACTGAGGCCACCTTTGACTTGAACTAAGTGCAGTAAACACACATATAATTTACTTTCTTCATTGATTCGATGCCGTTCTTTGTTTACAACCGTAATCTTTGCAGAAGCTCTTTCAGCATGTAAATTTAAAATGGGCAATTTGGCGAGGCGAAGCGCTACGGAAGCCAATCCTGGCGTTTTAATAAATCGGGAGCGTACAATCGGTGCCTGATTTATAAGTGCTGCATAATTCGCGTACTATACCTAAACATTCTTTCAAGAACTCAAATTTCGTCACTGGCCCTGGTAACAAGTTCGAAAATGTCCTTATACGTTGAAAAATGGCGACAAATTAAAAAAAAAACTGAATACGGACCTTTCATGGTAAAAAAGGAATTTCTTTAAATTTGTTTTTCTCTTACAGCACCGCCTCTCAGGTGTATATATATATATATATATATATATATATATATATATATATATATATATATATATATATATATATATATATATATATATATATATAGAAAATGAAAAACGTACGTCACAGGGATGAGCGTTTTTAACTAGTGGGATAAAAAAGCAGCTTTTCTAGTTTATGAACCCCCCCCCCCCCCAGAGCCATTGAGACACCCCCCCTTGATTCGATGCCTGGGGAAACCCCTGCCCGAGACAACGCCTGAAAAACTGACGTGAACACGCATAGCTCCAGCCACAAACCGATTCGGCTTGTTAAACACTTGCCCCAAGGCCCGAAACAGGCAAAAGCTAAGCGAAAGGTCATTTGTGTATACCAAACAAGTGAGCTGATGGAAAAGCCTGACAGGAGCGAGACGTGTCAGGGAGTCGGGATGTCAACATCGGTCGGCGCAAATAAATCGTTCTGCAGCCATTGTCAAGCGAAGGTACTGGATCACTTTACCAATACCTTTACACAATCCAATGCACTTTTGCCGATAATTTTACACATGCCAAAATACTTCTGCAACTACTTTTACACGTGACAGTACACTTTTACTGGTAGTTTCACGCATGCCAATACGATTTTACAAATATTTCAACACATTTCAATACTTTTACCAATAATTTTGCACATGCCAATATGCTTTTACAAATACGTTTTCGCATGCTTGGGCGCCTCACTCTTCAAACGACGGAACTGAGGAGCCATCCGACACCCGTAACTTATCTCCATCACGTCTGTCCGGCTTCTGCGTCCTGTTGACATCCACATGAAGCATTAAATACGGCACAACTGTTGCGGCGGCTTCTATACGCCGGACAAAAAGAAAACACGGCCCATTTTCCCAGAAAGTGGCTTCGGAAGTACAGCCGACTTCCGCGCTGAAAAAACAGATCCCGAAATGGCCTTCGCCAAAAATGAATAATTCATTCCGAAGTTGATGTACAGCCCAAGTAGCATGGCGATTCAACTTAACTTTCTCGTTATTACGAGATCAGCCGTTTGGGAGACCATTTCCGTCTGGAAGTCAAATAAAAGCACCAGAGCCCTACATGAGTAGTGATAATATTTGTTTTAGTATTCCTTTTTACAATTGTGCACCCCGTGCTTGCGGTCACTTTATGCAGGAGGCGAAGGAATACAAGTATACTTTAAAGTAACCGTGAAACACAAAGTAACCAGTGAAGTGTGCGAGGTCTATTTATTGTATGTCAAGGATAACCGATGTTCTCGATAGTTCACTGGCAGACCATTTACCCTGCCACACAAAAATAAAACATTTTAAGTGACATTGGGGAGTTTTTGTACTAGGCATGTAGCGCACCTTCTGATTTAATTGGTACAGGCCCCATATAGTATCATCAACATCTAGGCTGCGCTCCGCTTTAGTGCCAAGCAAACATATAGAAGGTCTATGTCCTTAGTTTACGCAGACTACGCGAAGTATAGGCTCAATATGGGTGAGACCAATGCATTTGACATCACACGGGCTACACGGGCGCAGCCCGTTACACTACACTAAGGTAATCTAGTCTACACTAGGCTACACTAGGGATACACTGGGGGGAAATATAGCCACAATATTTCGCTTCTCTGAAGATTTGACGTCCTTCTTTCGACTACTCTCTAGGCCTTGGTCGCTAACAAAATCTAAGACAAAACAATTCATTGTGGTATGGACAACACGAACGTCTGCGTCGGGAAATTCGATGTCCGCGACAGGTGCACGGTTCCCTCTGTCGACCGCTTTTTCCTCGACGTAGAAAAAACGCGCTTCACTGCCTTGCAAGGTGACCGCTATGTTGAATGCCTCTGCTTGTATTTGCCTGTATATGGCGACCTGTGCGTTATAGTGGAGCGTTCTGGCGTCGGCGCACATAGGATAATCTGACACGCGTTTTCATCGGGTTTCTATCAAACTTCGCACAAAAGGGCCGTTCGGACGTTGATGCGCGCCACAAAAATCCGATCCAAATCGTATGCGTTTTCTTCGGGAACGCGATACAAATCGAACAGAAGGATGATTTGAAAAACAGCGAGATCGTAGACGTTTTTGTTTATGACAGCTTATTTTTATGCTTTTTCTCCTCAAGCAGCTGGACTCGCTGCAGGTCGCGGCATTTGTCCCGAATGTAGCCAGAATCCGTCGGTTCGTACACGAGTACTACAAAAAGGTGATCGTCGTGGAGAGAGATTCGTAGTACAGAGTGTGCAACGGTGGACACCATTTTTATAAAATTTATAATTGTTAATAAGGCGAGAGCCTTAAGTGCCCCCATTCTGCGAAAAACCATCGTTTGTGTTGTCCTCTACAAAAAATAGGCATAACTGTAACGAGTGAATAAAAAACACGTTTAAGTTCATATGGGAGTTGAACTGAGGAATTCACAGTTCGACTCCAGTGCGCCACCTCTGCGACATTTTGCTTTTATTTATCAACGGCGTTTAACAAAACTGAGTATAACAGTACAAAGAAAAGAACTCACCAACACGACCAGGTTTGGAACCTTTGTCTGATAGATCAACGGAGTTAGAGTCAGTCGTTCCATTCACTTGGCTGGAACCGTTCTTTTTTAATTACATGGGAGAACACGCTCAAACATGCCAGTACCCGAGAGCCAAATGGTGTACTCAGTCGGTTGTGGCTGTGGGGAGAGGAACCAAGCCACCTTCGTGACACAGAACACGTGATAAGGTACACGTTGCACCTGCGGGCGGCTAGTTGAGTGTGCGCGTTCCGTTCGTTCATTCTGGTTCTTCAGTTTGCTTCTTAATTGCCGTTATCATACCAAAGATGGAGTAAAGGTCGTTGCGGCAGCGAAGAAGGAGCACATCGGCTGTAATCGTGGACTTAACCCGTCGTGATGGTGGTCAAGGTTGCGTACAGCTTCATTACCTTCAAGTATTACGCTTTAGTGTGAGCTTCCTTCATTTTTTCTTTATTACCTGGGCTGTTTCCGCACGCTCGCAACGGTGGAGCAAAAATTGTTGTCATTGTTCTTCTTTTTTTACTGGCACCCACCCACTTGGGGGATTTGCCAGGAATAGGGAGCTTTGAAGGGCTAATGTGCCCGCTTCACAATGCTATGAATTTGAAAGACGTAATTTCTAGTAAACTGTGTGCCGCGTGGTGACACGGGAAGGTGATAGCACGTGAGTGGAACAGGCGCGAACTAGCCGCGCAGAACTCCGATTCTAGGAAAGTCGTGGCGTGCGACGGTCTGTTTGCTAACATGATTCGCGCCATCATAAGACAAAAAATACCGAAGCCAACAAAGAGACGCAAACACGGTGTAGCCAAATCCGGTAGAAGTAATTCGCGCCAAGACATGAAACTAAAGCAAAGAAATAAACGCAAATGCAATACAGCAGCTAAGAAGTAATTAGTAAGCATGGCCAGGCTTTCGCATTCAAAGCATGTTAGCAGTCTTACGTGCGCCCAGGAATTTTCATTTATTACCTACTGCGGACCAGTGAAGGTTCAGGCAGGGCGGGCATTGCAATCGAGGCAAGGTATAGAGTGCAAAAACACAGAATGCAATAAAACGGAACAGTAAATATAATCGCTGAAAAAATACGGGCGGAAAAGGTTCGAGAATTTATTTCGGCCCTGCGCGGGGAAATAATGACAATTTAAATGAGTCAAGCCCTGGCAATAGAAGGTGACAGAGAATGATGCTGGTGATTGCGCGTTTTCTGAGTCATTAAAGGTGACAAATGTGGTGTGCTGTCAATTGCCGGTCCGTTATTGGCAAGTTGGGCGAGAAAATTGCTTTCCCGATATTATTTTTTTTCCTTCGTTGTTGAAGGGACAGAATATTGTTAGTTTCAACGAGGTCAGAGGCAGAGTCTTGGAAAAATTGAGAAGAATGAATCTAACAGCTTTTCGTTGAATATTTTCGCGTTTTATTTTGTGTGAGAGTCACGGAAAGGGTCCCATGCTATGCATGCGTAATTAGTCAGGCTGAATAGGGCAAATACGGCTAATTAATTCTACATTTTGAGTTTTTTACAAAACCTGCGCCTCTAGAATCATAAAAGCATATCCGTCTTGCTGAAAGGTTCCGGCCCTTGACACTAAAATCGGTTTCCTAGGGAATATTTACCATATACAGAATTGCGTTATAGATTGATCCCTCGGACTCACTGTCGGACTAAGCCACAATGACATGAGCTAAGCGCTCCGTTTGACTGCAGAGTCAATACCATGGTGCCGACGCACAATTACGTAAAATCAGGCCAGCATTTATGCGAGGCACGCTTATATTAACGCAGACCAGGTTTGTAATCGCAGTGTACATCCTTTCCATAGATAAATAGGTTGATTCTATTCCAGGTGGCCGATATCCTCGCTCAGAAAAAGATGTTTCCTCGATATACGAGCCAATAAATTGTGAATGTAGTCCTGCTATCACCATCGAATAGGGACAATACATTGCAACAGTTTTGGATTCCCTTTTACGATGGGCAGCGCGTTTGAACCAACTTCACATGTAGGCTGACCCCGGCGTCGGTAACGACTGACGTCAACCTAACGATGGCTCCAAAAAGTGTAGGCTCAGGGAGGTTCCCCCGCCATTAACTACCATCAAAAAACCAAACAGTAAGCACTTCGATGGCTAATGCTAACTTCCTCACTCTGTTTAAAAACGTAAAACGGGGCTTTATATCTTCCTAAAGCACCACGTTAAAACTTCCGTGGCGCTCGTGAATGTAGCTAGTGAGTGTCTACAAATTATAGCGGCTGCAGAAGTATAGACATTACGGCGGTAAATGCCAAGCATCCCAACCTTAACAGGAACTACTAAGTATATGCAGTGGCAACAGTTAAGGAAGCTTGCCACTTTTTCGTCCCTTTTAAAGCGGTCGGCATTATTCGGCAGCTTCACACAGTTCTCGGCGGTTAGGATCAAACCCTTTTGATCAGTCGGCACCCGTGCTAAAAAGAGCACGATGGGTCCCGGAAAGGGGTGTAAGCTCTGTGAGTGCAAGAAGATCATAAACTGCCCTCACATCTTCACCCAGTTGTTCCGAACGTTGCCTAAATGTGAGATGTCTGGTTCCTGCGCTATCCCCTGACTACAACCCTTTTCTACCATTTTTCCGACCGTTCCCCGCAGAAGGCCGTCAGTGAAACATTCAAACTGAGGTTGGTGGAAGAAGTTGAGGAGTAGTAGGAGAGATTAGAGGGAGGGAAGAGGATGGCCTTCAGGTGTAGGAGTATAGACTGATCGGATGGAGGATGGGCACCTGTCTTCTCCCTCACTTGTTGTTGTCGTTGATGATGACGGTGGTGGTGATATCAATGATGGCGTTGTTGATGTGGATGTTGTTGATGTTGATTGTGATGATTAGGTTGGGGTTGATGATGTTGAAGATGTTGTCGTCGTCGTCGTTATCATTGTTGTCGTTGTCGTTGTCTTTTTTGTTGTCATAGTCGTTGTTGCTGTTGATGTTGTTGATGTTGATGTTGATGGTTGTGATGATGTTCGTGTTGATGATGTGGAAGATGTCGCTGTCGTCATCGTTATCGTTGTTGTCGTTGACGTCGTTTTCATTGTCATTGTCATTGTTGCTATTGATGTTGTTGATGTTAATGGTGGTGATGATGTTGGCGTTGATGATGTTGACGATGTGGTCGTTGTCGTCGTTATCGTCGTCGTCGTCGTCGTCGTTGTTGTTGTTGTTGTTGTTGTTGTTGATGATGATGATGATGATGTTGTTGTTGCCGTCGTTGTTGTTCTTTTTAAATCTTGTCAGAAACGATTCCCCCGTGATTGAAAACCCGAAATATAACCTCGTTCCAACTAGAAAGGAATTTTTATTCTAGAGTCATGGACAAATGAAACACGAACACGAAAATATGTACCAGAACAGACAAATACCGCGATTTCTTCCCCTGCAAGTCAAAATTACTCATGTTTTATTGAAAAACAAGGTTAGGAAAGGTGGCTTTCCGGCTATATGAAAAATAGCGCGTCTTTGTTGGGCCTCCACAAACAGTATTTCCAATTTCGCGTGTTCTGGTTCATATTTTCATGTTCGCAATTCATTTTTGCGTGTCTCTACATGTTGGCGGGTTTCTTATTTAAGTCGTGTAGAGCGCTACAGGTAGAGTCTTATTTAAGTCGTGTAGAGCGCTACAGGTCTGTTCTTTTGATTGCGGTTACCATTTGTGGCCTACTTCAACCCGAATTAAATCCGCTGGAACTTAGACTCGGCAGATTGCCTTCCACACATGTACCAACTCACACAGATCACAGTCATTCTAGTTCAATCATTTTGTGTATGGCGGTCTGTCCGTATAATCTCTCCCTCCAAGCTGTTTTTGTCAAGCCTCGGTCAACTCTAGCCTCGCTGAAGATTTACCGGAAGGGACCATGCGAGGAGGGCTTGTAGATGCAGTTGGGAACGGGTGGAAGAGGACCAAGTGTCGGTGAGAAGGAGTTATACGAGGGAATTCCGGAAAGGGCGTTTTCACCTTTAAACATGGAAGAGTTGAGGATTTGGAGAGTTTGGGGGTAGGGAGAATGGTAGATGTTGAAGGGCGTTCAGTTTCTCAACACAAACCTGTTAAATAACCCGAAGAATGCCAACTGCACTGCATCGCCAGTCATTGATGGCTGGTTCGGCCTAACATTTCCTCTTCTCCTGACTTCCGCATACATATTCCAGCCATCAACGCTGGTTTGGCGATTGAAAAGACAAGGAAAGGAGTAAGTATCGCTAACGTTATTGAACAGAACAGACGTCATACCGGAAACACGATTATACAATTTGCCTTTAAGACGCCGCTGCCAGAAAAATTGTCAGATCACTACATGTGACAGCGCATGAAGACATAGCTTATATCCTGCCCTTTCGGCTGAGATGGTGACGTCCTGCTTTGTCGACGTAACCAAGTCCTCCAGGTGCGGCTGAAAAGCGAATGTTTAACAACTCCGTTGGATCGGTTCCCTCCCGTTTTCAACAGCCTTACGTGCACGAATGTTTTCCTGGGGGTTTCAGACTTTCACAGGATTTTTGACACAGCCTTCACCAGCAGTTGGAATCAGACAACAATTTTTCACGTGAAAATAATAATTATCTACGCTGGCGTTACCAATACCACGATACTTTTGCCGTTTTATTTATTCCCTGTTCAGCTACGTTAAAACTACACAATTTTTATCTTTTGCATCAAATCTTTTGCATCATAAAATTGTTCGAATTAATGAGAGTTTGAATTAGCGGTTGGGCGCTAGAATGAATGGACGGCGCGCTACACTGCGTGGGCAGAACACAAAGAACCCACCTCTGGACTCGTTATCGCGGATTGGGCGCTACTACACGTTTGTGGCAGGGGATTTTGTAAATAATGTTCATGGAGATGGAGCAGCGAAGCAGGTTATTTGATCAGGGAGCTATACGCTGATCTTTTTCTGTTTCGTTTTATTGTATCTAGTAAATTAGATTTGGTTTGGATTTGCAACACATTGTAATCACTCTGGAACAACTTCTTCTGCCAGGAGCAATGGAAACCAGGGGATCCCAGTTCAAATTAACCGTTCTGGATTCCAACGTGTTCGAATTACCGGGAGTTTTCCCCCGTTGAAATATACAGGGCGGCGTTGGGACCAGGGTGTGAGTTCGAATTAACCGGAAGTTCGAATTAACCAAGTTCGAATTACGCACTTTTATTGTAGAATAATAATCATTCACTGGATGTTGACAACCTCACAATGTCTTTCAATTTGGACAAAAGCTAGAACAACTGGGCATCAAGCAAGCCGCTAACGTTTTAGGGGCTAAACCCAGCCGAATTGTACGATTTTGTAGTATGGTTAAATATGCGCATTATTTAAGTGTAGATACTATTTTTCGGAAAGATAGATATTTATGGAGCTCGATGGAAACTACAAAAAAGTCCCGAGTAGCCGGAATCATCAGCTGCACGCTAATCAAATTAATGGCTATGCCCGCTTGACGCAACATGACACGTTTAAAACTGGATAATGTTGAGGTCTACGATAATTTAGTGCCACTTCACGGGCAGGTTCTCCCAATGGCGCGCTCTTTTCCTACAGTTAGCCAACAATATTCTACACTGCATTGTAGAAATTTTAAGGGAACATCTGCAATCGCGGTTTCTTTTCAAATAGTGCAACTTTGCGGCCTAAGAAAATGAGCTACTACATTCACTCATAATAGCTATTTTCTCGCCAATGCGCAACTGTTCAAAACATAAAATGAGGTGAGAGAAACTATTGAGATTGATTCCACATTATAGCGTGAGCATTAGGGCTCCCCCGTTTCTCCCCTTTAGAGGTTTTCCGTTTAAAGGGCAATGATGTTTATTGCTAAAAATAATTTGACATGGCATTAAGGGATGTTTTGTGACGTTTAGAGCACCATGACAAAATCTTAAATACACTATTACGTGATTGTGATGTACTTGTAAAATCGGTGAAACCTAAAGCATGCTGACTACTACGTTTTTTTTTGTATATATTGACTCATCTGCGCATTTGTATACCTACGCTTTGCGTAATGCCTAGCAAACGTATTTATGGCTGAGCTTTCGTGATATTGTACCATTGTGTTCAAATTTTTGAACATCTCTTTTGTTGCTTACACTGTACATCGGGTGGCTGAGGCCTCTGTCAGGTCACATGCGCCTTTATATCAGCCTCCCCTTGGTGTAGCCACGACCAGAAAACACAAATCAGATGTTGCGAACTCTAATTGAAGCCTTGAAACCTATGTGCAACAGCATCGCCAATTGGAGTCCGTTGCCTGTGCTCGTCAGTTTCGGCTGAACATTTTGGTCGCTCGGCAGTAGCATTCTCACGCCGATGCTAGTGGAGTATCATCCGTACCACTCGTACGAAGAGGCACGGTGTCCATTATTACTTTTAACTGTACTGTATGCTGAACACGAGTGCCGCTACTACAACGACCACCGGAAGAGGTGTCACATGTTCGAGTTGCCGGTCAGCGAGGTGCATCGACTACAATTCAAGCTACAGCTTTGGGAAGCCGCATCCCATTCCTCTTTTGTGTTATGGAGAATATCTAAGGGCCAAAAAGATATTACATAGAAGGGTATTGCCCATCCCACAAGATATTGCACAAGTCACAAATTCCAAATTACTTCAGGGTGAAACACCAGTATATACATCGACGTTGCCGAAAAAAGTACTCTCTTCTATCGGCCCCGTCCCAGGAGGCCATACACAAGCCCACAGATGGACTTCCATTCGCGTGACCATTCACGTTTTTACGCATTATTGAATGGTGATATGGTGTACAACGCATGAGTGATCTTTTTCTGCTCAAAAACTACTAAGCTCTTCTTTCGCGGTATGTGGAACCGCCCGTTCACGCACAGAAGTCAAGCTTCACCACAAGCTTTCTCTTACTGCGGCGGTGCACCCTTTCAAGGAACCGCCAACATTTCGACAGCAATCTCGGCTGTGCACCGGAGTTCAAAAGGTTTCATAAGGACGGAAAGAATGCGAGTTGGGCATTTTTTTAAGCGCGAATGCACTTTATAAGCGACCCCAAACCATCCACCGCCGGCGGCGGCGGCGGCGGCGGCGGCGTCCGCAGTGCTCCTCTATATTTAAAAAAGAAGACGAAGAAGACGAATCGGAATAGGCGGGCCCTACCCCACTCTGGTGATTTTCTCGTTCTTCACGAGTTTTAACGAACTCTCATTGCTCCGAGATTTACAAGCAACCATCTGGCACCTAAGCTTCACGTTCGGAGGGCGCTGCGGCGCCCCCCGGCCTCTCCAGTGAGCATCTTGCCAAGTGCACGGCGGTTAGGCTTCGGCCGCCGCGACCGCCTCCGTGCCCAGCATCGGGCGAAGATGGAAGCCGGCGCAGCATCAACAGCAGCTACGTCGCTGCCAACAATTGATATGTCAACTGCAGTGCCTGCACAAGTCACCTCTCCACTACTTGGAAGTGATCAGATGGACACTATGGCGCAGTCCTCCGAACAGCGGCTAACCTCGGCGCCCCAGGTGATGACTGTGCCGCCTCCTGATCATTGCCCGATGGAAGTAACAGTACAGACACCACGGTCACCGTCAGAGCCTGGGACGTCAACCGCTTCCAAAAGGCTACCAGACCCTCCATCTCAGGATGGCAAAAACATCGCCGTCTCACCGGGGGGGAAACGACCTCGTACCAATCCTCGTCCGCCGGAGTCCATGTCATCCCAGTCATCATACAAGATGATAATCAAGCCCAAGTGCAACTTCGACATGTCCAGGCTCCCAAATCGCATCATTCAGCGTACCTTGGACGCATACCTTCATGTAAGTGAATTCAAGGGATTTGCCCTACACCGCCCCACGAACACCATTTCCGTCTGGGTGCACAGTATGGAAGATGTCAGCCTTCTACAATCTCTGCAAACCATTGAGGTCTCTAAAGATCTGACTGTACCGGTGCAGTCCTACCTCTCTTCAGGCACAGACCTTCGACGGTACGTTGTTTCTGGCGTGGATGCTGGAGAAGACCCGGCCACCCTTTTACAAGACCTGAAGTGCTCTACGCACCGCGTGGTTGCTGCCCGTTACCTTGGGAAAGGGCGCTCTTGTCTTGTAACACTAAGTGGACCCTCCGATTCACCGCCTCGCATGTACTACTATGGATGCGTCCTTCACGTTCGCCAGTACCGTCCATCTGCAGTGTACTGTTACAAATGCCTCCGCCCCGGACATATGAAGGCTTCATGCCCATACACTGCTGCAGAAGTGGCGGAGACGACGACATCGCAGTTCACATGTGGACTTTGCAAGACCAACGATCATCAGATTACCTCTCCACTGTGCCCCACCAAGCGGAAGGCAACAGAGCAGATGCGACAACGCCAGACACTACAACTTGCTACTTCACGTCACCAACAGAATGTCACCACAATTGAAGTATCAAATCGTTACGCAGCACTGTCGACCGACATTACAGAAGAACAATCGTATGAAATTGAGGAACCTAACCCACAGTTCAAACCGAGTTACAGTGAAGTCACTCGTAGTAAGAGTCGCCCTTCACGCACCCGTATGGACGCGACCCTGACCGAAGAGACTGAAACACTGGACGCGTTAGATCAACGCCTGGCAACACTGGAGGCCGAAATTCAGCGCATCCGGAGAAGACGTGTCATACTGTCTCAGCGACACAACCAGCAGCGCTTACCAACTCCACCTGCCCCACATTCGTCTTTCACGACTTCACCTGCCACACCACCGTCCTTCCCGGTGCACACAAGGGAGACGCCGATGACACCACAGCAGCTCCTGATGTTCGTGTCGAAGCAGCTACAGCATTTGGCTTCGGTGCTCGCGGCTCATCTCTCGCGATGACTAGCACCACAGGGCCTGCACACCTGTCTTGTGTTCTCCAGTGGAACTGTAGGGGCTTAACGGGTAAGCTCGGTGAACTGAAATACCGCATGCGCATTGGCCAATTATCTGCATGGGCCCTCCTGCTACAAGAAACAAACTGCGCTCCGCAAATATCGGAGTTCAATGTACATACGTCGCCAAGCATACGGGACCGCCGGGGTGTACGTCCGGACATCCCCCCAGGCAAAGCAATTGTATACGTACGTTCCCACTTGCCACAAGCCCAGGTCCCTCTTCCCGCGTGGTGCACCGCTTGGCAAGAGGTGGTAGCTGTGCGAGTTCGCCTATCCCACTCAGAGGTGATTCTCGTATCTTATTACGCTCGACCGAGCAGTGGTCATGCCAGTCGAATTCGGTTAGGCTGGCTTTCACATCTCCGCCGCAACTTCCCAGGAGTCCCGATTCTGGTGTGTGGAGACTTTAATGCCCCGCATGGATCCTGGGGCTACCCGAGGAACAGCTCTAGAGGTCAGCTGGTTGAAGACACATTTAGGGGGGCGAACTTTCAACTCCTAAATGATGTTCTCAGCCCCACTCGTCGGCAAACACACCCTCGCACACCGTCTTATTCTCCGGACCTGACTTGGTGGCTTGGGCACGGTGCGCCCTCATGGCACTTGGAGCTCGACTGCTGGGCGAGTGATCACCATCCCATTTATATTAGGCTTGCTGCAGGACCGGTGCCGCGACTTCGTCGACGCTGCCGGGTCATCGATTGGGATGAGTTCAGATCACAGCTCTCCCCCCTCGAACAAGAGACTGATGACCCAATTTCTATCTTACAAAGCGCACTGCACGCATCAACGCACATCTCTTGGGTAGATGAAGCCCGACCTACGCCTGACCTTCATCTGCTCCGATTGTGGGCCGCCCGCCGTCGCGCGGAACTGACTGCGGCCCGCCAACCGTCATCTGAGAGTGCCAAGATCCACCTTAATCACCTGACAGCCCAAGCGCGAAGACATGAACGACGTCTTTCCAGGGCTCGCTGGATGGATTGGTGTGCTTCCCTCGGTCCCTCAACAAACACAGCCTCGATATGGCGCACGTTTCAGGCAATGGAACGAGGCCGCAAGCCACAGAACCCCTTGGACAATGCTTACCTAGCATCGGGTCTCTCCTTGCAAGAATTTGCGGATGAGGCAATGAAGGCTTTTTTCCCCAATTATGACACGCCTCCTCCTTCCTTTGGGGAACCTTCACCCCTTCCCCCTGAGGCAGGCCGACCCCTTACCATGGAAGAGGCAGCTGGTCTTGTTTCCCCCTTCACCATGGCGGAATTATTGGCAGCCATCGACTCAGCAGGAACACATAAGGCACCGGGCCCCGATGGCATACAGTACGAAGTGTATAAGAACTGCACAGAGAAGTATCTCCAGGTCATACTGACCACTATAAACGAAGCTTGGGCCTCTGGATGCGTACCCACTTTCTGGAAGCACGCAGAAATCATAGGCGTCCCGAAAGCAGGAAAACCACCGGATAGACTCAGCAATCTACGGCCGATTGCTCTGACATGTACCTTATGCAAGCTGGCTGAGCGTATGCTAGCATCAAGGCTCACATGGTGGCTTGAGGGCATGGGTTGGTACCATCCCTCTCAGATCGGCTTTCGGCCCCACATCGGCGCAGAGGACGGCCTTGAAGCGTTCTCTACTTCCGTACTCATAGGAGGACGCTCTTGTCGTATTCGTTCTGTTCTTGCCCTAGATGTGAAGAAAGCGTACGACAATGTGAGCCATCAAGCAATCCTACAGATACTGCGTTGGCTTGGGTGCCCGGCGCCTGTGGTGTCCTTTATAGAGTCGTTTTTAACACACCGCACATTTTCAATTAGAGTCTCAGGACAGGCGGTTGGCTCCTTTTCAACATGCCGCGGGGTACCACAAGGATCGGTCCTGGCACCCATACTGTTCAACCTTGCCCTTCTCCCGCTCGCTTGGACAGTAGGGGCATTGAAAGATCTAAAATGCCTCATCTATGCAGATGATATCACGCTCTGGTCGACACTTCCAGACATTGCGGATCAAGAACACGCTCTTCAGAGTACTTTAATTATGGTTGACACGTGGTGCAAACGCGTGAGACTCATGCTATCCCGAGATAAGACAGTGTTACTTATCGTCGCCAATCGAAGGGCTCGACAAAAACTGCAAAACCGACCCATTTTACTAAATCTTGATGGCGAGCCAGTGACGAAAGTTACTTGTCACCGCATCCTTGGCCTGGACGTTGCGGCCTCCGGCTCAGCTACGCCATGGCTCCGGGAAGCTCGCCGGCGCGCCCTTCAACTGCTACATCTAGTTCGCCGGATTTCCATGAAATCGGGAGGAGCTCGCACAGAGATGGCTCGGCTTCTCGTACGTGCAATCCTGCAGCCACGTATCACGTACCAGGCTCAGTTTCAGTACATGACAAGGGCGGAATGGGATCGTCTAGAGGCCATCAATAAAGAAGCCATGAGGACTATTACCTGCCTTCCTCGCTTAACGCGCATCTCCACACTACAGGAAGAAGCTGGCCTTAACACGATAGATGAGTTGGTTCACCAGCGGCGACAGGCACGATCTCTTAAAGCGCAGGTGTACACATCTGTGGCTGCTTTAAGGTGGTATATGGGCCTCCAAACTAACACGCCGCCAGATCCCTCTCCAGAACCCGCTCCTTGGACCCGAATATTAATTACTGACTGCAAGCCTCTGGGTCGGTCAAGCCGTGTTGCGCCGCAACTCTCATCCAGTGCTGGCCAAGATACGTTTTACGTCGACGCCAGTATTTCAGGAAGCCTTATTACCACAGCCGTCGTAAACCCAGCCATGCAGTTTTGTCAAACCTGCCATTACTACGCCCCTCAGAGGCCCCCGTCAACACTTGCTGAGCTCAAGGCGATTTTCGACGCCTTGACGACTATAGAGTTGCTGAGGCCAGACCAATCGCAACCTGTCAACATCTTTACAGATTCAATGCAAGCAGTCCGAGACCTCCGGAAAGTACTTCATCAAGTGCCCATGTCTCAAACCATCCACGCGAAGGCTGCGGCCCTAAGTTTCAGAGTGAAGATTACTTGGGCCCAGAGGACATCGACCCCTGGACAGCAACAGGCGGATGCGGCGACCCGTATACCTCCAACGACGCATCCACTGCCCTTATTTCCAGTTGACGCAATGTCAAAGCTGGCCACCGACAAAGAAGACCTTCGGCGCTCCACACGCGCACTTATTCCACCGTGTGGATCAAACCTCCCTGGTGGGCTCACCCGCCGTGAGGAGGTGGCGCTACGAAGGATTCGCGTCGGGGCTGCTCTTACACCAGCTGTCACCCACACCTGGCCCCCGGATCGACGGGCTCCGTTTGGCCGGACATGCCCATTTTGCACCACGTCGGCATCGACCGCAGACATTCACCATCTTCTGTGGACTTGCCGTGGCCACCAACGTTCCCGACAGCAAGTACTACATAGTGTGGGACTCAACCCAGGCCGACCTCCCGACTACAGACGCTGGCTCTTTGGGCCGCATCACCAGAGCCTTTTAGACTTTCTTAGTGAAAACTTCCTGTTTATGTACATTTAAACACACTCGCCTCCACCGTTTTATGCTGCAGAGCAAACTTTCGCAATTAAAAAAAAAAAAAAGAAACAGCATCCGGCGCCAGGTTTCGAGCCGAGGACTTTGCGGGCCGCAGCCCGACGCTCTACCGAATAAGCCACGGACGCGACGCTGATATCAGTGTCAGTAACGCGCCTTATATCTTTAACGCATTCAAACTACGTCGTCAGCGGCGTGCGTTGGCGACTCAGCGGCGTTACAGCTGCTTGATAACTGCGTGGTGTATACGTGATACTACAAACCCGATGGAAGAGATGGAAGAGAAGGCGGCGAGGCGGTGGGCTGCGGGGGCCGAGCGCAAGCGCCGGAAGCGGGCCGACAACCGTGCATTCGCACTTTCACATTCTCCCCCTCGGGGAAATGCGGGGGAATTTTTCGAAAACTGTGCATTTTTTTAAATATAGTCCTCATTCACGGTAACGCACGCGATCTGCCGAGCTTTCAATTTTCAACCCCGTAGAAAAGTAAGAATCGTCGAGAGCAGCGACACACGAGTTGCCAGCGGTTGTGGCATCTTTATTGGACAAACATTTCCCCCCCCCCCTAAACCATGTTTTCAAGTTGGCGAAACAAGAATGAAAAATGAATGGGGGTGAATCCTCATAATGTCAGGAGAGAGCCCGAGACGTAAGGTGATTGCCAAAACCTTCTAATTTTGCAACTGCGATGGTTGATTTGAATGGTGGTGTGTTCTGTTGGTAAATGGGCGTTTTTTCCGTGCCAGCTGGGGGCGTTTTTATCTCTCTTTCAAACACTGCATAGAATTGCGTAATAGTTGTCTATTATGTTCCTATGCTCGCAATTCTGCATAACATCGATAACAATTAATTCCCTGCCATCCCACACCAAACAGTGGGCATCGCCTTTTCATCCCATACAAAAATCACTGCTTCCTTCGAAGCGTTTTCAACTGGTGCTATACTGCACTGAACGCTGCTTCGATACGGAGGTGAAGTTCTGAATTATTATTTTGTTGTGGCTCATGAATAAACGCAATAATACGGGCGGAGTGCAATTAGGTAGTGCCATACACTGCATGAAAGGGTCATTTCGCGTACGCTTATGGGCCACCGTCAACAATAGCCGCAACCATTACGCAGGCAACTTTATCGTCTGCAATCATTCCTTAGAAATTTCATACCCTCTTTAAGTCCCATTGTTTATGTTGACGGCAATCTCGCGCACTGTGTTTCGGTAGCCGTAAATAACAATTTGATTTATTTTAACTTTTTGTCCAAAGTGGAGCCCTCTAAAGTGTTTTATGTCCTGCTAGGTTTGTATTTATTCATCCAAAAATGTTGTCTCGCTCTGACACACAATTTCCGTGAGCGTCGTGGAACTCGGCTTGTATTTGCTTAGCAAGCAATTTATTTAGCAGTGCACACATTTCGTGACTAGTGCGGACGTGCTCGCTTAATAGGTATGTATTATGAGAAACAGCAACAAGCGAACATTTATTGAAAGGGACTGCTCAAGGCCGCATGGGGAAAAACCATGAGAAGAAAAAAGCATGCTTATCGATAATATTTTTCTGAGATATATCAAAGAGTAACTCATAGCACCCACCACAACAAAGATTGTGGCGCAATCTCAAGGAAATTTACAAATTATCAAGACACCCTCGTATTTGCACAGCATACAACGACCTGTAACCACTCAATAAATTGTCTCCTACTTGAGCATGTCTAGAGAGTTTTAAGATCCTGCTTCTGTCGTCTAGGGTACAAACCCTGCAAAGGACGGAATACTCTACAAATCGTTGTGAATTAATCTTAGTACAAACAGCAATAGACCGACGAACACAGACATAATTTTTCGGTATGAAGTATTGTGACTTTCAACAACGTGTGTCTGGTACATGCTAGGTTGATTTATTTCGTCTATGAATTGCTTGTTTTTTTTTCAGTTCGCACTCTCACTCAAAGCTTCGGCACACAGCCGCGAACTAAAAGTGCAGGTAACGATGCACGACGCACGCTGCTGTAAATATTCGCGTGCAGCAACTTCTACAAAACGAGATCTGCTTCGGTAGACTTCTTGAGCAGCAGTGTACGCCGAAGGTCTTTACCACAACTTTTCTTTTGTGACTACACGGCGCTTGCTGCATTTCTGGCGACTAGCGTGGAGTGTGGAACTTCAAACACGTGGCAGCACTAATGGATAAGGAATTTGACAGAGGGCCACGACACGGTGCGCTAGCTTTCAACTTATAAATATATTTTCTTGAGAAGAGCGTATTCGAGGAACAGTCACCACGATCTTAGCAGACATGAGAACGTGCTACGGCTTCCAAAGCCATCCCTCTTGGAGGCGCTGCTGACATACGTAGCACTGGCTTCCCTAATCGTTCCACCTTCGTTGATTTTATACAGTTTTATTTCTATGGCGAACCAAAGTAGAGCGCTGAGCTAATAATGGCACGCAGCCGCCATCTTGGCAATAGGCCGTTTGGTGCACATTTCTCGCGCTATTTACACTTCGTGTTCGGGTAGCCGGCCGTCTGTTCGTTTCACCTATGTAGCGCTCGCGAAATAGCAGAGAAATTCTTACAAGTTTTGGTTATTCTTGAAACATTCATGCATTGGTTTGAGAACGACTTGCGAAGAAGATTCGTCGTTTATCAAGGTGCGTTGTGCTAATCTATAGCAAACAGCATAACGTTGAAGTTTATGTTATCAAATGTTTATTTAGAGAATGCGCTGTTTCAACTGCAACCTTAACTTTCTGTGGATGCACCTTCGTCTTTGTATTTTCAGTGCACAACTCCTTGAACACGCTTTCAGTTACACATACAAGAACAGTATTTATAAACTACTCCGGAAGTAAACGCTCAAACTGTTTGGTTATACCAGACAGAACATAAGGGTGGCATTTTTTTCTTAACAGTAAATATCATGGGCTACTTACTAAAACCTCTGCTAGTTTGAGATACGATGGGTTGCATGGTTTCACAAAGCCTTATTAAGTTTCTGGTGTATCGGCTGTACATGAGTCAATCACACCATGATGTTCGTCGGACTATCTTTAAAACCATTCCTCTTAACAACAGTTTCACGTGCTACCTACATATACTAGTTGCAATCTATCGTTGTGTGTGGGGCCTCTTTGTTCAAGGCGTGCCGGTTCCACAGCCAAGATGTTCACTGCTCCGCAGCCTTGCCATGACTACTGGCTGCATTTGTCGCATCAGCATTTTTTTCCTCCATGATTAACTTTGCCGTGCTCTGATTCAGTGCGGCTCCCTTATTCTCGTACCCAGTGGTTGCCCGTGACTATTGCGTTTGTTCGCGCTCGTAAACACAGACACAAAGCATGCCTCCCGTTCTTGCCGCTTTCCGTGTCTAGCCAACATGAACGCATTTTTCCCGAGTGTTGTAGCAGCTTACTTGTTTCCGTTCTGCAGGTCAGAGGCACAATGGCGGCGGAAGGAAGACGTTCAAAAAAGTTAATAAAAGAAGGTAGTCCCACGAGCACAAGGGCACGAGCCCAGCTAGTTTCTCGGCTACCATTCAGGGAGAGCCAGAAGTGCGCTCGCGAGAGGTAGCTTCGGAGCAACGCTCTCACGACAGCTGTGATATGCCATTAAGCTTGGGTACGTTTGCCACAAACAAATACGATTTGTAGTTGTGTGTAATTTTCGTAGCTTTGGTTTGTGTAGTGAAAATGCATTCAGATTGGCCCGGCCTCACTTATGCCGGCTAGCGTGCGCCAGAATGCATGCCACCCGGCCGCTTTTTGTTAACGGCACAAAAGACACGCAATGAGCTGTTGAGTGTCAATACTTGGCGCATGGTGAAGTTGAAGCTTTATGCGTCTACAAATTGCTTATAAGGAGCCTGAATGTGTTTTTAAGTTACAAACTTCAACAGCACGAACACGCACAGCATTCCGTACTTATGCCGGGTTCGCATTCACCGATTATGCACGACGGGGCTTTTCCCGTAGCCTCGTCTTGTATTTTGTATTTAATATCCGGGAACGTCACTGACAGCGGGAGGTTTGAGCTCCAGGTTCCTGTATATTCAAATTATCCTAAGTAAAAAGACACTTGCAAGTCCGATTGCGTAACGTCCTTGTAGCATTTCTAAGCCGATTTGTGGAACGCGGTTCTGGGAACCGTAGTCATGAAAACAAATGTTCACTGGGCACGGCGGCAATGTTCATTGGGCACGGCGGCTGTACCAGCATGCGGACCGTCTGTAATCCGTTCTTGTTCATTGTACAGATTATCACCCTACTACCGCCAGTTCGTGCCGGGTGCTCAGGAAGCTGTGGAACGACGCCTGCTGCGAATGACTGTGGTTCTTCGGTTTGGCATGCGCCTGAACTGCGAGCATCGTCGTCCTGGGAAAGCCTGACTATGCGCCATGGATCACTGGCAGATGGCGGCACCAGCACCATTCAGCGCGGCTATAAGTTCGCGCCCAGCGGTCATCTCGACCATAGGGCACGGCGGCTGTACCAGCATGCGGACCGTCTGTAATCCGTTCTTGTTCATTGTACAGGTAAGAAAGCAGTATGGAAAATGTGTTCGCTCTGATGATCCTTTTTTGCTGGTGCTGCCGTGCCCATGGCTCAGTTGTTTGTTGTGCCGCGCAGAAACTGTACTACGGAAGTTATTGTTACTGTGTGGTGATATTGAGACGAACCCAGGCCCGGATCTGGAACAGATTGCCAAAATGTTAACAGACATAGCGGTTGATGTCAAAGACATTAAAGAAAAGCGACTATCAGATATTGAGAAGAAGCTTGATGCCCTATCTGGGCTTGAAAGGAAGGTAAATGCCTGTCAGGAGCAGCTGTCCTCGTTGGAAAAAACAATAAGTGTTCTAGAAACTAAAATCGATCAACTGGAGAACCATAGTCGCCGGTCGAATCTAATTGTTTATGGTCTTCCCGAGGCAGCAAACAGCGAAACACTTGGGAAAACAGCGAAACACTTGAAAGTGCCGTTAACAAAGACATTCTAAATGATATCATGGAACTTGAACCTGTCAGTATCGAGCGTATTCATCGTATAGGTAGACCTGAAACTGGAAACGTTAGGCCAGTCATTTTCAAATTGCTTGATTGGCGAGACAAAGCTAGAATACTTAAAAACGGGACCAAACTTAAAATTACTGAGCTAGCTATCGGGGAAGACTTTTCTCAGAAGATACGAGATGTTAGAAGAAAGCTTTGGGCAAGTGCGAAAGCTAACCGAGATAACAATGAGAAAGTAAACTTGGCATTTGACAAGCTGTATATCGATAACCAAGCGTATGTCTGGGACAGTGATAAAGGCGAAAGAATTCCGGTAAAAAAAAACGACGGAAGCAAAACCCGCCCGATCACCAGACGGTATGCCCAATCACTGAATCAAACGTAAGAAAACAACTCGCACTTTCTTCAAAAAATAATTCAACGAAAAGTAAGCTTTTCGTTACCGGTCAACAGGGCGTTAAACAAAAATGCCTTCGCTTGGTTAACGTAAATGCCCGAAGCGTCAGTAACAAAACTGAACTAATGGAAATTGCTTTACTTCAATACGATCCACATGTAACAGTTGTGTCTGAGACATGGTTGCTCCCCGAAATAGCTGATGATGATGTATTTCCACCCTCGTATAAGGTGTTTAGGAAAGACAGAACTACAAGGGGAGGTGGAATAGCCATCCTTGTGAAAGAAACACTGCAGGCCTCATTAATTGGTTACATTGACGACTTAGAATGTGTATGCATTAGACTGTCTTGTTGGAGCCACACTTTTATCTTGTACGCACTTTACAGACCCCCAGAGGCTACGTTTGAATCCATGAAAAAGTTAGCTGAACATATGTCTCAATTTTGCAACAACAAAATTTTGTTAGCAGGTGATTTTAACCTACCTTCTGTTGACTGGGAGCGTTATACGACAGGGCCATTGTACAAAAAAGAGACTGAGATTGTGTTTAACATCATGCTAACCCATAACTTGATGCAAGTTGTGAGGGAGCCAACTCGTGTGCACGGATCCTCTAGTTCGATTTTGGATTTAGTATTTATAAGCCGTGAACTCGAGCTGCATACCTTTTCAGTAGAACAGGGCCTGTCCGATCATAAATTGGTTACCGTTTCTCTTCCTCTTAACAATTTTCCAAGTACTAAAAAATCTTCAGTGCGTACCTTTAAAGATTACTCGCGAGCAGATGACGTATCTGTAATAGAATACATGGAGTCGTGTTTTGCTGTCTTTGAGGTGGGCGATGTCGAGACAATGTGGAATCAATTTAAAGAAACGTGTCATCATTGTATCAATCGTTTTATACCGAATAAACATAAAAAAGTGCACAAAACAACCCCTTGGATAACGCGAGATATAATTCACTTAAAAAGAAAGATAAAACGGTTAAGACAGAAGCATGCGCAGTCTCGTACCCTCTCAGTCCTCAAAGACAGCCTTGCGCGGGCTGTACGCTCATCCAGAGATCGCTATTTTAGGACGCTGCTGCCCAACTTCATAAAAACTGACCCGACTAAATTCTGGAACTACATTGGTGACAGAAAGAAACCTCTGACCGAAATGGCAATTGATAGCGTGATTGTAACTGACCAAAAAAAGATTGCTGATCATTTTAATGCTTATTTTCAAAGTGTGTTTTCTGGCTCTAGTGTTTATGTTCCAAACGGTAAAGTGTTCGACCCATGCGAAGCGTCCTTCGTGTCTTATTCTGGTGTTTTTTCGATGCTTTTGAATCTTAATCCCAAAAAGTCGTGTGGGCCTGATAATCTCCCAAATGTGTTCCTAAGAAGATATGCCGAGCATGTCGTTAAATTCCTGCATGAAATCTTCCGTGTTTCATTGTTGTCATCAAAGCTACCATGTGACTGGGAAGCCGCACGCGTAAGTCCTGTATTCAAGAAAGGTGATCGTTTGTCGCCTCAAAATTATCGACCCATATCCTTGACTTCACCTTGCTGCAAATTAGTAGAACACATAATTGCTACACAAATTGGAAATTTCTTGGCACAACATTCAATCCTGACCAATTTTCAGCACGGCTTTAGAAAGGGATATTCGACAGTGACACAACTGGTTACAATAATTCACTCATTTGCACAGTTATCTTCGTGATGTTCTTTTCCCCGGGGCTTCTCCTCCAAGCCGCAGTAGCGCTGAGGATCTCACCCCGGGTATCCTCAACCGACAAACTCAGCCTCCGATACAAACTGTACATTTATTTACAGCCCGGCGGGCGATTAAAAAACAGTACTCGCGCGGAGCCCCAAGACGACGGGCCGAGCTCTCCTGCGCCCGGGCCGCGTCTCTCTTGTCTTCATCCCCTCGTCTTGTCGCTGGGGCCGGGGAAGGGGGAAGAGCGAGTCCTTCGTGGGGGTCCAACCCCATGTGCTGGCCATTAGCGCATCCGGTGTGAGCAGGCGCGACCTTCCACGGAATGCACGGCGTTTCAAGGCGGCGCGCGACACGTGCGTTTCATTTGTCCGCTGCTCGTCCCACGGCCCGCGCCAGTTCGTGCGTCGAAGCGCCCGACATGCACTTAACCTGGATAACAATAGGCAAACTGACATAATATTTTTGGATTTCAGTAAGGCATTCGACAGGGTTCCTCACGACTAATTGATCTTAAAACTTTAGGGTATTGGCCTTCCCGAAATTCTTGCAAACTGGATTGCAGAATATCACAAATAACCGTAAACAGTTTGTTGCTATTAATGACCACCGTTCGCAGTCTCTTCCGGTCACATCCGGTGTACCCCAAGGAAGCGTCCTGGGGCCATTGCTTTTTCTTTTATACATAAATGATATAGTAATTGTCATCACCCCTTCGGTACAAATTAGATTATTTGCAGACGATTGTGTTTTGTTCCGGGTTATTAACTCTCTCGATGATCAAAATGAACTTAACTCAAACCTTCATAATATTCATCAGTGGTGCAATGAGTGGGGAATGATCCTTAATGCAGAAAAGAGTGTCTGCATGTATTTGACACGTAAGAAAGTTCCACTAAATAATATGTACCAGCTTGGGTCTTCAACTCTGAGAGAGGTTACAAGCTACAAATACTTGGGCCTAACTATAACTAATAATTTATCTTGGAATTTGCATGTAGACAACATATGTTCAGCTGCCTTTCGGAAACTTGGTTTCTTAAGACATAAACTGCGTACCTGTCCTGCTAATGTAAAGCTTCTTAGTTATTATTCTTTTATACGACCTAAACTGGAATACGCCAGCGTTGTATGGGACCCTTACACTAAGCTTAATATTAACAAACTTGAGCGAGTTCAAAGGAAAGCTGTTCGGTTTATATATTCAAAATACTTACCGTCGGATTCACCTTCCGCGCTGATGTCTGCAAATGACATTCAGACCCTTGAATCCCGCAGACGCGAACAACGGCTGGATTTCCTTCAATTATTACTTAATGGTAAACTCGCCATCGATTCATCGCCTTACTTATCTTTTCTATCAACAAGGAACACACGACATTATCATCCCCATTTGCTAACCCCATTTTTTGCTTGAACCGATGCCTTTATGTATTCTTTTTTTCCGCGAACAGTGTCGGACTGGAACAAGTTATGTGAACCTCATTTATTGTAACATATGTATAATGAAGTGTATTGTTTTTGTTTGGCGTGTGTTACTACTTGTCAAAGCGTAATGTAGTGTTGTAGAACCAGGTGTGTTGTTGCAACGCATAGCGAAGTGTATTGTGGTGTATAGAACGAAACGCATTGTTCATACATAACGAAGTGTATTGTAGCATGTAAACCAAAGTTTCATTTTCGTATGACGTATGTCATTACTTTTGTGGTATGCGTGACGTGCCCTTCCTGCTTGGACCCCTTAGGGTCCGCAGTATGTATTAAATAAATAAATAAATAAATAAATAAATAAATAAATAAATAAATAAATAAATAAATAAATAAAAAAATAAATAAATAAATAAATGTAAACAAGGAGCCTGATCAGGGTCTTTATTTGCCTACAATAACCAGAAATTAATTTTTCAGAAAAAAATGCATGCTTTTCAAAGCACAGACTCGCGCAGTATTTCTTGAGACTAGAAACGCTCTTTCTTGATGAAATTTCGCAATTGACTGCTGATAAAAGGACAACATTTTAACCTCTGTTTTTGGCTGCCAAATAGCTAAATCGCCCCTACCGTTGCTCTATACAGATCGGTAAGGTCACTACAAACGTGTCGGTACCAGCCAAGACCACGCCCGGTCTACCATTTGCCAAAATCGCCACAGAAGCCTCAGCCACGCTGATGGCTGCGGCTAGGCCTATCACCACCTAGCTGGGCTGCCGTCACCTCCGCGCCAGGGTTCCGGACGTCGACTCGCCAACCACTCTCCACCATGCAAGTAGAGCAGCATTCAGCCGCTCGAGCAACCACCACAAGTGCAGCGCCCGAAGACACAATGGATTTCGACAAGCTAAGTGGCAGAACACTGCCCCGAGACGACCCGTGGCAACAAATACTACGAAAACGGCATGACCTGGAACACCGCAAGCAGCCGTCGACAAGTAAGCAGCCATTTACATCAGGCAACGGAGCCAGCTCCCCGACTTCCCGAGACTGACTATAAAGTCATATTTTGCCCAAGCTCGGGACTCCGAATCTTTGAATGGCATGATCGACAAATCACCCAAAGCATCCAATGCGCAAGTCGCATTCCTTAGCATATCTTCTTCGCGCAAGGGACGATCCAACCTCAAGCTGCCCAAAATCTTATCGTTACCAGTACGCCAGACGAGGCCTGCGTCGACGCTCTGCGAAACATCACCACACGACAGCTTGGCGCCGCAACGTACGAAGTAGTGCCGTATCTAAAAAACATCCCGGGAACTATTCGCGGCGTAATTCACGGCATCGATCAAGACAGTATGCAAGACCAACTGCACACTATTATCGCTACCACGGGGCCACGTATCATCAGCGCCCACATGCTGGGAGCCTCAAGCTCGGTAGTCATGTCCTTTGAAGGTCTGCACGCGTCCCATTCTACGTTAAGGCGTACGGAATTATCACGCGATGCCGCCCTTACCGGCAAACCATCTAATGATGCTCCGTGTGTGGGCAACTCGGACACCGTCAAGATGTGTGTCCTAATCCTGACTCACCAGTCTGCGCGCAGTGTCATGTGAAGAATCCTGCCGCCGACCACGAGTGCGTGCCGACGTGTAAACTCTGCGGCCTTGACCACCCGACAGCGAGCCGAGACTGCCGCAAGAAGCTGCGGCCACCACCGCCTCCCATCCGGGTCCGGAAATGAGACCTCACATCGCACGCAAGAACTGGCTATTCTTCGACCCACCAGCAGCGGCAAGCCCCAAGGACTGCACAACCGCTGCGCCCGGTCTCCCCGCACGTGAGCTGGTCGGCAGTGGCCGCTGTACCACCCACTGCTTCAGATCAATTCCCTACCCTCCCTGCATGTACGAAGTTCCCACCCAATCCTCTCACTGACCCCCAATATTCTGAAGTACAACAGGAAAATGCCCAACTCCGTGAGAAACTCGCCGACAACACTAAGAAATTCGCGCCTCTCGAAAAGCACATAGCTCAGCTACGTGCACAAATTCAACCGTCAACACAAACGCCCCAAGAAATCATAACCAACCTGCCTGTCCAACAACTGAAAGCGCCCCCATTCCAGCTGTCGTTTCACCTCTAGAAGCTATACCAACCAATCCAACATCTGAAAGCGCCCCCATTCCAGCTGTCGTTTCACCCCTAGAAGCCATACCAACCAATCCAACATCTGAAAGCGCCCCCATTCCAGCTGTCGTTTCACCCATGATTGAGGACCTCAGACGCTACATTCATGGACTTCTTTCGGACTTGAACACGAAAGTTGCCGCCCTAAAAATTACCCAGAGGAAAAAACGGAAGAAACCCAAAGAAGGCTCTCGTTCACATCCCACCGGGAGAACAGTACCACTCAAAGATGATGGCGACGCCCCTTCCTCGCCGCCTAAAGGCGCCACCCCACCTACCACCCTCGTATGGCAATGGAATTGTCGCTCATACCGTAGCAAGAATTCATCACTCCTTCAATTCACTCAGCAACACCGACCCGATATCATCGCTCTACAAGAAACAGACACCACCAATGTCACCCTCAGAGATACACTACATACACTACAGATACCCTTGCCCGCACCGCCATTCTCGTCCGTACCGATCAAACGGCCCAACACACCCTCCCCACCAGCATCAATTACACCTTCGTGGAGGTCATCCCCGAAAAAAGACGCACTCAAGTCTATTCGTCCTAAACATCTACAGCCCACCCACTGCTCTCCTGTCAGAAATTGACAAGCTCTTCCGAGAAGTGAAACTCCGCACTAAGGGACATAAATTCTGAATACTATGGGATTTTAATGCCCATCACATGATGTGGGGCTACCATCGCAACGATCGGGAAGGCATTCGACTGCATGACGCAATTCAGCAACATCGTCTTCATCTATGCAACAACCCAGACACACCCACACGCATTGGAAACAGCGTCTCCCGAGATACTTCACCCGATCTAACCCTAACTTATAACGTCAAGAATGACGAATGGACCTGCCTAGACGAAACAATGGGAAGCGACCATCACATTATAGAACTTCGAATCACTCATCACAAAAACGCCAAGCAAAGAATTGGGACAGCCAGACTTACTGATTGGAAGGCCTTCAGAGAAGACTCGCCTACTGAGCCAATACAAAATATTGAGGATTGGGCCGCTGAGATTATCACATTCGCAAAGCACACAAAAGATCTTCCTCTCACCGAAGACAATCACCTCAAACACTTATGGGACGCCAGAAACGGCCTTCTCAAGAGGTGGAAAAGGCGCAAGACCAACCGGAAGCTACGCACTCGTAGAGCCTTGCTCACACAAGAAGCAGAACAATATGCTCGACAACTAAGCCAGAAAAATTGGAACCAATTCTTCAATACGCTCCAGGGAACCCTCGGCACCCGAAGAACTTGGCACCTTCTCCGTTCCTTTATGGGCTCCGAAAAATCAAAAGCCACGGCTGCGCACAACCTTAAAAAATTAATCCATAACCACCCCAGAACAGATAAAGACCTACTGAAAGAGCTGCAGAAATCATTCAAAGCTCAGCCCACGACACAGGCACTGCCGCCGCTGCAGTACACTGGTCAACCGAACCCAGAACTGGATACGCCTTTCACCATTCAAGAAATTGAAGCCGCGATACACGGCCTAACAAGGAACACCACTCCTGGACAGGATAAGATCCCCAACAAACTTCGGCGCAATCTGGACCCCATCGCCCTCGAAAATCTGCTCACATATATGAATGAACACTGGACGAAAGGAACTCTCCCGCCACAGTGAAAGCGTGCCAATATCATGCTAATGCCCAAGCCCGGAAAGCCCCTCACACTCAAAAACCTCCGTCCCATTTCTTTTACGTCGTGCGTGGGCAAACTTCTCGAGCATATGGTTCACAATCGTCTCGCCAATTACATAGAGGACAATAACTACTTTCCAACCACCATGTATAGATTTTGGCCCCATCTCTCCACCCAAGACATCCTGCTACACCTTAAAGAAGACATACTAATGAAACTCTCAAAACCACAAATATTCCATTGTCGCACTTTATATAAAAGGGGCATTCGACACTGTCACACACGAAGCCATCCTACAAGGGCTAGCTACTGCCAACTGCGGGCCCAGACTTTACAACTACGTCGCGGCATTTCTTACCAACCGAACCGCCACTGTGCGCATCGGCCATCTGCAATCTGACTCTTTTCCAGCAATTCCCAAAGGAGCACCTCAAGGCTCGGTTATTTCACCCCTACTCTTTAACCTTGCCATGCAGGACATCCCACCCTTGCTCCAAGATATTCCGCATCTCTGACACGTTTTCTACGCGGGCGACCTCACGCTATGGACACACACTGGATCAATCGGAGATCAGGAAGAGGCACTTCAAATGGCAATTGACACCGCCCAAAGATATCTCCAAACCAGAGGACTGGAGTGCGCCCCCGAAAAGTCCGGTTTACTTGCGCTCAGCAAGAGAACTACCCGCAAGACCGCGCACAAAATACCAGAACCAGAATTATTTATAAATAATCACCCTGTCCCTAATGTCTCTTACCTTAGGATATTGGGCCTCATAATACCTAGAGACGGATCTGGCTTGCAAGCCATACCACATTTACAGCGCACAGTTACCCAGTTCATGCACATCACCCGCCGCGTCTCCAACCGTCGCTTCGGACTTCGCGAACACGACAACCTACGCAATTTCCAAGCCATTCTTATCAGCTGGATAGCGTACGGCACGCCATACCTGGCCCTCAGACCACAAGAAATACGGAAACTCGACGCCACCATACGCCAGGCCTCTAAGACCGCTATGGGGCTCCCAATCAGCACGGCAAACAAGAAACTTGTGCAGCCAGGGGTCCACAACACCTGGGAAGAAATACAAGAGGCCCACCACGAATCTCAGATACGCCGACTACAGATCACGCCCACAGGAAGAGAGACACTTCTCCATCTACACTACAACGTCCCACCACGACAAGATCAGAAGATTCGAATCCCAGCAGAGATTCGGCAACACATCCACGTAGCCCCTCTACCCGGAAACATGCACCCGGTTTTCAACAAACAACGGCGCACAGCACGAGCTCGATTAATTCATAAGGACAATCACCATCTATCATGCACTCGATACACAGATGCATCGCCCTACCCTCATCAGAAAGCGCATGCAGCCTGTGTCGTTAACACGCAAGGCACACAACTGGCAGCAGCGACCGTTCTCACCACTTCCATCGAGACTGCTGAGGAGTGTGCCATCGCTCTTGCTGCAACAACAAACGAGGAATTTCTTAGTGTTATAACTGACTCACAGACTGCCTGCAGAAACTTTTTAAATGGCCGCATATCTCAACCCGCACTGTACCTTCTTCGTCAAGTAAGAAGACTACCAGAAATTAATATCATCTGGTCACCCGGCCACCAGTCCCTCCAAGGGAACGAGGCGGCACACGCCGCTGCCCGTGCTCATACACACCGGGCCGTTACCTCAGAGGGAGAAACCAACGACCGAACTGCTTCAAAGCCAGCACCGCTCCACACGTACACCGAAATCTTAGCTCACTACAAAAACGACCACCGTCGCTTCCCGCCACCTCATTCACAATTAACGCGCGATGAAGAAACCACTTTCCGGCGCCTACATGCAAATTCGTATCCCCATAACACCCTACTAAACGCTAACCCCACCCAATACCCTGCCACCTGTAACTTCTGCCCTGTTTCTGGTACCCTATACCACGTGGTATGGGAGTGCCAACGGACCCCCACTCTAACCCCAAATCCCAACCCTACCTATGAGCAGTGGGGGGAGCAGCTGACCAGCTCCGAGCTCTCGGACCAGCGCCGACTGGTGGAACGGGCCCGGACGGCCAGCCAGCTCCAAGGCATCTTGTAATAAGGATGCATCCTTCCCGAGACGACTTGCAGATCCCGCCACCACTGCCTCCAGTCGATGACGAAGGAGCTGGTATAAATCATGGAAGTTTTAACGCCCCACGCTTACGACGTGGCGCTATAGACCGATGGTCCCACCACAGAATACCACACAGTCAAGGCGTGCCTCCAGGAGGCTCTGGGAGCAGTTGCAGTCTTCCTCGAGAGCCGTGGCCTGCAGCTCTCGGAGGCCAAAACGCAGGCCCTTATGCTACACCCGGGAGGATGCAAGGCTCGACGGGCAACACCGCCCATCACACTCAACGGACGGCCTCTTCCCTGGCGGCTGACAGGGAAATACCTGGGGCTGCTCATTGACTGCCAGCTCACATGGTGGCCAGCTGTCAAGGCCCTCCGGGCGCGCCAAGTGGTTCGGCAGCTTCTGGCTCAAAGCAATGGCTGCTCACACTAAGTGGCGCAGCGCGTGTTCCACGGCATGGCTTCCGCGGCTGTGCTGTACGTGCCCCCCCTCGCCTACCTGTGTACTCGACGCTTGCAGGAGCTGGAGATGGACCAGTGCCGCGCCATCCGCCTCTACCTGGCCTCCCCTCCACTTCCCCGGTGGCGGGCACTTACACCGAGGTGGGAACCTGGCACATCGAGATGCGGGCCTTGCAAACGAAGCTGCGGCCCATCCAGCGACCGCTGACTGCACGCGACGGGGATGCCCTCCTCCAGATGTTCCGTAGCCGGCCCAACTCGCACATGGGCTGCTCACTATCCTCGAGGAGGGTATCGAGATGCCGAACCAACCCCGCCTGAAGCCCCCAACACCAGGCGCCGGGGAGGCCCTGCAGATCCCCACGACCCTCCGTAGGGTCCGCAACAAGCGGACCACACCGCCCCAGCCCATCCGCCACGAGGCGGCCGCCCTACTGCCTTGAGCGGCTACCTGCATCGCTTCGCGGACGGCTCCGTCAAGCACAGCACGTGCGATGGGGCCGCTGCATGTGTGGTGTCTAAACTGGGAGCAAGCCGGAGCTGCCGCCTGCCCTTCCCTACCTCCTCCACTCGGGCGGAGCTGGCAGGGCTGCACCTCACCGTCAACCTCCTCCTCGAGATGGGGCATCAAAGCCATCCCGGGGCGGTCATCCTCACTGACTCAAGGCCTGCCCTGCTGCGGCTGCACGCAACCGACCAGCCCACCAACAGCAGCGGCTACCTGGAGCACTCCCTTGCAGCCAAGCTGCACCCTTGGGGCCTCTCGAGGCTGCTACCTGTGGCTCCACAGGCTGGCGGGCCACAGTGTCATCTGGGGCAACGTGGACGCGGACAATCGAGCCATGAAGGCCTACCAGGAAAGCACCCCGGTTTCTCGGGACGTCAGCGCCTTCTACTAGCCCCGCACCACCCTGGCCCGCATGGTGCATACGATGCACCCCGACACTGGGGTTGTGAGTGACTTGGCTCCGCGACCGCTGCCTGCACGCATCAGCATGGACGCCCACTGCCTGCTGCACCGCATTCGGCTCGACTGCTGCAATTTGGCGAAGTGCCTGCACCGACGCACGCTCATGGACCTCCCTACATGTCTCGACTGTTCGGAACCAGAGACGCTGGAGCACCTACTCAGCTTATGTTCCCTCCACGCCGGGCCGAGAACACAGCTTTACCGAGCTCTCCGGCGTCAAGGCCTCCCCACGCCGGCACGGGGAGCTTCTGTTTTTTTTTCTGTTCCCGAAGGGGCCTGCGGCAACCCAACGGGAAGTCTTCGCCCATCTGCTCCCTTACCTGGAGACGACTGGCCTCACTCAGTGGCTGTAGCCCGGGCTGTAATGACTGGCGATGTGGCCGGACTGAAAGCACTATCTCTTATTCCTTATCCACTCTCTACATCTTTCTCTCTCTCTCTCTCTCTCTCTCTCTCTCTCTACTTTATCCATTCACTCACCCTCTACTTCCCTTCCCCCACCCTGGATTGTATGCAGGTGAGCTTCCGCCGAGCTCAAAAAGTTCCCCGCATTTCCCCGAGGGAAAGAATGTGAAAGTGCGAATGCAGGAGTTGAATTTGCGCGGTTCGGTAATGTTCGCGAAAGAGAGATCACACACACACACACAACTACAAAGAAAGAAAGATGCATTTATTCACAGACACCTATTTGTGTTGTCGTTGTACTTGATTGCTAGAGCGGATCTCAGCTTTGAAATTTTGTGTCAGTACTCCTTTAAGCGGGTGCATTAGCCCTTCTCACGCCCGATTCCTGGCCAATCCCCCACGTAGGTATGTGCCATGCACAGACACCTATTTGTGTTGTCGTTGTACTTCATTGCTAGAGCGGATCTCAGCTTTGAAATTTCGTGTCAGTACTCCTTTATGCGGGTGCATTAGCCCTTCTCACGCCCGATTCCTGGCCAATCCCCCCCGTGGGTATGTGCCATGTCAGCGGCCAGGCAGCGCGCGCCCATCTCCCCCCGTTGCCAAGGAAGACGAGGAGATTCCTGGCCAATCCCCCACGTGGGTATGTGCCATGTCAGCGGCCAGGCAGCGCGCGCCCATCTCCCCCCGTTGCCAAGGAAGACGAGGAGCGCGCGCACCCGCAGCTGTTGCTATGTGGACGGACGGCGGTCACCGGAATTCAGGGTCGCTTATAAAGTGCATTCGCACTTATAATATCCCCAGTCCACTTCGTTTCCTTTTCTTTTCCCACAAACCACAACAACAACCCATGGCCCCCTTGCACATGCCGTAAATAGACCGTTTACCGTTCATACCATAGCTTCGTTCATCTGTTCTGCCGCCAGGTAACATTTCCACCTAACAGCGTGAACGCTTTGGTAATTTCCACACGGGAAAACAAATTCAATCCTTCAACTGCTGACATTTTCGTGCCTTCTTTTTACTGCCTTCCCTGTGACAGCATTCTTCCTTGCTGCCCCGCTCCTAATTGCGCATTTATTCTGCTTTTCCATCTCGTCGCGAGTACTTGGCCATTCTCCTGACAAAGCCTCCTTCGGGGGCTTTGTCAGCAAAGGCTACATGTCAGCAAAAAGAGAAAAAAACTTTCGAATTCCGGTGATGTTGTTTTTAATCGGCTTTCATTTAAATTTTATAATGACAAAGATCGAATAAACCCTTTTTGTGATGTTCGAAGTGCAGAAAGTTTAAATTTCAGTTTTCCTTAAGAAATCAAAGCCCCATTTTTCTGAGTTCAATACACGCACAGTTAATGGTGAAAAAAGCTGGGAGAAGGTGCTAACTGCTGCCGAAAACTTCCTCACTACCCATTTTGGGAGTGGCTTTTACCCGCTGCCTCGACTAGATTCTTATTAGGGAAGGAAACCATTCGGTCGGGGAGGCGGTGGTGGGCCTACTGTCGTTGTGAATTAACCCTGCCAAGTGGCTCGTGGGAAATGAAAATCCACGTGTCCAATTTCTATAGCTCTGGTAAAAGGGGTCTTTGAAGCTGCACGTCATCTTTAAAACGGGTCCGGTTTGACGGTGAGAATACAAGAAGAATAAAAATTTTCTGACTGTCCTTTATGTCATTTATGGATACTGCTGCTGCATCTTTGAAGTCGTACAGTTTGTAAACACATACAAAACTTTGTGCAGAGTGAAATGATTGAAGAAAATCCAAACATTTTACACCAATAAAGCAAGACAAACTTGTAGGAAATTTAATGATCTGGGAAGAGGTAGCTTTCGATTAAAGAAATGAGTAGGGTCTCACAAAATGGTAACACCATTGGTCTGGGAAGAACTTTTGTTGGGATAAAAACAAGTACTTGGCCAAGGTAAAATATTTTTTTTGGACCGGCCATCTTACCTTTCTCCTATCAAGGCAAAAATGTGTAGAATAGCTCACACTTCGCCACAAAAACCATTGATGCGTTAACACTCACTCGATTCAGAATAAAGGTGTTGTGTTTCGAAGGACAATATCTATCTTGCGAAACTTGGATACTTTAAATAATGATAAGCGCTTGTTTAAATTCACTCATGAAAATTGTCACTGTTAAGGAATCTACAGCCGGTAGTATTTCAACGTCGTGTATTCAAAGGCAGCACCTGGGAATTTATTGCATCTGCAAGTGCATGCATGAAGCCGCATACCCTGTCACACCGACAATTTGTAGTTATTATCACCGCAGAATGGACGTGAAGTCAGCAACAAATAAAGACTAATATTTTCCCGCTTAAAATTTAAACTTGGTAGCTTCAGTAACTTTGTAGATCAGCATTGTAGCTGCGCCAAACTCAGATCCTCAAACTTTATGTTCGTAGTTAAGGATTCCAAAAAGAAACAGAGAAGCAAACCTCCGCTTCATGCTTCCACAATGAGCCAAAGTTCGTCATTTTTACTTGAAGGAATTTGAAATAAGGTGGGCTATATGTACACTAAAAACTATCCGCTTTTTGTACACGTGTGTTCGATATTCAAGCAGATCATAGCGTAAGCTATCCCCTATTCACCAAATTCGTGAAAGCAATATAGCCTACCTGAATCCCTGTAAACTAGGAAATCGATAAACTGCGGCCAATATCATCGCCCTAATAACTAACTTTATACATACATGTAAACTTGAGCATGTATCGTTTCATTACTTTGATGCTGTGTGGCAAACTGGCGCAATACAAAACTGACCTTTTATCTTGGACAAATTCTCAATTTTTGTGATGCTAAATTGAGTTTGTTCTCTCTCTCTCTCTTCCTTTATGTTAATTATAATTTCAGTAGTATTCCTTTTTCCTTCTCTTTTCTCTTTTTAGTTTGCCTCTGGTCTGTGTCCCTTGTATCGGTACTGCTCACGCCAAATAAAGATTGATTGATTGATTGATTGATTGATTGATTGATTGATTGATTGATTGATTGATTGATTGATTGATTGATTGATTGATTGATTGATTGATTGATTGATTGATTGATTGATTGATTGATTGATTGATTGATTGATTGATTGATTGATTGATTGATTGATTGATTGATTGATTGATTGATTGATTGATTGATTCTCGTGTTTAACGCGCCGGAGCAACAAATGGGATATGAGGCGCGCCGTCTTGTAGTGGAGGACGGGCCACCTGGGGATTTTAACGTGCGCCAAAATGACGACACACGGGCGTTTTCGCTTTTTGCCTCCATCAGAAAAGCCGCCATCGCTGCCAGGGTTGAACCCGAGTCCAATCTCCTTCCCAGAATATTAAAAAACCTCCTGGATTAAGTTTGTCTTGGAGCAAAGCTGACAGCAAATTTTTTGCAGCGAAGCGGATGTTTGCGCCATTCGGCGTAGAAGAATCTGACGGTGGAGGTGAGGGGCCAGCCACGGCTGTGGTGCTATATTTATCTCTTTGGTCATTAACTAGAGCGGGGACGGGCACATCATCTGGGGAAAGGAGCGTTCGCGCGATATGACCCAGTGCATAAGCGCGCTCAGTATTGCTTGATGAGCCTTCAGGCGGCAGCCTGCCATGTGGTATGGTGCGAATAATGTTCTGGGTCATGTTCTTGCATCGTTAACCTAAGCTTCCTGTTATTACTACGGCCACATTTTAAAAAGCTACGCCACAGGAAGGCAGCATGACCACTTGCATTGTAGATTACGGCCCTCATCTGCTGCTAAGTGGAAGCACAGTGGATTCCTCGCTGCGGCATAAGCGATTTCTTTATTTTTTCCCCAGTGCTGATGTCTTCCTTCGCCCTTGCTACGTCTTTTTCTAATATTTGCATATGTAATTGCCTACGTAACTTTCGTCTCTGTTATAAGGACGAAACCATCTGCTTTTCACGCGGACAAATCCACCAAATATACGAAAAAAATCTTGTTACAAAAGGCTCCGTGATAGCAAATAGTAATGACTGATACTTAGACTCGACGTATGAGTGCCTGTTTTCTATGATTGTAAAAAAGAATACTTAACAGGTAGATTTTAGAGAAATGCATAAACTATTAGCAAGGGAGTAACGTTGTTTTCGTAAAAACTCATTCCAACGCAGCCGTTATTAGGTTTGCGTATGTAGATAACCGAACCATAAAATACCAACCAAATCAAGCTGGGCATATTTCGCTATTTAAGTGGCTTTATTGGTTTGACCGCGGCATCTTGCTGCCACTTTATAGATATGAATTTAGAACACAAGCACGTAACGTTTGGCGCACGTACCTAATTGCAAAGACATTTCCCGGTATGTATGTATCCCACATAAAATGTAAGTTAACGGAATGATGTACACCCGGGGTCAGTTCTCGTCACATATTGTGTTACGTATCCACCACTTCTGTGGCTCCCTAATTACCTCTGAACCTTATTTTGCACTAATACTAGAACTCCACCGATCTTCTCAACACACTGAAATCTGTTTGTGTTTTTCGCAGCACATATCTGGGAAGTTTTGTGCAAAAAGGTCTTGTATGTGACTGAGTATTTGGTGTGCGTAGTGCGACATGTTTGCTATAATTTTAAAATTGTTTTTTTTTTCGTTTTTTAGATCACCTGGCGTAGCAAGCACGCGGACGGGCTCGGCTAACATCGCCATTTTTCGTTACATTTATTCTCTCTCTCTCTCTCTCTCTCTCTATCTCTCTATCTCTCTATCTATCTCTCTATCTCTCTATCTATCTATCTATCTATCTATCTATCTATCTATCTATCTATCTATCTATCTATCTATCTATCTATCTATCTATCTATCTATCTATCTATCTATCTATCTATCTATCTATCTATTTCTGAGCACACTCTGAAAGAATCCTAAGACGTAGCAAAATCAGATATACGTATTAACAAAACAGTTCTTGCCCCTTCGAAAATATAAAGTTCTTCCTCAAACGATAAATAGGCTACCAAAGAATGAAATTTTACAAAAAAACTACACAACTCAGCCAAGTTCCGACGCATAAATATCTGGGGTTCACTCTGGATTGATCAACGCATGAACTAGGTGCTCCATAGTGAAGAACATGACACAAAAGTTCAGTTGCTGCTCTGTAATTAAACCCCGCAAGTATATGAACACAAAAAAAATAAAGTAAAATACTTGAGCATTTTTCTCTCTCCTCTTATAAGCTTTATAACGTTTCAGGGGCCTACTTCCACCTGAGAACGTTAGGTGGTTACCAGACTCCAGAAAACGGCTATAAAAATTATGTGACTCATAAAACGGCCATAAACGGCTATAAAACGGCCATAAAAATTACGTAAAAATTACACATCTACAATCACCCCCTTTTTTTTTAAACATAACATTATGCAATTTAATAAACCCAGAAACTACAAAACAACGTCCCTAGAAAAATTGTAATATCTACATGTTCCTTACAAATCAATGTGTTTTAACGAAAACAAGAAAGCTTACCACGCACGCCAACAAGAGTACCCTAATTAGGCAGATATATTAACTAAATGGACACCGCATCATTCTTTATTAAAGAGCAAATCTGGGCAGTAATATAAGGGTGAAAATAAAGGTAGCAAATCAGACGCACTTTTAAAAATGTAAACAACCTCCCTTGTCTTCAACGCATGATCGCTTGCTGTCACTCACATTGGAATCGTTGAAAACATTTTATTGTCTAAGTTCTTTAGTTGTGGTCACGTGCACTCGGTGTCACTGCGAAAGTCCTCCACACACACGCTTCATTCTCGTTAGCTTCATTATCATTATCATTCATTATCATTCGCTTTATTATCATTATCATTCGACCACGTCACTCATCGGCAATTCCCACTGCATCGCGCTCTAGTTCGGATATTTCACCTTGACCGTATTACTAGGCGAGTCATCTCTGCCCCTCTTGAGGAGATGTACATCATCTCTCACCTCCTGAGTAATAGTAACAAAGAAACCGAAATTATCCTCCATTTCCACAGCATTGATAATCTGGATCAGCGGATTTATGAAAAGGGTGTGCGCGTGTTTGGAAGTGCAATAATATATTCAGCTGTCGTCTTATTCTATCTTGCCCGGCCGATTCTTTCGCGAAAAACTACCCCAATTTATTTGTTTTCGCGTCATTGCAGAACAAACTGTGCCGTTAGGTTCTATAGGACGGGAGATGTCTTAGGAGTTAAAACGTTTTTTTCTTTGGTACGTCACCTCGAAAACAGAACAAAGTGAGGGAAATAGTTTGTCTGAAAGATATTTAAACATCGTCTGCTTCCAGCAACGTCACCATCATAGCGGTCACTGTCACTGTGCCAAGCTGAAAAGCGAAATACCTAAAGCCGATGAAAGAATATCTAAAAGCTGCTTGCGCCCAATGATGCTCCTTGCTCAAAAACAAAAAAAAAAGAAGTGATATCGCTAGTGATGCGCGCAACGTTATACGTCATGTTGCAAACACTACTGACGTCACAGACTGGCCATAAGGGGAGTGCTTCTCGAGGAAGCCATGATCCACTTAGGCCTCCCCACTCTGTTCCAGAACTCCATCCCATTTTCTTTTAAGTGCGAATGCACTTTATAAGCGACCCGAAACCTTCCACCGCCGCCGGCGGCGGCGGCGTCCGCAGTCCTCCTCTCCCTAGCAACGGCGTGGAGCGGAGAGGAGCGTCGATAGCAACGGCGCGGTGACGTCACTTCACCACGTGACCGCGCTCGCTCCGCCTCCTCGCCGTGGCTGCGCAGGTGCGCGCCGCTCCCCGCACCGCTCCTCGCGCCGTGACGTCATGGTATGACGTCACAGCGCGCCTCCTCTCCCTAGCAGCTGCCGCGCGCCTCTCTCTCCACCGTGACGTCACACTCTATCCTCTCCCCCTCGCTCGGCTGCAGCTGCCGTGCGCCGCTGTCCCTCTCTCCTTGCGCTCGCCTCCTCTCTCAGCCACCTGGCTCGGCGCGCTCGGCGCGGCGTACCCCCCTATATATGCAGCGATAAACTGCCAAACCTCCGTGGGTCGGCTCGCGCGCGCTCACGGGCGAATGCCAACGGATTTTAACTTTACTCCCCCTCATAGCATCACCCCGTGCATTCGCACTTAACCATGTTCACCCTCGGGGAAATGCTTGGGAGTTTTTTCGGGGTACAGCCGTTCTTTGCCCGTGTATGGCGTTCCAGGTTCGCTCTTGTAAGGCCGTACTACTACCTACCGTCACTCGTCGTGGCAGCATAACGATGTCAGGCCGCCGCGGTGCACTTAGGTCTCCCTTTTCGCATGCTGAATGCGGGAGCAGCTTCGTCGGGCAGGTATTTCGGCAAGAATCAAGCGACTAGATAGATGTACGTGACACGTTGGTGTTGACAAACGGAACTCCCCCCCCCCTTCTGTGACCGCCCACCCCGTCCCTGTAGTCCCTCGCCCCACCGCTCCATCCTTCTGGGTAGGAAGATGAAACTGCTCCTTCTTCAGTCGCGTACCTTTCCATCCACACCCTTTAAGCTAATCCACTCAAGGCCAAATTACGAACTTCCCCGATACTCCGTTGTCTGCTTTCTGAAATCGGTCCCAAATGACATTAAATTGTGGCGGACGAGTTCAAAATACTAGGCATCAGAAAAGGCAGTAATCGGTGCTAATCCTGTCGGGAGACGTGGGATTGTGTTTTGTATTTGTGCATTTACAGCATGTGCCACGATTTTCAACCAGTGCTGTAAAAGCTAAATCAGCCAGGAGACCTTTTCAGTTGTTTTTTAAGATACGGTAATATTGCGTATCCTTAGCTACTGCACTAATTTTGGGGTACATCTGGGCAAATTTGCACACACGTGGCGTCCGACTCCGAGTTCTGCTTTAACGTAGCAGTACAGGTACATGCGCAATAAAAGTAAATTGTGAAATTAAAATCACGGGATCGAAGTAGTGAGAAAACAAAAACATCAAAAATAAAGGAAGCAACGATACAAAATAAGAGAAAAACAAAATATGAAAAGTAAAAACCTGCGATTTTACCAACAAAACGTAAATATCCGCATAATCCAGCGCCCACAGGCGAATTACTAGAACACCACCAAAAAAACGTTCAAAAATGTCCAAAACTATAAACTCAAAATAACTAATAACGCTCTCGAGGGCCGTCCGATAAAGTGCCCCTGCCTGGACATTTCAAAAAACAGACAACAAACACGACATGTGCGCTAAAACGGCGTCGAATAGAGCGAGCCACAAGCAAAACACAACAGATTAAGGAAAACTACAAGTGCTATTCACTACATGACAATTCCCCAATGGACAGTTTCGGCATATACATATTTCTACCTCGAGAGTTGGCCCAAAAAAATGTCTGTTCCACTTTTCCTTTGGGCTAAAGCGTTTCAGATAAAAATATAATACAAACTTCCCGTGCAATCGACATATTCTCGACAAACGTCGCGAAGAATCTTAAAAGACCATGCACATAAATTTGGCCCCATGCAGAAGCATTGATCAATACAAGCGCAAAAGTGGTAACTTGAAAATAAACTATGGAGGAGATCGGGGGCTCCTTACAAATAGTGATCTTCGAAGGACTGCGTGACGAGTATGAGATGGAGCATCGTAAGGACTCATAAAATCAATAAAAAGGCGGCTCTTGAGCAACAAAGTTCGCGTGTCGTGCTTAAGTTTCAGGAAGAGATTCAGGGGAGTTTGAATTGCGCGATTTTTCTGTTTATATCTAAGACGTACTGCAGAGGATTTTGTTCATCTCTAGCTTGTCATGCTTGGCTGTGTTCTTACTGATTGCCTGAACTACTTCCGGTACCCCGAAATCTCGAAAGTTTGGAGAAAACGTTTTGCGTAACACTACAGCACAGCTTAAGAAGAACATTTAAGAAGAACATTTCGTTGAATCGGTGACGCCAGATGAGAATTCAAGAAGTGCAGCCAGATCTCAAGTTTTCTGCTTTAGCGTGCAGAACACCCGCCAGTAAAACACATTTCTAATTCCGAAAACGATTCAACAATTCCTGCAGGTACTTTTTTTGAGACGCTGCAACTTCGTGCATCGTATGCAGCACGCATGATTGATTGAGAACGCAGGTTTGAGCAAAAAAAAAAAAAGTTCAACTCGTTTCGCCGAGATGAATGCGAGTCGAAGCGCTCGAGCGAGGTGAGCGCACTTGCTTATGGGTGTTCATCGTTCTCTTATGTGCTCCTGTGTTATTTAACGTTTTACTATTTCTTTATTATTTTCTCATCTTGGCGTCGTTTAAACCTTTCAGCATGTTGAAACACCGCAAACCCGACACGACCGCATGAAGAAGAACAAATTAGAGAGATCAAATCGCTGACTTGCAATTAAAATTTTGGCTATGGTCGATACCGACTTTAATAATAACTTTGTGCCCACGTGGCCGGCCATCGAAATGATGTCACGAATATTCGTAGTTTTCTCAATGACACGTGTCGGTAACCAACCACATGTAACGCTGAATAAAGGGCATTTTCTGTGATCGAGAGGGCTCTCAATTTGATGTAAATGGAGTGAAAGCAGGCTGATACACCACTCGCCACTTCTTCGTGCGCACAACTGCTCCATTATTCCTCTGGTGGGCCAATCACTCAAGCTCTTGTCCAGATCCGCAGCAGATACACTGAGCATCGATATTGATGGAAGTACTGGTTATCCGTTGGTTCTGTGAAGCTAAACTGTAAAATGACTTACACCCGTAAGGGTGTAACTTACTGCTATAGGTAACACCCTTACACTGTAGTAAAGAAAACAACGGAAAACTCCCTTAAGGGTATTTTTTCGCTTATAGCGCCCTCACACCCTGGCAAAAAGACGAGTGCACCCGTTTAAAGGGTGTTTTATCATTAATTACACCATTTCAAAAGGTGCTTCTCGTTGTTTTTGATGGGTATAAGGGGGTTTGTTTGAGACAAAAAGGGTGTAACTCCATTTGCAGTGCACAGCGAGACGATAAAAAGGTCAGGTATAATACACTGTACGAACACGAGTAAATAAAACCAAGTAGCCGGAACATAGTTACATATATGCTGATTTTTCGATGCACCCTCTGGAGTGAATCATGTGCCGGTACGGCACATACTGCAGCCGCTGTTACTGGTACTTGATGATGATGATGGTGGTGGTGATGGTGGTTGTGTTGTGGTGATGTTGATAATGATGATGGTGAGATCATTTATTTCGTTATTGAAAAAAGACAAAGGTATCTCGTGCCAAAGCCACGTCAGGCTTGAGTGTACAGCCTGGCCATAACCATAAAATAAACACACTAAGAATATGGATGGCAAAACAAGCAGATAAGAGAAAAACAAATTTGAGCAATGGAAGTGTACACAAAGATACATCGGCAATACACACAGTGGGAGCAGCCGGCAGTACACATAATATCTATTTCTCAAAAGCTTCTTTAGTTTGTATCTTGAATTTGTGCTACGAATATCGCCACTTGGTTGAACAAAGCCGCAACGAAGTACAGTTTCGTCCTACATCTATACCTGTTACAGGAACGTGGAGCCAAGTAAGATTCTTTTGGTCGGAGGTTATGCGTACGAATATACAACGTGTTGAAATTATTCGTCCGCAAATGCCTGGGCAACGCGCTGCCTAGAAACGCTCTATCTTGATCGCGCGGCATTCGTTCGTTCAGTTACCTTTATTGACACTCCAGTGACAGTCCGGCACTAGGACCGACGTGATTTGTCAAGGTGGGGCACCTTGGCCAGCAGCGCTAAAAAAGAACGCTTCGATTGAAGTTATACGCTGCATGACCGAAACATTTTATTTTTGCCAGTCCCCGTGGGCAATTACAAGGAAAGCAGCTCGCAAACTCAAAATCACTGCATCACTCCACAAAAAAATTGGTGCAGCTAGAAGTAGTGCTACAAGCCGTCAGCCTGTCTAACTTCGTTGGAGACCCTGCTGTTGCACCTCATATGAATTTCCGAATTTCCCACTGAAAATTCTCCCCGACTGGCAGACCCCGATCGTTTTGTCCGCAGCCTTTCACATCTCTTCCAAAGTGGACCGCGTTAGCACGCGATAGAATAAGGAACGCCGTTTCAACTTCAACGTGGAACGGTAAGGTGAGGAATAAGAACGCTGCTGACGCATGAATTTCCTGTGATCAGGAGCGCGCGCCGGGAGAGGGAAACAACAGCGCCGGAGATGAAGGGTTCTGAGGAAGCTCAGCGGACCGTAGGTACCATACGTTACAGCCCAGTCGCGAAGGAAAGATTAACAAAGTAAGCCATGGCGCAAGTGGGTAGAGCAGATCGGCATCGCAACCGTGGTCTGGAGGGAGGGGCTATGAATAAAGCTGCGACAGCGGCCCTACAACAGCAACATGAAAGTTTAACAGTAAGGTCAACAGCAGATCAACACATGGTCCAACCAGGTAAGAGTGTTAGACAGTTCTACGAATCCTCTATTTTTTAAGCAGTGTTGTAAATCGTCGAGTTGCGTTATCTCCAGCCGCTTGAGCCACGCGTGTGATGTATCAACCGAGCGCCGTGTGTCTTTCCCCGCCCTTTCCTTTTTCCAACACCCTCTCCATTGACTACGCTTAAATAGGCCATGAAGACAAAACACCAGTTTGGTTCATTGGAAAGATTGTCTCATTAGAATCATACTGACACCACTTCGAACGTAAACTTCCCTCAAATAAGCTTTATAATTGGGAATAAAGGGAATGGCCATGCGACACATTAACTCATTTTCCGCAACAGAACCTACGATGGCATATTGCCCAGCGGTGCACTTGGCTGGGGCCGGCAAAAGCAAACGCAAGTTATTCAGGGCTTATATTCTTGCAGCAACGAGCAATTTTTGCTGAAACGTAAAGAATATACTCATTTTATAGTAGTAAGAATTAGTAAGTACTGTTGGTACTGCGCACACTAGGTTTGTGATAGCTGCACAGCAGCATGGCGCTTTCGGGTTGTCTGACACGCCACAGGTCGATTGCCGTAAGCGACATCGTCTTACGCGACCCTGTTTGTCGAGTATACCCCATGTTTCAAAAAACGAGTACTTGCTACCGATACAAAAACAAGCCAAGTGAAAATACGGTCAAAAACAAAACAAAAACAGGCAAATGTCGGTTACGGAATGGTGGCGCCATCTCGGAGGATTGACGGTAAACAAGACTTTGTAGTCCTCTGAAAGCTTAGTGCCGCATTCGAACTCGCTAAAAGACCTGTTTTTGTGACATCATCGCAGACGACCTCAAGAATCACATGATTTGGCGGATGAATCAAAATTTTAGCATAGATTGATTAATTCCTTAGTGAATAAAGCATGTCTTGCTGCCGGACAAGACATGGGGGCGCTGCAAAACACCAAATTTTTTCAATAAAACAAGCTTGTACTTTGTCTGCATGGCCCCTTTAAATACTCTGCTCTCGGACGAATAAACGGTTCAGTCCCCAGCGCCGGTCTCGTCTGTCGTCCACGCGCCCCCTGTGCTCCCACGATGCAACAGATAGCGAACAACAATTAGCCTGCGTCTAAAGTCGTCATCAACACAGAAGCCACCAGTTTAAAAAAATCAGCCGTGCTACTTTCAGATGACACACGCCAACTTCAAGCAAATTTGTCCGCAACAAACTATTTTCCCACAATTTTCGTTTCAACTGGAAAGAATGGTTTCGTGTGCTCTTGCGAGAGAGAAAGTGTGTGTGTGTGTGTGTGTGTGTGTGTGTGTGTGTGTGTGTGTGTGTGTGTGTGTGTGTGTGTGTGTGTGTGTGTGTGTGTGTGTGTGTGTGTGTGTGTGTGTGTGTGTGTGTGTGTGTGTGTGTGTGTGTGTGTGTGTGTGTGTGTGTGTGTGTGTGTGTGTGTGTGTGTGTGTGTGTGTGTGTGTGTGTGTGTGTGTGTGTGTGTGTGTGTGTGTGTGTGTGTGTGTGTGTGTGTGTGTGTGTGTGTGTGTGTGTGTGTGTGTGTGTGTGTGTGTGTGTGTGTGTGTGTGTGTGTGTGTGTGTGTGTGTGTGTGTGTGTGTGTGTGTGTGTGTGTGTGTGTGTGTGTGTGTGTGTGTGTGTGTGTGTGTGTGTGTGTGTGTGTGTGTGTGTGTGTGTGTGTGTGTGTGTGTGTGTGTGTGTGTGTGTGTGTGTGTGTGTGTGTGTGTGTGTGTGTGTGTGTGTGTGTGTGTGTGTGTGTGTGTGTGTGTGTGTGTGTGTGTGTGTGTGTGTGTGTGTGTGTGTGTGTGTGTGTGTGTGTGTGTGTGTGTGTGTGTGTGTGTGTGTGTGTGTGTGTGTGTGTGTGTGTGTGTGTGTGTGTGTGTGTGTGTGTGTGTGTGTGTGTGTGTGTGTGTGTGTGTGTGTGTGTGTGTGTGTGTGTGTGTGTGTGTGTGTGTGTGTGTGTGTGTGTGTGTGTGTGTGTGTGTGTGTGTGTGTGTGTGTGTGTGTGTGTGTGTGTGTGTGTGTGTGTGTGTGTGTGTGTGTGTGTGTGTGTGTGTGTGTGTGTGTGTGTGTGTGTGTGTGTGTGTGTGTGTGTGTGTGTGTGTGTGTGTGTGTGTGTGTGTGTGTGTGTGTGTGTGTGTGTGTGTGTGTGTGTGTGTGTGTGTGTGTGTGTGTGTGTGTGTGTGTGTGTGTGTGTGTGTGTGTGTGTGTGTGTGTGTGTGTGTGTGTGTGTGTGTGTGTGTGTGTGTGTGTGTGTGTGTGTGTGTGTGTGTGTGTGTGTGTGTGTGTGTGTGTGTGTGTGTGTGTGTGTGTGTGTGTGTGTGTGTGTGTGTGTGTGTGTGTGTGTGTGTGTGTGTGTGTGTGTGTGTGTGTGTGTGTGTGTGTGTGTGTGTGTGTGTGTGTGTGTGTGTGTGTGTGTGTGTGTGTGTGTGTGTGTGTGTGTGTGTGTGTGTGTGTGTGTGTGTGTGTGTGTGTGTGTGTGTGTGTGTGTGTGTGTGTGTGTGTGTGTGTGTGTGTGTGTGTGTGTGTGTGTGTGTGTGTGTGTGTGTGTGTGTGTGTGTGTGTGTGTGTGTGTGTGTGTGTGTGTGTGTGTGTGTGTGTGTGTGTGTGTGTGTGTGTGTGTGTGTGTGTGTGTGTGTGTGTGTGTGTGTGTGTGTGTGTGTGTGTGTGTGTGTGTGTGTGTGTGTGTGTGTGTGTGTGTGTGTGTGTGTGTGTGTGTGTGTGTGTGTGTGTGTGTGTGTGTGTGTGTGTGTGTGTGTGTGTGTGTGTGTGTGTGTGTGTGTGTGTGTGTGTGTGTGTGTGTGTGTGTGTGTGTGTGTGTGTGTGTGTGTGTGTGTGTGTGTGTGTGTGTGTGTGTGTGTGTGTGTGTGTGTGTGTGTGTGTGTGTGTGTGTGTGTGTGTGTGTGTGTGTGTGTGTGTGTGTGTGTGTGTGTGTGTGTGTGTGTGTGTGTGTGTGTGTGTGTGTGTGTGTGTGTGTGTGTGTGTGTGTGTGTGTGTGTGTGTGTGTGTGTGTGTGTGTGTGTGTGTGTGTGTGTGTGTGTGTGTGTGTGTGTGTGTGTGTGTGTGTGTGTGTGTGTGTGTGTGTGTGTGTGTGTGTGTGTGTGTGTGTGTGTGTGTGTGTGTGTGTGTGTGTGTGTGTGTGTGTGTGTGTGTGTGTGTGTGTGTGTGTGTGTGTGTGTGTGTGTGTGTGTGTGTGTGTGGCCTGTATTGTCAATATGGCGCCTTCCCGACTTCTTTTTTTGCATCTGAGCACTCTTTCTACCTTCCTTTTTTTTCAGAGATGATATTGTTCGTGTATGCTGACTTCAGCTAGAGAATAACTCCGTGCTGCTTGGATTGGCCCGTTTCCCACAAAAGCATGCATTATGCAAACATACCCTTGACAGCTTCTTCTTTCTTCACTACTTCTGTCACGCACGTTGACACTAGTTTTTCAATTAAATACTGCCAAGACATACGAAACCTTGGGCCAGCCCATGTTCTAGTACAATAGTTTTTGATTTCACGTCAAATGACGGTTACTGCCTTTCCCCTCCATCCATGGAGGTCCATCCGTTGGAACGGACCATATCCTGACCTCTGCTCATGATCGCCACCATCAACATTATTGTTTCATAAAAGGTAAGCATATAAGCCTGTAATTTGTCTCGATCGGTCGAGAACTTTCGGCCCCAGAGGCGACTCTTACGCTAACCGTGAAAGTCCGCTACGCGCAAGATCACCCACGACCAAGGCAAAGCTCAGTAGGCAGCCAGCATCGCGTGATGGCATCGACCGGCTTACACGACATTCTGTGCGCAACGCCTCGGCTGAGACCGAACAATCCGATGGGGTAAGGCTTTTCTACGCTCCCAGCGGAGCGTCTACGTAATGGCGCAAGTGCGAAAGTTCAACGCTACATGCATGACGCTTTTTGTCCAGGTCACCCCTTACTGTTTCCTACCTTATGGGAGTTCTTGTGTTCCTTTCACTGACAACGCTCCTCGCCTTCGTGTTCACCTACGTCGTCTACAAGGAAGACACGGGTACGAACGCAAATCTCCAACTACACCATTCTGCCGCTTTGATGACGCGTGATTGCCACTGGTGCGCTTAACCTGAACTTTTGTGGTGAAAACAGAGAGAATGTTCACTTTGCCAAATACGGGGCAACGTTCCCTTCACACTGCCTCTACGACACTGTTACTAAGTTCGCCACATGTCACGTGGTGGCCTACCGATTGCCAGGGCAAGTTGATAGTTGTCAGTGTGTTTCTGATAAACGCCTTGATCATTGCGCATATTTAGATTGCGAGTAGTTAATGAGTCTCGACAAACCAGTCGAAGTTGTGGTCGGACGTGTGAGGATGGGGGATTGATATGACATTCTACGTATAGCTTATGGTCGACGCAAACGTTGGGAATTACCACATTGAGGGTATAAAACGCTCCACAAAAGTTTAGGGAGGATGGACCAGCCGGTCGACTTATGTGCATCTGCACTCACTTTGCAAAAATGTGGGCTACGCTAAAAATAACTAAAATCAGATCCGATTCGTAAGAACAAGATGGTTAGAACGCAAAGCTTTCGTCCAATCAACCCTAGTCAAAGTCAAAGTTCAACATCCACTATTCCAAAGTCTAAAATTCAAACTGCCAAAGTTCAAAGCCAAAGTCTACATCAACTCAGCTCCAAAGTCCGAAGCCAACGTCCAACCACACACCACCTAAGCCCAAATCCAAAGTTTAACCGTGCTTAGAGAAGGTATTTCATCATGATCATCTGTAACCGCGTGTACTGCCAAACTATATTTTGCTTATTGCGAAAGTTTGTTAGGTGTGGAAAAACATCCCGTTGTTATGGTCTGTGGTGTATGATTGACGCACCCTTTGTGAAACCCAGTCTGTGAAGTTGGTTTCGCTGCAGTGTTTTAATCGGACGTAATTGTCCTCAGTGGTGCAAAGAAAGCTTTGATTTAAAAATGTGCGACAGAAACCAAGTTCGATAGGTGTCGTGGAGATCTATGTGCAAACGACAAACTCTTTTCTTGCTGCTATTGTGCGGTTCCGAACTCATAAAATTAACATCGTCACAGAAGCCGATGGCTCCTTCCGGCGGGAGGCGTCGTTCGGGCGCCTAGCTGCTGGCTACTACTGCTAAGTCTTGCCCCACCGACGTCCTCTGCATCGACTCAACGCAGAGGACATTTTCAATCCGGTTTGCCGAATGATCCTTGCTAGTCCTTTTGCAATTACTGTGGGGTTAGGCAGCTTTACTCCGTTGGAGTGGCACAGTTGCCGTCGTCAGAGTCAGTGATTACATGTGTTTGGGTACTTACCCTTACCAATTTCTTCTCATTGTCCGAAGACCGCTAATATGCAAAGCTTTCCGGTTGGTTGCAGGGTAAAGGGAAGCATTGGGATATGCGTACGCTTTGTATGTTGTGGGTGTTTTTTTTTTTTTTTGTCTGCTGCCGCTCTACGACTCGATGCCGAAATTAGACGCTAACAAATCGCGCGCATTGCGATCTCAACTCAGGCAACCGGAGCGCAAGCGGAACAAACGGGTCAAAGATAGAACGTAAGTGCTTATCACCCAGTTATCAGCATCTTTCTCCGCGTGACGCTTCTAATTACACGCTCCTGCCGTAGAGATCAAGTACCAGGTCTGCAACGACACCTACTGCCGAACCGCCGGTAAGCTCCTTGCAGCTAAGCGTTTGGCGGAAGCCCGTCTGGTCGCTATGCATGTTGGAGAATAAAAGGCCGGGACACCGTCGATGAAGTCAATAAGTTAGAATGTTTAACGTTCCGGCTTCCCGACGGAAGCTGTGTTTACAGTCATGGTTCCATTGAGACCAAGCATCATATATGAGGGAGCGGAAAGGTTTAACTTCGTTAGTTAGTGGCTTTGCCTTTTGCTCTTTTGTGGCCTTTTATTATTTTATTCTGGCCCTTTTATTCTTTAGTGCGGGCATTAAACTGGCCTAGTTAGAGGTGGTTCATTCTACTACTGCGCGAAACCGCGGGGACTACAGAAAAGGAAGGAAAATGCCTTTTCTTTAGTCGTAGTTGTACACCGCATAAGTAGAACAAAATTTTATTTTTTACGTTTCTTGTATTAATATTTGCAAAGCTTAAATCCTGTTGTAGAACCCCGAATGTGATATTTGAACGCCAACAGCACAAGGGGGTGGTCTTTAGGGGGCATCATCTAATACATTTGACGGTGTCAGCTGCTCTCCTTCCTAAATTGGTTCGAGTTGAGGAAGTGGATCAACCAGCAAATGTAACAGCACCCTGCTGCTGTCTCTGCAATATTTCATCATCATCAAAAGGCAACCTTTATCAATGATTCTAGCAATTGATACAACAATTATTTGTACCGACAGACGAGGGCTAGCGTTCGGTTCAATGCCAAAACGCATTAATGGATCCAAAAACAAGGTGAATCGCAGAGAAGCAACATATAAGAATTGAGCAACCAAAGACAACTATACGTGTTGATTTACAAGTAAAACATACTACACGTCGATTGAAAATTTCTTGACCCGCCGCGGTGGCTCAGTGGCTAAGGCGTTGCGCTGCTGAGCGCGAGGTCGCGGGTTCGATTCCCGGCCGCGGCGGCCGCTTTTCTGATGGAGGCGAAAAGCAAAAGCGCCCACCTGTACGAGATTTCGGCGCACGTTAAAGATCCCCAGGTGGTCAAAATTAATCCGGAGCCCTCCACTACGGCGCGCCTCATCGCCTGCGTTGCGTCGGCGCGTTAAACCCCACAATCAATCAATCAATCAATCGAAAATTTCTTGCAAGTTTAGTTTCAATTACTAATAGGTTTCACACTATCGCACCAAATAATTTAATCAACCTTTCACCATACACGTCTTTACAAAGAGGAAGGTTGCTTTATCCGTCTGTAGCCTGACTCGCCGTACGAGCCTGTAAAAAAAAAACAAGGTTAAGGGCAGGGAAAGTTACAAGTTGCTATGCTGTTGAATTAAAGGGTCATTTTCTAGTCGCAGATAGAAGTGAATAAAAGAACTAGTTGTTCGACAAATAATGTGCTACTTCAGTGATCAAAGGGAGAATATGGTATTATTTTTTATCTCTCTTTTTTGTAGTTGTGGAAAAAGAGTTAAAGAGACGGCAAATATCCCTCCCGTGTTTTATTACAGTAACTTTTAAGGCAGTGCAATATTAAGAAGTATATGCTGCGAAGAATGTTAAGTAGAAAATTTTGCCGGCTTTTATTTGTGCGCAGCCACCAAAAGCAAGTTTCCTACATACGCTATCAATTTGTTCCCTGCAGTGCACGTGTTGATCAAAAATAACTCCGAAGTATTTGGACGGAGTAACGTTTTAGTTTTCAATTGTACCATTTTCTATGGTTAAAAGAATTGTGTCATAATTCAGCTGCTTTGATCATAAATGAAAAATAAATATTTGGTTTGCCAGCATTAATAGTTCATTCGCTACACAAAAACAACTTTTAGAAGTCTGATCTTCGCAAATCTTCCCCAGCTGCCACTAAAACAGTTCGTCTGCGTACACTAAATCTTCTGTAAAAGCAATGGACTCACGAAGGCCATTTGGAAAATAGAGAATACAATTGTACCAAACACCGAGCGTTGAGGCAATCCACACGTGATTGCTTTATGCGCAGAATGACAGTTACCCATTACTACTTTGCTACCTGACAGGATGTGTTGAATTTAAGGGGGGAAACGAAAAGTCGAGGGAGACAGGAAAGGGAGCAAAGAGTGAAATGCGCCCCACCGGGTTCTTACCCAATCACACCGTTTTTTATGAAAATCAAATTAAAGCCACCTGTACGTCATGAAAAATCCTTTATTTCTGGTTAAACTGAAAAAATTCACCAAGAATGCCTCAAGCTAACTTGGGCTCCTATCAACAAACACGTACTCGTATCAACAGAAGACAAACCATCACATGCAGCGGGTATTCAATTGAGTAAAGATGTGCTTCGCATTCTTTGAGCAACATCCGGAAGGATCTCAACAGTTTCTTGGACATCACATCACTGAGTAGGTCAATCCAGCCCATGCGATTTCCGCCCCCGGTGCAGCGCTTTACTACCTGAGACGGCTCCAGCCCCCCATCGACATGTGCGACCAGGTCGCCTCCTCGCTGTGCCACTCCACGGCCACACCGAATGCGTCCCTGAGCCCGGCGAGCATGCGCAATGGCCACCTGCACTTCGATAACATCAACCTCGACGGTGAGCGGCACTTCATCGCCCTACCCGTTCACGATGGAGCTTTTTCTTGTTTTCATTCACCGTAGTTTGTCATAGGCGGCGTATACAAGACGGCATAAACATGGAGGTCTATGGGACAGGCTTTTGCCCTGCAATGGGCGTACACAGGCTGATTACGATGATGGTAGGGTGATGATGATGGTTATGGTTATGGCGATGATGATGATAGTGGTGGTGTGGTGGTGGTGGTGATGACATGGCGGCGACAGAAATGTATCACAGCGAGCGACGCAGTGGCAACATAACGCGACTTACGAGCTCAACCTGCCGTTTACCTGACGTCGACGCGATGGAACCTGCGTTCGCTGCGCTTTTGTCCCGTCCGTGCTTTGCTATGCTATGAGGTTTTTGCGAGGGGATAGATGGGTGACAAGGGCCTGAAACTGTCTGACGTGTGTCCTGTCCATGCAAAAGTGGCCGAGGAAAGAAAAAGGGAGATGGTGAGAATGGGTTGTTAGACTGCGCCGTATCCAGATAGAATTGAATGTGGTAGAACTGGGTTGGTTTGGATTTGATAGTGTCGCTTAAAGGGACTCTGCAACAATTCTGATTAACGCTTTCACTCTCTCCTTCGCGTCTGGATGCATTGTGAAAGCCATAGCGATCACCAGCCCGGAGCGGCACTGCGAGATTTGCTCGTCACCGCAGATCCGCCTTCATTTTCTGCTTTGGTTTTTTGGCTTTTTTGTTGCTATCGAATTCGTCTATTGTTGCAGCTGAAAGGAATCCAGCCAATAGCTGCTAAGCCGCTCTAATGACGTCATTTGAGTGGTCGAAGAACCTCGTGACCGGAATAGACAGAAAATTCTTTTGAGCTAGTTTCTACTTTATCTGGTGGGCATAGGGCAGTACATTTCGGCTTACGTAGTAATTGTGACCCCCTACACAAACGACTGAATGTCTTCGTTGAGTACGTTCGGAAAGCATTTACGATTCAGAAAAAAAAAGTTGGAGGAAGTGTTCCAGGGTCTCTTTGAAATGGTAGGCGAACGAATAACGACGTGACGCCAGAGCACAGCGAGGCAACGAAGTCATGGAGCGTCGACGACGTCACAGCAGAGAAAGTGAGCGCAGCGCGCGAGTTACATGATTAACGGAGCATTGGCGTTGTTTGCCAGATACAGTAGCGGCACGCTCATCATGGCTGCGTTCTCTGTCATGGCACCCGCAGATGAAATGCAGCATTACTGCATGCGGTGGTTGAATGCAACGGTGCTAGGAACCACACCACGGCAGATGGAAATGCGCCGTTTCCTTGCAATTTCTAACGCAAACTCTTCCTTAAGCTTCCCGCCACCAGCCGCATACATGCTGTCTAATCAACGTTCGTTGTTTCCTCATTCCAGCGATGCTGAAGGAGCAGTACTTCCCAATTGTTCAGCTGAAGCAGTTTCTGCATATGTGTATCAAGTCGACACGGAAAAGTGGCAAGTACTCGACACCGAGTGACAATTGTCATTTCAACAATAGAAAAAATGGGTCATAACACTTCTGCCCTCAAACGCCAATTGCACAGGGGATGTTTGGTACAAAAAAAGTAACCTCCAACAGGTATTTCGGAAAATGTATTTAAGTATGGAGTTTATTTGCGGGACCTAACTTTTGCGACTTAGTTTGTGTTTCCGGTCTGACAACCGTAGTCGTTTAAGGTTAGCCAAATTTTTAAAGTTAGGGAGCATGTATCCCACACTTTCGTTCTATTTGACATCAGGTGCTACATTTAAGTTGATGTATTAGGATTGACAAATAGGAGGTCCTGCCCACGGTTTCATACCTTGGGACCTCTTCTTGTATACTTACATTATGTAATCGCACATTATTGCATTTTTTTAAATAAATTTTGAAATTTTGAAACTTTTAAAAGTGTATTATAAATAAACCTGAGACTAATCTTAAGCCACAACGGGTTCCTGCTGTGCTACCGCGTAGCTCGGGACACACCGTAAGCCTGATTGAGCGCACACTTCACAATGGTTAGTAGTCATTCCATCACTACGTAAATTCAGCCTTGAAGGCCAGTGGAAAAAGGGCGCAAACATCCCCTTCGTAAGTTCGACTCTAGCGAAATACTACGCGAACAAAACTAGTGCACTTAAACGGGGATTGGCTACACCGGAACAGACAGCAATACTAAATATGGCTACGCTGACATAAACATGGAGGTAAAAAGATGTAAAAGATTATCACAATGCGACTGCGCAAGTCTGCAAAGGGTGCGCGGATCAAAGGAAACGTGTTGGAAAGCGTGACCGCCAGGTGCCGTATTACTCCATACCATAGCGCCACTGTATATAACATTTATGTATTTTGTATGAGGAAAGCCTACATCCATCACATCAACCGAGCCTGTTCGCATAGAGGGGAGCACTCTTGTAATAGTTTTTCTATGCCCGAAAGAACAGCATGTTTGTTTCACCACAGAAAAACGAACTGGCGAGAGATTGCGAAAGCTTTCCACGCTCTTTTAAGAGGTGATGGATGCACCTCGCAATTCGGTGGCACTTGAGCCTTGCGAAATAGGGTATATGGTAGCCACGTTTTCTACATCGTGGCTCTGACGTGCGCATTCTTAGCCTGCTTAGGTGGCCTAGCTGCGATAATTTTTTCACGTCCTTTTTGAATTTCTTTCTGCTTGTGCCGGCCGCACACCTAAATGTCGTGTCAATGCCTGTCATACCTATTCACCGCAGTATGTGTCCTACCTTTTCAGTGTGCTCCGAAAGCGCTTACAGTCGCAAGCGGTCCCGAATCTAGGTGTTGCAGCGTGTAGAAACGGCTCCTAAAGTTCCTTGTCTACGTCACTGATTAAATAAGCAAGTGTTCATGTTGGCTATAACGGTGGAGGCATCTTAATACATCAACCATGCGTCTTGCTATTTCATTCCGAAACAGTGAGCGAGTGCAGTGGTACAGAAAAAGAAATGCCCTTCATGTACATCATTCTGCGTAAGTGCTGACAATACTACTAGATTCGACAGACCAATATTACGTTCACCAGGTAGACGCCAACGAAGGTTGAGGGAAAATGATGAGTGCGGAGAAAGTTCATTGTAAAAATCCAGGCAGGAGGGGATCAAGGGATATTTGCACGAAACATACTTTCCGTGATGGATAGCACGAAAAGTGGGGCAGAAAGGATTAACGGAGGACACACACGGGGAAAGCCATTACAAGATTGATTACGCTCAGTGACAAGCTGCTACAAAGAGCCTGCAGGAGAGAAGGTTTTCCAAGAAGGAAAAACACCGGCAGTGGGATAAAAGCGAACAACAAAATAAAACGTATATGATGGGGAGACAAGCAAAACGAAAAGTACGGAATATCTGGTTAGTAATACTACAATGGAGGAGCACCGAACCATACAAAATCGGTTTAGGTCCGCTAGGAAACACCCGCAGCCCATTTTTTTTTACATAAGCCCAAAAGGCAAGGCTTGAGCCAAAGCGGCGAAAAACACACAGGCAGTATTATCTTCCCGCGTCCTGAAGAAACTCTTCCAGCTGTACAAACAAGACGTCTGATGGTTGGTTCCGAATCGAGCCTCGGGTGTCACGTTCATTTGTCCTGTCGACTGCGCCACTGATACCAATTTTGATCTCATGCTCGTTCACATTCACATGGAAACGGGAGGCTGTGCGGACGTGGTGCAGCAGGCATCAACGAGAAGATATTTTCTGCTTCTTTACTTCTAAGCTATTAGATGTTGTACTTGAGCAAAATTAAGTTTACCAGATTTAGGGAAAGCGGATTCTGCCTGGACAAAGTTTTGAGCGATACAATTACCTAGTTTAATGACTAAGCTATTAGGTGTTGTAGTTGTGCGAAACTGAGTTTACCAGATTTAGGGAAAGGGGATTTTGCCTGGACAAATTTTCGAGTGATAAAATTACCTAGTTTAATGTCTAAGCTATTAGGTGTTGTACTTGTGCGAAACTGAGTTTACCAGATTTCGGGAAAGGGGATACTGCCAGGACAAATTTCTGAGTGCCAAAATTACCAAGTTGAGTATTAAGCACATTTTTGGCATCCCAACATTGCCAAAAAGACAGCAAGGTGTTGAAGGATGCAGAGTATGGCGTGGCCCAAGTTGTGTTGATGATTTAAAGGCTGCTATGCCAGTCAAAGTGGGTAATCTTTACTCTAAAGAACTTTACGCCTCCGTTGGTACTCGCGTAAAATCAACAGTTACTGTAGCTTGAAGCGCCCTTTCCGCGGTATGCCATGTTGTGAAGAATGTGGCCTATGTCAAAGCTAGAGTCAACTCCACCCACCAAGGGTGCGAGTGCTAGACCACTGCAAACGTTCTTATTACCCGATAGTACGGATTTGGCCAACCTGAAAAAAATGTGTTGCAGGCGAAACTCAAAATACCAAGCATCGAAAAGGATAGTCACCATATGTTTTCTTGTACCTCCCCATGGAGCAGCGGGAAAACCCCTACTACGACCTGACAACTGCGTTCAAGTGATTTTACCCGCCGTGGTGGCTCAGTGGCTAAGGCGTTGCGCTGCTGAGCACGAGGTCGCGGGTTCGATTCCCGGCCGCTTTTCTGATGGAGGCGAAAAGCAAAAACTCCCGTGTGTACGAGATTTCGGCGCACGTTAAAGATCCCCAGGTGGTCAAATTTAATCCGGAGCCCTCCACTACGGCGCGCCTCATCGCCTGCGTTGCGTCGGCGCGTTAAGCCCTACAATCAATCAATCAATCAAGTGATTTTAGGCCAGTTTTGCAGACCTGCGGTATAAAAAGTACCAAATCAGATTTGCTATTGCATATTTAGTGAAGGGAAACTAACCCCAGATGAAGTTTATGATCTTAAAAACTATAACTGCGCAGAGAAAGAAGCTCTCGTAATGTTTATCTATACCAGTGGGGCGACGTGCAGAGTAAATTTTTTCGCCTTCGGTATGGAAGCTAAGTACACTGCCCTGCCTAATACCCTTGACAATATTCTCTCAACGAAAGCCCTTCCATCGCGTTCACGGCCGCATTTTTAATGCAGAGGAACCTTTGAAGATCCGAGCAACCAAGTTCTGCTTCCGCCGAAGTCTGAAAACCTGCTCTCTTTCGTCTCTCCTTTCCATCTTTTCTACCACGTTACGCGCAATGCACTCACGGGCGGTACATACGACTGCTCATTCGCACCTTCCGAACGCTCTTTGACTGTCTATGCCGGCTTCCTGCGCTGAAATATAACGATCGGTCCACCGGCGCACCATGATGACGCGGTCGCGATAATGAGCGGTGGCAGGGCCGTATCCACCGGGGGGGATACCATGGGGGCACATCCGTTACTGCACCCAAATATGACGAGAAAAAGATTAGACACCTTCATGACACTCAGAGTACGGCGGATGAAAGAAGTCTGGTGTAGCTTAGGACATAATTTGGGAAGCAAAATAACAAATTAGCGGACCGCGATAGTGTAATCGTACAGTTGGTGGCGGAAACGCTGGCAACAAAAACATGGCGGCACATCCGCTTCAATAGGTCGGAGATGAAAGGGAGAGGGACAACGGATTGGCGACAATTAACCTACGCAGCAGATGAGAGAGAGAGAGAGAGAGAGAGAGAGAGAGAGAGAGAGAGAGAATAAATGGGGGACACCAGCATGGAGGGGCTTTAAACCACCGTGCAACCCGCGGTGAGAAATATTACGGGATCTACCTTCAATAGGTGTGGCGTTTACCGGTGTCGGTGTACGGAAAACTTTCATTCAGTATCAGTGAATGGGTTGTTGTTAAAACCCCTTGCTAGGAGTTGGCCAGTATGCCTTTGGACCTGGTGGCTGCCTGAGCTTGATTGATGATCTTTCGTTGAGCTTCTAGGTCTGCGCTGACCGTAATGATGATCTTTCGATTGATGATCTTTCGTTGAGCTTCTAGGTCTACACTGACAGTAAGAGACTCCCAAGTTCCTATTGTGTGTGTGCCGTCTGATATCTTTGGGCACGTCCATATCATGTGGACCACGATTGCCAGGGTTTCGCAATGTTTGCATTTAGGGTAAAATTTACTTGGGTGGAGTTTACTAAGTAGTAGCGGGTTTGGGAAGGTTACAACCTGTATGTTTGCCAGATTACCTATTCTTTTTTGCTGAGTTTGCGATCTGCGTCTAAAAGCAATCATCTAAGACCAAGAGAACCTTGACGAAACTCTGCAACACTCCCTAAAAGCATGCAGTAAGCATCATCTGAGATACCAAAATAAAACTATCCTACACCCGCATATATCATGGGACTCGAACTCCTCATAAATAATAATGAAATGCGCCTCACAGCTCAGTCGAACACGGCGCTGCCTTTAAAGGGGTCGTGAACTGATTTTCCGGAAAAAAAAATTCTGTTGTGTGCGTATTTATAACTTTGGAACCTTGATAAACGAACTATGCATAGCCGTTTTCTTGCACGATACCGGCAAATACGTAAAAAAAATGCAGTTGTGGTTTCACGGAGGCTTTCCTCCTCAAATCGTGAAGGGACGTCAGATTAAGAAGCCAATCATAGCTCCCGCTTGTCCGCACAAAATGTCGGCATAGAGCCGACTCGCAAATGGTGAGGTAAATTTACAACACCGGCGCCTGGATGAAACTTGCGCGCAATTGAATGGTAGATGTCGGATCTCTAATACGACTTGTAAACATGGCCGAACCTTTCAGGCGACAACGCGGCGAGTCGCACAATAAGGAAAGCGACCGGCCATAAGTAGGCACGTTCAAGGAAAACTGGGTATTTGTAAACTGTTTACGCTATTTCGCACTACTCTAAACTGTCAATCTGTTAGCCGGTATTTTTTCTCACACTTGCCGACGTCTGCATCGCATAGCCTCTAATGCGAGCTACGTGAACGCGAACTTGTTCACCTGACGAGATAGATGACTGAAAGCTTAAAATGATGATGATTGTGGGGTTTAACGCACCGACGCAACGCAGGCGATGAGGCGCGCCGTAGTGGAGGGCTCCGGATTCATTTTAACCACCTGGGGATCTTTATCGTGCGCCGAAGAAAGCTTAAAATGGGAATGTGCTATTTGAACACGTTTATTTAAGAAACCTCGAGTAGTCAGAAAATAACACTAACCCGTCTTTTCCTCTTCAAGCCGAAAAATAACGAGCGAGAAGCAGTGATACACCGCGTCGCCAAGCCATCACGCAGTTCAATTGCTTTCCTGCAATAAACAACGCTGCTAACGTTGTTTCTCTAATTGGATTTGCTTCCCTACGGCTTACAGCAGAGGCGTTTAACAGTAAGTTGGTGGTTAAAGCTCTGGGAAGATGGAACTTCAATGAAGGCCGACCCGGTGGCCGCAAGTTAGAGTCGCACGCGGGCCACTTCTGTTTTTTTTGTCTGTTTTCTTTTTGATTGGGTGGCCTACTGCCGTTCGTTACGAAAATTAAGATTCCCAAGAAAATTCGGCAAAACAACCTGAACTTCGGCAGAGAAACTGAGTGCAAACCGTAGAAACAGCCAGTAGGTCGGAGTTCCGCTACAGTGGTTACCAGACAACTGAAGCGGTCACACCACCGGTATCGCCGATAAAAACACGGTTTATGGCAACGAATAAACGACGAATTATATTATAAATGTGTGGTTTGCAGCTTTAAAAATAACATACATAAATTGCGTGTAACTCTTGAATGTTCTTAACATGACGTCACTGCTAGTAGCGCTGCCGATCGACGATGCTCGCATGGTCGCTTGCGATGCATTTCAAAAAGGGCATTTAAAAGTCGTCTCCTAAATTCTAGAAGCAATTATTTGGGAACATATTTAAGATTTATGTTGTTCAAGCAGATAAAAGTAGGCAAAGGCAAATTCATTTTCTCTTCACGACCCCTTTTCTCAATCATAGACGTCTACCGCGTGTCCTTTCACTCAATAGTTTCACGCACGCTGTATTGCATGTGACGATTCGCCGTCGCCAATCCTGCACAATGACATAACGAGCTGCGGTGGTGCTGCAGGCGTCAGCGACTTCGTGAGCATCATGCGTCGGTTCGAGCTGGAACAGTGGCCCGTGACGCCCAAGCGAGCCAACCTGACCAGCCTACTGGCGGCCGTCAGCACGCAACTGGGCTACTTCCCCTTGGTCACCATCTCGCTTGCAAAAAGCTACAAGTCCACAACGCCTGTCATCACCGTGAGATCTGCTGTGTATACTCGCTTCACCTCGTCGAAAATGCCGCTGCCCTAGCGTCGGTAGCCAATGAAAATATAACAACACTAGACAAGCAGAATAACTGCAAACGATTGCGTTACAACCAACCGAAAACTTTAAGAAAAGATGCAGCCATAGACAAATGAAACACGATCCCTAAAATATGAACCATATACATAAAATCTAAAAATAGATTTGGTGGAGATCTTTTAATGGCGCCACATGAAACACGATTGCGAAAATAGGAAGCAGAACACGCAAAATCTAAAAATATATTTAGTGGAGATAGTTTAATGGCGCCGTTATACGCCGCCGTAGAGGCGCAGTTACAGAGCCACACGTCAATTTAGCTTGCATGGAAAGAATTTGCGATATTGGTTTGGTCTGGTTCATAATTTCCTGTTCGCCTTTCATTTGTTTATTACTGTACGTCATCATCAGCCTAAATCCACTGCAGGACAAAGGTCTCTCCTCACAGATTTCCAACCGACCTGCTCTGTACTAGTCACGCCTTGCCCTCGAACTCACTCAAGTCGTCCCTTCACTGAGCTATGGACTTCTGTACTTCTAGTTCTGTCTGTCGGTAGTCACTCTAAACTCTCGGGGTCTATCGATTTTCCTTTTGTCGCGCTAAATTCCCAGCCTCCGCCCCTACTCAATTGCAGCCACACGGGACGCCGTGACATTGGTGACGACAGCTCCTATTGCAGCGTCTTAAAAACAGAATTCCGGAGACAATTGCCTGCTGTTTCTCCGCCACGCTTGCCAAAAAGTGCGTCTTCTACTACCAGTTATTGTTGCTTAGTAGTTAAGGCCTCGCACTCGCTGAGCATGAAGTCGCGAGCTTAATTCCCGTCCACGGCGGCGGTTCACATAGTACAGGCCGCAAACAAAATATCAAGCGTGTGCTTGAAGATTTCGGGCGATGTTGTGCATCCCATTGTAGAGTTAATTATTCCGTGGCCCTCCTCAATAACCTTCCCTGTAGCTTGAGTGTTACTTAGGCACTCTAAAACACAATTTCAACCTCTAACACTGCTTACGTTGCGGCTATTTCCCTCATAAGCCAAAAGAGTACGTTGTCGGGCAAGCGGATACTCGGCTAAACTAAAAATAAGAACGTGAAAGCTGACGTGAGCTGCTGGAAACCCACAAAAAATTGACTAGAGGTAACTTTTTGAGCAATAATCGTACATTTTGTCACATTTGACACTTTAGTTCTAGATTTCCGTAATAACATTTATCAAAGCTGCTGTCGCATGCAGTCAGTGCGCTAGAGTTCGTTCACCGTTAAATTCAACAAAATTTAACCAGTTGCTGCTGAAGGCGCGATTTTCCGGCAGCTCCGTTTCAACGCATCCTTGTGCACTCGTTCAAAGATTATCCAGAGTTCAGTGCTATTTTGAAACAAACTAAGACGTGGTCTTGTGCTTTAGCGCACTTTCTGACTTTGCTTTATAATTACCACCGAGCATCTTGGCCTATGCCTAGTCAGGATATGCCCCATCCGGGAGTCCCGTTTACCAACAAGCTATTCGTTTCAAATAGTGTCTTGTAGTTTATTTTTGTATACATTAAGCTTTTAAATGACCTCCACGAAACTGACTCTCTCTAATATCTACAGGCTGCCAGGAATTCTTGAATTCTCAGAACTCAAAGTAAAGGGTTACCGGCGTAAATCCCGTCTGTCTCTCTACCTTTCAACAGTAGCTTTTAAACGTACCTTATAGTAGCATCAATATTGCAAGAAAAGTTTTGTATCCACGGAAAAGGTATTAAAGAGCTTTTGTTTTATTTACTCTATTTCCCGCTCTGTCCTTCATAATTAATATGCTTGACGTAAAGTATGCTTTACAGGCATCGACTTGTGATCGTTGGCGACACGCACGCCGGAGGGCGCAAAACTGGCAATAGACCTCGACAGCTGTCGCTGTATTTATACCTCCGCGTTAGAGTATCAATATAAGGTCACGCACTTGCGTTCCAAGATAAGCCAATCTGACACAATAAAACATCAAAAATAATCATAATGCTCTTCGCTCTGGTTTCTATTATTTAGAGTTTGTTGCAACTAAAATCTTTGCTCGAACCAGCGCATGGTATTCCTAGTGTCAAGTCTATGTTGGAGATTTTTCTTTGGCATCAGGAGTATCCTTTAGTACAGGTTTATAAGCGAAGGCTACACTGAGCCTAATTAAGCATGCGAGTACCTTTCCCTACGCAATTCGATTTGGCGACATCGTTGTGCAGTGCCTATAGAGCGGTAGCATTCCATCCGCGACGTCCACTAGCAGTATCCTTGTCCCCTCACATTGTGCGTGAAATATCGCCAAAGAAACTTATCCCGAGAGAGGCCGCGGCTTTTCCAGTGACTTACAGCTAGCGACGTTGAAAAGCTAAACAATTCGCCTGGTCAGCGCAGTTCGCAATGGAAAAGCATCTGTTCGAGCGCTAAAGCCGAGGTATTATTTCATCTCTTTATTGCGCATCTCAGATTGATAAACCAACGCTGCTGCTTCGAAAGGTCGGCACCCAAACGGACATGACCATGGCCGCAACGCTGCTTTTCACACTGACCAAGTACTTGAAGGACTACTGCGAGCGCTTCGCCATCTGCCTGCAACGAGGCGAGGCGGAACACATCGTCACTACAATCATCAAGTTTGAACAGCTCTTAAGCTTTGTAAGTCTCCCGACTCTGAAGGTGCCGCACGACAAGGCACTATAAATTAGATCTAATGGGAAGATTTGAAGAGATCAGACAATGCTGCGGTAAAACTAAAAAAACAATTCTTGATCAGGTTGTAACTGCTTCTTTTTTTTTGGTAGTAAACGCTTATATTTGTATAATTGTACACTGGTGAATCTTGTAAACCTAGACTTTTTTTTCCTCTTCCTAAAACCCGCGATAGTTATAGTGTTTTGAATTTTAACTGATGTTTCTGGGTGTGTCCACAAAGTGATCTGTCATAACTTTTTGATTGTATGCACACGTGTAGTTTTGTTTTTGTGACCCGATTGTTTAAGGAGAGAAAGACTTCTCTACTCTGTAAATGAGTATGCTCATAATTACGTGGAAGTATATATTTACAGTGTCTATATAGCTACATCTGTAATATGTGTAATTGATATTTCCCGCTTCTGTCCATTACTTTTCTTATTGGACCCTGCACTATCCTCTGGCTATGGGTCCAATCAGTGTTTGTAAACTTCATGTGACAAATGCTAATAAACATTCAATCAATCAATCAATCAATTTCAGGGTACCACAACCAGCTTCCGCAAGGCTGGGACGCTCGCTGAAAAAGCGGAGCCAATGTTTCCCTACGGTATCATCGTGCTTATGAAGTACCAGCCCCTGAAGATTTTTTTATGGAGAAGGCGATGCTAGCCATGGGTCACGTGACACACATGCTTGCCCCACGTTTGTCTGGAGGCTGTTTATCGCCTGTCGTTATTGCTTTCCATTTGGGGGATTTGTTGAAGGATTGAAGTGCTCTGAAAAGCCTTTTAAAGGGAATCTAAATATGGCTATAATTCCGAGCATTTTTCTGGCGCGAGCAAGATCGCCTTCTGTCAAAGCCAACTTTGTCACGAGTGCTCATCAGAAAGCACGTGTAACTCTTGTATTATGAATGTATTCTTTCCAAAAACACCTAAATGAGGATTGCCCGCTAAGATGACTGTACCATTCCACCGAGTTTAATGTACTTGTCACAATTAGTTAACTCACAGCCAAATTGTAAGCGTTAAAGAAGTCCCGCCTGCGATAAGTACGTGGACATCTGCGGGAGCGGTATGGTTAAAGAAAAAGGGCTGTAACTATTGTCTTCTCGAAACTATCCCGAATACGAGAAATCGCTGCTAAGAGGACCCTATTATTAGAGCGAGTTTTATTTGCTTGTAACAAGTTGTTAGTTCGCAATAAAGAACTTCCTACCGTGCTCCAAAATTCTGTCACCTTTGTGTCGTGTGCTAGAGCGCTTCACTGGTCAGCTACCAATGGCTTATGATTTTTTAGTAACGGAACTGGCCCTTCTCGTTAAAAGTCACAGATACGATGGATAATGTCGTCTCTGTTTTTTAAATGCCAGTACATGCGTCCAACCGGGAAGCAAGCAAGAATGAAGCTCAAGGATGTGGCCCCCATGAAAGTAAGTATCTGCTCAAGTGCTTTTGTTAAAGGGACACTGAAGTGATATGTAAACATTGCGGGATTACTAGCGCAAATTGTAGTCCGGAGTCCCCAGGCCATGTTTCGACCACTCTAGACGCGTTTACGCGATTTTATTTAGTAGAAAAACTAATTCGAAAATGCTGTCCTCCTCTCTTTACGCTCGCCCATTTTCTGTGGCGTTTTCGTGTGACGTCAGGAGGGGATGAGCTGGCAATTGGCTGCGGCGCTACTGCACGGCTCCCCGGCCTTCAGACAGAGTCAGTCGGCCCAGCGTTTCGTCCGCCGGCCGCCGACGGGTCGTCGGTTCGCTCAGTTGAAACGAAGCCAGGACACGTTTGTGAATGGAAGAATGTGCCTTTCTTTACTTGGTTTGTTTGTACACTGTATCTAGCTCCAAAAGTCAAGGTCGCTTCACACAAGCGCTGCACAAGCGCACATGCGACGCTTCGCTGACTGGTACGCCAGTAGGAAAACATAAGGCCTCTTGAAGGCGGGAGAAGAGTCAGCGAAGTCAATATAGGTACTAAGGAAATAAAATCAACTGATATTTTTACCATACACTGTAAAAGTAGGGCACGGGAAGCACTTTTTTGCGCTGGGCGAACAAGCACAGCGGTCAGCAGCACGACTACGCATCTGCGAACGCTTTTCCGTCTACGAAATGCAATTGCTAGACGTGAGCTACTGTGGAAACTCGGGCGACGCTTACTGCACGAGCGCAGTACAACAAATAGTCATCTAAGCTGCTTGAAATGCCAAAACTAAATAAAAGTGTAAACCGGTTGTACAATATATACCCTATATTAGCCGGACCTTCGCATCCCGCTCCGTGGCTCAGTTGTCTGATGCGCTAGGTATGTCACCGCAAGTGTTTTGCAAGTCACGAGTTCAAATCCCCGCGGGTACGTGCTTTTTTTTTTTGTACGTTAACTTTTTTGTTTTCCGCCGGCGTTTTCTATATTTAGTTCACCTTTTTTGGGGGCCGCAACGTTCATGGCTACATGAACTAGTTCACAAAACGCGCGCAGGCTGGCACTGGCGCGCTAGCGAGTTCTCGTTGGCCTGCTGTTGCCATAAGCACCGACTTCTTGCAGGCAGTGGGCACATGCCAGAATGAACAGACCCTTGGCCTGGTGCGAACACGCTTTTTACGATACAGGCATGAGGGAGGCAAGCTCCAAATATGGGGGAGAAGCGCACGACATTTGGGCGTCTGCGGGTACGCGGAGGGCGTTCATGCACTGCGTAGGTCTCGGCTAGTGAATGCTACGACTACAAGCCGTCCTGGGAGGCTTATCTTGTGCATTTTACAGCCGACAACATGGCAGAAGCGCGGTACGATGATTACTGAGATATTGAGAATGCCCATCCAACAACGCCATTGGTTATGTTTTACAGAACCGAAACCGAAACTTGTTTGATTGCTAACCTTGGGCATCGTCCAATCACGGCGCCCCTCCTCCCAACGTCACAGCCTTAGTTGGTGCGGCCGCCGCAAACCGCGCATGGTAGTTTTTCTTCTTTCGCGCTTTGTAAAATAATTACCGATTTGTCAACCGGATAAACGATGAAAAGTGTGCTAATTTGAGCCAGTCTACGCAGTGCAAGCAAAAACGGGGGCTTGACAAATTCACTTCAGTGTCCCTTTAATGCATTCAGTCGAGACAGGTAGTATGTAGATAGCTTTCCCCTTACAGCACAATAAAAATTAGGTGACCTGCCATATGACGAGCAAATGTAACTGACACAGCGTTTTTAGTAACACAAACTTGTCTTTCGCAGATACACTGGCCCGCCCTTCTCACGGCCGTTTTCGGAAAACACCTCAACGTCACACCACAAACTGATGTCCTCATAAGGTCTCCGCCCTATCTAAAAGGCTTGGGAGAAGTGCTCGAGAAGAGTAGCGAGTAAGCCGGCGGGTATTTTTTTCGCACGATGAAACAATTTAAATGCGTCATGCACCATCATTAAATGTCAATTTGATTGTGTGCTTCGCCTTGTATATCCAAATGGGGACTGAAATGCGAACAATCCGGCGTGCAGGACGCAACTGACGTTCATGGTTGACAACAGCTAACCATAAAAGTGTTGTCCCATCAAAGCAGGCTAAACCGGCAAACTTAGCGCGGCAGGGGCTTTTCCACCTAATCGAACACGGCAAACTGCTGCGGAGAATGAAGACTGAACGGCACGGACAAAGGCGCCGGCTATTAATTGAGAACGCTTAATCACTATACATTAGACACGCACAAGGAAAATCACATCGTTAACACAGACACTAATCTCAATGTGATATCAGCTAAAGGGGTAGCCTCTTAGTGCTTATTAATGTAAATGAAATGCCTGTTTTGAGCTAGAGCCGTCTATAGGACATCGTCTCGACATCTTTTAAAGACCGCTCCATCAAGGTATTCGTTATTCAGTTTGTCATTACGCTTTACTTAACTCCTTCGGCCATGAAGTCATTCAACAGTGTCGTGCGACGTGGCTATAACCCGCCCATTGAAAAAAAAGAACAAAAAAACAAAAACCCGCATCACAATGGGTAGTTGTCGAAAAGCAAAATCAAAATGGCAATACCAAAAACCAAGGTAGAACAAAGTGAATAAAAACACACGCGCTGCAGCGCTATCAAGTGCTATCAAGATTCTCTCTAGCTAGGTACTTAGGGCCGTATTCTGAGTCTATCCCTCACTCCATATGCTCCCTCCGCTCGGCTGAGGGGAGGATTCCTCAATGCTTATGCATGGGTAAATCTATTCCAAAGATCCTCTCGATGGGAAGCTGGTGTAGAGGAAGGACTCAGAATACCAGGGTTATTCTCGTTTGCAAGTAAAATGTCGAGGCTTGATACAACAGAGCCGATCCTTCTGACGTGTAATTAAGCTTACCCCGAAGAAACATTTCCAGTCAGCTGCCTTGTCCGTGTTCTTCTTCTGTAGTCCGTTCTTATCCTGTTTGCTCTGAGCAGTCAAAGGTTCTTTAATGCGAATTCAAATGACACTCATTTTCCTAAAACGAGACTTATTAGGAGTCGTTCTTTAGAGGCATAAAAAAGCACTCTCCTGAAAAGAGCATGAATATCTAACCGCCCCTGTGCGTATGCTTGCCTTCATCCCACTTCGGTATTACAATAGGCATGATGACCATCCAGACAGCACAGCCAGGCCGAGAACTAACTCGGGGACTTGTCTTTCTGTTCATCGCTTTAATTTCACGGTTAAGGAACACAATTTGGTTGCGCAGTCGCACTGTCATTCGACAGTTTTATATCTGCCTAGGCACTGTTCAACTGTCTCTCGACTTCTTGTTGCGTCCGCGTACGCACAAGAGAATTTCAGGCTCGTGTTGAGCCGACCGTTCAGACGCCCGACATTCGGGGTGTTCCAGGACTGCGCTTGACTCCAAAAAAACCAGGCAATTTCATTTGCAGTGTCTTGTTCGCCTTGTTCTGAAGAGAGAGAGAGAGAGAGAGAGAGAGAGAGAGAGAGAGAGAGAGAGAGAGAGAGAGAGAGAGAGAGAGAGAGAACGATCTTGAACACTAATCAAAACTGCGACAGGGTGTATGGACAAAAAAAGCCGGCACATCTTCTGATCAGCAATGTTTTCTCCTGACATAATAATGAAACTTTATTTCTGTTCCATAATCACAGATACAGATACATAAACACACATTCAGAAAAAGGAACCGCGGAAAAAGCTGTCATAGACAGCTTGACGAGGTCGCAGCCCCCTTTTTGCTCAACAGCAGCATCGCGACAAAAGAAAACACACAGTCATAAAGACAACCAAAAAAGTAAAAATAAAAGTTAACAGTAAGACACGTCTTTTTGGTGCACGTAATACCCGTTGTTTTCAACAGATATAAAAAGAACAGTTAAACAAAAAGGCAAATGAGAGACATAGAAAGGTTTACACATTTTAGTACACATGATCCGTAATTGGCGCTTCGAACATTTATAGATATCAAAATCGGTGCACTCAAATATATTTAAAAGAGAAGGCAGGGTATACTGTATGAGCTCTTCCCCAGTGTTTAAACGGGCTGTAGGGACCGCCCTAGGTTCCTTATTCCTGAAAGGCCAATTTATTTGTTTCTGCCGTAACCGGGCCAAATTACTCATATTTTTATGGTTCTTTTTGTTTCTATTTTGAATCGGCTACTCAAACAACGATTGTACAAGTTTAAGATTTTGATCACTGATAGCTTTCGGCTCGCTGCTCTACGATCATCGATCGTAGACCATCGATCTCATTATTATATAGTGACCTATAATAGGAATTGGTGCTGTCTCCTCATTGGGCCGGCATAGCACACCCGCCCACCCAAGACGGGTAACTTGAACGGTGTTTTTTTTTTTCTACCTTTTTGTACATTGTCGCGTCACTGGTTCCAATGTAGAAGCCAATCGCCCGCCTCCTGGTTTAACAAGTGGAGACAGCCCTCCCCCATTTTGCGGTAGGCTTCAGAATGCAACCAAATAAAATCAATAAAGTCCCACCCTCTGTCGTTCGGCTGGCGTACACTGAAAGAATTCTCCAAAGAAAATAGCTTATCGTACCGAACCTTGTAGAAACGAACTGCCGGCAGAATTACTCAGCCGTGGTTCTAGTTATTTGCGAAGAATTGCTTGGATTTGGAGAGTAAGGGCTACGGATCCGTGAGGGCTATGGGTCCTTCCAAGAATGAATGAAGGAATGAATGAATGAATGAATGAATGACTTTATTGCAGAGAGGAGGCTATAAAGACCTGTGGGTAGGGAATGGAAAAGAGGATTGGGAAAGGCAACACTAAGTAGTTGTAGTACATCTTAGTAAGTCTTCAAGCTTCACTGCAGCTATCACTGTAGCTGTCTCTTAAGGTCTGGTTGGAGCAACGCACACACACTGGCCTTCCCCTGAGCGGAGGGCGTGTCCGGCATAGTTCTTGATGGCACATTACGGTTGGTGGGGCAAGATGGATGCGCACCGGTGTTCATTTGTGACTGGTGAACTTGAACAGGTAGTCGGTCAGCGATTAAACCATCTTATAGAGACCATTTTTAGGGCAAAGTCTGTGATTTTTTTCTAAGATTTCGGGGTTGTCCCGAACATATTCGGTATGCTCTAACGCCGACTTCGGAACCGTGAAGCTTGTGACCAACTGCGTACGACCGTCTGAAAAGGCTGCCCATGACCAAATAAGGCGGAACAAGTTGGGTGTTTTGTTGCTGCCACAGTGGGGGCACCTGAGTAAGGAGAGACGCCTTGGCTTCGTCCACTTCGAAATCACTTCAGGGGTATAGGACGAGTTGGCATAAACTTTGTTGGCGAAGACCTCTCCTGTTCTGGGAAGGATCTTTAGTGGTGCCAGGAAACCAGGGGGTGAGGCCTCGGCAAGCCGGTGCCGGCTGAGGGCTCTAGCTTGACGAAGTTTTTGTTGCCAGTGTTGTTCAGATCTGTTTGGTGGGTCAGATTGGGCTGAAGTGGTGTCGAGAACCATGGGAGGATTTAGTAGACACTCCCGGGCAGCGTTGTGCGCCGTTCAGTTGCCGTCCGCTCCAGACGTGTGTGTAGGTGTCCAGACCGTGCGTATTGTGATTACTTCATGAGACAGCTCCCGTACTAAGTAGAGGATGTTCGTGACCGTAGAGTTAGGCGTGAAGGTCCTATTCAGTTCACGGAGGGCAACGTGGAACTCTTTGGAATTCTTGGCGCAGTTCAAAGCATCCAAACCCATTGTTCAACCATCCACTAAAGAAGTTCCGCATCGTCACTGACTCCTTCCAAGAGAAAAAAAAATGCCCCCATCTCCCCGCGAGGGAACCCTGGTGTGATGCGTACGCGTGCATACGCGAAAATGAGTACACGTGTTTTGGCGACCACCACCCAGCTTTTTATTACCTTTAAGAATGATGACTTTATGGTCAATAAAGTGCACAGTGAGCGGTTGCCGCAGCAGCGGTCGAATCTTGGTTTCATCGTCGATGTTCGAGAAGAACGAGAGCGAGCGCTGACTGAACAGGCACGGAGCGATACCCGCTTTATATTCACAACGCTTGAAGGGGAGGAGACCGCGGGAGAGAGTCGCGCATGCGCGCACATGCGCACCGGAGCAGCTGTTAAAGCAGCGTTAACGCAGCGAAGCGCGCGCCAACCAAGCGCGCCAGCTGTCGTTATGCTAATGCACCGGAGTGAGAGTGTTTCGCACAGCTGTGGGAGAGACGAACGGAGGAGAGTCGCGCATGCGCAGGTGGCGTGCGGAAGGACGCCGACGACGCAGGAGGGACATGCCTCAAAGGAAGAGATGCGCCGCATCTAAAAACATTGCAGCGCGAGTTAAAACAGAGTGCATCGCATTGTTGCTAAAGTTTTCTTCCCCGCTAGGACGGCCGGTATGCGGGGGAGCACGCTTGACAGGCAAGTAAGCCATCGATGGCTCGGCTCGTCTCATAGCCAGCAAGCCACTACGCCCTGAAGTGCAGAAGTACCCAACGGGTATTTTGCATAAAAAAAGGCGTTCTCACCCCTTTTTGTGCGAATGCACTTTATAAGCGACCCCAAACCATCCACCGCCGGCGGCGGCGGCGGCGGCGTTGGCGTCCGCAGTGCTCCTCTATATTTAAAAAAGAAACAGCATCCGGCGCCAGGTTTCGATCCGAGGACTTTGCGGCCGCAGCGCGACGCTCTACCGACCAAGCCACGGAGGCGACGCTGATATCAGTGGTAGTGACGCGCCTTATATCTTTAACGCATTCAAACTACGTCGTCAGCGGCGTGCGTTGGCGACTCAGCGGCGTTATAGCGGCTTGATAACTGCGTGGTGTACACGTGATACTACAAACCCGATGGAAGAGATGGAAGAGAAGGCGGCGAGGCGGTGGGCTGCGGGGGCCGAGCGCAAGCGCCGCAAGCGGGCCGACAACCGTGCATTCGCACTTTCACATTCTCCCCCTCGGGGAAATGCGGGGGAATTTTTTATAGGACGTCAGGCCAAGTATTGTGGGCGCTTTTATTACTTTCTTAGCAAAGTCATCATCATCAAATCATATCAAAAACTCCAAACTTCTGTCAGACAAGTACCATATCTTTAGTGCCTTAGCATTGTTAGGCATGGATGGACGGACGGATGGACGGACAGACAGACAGACAGACAGACAGACAGACAGACAGACAGACGGACGGACGGACGGACGGACGGACTGACAGACAAACTGACAGACAGACAGACGGACGGACAGACGGACAGACGGACGAACAGATGGTCCGACGGACAGACGGATGGACGGACAGACAGACGGACGGACGGACGGACAGACAGAAAGACAGACAGGAGGATGGAGGAATGGATGGATAGTAAAAAAGGGCGCAATAAAAACAACTTCGAAGCCATACAGTTACATCGACGTTTCGGACGGGGACCGTCCATTCTCAATAGGACAGTCCCTTGACGGACGGACTTTTTATAAAGGACGGTACCCGCCCAAAATGGCAATGTAAAGTTAGGTTTTCGAAGTAAACGTGTGTTTTTATTGCGCCTCTTTTTACTATTAAACCATCCCAAGCTGTACAGTTTATTTTGCACGCACACACATTATATATATATATATATATATATGCATATGTACATAGTAAGAAGGGGAACAATAAGAACATAACAAGTTTACTTCGAAACCATAACTTTACATCGACGTTTCGGACGGGGACCGTTCTTTACCGTAGCAATAGGTCAAAACTTGGGTGCAGACACTTGGAAAACACTGAACAAGGGTTTTATTGTTCTCAACAGTTTCGAAAGGTGGACCTTTCTTCTTCGGGGGTTATCTTAGAATATACAGAAAAACGCTTATACACACGTACCCTCCCAGGGCTTCCCTTTATATATATATATATATATATATATATATATATATATATATATATATATATATATATATATATTGTGGTAATCCGGCAATAGTGGCGGGGGACAATCCCACGGGATGGACATGTGCCGGCTGAGGATGAGGAGGTGGCGCGGGAGGAGCGAGGATGGACATGGCGGACTCGGCTGGGCGACGTGTGTGCAGCCGGATCGGCTGAGCGGTGTACCTTGGCGTAGCGGGACTCCAAGTAAAGGTGTCATCGAAGGGGCTCAGTGTCCTTTCTTGGGAACCGCGGCCGGGTGCAAGAACCCCGGTACCACATTTGGCGCCCTGAACGTGGGGCCGGCCGTGGTTCCTGGGAAGGGCATTGTGGTCTTCTTCCTCGTTTTGGTGTTCCGCGGCAAATGTGACCGACAGCTCGCTGAAGATGCGGTCAGACACGATCGACCTGGCGGACCAGTCTCTGGTGGTGGACATCTCGGATTCCCTCAGCGAGAGGGACAAGGTCAAGTTACTGTCCACACCAAGACGACGCTGTCGGACTTCCAGAAGCCGGAGTTCTCTGTGCTTCGGCAGCACGAGGAGTTCATCTGGCTCCATGACGCCCTGGAGGAGAGCGAGGACTACGCCGGGATGATCATTCCCCCGGCCCCTCCGCGGCCGGACTTCGACGCCTCGCGGGAGAAGCTCCAGAAGCTCGGCGAGGGCGATGGCTCCATGACCAAGTAGGAGTTCGCCAAGATGAAGCAGGAGCTCGAGGCGGACAGCTGCTGACGACTGCGCCGGACACCACCCCCGCGGAGCAAGGCCCGCGGACAGGACCTTGCCACGTTTGGACCTTCTGCAAGGACCCCCGGGTCTTAGGAGGCCACCTGTGGCACCGGTCTACTGCCATCCGGGCTGAGCCGTGGGAGTCCCTCGAGAGTGCCGACGCGACCCGCGGAGCAAGGCCCGCGGACAGGACCTTGCCACGTTTGGACCTTCTGCAAGGACCCCCGGGTCTTAGGGGGCCACCTGTGGCACCGGTCTACTGCCATCCGGGCTGAGCCGTGGGAGTCCCTCGAGAGTGCCGACGACTGCAGCCGAGGGCAGCCAGCGTCGGCCTTTTCTTCGGAGGGGGGGAGAGTGTGGTAATCCGGCAATAGTGGCGGGGGACAATCCCACGGGATGGACATGTGCCGGCTGAGGATGAGGAGGTGGCGCGGGAGGAGCGAGGATGGACATGGCGGACTCGGCTGGGCGACGTGTGTGCAGCCGGATCGGCTGAGCGGTGTACCTTGGCGTAGCGGGACTCCAAGTAAAGGTGTGATCGAGGGGGCTCAGTGTCCTTTCTTGGGAACCGCGGCCGGGTGCAAGAACCCCGGTACCACAATATATATATATATATATATATATATATATATATATATATATATATATATATATATATATATATATATATATATATATATATATATATATAGCGAATGAGAATAGGAAATGAGGGGCTCGTAGAAATAACACAGAAATAAGGGTTGGCAGTCAAGGAAACCTCGGAAAGCAAAGGGGAGGTAGTGGTAGGTCATTGAAACAGATAAAGAATTTGGAAAGAAAGAAAGCGGAGAAAAAATGCCCGCCAGGTGGGATTTTTTCTCCGCTTTCTTTCTTTCTTTCGAAATTCTTTATCTGTTTCAATGACCGACCACAATCACTCCTTTGCTTTCCGAGGTTTTTTTGACTGCCAGCCCTTATTTCTGTGTTATATATATATATATATATATATAAAAGGAAACCCCGCTTTAGGGACGAAGTTAAGCAAAACAAACGGATAGAACCCCCCCCCCCCCTTCCCCGCCCGTTCTGCAACCACCACCAGACTAATCAGTGACCTTGAACAGCTGTGAGCGCGCCCCGCGGGCCCGCCGACGCACAGCGGCCTGAATTATGACCGCCGCACCACTGACAGACAAACGGCCGAACAATGCGCCGCAAATGAAACCAAATCCCAGTGTGACTTGTTCCGCGGCTCGCTGGCCGCGTAGCAAAGCTTGGCTGCACCACTCGGTTTCGTCGAAGCGGCGCCAAGACGAGAGCTTCTGTAGGTTTAACCAGTAGTAAAACAAAACCGAAAATGGGACAGAAAATTCCGAGTATGACGCGGGGACCATGCGTCGACTGGGCGGGCCGTGCATGCATGCGGCCTTGGGAGTTTGACCGAATCGAAGATCCATGCTTGTGCCGCCATCTTATGTCCGTCTCCCTTCATCCCCCCCCCTTTTTTTGCCCCTTGTCTTTTCCCGCTGACTCCTTTTACACCATTTGCGGAGCGCGCAGGACTCACTCTTGTTTTTGATCTTGTGTTTGCTTGTGTGCCTCTTGTTACGTGTTTTCGTGCTGCCTTTCCGTCCGTGTTCTTTCCCCTTCCCTCACCTTCCACCTTTCTAGCCAATCGGAATGCCTCACTTGCTCAAACTGTTTGAAACACCCCTCACCCGCGACCTCTCCTGCAGGGATGAGGGAAGTAACCCTCCCTCACCGAAGTTTTTGTATAAAGACGCAATGTGAGAATTTAAAATACAGCCCTGAAGAAGGAGTTTCTAACTCCGAAACTGTTGGCAACAAAAACGGGAAACGTGTCAGTCGACTTCTTTCACTATTTTTATACTGGCCCATCGAACCTCATGATCTCTCTCTCTCTCTCTCTCTCTCTCTCTCTCTCTCTCTCTCTCTCTCTCTCTCATATATATATATATATATATATATATATATATATATATATATATATATATATATATATAGGGCGAACGCGCCATGCCAGCAGTGTATTCGACCTTATTTCCCGAATTCAGTCACCGCAATTTCTTTCTGTTCTCGTGCAGCGCTGTAAAGCCTGACGCAACTTCTCTCACGCAGATCTGTGGTGACTCTGTACATCGGCTACACCATTTTCTCGTGGTTCTCGCCCCTCATCGTGAACCTGGAGGCATCCACCAACGTGTTTCCGTCGCCGGATGCCGAGCAAAGCCGCCAGTGGGCCAAGTTCCAGTGCATTCTGCTCACGGAGAACGTGTTCGGCTTCGCCTACCTACACGCCTTCACTTCCCTGCCGAACTTCGAAGGGAGCCAGGCGGCGGTAAGTGGTGGCCTCGTGGAGCGACCCTCCTGTCATCCTGGCAGCGGCGCCTGTACAGCCAAGATTCCGGGAACCGGAAATTAACCGGCCTTACCGAATTCTTGGTTATCGCACATCCCCATAGCGATATCTCGCCTTTGTCATCGTCAACCCACATTAGACTAACAAAATATCAGTTATCTCTAAAGTAGCGCTACAAAGACCACGTGTTCGTGTGAGTGGCCAAGTTTAGAAACCTTAGCAACAAAGGCTAGCCGCGGGGTGTAATGTTCCCACCTAGCAGCTGTTTACAGGTTTACAATACATTTTAAACATAAATTTTATGCCGCAGTTTATGCGTGAGTTTTCTGCGAAAGCTTTATCTTCGTTACGCATGGCGATATTCAACGGTAGCGACAGCTGACAGCTTGTAGGCTGCTCCAAAAACCTTTTGTTGTTTCCTGCGCGAAGAAGCGCGAAGTAATGCTGTATCTTGTACGGTAGCCATGACAACAATGCATTTAAAATTGCGTACCGGCTACGACGGTAGTATCTCTAGTTTCGCTGCAAAAAATGTAACGCAGCTTGTTTCTACCGCGCGCTCATAGTGTGAAGTCGCAAAAAAACGGTGCTTTTTAACACGAAAGTGTTTTATTCCGGAATTCTCGAAGATTTCGCTGAAGTCATATCCGTCACGGAAGTAACGCCGCCAGTACAACGAAGCAAGCGGCCTGTAAAGGGTGCACCCCTGCACACAGGGTCTTTTTGCGGGGAAGCAACCTTTAGAACTAAAGAGTCTGTCGAGGGGACGAAAAGAAGATTAGAATGCTGGTGGACGAAAAGCAGAGAGGGGAATATTGCCTAGGACAGTTAGCACCTGTAACAGGGAAAAGAAAATATTTCGGGCCTAATCAGCTTTAGTGCCTACCCTAAGCAGCGCTAGTATTAAACCAAGAGTGTAAAACATGGTTATATTACAGTCGAACACGGATATATCGAACTCCAAGGGGATCGCGAAATAGTTCGATATATGAAAAATTCGATATAAAAAATATGGACTCTGAGACCTCACCTGTGGCGGACGATCGCTTACCGATCGGCGCATTCAAGAATAACAACTAATTCTGCGCTCACGACGCAACCGGATGCTTTATTTGCGTGAGAAAATCGCTGATCTTGGCCTGCTTCTTCGTCCTGGAAATTACCTAAAGACGGTAGTCTCGATCTTCTCGAGGCTCATGGAAGGAACAGCCCAGTTCCTTCCATGTCGCCGCAAAAGCGGCGAATCAAGCTGAACGCAGCCGCCACTTCACCGGCGCAGTACGATCCTGTACCCGCCTCCTCGTCCGGACGATCTTCGCCACTCGAGCTATCAGCCTGTGTTCCTGCGACCGCAGCTACGATATCCTCGTCACCGAGGCTCGCAACAGCCTGAACATTGCTGTCGCCCGCTAAGCGACCGCGGAAATCGGGGCTGCAGCGACCGCCGAAGAGCACCTTCCAGCTCGCGCGGCGTTCGATATACCCAATGTCGGGGAAAATACCGTTCGATATAAACGTACGCATTCCTATACTTTTACACAGAATTTTCAAGGGGATAATTTGCGAGTTCGATATAGACAATAATTCGATATAACCGTGTTCGATGTATCCGTGTTCGACTGTAGTCCTTTTTGGTAAGATGACATGTCATCACCCCGCTTCAAAGGGGAAACCAATAGGAACCATCATCAGTACGTTGTACTTCGGGTTGTTCGTTTTCAGGTTTTATATTTTAACACGAAAGTGTTTTGTGCAGGATATCCCAAGATTTCACTGACGCCAGTGCACCTTTGCCGAAGCGATCCGCCAGCAGGACGTCGCTCGCCAAGCACACCAAACACCCACGACCCGCAAATCATGATCAGCTGCAGATTTCGCTGCACAGTTGACTTTCGCGTTTTACCGATTCCTATGACAAAGCAATCAACAACAGTTTTTGTCAGACTCGACAAACTACGAAGATGTTGCGATACAGACTGCCGCTATTCCTCATTACACCAAATTATCTTTCTTTGCTTTGTTATAACTTTCGTTTTATTCGAAACTGTCGTAACCTTAAGCTAGCGAAATGACCGTCAACTCAATACCAGCAATTATGGAACACTAATACGTGCTTTCTGACGTAAGGTATTTGTCTGAAATGATAGTTTTCAAATTCTACTTGCTATGTTGTTTGCGTAAATAGGCGTGAATTGTCTGGTATGTTCTTTTGCCTGTACATGATTATGTGACGCCGGACCAATGTGTTCAAGCTCGTGATACAAGTCTTTTTTTTGTTTTTCGTGGTGTTTATCGCCTTATTCTTACACCATCTTCTCAAACGTACTGTCGTGCCGTACCCCTTGTTATATCTGCACTGTACTTTCAACAGCCGCCACTGAGCTGCCAATTTGGCTTCCTGGCCCGTCAAGCTGTAGCAACAGCTTTCTTGCCAGGGAGACCATCGACATTGCAGTATGTTGAGAAAAAATAAATTTGTGAATTTGAATTTGAATTCCAAAAAATTGAAAATTTTGATATTTGCTTAAACACCCTGTACAAAAATTTGCACTGAACGGCTGATGCACCTGACGGCTCGTTTTTCTAACTTTTTCCGCAGGTCATAAGCGCAACGAAGGTCATTATTGCAGCCTTGCAGGAATTCGCGACTGTCACGCCATGGTTCAAGCGGGAGGACGCAGAACTGGTGCATCAAAAGGTACGAACTCCAAGCCGGCGTACGAAATGGAAAAGTAGGAACACAGAGGTAGAGAGTAGGCGCAGATCTATTCAAAGAGAGCGTTCGCAACCGCTTTTAATCCGCCAACAAACCAGCCAGTCAAAAGCAACTGATCGATCGCCTACGTTGCCACGTAAAATGGTCTGCCAATGACTGTTAGGTGTTGTTTCAATGAATGTAGTAAAGAGCAACTGCTCAGATAGTAGTCAAACGAATCAAAGGGAGGGTTAGTTTTCTTATATTTTATCAGACTGCAAAATATGGCAGAAGGCTCAACGGTGGAGAGGATAAGTGTTGTGACGTCTATGAATACAAGTGTCACAGAAGCGACAGCGAGTCGGAAACCGATGGCATCTCCTACGTGAAATTATTACGCAGCTTGCCCCACCAGTTGTGATGACGTCAGAAGTAGCGTGCACGATGACGCACAAACGACGTCGTCATCGCCTCGATGTCCATTCATGAGGAAGTCCTGCAGGGGCCGTCAAGGCTTCCAACCAGTCCTTTCCTGTGCCTTCTTTATTCATTTTCTTTTCTTCCGACTCCCGCAGCTCAGCCGTTTTTTTAGTTATCTACCAATTTCCACTTCTAATTCCCCCTCCCACCGTTGCAGCCACTTCGTTGTTACAACCGCTTCGGCCATCCGCAACACATGCCGAGTTCACACACCCCGCCTTTTTTATAACTTGAACAAGGATCTTGTCTCTTGGAAATTGTTTCCGAATCTGCCACGCACACTTCCTATCACTCAGCGTAGCACTTATCGTCTTTGTCTTTCCGGTACTCTGATTGGCTGGCCTAATCCGTCTTTGAAGGCGCTGAGATAGCAAGACACCAGCATCGCCTCCCAATTACAGCTTTTGCGGAGCGGAGGCATGCTTAGCTGTTCGCCGTTGCTTTCATTGTGCGCTGATGGGCATCCTCTGAAGTAGCAAACACGCACAAAGCCTCGTGTTTCCGGGTTTGTCGGTAGTTTTTCCTCGCCACGCGTTTTATTGCCGGTCATAAAATATTCAATAAAAAGCGGCCGCTCTGCTTTGAAAACCTTGTGTGGTTCCGTACCCGGAAGTGGATGCTAGCAGTTTTATACGAATAAAGGCGACTGAAATATGTCGCCACCAGTGCAAACACTGTTACTAGGATTGCAGTAAGCTAGGGTGCGAATAACAGGCGCAGGCCAGCTCGAAAGGCACCCTCCTGAAGCGAACACCAAGAAATTTGGGCAGAAACGTTTTGTAGGGTTATGGCTATGCATACCGGGATCGTGTTTGGGAAACTTTCTTTTCATGCAGCCGGGCGAGCTTGACCGGAATTCCGTTGAACGGAGTTGTGTTATGCGTTTGTTGTGGCTGGCCCCACTCGTTATTTTGCGGCGCCGAGCATTTTTGTGTGTATTTTTTTTTATTTTAGTGTGAGTTCATACCGCCTCTCGCCCACGGTGTTTTTAAACGGGGGCTCTTTATTTATTTACATACAAACCTATACCAGGTGAAATTTTTATTAAAAGAACTACTACATTCCTTTATCTACTTTTTCCATCAGGTCTGCTGAACGCTACCTGTGCGCTAAGCAAAATTTGCAATATGAACCGTGCTACCAGTAAAAGCAATTTGGAAACATCTCCCCAGTTTATGCTTCATCTTCAAGCTCGCTCTAATAAATTACACATGCACAGATGACGCTAGCGCTTTTATAAACAGCAGACCTGTTTAGGCGACACAAATCCGTCTGTCGCACCAAAAACCCTCGAAGCCTCAAGAAAAGAAGGTGGTTAGGGGAGTTCCGGGAATTGAACCCGAGACCTTTACGCTGTGAAACTGGGAACTGAACCACTACGCCACCCCAGAGCCCCGAGGGCACGGGGTTTGCAGCGGCGGGGAAGAATAACATCTGCAGCCAATTGGAAAGAAAAAATGGCCGCGTATCTGCTCCTGTCGTGTAAAGACGATAGTCTTCGTAGAGATTTGCCAAGGAAATGCCCCCCTTCGCTTTCCCGCTCACCTCCCATGCTGTTCCTGTTCCGTCGCGCTCATCCCAAGGTGAACACACTAAAGGTTTGCTCAAGGCGATTAGAATTTACCGCGTTTCACTGCTACAGGCGGGGTTCCTCGATGCCAGCGCTGCAGTACGGCGGAGACATGCGTGAATCGATGCGGCCGACTTTAAGGTTTATAGAACCGCGTGGCCGTGCTCTACGTGCGTTCCAAGCAGAACGTGGAACCTAGCTAGTGGAACCTTTCGTTGCTGTTGCCGCGTGATTTTTCATATGCCGCCAGGAGGCGGCTGTTTTCTGCAGTAGATGTAGAATATCATTTGCTATCAAAAAAACCAAGTATCCATAAATTTTTTTAATAAAGGAACACTGTAAATATCCCTTCTGTACTAATTTCCTGTCCTACATTTGCGTAATGCCTTGTTCTTGTTCAACAAAGTTGACAAGTATGAACATATAAACCGGGCTTAGACGCTTACATTTGGCCGTGAGTATACAAGACTTTTGCGCAGTAAGCATTCCACTTTGGCCGGGTGGCTGAATTGAGTTACAGACAGGCAGACGGACAGACAGACAGACAGACAGACAGACAGACAGACCAAAATTTCTGGGTTTCTGGGTTTCTGGCTACTTAAACAAGTAGCCCATGTAAGACTATCGTCTTTAAAAAACGCTTTTCGTGGTCGGAATGGAACCTGGGTTGCTCGCATTATGAAACGGCGTCTATCCTGTTATGCCATCATCGGATTCTGGGCGCACAGCGTTTCCTTTGGGTTCGTCGCGCGGGCGTTGGCTTTGGAATTGGCCGAGGTTTCTACCACGTGCTAACGCGGTCCACTTTGTGAGAGGTGTGAAAGCCTGCGAATGAGAACATCCGGGCATGCCAGTCACCGAAAACTTTCAGCGGCAAGTTCGGGTGCAAATGCGAAGCACAACAGCTGGGTCTCCAACGAAGAGAGAGGGGCCGCCTGCTCAGCTGTTTTGCTAGCATTTCACCAATAGTGCAAGCTGCGGAAATTTTTGCGAAAACAATAAACGGCCAATGTAACGAAAAGCTGGCGTTCGCGGTGAGGTTGGTGTCGAGGTTGCACATGGAGTCTTAAGGCGAATCTTTCTACTCCTCACTCATGGCATTCGATATATCCCCAAGACGCTCTGCAGGAAAGCCAACTTCAAGGTATATCAATCCCGTCAAGAAAAAGAAAAACGCTTCCTGTAGTCACAATCTAACCTGGGTCCCTCGGTTCTGTATGTATGTATGTTTGTGGTTTATTGGCGCAAGGGTTTCTAAGACCAAAGAGCGCCAGAACTATGTTATGTGGTCTTTCAATAGTCATGTTTGTGCTTAAAATATGTATGAAATGAGTATGATACATCTTAAAATACTGTATATATGGGTGTAGAGAGCCCGTCCACTAAAGCATGAAGATGTTCATAATGGTGGCTGAAATGGGTTATGGGTGCAACGTGATGCACCTCGAGCCAAAGAGCATGCGACGGGAGTGGGCCTCCCGTGCGGACAAAGGGAGCATGAGGGCCTCACTCACTGCTCGTAGGCTCTGAGGTCACGCACTGTACGAGATGAGTTTTAAAAGCTTGATGTCTGCAAGATAACTTAAAAGACTTTTGTTTGTAAACATAGGTTCATCTCCTAAAAACAGTGAAGGATGTAGTGGAATGTTGTAGGTATATATTTTCGGGAAATGCCGTTTTCTGGCTTCATTGCAGAATGTGCACTCAATTAATACATGGAGGACGGTGAGTCGTTCCCCACACTTGTTACAAACAGGTGGGAGTGTTCCATTCAAAAGATATGCGTGTGTAGCGTAAGTGTGGCCTATTCGCAGTCTGCAAATGGATACTTCAATGAATCTGTTTTGTTTTTCTGTTGTGTATCTTCCTAGGTTTGGTTTTACTGAGTGGAGCTTGTTGTCTGTGTGTGTGTCCCACATGTGCTGCCAGCATTTATGGATTCCCCTCCGGATTACTGGTTTCAGATCGAGGTGAGGGACCTGCGCTACATCAACACCACTACGTAGGGCCGCCAAAGTGGCGTTCTGGTCAGCACTTTCATTGCCCAGAATGCCACTGTGTCCAGGGATCCAGCAAACAAGTATTTTTAGCTTTGACTTATAGGCAGTTATAAGAGCTTTAAAAAGGCGGTTTAGAATAACGTTTTTTGTGGGCTTAAAGGAATCCAATGCAGTTACTACGCTTAGGGAGTCTGTGTAGATGACTGATTGTTGTATTTTGTTCTGTGTAATGTGTTCCACTGTGATTAGAATACCATAGGCTTCTGCTGTAAAGATGCTACAATTTCTGTTCAATGTCCTTGTGCTGGCAAAGTCCGGGCCATGTGCAGCACAGGACACAGAAGAAGAAGACTTGGAAGCATCTGTGTAAAAAGAGGCGCATGGATATCTGTGTTGTAAACTTAAGAAATGCTGTAAAATCAATTCGCGGGGTGCACGACGCTTGTCAATTTGTTTAAAGGATGTGTCACAATGAATAGTTGACATGTCCCAAGGTGGGACAGTATCGGCGATACAGGTTTTTATGCCATCATCTAAAGACACCCCTATCTCCTCTGCAAGGCCTTTGACACGCAAGGCTACAGTGGCAGGGATCGAAGGGCGCGCTAAATACAAATGGGCGGATGAGATGTCATTCACAATAGAATTGCATGGGTGATTCGTCATAGACATTGTCCTAATAGCATAGAGGAGTGCTGTATAAGCACGCTGGTGCTCTAGGCACCAGTGGTCGCATTCTACATAAAGACTCTGGATTGGACTTGTCCTGAAGGCTCCAGAGGCAAGGCGAAGGCCCAAATGTAGTACTGGGTCTAACATTTTTAAGGCAGTTTTAGACGCGGACCCGTATGTTACACTTCCATAGTCTATACGTGACCTAACTAAACTCACAAAGAGACGTAGAAGGCAGTCTTTATCAGCACCATAAGACTGATGTGACAACACTTTTAAAATGTTAATGGTTTTTAGGCATTTTTGTTTGAGTTTCTTTAAGTGCTGTACGTATGTTAGTTTTCCGTCAAGTACAACACCTAAAAACTTGTGTTCTTTCTTGACAGCAATCCGTTCTCCGTTCAGTGTGACATCGGGTTCTCGACGAATTCCACGCTGTCTTGTGAATAACACACATGTACTTTTGTGAGGATTCAATTTAAAACCATTTTCTTCCGTCCATTTTGCAAGCCTGTTCACACCTAACTGTATCTGCCTTTCACATATGGACTGATTGCATGACCTAAAGCTTATTTGGACGTCGTCAACATACATTGAGTAGGAGATTGAGGGTGGCAACAATTTCCCAAGTGAATTCATTTTAATTATAAACAGAGTACAGCTTAATACTCCACCCTGGGGAACCCCATTTTCTTGTATGTATGTTCTTGATACCACTGTCCCTACTCTTACCCTAAATGTCCGCTCCGACAAATAACTTTCAATAGTGTTTAGCATATGTCCAGACACACCGAATGCCTTGAGATCAAGCAGTATGCCGTAACGCCAAGTTGTATCGTATGCTTTTTCTAAGTCAAAGAAAACAGAAAGACAGTGCTGTTTGTGGATAAAAGCATCTTTGACATACGACTCAAAGGCAACTAGCTGGTCAGTTGTGCTTCGACCTGATCGGAAACCAGCCTGACAACTGTCCAGGATGCCGTTATATTCAAGAAAATGAATTAGCCTCTTATTTACCATTTTTTCAAAAACCTTTCCTAAGCAACTTGTCAGAGCTATTGGTCGGTAACTGGCAGGTAGTGAGGCATCTTTCCCCTGTTTTAATACGGCAACTACAACTGCTTCTCTCCAAGCTCTCGGAAAGTATCCCGCCGCCCATATTTTGTTGAACAAGTGCAAGAGTGTTCGGAGAGTTTCTGGGTGCAGATGTTGTATCATTGTGTATGATATACTATCTGCCCCAGGCGCTGAAGCCTTACATGTTCCCAAGGCGACCAAAAGCTCTGTTATGGAAAATTCCGTGTTGTATGGTTCGTCAGATCTTTTGTTATCACGAATCGGTTTCTTCTCCATAGATGTTTTGTGTCGTAAGAAAGCATTCGTGTAATGAGCAGAACTCGATACATATGAAAAGTATTTCGCAAGTGTGTTTGCCTGGTCCTCTAGGGTATCGCCTGTACTGTTGACCAAAGGTAGGGTGTGTGTTTTCCGTCCATTAAACTTTTTAATTCTGTTCCATACTTTGCCTGCATCTGTGTACGAGTTGATAGAAGTCACGAAAGAGCGCCAGCTATCTCTTTTTGCTTGCTGGCGAATGCGTCTTCCTTGTGCTTTTGCACGTTTGAAGGAAATCAAGTTTTGCGTAGTGGGGTACCTGCGAAGGACACCCCACGCCTTATTTTGAGCCTGCCGTGCAAGCCTACACTCTTCATTCCACCACGGCCTCCTAGTGTTAGGTGTGGCACCAGATGTTTGCGGAATTGAGCCCTCGGCAGCATGAAGAATGTGTGCAGTCACCAGTTCACAGGCTTCGTCAATGCCCAAATAGCTTAAGGACGTGTATGAAAGCTGAGATAATTGTTTAAATTTTAACCAATCAGCACCACATTCCTTAAACTTTTTATGGCAGATGGAACTGTTACGGGCTTTATCAATGCCTTTCAAGATGACAGGGAAGTGGTCGCTCCAATAGGGGTTGTTGTCCACTTCCCATTCAACAGCCGGAAAGAGGACAGAAGAGCCGATCGCCAAGTCTATGTGTGAGTATGTATTGTGTGTAGTGTTGTAGTATGTCGGCTCTTTTTTGTTAAAGAGACAAGCTCCGGATGAGAAGAGGAATTTTTCTATCAAGCGGCCCCGGGAATCTGTGCGTTCAGATCCCCATAGTGGACTGTGTGCGTTCAGGTCACCTACGAGTAGGAACGGTTCCGGCAGCTCATCTATGAGAGACTCAAATTCAGAGCTAGATAAACGATATTCAGGGGGAATGTATAGTGAGCAAATTGTTGTTAATCTGTTGAAAATAATTGCCCGGATTGCAACCGCTTCTAGGGCGGTACGCAATTGAAGAGATTGGCAAGGGATAGATTTTTGCGTAACTATAGCTACGCCACCAGAGCAGTGCGTGCAGCTATCTCTGTCTCTCCTAAATACTGAGTATTGGTTCAGGAAATTGGTGTGCTTAGGTTTCAAGTGTGTCTCCTGTAAACATAGGATGGCTGATTGCGTTTTGTGTAGGATTTCATATATATCATCTAGGTTTTTAATAAGGCCCCGGCAGTTCCACTGTGTAATTATTTGTGCTACCATAAATGTTTAGGGAGGAGATTTTACCTGGTGTAGATGGGGACTTGGGCTGGATGTATACTATCTATCAGTTCTGACTTGGACCTGTGACACGGGTGGCTGGTGGCTTTTTGCCTCGCCCCGCCATGGTGCGCTGTTCTCTTTCTGCCTTTGGCACTGGCAGAGACGGTGTTACCTCCATGTCATCATCTGAGTGGTGTGACAGTGACGAGATGGAGTCCTTGCGGGCTCCGCCTCGGGATATGTTCGAAGTGGAGGCAGGAGCCCCTGCCGTCCCCGACTGTTTGTTGGACACAGAAGTGGTCGTGGGACCGACCACATCTACGTCCATGGCCGCCTGCAGTCTGGCAGCCGGAAGAGGAGGATTGACGGCAGAGCCGTCACTCCTCACACTCGCAGCTAACACAACACTTGCGGGCGCCACAGGTGTCGTGTCGGATGGTTGGGCTGCCTTGGGCAGCACCTGGGGGGGCTGGGACGGCACCAAGTCTGCTTCGCAGTACTGGGTGGCCGCCGTGACTAGACGCCGCTCCGCCCCACGGCGAGCTGCATCGGCATACCTTTGCGAAAACATTGAGGGTTTCTGTCGTGCTTCTTGATAGGTAATGTTCTGGGTGACCTTCATGTTTATGATTTCTTTCTCGGCTTTGAATTTAGCACATGACCGAGAGTATGCAGCGTGGGGTTGTTCACAGTTGGCACATTTCAATACGTTAGAAGCACAGTTCTCTGAAGGGTCATGATGTCCTGCGCACTTGGCACATGTCAGTTTTCCGCGGCAGGTGGTAGTACTGTGCCCATACCGCTGGCACTTGAAGCAGCGGCGTGGGTTCGGTATGTAAGGTCGTACGTTGCAATGAAGGAAGCCTGCAGTGACAGACTCCGGTAGGACACTTCGGTCAAAAGTTAGGATCACTTGTTTCGTTTTTACTTCTTTGCCATCGCGTCTGATCATTATTCTTCTTACCGCAGTAACGCCCTGGTCACGCATGCCCTCGAGGAGGTCAGACTCACTTTCATTGAGCAGGTCCATCTCAGATATGACGCCCTGCGAGCTGTTAAGGCTCCGGTGTGGCGTTACAGCTACTTCAAGGCCAAGTAGGTCGGTCTGGTTCAAGAGACTATCAGATTGTTTTTTAGTAGATAGTTCTACAAGCACGTCCCCCGATGTCAGCTTCTTTGCCTTGTAGTTCGCGCCAACTACACTCTCAATGAACTTGGCAATTAAGAAGACCGACTTGCAGGTAACTGGAGATTCCTTGTTCTTAGATTGTATCACTAAGAAGCGAGGAAAGTTGTCCGGGGTGTTAAATTTCATGTTGGGCAGAGGTTTGAAAATTACATCGGTGCGGGCCCTTTTTGGGGCCCGATCATTTGGAAGAGAGGATTTCGAAAGTACCATGCGGCATAGTATAAAGCAGGGAACTGGGGTACTTTCTTCTTTGACGTTACCCTGATGCTCAAAGAGGTCCCGGAGCTCCCAGCCTGATAGACAGACAGGGAGCCCATCGGCCGGAGCTTGACCAGGGCTCCGACGGCCACCGTTCACGGCTTCTAACCCTTCACCTTTCAACTTCTCGCCACGGTAGGTAACAGCTTAAGTATGGGGGGCTCGGGGTACGCGGTGTCGCCACTCACCGTCACCAAGATTACTCAAGGTGCCCCGTGCGGGGGTCCCTCGGTTCTGAAGACGACGTTTAAACAAATGCGCCTTTCCGACGCGACCGAAGCACTTTGGATTCTTTACTTTGACTCAGGTTGCAGGAGAGAAACCTTCGTGTTTTGACCATCTTCCTCTCAAGAAAGGGTTATGATTCGTAACAGTAGTGCAGGCTAGAAAAAAATCCGGCGCCACTGTCTAGGCGATCCGCGCTTGAGCGAGCGTTCCGTCATGCAAGGGTGAGGCACGTTCGAGTTGTCCTTACATGGCTCATGAATAAGCTGAAGATTTGCCCGTGGCTTTAGAAAAGCCACAATTTCACTGTGAAAAATTGTTCAAATGTAGGGAGGTATTTCAAAATCAAGTTACCAAAAGATTTCTTCTTCAAGGATTATTAAGAAGTTTTATGCAAGATGAACAAGAAAAAACATGCGACATTCGTTGGCGATTTTGGCTTCAAGAGCAAAAAGAAGCGGTGTGGCTAGCAAATCCAACTAGGCGAGGAACATCGCTCGTTGCTATGGCAGCACCCACAACGGCACTCGACTGCAAGCTGAACCCGAGAAATGGCTCCCACGCGTCTGCTAAGCGTTTCATAATTTGACTGATTGATTATGATATTTAACATGCGGACGCAACGCATCCGATCAAGTGCGCCGGAGTGGAGGGCTCCAGATTAATTGTGACCACCTGGGGATTCTTAACGTGCGCCGAACTCTCGAACACATGGGCGTTTTCGCGCTTCGCCTCCATCAGAATACCACATTCTCCCCGTTGCTTTCCTTGGCATTCTTGACTGTCAACCATTATTTCGGCCTTAATTCAGCGAGCCCTTTATTTCCCATTCTTATTCGCTATATATATAGTGTAAGGGGATGTATTGCTCAACGCCAGGTAGCTGACAAAAGGCTTTTAATGACCGTGTGCTATAATGTACAGCACGTGGTCACTACAGAATTTACACGCGGTTCGAGAAATATTCTTGACTGAAAGATTTTACGTCTCGTAACTTGAATGTACATATTGATCAGATTATGTAATAATCGGCACATATTCTGATATTAATAGAGTAAGAATGGAAGCGTGCGCGTGTAAGAACGTGTCTTTCTTAGAAGCCTGTGTCTATGGTTCCATCCGTCTGTTCTATAAGCACTCCACTACAGCGATGTCCAGCGGCTTTGTAAAACAATGCCGCGTGTGGCACTCCTTCGCTTTCCCAAACCCTAAGTAACGTAACATAACTGTATCTAGCAAAGAGCAGAAAGCAATCTTTAAAAACACGAAAAAGTAACCTAATCCAAAAAATTATGTTAATTTAAGGGCTACTGAAGTGCTTTTAAAACCGGGCAAAACTACTTTTTACAATTATTACATTTGTCAGTTTATGCCTGTAAAGTTTTTTTCGTCATTTTTAACTTGGGGACAGCGGTATTCGTCGTTAAAGTTGACCCTACGCCCCGCCCCGCCCACCGCACCCTGCCGCATCGCCGGAAGAGCGAGAAACTGAGCGGCAGTGACAGAAAGTAGCGTCATATTCGGAAGACGGCCAGCGACGTGCGCCGTCGCTTCGATGTGTCCCAGGTTTCTGAGCGAAGTTCCGAATTAAGCAGGCGTGTAATCTGCACTTTATTAATCATCATTGTCTAGAGTTGCTTCCGCGTCGATTTTGAACCGTAATGCTACTGCGTGATTCTCTAAAGCGACTCCTATATACCAGAGATTTCCTGCCCGAGCTCCCGTGGCTACTACATTGCCTTCACGAGTAGTCGCGGGGCAGGCCGTGTCGTCGGGTGCTCAAACAAATACGGAGGTACCCCAAGTTCCTGATCCATTAATATGAGGGAATTAGAAAATTTGTGGGACCACAGCGCTCTTGGCTTTCGTTTTCCCGATCAACGTTGTTGGCTGTGACGACAGCTTAGCTGAATAGCTAGATTTTAAAAAAGAAATCAATCAAGCTGAATGCATGAAGCGTTTTCTGCGCGCGGAAGCGCACCGCACACTCGCCGGTCGTGCATGCCCGTACGGCGCACGAAACGGCTCGCACCACACATGCCGCGGCAGCTACCGCCCTTCGCTGCTGTCCAGAATCAAGGCCGTCGCGAAAAGCAAGGTAAACGTGCAAGAGAGGATGATAGTGTGGTGAAAAATTGTGCTAGGGATTGTCATCCAAGGTGATTTTGAAAGGGGTAATCGAATTTGTATCGCGATGGGGAGCGCCGCCCGGTCGCGGAGGCTCGTCGACAGCACCAAACGAACCTGCCCGAGCACGAGATGCGGCGAGAGGCCGGTGGATGGCGTTGCCTGAGCGCAAGCATGAGCACAGCACCGATCGCTAGAATGACTATCAACGTAGGAATAAGGTTCGACATGCGAGAAAGGGGATGATAGCGTGGTGAAAAACTGTGTTAAGGATAGTCATTCGCAATTGCAGAGATAGCGGCGACCAACTAGCTCTCTTGGTGCTAAGCCTAAAGTTCCCAACATCAGCGGCGATCCGTGCAACCTGAGCCGGCTGGAGCTGTTGGGGAAGGCGTTCTAAAGCTCGTCGGAAACCAGCGTGCTGCGCTTGGATTCATTTACCTTTTGGGGGGCGACCAACGTTCGGCTCCCCTATTATAAAACATGCGTATGCGCAGCAATGCCACGTTCCGCTGACCGGCCGAGCAGCGACCCGGCACCAGCACCTCTGCGCGACGCCGCGACCGGCGGCGGCCGCGCTGCCTGTGCGCATCACAGGCCGCTGCACAGAGCTTGTTGCCGCCTGTCCAAATGTAAAACCAAAGTTCCATATTCGAGGATGGGGATGATTGTGGGTTAAAAAATTGTGCTAGGGATCGTGATTATCACTGGTAGTGAAAGCGGCGAACCAATATCTGCGCAACTTCCCTGCACCCGAGAAACAAGTCAGCCATGAGTCGTCGGTGGACAACCCCTTTCTAAAGCTCGCCGCGAGCAAACATGTTGCGTTTATACTTCCCTCAGGCTCTCCTATTCTAAGGAAAGATTGTGTGAGCCCTCCATTCACCACAGGACCTTCTAGCCCGTATCTGAACGGGAACAAAAAGATCTTCTGGCCGAGCGGTCCCCGCAGCGCCGGCACTTCTTAATATGACGTCATGCCGCCAGCCAATCGCGAAAGGCAGCCAGGGCTCTCACCGCGCCCGCGGGCAGGGGTCGTTTGTTTTGACGAAAAAAACATGGTTTGGGTGTATTTACACATAAAATAAACATGTTTTTCGAATTCAGTGTCAGGAAAACCATAATGTAATGCCCCCAACAAAACTTTTTTGAAAAGCCCTTCACCAGCCCTTTAAAGATCAAAAAATAAATGAGGCAGGAGCAGGAATCTAACCACCGTTCTTGATACCAGTAGGCTAAGGCGGAGCCTATACACCAGAACGGCATACGCTCTGTCTCATCTCAGCGTTAGTATTAAATGTTCGAATGCCGTCGAACGGCACTCTAGACGCTGCGTTAGAAATAGAACTTCCTCGTACCCGAGCCAAAATTATGAGTCACATCTGTGTCACGCGCAACATGCTTCGCTATTCATTTGCCTTCACAGAGTGGAACGGCTCATGTTTTTCGTTGCTACTCCGCACATACCCCAAAAAACCAACCACACCTACGTTTAACGACAATGATGGTTGAAGAACTCACCTTTCCCGAGTGGGGTTCGTTCGCTATGGTTGGGGTTTGTGTTCGCACGGTTTCGGTGACGGGGCAGTCGCCGTCACCAAGCAAGCTTCGCTTTAAATTTAAACTGCTTCAACTGTGTCGGAATGGCTGCAAACACGTCGTGCACATTTTCTTTTCGATATTGTGGTGTCTTCGCTGTCTGTGAAAGTAGTCTGGAGCTCGCGTGGTTTCCTCAAAGAAGTGGTTCATACGTTTCGCTTCTTACAGGGTCGGTTTAGTCTTACAGGGTTAACCTTGAGTACATATTTAATGCTTCGCGCGAGTCCATTTCCACTTCCCTGGTTGCTGGGCTTTTTCCCATACTTCTATATCGTGTTCCGTACCTCCAGTGTCCGTGCAAAGATGTCCTCAATAGAGTGTAAAATTTGTGCTCTGCCAGGTGTTAAAACATTTTTCTTTAAATTACACACTGGCACGCTCCGTGTTAAAACTTGGATGAAACACCGGGGTCTGTTTGTGGCTTGGTCGACAGACTGTCGGCACTGTTCTCGACCAGAGACAATTGATCACTATTTTGTGGATTGCAGAGATTCTGTCTTTTTCTGGGACATTTTGCAGCGAACGCCCAGCAAAGACATGAATATTACACCTTTCTCGATCCGATTTTTGCCGTTTGACTATCCTGGTGAGCCACCCTATGACATGTTTTCGTTGATTGGTTTGTACATTCTGTAGTGATGTCGCTTATGTGATAGGCATGCTGAGCCACCAAGACCAACAACGTGATATTGCCGAGAAACTGTGGCATTTGTACATAAAGTGTATAATTCGCTTGACCAACCACCTGACTGGTTCTTTTTTTTAAACGTTTGTGTGTGTTTGCCAAAATTTTGATGTATTTGTGCTTCTAACTAGTGTATTCTTTTGTTTGCTTGACTATGTAGGCACCGTACTGTCACGTCTGAGCGTATTCTTCCTTGTAATAAATAAAAAGAAATGGCTCAATCCGATAAACGTTGGCTTCTTAATAACGCGAGGAACGCAGGTTCAATTCTGACCACACTAAAGGTCTTGTTTTTCTTGAGGCGCTTGATATGCCTTCGTTCATCATCATCGTCGTTTTGTGAAACCCACTGTGTAAAGTTGGCTTTTCTGCAGTGCGTTTTACTTTATAGAGTTTCATACTAACATATACTAGAGGGAAATCTGCCGCCACTGTCTTGGGGAGCCGCGCTTCCACGAGCGTTCCGTCATGTACCGAGCAGGCACATTCCACTTGTCCTCGGCATGGCTCACGATCAGGCTGAAAAGTTGGCTCTGGCTGCGAAAAAGCGACAATATTACTGCAGAAGGTTAATCGAATTTATTCTGTTTCTATAAAATTCAAGCTCCAGAAAGATTTATTTGTCAGGAATTACTTAGAAGCTCAATGCAAGATGAAAAAGGAAACAATGTTACCCGTTTTTGTTGATTTTGTCTTCAACACAAAAAAGAAGCCATGTGGCTAGCCAAGCCAAGTATGCGAGGAACGTCGCTAGCTGCAATGGCGCCGCCCACGGCGGCCCGCGATTGCAGCGCCAGGTTTTCCTCTAGAATATATTAGCACGAAACTATGTTTTACTCGGACGAGCGACACCATTACTGAGGCATAGAAAGCTTCGTTAAAAAGCTTGGCCCATTTTCTCAGAAACGTCTGGGCAGCACGTCTCCGTGATGAAAAACAGAGATTCAGGAATGGTCCAGGCACACACATGCGCTGCGACACGTAACGCAAAAAAAAATGAGCGATTCTGTCCCAATTTAAACCGCAGCCCGAATAGCACGGCACTTCAGCTAATCTTCCGTGCTATTCCGACGTCAGCGGACTGAAAAACCATTTCCGTCTGGCATTCGAGATTAAAGCATCATAGTCCCATAAAAAGCGCGGCGATATTTGTTTTAGAATTTATTTGTACAATACTGCACCTCGGGCTGCAGTTTGAGTTAACCAGGAGTGGGAATAAACACAAGTATACATTAATTTTAAACACAAAGTAACAACCTGGAAAGTGCGCGGGTGTTTGAAATAGATATATGGAGAATCAGTCGTTCCTGGTGGCGCTCGTTAGAAATTAAAGCAAGCATTGCAAGCGACATTTGGGAGAGCTTTTATTCTGGGCTCCAAGTGCCCGTTGTGCGGTCAATGGTTCAAGCCCCACGTAATACCATAATCGCCAACGCTTTGCTCTGATCTGCGCCTGTAGCACTGTGGTATAGAACGCTTTCCTCCGCAGCAGTGCGAAGCAAAGGATATAAAAAGGGTTGTCCTTTATTACAGCGAAGCCGTTAGACTTTAGGCGTTAGCAAATTTTCGTACCGTGACCCGCCGTGGTGGCTCAGTGGCTAAGGCATTGCGCTGCTCAGCACGAGGTCGCCGGTTCGATTCCTAGCCGCGACGGCCGCTTTTCTGATGCAGGCGAAAAACAAAAACGTCCATGTGTATCAGATTTCGGCGCACGTTAAATGTCCCCAGGTGGTCAAAAGGGATCCGTAGCCCTCCACTACGGCCACGGCGCAAGAATAAGATTGGAGGACCCGCCGCGGTGGCTCAGTGGCTAAGGCGTTGCGCTGCTGAGCACGAGGTCGCGGGTTCGATTCCCGGCCGCGGCGGCCGCTTTTCTGATGGAGGCGAAAAGCAAAAACGCCCGTGTGTACGAGATTTCGGCGCACTATAAAGATCCCCAGGTGGTCAAAATTAATCCGGAGCCCTCCACTACGGCGCGCCTCATCGCCTGCGTTGCGTCGGCGCGTTAAACCCCACAATCAATCGAATAAGATAGGAGGGGAAACGAAGATTCCTAGCGCGGCCAGATAATGTCACAAGTGCTTGTCAGACGTTAAGCCAGCTGCATCTGCCGCGGGTGAAGAAACTGCGCAGCCACGGAATCAAGTGCGGCCGCTATCACTTCGTCCATCAGATGCCGCTACCCTCTCCTTCGCAGCTACAAAGCTTGGCAGTCCGCCTTGGTTTTCGTTGTGACATTATCTTGTCGCTCACCCGCGCTTGCCGGAATGGGCCGTTTCGCCTCTTACATATTCTTGCTCCGTGACTACGGCGCGCCTCATCCCCTGCGTTGCGTCGGCGCGTTAAACTCTACAATCAATCAATCAAATTTTCGTATCGTAAAGAAAATCTCAAGCAAGACTCAGCAGTTCTCGCCTAAGACTGCTAAGATTGGCCCGAGCGCATGCGTCAGGCCAATCAGGCATACAGCGTATAGCTCAGTTTTCGATTTAAAAAACACAAAACAAGCATCGACCGGCATTAAGGATGATAAGGCGCCTGTGAACAATGGGCCCCCCCCCCTTTTATCATGCGTTCCTTGTAAAGATTATGTTTGCGAATTATGTTTAAAGACTAGGCAGGACTAGTGTCACCGAATAGAGCAGTTATTGGCCAAGACGCCGAGCGTAAGCGTCAGGCTAGGCAGAATCCATGGAGGACGCAGCCAGAGAAGCCGAGCGCAAGTGACAAGCCTGCCCAGACGACAAGAAACATTTCACACCATCCCCCATCGGCATTTGTATGCTGGTTTGCAACAGCTCCGCTGCACGTCCACTTTCGGAGGGCGGAACGGCGACCATATTTTAGCTTGTAGATGCTAAATACTACACTGAGTGTAGTAGGCTTGGTAAAGGGTTAAGACAGTGCATTCGACGCCACACGGACTACACCAGTGCAGCTAGTGTAGGGAAAAAAAATGGCCGCGTATCTGCTCCCTTCGCTGCAAATTCCGACGGAAGACAAGTGCCGTTGATGCCCTTTCCACGTAAATGCCTACATTTTCTCCCCCTGCCCACCTCACACGCTCTTCCGCTGCAGTATCTCTCCCTCGTTGATAAACAGGGTGGAGGTTCACTAATTTCATTTCAAAGACGATAGTCTTTCGTGGGCTACATAAACGCAGAAATTTTGCTCTGTCTGTCTGTTTGTCTGTCAGCCTGTGACCCGATTCAGCAATCCGGCCAGAGTGAAATAAATTCTGCGCAGTAGTATTATATACTCACAGCCGTATCTAAACGTCCAAGTTCGGTGTCAGTGTTCATGCTTCTCAACATTATTGAACAAGAAAAAGACATTACGCAAATATAAGGCAGAAAATCAATACATAATTATTATTTGCAGTGTTTCACTATTCAAAAATTCGTGGATGCTTGGTTTTTGCAATAGCAAATGAAATACTACAGCAACGGCAGAAAAACGTCGCCTGCTGTTGCCAGCGCTACTTCCTGGCGGCATTCAAGAAATAATCAAACGGCGATAGCAGCGAAAGGTTCCATAGATAGAATCTACGTTCCCCTTGGAACGCTCGTGCAGTATGGCACCGTGGTTCTATAAATGTTGTAGTAGGGTGCCTCCATTCACGCGCATCTCCGCCGTACGGCAGCGCTGGCATCGAGACACCCAACTTGGAGTAGTAGAACGCCGTAAATTTAAATTGACTTGAGCAAACCTCTAGTGTGTTATCTTGGGAGTAACGATACGGAAAAGGAACAGCATGAGAGGTGAGCGGGAAAGAGAAAGGAGGTTTTTACTTGGCAGGGGCGCCAGTCGACTATCGTCTTTCGGCGACATTTTCAACGAAAGAAGCAGATACGCGGCCATTTTTCTCGTGTTTCACTGCTCGCGCGCTAACTACAGGAAGCTTAACTGTGACATTTCTTGGAATGCCGCCCCAACTCTATGGTTGAGTGCGAGCGCTTTTTGTATTTTTGGGTTAAAACATTGATTCGAAGAAGTATTTCTCATTTGCTATCGCAAAATAAAGCAGCCGTGTATATTTATTTAAAAAGACACTGCCTAGTACCAGTCACGTATTGGTGTTTTGCCTCAAGAGTGCCTAATCTTTGCTTTTTGCAGAACAATGTTGACAAGTGCGAAGCGAGTTCCCAGATTTACTGGTTTGGAAAGTTTGTCCTTTATGAACATCCAGTTCAACAATTCACAAACTTTTTGCCGGTCGTCCGAATCGAGTAACAGACAGACAGACAGACAGACAGACAGACAGACAGAAAGACAGGCAGGCATGCAGGCAGGCAGGCAGACCGACAGGCAGGCAGGCGGGCAGGCGGGCAGGTGAACGGGCGGGCGGGCAGGCGGGCAGGCGGGCGGGCAGGCGGGTGGGCCGGCGGGCGAGCGGGCGGGCAGGCAGGCAGGCAGGCAGGCAGGCAGGCAGGCAGGCACCAAAATTACATCGTTCAAGTAGCACAAGAAAGCCACACCTAAAATAGCCACAGCGTTTTGCGTCTCGGCACCTACGCCGTCCACCATTTGACTGCCCTTCCTCTAGGCCTTCTTCGCGCACAAGGTTACAATAAAAAAAATCTGTGGCGGTACCGAGAGCAAAAACGTCCGCATCGGGAAATGCGATGTCCGCGTCAGCTGCACGGCTCCCTATATCGACCACTTTTTCATCGCAGGAGAAGAAACGCGTTTCACTAGCGTGTAAGCCGACCGCAATCTTGAATGTCTCTGCTTGCATTCTGTCAGGATTCGGCGGCCTCAACGTCATACAAGGGCGTGCGGACGCCGACGCACATAGGATAATCCGATATGCGTTTCCGTTGGGATTCCATCAAACTTCATACAAAAGGGGCGTTCGGACGTTGATACACGTCAATAGCCCTGATTCGAAGTGTATGCGGTGTTATCGGGACCCCGATACAATTCGCACGCAAAGATAACTCGAAAAACAGCGGGATCGTAGGCGTTTTCGTTTATGACGGCCTACTTTTGTGATTTTTTCCTCTCACGCAGCTCGGCTCCCTAGAGGTCGCCGCATTTGTCCCAGATGTAGCCAAGATACGTCGGTTCGTCCAGGAGTATTACAACAAGGTGAGCGCAGTGGAAAGACAGTTGATGCCCATATTGATCAAACGCGGACATTTTAATTATTAATAATTTTATTTCTTTTGAGGGCGAGAAACTTAGGCTCCCTCTCTTCCGCGAAAAACCGCCAATGTTGTCCGGTACAAAAAAAATGGCCGCTACTGTAAAGAGTAAATAAAAAAAACTCACAAGCATTTCCCCGAGGGTGAACATGGTTAAGTGCGAATGCACGGGGTGATGCTATGAGGGGGAGTAAAGTTAAAATCCGTTGGCATTCGCCCGTGAGCGCGCGCGAGCCGACCCACGGAGGTCTGGCAGTTTATCGCTGCATATATAGAGGGGTACGCCGCGCCGAGCGCGCCGAGCCAGGTGGCTGAGAGAGGAGGCGAGCGCAAGGGGAGAGGGACAGCGGCGCACGGCAGCTGCAGCCGAGCGAGGGGGAGAGGAGAGAGTGTGACGTCACGGTGGAGAGAGAGGCACGCGGCAGCTGCTGGGAGAGGAGGCGCGCTGTGACGTCATACATGACGTCACGGCGCGAGGAGCGGTGCGGGGAGCGGCGCGCACCCGCGCAGCCACGGCGAGGAGGCGGAGTGAGCGCGGTCACGTGGTGAAGTGACGTCACCGCGCCGTTGCTACCGACGCTCCTCTCCGCTCCACGCCGTTGCTAGGGAGAGGAGGACTGCGGACGCCGCCGCCGCCGGCGGTGGAAGGTTCGGGGTCGCTTATAAAGTGCATTCGCACTTAAAACATTTGATATCGCGTAGCATTTGAACCAAAGTCCTTAAGATATAAGCAGACTGCGGTAAGACTGCGTTATCAGCGCACGTTGGCAGCGGCAGAACAAAAGTTGTCGTTGCTGTTCTTTTCTTTATGGCACATACCAAGTTTGGAGATTAGCCAGACATAGGAGGGTCTAATGTGCCGGCTTCGCAAAACTATGAATTGAAACTGTGAAAGCTATAACATAGTGCGCACCGTGTTACACGCTAAAGTGATCGCCCGTGCGTAAAACAGGTGCACACCCGCCTATGAAAACTGATTGTAGGGAAGCTGTCGCGTGTGCCAGTCTGCTGTGTAAGTGACCCGTGCCTTAAGACGAATAAACGAAAGCGAAGAAAGAAGCGGGAACACGTCGATGCAGTAAAGGATGTCGAAGCCCTTCGCAACGAAACGCGAAACGAAAGCAAATAAAGAGACGCAAATGCAATGTGGCAATTAGGAACTCATTACGAAGCATCACCATGCTTCTGCTTTCGAAGTACGTAAGCATAAATACGTGCCTCGGTAATTTTTATTTATTACATATTCCATACGGCGAAGACCCAGGCAGAGTGAGCCTTATCGTAGCATTCAAGATAAGGAATGTATTGCGCAAACAGAGAATACAAAAGAAATGCGCGCCAGTTCACCCTGTGATGGTGGTTGGAAAGCGAATCTGCAAAGAACACCCACAACAATTACCCATGCGACGTCACTTCAATTCCCGCACGTGGCTCTCCAAAGAGGGAACCCAGAGAAAAGTGAAGTGCATTTAACCACACCCTTTATTACTTCAAAACGATATTCTTTGCTAGGATTAAATCAATGCATGATCCATGAATGTCGGTCGGTCGGTCGGTCGGTCGGTTGGTTGGTTGGTTGAATTGTATTGGGGAAGCACATGAGTGGAAACTCTTCTTATAAAATTAAAGGAAACTCAAACCTGATGTTAGTCGACCTCACTTCTCCATCGCCTCTGCCGCAGCCAACGGAGGCGACGAGGTCGGCGGCAGAAACGGAGGAGTGAGACGCCATGCGTTGGTGTGAGATTTCTTTAATTTTTACTAACGCATAGCGCATGCGCAAGGCACGCACGCGGACGCTACACGTGCCGTGGACGGAGCGCGAAGCGGCGCGAGAGGTTGCATGACGCTATCATATGCATTCAGTGAGAACGCAGCTGGTAAACCCGCAGCTGGGTGGTGGTGGTGATTTATTAACAAAGGAGGGAAGAGAAAAGGCCGGGGATATTGTTGAACTCAACGGGGAGTTCACCCTCATATGACCCAGTCCAGGGAAGGGTATTGGGGCTTCAAAGGATAGGAAGAGAGAAGGAGAAAGAGAAGAGCGGTAGCAGAGTGGGAGATAGTCTATATCGCGTTCGTTTAGTCCATGACTCGATGGCTACAAACGCAGCGCTAGTCCTGTTGTAACCAGGAAGTTGACTAGGTGCTAGAAGACCTCCCGTCGGATGGCGTCCGGTCCCGTGGGGAACAGGAAGTCTTCTAGCTTGTGGCTTGGGGCACCGAGTCGCTGGAGTTCGGCCCGGAGTTGTGCCCTTGCGGTGTCGCGCTGCGGGCAAGAGCACAACAAGTGCTCTAGCGTCTCGGGCTCTGGGCAGTCGGCGCAGGTGGGCTGTGCTCGGTGAGCACACCGTCTCTCTCCCCCGTCTCCGCGTGCGCTCGTAGCTCAATTGGTAAGACAACGGACACTCGCTCCATTTCTCTATTGCTTCCAGGTTCGATTCCTAGAAGTGCCCGTAATTTCTTTTATTAGTTCTCGAGAGTTTTCTATTGACGCTGACGGTCGCGACAGAACCCTTGGCTGGTAGAAGTACAAAGCTTCTCTTTAAAACGGAACAATAAATATCATTGCTGAAGATGTATGAATCACATTAGTGATTTTCATTAAGACAGCAGTTTTGAAATGGGCTTCCGCGCACCCCAGGGCGTCCACGAAGCCTTTCCCCAAACTCACTCTCACTACAGCCCCCCTCCCCACACACATACGCCATTCATTTCTCCTTTTTGCCTAACCTTGTTGACAATGCAAAAATGTGGCTTCGCTGCACGACATGCATATTTATTCTTTTCTCCGCGTAGCACATCTTTTAACGTCGGCTTTTTGCAGAACCCGGCAGAAATGAAAAAAATGCCTGTGGATTAGCTCAGTTAACCCTGGATATGAAAAGCGCGAGCTTGCTTTAGCCTGGGTTCACGTGGTTAACCTTTGATTTAGAGGTAATTATTATACTATTCATCCAAAGTCTGTCTCTGTCTACGGTTGTGGTCGCACTTCCTGCGTTCTCCGATCCGAAAGGCTCGTCGGGCGATATCCGCGGGGTGGTCAGACCCCGCTTGCCGACGGCGGCTCCAGGCCTCTAGCTCCTGGGCAATGCTCAGCGAAGAGGGCTGGCTCGCTCTCTTTTATGGCCAAGCTCACACGCCCACGACAAGCCACGTTGTCAGGCGCGAAGCAGCTGCGGAGAGCGCATGCGCAAAGCCGGCAGCGGCGAACGTGGACGTCGGTGGAGCTCGGCCCGGCGAGTCACGTGATGCGTTGCCATGGATACGGCGCAGCTGAGGTCAAATGAAGGTCAAATTTGCTGCGACGGCGAAAACCCTCGACAAGATTAGTAAAGCTTTGTTTAAAAAGGTCAGACACATAAAAAAATTCCCCCGCATTTCCCCGAGGGGGAGAATGTGAAAGTGCGAATGCACGGTTGTCGGCCCGCTTGCGGCGCTTGCGCTCGGCCCCCGCAGCCCACCGCCTTCTCTTCCATCTCTTCCATCGGGTTTGTAGTATCACGTGTACACCACGCAGTTATCAAGCCGCTATAACGCCGCTGAGTCGCCAACGCACGCCGCTGACGACGTAGTTTGAATGCGTTAAAGATATAAGGCGCGTTACTCACTCTGATATCAGCGTGGCTTCCGTGGCTTAGTCGGTAGCGCGTCGCGCTGCGGCCGCAAAGTCCTCGGATCGAAACCTGGCGCCGGATGCTGTTTCTTTTTTAAATGTAGAGGAGCACTGCGGACGCCAACGCCGCCGACGCCGCCGCCGCCGCCGCCGCCGGCGGTGGATGGTTTGGGGTCGCTTATAAAGAGCATTCGCTCTTAAAAAGCATATACAGGTTTGGGCGACGCTTAGTTGCAAGAGCAAATCGTTCCACAATACGCATGCACCACCATAAAATTCTGCCTCAAAACGCGGACATTGAATATGTGTCGGCGGCTTTAGTTGCAGGTGCAAAGTGACACGAATCACTGCGGGTCATCGTCGGGTTCTCCGTCGACTCTTCAAGCCGAAAAGGGGTCCCTGTCTCGCTCGTAGTTGAGGACCACTGAAGTGAGGTCTTGCGCGCGGAATTAATCATAATTTAAATGAATCTGCTTTGGCAACATAAGGTGACAGGGAAGAGGGCTCCCGATGGCGCGTTTTTGCTGAGTCATTAAAAGTGATAAATACGGTGCGCTGTCAACTGCAGTCGGTCATTAACTAGCTGGGCGGAAAAATTGCGTCGGATTTGATTTTTGTTTTTAGATGCGACGCTCAGAGCATCTCTTGTCGGCGGCCCTGTCCTTCCTGCGTGCGTCCGTTGTTGTCCGCGTGCGTCCGTTATCCGCAGCAACTCTCCCCCTCTCCTCCCGATAGCGAACACTCTCGCGAGGGGCACTGGATTGGATTCGATTGGCTTGGCTTGGCTTGGATTGGATTGGATTTGGATTAGATTTGGATTAGATTGGATTAAGGTGGATTGTGTTGCGTCATAGTCGCGGCATACGCACTGGCGCCCGCGCGTGCCCAGGTGAGAGCGTGTGCGGCCCAGCGCGCTCTCACTACGCCGGTGGGCGGGGCTGCGCGCGGTGCTGCGCATGTGCAGTACTCTCTCTCTTCGCGGTCTCCTGTCCTTCGGGCGAGCTGCGCATATAACCGGTGTGCCACTCTCCGGTGGCCTTTCGGTCGACGGTTGCTCTCCGCTTGCGCTTGAACCCCCCTCAGCGTCGCATCACACCAGGGTTCCCGCGAGGGGAGGCGGGCGTAATTTTTTTGCTTTGAAGTTTAAAGGACAACATATAGTTTGATTCAATATCAGTGGCGTAGTGCCGTTAGGAAAACTTAAAAAATAATAATCTTGTGCCTTTTCGGTGAATCTCCGAGTTTTTGTGTGTGTGTTAGTGAATGGATTCCATACTTACACGTGTACTCAAGTTTTGGTCGGATATGTGAAAGATGTCTAAGTGATTTTACGTTTAGGGTGCTTTGCAAACCTTATGAGTCACGAAGTATAGAAGCATATCCGTCTTTTTGACAGGTCCCGGCCCTTGACACGGAAAGTGGTTTCCTACGAAATCTTTACCAGATTCAGAAGTTTGTTACAGGGCGTTCCCTGGAGCTCGCTGTCGGACCTAACTCGGAGGCCTACAGGTGAGCTGCTATGAGCCTAGCGTTTGACCGTTTGACTGCCGATTCAGCGCCGTGGTGCCAACGCGCGGTTATGGGAATAAGGCCGTTATTTAAGCCGGAAACGCGGTCAGTTGGCACCGACCACAACTGTAATTTCACGGGGCTTTGCTTAGAGATACCGGCTCATTTTTGTTCCAGGTGGCCGATATCGTCACTACGAAAACGATGTTTCCTCGACATGCACGCCAACAAGTTATGTAAGTATTCCTATAGTCACCGTCCAAGCGCATAGATATGTCGTGATTTCTATTTGCGATGAGCAGCTTTTTATAGCGGCGTCACCGAGATGCGCTGGCGCTCGCGTCGGTAGCGACTGACGTCAACATAGCGACGGCTGCAAAGGTGTAGGCATCCAGGTCGATAGCATCGGTAGCACGACCGTTAAAATAGATTACTGTATGCATTCTGACAGTGAATGACAATTTTCTTCACTTCGTTTAGAAAGGAAAACATGCATACACACTTCCTTCAAACCGTGGAGTACGCAACGGTTGTGGCACTGGCGTCGGCGGCTGTTGTCGACAAAACGGAACCGCCTACAAAAGCCTAACATTCCCCCCTTTTGCAAAAGAAAATCTATATGGTGGCAACAGTGAAGTAAGGTTGCCCGTTTCGTAGAAGGTGTAATTGCCAGACTAACGGTCCTTTTAAAGCGAAGCTTCCTTTCCCTTCCTGATGGTGACCGTACACAAAAACGCACTGCAGGAAAGTCGACTTTACACAATGGGAGGGCACATGATTATCATAGGTTTCCAAAAGGACTCATCAATCGCCTGAAAAAAATAAATAAAGAAAACCCTTCCCGTGGTTGGAATTGAGCTGAGTCCCTCGACTTATGAAGCCGACGTCTATCCGATCTCGCCATTCCGACACGGTTGAATAAGTTTGGATTTTCAACTTCGACTTTGACTGAAGTTGCATGACAGAAAGCTTCGCGTTTTAAGCCTTTCTCTTAAGGAAGTGGCTTTAATTTTGCACGCTATTAGCACTCTTTGGCTTCTCGTTCGGTCTTCATTAGACCGCTTTGATGGGTCGGTGTCAGTGTTGTAAAGAGATGAGTGCAGGCAGAGGTTGAAGCTTGCGTAAGTGTAAGAGAAGGGTGAGCTGCACCGTCCCCTTATCCAAGCTTTTTCTAGACACTAGTTAAACGTCGGATCTCTGGTTCTCGTGGTATCCACTGACTACCCTTTTCTACAATATGCCCAACCTTTTCCCGCGTAAGGACGTAAACTGCTTCTTCAAAATAAGGTTGATGAAGGTTGTGGAGTGGTAAGACGCTTTACGGGGAGGGTAGGGGGAGGGTAGGGGGAGAGCAATGCTGGCGTCAAGCCAAGGTTGAGAGAGAGAGAGAGAGAGAGAGAGAGAGAGAGAGAGAGAGAGAGATAGATAGATAGATAGATAGATAGATAGATAGATAGATAGATAGATAGATAGATAGATAGAGAGAGAGAGAGAGAGAGAGAGAGAGAGAGAGAGAGAGAGAGAGAGAGAGAGAGAGAGAAGCTCTTTATTTCAAAACACAGTGTTTAGCCAGCGTACAAAATCGCCTTCTTGCTACCCTGTTAGGGGAGGGGGGAAAGGAAGAGAGGCTCAAGTGAGAGGGGGGCAGAAAAAATATACAAGCTTAGAGGGATCAACAAAATTATGCAAGTAAAGGCAAGCGCAAAAGCCTCAGAGTAAAAAGATCTGAAGTTCTCGTTTTCAATTAATCCGGTGTCGCTGAGGTACGAGAACAGAAATTTTAGGGCTACGCGCTGCTGAGAACACGAAGGCCAGGCACCTAAAATTGTTTTTAAGGTGACTCGTCCTGGCATAAAATCTATGCGGGCATTGTTGCGTAGCAAGATTGATCTAGAGTCCTTGTAAGCAAGGAATTGGAGCAAAACATGCTCGTTTGTGTCTTCCAACGCACAGTTGGTGCACCTGGTATTAGAAGCTAGTCCAACAAGGAGGATGAACTGATGAGACGGACGCCGGTCGGATGTCTTCTGCCTGAGTTTTTCGTTGTTGTTGCTGATGTTTTGACTCGAGTCAACAAAAATTCCGCCGTGGTTTGAAACCCGAACCACAATCTTGTTCCGACCGGAAGGAATTACCCATTGTACATCTAGGTGGGTAGTGTTTAGATTTAGCAATTGTCGAGGATCGATATCGACCACCCGTTCTCAGGACGACTCCCACAAGAACAACATGGAAGTAATCCCATCGCGCGCGCGCAATCCCTTCAAACACGGTGCAACAATCCGGAGGTGAGTCGTGTTTCGGGAAATTCGATTAAAGTCGTCTGGAACCCTGCACAAATATTATTTCTATTACGGTCAACGTTCGTCGCCTACTTCAACCACTTTGCGGTATAGCCGTCTGCCTCTGTCTACCCTATCACGCCGAGCCATCTGTTCGTAAAGCCTCGGTGGTAAGCCGGAGGGGAGAGTGCGCAGAGGGTAGCGGAAAGAGTTGAGAACGATTGCGGAGGACGGAGTAGTGTTAGGAAGGGAGGATCGGAGGGAATTCGGGGAGGGACATTTTGACCCTTAAGCCGAGAAGGGGGAGACCGAAGAAGTGGAGAGGAGCGCAGGGGGTGAAGTGAATTAAATTTATCAAAACAAACCTATTACATACCCGGAAGAATGCCAAGTCCATCATACTGCTAATCATTGATAGTGGGTTCTGCCCAACATTTCATGTTTTCCTCTCTTCCCCGTAGACATTCCTGCTATCCACGCTGCCCTGGTGAACGAAAAGACGGGGAAAGTGGAGTAAGTATTACCAACGTTATTCAACACTAAGACGTCATGCCGGAAACACTGGTAATACGTCGTCGTCATCATCATTATCATCAGCCTGTCTACGCCCACTGCAGGGCAGAGGCCTCTCCCATTTATCTCCAATTATCCCGGCCCTGTGATAACTGCGACCAATTTATCCCTGCGAACTTCTTCATCTCGTCTGCCCATCTAACTTTCTGCCGCCCCCCGCCACGCTTGCCCTCTCTAGGGATCCGCTCTGTTACCTTTAATGACAAACGGTTATTTTGCCTTAGCATTACAAGCCCTACCCACACCCATTTCTCCTTAATTTCCAGTATTATGTCCTTAACACGGGTTTGTTCCTGGACCCACTCAGCTATCGTCTTGTCCCTTAACGTTACACATATCTTCCGTTACAACGCTCACTGAGTCGTCCTCAATTTCCGTTGAACCCTCTTAGTGAGCCTCCAAGTTTCTGCCCCGTAGGTGAGTAACGGTGAGATGCAGCTGTCATACACTTTATTCTTCAGGTACAATGGTAGGCTGCCATTCATTATGTGACAATGCCTTCCGAAAGCACTCCACCTCATTCTTATCCTTCTAATTATCTCTACCTCATTTTTGGTATCCGGGATCACTACTTGGCATCAGTAGACATATTCGCTCACCACTTCCGCTGCCTCGACACCTATCTCAAACCGCTGTGCTCTCCCGAGGTTATTGAACATTACTTTAGTTTTCTGCACATTATTTTCAGGCCACGATTCCACTCTGCTTGTCCAGTGTGGTAATCATGCTTTGCAATTCGCCCCCCGAGCCGCAGTTGGGTCTCCGGGTGTCTGCTGTGCAGAGCTGTCTCCCAGTCGTGATGATCCTTAAAGTCGTCGGTGCCTTCGGGCAAGCCCGGATTATGTGTGCGAGTGTGGCTTTATCAATCTTCCATCTTGGGCATTGGTCGGTAAGTCTCCGGATATATCTGGCTAAACAGTTTGGGGTGTGGGTAAGTACCAATTTGTAGGAGTCTGAGTGTGGTAGTCTGCTGTCGGGCGAAGTGGTGGGAGGGTTTAGGACATTGTTGACTAGTTTCGCGGTAGTAATGAAGAATGTCGCTGTACGTGAGCAACGGGTGCCAGTGCAAGCTGGGAGATACTGGTCGATCGAATGGGTCGATCGAATGGGTTCGATACTGGTCGATACTGGTCGATACTGGTCGATACTGGTCGATTCGATACTGGTCGATCGAATGGGTTCGTGCATTCACAAGCCCAATCGTCAAGAGCAGTAAAACATTTGAAAGCGCTTATGGCATCTTCGTTGAAAGAAAATTTTCTCCCGCCGAGCCATATTTTCGAGTTTGCGAGCCAAGAAAAGCAGGCATGAATGCAGACAATACTAAGAGGGAGGGGCGCTCTGAGGCTTAAAGGAGCCATGAAGACAAAATACAAGTTGGGTTTATTAGAAAGACTGCTTAGTCCCGATAACAACGATACCAATATCATCGCAATCTTCGAACAAATAACGGAGATATTGAAGAAAACGTGTGAAGCAGTCGCGACCCCCTAGCCAATTTCCCGCAACTTTTCTATGACGTCACGCAACCTTGTTTGTGCGATTGGCGGCCTCCTAACTGACCTGTCGTGACCACACATGGCTGGACGTCTGTATTGGGGCCTCTAGTTCCATTTGACCGCATCATTTGAATGCTAACGTGCAGTTAACGCACCGGAAATTATGTTTAATTGTTGGCCCGTATGACGTCATTCTTGCTCATAACACGTCACTGTGGCGCCAAATTTGAAAGTTTTTAAATACTTCTTGCTTTTTTGCGTTAAAAAAACATCTTTTGTGGCTGTAATGGAGCTGAGTGAGATACTGAATCCTAGTTCTTTCAAATTAAACGAAGTTGTATTTTCTCTTCATGGCTCCTTTAAGATAAAGGTCCGAGTTCTTCCTATTTTGCCATTGTGAATGTTGATTTGTGGGCGTGTGCTCTGTTGGTAAAAGGGCATTTTCTTCGTTCTAGTCCGGGCCTGTTTAGGCTGTTCTCTCAAACAGTACGTTGCATTTCATAATAGTCGCCTATTTCTTGCAATTCTGAATAAGGTTGATAAAGAGGCATTCTTGGTCGTCCCAATAAACCAGTGGGCGTCGCCTTTCTAGCTCACAAAATGATCCCTGCTTCCTTCGGAGCGCTTTCAACCATGACGCTATACTGCATTGAATGCTGCTTCGACTCGGAGGTGAACTGCTGAATTACTGTTTAATTGTGGCTCATGAATAAACGCAAAACCAAGGGCGGATTGCGATTCAGTAGCGTCATACACACTATGAAAATGTCCTTTCCCTTGCACTTATGGGACACCGCCAACAATCGCGTACCCATCTCGCACGCAATGTTACCGTCTGCAATTATTCATTCGGTATATTGCGTACTCTTTCGTATCACCTGTTTACGACGTCGGGAATCTTGCGCATTGCGTTTCGAGGGTGCTAGAGAATTATTCAAAAACCATTTCATCAACATTCAGAGTGGTGGCATCGATTGGCCGGCAACCTTTAAATTCATTCGTTCAAAAATAGTCTCTTCTGTTGGTGCAAGGTCTCCGTCAGCGTCGCGGAAGTCGGCTCGCATCTGCTCAGCCAACCACTTATTTAGCGGTGCGCAGAATTCGTACGTTTCAATTTTCCTGGCAGGTACCGACCTGCTCGCTTCATACGTATACGTTTATTGATAAGCATCATATTGTTTTCGTCCGACGTATCTGATTATCAATAATATCTGGCCTGAAGTAGATTGAAGAGTTGTAATCAAGGGTCATAACATAACCACAGATATTAGGGCGCATTTTCCAAGAAATTTACAACTTACCAAGCGAAAGAGCCACCGCTCGCGCACAGCAAACAGCGAACTGCAACCACTCAAGCTGGTTGTGTCTTACGTGTACAGTCGTCTACACGCTTATCTTAAAAGAGCCATGAAGACAAAATACAAGTTGGGTTTATTAGAAAGACTGCTTAGTCCCGATAACAATGATACCAATATCATCGCAATCTTCGAACAAATAACGGAGATATTGAATAAAACGTGGGAAGCAGTCGCGACCCCCTAGCCAATTTCCCGCAACTTTTCTATGACGTCACGGAACCTTGTTTGTGCGATTGGCGGCCGCCTAACTGACCTGTCGCGACGACACATGACTGGACGTCTGTAATGGGGCCTCTAGTTCCATTTGAGCGCATCACTTGAATGCTAACGTGCAGTTAACGCACTGAAAATTATGTTTTATTGTTGTCCCGTATGACGTCATTCTTGCTCATAACACGTCACTGTGGCGCAAAATTTGAAAGTTTTTGAATACTACTTGCTTTTTTTTTCGTTAAAAAACATCTTTTGTGGCTGTAATGGAGCTGAGTAAGATACTGAATCGTAGTTCTTTCAAATTAAGCCAAGTTGTATTTTCCCTTCATGGCTCCTTTAAGCGTTCTAAGAGAGGGCTTCTGACATCGAGGGTACAGTCGAACCTCGTTATAGAGAACACTGATATAGCGAATTATCGGATACAGTGAACTGAATACGAAGTTTGTTTGGTCACGCTTCGTTTCAACGACACCTATTCTTTTTATAACGAAACCGAAACCTTGAAAGCCGCGCGATATCGGCTATAACTAAGAAATATTTGGTTTCTGCGAGGCTCATAACTAAACAGCTGGCGTATTCAAAGTAAAATTTAAAGAAAAGTTGGACAAAACAACCATTTTCTAGTAGCTTGAAAAACTGCACAAGGCCCTTTAATTGCGTGGACACTGTGAAAAACTTCATTCCACTCATACTGAAAAACCACCAGGCGAAGGCCACGTCCTCCTTCAACTAAATAAGAACGCAGGCCTGTTTTCCCAAACGAACTTTGTTCTGTTTTAATTTCACAATCTCACGTTGCTGTCTATTTATTTTGAAATGCCTCAAGGAGACCAATAAAGATTACCTCATTTATAGTGGGTTCGAAGCCTAGAACAATGCGTTTTTTATGTAGGATTTTTATCTATCAGATTGCCGATTTATTAGAGCCGATTTCTATCTCTACGGCTACAACAAATATCGGATATAGCGAACTAATTTACTGTCTCGATACTACTTCGTTATATAACGAGGTTCGACTATACTGCAATACCCACCCTAGTGGTGGCTCAGTGGCTAAGGCGCGGTGCTGCTGAGCGCAAGGACATTGCGGGTTCTATTCCCGGCCGCGGCGACCGTTTTTCTGATTTAACAAAACTTGCTGCTGATCTAGTTGGCACATACATTAAGAAAGAAGAAAAAACGTGGCGCAAACTAGACGTGGACGAAGAAAACAGGGTAATACATATACAAGCGCCTGTATATGTCTTACCTTGCTTTCTTCGTCCACGTCTTGTATGCGCCACGTTTTCTTCTTGCTTTTCTGAGGAAGGCGAAAAGCAAAAGCACCCGTTAAGGTCCCTATATGGTTAAGATTAACACGGAACCCTCTACTACGGCGCGCCTCATCACCTGTGTATCGTCGGCGCGTTAAACCACACAATCAATCGAGGCTACTACAGCACCTGCTCATAACACCCGGTGTGATGCATCTCGCGTCTGAGCTTGCGTGGCCACATTGCATATGCGCCTCGCTTTGAAAATTGCAAGCGTTGGTTCTGCGTTCGTCGACGTAAGAGAGCTGGGCGGCACCGAGCCGTTGAATAAAACCGCAGCTAACGATGCACGGAGCACATAAACGTAAATGCTTGGTGCCGCAAATTTTGGAGGCGAAAAATCGTATTCGGTTGGCTTCTTGAGCAGCAGTGCACGCCGAAAATCATTACCACAACTTTTCTTTCGCCCCACGACGCTTGCTGCATTTATGGCGACGAATGTGGAGTACGAACTTCGAACACGCGGCAGCGATAAGGGACGGGGACGTTGAAAAATGGCCACGAGACGGTGCGCTAGCTTTCAACTTTTGTAGCGTAAGCTACACTGGCCGAGGTTGAGCAGTTTCGCGTGGGCCGTGAAGGGCCGTTCCGCGCAAGCGCGAGGAGCACTCGATTGGTTTGGATCGGAGCGGATTGGATTGAATTGGATTGGATTGCATTGGATCGGATTGGAATGGATTGGATTGGATTGGCTTGGATTGGATTGGATTGAATTTGAATGGAATAAATTGGATTGTGTTGGATTGAAATCCAATCCAATTGGACTACGGGTGTGTAGAGAATTGGGTCTGCACATTCTCAGGTCTGCGCATTCCAGAAGAGTGATGTCATAGCCGCGTTCGACACGCTGGCGCCGGCGCGTGCCTATCTGTGCGCCTTCGTTGCGCAGTAGTTAAGTCTGACGCTGCGCAGGAGCCGCTTGATAGCCGTTTTGTGTGGCTCCTGGAGAGCTGTGCTGCGCATGCGCGAGGAGTAGTGACTGGACTGGACTGGACTGGACCAGACTGGACTGGACCAGACCGGACCGGACCGGACCGGACCGGACCGGACCGGACCGGACTGGATTGGACTGGATTGGACTGGATTGGAGTGAATTGGATTAAATTGGATTGGATTGAAAATCGTTTTAGCAGCAGCAAGCATAATCAGCTGATCCTAGACAACCAGGAGACTAAGAATAACCAGCTGAACCTTAGCTCACGCTACGTATACCCTGGCATAGCCGAGCTAAGCCACTGCTAATTTGTTAATTCACTCGAGAAGAGCGTATTCAAGGCCCAGTCGTCACGATCTTAGCCAACGCAAGAACATGCTGCTGCTACCACAAAGCCATCCCTCATTTACTGGCAGATAGTTGGAGGCGCTGCTGACACACGGCGCACTGGCTTCTCTAATCGTTCCACCTTCGTCTATTTTAGGCAGTTACATGTTTATGTCGAGCCAAACTAGTGCATTGAGTTACTAATGGCACCCAGCCTCCATCTTGGCATTGGGCAGTTTGGTGAACTTTTTACCACAAAAATGTTTTATTCTCAAATACACAAACATTTCACTGACGTCATATCCGTCAAGGAAATGACGCCAGTACAACGGAGCAAGCGGCCTGTAAAAGGTGCACCCCTGCACAGTGTCTTCTAGCGGGGAAGCAAGCTTTAGAAATTAAGAGTACGGTATGATTAGTGTTGTTCGTTTTCGGCTTTTATATTTTAACACGAATGTGTTTTATGCCGGGATACACCAAGATTTCGCTGACGTCATATTCGTCACAGAAATGATGCCAGTACACCTTTGCCGAAGCGATGCGCCAGCAGGACGTCGATCGCCAAGCACACCCACAAGACAGCTGCCGACCCGCAAATAATGGTCAGCTGCAGATTTCGCTGCCCATTTCCTTTCGTGTTTTACCGATGCCTATGACAGAGAAATCAACCACAGCTTTTTGTGGGTACTTACAATTTGTGTTCGAGTAGGCGATCATTTACAAATCTGTGCCCGTTTGAACAATTTGGCGTTCGCGAGATGCCGGAGACTTCTTTTTCGTGACCTCTGTCTCGCAAGCTGCAAAAAAGGTATCAGTGTTTTTTTTTTTTTTTGAAAAAGCCCTGAATTGGTTTGCGAATTGTTTCTAAGAGAGCTTATCAATGGCAGAGAACATAGCTTTGCATTATTCTTATTTGCCGTTTTGGTTAGAGGATATGCTGTTTCGAATGCTATCTTAACTCGCTCTAGACTCAATATCTTCACTTCCATCAATCATGCGAAAAATTTTTAGCGCGCCTTGTTTGGCATACACAAGAACCATTTTTATAAAACCGTCCGGCGGTAAACGCTCAAACTGTTTAGTTGCAAGAGAAAGGGTTAATTGGTGGCAGTACTTTACGGTATTGATTAAGGATAAATCCCCAATCTCTATCCCTCTTTTAGCCACTTTGAGCTGCGATGATTTATATGCTAAGCGGGGTTCTTAAGCCCCATGGTGGTAGGTCAAAAACAGAGGTTTCAGAAAATATGAAATCAGTCTGTAGAAACGGTTACGTTATCACCAGGTGGCAGAGGGTTTCATGGAGCGTTATTAAACAGTTGTATCGTCTGCACGTCAGTCAATCGCGTCATGATGCCCATCGGGAACCGCATAAAACCCGCCGCCTTAAAAACAGTTTTACGTGCTGTGAATCCATTCTAGCTGCGAACTCCCCCAATAGACTGCGCCTCTAAGTTACAGGCATGCCGGTTCTGCAGCCAGCATCGTTCTTTTCTCCGTTACCCTAGCTACCTACTGGGTGTGTTCCATCAGCACTATTTTCGTCAGAATCAAAGTCATAAATATTTTATTGTAAACAGAAGCTTTAGTACATGGTTAGGATATGGATAATGAGGTCCAAAAGCCACGGAGTGCAACGGGACCTCCTGTAAAAATAGACAAATGTGGTTTCCCAATGTGCATAAAACAAGAGATTCGAGTAAAAGGGTGGTTTTAGCAGAAATATCGCGACAATTACGTTTTTATTATCAAGGTTGTAGATGTTATGTTCCTTAAGATACTAGTGAACATAAATATAAATATAATATACAAACTAAAGTGCAAATATCTACAACGATGAACAACAGAACAACCAGTATCGATTACTATACTCGGGGACAACTTAAGGACGGGAATGGAAGTTGCACCTTCGCCTCATCACCGCTGCAGTTACTCCGCGCGGCGCAAGTAGTGCTTTACTGCGAGAATTTTGAACGAGACAGGAGGCGTTTCCATTATTTCCTGCACTTAATCTGCTTTCAAATTACTGCGGCGACTGCAAAAAGACTACGTGCGAAAAAGAATACGATGTTACGCATTAAAGCGCAATCTCATTTCAAAACACGCGCCCGCGCTGACATCCGGGTCCGTCGCCTCGGTGGAGTGATGTAATACGTGAGCTATTGCCCGAGCTATTGCACCCGAGTATACTATGTGTAGAACATCGAAAGAGTACAAACACTTTATATCGAAGCGAAAAGGAGCAGAAGGCGGGCTGTATAATTTGAGTAACTTTTTTGCTCTCAGTGCTGTTCGTATGACGATTAACTTTGCCGTGCTCTGCTTCGGTGCAACTCTTTCCTTGTCGTGCTCAGTGGTTGCCCGTGACAAATGTGCTTGCTTACGCTCCTAAACCTCATAAAGGAATCATGGCTTCCATTCCTTTTCCTTCCTTGTCTATTTACACGGATGAAGTTTCTCTGAGTGTCGTACCAGCATCTATGTTTCCCCTATCCTGGGCACAGGCAGGCGGGGGAAGAAGTTGAGGATCGTGAATAAAAGAAGCTGCTCGCCCGAGCCCAGGAGAACGAGCTTAGCTCGTCCCTCGGCTTCTGGCAGTTGTGCCTTTGCCACCGAAGTAATCCGGCGACCAGATCTTCCCATTGTTGCTTCCGCAACAGTGCAGCTATGCCGCACAATGGTAGCGAGGCCCCACGCAGTTTCATATTTTGGAGAGGCCTATATATAAGGCTAATTGGCGTATTCATGGGAGGGGAAGGGCCATTAAGAAACAAGAAGAGAGCCGAGTGCGTCAGGGAACAAACGCGTGTTAAGAACATATTAGTAGAAATTAAGAAGAATTGGGCGTGAGCCGGGCATGTAATGCGAAGGCAAGATAACTATTAAGGGTAACATAGTGAATCCCTAGAGAAGACAAGCCTGGCAGAGGGCGGCAGAAAGATAGATGGGGGTCGCGGGTTCGATTCCCGGCCGCGGCGGCCTCTTTTCTGATGGAGGCGAAAAGCAAAAACGCCCGTGTGTACGAGATTTCGGCGCACGTTAAAGATCCCCAGGAGGTCAAAATTAATCCGGAGCCCTCCACTACGGCGCGCCTCATCGCCTGCGTTGCGTCGGCGCGTTAAACCCCACAATCAATCAAATCAAAGATAGATGGGCAGATGAGATCAAGAAGTTTTGCGGAGATAAATTGGTCGCAGTTATCACAGGAACGGGACAATCGAAGATAAATGGGAGAAGCCTTTGCCCTGCAGTGGACGTAGATAAGCTGATGATGATGATGATGATGGTGGTGGTGGTGGTGGTGGTGGTGGTGGTGGTGGTAGTGGTGGTGGTGGTGATTATATATATATATACATAAGGCAGGCCAAATGAACCTGCAGTATTCATCCTCATCAGTTCAGTGTAAATTATAGCGATTCTGACTGCAACATATTAGTGAAGGCCACGACACGCAGCCGTCTTCGTGAGCCCTTGAACCTACACCTCTCTGTAAATTCCAGTGGCTAGATCAGATGCATGCCAGAAGGCACGGGGACATAATCTACAAGCCCTGGCATCTACGTAATTTGAACGCTAAGCACTTGTCTGAGATTCTTTTCAGATTTTCCAATGCACTTAGCAGGCTATTAGTCAGCACTCATCGTCATATCCCGACAGAAATAATAGCAGCTGATACAAATGTAGACGGAGGCACTGAGACCGTTTGAAACCATAAAGTAAGCAGGCCATCATGCGCCACAATGTGTCCGGCGCACGCGTAAATATGCGAGCATAAATCTAAATTTGTAAAAGCCAGCTGACGCTATGAACACGGTTTCTACGCGGTCGATTCCATCAACGGCCATCTTCCAGTGCCCACTGCGAAGACCGATTGGCGAACATTATTTTGCACCAGGGGTGCAATAGAACGCCTTTGTTCACGAAACGAGGTGGACGTCTTTTCAGGTATAATTGACCCTCTTCTAAGAGCTGCTATACTCGAGATACCCGGATGCATTCGAGGGACCCGAGCCTCTTATATTTATGAATTTCCTTTACTAAAGCTTTTCAGCTGCTCGTGTTGGGTCAGTGGTCACTTTCATTCACGTCCAATACGGACACTGTTTCACCCCAAATCTTCTAATGAGTAAAAATATTAAAAGCAGCGTAAACAGCCTGTCAAGCACAAGGATGAAACGAACAGCCGTAGTTTAGAGCGTACCACTTCACCTAGCCTCACCCCTTTAAGCCATGTTTAAAGGGACTCTGCAACACATCCAGTTAGCGCTTTAAGTCTTCCCTTCGCGTCTGGAGGCAGTGCGAAAGCTGTAGTTATCGCCAGAACGGGGCGGCACTGCGTAATCTACTCGTCGTAGCAGATACGCCTTCCATTTCTGCTTTGCTTTTGTGGCTTTCTTGCGCTCAGTATCTATGGAATGCGTTCGTTGCTGCGACTGAAGCAAAGCCGTCCAATAGCTGCTACACTGCTGTAATGACGTCATTCCAACGGTCGAAGAAAGGGGAGACCATGAAAGAGAGAAAAACCTTTCGGGAACGTTTAAAAGTTATATGATAGGCATAGAGCAGTTATTTTTGGCTCTTTGCGACATGTAATACTTTGCGGCCCAAGGTACTTTGCGACCCAATAATATAAGTACTGGATGCGTGCGTTCGTTTACTGCAAGCACTCAAGATTTCAAAAAAAAAAGTTCAAAAATGTGTGGGAAGGTCTCTTTAATTTTTACGCAGTGCTAGCGGACGCAGAAACATTGGTGCGATACCCATAAAATTAGACACGAACTTGCCGAGCGTTTGGCTACACGGGCGTATGATTGTCGCGTGGTGTATTGAACTAATAAACACCATAATGTCGTGTTGTTTCAGGTTCCTCCAGATTCCAGTTCTCGCCTACTACGTCCTAAACGCACTGCTTCCCATGTTCTTCCGTGAAGGTAAATGTTATTCGCATGCCTTGTGATCCGCAAAGCACTTTTAACGAAACATCTGCGAATAATTAAGCGATTTATATTAGCCTTAACTCCTGCATACATCTACCAGTTTTCATCTAAGTCGGCGGGTATCAAAAAAAGTTCCGATTTCTCTTTGGGTATTCAACGTTTCAGCAATTATTCCTTTATTTCGAATAGTCTAAAGATCCAGAAAACAAACAAGGATGTGCATACATGTAGAACCGAGTTTAGAAGAAGGTTTGCATAAAAAAGCGCTCTAAAAACACACCTAAACAAAAAGAAATAAACAGAACAAGGGCTGAACTAAACAACTGGCGCTTATTCGGAAGCATATACTGTGGAACATGGCCTTTTTTACCCTGAACGATGTCTCAGCGTTAGTGAAGTACTTCGTAACAAGCGGAAAGAATCGACCATGGTGTCGCCACCAGCAAACTGTCACTTTTTAGCCTGCGATCAACCGAGAGTGAGAAAACTACGACGACAAAATACAGGTTTGTTTCATGTGAAGTATTGCCACTTCCGATTAAGAATTATCGCAATATCAGGATAGGCATAACGAAAACAGAGCAACAAGGGTGGCTCGCCAGCCGCATTTTAGCATTTATCCTGTGACGTCACGGTAAGTACTTCGTCCGACCAGCTTCCGCCGGCAACGTAACTGCCGAGGTTTTGTAGCGGCAAGTTTCGCGCTGTGAATATTCGAGTTTTTTTTTTTGTTTTGTTTTTTAACAACATCCTTCGGGGTTGCACTTTGGTTAAGCCGGTAATGCAAAGCACCAGGAATAATGAAACCTGACAGAGTGTTCCCATTAATATTATCACGGGCGGAATGCTAAGTCATGATACAATTAAAGCAAACAGGATAAATGATAGCGATCAATTTGCCCTGAACAACTTACGAATTGCGTAAGCTCTGAATACTTATTGGGGCTGTAGGTCATACCCATTGCTAACTTGAATTAAATTTGTCAGAGTGAATTGTTTACTCCTGTAGATAAACGTGGGCGTTTTAAAACCATCCGCCTTCACCTTCCACTTCTCCGATGTAATGATCCGAGGTTGTTCGCTTAGGAACCATCATTTTATTCTGTGCCTCAACCTTCTCTTCTTCCCCTGCCCCTAGTCCTGCCTTCGTCGTCTTCGGCTATCTACACTCTCCGGGGCCCTGTTTTCGTCCTCCAACCACGTTGCTGATGGCCGCGACTTCCACAGTCCCGTTACCCGTCATGTACCACACGGTTTTCAAAACGCCATTGGTAGATGCTGTCTTTATGACTTCGAAGGGCCCGATAGGTGTGGTTTTTAAGATGGCACATCCTTTTCGCACCAAGACCAAATCGCCTGGAGAAATAGCCGGAATGCTCATGTTGCGACGCCTGTCGAAGAAACGTTTCATCGTCTCCCTATACTTCATTTCACCCTAAACTGTCCTTTTCGTTTCTTGGAGTTTAAGCCTTGTTGTCAGATCAAGGATCCCATCAGCGGGCGGGTATGATGGCTTACCAAATGCTGCATACTACGGGCTGCACCCCAGCGCACTTGTGTGCGACTTTTGTGATGCGTGACCGCCGCCTCCAGACAGCACTTCCAACCCCCGGGAAAGTTAGGATAGAAGTGGATGTATTGTTTAATATCTCTTATAGCCCGTTCTGCAAGACCATTAGCCGCCGGGCTGATATGGGGCTGCAAACTTTAGTGTGATGCCTCTGCTTTCCGCCCAGCGTGTCATTGCGCGGTTCCTGAAAGCAGGTCCATTGTCAGACACAACGCATTTTACACCGTTAAACATCTCTCGGTTCAGAAGAGCTATTACAGTATTTGCGTCCTCCTTTCCTGGTTTTGCAGCCACTATCCTGGAGCATTCATCGATACACAATAAGAAAGACTGTGTCCTCCGTACCCCTTCACCCTTCTTTTTGAGCTCCGCAAAGTTGACATGTACTGTCTCAACTGGTATTTCTAATGGGCTGGCAAAGCCATAGCATCCATTTTCTGTTTGTATTTGGCCTTGTTGATTTGGAATGAGTGACAAGAGCGGACGTATGGGCTTATATCTCTTTTTATGTGTGGCCACGTGAACCTCTTTCTGATCTTGTAATAGGTTCGCCAGAAGCCGTCGTGACCTCCTGACTCTGGACTGTAGTGGTAGAGTTGCAGAACTTTTCTGAACAGTGTAGGTGGAACGTGAAACCATCCATCTACACACTGTAGTTCTGTTCCTTCCCACAACCTACATTTACTTCACCAGTCTTGCAGCTTACGTCAGTAGGAAGACGGGAAAGGGCATCAGCATCTGAAAGCAACTGTCCGGATCCGTGCAATACGTCGAAATCGAACTGCTGTAATTCTATGATCCAACGAGATACTCGTCCTTTAGGTTGACTGTCATGCAGGAGATATGTAAGGGCCTGGTGGTCAGTAAAAAGCTTGAACTTCTTGCCCTCGAGGTACGACCGAATGTTGTAGTTCTTTTCAGATTTGTTGAACGAATACGAGTAGTGCCCAACCACGCGTAGTTTTCGATCGTTTTTAGCCGAATGTCCTCGTTGGTATAGAACGGCACCTGCACCATAGTGAGAAGCATCCGTGGTGAGCTCAAAAGGAAGTGAGAAGTCTGGCAGCGTGAGCACGGGGTCAGATGAAATGGCTGAAACTAAGTCGTGGTACCCTTTTCGCACTCTTCTGTCCACTGGAAAGCCGTACCCTTTTGAAGCAGGCTTGTTAGTGGCTTGGCACAAGCAGCGAAACCTGGAATAGAGCTCCGGAAGTGTCCTGCCAGACCGACAAAAACTCAGTGCGTGTATGTTTTCAGGTCGTTTCATATTCCGTACCCGTTCTACGCACTCCTCTTTCATGCTTTTAGTGAATCCATCCAGCACGCACCCGAGAAATGTGATTTTCGGCTTAAAGAACTCACTTTTTTAAAAATTGACTTTCAGTTTCCCTGCACTCAGGGCGGTCAATCCAGCGGTAAAATGTTCCGCATGTGAGCTATCATCTTTGGAGTACACTATAATGTCATCAACATAAACATTGCAAAATAGGCCCAAAAATGGTTTCCACACACCATTCATCTTCTGAAACCAGGCTGGGCTGTTCTTCCACCCGAAAGGTAGTCGGTTGTATTCGTACACGTCGAAGGGCGTGACAAAAGCAGTGTACTGTTTGTACTCCTCCTCGAGAGGAATTTGCCAAAATCCCTTGCACAAGTCTATGCGTGAGAAGACGTGGCAGGCTCCAGTCTCTTCAATGATGTTGTCTATTCGTGGCATCGGAAATGGAAAAGGTCAGTTTGTCGGTTTATAATCCTGTAATCTGTGCAAAAACGCAATGAGCCATCTTGTTTTAACGCTAATGTAATGGGGGAAGCAAATTTGGAGACTGACGGGTGTATTATTTCAGCTTCCAGCATGTTCTGAAGTTCTTTCTTTAGCCAAAGTCTTCTTTCATGAAACATATTGTAACGCTTTCGTCTAATGGGTGTTACATCAGCAAGCTTGAAAGGAACCGATAATTTTGTTGTAACTGGCGGGTAAGTACCGACGCAAACAAGCTCTGGAAACTTGAGGCGCACGTCCTCCTCACACCGAACAAGTCGGTCTGTTGTGCTCAAGGAACCGCAGGCCTCCATGTCAACGCACACATTATCATTCCAGTATAGGTTTATTTTAGGTCTTTTCATATCAGGTCTTGAGAGTAGAAATTGGCATTCGCACCCATTAACAACTAAGGCGTCGATCTCTGTGCTTTGACCTTGGTACGTCACCTTGGCTTTTATCCACTCATCATAAAGTTGCCTCCTTCAATCGAAGCCCTGTATTTGTACTGGTCTCCCTTTAATAATATATTTTTCAGACACGAGTGACTTGTTTATAACGGACACGGAAGCGCCACTATCAACTAGTGCTGTGACGTCGGTGCCGTTAACTTCCAAAGTTATGAAAAGAAGACTTAATGTGGTCAAGTAAACAGTCTCACTTTTTGTCGTCGGGTGGGACTGATCACCCTCATTTATTAGTTTTTGTTTCTGGGTTGCTTCAGCGCCACTATGTACTTCGACTTGACGGAACTCATCCGAGGTTATATTGTCATTGCATGGTGAAGCAAGGTTTATGACACCATGTCCTCGGTACGAATTTCTTTGTGTACCCGATGACACTCCGGAGGTTCCAGACATCTGTGACGCTTGCCCGGTTTCGAAATTGAAACGTCACGTACCCTGAATTCTCGGAGGAGCATCTATGCACAAGCCTTCAAAACACTCCAAAAGTTACTCGATTGTCTTTGGGGACTTAAACTGCACCTGCTTCTGAAGATCCTTAGGCAACCCGTGAATAATCAGTGGCACAGATGAAGACTCTGGGAGATTAGAATCAGCCATTTGCAGTAGGCGCATTTTCTCGTAAAAATACTCCAAGTGTTTGCCCGATCGGTATTTATATAAAATTGCACGGTCCCACCTTTCCACAGGGTTTTCTTTGAACGCTGCGCGAAAGCTTGCCTTCCAGCTGTCCCAGCTGTCGGACGCGTGCGTGGAGAAGTGCAGCTCATACCACTTCTTTGCAAGTCCCGTCAAAAACAGCCGCATGTTTTCGACTCGGTCGGTAGCTCCGTGCCAGGAGTTCTTCTCGGATGCATATTCATAGGTACGAATCCAATCCTCAGGACTCGAACTCGCAAAAATGGGCAATTGTCAAACATTACGTACTTGTCATTTTTTTACCCTTCAAAAAAACACGTTAGATGCCGGAAGAGAGTTCCCCATGTCGATGCGGATTTCACGTGGGATATACCCGGCCGATAAACGTATGTGTTCATCATCATCACCATCATCATCATCATCATGAGTGGATCCGAGAGACGGGTCTAGAAAAAGAGGAAAGCTGTTAAATCGGTGGAGGGACAAAATAATTCGGTGGCAAAGAATACACTCGAAAGAATGATGATGATGCTGTATCACTCGAGAAACCCCCGGCAGATAAACGTAATAAGCAAGAATGCGTGTTAAGATGCTTAAACAGTGCTATGACAGGTTTTATTTCGAATTTTTACACGTCGCTGGATTCATGTTATTTACGTTAAAAACGACAGAATGACTTCCTGTTCAGTAACAACGCCAAAGATTGTTATCTTTGTATTTCGAGCCCTCATGTACCAAAGGTTTTCATGATGCCTGAAGCTTGCGCCAACAGAAAAAAAATATCATTGAAGGCATTCGACAGCTCCGTTACGGCCTGTTCCACCCCGTCTTGAAAATTTTGTTGCTGGTTCTACCGAACTCATCATTCCAGTATATTGTCCCGTAGCGAAGACCGACGCAAAGGGTCTCAGTATAGTTCTTTCGAGCAAACTTGTGCTCCGCAATAAACGAGAACGCCGCAAACGCCGAGGAAGCATTCGATTTGACTGTGGGGGTTTAACGCGCCGACGCAACGCAGGCGATGAGGCGCGCCGTAGTGGAGGGCTCCGGATTAATTTTGACCACCTGGGGATCTTTAAGAGGAAGCATTCAAAAAAGTGACTTGGACAGTCAAGCGTCCGCGAATGGCCAGGTGCTGCTCTATCTTGAAAAGCAATCTTTTGCAGGATCATACCATTACACTGAGAACTGTCAACCAATTTAAAACAGTCCGGGCGAATGACAAGCGGGTACATGCCAAATATCAAACAAGATAGCCGAGAGCAGCATAACAGCAAAGAAAAAAATCAACGGACGCTCCCTTTCAAACTAGAATAACGCAGCGAGGTGCCACCCCGTGCTGACAACAAAACGTGAACGAATCCTACAGCATGGTTTATATCAATATTTATTGCATTCGAAATATTTTCAGAGTGTCGTACGCTCGAATTGAGAAAATAATGTTGCTTGGCAGTATGGAGTAGTTTCGTAAGAGAGTTTTACGATTCTTTGAATAGTTTAGTGCTTCAGGGAACTTTGCTTCTATAAAGAGCTTGAACTGTTCATCCCGCCTAAGCGGAAATGACCATTTGCAAGTGCGACTTCATGCTTTTTTGCATTTTAAATATGTTATTGGAAAAGATGATACTGGTAGTTGAATTCTTTAATGCTTTACATGCCTTGACACGATTGTTACCTTCGAATACTTATTTCCGGCTAACATTGAACATGTGTTTTTTTTTCACAAAACTTCGTGTTCTTTATGGCTCAATAAGCTAGTGTACCTTGGTATCACATTCGTAAATTTGAAGTTTACTGATTATTTAGATATAGAAAAATGATCACTAACAGCTCAAATTATTAGCTTACTATTTTTATAGATAAACCGAAGAGTTTCCGGTACTGCCTTTGACCACGTACAGGTGCCGTCAAAAGTAATTGGGGCACGGAAGCTGTGGCCGAGCCGCATAGGAGCGCCGTGTACCTGCACTGGCGGTAAACTACAGGAGCAGAACACGCATGCGTGCGTGCCGACGCAGATGGCCCTTCTATGAATCTCAACCCACTTTTTTTAACGCGGCTTCGAGCGTTGTTCGCGACATACTGGTCTCAGCGTTGGCGCTGATAGCATACCCAGCTAAAAATATTAGAAAAGAAAAATTGTCACTTCAGATCCCTCCGATTGCGACTCTTCTCCAGAAGCTCGCGTGCGCTGAAAGTGTGTGAGTCACGCTGCCAGATACCGCCTCTACTATCAGCGCCATCGCTGAGACCAGTATGCTGCGAATAATGCTCGAAGCCGCGTTAAAATAAGTGGGTTGAGAAGAGATGGGCTATCACCGTGAGCAGGCGCGCATGCGTGTTCTGCTCCTTTCGTTTATCGCTGGTGCAGCTACACGGCGCTCGCTCCTATGCAGTTCGGCCACAGCTCCCGTGCTCCAATTACTAATGACGGAACCTGTACGTTTCAATGCAACGTTCGCCAAGGAGATAAATTGGCATTTTTTGCTAGCACCTCACAGCATCCTGCCGTTAAAATCGCCACCTAAAATTAATTCGCAGTTTTGTTAAGACATTAAAAAATCTCTCCAGAAATGTACAGGCTTCTTTGATGTTGATACCTGGTAAACGAAAGCATACACCGTAAATCTGCGTGCAGATTTAACTACGAATTATAATATTGCGTGATACAACAAAACCGAGCGAAATTCAAAATATGTGTGCACTAGAAATTGACAAAAGCAGATCTCGTCTCGGTTTTCAGATGGACTCATGTAATAAGACTTGCATGCTGGTAGAATACATGCAAACCTTAATCTCACATACAAAACACATTTAAAACGAAATAGACTCGAAACGAACTTGTGTTTCAGCCTACAAATGATCAAATTGGACATGTTTATTTCTACCTTATTTGTCATCAAAACGCCTACAATTGTAGCTTTGCAGGCCCTTGTTTACAAAGTTGTTTTGTTCAGTTGTTTTGCTTTGTTCAGAGTTGTTTTGTGAGACTTTGGCAGCCCTGGAAGCTTTGCGCTTTTGCAGCCGGTGTCATGCGTGGAGTGACGAGAAAGCGTCCAATAATACCTCGCACTTTGTCCCGTTCAGAAGAAAGCTTGTGAACAGTTTCTATCTCACTTTACGTCCGTTCCGGCAGGTTCACAGATTTCGCCACATCGTGAAGCTTATTGACAATGTTTCATTTCCCCACCACAATAATTCTGCGCACTAATGCATTTCCTACAACGCCACTCTAAGTCGTTGAGAGCTTCCTGAACGCGCTGAATTTTATTTTTGTTGCTGTCGACGTCGAGACCACGCTTCTCCGAGCTGTTTTCTGTTCTTGACTTGCTAGAACTCTTGTATGTCGTCGTATTTATCTGATACCGGAGCAGTTAAGTTTTCGCCTGCTGGATTTGTTCTCGAAGGCCAGCTAGTGCCAGCGAGTTACACCTCCCAAGCTTGTAACAAGCTCGCACGTGATACCACGCCTCTCATCCGCTTTTGATGCCCGAAATTCTAGACGTCTTCGCGACCTTCGGTCCTTGTCGTCCTTCCTTGAGAACGTACGTTTCGAAACGCAAGAGAAGCTTTCAAGACGAAAAGGGTACTCACATTCGGCCTGCTTTACGGAGCGTCCGTTCTCGATAAAAACTCGTCGTAAGACGAGCACATGTGATACACTCCAGTCGTTGGTTGTATACGGAGCACGTACACGTCGAAAATACAATGTCACTTTGCACTTAGACCGTTTCTTCGACCCATAGAGCACTTGAGTTGCTGTGTCCCGCTGCACACTGGTAATTCTTTTGTAGGCTGGTCACGTTGCCTAACGTTAAGCTGTCGCGAATTCTTTCGAGCCTCTGTTGACCATTGGGGATTAAAGAAAGCCGTAACAACTGCCCAGTACGCCGACACACCAGGTATTGCTTCACGCTGGCAAGCGAACACGCTGTTTACTGCGCATGCACTCACTCTAAAAAGCGAGCCCGCTGTTTTTACGGCAGCCGTCGTAATAGCGTTAGTAAAATTCAAAAACGTCAAATGTTGTTACAGCGCATGCGTTCTGGTTTTTGGAAAGCAGTGCGTCAAACGAACGTAGTAATGTGAATGGCCCCATTTTTCAAATGAGACAGCGAATATAAATACGCAATCGGGAAGCCTTTTTGATTGATTGGTAGATTGATTGCTTGATCGATCGATTAATTAATAATTAACCAGCTCACTATTTACTCATTGATTGATTGATTGATTGATTGATTGATTGATTGATTGGTTGATTGATTGATTGATTGATTGATTGGTTGATTGATTGATTGATTGATTGATTGATTGATTGATTGATTGATTGATTGATTGATTGATTGATTGATTGATTGATTGATTGATTGATTGATTGATTGATTGATTGATTGATTGATTGATTGATTGATTGATTGATTGATTGATTGATTGTAGGGTTTACCGCGCCGACGCTTCATAGGCAATGAGGGGCGCCGTAGTAGAGGGCTCCGGTTTTGAAAAGGTTTTGCCCCCCTGGGGATCTTTAACGTGCGCTGAAATCTCGAACACAGGGGCGTCTTCGCTTTTCGCCTCCATCAGAAAAGCAGCCACCGCGGCCTGTAAAGGGACGCCTTTTTACACAAAGGAAGTTTTGACAACAAATATGGGGTTTTGAAATATTTTCTTGAGGAAACCGTTCTTTCCTTAGCGCATAACCTTTACCCTAAGGTTCCTTTTTGTTGTTAGTTTTGTTTAAAACGAACAGCGGTAGCCGAACGTGCCTATTTAGCAAACGAATAAACACCATTCTCGCCTATGGAAGAGCCGGTGGCCATCTTGGAAAGGATGACCATATTGTAACTGCGGTGCCATCTGGGGTACACATAGGGTTGTTCGTTTTCGGGTAAAACCCGATTTTACCCGAATTTTACACCCAGAACATGTTTCAGGAGAATCTGGTTAAAGCCGATTTCTCCCCGAATGGACCTTTGCAAAGTAGCGCTCTACCCATTCGTGCGCTGACAGTCCGCCGTTCTTAATAAGAGCTTGCTGGAAGCAAGCGCCACAAACACAGCTTCGAACTCACTTAGTATTGGCAGACTAAAATTATAAATTACGAAGAAGTGGCAGTCTGAATGGACAGAACTAAATGAAAACAAGCTCCACCTTGTGAAGTCGCACCTGAGCGAGTGGCAGAGCTGCAGACATAAAGAAAGATTTGGAGAGGTGGTGTTATGTCGCCAAAGAATTGGGCACACGCGCTTGGCCCACAAGTTCCTATTGCTAGGAGAAGACCCTCCAGAATGTGAGCAATGTGGGAAGCTCCTTAAAATAATACACACATACTTAAGGAGTGTCCTAGTTACGAAAACAAGCGTCGTGAATCAAACTAGTCGTTCCCTTGGAAAAGGTTTCTAAGTTTTTGAGTGCAACCAAGCATTTACAGAAACTATGATTTTACCGTGTTACGTCATTTTTAAATGAGCTATTTTTAAATTTTTGAGTGCAATCAAGCTTTTACCGAAACTTAGACTCTACCACTTTACATCATTTTTACATGAGCTTTTTACCGTAGTGTGTCCAAATGTAATATATTACCTTGTGTCTGGTGCATTATAGCCAAATTTGGCTGCTGCGCCAATAAAATTCTTATTCATTAATTCATTCATGACTCTACCGCCGCTACTGCAGACTGGCAAATGCTGCACTGACATTGTTGTGCCTAGCTAATGGAAGCTGTGTTGCCGAGATAACTTTATACCAGCTGAGATACGTTCAACGATCGGACGGGTCTGGAATGGAGACAGACGTGTTGCGCATACAGATGATAGTGTATGTAAACAAGGATGTGTAAAAAGCCGTTGACCAGCTCTTTATGAATAAAATGTTTCATTTTTTGGAGGTCATCAAGGTCTTTACGATCATCATTACTGATTAATTTGAAACGAACGCCAAAATTTGCACAGTATTTGCTAGAAAACCCTGATGAACCCCTGATTACCAGCTTGAAACAAACACCAATTTTAACTCTTTTAAAGTTAAGAAGCTCGTGATACCTCCTGATAAAATAAACTAGATGTACTGCTTCGTACATCTCTAGCTATAACCCGAAAAAACGAGAATTTCGGAACGGTTTGCTAAAAAAAAAACTGATACCCAATTATCATTTTGAAATATCACCCGACACTCACCCCCCCCCCCCCCCTCCCCGAATATAAAAAAATATATAACCTGAAAACGAGCAACCCTAGGTATGCAGAATAAGAAACACGCAATGCCCGGTCGCAGGTCCTTGCGTGCTTCGTTTTAAGTAGTACACCAGGTGGCACCGGAGTTATAATGCGGTCATCCTTTTCAGGGCCCGTCATCCTTTTCAGGGCAGGGCCCGTTGCCATCCTCGAAAAGATGACCGCCTGGGAAACTGCGTCGCCATCTGAGGTAGACAGAACAAAAAAACACCCGATGCCGGGAGGCGCGGCATGTCTTTTGAATAGTCGTGCCCGCGCAGCAGCAAAAATGTGGTCATCCTCTCCAAGATAACCCCGAGCTCTACCATATGCGAAATGCGTTTTTCTTCGTTTTCTAGATAGTCGCCGCTCTGTCGTTAAGTTTCGTCGCCGCTCTTTGCTTTAAACAAAATAGTCCACCAAATGGGGCATTCGTGTAAACTTTCAGCGTGAACTAGGGATGGGTTTGCAAAAAAACGTATCAGCGAAGAATTTACAACTGCCAGCGACTGGGTATAAGGCGCCCGCCTCTTACGAAAGCGTTCTTCTTTCCTGCTTAGCATTCGCTGTGTACGCACTACTTACTCAAAAAACAGCAGCGTTTAAGTGTCCTTGGGGACGACAGATGTGACCACGCTTTCGAGCAGCATTTGTGAAACCGGCTGCTGAAAAAAACGAGCCGTCCGCATTCGACATAAGAAACAAAACTCTCTTAGTTTCTTCATCGATCGCCTAGTGTCGTGCCGCTGTCACAGCTGCGGACGCACGCTCGCATTCGCCGCAGGCTCCGTGTTCGGCGAGAAAGGAGCCTACGAAGAGTGGTGGAACGCGGAGAACGAGGAAGGGTTTTCGCGCTCCGAAAATTGCCTCGTACAACAGTACCTCGAATCGACCAACGCGGACGCCACCAAAGTGAGCGCACGTTTTTTTATCTTTACCCTCGAAGAGACGCGAATGCGGAACAAGTTGCAAACCCGGCTTTTTTTTTTTTTTTTGTCTCTAATTTTGCGAGACGCAGGAGGACGCCGAGGGAATAGCCGCGCAAGCGATGAAACAAAACTTTTTGCTTGCTCCATCCTTCGCGGTAAGTATACCTTGTAACTTGGGTCGGGTGAAAATGCGCGAATTTTAACCACCAGCAAAGTAGCTTGCCGTTTACGGTCTTTGGAACACGTGACTCTTTTCTTGAAAGGACCCTGCAACACTTCTTTCAACTTGTTCCTAAATCCTAAATGTTTTCGGAACGTTGTCAACAAACCAATCCACTTCTTAGAATAGGGGATTGCAAAGTGCTTCGGCCAGAAGTTACTGTTCTATGACCATCAGATAGCTTTGAAGCTTGCTCAAAAAATGTTTCTCTCTTTCCCGGTCTTGGCGTTCTTCGCACGCTGGAATTACGTCATTACAGCGATGTAGCGGCTATTGGCCCGTTTTTTTTTTTTTTTTTGAAGCCATAAACGCATACGGTAAGCACTTTTTTTTTTAAATTGCCACAAAAGCAAAGAAGAAGCAGAAGGCGAATCTGCTGCGAAGAGCAAATCACTCAGTGCCATTCCGTGCTGACGATAACTGAAGCTTTTGCAATGCTTCCAAGCGCGACGGTAAGAGTGAAGGCGTTTACCAGAAGTGTTGCAGAGTCCCTTTAAATCGGGAATAACAATTTTTGTAGCTACGAATAACTTGCAGACCTTTGTGTAGTGCACTGAGTAAGGTGGCCAGACAAAGAGAAGTGCAAGTATTGCCGCAAGATACACAAATAGGGCGTAGAGGTGCGTAAAAAATAAAAATAACAAAGAAATTAACAATGCGAAAGTAGGAAGCTCGAGATATATAAATCCGCATATCACATCAAGAACGAGAAAACATGCAATTCACGGCACAGGACAGATTACATACTATACACGATGTGTAACAAAATAAATTGGCAGAACTTTGTACATGTCACTTATTATAGGTGCTTATATTTGGCTTAGCGCAGGTCACGGATGATTTGTAAACATAAAACAGCCACTATAGACGTCACGGAGACGTCATACCAACCAACATCCACTTGAAAGATACCACGTCCACAATGAGCCCATTCCCATTCACTGAAACACATCTGTAGATGCACGGCGGACATTACTTATGGATGTGGAGAAGCTATACACTGATAAGTATCATTTTGTGCTCGAGAACATACCGAAACAACATCGGAGCTCCTATTCGGTACAAAATGTTGCGGAATTCACATTTTGCTTTGATGATTAAAAGTTCTGGCACATCAGCTTCCTCATTTCTATACCCTATTCGAAATGGAAACTTTTTCAAGTGCTCAACCACTGTCAAGTGGAGACGGCAATGGCATAATATTAGGTAGAACATGATCACGTGTTCATATTTCCTATTCTTTGTGCTAATTCTTTCTTCACCATATGGTACAGTTATTTTGTGGCACGTTTATATACGCAGTTTTTATGGCACAAATACCTATGCTTCTAAGTGTACACTTGTCTGGTAACATACAGCGGGGCCCCCATTTTAAGAACCACGTTTATGCAATGACCCGCATTATACGCCGAATAATTACTGTTCCGTAAAAATTCCCTGTAGCCGTGTCAGTGTATTTTCGAGCGAGTAACTAGACGCTCACACAAAATTCACTTTATTAAACGAGAAATCGAAGCCCATTTCTTAAACGGGCAGAAAACCGATTTTTGTCTAGTATATTTTCTTTAGCACGAAGGAAAGGGCCTCCCTTAAAACACCTTAACCCGCAACGGTTTTGCTGATAGCGCCCTAGAAGATTCATAATCGGAATTTTTTGGTCTACGTAGCTTCCGTGCCCCGCCAAGAGGATTGCTGGCAACCATTAGAATGAGCCGTGCGGCAACATAATTTTCATTGCACGTGAGAATTAAATGGCTTTCAAAAAACCTGTCTCTGACTAAAAGAGCAATAATGTGCAACCTTTCCTATTCCTTTATGCGGTTTTCGAATCACGCGTTCAAATCGACGTAATTGTTGGGGCGCGTGAGGTAGTGTCGCGTTTAGACACTACGCGGCGCCACCTTTCAAACCGATAATTTTAGTGAAAAATTAAAATTATGTCGATTTTTTCTATTGAGTAATTCTTTGCGGTACCCCTTTATATAAAACGCTGGCTTTCATATGAGCTAGAGGTAATGCACTCCACAAAAGTCGGTTGTCTGTCCCTCCACGAGGAAGATTACTACAACGCGGAACTTTCTATGAAACCTGAGTCCAAAGACCAAAATCCAAACTGCTTCGACCGTGTCGTAATGGCACACTCGTTGAGACACCGGCTTCATAGCGCAAGGCACCCAAGTTCAGTTCTTACCACGGGGAGCATTTTGTTCCTGAGGCGCTTTATGGGCCTTCGCTTATCATCATCGTCGTCGTTTTGTGAAACCTACTGTGTAAGTTTGGCTTTTCTGCAGTGCTTTTTACTCGGGTGAATGGCGCCATCAGCGAGGACTTGAAAGATTCGCTTTAAAAAACTTGACACCCCGTGTTTGCATAACTTCAGCATGAGAGCGTACCGCGAACGTTCCCTATAGCAGTGAGCGGGCATGAACGACGCGCTTCCGGCACGAAAAGCACTCCACCAGGGCGAGTCTGAAACGTGAACCACATGCTTTCATAAACGCGGCAGCGCCTCGGGTCAGCTTTCGTGGCAGGGTTTCCGCTCCAAGGGTCGTTTTCTTTGCTGGCTGCCTACGTATATTTTATTTCCGTTCCTCAACCCTGAAGCATTCCCAGAAGCTTATAAACGATCTGACGTAATACAACTCCTGATTATACGACGCCACACGCGTCCCGCTTTATACGAGGGTTCGGAAGCAACGCCGGAAGAGAAATAACGCCGGGCGGATGCCGAAAAAGACTGTTTTGTCCGCACTATCGAACCCGTTGCGGGCATCATTTAGTGCTATGATTGCGAGTAGCGCAATCAGCGGTCTCTCTCAGGGGCTGCCTAGAAGGAAAAACATCAACGCAGTTATCGCGATTTTTCAGAGCCGAACATCACCTCGTGCATGCGCACGGGGGGCAATAAAATCCCTACGAAGAATTCAAAAGGCTTTACGGACCTGAATTGAAAACTCCTCTCCAGAGTCACCTGAACCCAGAGAAACCCGAGCATACCGGCCAAATCGAAGAACTAGTTGCAGCATGTCTCGAGTCTAAAAGGGGAAATGAAAACAAAACTACGTCTTCATTTCCTTAAAAATACTCTTTGTCTCCACAACGACGGCAATTCTGCAGCAAACTTTAAACAAATATTGGAGATATAATAAAAAAAAGATGAACCAGGAAATACTCCCCGGACACTCTATTTCCGACGACTTATCTATGACGTCACGAAATATTGTTTGTGGTATTAGCGGCACCACCAAGAACCATTACTGTGCGATTGTAGTGAAGCCCATAGTTAAGTTTGATCATATCGCTTCAATGCTAAAGTGCAGTCAACACACTCATAATTATATCTTGGCTCGTGGTACGACACCCATGCCCATATTTGGCCTACGGCGCTGCAGCGCCGGCTTTGAAGGTTTTTATATATTCCTTGCTCTTTTCCGGTTAAAAAACATCTGTCATGGCTGGAATGAAGCTGATTGAGTTACCAAAGGCCAGTTATATACCAGAGAAAGTTGCTTTTGCCGTCATGTCTGTACGTAAACTTATATTAAGACTTCGCGAGCACGTAAGAGAAACGTCTAACAGAGTTAAAATAAACTTCAGTAGATGAATGGCCGACAAACGTCTAATAAAAGCTTGGCTATAGCCCCCTTTTCGTCGGCAGAAACAAAAACATCGACCGTTGGATTAAATTGTGCCACATAAGGCCGCTACGCAGCCGTTCATAGGTTCACATATCCCGCAAACAGGTGAAACGTCTATTGCACGCCTTCACTACTACCCAAGTGCACTGCCTTATGGCAAGGCAAGCTTTTATTATTTTCTGGTTGCAATCTTCAGAGTCTTCTCTGTCTGGTAACTATGTAGATCAAGGGTACCTGCCTGTCATCTATACCTTGTTCAAATGCGTAGCAATAGCACGTTACACTCCCGATGTATTTCACGCTCATCAGTTTTTTTATTAAAAGTTTAACACCAGCATGTTCCAAGAATAGGATTTACGCTACCGATGAAGCTACCAACGTTAGCGTAAAACATCATGTCACTGCCCTACCATGAGCTCAGCCCTTTGTCTTTCTTGTGCATACAGGCTTTCAAGACCACTCTCGAGGCATCCGGTTATAGTGCGTTAAATTTCAGCCTGCATCGCAATTTCCCTGCCAACACCAAGCAAGCGTTCTACGCGGCTCATATGATGGTAAGTGCCTGAATTAAAATCAAGACCAATTAAAGAAATCATGAATTGTCAATTTTATTTGCTTATACACTAGGCTGTCTGCGACGAGACGAACACGGCACAGAATTCTTTCATATATCGTATGTTTAACGAAGACCTTTCCGAATTTTACAGGTGAGCTAAGTTGCTACTACACTGTCCTCGTGGTAAGAGCACGGGTGAATTAACAGTATTTGTTCTTTTTTCACAGGCACAACGTACCATTTTACAACTTCCCGGATTACGAAGATCAACTTTCAAACTGCGACCCTGCCCAAGCGAACGAGCTGTCTAAGCTTCGTCACTGTAGAATATGGAACCTCTATTGATTAGCCTATAGAGTGCAGTGCGTGTCTTAGAGCTAAGGGCGAATAAATAAGCAATAAAATGTAATCGTACTTGATTCTACTAAAGCGACGTCGCACCCGAAAGGGAATCATTTCATTTCTCTAGACATTCCTATACTCACTCTTTAGTTATGGTAGCGTAGTCGTAAGTGGCATTTGAAATATCATCAGTGCACAAAAGAACTTGCAAATTGCTTTAGTTCGGTTTACAACCCGTTTTTTATTAACAGCGGTAAAAGCTTGACAGAATAAATGCTTATTTTTGGCGCTGCATAAGAGGCTCATCCTAAATATATACCGCCAAACACAACACCGCAAAAAGGACAATGATGACCTTTCGTCGCTTTGTTGTCTCTTCTATGTGGTCCTGTTATGTAGTGTAATTCCAAGTTGAGCATTTTGGAACCTTCCAGATTTTAAAGGCACTGGAAGCCTACAGACAGTGCACAAAAGTATGATGGTTTTATGCTTCACGGACACCCTTTCAACAGATGCTTGTAGCATAGCAAACTGACAAGCAGGGTGATCAGGAATGAGATCCTTCAACTGCTGCTTTTCGGCGTCTTTGTGATACCAGTTTGTGACAAGCAAGGTGAAAATCCAGTGAACTTCTTCGACACCCCTGTAGTAGATCCGCGGCGCAAGTCCGTGGCAAGCTGCAGATTTGCTCTTCGCTGACTAAACTTGTTCTTGTGACACCATTATGCGCGATACTGAGTCGACTCGCAATACTGTCCACAACGCTGTAAAACGACCGGTAAAAAAACACAGTCTGGTAAAACAAAACACGCAAATCAATTCGGGGCATGACGAACGTCGTTTTCACCATGGATAATAGACTGAAACTTTTGAACTTCTCACTGCAAGAGAGCAGTAAAGTAACAGGAGAATAGTAACAGCAGAGCCGTCGGTGTGTTAAATCCACTTCAAGAAGTACAGTAAAACAGAACCGCATGCTTTGATCGTCGATTTTCAAACGCATAACTCCCTGGGACGTCATAAAATATGGATGAAAAATAATGAGTCGGCACTACTTCATGTGCTCTCCTTGGTATAAGGTTGATCTCTCAAGGTTTCCGTTGAAATTGCCATCATTGCTATTGCGACAAAGCAGTCTTTTGAATTAACCACACTTGTACCTTGTCTTTATATTCCATTTAAATATTGTTGAAGAATGTTCGAAACTTTCAAATATCGAAGCAAATAATGCTATATTGAATCCGGTATCGAATCGAATAGCACGGTTCGAAAACTTTGTCAGCCAGGAAATGCGAAGATAGAAGAACCAAACGGGTACTTGTCTCAATCAACTCAAATACACGAAATCCTTCATTTAAGAGAGAAATTTCTTGATAGAGCACAAGCAAAATATATCTTTGGAATATACTAGACATCAAATAAACTGCATTTTCGGCGCCTATGACCAGCGGCAAATACCGCTCGCTTAGCCGCAATATACCATCGCCATTTGGCAAAAGGAAGGTGCTTTTGGAGAGCCTCTGTATCCCTAGGCTTTGCTGCACACTAATAACTCAGTGCCACATACGTTGTTCTTGCCCACACCCTCCAAGTAAGAAATCCCCACTGACCATCGTTTCGTAAGTCCCAGTTTTTTTCCATCAGTGATAGGCAACGTTGCTCCCTTTGTCATAAATGTAATGTTCCTCTTATTACATCCAACACCCCAATACTGAAGGAAGGGGGCGCTGAAGATGCTGGTCCAGGGCATGAATACGAGCGCTCCTGAAGTCTTGGGTGGTCCATCTGGATAGCGTGGTCTCCCGAGCAAGTTTGCGGAGATTCCTAGTGGCGTCCGTCCTGGATAACGGAATGGATATGAAACGGAATCAGCTGGTTGCAAATGGATTTCACCTCGAGCGCTTGTATTATTAATGCTGTAGATTTTGTTGTCAAGCTATGCAAGTGTAGTCGCACTCTACTGAAAGTTTCTTTGATTTCTTTTCCGCCAAATACTCCTACAGCGAGGGGTTCGTTTCCGATCAACTCGCAACCCAGCTTCTTGAAGACGTCTGTCGCGATAAAGCTTGGTTGACTGCCTCCGTCGAGAAGAATCCTTACGTTTAACTCTCTTGTCGCTCCTGACACGTTGGCGGTGAAGCAAGTGTTCCAGCACCTGTGCAAGAACGGTCGCACGTGCGTTGAAAACCAAATGCTACTATGAGAAATGTAAATGTCATTTGTTAACATGTTAACGTTAATTATTCCTAAGTGTCATCAAAATTTATCTCTATGTAAAGTTCCAACACGTTCCAGTTTGACTAGCCTTGCTTTTACACTGGGTGTCCGATGTGTTTGCTTGGATAAGTTCTTTTGCCGCAATTTAACTGCACGTAATTATGTGATGCAAAATGCTTTGGATACACGTTGTGATAACTGAACAGCCTGACAAAAACACCCGTGGTGAAAGCCAAACAATGTTACAGGGTTTTTTGTGCCCTAACCACGGTGTAAGAAAGCACTAATATATGCTAGCTCACTGCTTGCTGTGTCTATGCGGGAGTGCCTTCTAATTTGAAGCGGAATGAACTGTAATTAAGAACTAAGCCAGCTTGTCCTTCTGACCCCCAATTGCTTGGGATGCGGCTCACCAAAGGCCAATACGTAAGTGCAAGTTCTTGAAGCAGGAACAGGCACAGTAGAAAGGAACAAGTGGTGAAAAAGAGCAGGGGAAAATGGTTATGCTTAGGTTCCTTATTAATAATGTCTTACATATCAACGCTTCACCTGGGCTGTGGGCATGCAGTGGTGGAGGGCTTAAGAATAACTTCTAACGCATCATGCTCAAGGCCATTGTGTGCGGGGTTTCAATGTCTCTGGAAAAACAAAGCTTTTTGAAAAGGATGTGTGGTATGCTTGGACAAAATTGAACATTCTTTCCATGCGGGACCATGCAGACAAAATACAAGCTTGTTTTATTCGCACGATTTGGTTTTTATAGTGCCCCCAGCGCTTGTCCGGCAGCAGACGATGTTTATTCACTAAGAAGTTAAACAATTTAAGTTTAAATTTCGATTCTCCCGAAAATAGTGCGTTTCGTGTTATTTGCGATGACTTAGCCAAGGTCTTCAAGCGAACGTAAGTACGCCGTTTAGTGTGCAGCGGAGTGGGAACGTCTTGCTTACCGTCAGTCCTCCTAGATGGCGCCACAACACTGCGCAGAACCGCTGTTCGCCCTCGCGTTGTTTCTTACCGTATTGTAACATAACTTGTTACGGTTGGAAGCAATCGTTTCATGAAACATTGGGTATGCTCGACAAACAGGTTCCCGTAAGACAATGTCGCTTACGCTAATCGGCCAGTGCCATGTGAGTCAACCCCAAAGCACCGGACTGCTGTGCAGCTATAACAAGCAGAGTGCGCACAGTACCGACAGCAATACGTGTACTTTCGTGACTTCCATTGTCTGCCCCACCATTCTTACTGCTGTAAAATGAATTTGCATTACATTTAAGTGAACACAGCGCCTGTGCTTTTGTCTTCCCTTTCTTCGTCCTGTCATTCGCGCTGTTTTTCTTAGTGTAACAATGTACCAACTGGCCCGTGAGCAAACCCTTCTGGAAGTGAACACAGCTCGTTCTGCAAGCTTATAAGCCCTGCCGAGCTTGCGTTTGCTTTTGCCGGCCTCAGCCAATCGCACAGCTGTGCATATTACAGCGAAGCAGTGAGCCTCTCGTTGGTGGGAAAATTTTGTGTCATAAACAAAAAAACCCACACAGGAACCAGCAGTTCTCGCCAAGACGCCGAGAGCCTGCGGCAGGGCATGCAAGATAGAGCTCAGTATTCGCGTTAAGAAAAAACCACAAAACAATAACCGAAACCGCATGATGGGTGATAAGGCGCAACCCCCGATGTGTTCTGATAAAGATTAAGTTTGCAGCTGCTCCTGAAAGGGGAAGGGGGTTGACGTCATTCGAGGGATAGCGCGTGCGTCAGGCTAGGCAGGACCCAGCAGGGCTCGCCCAAGACGCCGAGCGCGCATGCGTCAGGACCCAAAATTTGCCGTCACAGAAGCCGAGTGCAAGTGACAAGCCCGCCGAGCCAACGAGGAACATTTCATACCCTCCCCCATCAACATGGGTAGTGGTCTACAACAGCTGCGCTGGGCATTTACTTTCGCAGGACGGGATGGCGTTCATTTTAAGTGCGAATAAGCGACCCTAAACCTTCCACCGCCGCCGGCGGCGGCGGCGGCGGCGTCCGCAGTCCTCCTCTCCCTAGCAACGGCGTGGAGCGGAGAGGAGCGTCGGTAGCAACGGCGCGGTGACGTCACTTCGCCACGTGACCGCGCTCGCTCCGCCTCCTCGCCGTGGCTGCGCGGGTGCGCGCCGCTCCCCGCACCGCTCCTCGTGCCGTGACGTCATGGTATGACGTCTGTCACGCGTCACGTCGGTAAAAGAATGGACTCCGGACCCAAAGGGATCAAGTTAAGATAAGACTTTAAGGAAGAAGAATGTAAGAGAAATATACAATAAAAGTGCTAGAAATACAGTACATGCAAAAAAGAACCCAAATGGCTTTCAGTTCGTGAACTAGAATAGTGTCCTCTCGCATATCTATTGGTCCCTATAGTTTCCTAAACGCCATTTCCCTACCGCACATTCTGTCGTTGCGTTGCACTGGATCGTTGGGGTAGCGGGGCATCAGTCGTCGCTAAGGTGGCTCCCTGAGCGCAGCGCCGTGAAGATGGTGACGGGGCCAGTGGGGCGAAGCCACTGGTGCGTGTGTGCCCGTGCAAGCCGGTGCTGAAGCCAGCGGAGCGGAGCCGCCGTTGCCCAGGAGCACCCGCGTCAAATGCTTGAGGAGGCCAACGGGGCAGTGCCGCTGGTGCCTTGCGGGTTCCCAGACCTCGGGTCCCGCCTCCTTCGGTCGCCTCGAACCACGATCTCCTCGTCCACCCGCTCGTCGTCTTCCTTCTCCTTTTTCCTCTCCTCTTTCTCCACCAGCTTCCAGAAATTTCTCGCTTCTTATCCCTTCTTCGTCGTCGTCCCCGCCGTCTTCGCACCTTGACTCCGAGTTTTTCATGAAAAACTGCTTCCACGTTTGAGGTCGATGACCCGCCCTCATATCACAAATCCCAGTCAGTCAGTTTCTCACAGCACAGTTCAGCTCAGTCCTAAGCATAACATCTAACACAATAAAGTGTAATCACTGAAAAGTTCACGAAAGTTTCACTTTCCGTGCGCGTTAGTGTAAATTCACAAAAACATTTTCTCTCAGGCATTATGCCAGCAATGCCTAACATACAGACTACTGATTAGTTAATCACGGCACTCCACTCATAAAATCTGCTGTAGCATTACATTGTCGTCTATCTAGTGCACTGCTCACTTGCTAATTTAACATATCTTTCTCATTTTGGACATTCAGCAAAATACACTACTACATCACTAATCTACCATTGTATTTGCGTCCATAAGCTTGTCCGGCATAATGTCTTTCGACAAGGTACTGTTTTGGGTTGAAACACCCTGTGCCTCGGAACTCTTTCTGTCCTCGCAGTTCTTCAGCCCGTTGACCTGCATCTCCACTTCCCCAGCAAGCTTGGTAACGTCCTTGAGTTGCGCCACGAACTTTGAGCCGACCGTTTGCTGCGCTCTGTAGAACCATTACTCGCGATCCCCTTCGTTGTTCTACTTGGTTATAAGATTTTCGTGGTCCACTGCAGGTTTCATCCTTGCTCCGGTATCGATGACCTCCTTGTGCGACTTCATCTTGACAAAAGTTTCTGCCTCGTTGAGAGGGGTTGCCGTATGCCCTGCAGCTCTTACTGTTGTCTGCTCTCCAACCTCGTCGTCTGGTACTTTGGAAATGTCGCCGGCGATCTTCGCAATAAGCTTATTGACACCAATTTCTCCAAGATGGATCCTTCTTTTGTTGTCGGGTGATTGTCTCGGGTGACCTGTCCAACGCTGGTGCACTTGAATCAGCGAGTTCATGTAGCGATTCTTTTTTCTCAATTGCGGCCATTGCGCGCGCTGTCATAGACATTACCGGGGTTGAAATGATTGCTTTTGTTGTTTCTTTATCCTTTTTCCGTTCTTCATCTGGGCGTCTTCGTTCTCCATTCATATCCGCTAACTTGCTCGTCCATTTCGTGTCAGGGTCATTCGCTTCCCTAATGCCTCTCACGTTACCTAGAATCACGTCAAACGGTGGTTCATCTACACATTTCGCTATTAACTCTCCCGTGTAGTAAGGGGTCGAAATTTGAATGATTGCTTCCGGCCAGCACCTTACCGTTCCATCTACAAGAACCACTTGTGCCTCCTTCCCAGTAAACTCGTTTTCCGTGACAAGGCTCCTCCTCACCAATACCGTGTTCGTTCCGGTGTCCCGGAGAACTGAGATTCGCTCTCCCCGCAGCTCGCCATCTACAACAGGCATTTGCCATCCTTGTGTCGCCCGATCCTCTCCTTCTCTAAGTGTTGTCTCTTTTTCTTTGGTGCTTGTGATTGTCTTTGGCGGGGCTGGGCCGAACTCATTCGCTTTTATTGCACAAGCTGACGTCTCCTGCTTTTGAAAACGGCATTCTTCTGTTGCATGCCCTCTTCTCTTACACACCTGGCAAGTTGAAGGTGCTTGCCTCGAGTTAGCAACAGTTCGGCAATCAACAGCACGATGCCCTACGCGATCGCAAAGAAAACAACGCGATGGAGCCCTCGGAGTGAACATTCGTGTCGTACTTTTCTGTGCTTCTATGCTCGTCGCCATGCCCTCTTCCTTCACTTTGCCCAAGTTCTTAAGCCTCTGAGCTTCACAGTACTGCTCTGCGGCAGTAGTCATCTCTTCAAGGGTCTCTAGGCTGCGCTCCTTCAAAAATACTGCCAACTTGGAATTGCAACACGCAAGAAACTGTTCTGTCACCATTCGCTCACGAAGTTTTTCATACGTCTTTTCTGTGTTGGACATCTCTAACCACCGGTCAAAATAACTCAGGAGACGCGAAGCAAACCGCTTTCCTGTCTCCGCATCCTCTGGCTTTGCGCTGCGAAATTTCTCGCGGAAACCATCGGCTGTCAGTCTAAATCTTTGCAGCAGTGCTGTCTTTACAGTGTCGTAGTCCATAGACTCTGATGCCGGCATTCTTCCGAAGACACTAAGTGCTTCGCCGACCAGACAGAGACTCAATGCTGTCGCCCACCGACTCTTCTCCCAACCTTGCCCTAGTGCTACTCGTTCGAAGCGATGGAGATAAGCATCGAGGTCATCTCTTTTGTCATCGAAAGGAGCCATGAGTTTTCTTGGGCAAATTTCCGGACTCTTGGACATCTGTGGTACTGGAGATACTGGGGATTGTTCACCACTTTGGTTTGATGCACTGGCATTTGCTAAACGTAGCTTTAACTCGACCAACTCTTTCTCTTGGGCTAGCTTTTCTTTTTCTACATCCGCCATGCGCTTCGCTCTCTCCTCCTCTTCTCGATTCGCGTCCCTCACTGCTGCTCTTTCCTCTCGGCGTCTCTGATTTTCCCTCTCATACAGGTCCAACATCTCTTCCTTAGTCAACCCCAAGCTACCCGCCAATGTCATTAACTTTTCGAGATCCATCTCTTCCACCGCGGTAAACAGGTGACAATGGGGAAAGGGATCCTGGCAGGCTCGCCAATGTTTTTGTCACGCGTCACGTCGGTAAAAGAATGGACTCCGGACCCAAAGGGATCAAGTTAAGATAAGACTTTAAGGAAGAAGAATGTAAGAGAAATATACAATAAAAGTGCTAGAAATACAGTACATGCAAAAAAGAACCCAAATGGCTTTCAGTTCGTGAACTAGAATAGTGTCCTCTCGCATATCTATTGGTCCCTATAGTTTCCTAAACGCCATTTCCCTACCGCACATTCTGTCGTTGCGTTGCACTGGATCGTTGGGGTAGCGGGGCATCAGTCGTCGCTAAGGTGGCTTCCTGAGCGCAGCGCCGTGAAGATGGTGACGGGGCCAGTGGGGCGAAGCCACTGGTGCGTGCGTGCCCGTGCAAGCCGGTGCTGAAGCCAGCGGAGCGGAGCCGCCGTTGCCCAGGAGCACCCGCGTCAAATGCTTGAGGAGGCCAACGGGGCAGTGCCGCTGGTGCCTTGCGGGTTCCCAGACCTCGGGTCCCGCCTCCTTCGGTCGCCTCGAACCACGATCTCCTCGTCCACCCGCTCGTCGTCTTCCTTCTCCTTTTTCCTCTCCTCTTTCTCCACCAGCTTCCAGAAATTTCTCGCTTCTTATCCCTTCTTCGTCGTCGTCCCCGCCGTCTTCGCACCTTGACTCCTGACAACGTCACAGCGCGCCTCCTCTCCCCAGCAGCTGCCGCGCGCCTCTCTCTCCACCGTGACGTCACACTCTCTCCTCTCCCCTCGCTCGGCTGCAGCTGCCGTGCGCCGCTGTCCCTCTCCCCTTGCGCTCGCCTCCTCTCTCAGCCACCTGGCTCGGCGCGCTCGGCGCGGCGTACCCCCCTATATATGCAGCGATAAACTGCCAGACCTCCGTGGGTCGGCTCGCGCGCGCTCACGGGCGAATGCCAACGGATTTTAACTTTACTCCCCCTCATAGCATCACCCCGTGCATTCGCACTTAACCATGTTCACCCTCGGGCAAATGCTTGGGAGTTTTTACCTCATTTCTTATAGTACAGAAAATTAGCTCGTGAGTCGCATGACCATTCTCTTTTTTCCTAATTATATAGCTTATTTGAGCGAAGTTTACGTTGAAAGTGGTGTCAGTATGATTTTAACAAGGCAATCTTTCGAGTGAACATAAGCAGTGTTCTGTCTGCGTGGCGCCTTTAACCAGCTGATTAGTTTGTCCACGTTAATTGCAAAATTACCGAGTTATTAACCCGCGTGCTCCGAACTATGTAGCCAAAATGTGAAGGATGCTGGAGGCACTGGTTGCTACAAGTCCTACGTCGCGCGTTTCGTTCAGACTTTCTAGACGATCCCGAGACGTGTCTGTACAGGTCAGACCATTGGATGCACCGCTCCGCAACAGCCGCTTCCGACAACGCGCAGCGGAATAACGCGTGCCTGAAGTGGACTCTTAGGTGTCATTTCTCCGGCTGACGAGCCAAGACAAATCGGCAACTCGTTTCAGCGACAGCTCGGAAGTGGCTGAGGTCTTAACAACTTAGCAGCGCGATCACGACGTTTCGAGAGAACCCATGGGCGTTAGTGGAAAGCGTACTGTTTCGCGTGCTGATCCGATGCACCTTGCTCCTTTAATTAAAGCATTAAGTATGTCACAGCCAAAAAAATAAGGTCCATGCCTTTAATTCATAAAAACATTTTTGTTGATGCTGCCCAAGCGCGCCTGTCGACCACGCGAGGCCTAACAACAGGGCGCCGCCATTTGCTTACACAGCTCCCGTAACGGCGGCGACTGCTGTACATAGCCACTAATCTGCTGTAATAAAATTTTGAGCGAAATACTATATGGCCGTGTCTAGAGTGCCATCCGACGGTATTATAAGCACTCCACTATATCGACGTCCACCGGCGTTTGGGGGCAAAATTGCAGAGTCTGGCAGTACATGGCTCTAGATAACCTAAAGCTAGGCAACCTAACCTAAACATAACATAAGATAACCTGACGCACACAAATAAATCATTTAAAACACCAGTACTAACCTAAGCCATAAAAATTACACCTCAATTAAATAACAAAAAAACCGAGGCAACAGCCGGTCTCGAACCCCCGACTATAGAATCAAGAAGCTAAGACGGATTCTCTACACTACAACGACAGACTCGTTCGGCGATGCTAGCCTAGTGTTAAATATTCGAATGTCGTCGGACGGCACTCTAGCCATGCCTGCAACGATCAGCTAGAGTGCCGTCGGACGGCACTCTAGACACTGTGATACTATATTTAAAACTGTAGCATAATAAACACACCGAGCATGACATCAGAAGGTCACGTAGGGTGCGTCTAGGCGGCTAGGTTTCTCATTCACGCTTCGAGCACGACGAATCTATTATTGTAACGTTGCCCAGACCTGCTTTCAAAATTCCTACGTCACTTCCTCCAGGCCCAGCCCGCAGTGGAGGCAGTGGCTCTAGCTTTCCCGTTTGTCGCTTAGAGTTTCATGCTAATATACACTAGAGGGAGATCTTGCTGCACCATCTAGGAGACCCGCGCTTGCGTTCTGTCATGTTCTGGGCAGGCACGTTCAGTTGTCCTTGGCATGTCTCATGAACAGGCTGAGAAGTTGTCTCTGGCTGCAAAAAAGCAAAAATACCACTGTACAAGATCATCGAATTTTTTTAGATGCGACTACATCTCATTCACTTGCCTTATCCCTCCATACGGCGTTGTTGTTGTCCGTCCACACCCCTCCCCCATTCTCCTCGCCGCGCGAGCTGCGCTCTCCGCCGCTCACCCCCTCTCCTCTCCGATAGCGAACACTCTCGCTAGGGGCATTGGATTGGATTCGATTGGGTTGGTTTGGCTTGGCTTGGCTTGGCTTGGATTGGGTTGGATTGGATTGGATTAAAGTGGATTGTGTTGGATTGTGTTGCGTCATAGCCGCGCCACGTTGCGTCATAGCCGCGGTCGTTCCAGCACCGGCGTTCGGATTTCGGGCACGTGCATAGACTTGATCTTCGCTGCAAATTGCACGGTGGTCTCGTTACTTCACCATACACTACCCGTACACTTCAGCGACCACAAGGCCGTCATCGTTAACGTTACGCCGCGTGTTAAATAAAGATTACATCATACGCGTTCCTCACACGTTTCACGCAATTAGAGAATCAACCCAACGGAAACACCAAGTGAACCCCCAAGATGCGTCGCATCTCCACAGGGTTCCCCTCGCGGGAAGGTGGGGTAATTTTTGTTATTATAAAAAGGAAGCTCCAAAAAATGAACTTTCTAGTGATAATTTAAAGCTTAAAAAGAAGAAAACTTGAAGATGTCACCATTTTTTTCTTAACTTTGTCTTCGAGACAAAAAAGAAGCCATGTGGCTAAGCAGGCCAAGAAGGCGAGGAATGTCGCTAGCTGCAATGGCGGCGCCCACGTCGGCCCGCGATTGCAGCGCCAGCTTTCCCTCTCAATGGCCTGTCGCTATGGTGGTGAGCGAATGGTCCCACTTAGCTTTAGCGTGGTCATGTGCATCCACGAGATGCTGTGATGCAGTTTTTTTTTTCCCGCGTGCGGTATTCCCGATATCCAATATTCTATATCGAAAGTGCGACCACAAAATTTACAAATAGCCAGAAACAACCCACACAATAACTGCGCTCCTTTTAATGAGTAGCATTCTTTGCCGAGTGCCCCCATAGCCATGACCGCGTAACGCATGCATTTCCACAAAAATGCACATTGGGCGGAAGTAACACCTGTAGTCGTTAGAATAGCATAAATAGAGATAATTTGGTGCAGCGGAATTTCGAGAAAACAGGAAATAAGACACATAGAAAAAATAAAATTTTCACAAAAATGACCTGACGAAGTCAAAACTATGCATCATGTTTCTAAATTTGGAGAATTAGAAAACGAAGACTAAACGAAAAAAATTGCTCAAAGGAAAAGTCGACACACGAATAAAAGCTACTACAAATGCCGAACCGTGTAACACCCCGCACTTCCACAAAAATGCAGATTTGGCGGAAGTAACACCCTTACTCGTTATAGTAGCCTAAATGGAGATAATTTGCCGGAGGCAGTTCTGAACCACCAAAAAATCAGAAAAGTAGAAAAAATAAATTATCACAAAAATTATCTGACGAAATCAAAAATATGCATCGGATACATCTCCTCCATAAAAAAACGAAGACTGAACAAAAGAACATTAAGAAATACGGATAAAAACTAGCGAAAATGCCAAACCGTGTAACGCCCGCACTTCCACAAAAATGCAGATTTGGCGGAAGTAACACCCTTACTCGTTATAGTAGCCTAAATGGAGATAATTTGCCGGAGGCAGTTCTGAACCACCAAAAAATCAGAAAAGTAGAAAAAATAAATTATCACAAAAATTATCTGACGAAATCAAAAATATGCATCGGATACATCTCCTCCATAAAAAAACGAAGACTGAACAAAAGAACATTAAGAAATACGGATAAAAACTAGCGAAAATGCCAAACCGTGTAACGCCCGCACTTCCACAAAAATGCAGATTTCGCGGAAGTAACACCCGTACTCGTTATAGTAGTCTAAATGGAGATAATTTGCCGGAGACAGTTCTGAACCACCAAAAAATGAGAAAAGTAGAAAAAAAAAATTATCACAAAAATGATTTGACAAAATCAAAAATATCACCTTATTTATATCCCCCACAAAGCCGAAGAATAAAGGAAAAAGTCCGCAGAATAAAATCGGAAATACGAATAAAAAATAGCGCAAATTAACAAATTCTGCAGTACGACTTGCATCTTGGGAAAAAAACATAATTAGAGATGTTAAGGCACTGCGTCGCTATATTGGTATAAATTTACATCATTGTCGAAAAGAAACGAAACAAAGATTTAAAAGGGTAAAATAAGCCAACGTCTGTCGACCCCAGGTCATGCCTCACTCCCAGGGAATGAAGCGGCGCACGCCGCTGCCCGCGATTTCCTGCTGCGGGCATTCCCATGGGGGGTGGCGGGCGACTTGGCAGCACCGTCCTCCAATCTTCCCGTTCCCAGTCGCTACACCGATACCGTCAGAGCCTCCGCCGTTACCCACCCCCTCATCCCTCCCTCAACACATTCGACGCCCGAATATGGCGCAGACTCCAGACGGAAGCATATTTTAACACCCCTATTCTTCACCATATATCCCCCACTACATACCCTTACAACTGCCCTACCTGCCATACTCCCAATACGACGTACCATCTTGTATGGGCATGCACCGACCACCCGAAACCTTCCCCCAGTAGGAGTGCGGGCTGACCAGCTCTCAGCTCGGGGCTCAGGAGCACCTGATCTCCCGGGCTAGAGCGGCAGCAGTTGGTTGGTTGGTTCCTTATGTCAGCAGTAAGAGGCCACCTACCTTTCTTTCTTTTCTTTTTTGCCGGCTGAAATAAAAACGTTTTAAATGCAGAGCATTTCAGTAACTCACGATGTCACCCGCGTTGGCGTCCGTAGTCCGCACGCACACTGCGCATGCGCGTCGAGTCGAGGCGATAGCGAACACTCTCTCGCGAGGTGCATTGGATTGGATTCGAACACTCTCTCGCGAGGGGCTTTGGATTGGATTCGATTGGATTGGCTTGGCTTGGCTTGGCTTGGCTTGGCTTGGCTTGGATTTGGATTGGATTGGATTGGATTAAAGTGGATTGTGTTGGATTGTGTTGCGTCATAGCCGCGGCAGACGCGCTGGAGCCGGCGCATGTGCAGTACTCTCTCTTCCGCGGTTTCCTCTCCTTCGGGAGCGCCGCGCATATAACCGGTGTGCCGTTCTCCGGCGAAGCAACAAGTACGCCAACGTCGTCGACTGGGACCGGCTTACGCAGTCCCCTCAACGTATATAAGCGGCGGAGCGCGCGTTCGGAATTCAGTCAAGGGCGTCTTTGCTTGGCTTTCACTTGACGTCACGCTTTGCTTGACTCGAGTAGATGCGACGCATTTACTCGAGTTCCCCCCGTGGGAAGATGCGGGCGGCTTTTTCTACCACCTCTCTCTCACAGCCATATTTGGCTGTAAAGAACTCACACTCTAGAAAAGCGGCATAACAATGCTACGCGTTAGTAAACAATTCTCTGAATTTCAGCAGATTTTTTTATCCAATTCATAATATTTATTCCACCAGAAACACGGTGATCATTTGGTGTAGAAGGTGAATCCGACCAAAAACTCCGACGAGTCCTGGAGTGAGGACTCCTCTTATTAGCTAGACGGGTCTCTTTAACAGGCACTTTCCTAGTTAATGAATTTACAACTTGGTCGAATGCACCGAGTTTATGCTTCATTTGTGCGATTCGCGGCAAAGAAGCACATAAGGACGGCAAATGGTCAGGGTTCTGTCTGAGAAGGTTTCATACGGTTTCAATGGCGGTCCCAAATGTGTTTGCGACTACGTTTTCGGGTAGCTTACTCCGAACCAATTTAACCTTCATAGAACCCCCCAGAAAAACATCTATCATGTTCAAATCGGGGCTTTTCGGAGGCCAACTCAGCTACGGCGCGCCAGTGCTGCTTATCTTATCCTGCACCAATCGTCCCGCATAGACACGACAGCCACCGTGCCAAAATAAAAGCATCCATTCAGGAACGGCGCTCAGAATGATGGAAACATTGATGCTGTTATACGGACCCACGTCCGGAAATTGGATGCCCAGGCCGCCGTATACCTTATTACGCTCCGGGCATTCGCCGAGATTGCAACCCTTTCTGTGCCGTCGGATGTTGTTGTTCTCGCATCAGCAGCAAAACAAAAAACAAAAACATGTTACGATTCAGTCTTCTATTCACGGAGCAGAGGCCTGAGAGAGATAATTATGGACTCCCCAAACATGAAGTCGGGGGTTCAAGCGTGACGTGAACGTCGATTGTTGCCCCGAGATTACAAATTACCACTCTTGGCCCGTCCAGGCTATGCCCTGCAGAAAAACTCTGGACACTCTTGTTCACGCATTGCTGTCACGGAGGGCTTTCTTCCGGTAGAAAAGCTTTTATGGCCAGAAGCGTTAAGACGACGTCCGGTGGCAAAAGCAGTGGTGCGAAGCCGAAACTACTTTTTTTATTATTTATCTCTAATATACCGCAGACCTTTTATGAGGCCCGAAAAGGAAGAGGGTGCAGAATAGAATGTTGTGTGATTTCTGTTAACAAGGGAAGAAAAAAAAACAAAAGTAAGGAATGCAAGCAGCACAAAAAAAAAATGGCACAGCTTTCACAAAGTCGAGTAAAGCTTGCACCACAGCGAAGCTGGGGGATTTATTTCCATGTAAGCACTGAAAGACGCACCACCACGCATTGCATTAGGTTTCAAGTTGTTTATTTACATGTTCCGTCGTCGCTTTTCACTGTGGTAGTAGTAGTCATCGTCATGCTTATCTACATCCTCGTCTTCATGATGCATGATTGGCCGGCGCGAATCGTTTTATTGTCCGCAGGCTTTCACATTCCTCCCGAAGTGGAACGCGTCAGCACGCGCTAGAACAGGCGGCAACCGACTCCGCGAACTGGCCGTCTGTAGCGCGAGCTTACTTTTCACCCCCACTTGAGGGGTGGAGCACGTGAACTGTTTTCTTGGTACTTTTTTGCGAGCGCCACGCGCAAGTTGGACGATGCCGGAACTGTCATTTAAAATAACCTGGTAATTTTTATTAAAGAGAGTCTTTCTGTGACTCACGAATGGCATTCAATGTCGCGCCAAAATTCACTGCAGGAAGGCCAACTTTACACAATTGGTTTCACAAAACGATGATGATGATAAGCGAAGGCACACCAAGCGCCTCAAAGGAAAAACGCTTCCCGCGGTCGTAATCGAACCTGATTCCGCTCGCGTCATAAAGCCGACGTCTTTCCGACTGCTCGATTCTGCTGTCGATGCAGATTGAATTTTCAAGTGCAAAGCACTTTATGGGCTCGCCTTTTCGTCGTAGCTCGCTAACGGCCGATGCGACTGCCGGAATCAGGCGGCGCAGCGAGATAACGGACCCAAGTAGAGCCTCCTGTACCGTCGTCAGGGTGTCACGCCGAGGCTTCGAAAACCACGCGGTTTAAATAGTCATAACCGTTCGAACCTCGTGAACCGCTGGCGCTTCCAATACATCCCCCCGTTGTTTAGCGCAAAGAAAACTGCAGATACATTTGAGGCAAAATCTGCGTATATAATCGGCAGCTTCCGCGTTCATTTAGTTAGGAACGCTCGTTCGGTTGGTTTTTACGACAGTAAGAGAAAAAATCGGCCGCGCACGAAAAAAATGGCGGGTTCGAAATGACGCAGAAAGGCTCCAGCCGCGCAAGAAAAAAATGGTACGTTCGAAATACCGCAGAAAGGCTCCAGCCGCGCAAGAAAAGAGTGGCTCAGTCGAAATGACGCAGAAGGGCTCCAGCTATGCATGAAACAAATTACGCGTTTGAAATGACGCGAAACAGCTCCAGCATACGAAAATAAAGCAAGCACAAAAATAACAGAACTCCCACTGGCGCAGTTGCAGGCAGGGGGCGCGCGAGCACTGCGAAGGCGGGAAATTTGAAATGCATTGGGTGGCGGCAGTGAGGGAATAACGGCGCTGCAGCCCATTATGGTGAATCACTGCTCTACACTTGCGACAGCTCTCACATTGAGTGGAACGGCTTTAACTTTTTTTACTTTGACTGAGGTTGAATTGGAGAAAGCTTCAAATTTCGGTCATTTTTTGTTAGAAATTGGCTTTGATGTTTTCCTTTATTTCTTTGTAAACGAAGTGATTGACTGCAACCTTATAGTGACGCTCTCATCTATACAGGTTGTTAGATAATAATGTTAATTAAATAACGCAGCAGTACAAGCTGCGCATGCGTAGTAGGAATAAGTTATGGACGCTCGTGTCCAACCATGCTATAGAAAGAGCATCGTTCGGTGTGCGTGCATTTTGACTTGTCCCACCGCTTGGCTTGGTTCCGGTTCACGCTACCGTAACTTTCTCACTGAGAAAGATTGATAACGGTGGCTTACCCGACGAACGATGCTTTTTCCATAACGAGGTTGCGCACGAACTCTCGTAACTTGCTTCTACTGTGCATGCCCGGCCCGTCGCCCGTATGCACATCGTGTACTGAAAGCCACGAGCTCAGTTGCTGATAGTACAGTTTTCATGCCGAATGATGACAGATCTATGTCAATCAGTACTATGGAAGCACACACTTCAGTGGCTTTTTTTTTAAAGCAAACTGAGTGGAAGCTAAATTTACGTGCGTATACGGAGATCCACAATGCCGTGACAGTGAAGAGATCCACAATGCCGTGACAACCGTGACAACCGGAGATCCACAATGCCGTGACAACCGTGACAGTGAGGAAAATAGTAAACATTTTCATCAAAGACGCGTGAAACCGCACCGAAAGCACCGAACACGTTCGGCCCCATTTGCGTCTAATCAGCACAGATAAAGCAGACTACAGAAAAAAAACACCGCGTGCTGCGTGAAAAATAGCTGGGGTGAAAATGTCGATGAAAGACGATAGCCTTCTGCCGCCTCTGTCACGTAACTGCCTCTTTTCTGGCCCTTGTCCCTGTTAATGCAATGACGATTCCGCCCACGCGCCATCTACTGAGGCAGCTGGCGTCTTTTAAAGCGAAGCTTTTTATCTCTATCCCCCAAGGGTTCTGTCGCGACCGTTGGTGTCAACAGAAAAAAATGGCAGCATCTACGCGCCGTGGATGATGGCGAGGGTGCGGAGTACGGGTACTCGAAATGACATCCAAGTTGCGAGTGACATCCGATTTGCGCCCCGACCGCCGTTCGATTTGAGCCGTAAGTTTCACGTTGATTATTCCCTAAACGAAAGTGCGACTCAAATCGAATTTCGCTTGATTTTCGCTTGATGGTGGTGTGCGCACGGATGGACGCGGACGGACATTGGGAGGTTGTAAGCCGTTTGACTCTCGGGTACTAACTCACGGTCGTAGCCCAATAATAAAAAAAAACGGTCGTAGCCCAATGGGTAGGACGACTGACACTAACTCTGTCTGGTCTACCAGACACAGGCTCGAATCCTACCTGTGACTGCGACTGACTGTGCGATTTTTTGCGTTGTGAATGCTATGCGCACGGAAGCGGACTGACATTGTGCGGGCCTAAGGTACTCCGCACCTAAAATGCCGCGAACAAAAAAAAGAGGCTACTGGCGCCGCCAGAAATCGAACCCGGAACGAACAGAAAACGGAGCGAGAGCCCGTTGTCTTACCGATTGAGCTACGAGCCCATGCGTAAACGAAAGAGACGGCGAACTCAGCGAGCACATCTGCGGGTTCACCCCCTGTTTTCTCGCTCAATGCCACGTGATAGCGTCACACGACCCCTCGCGGCGCTGTGCGCTCCTCCCATGGTACGTGTAGGGGCCGTGCGAGCGCCTTGCGCTAGGAGTTGTAGAAGTGAGAACGCCTAACACCGGGTTTGAGCTACCTTTAATTTTATAGGAAGTTTATTCATGTACTCCACCACTGCAACTCAAGCAACCACCGTTCATGAATCATGCATTGATTTAACCTTAGCAAATATCTCTTTTAAGCGATAAAGGGTGTGGTAAAGTGCATTTCACACGTTGTAGAGCCACGTGTGTGAATTCAAGTGACGTCGCATGCGTAATCTTTGTGGATGTCGTTTACAGCTTCGCTTTCCAACGACTTTTAAAGAGTGGATTGGCACGCATTTTTTTTTTTTCATTACGCGTTGTTCTGCATGAAACAGCTGGAGCCCATATCTAGTTCTTCTTGGGCCTTTGATCTTGCGTCTTATCAAGACCACCTTTAACGCATCGCTTTTCATGTGCTACATGCAAAAACCAATGCAACGTGCATTTAAACGCGCTAGCCACGACGACTACGTAGTCGCATGTGCTTCAGGTTTACTTTGCAGTGAATAGTGCCGACATGTTTGAGCCATAGCATCAGGGTTTGTGCGTAACGGTCATGCTTGTACACTTTGTGTTCAAGCGGTCTTTAAATTTTGCCGCGAAGCTGAACCGAGTGAAAGGCAGAATGACCTATATTTCTGCGGTGAGGTTACCCAAAAAACATGAAGACATCGCAGCAGAAAAAAAAATTTGGTTGCCACATTTATCTTTATTTAGAGTGCATAGGAAGCAAGGAGGGTTACAAGGCAGGACACTGCATTAAAACTCGCGCTTTATCGAAAGATACCTGCAATGCACGTTGCAGGCCATTAAAGGAACCGTGCGAGGGTACTGCAGGTTCAAGAGAGACAAAAAAGGGCTAAAAGCAGATTTGTAGTTCACTTTGTCAGTGAAAAAACATGCAAGCTTCTGGAAGAACATCTTCCGACAAAAAGAGCACTTTAAAAGCAGCGAAATAATAGTGGCGATGCTATGGAATGAACTATGAATGGAGACATAAAAAGCAAGCAGTGAAACGCGAGAGAACCGTGCCACAAAAAAAAAAAAAAAGTGAGTGTGGAATCACTGAAGCTGGACCGCAGTCAAGCTACAGGAGCGAGAACTCTCGCGACGATTGAGCGCTCAACGCCTGGGTTCCCCTTTGCGACGAGGCCTAAGCTCCCGCTGCTCCTTTTCGGCCCGCTCCTCCGGTTCGGGCGGCGGCACCTCGGGCTGTGGAGGCGGCACGGGTGGTGCTGGCGGCGGCGAACGCCTTGGCGGCTCGTCCGAGCCGTGCACGACCGCAGTCGTCACCTGACTGCTCGACGACGGCGCCGAAGCCCCGCTTGCTCCCTCCTCCTCGAAGTCCACGCCTGCGGGCGAGCACAGGTCTTCCGTCTTGGCCAACGGCGCCGGATCCGTGATAGACGACGGCGGCATGCCCTTCGTCGGATCGAGCGGGATGCGCTCCACTGGACCCTCCATCCCCGCGCAAAAGGGGTCGAACAGGGCCCCGTACAAGTCGGGCGGGCAGGTCTTGAGGCGAGGGTTCATCCAGTCCGGTTGGGGAATGGGCTCCGGTGGGGTTTCCACCAGCTCCATCGGAGTCTCCTCCGCCCCGGCAGCGCTTGTCGACGGAGCACCGCGTGCCTCGGGTACCCAGTGCTTCTCCGTAACAACTTTCTTCTGCGGTGAACACTCCGAGTGCGCTTTTGGCGGTGTCCGCCTCAGGAACTTTGAAATCTTGGCACCGACCCGGCCTAAGGGTGACTTGCTCTTGGGTTGTCCTCCTGGAAGCTCGAGTGACTGGGTGGCAGCGGCAGTGCCTTTCCCAGCTGCGCCCTTGCTGGTGTCGGTGGGTGCGGCCACTCCACCAGGGAAGGAGGCCTGATGGCGTGCTTGAGGATTCGCAGGCTGGGCGTTGTCCTCTTCGCTCGAACCATTCTCGCTTTCCTCTGTCATCATAGCGGTGACGTCCTTGGGTTTGGGCTTACGCGACTTATCTTCTCCCGACATGACGATGCGTGGTGTGCGAGTTGTAGGCGAGGAAGACCCTACGGTCGGTGTTCTCGTTCACGATGCGGGCGTTCCAAGGCCGTCAGCTGCTGCTTCGAAGGTCCGGGCGCCTCTGTTGGGTGCGGCGGATAATTTCGGCTAGTTCTCGTCCGTGGCCTCGCTGCAGAGCGATCTGACCCGAACCTACGCTTCAATGCAGCTTTGTACCGTCCTTAGACGAACGTCACCAAGACGTTGCGCGCTATGGGGGCGCCGCTGGTGGCAACAGATAACTGACTTCCCTCGTCCCGTGCGCATTATCGTGCTTGATATGTTGGTCACATGTTGGATGTCGGACACAAGCTATTGCATTTAGGTTCAGTATTGTGTACACTTTTTTGGCCGATAACGATTGTCTCTGCCCCCACTATATCAAATCACATTTTTATCGTAGAAACGTACGGGAATGTCTAATACATAATGCAAAAATTAAAGATGCATGCAAAATTGAAGCAAAACAGCAATTGTTTAAGGCGATAAAATGACTGCAAAAAGCCTTAGAAAGACGTTGTAAAACTCAAGCTCCGAAACGCATTAAGGGTTCTTTTTTTGTTTGTTAACGCTTGAAAACAAACATCAAAATCCCGCTCGTTGCTACTTGTGTTGATAACTGTCTCACGATTCGCTCGTGTTCGGTGCAAGCTTAGTATCCCAGCCTGATAACATACCGCCTTTCCCGCCGCGATGAAAACGGTCGCACAGTGCGTGCGGAAACCCTTCTGCGCCGTTGCACTGGGTGCGAATTCGCTGTATTCTGGGGATGACGCTTGGCAAACGAGGATTAATTCAAGGACGAATTTTTGTCTGTGGAGGGAGCGAAGCGCTTTCTTCTTAGCAGGGTTTGTACCAGCGGTTGAGCCGCGGGAAACCGGCTGCGTGCGCCCGAGTCCCACCTACGAGGGCGCGCTGATGACGCGGAGTGTACCTTAGTACCGGGAGATAATAGGCGTAACGTTGACGGACAAGAAGAGGGCGGAGTGGGTCAGGTAGCAAGCGCGTGTTGAGGTCATATTACTATAAATTAAGAAGAAATGTACAGGGCATGCAATGCGAAGGCAATATAACCGTTGGTCATTAAGGACAACAGAGTGGATCCCCAGAGAAGGCAAGCGTGGCAGGGGGCGGCAGAAAGTTAGATGGGCAGATGAGATCAAGAAGTTTGCAAGGATAAACTGGTCGCAGTTGGCACAGGACCGGGATAATTGGAGATCTATGGGAGAGGCATTTGCCCGGCAGCGGGCGTAGATAGGCTGATGATGATGATAATGTATCTTCGTAGTCCCCACAGTGTTGGCAAGCGTGAGTGGGAAAGGTGGATGATATGTGTGTAACTATAGCGCGAGTGGGGAGGTATGGCGTTTGTATCTGTATCCAGAGTGCTGATTCCATGGGGGATAACGAAGGTGGTTGGATGGAAGAGCTGTGCGTGGTGAAAGTCCGTGATGGAAGGTGACGTCACGCATAAAAGCGCAGTAGTGGCTCTAAGTGTGGAGAGGGCTGGCGAGTGTAGAGCGTAGAGGCGGGTCCGGCGTATTAAAGCTCGGGACGCCTCGTGTGCATTCTCCACACCGCCGAAGCCCATGTATATCCGGGATTCCAAGAATAAACATGGGGCACCCAGGAATTTGGTAGGTCCAAAGCATTTGGCTGTTGCGAGGGGCGGGCTGATATCCCTGCAGAAATTCTGAACGGTGAGAGTCTTTGTGCGTAAGGTGCGGAATCTGGGTGGGTTAATAACGATACGTGGGGTGGGTCTATATCACTTGTCGTGATTGCCAAGGAGAGATAGATAGAGATAGAATAAACATCTTTAATTACGAGCTCATTTGGTGCACGATGGTGGGAGCACCGACCCAGTGGGGGGCGTCCGCTAGTCCGGTATGCCCTGGTCCTTGCTGGCTGTTCGTGCCCTGTCTGTCAGCGAGCGCTGGGCCGAGGGGTCCGAGCTGAACAACCGGTCCACCCACTGCTCGTACGTGGGACGAGATTGGGTGTGAGGGATGGGGATTGTTGGCATCCTCATATCAGATGGTACAGGGTCAAACACATGATCAGTCAACCAGCGGCTATGCTACGTTAGACCTGAGAGCGTAACGTTGGTGCTAACGGGCTAAAGGACTTTAGGCCGGCGCATAAAGTGTTCTTGGGGCTTGTATAGCTCCACTGAGAGGTTAAAAAATGAAAATTGTCCAAGAGTTACACAGCGAAGACCAGTTGTTTATTGCGCACACCCAATACCATCCATACGTCAGACTTCCGTCAGCCGTACAAGACTATCCATAGAAGCCATGGCCATAGCCTCCGTAACCGCCGTGGCCACCGTAACCGCCGTATCCACCGTAGCCGTAACCTCCGTAGCCTCCGTAGCCGTAGTGCGCCCTCTGGTTGTCGTAATGGTGAGTGACCGCGTGGTTGTAGCCTCCGTAGCCGTAACCGTATCCTCCATGGTAGCCAGCGCTGGCAGTGGCCAGGACGACCAGGAGGGCAATGGTGTAGAGCTACGAGAGGCGAAAGGCAGGCAGTGAGCTTTTGTGTATTCGTCTTAGAAGAGGTTCTCAACATTAACCTCAAAACCTGACTTCACAACACAATATTCGAACCCCACGTAATCGCTAAGCACGCGGCGAATAGTATTGAACATTGAATCGTGAACTTGGTTATGCAAAATCAGTTTGGTAGTATTAAAAGTTTTTCGAATTAAAAGGCGCAAAGCCAGCAATGCACTGCTTGCGAAATACTTTATTAACAATTCTACATTATTCATTTTGCTTAAGGTGTCTAAGCCACATGCAAGTGCTCTGTACAAATCAGGTAAGTCTAATAGGAATGCTTTGCCCTATGTAAGCTAAAACGAAATCAAACTATACGTAATCAGTCCAAAGCGCCGACATTAAAAACTATTAGCTGTTCTTCCCAAGTACAATTTGTGTAGCAACGACCACATTCACGTAAAAGGCGATAATGGCGTTTTATTTTGCGTCGTAAGGCAACTATGAACAGAAATATTACCCCATTACTTCGTTCCTTCGAATCCCGATGTATGTACTGTGCTATGTTCTACGATTTGGGTTTCAAGAAATCTACATTGGCTATTTTGACAGGCCAACACAAAACGTGCGCGTTACCAATTTCAGTAAAACTGCAACTCAAGCGCTAAGTAGCAGGCGTTCAGAGTCTACTATCGCCAGATATGTCGTTTTATCAGAAGTGCTACATTTGAATTTCTGGGGACTCCAGTTTTCAGCAACTATTCCGCACCCACATGGCACCTATACATAAATAACATGCATCCATGTCTGATCCGATGCCAAACATGCAGAACGGGTGGAATTCGCTCAGAGACTCTACCACAACTCCACGGCGGAGTTGGCCTCCCATCGAGCGCACATCTTCCCACATTTCATCATCATCATCATCATAATCATCATAATCATCGTCAGCCTGCCTACGCCCACTGCAGGGCAAAGCCCTCTCCCATAGATCTTCAATTATCCCGGTCCTATGCTAAGTGCGACCAATGTATACCCGCAAACTTCTTGATCTCATCTACCCATCTAACTTTCTGCCGCCCCCTGCAACGCTTGCCTTCTCTAGAGATCCACTCTGTTACCCTTAATGACCAGCGGTTATCTTGCCTTCGCACTACACGCCCTGCCCACGCCCATTTCTTCTTCTTAATTTCTACTAATATGTCGTTAACACGCGTTTGTTCCCTGACCCACTCAGCTCTCTTCTTGTCCCTTAATGTTACACCTATCATCTTCCGTTCCATTGCTCACTGAGTCGTACTCAATTTAAGTTGAACCCTCTCAGTGAGCCTCCAAGTATCTGCCCCGTAGGTGATTACCGGTAAGATGCAGCTGTCACACACTTTCTTCTTCAGCGACAATGGTAGGCTGTCATTCATTATCTGAGAATGCCTGCCGACAGGCATTCCTTACATTTCAACCAAGGTGTAAAGCGAACGCGCACATTCACAGAAACATCAGGCAGGAAATACTCACAATAGCCTTCATAGTTAACTGCTGCCAAGTTTCCTAGAGCACTGATCCTGGGAAGCTGGCCGCTGCCCTTATATACCGCCCAAGTTATAAGAGCCAGCCCCGTGACGAATTAGAGGTCACCAGCCTTGTCGAATGAAAGCGAATGGCCGACGCGCATACCTGCAGCCGCAAAAAAGCAAAGCGTGCTCCACTGTTCACGTAAGCTGCTCTTTTGGTGCTGCGAGAGGACAATGAAAGAAAAAACAAACGGCTGTCCGAATTTCTCGCGCGAACCCGTTTGTGTGTGGCCATTGTACGCTTTTGTCGCTCTTGGAGACCGGCAGCACGGCACATTGAAAACCGATAGAATGCGGAGCGGGCGCGGTGCGGCCAAGTTGCCGTCTGGGTTTGGAGCGAGATTTATTTTGTCTTTTTACCTAGTACCCGGGTGTATCGAAATTGTGTTGACAGTGATTTTTGTAATGGAAGTGATGGTTGCGGCAGTGTTTGCCTGGTTGATTCTGGTGTCTCCGGAAATGTGGAAGACGTCTGGTACGTCCTTCGTTTACTTCAAATTGCTTGTGATGACCATTAAGAACAAGTGGCTCCGGGGATTCAAACATGAAACGCTCGTAAAGCTTAAAGAATGTTTTTTTCTTTCTTTCTTTTTTCAGAAATTAGCAAAGATCAACAGAACAAACGTCCTTTATGCTGGCTACGTTTTGTGAGAACAGTTCATCAAGGTGCGATAAGCTGTTTGAACATAGAAAGGCGATGGCGGTATACGAAATGGAAATACAGTCTGGCGCGTCGTTGCGTTGCTAAAATAACCAGTATTTCTTGAACAACAGGCTTACACGTGGGGTCCCCAAAAAGTTGACCAAAGTAAAAAAATTGCACTTTCGTTATCCTTCTGTTTTGTTGGCAAATGTCGACGAAGACTATCGTCTTTTGCCGACATTTGCAACGAAAGGAGCAGATACGCGGCCAATTTTTTCTAGGGTTCCTCTATATAACTTCTGAAGGGAGCTAGCTGTGTAGAGGAACTCTACCTTTACCGGCGCGCCATTCCTGGCTCACACTCGCTCCGACTACGATTTCTTGTAGCACTGATTCTCTGCCCCTCTTAACGCACGTGCAGGAAATATACTTGCGAATTTTTATTCCTTTTGCCTTAAAAACGTCAACCTCATTGTATGTCAGAATATGGTTACAGGCAAGATCAAGCCATTGTACGTCACGCTGCGGGTATATAAGTTAATTTAGTTCGATGTAAAAAGTTCCCGTTAGGCGTTACATCAGGCCGTAGCATACCAGTACCTCCCTTCCCTCTGCAGGGCCCATTCGAAACAAAATGTATACCGGGTGTACGGTAAAGGCCTTATGGGGAAGCTTAATCGCTGCTTTTGTAGCGTAAGCTACACTGGCCGAGGTTGAGCAGTTTCGCGTGGACCTTGAAGGGCCGTGCTGCGCAAGCGCGAGGAGCATTCGATTGAATTAAATTGTCCAATTCAATTGGAGTACAGGTGTGCAGAGAGTTGAGTCTGCATATTCGCCGGTCTGCGCATTCTAGAGGAGTGACGTCATAGCCGCGGCAGACGTGCTGGCGCCGGCGCGTGCCCAGCTGAGCGCCTCCGTTGCGCAGTAGCCAAGTCTCACGGTGCGCCGGAGCCGCTTGATAGCCGTTTCGCGTGACTCCTTGGGAGCCGTGCTGCGCATGCGCGAGGAGCAGTGACTGGGCTGGACTGGACCGGACTAGACTGGATTGGATTGGACTGGACTGCACTGCACTGGATTGGATTGGATTAGATTGGAAATTGTTTTAGCAGCAGTAAGCATGATAATCAGCTATACCTAGACAACCAGGAAGCCTAAGAATAACCAGCTGAATTTTACCTCATGCTACGTATATCCTGGCATAGCCGAGCTAAGTCACTGGTATTTTTTTATAATCTAAAGCGTTAACGGCCAATTTCCTTTAATAGGCATGTTATAGAGCTCATAGATTGTTTTACTCTGGTGAAACCAAAAATCTCGACGTGTGAGGTTTATACCCCTATTGCGGTAGTAGTAGTAATAGCACCTTTATTGGTAACGAGCACCAAAGGCCGGTGTGAGGAAGAGGGGGCGGAGTACGGCAGTGCAATGCAGCGTATTTTGCAGGGACCTGGCACCTTTCTGGGGACCAGAATTACCCGCGGTACACTTCCCGCGGTAAATTATTTTTTGAAACAAAAAGCATATGGTAAACTTACCTTGTTTTTGTTTTAGGTACCAAATCAAATCGTGATGGCATTGAAACTTTCTCAAAAGCCATTGTAACAATATTTGAACGTTTTCAGGAAGATAACATTGAAGGCACTGTCGAAAAGTGTTATGTTAGTGTTCCTTTGCATCTTATTTCTTTAAAGATTAGAAAGGTGATCCATGCAGCATGGTGTGTATCAGACAACTCTGCACACACAGAGACAGGTGAGGTTTTTAATCCATGTGTCCTGGAATTGGATCGACTTTATCTGTATTTTTATAAAGCATGCTCTTCTTTTAAGCTACATTTACACAAAAAACAGGGAAAGGCTGAAATTTCCAGATCCAATATTTTCAACAAAATTGACTGTACCCCTATTAAATTGCTACGTCATTGTCGAAAAGCAAATAAAACCGAAAAAATGCGTAATTTTCAACAAATAAGTTGTTTTGTGGAATTTTCAGATTCTCTGCTACACCTTGGACCTATTCGCGCTATGTGCGGCATTACTATCAACAACAGTGGTCTCAACGCAGACAGAAAACAGTCCATCTTCAGGAATAACCCACTGTCACTTCCAATGTGCTTCGCAAAGAAACTCCAGGCATTGGGTTTGACCTTACATCATAGCAGGAGTTCCAGCCTAAGAATCAGCTGATCGTTCTTGATGTACCCTTCATGCTCGAGGTACCCCAAGAAGAAAGAAGACGTGTCAAAATGCACGGCAACCATGTCGTCATTCTCTTCGGCCGTCGCACTGCGAGCACTGTCGATGTAAACTTCACGCACTCCGGGCTTGTCTGGGTGTATGACCTCCTGTTGGATCTCCCCGTCGAACGGCCATTGGAGAGATTCGTCCATTTCTCCTTCGTAGAGCTCCAGGCTAAAATACATCCACAGGAATCTACCGTGCTTCATGAAGGATACTCCTGGCGAAATGCAGTATCCGCGTAGGTAGACCGGATCGCTCGTGTAGCAAGCTTTGCCCGTCTGTGTTGCTTCCTCCTTCAGAGCTGTGAACCCTTTCAACAACCACTGGTGAGTCCTGATCGTTTTCACAATGTGCCTCAAGACGGAAACGATGTCATTTGACGTTCCTTCACCTTCTCCCGGTATCGTGCTTTGCTTGCCAGTGACGTCATTCGCGTTGCATGCCAAACCGTTGAGATCTAGCTTAGCGGTTCTTTCCTTTACCGCTTCCTTGATGACGCGAACACTACGCGACAGTTCTTGGAGCCTTCTGGCTTGCGAATGGTTCTGGGTGAATAATAGCTTGAGACTTTCCCTTAACGCATCCATCTGTTTGTTTAACCTCGCCTCGAAGCCTGTTATTCCTGTCGCACGATCCGTACAATCCTTTCTGATCTCCAAGACCGCCTTCAGACACCTTCCTATTCTCTCTTTCATATGGTTGAGCTCGGTGTCACGGCCGTTCGTTGTCACGGCAATGCTCTCGGCCAATTCGCGCAGCCGGCTGCTTTGCGAGTGGGACAGACTCTCGAGCTGGGATCTCATGTCATTCGCTCGCCCTTCCAACGAAGCCTTGAGAGACGCGATGTCTCCTCCGCGGTCCCGATGGCGTGTGGCTGTTTCTATGGAACGGTTTGCGCCTTCCTGGATTGTTAGAAGCTCGGCCTGCATTGAGGCTATCGATGAATTGGTTTGCTTTATGGCGTTGTGAAGCGCTGCGTACATGTGCCGCGAGGCCTTTTCCAGGTCTTCCAACCTCTGCGTTGTGCTGTAATCGTACAGCTGAGCGCTGTTGGCTGTGGGTCCGCGGCAAGACTTCAGGTGAAGACAGATGCCGAGGCGAGGCACTGTCACAGAGCACTTGGGGCAGGCGATCGGATGGTGTTGGCAGTTGTGGTGAAAGTGCTTGACGATTTCGGCGGCCGTCGTGACCATGCTGCAGCCGTGGACATCGTTCCAGCATTTGACCTGCGACACAAACGAGTACCCACGCTCTTTACCTGGACTGTTGTTAACTAAATCTTGATGTCTGACATTGTTGGTGTAAAGCATTTGGTTGGCGTCGCGGTGGCTCAGTGGCTAAGTCGTTGCTCTGCTGAGCCCATGGATTCTCGACCGCCGTAGCCGCTTTTCTTATGGAGGCGAAAATCGGAAACGCCTTTGTGTCTGAGATTTAGGCGCACGTTGAGAATCTCCAGGTGGTCAAAATTAATCCGGAACCCTCCACTCCGGCGCGCCTCATCGCCTGTGTAGTGCCGGCGCATTGAATTTCATAATCGATCAGATTGCATCGTGTACATGTCACCACAGTGCACAGTTCGACACTGCGTCAATAAAATAACGGCAACACAGTGGACGACGAAGCGAATCTCATACTCAGTTTAACATATACTGGCTAGCGCTATTTTAAAGGAGCACTGACACCAATTTTCGGCGTTAATATTATCGCACAGTTCGCTTCCTTCACTCAACAGAATACCCTGGCTGAAATATGAGCGGCCTGCGACGCGAAGAACATAGTTCAATTGGATCTCATTTATCGCGCCGACGGAGCAGCGCGCGGAGCGGCACTCAGCAAATGGACATCAGCGTGACATCACTCCAGGAGAGGAAAAAGAAGTGACGCGACAGCGATCCTCAAAAACTCGTGACGTCACTTCACGCTCGCGTCCCCACGAGCGGCGAGCGGGCGCAACACCCTCTCAAGCGGGCGCCGGTGACGTCCGCACAAAGCGGTGAGGTCAAACCGGGACTCAGTCATATGCGCCGTTCGGGATGAGAGCGCGGGAATTTGAAACAAACGATTTTCAGGCCGTTCAATGTAATTAACTACCGCGCGCTGAAGTATTTGAAGTGCTGTTTCAGGTTCGCCAGACCATTAAGCATCGATAAAAGCAATAAAAGTGTAACATGAAATTTTCGTGTCAGTGCTCCTTTAAGCTTCACCAGCCCGCCCGAACCGATGGCCTCATCAGGATAAATCATTTCCTTTTAGTGCGGCAGGTAAAAAATGAATGCCATTTCACTCAGTGTAACAGCTGTCGGAAGTTCACAGCAGTGATTCGCCATGATGGGCTGTGGCGCCGTTATCCGCTTACTGCTACCACCCATCACGCTATTCGCTGCCCTGTCTCGATCTTCTCCTGAAGAACCGAGGTTTGTCCAACGCATTTCAAACTTCCCGCCTTCACAGTGCTCGCGATGCCCCTGCCTAGAACAGCGCGAGTCGGAATTCTGTTCTTTTTGTGCTTGCTTTCATTCAGCACGCACCGGCGCCTTACTGCGCAGTTGGGAACATGCCATTTTTGGCGGCCACTTTTTTCGCTTACTGTGGTACAAACAAACCTAGGGGGTGTTCTTAACTAAATGGAAGCGGGGACTGCTGGTTATATACACAGATTTTCCCTCAAATGTACCTGCAGTTTTCTTCGCGCTAAACAACGGGGAGACGTATGACAAGCGCCAGCGACATCAGAGTTTCGAACGTTTACTACTATATAAACCGCTTGGTTTTCGAAGCCTCTGTGGTTCTCCGCTACGACGGCACGCCATGGGTCCAGCGAGCGAGCTACGGCGACAAGGCGAGCCCCTAAAGTGCTCTGCATTTAAAATTCACTACCCTTTCACTCTGAAACGAGAGAAGACCAGCGAAACTGGACGCCCTCCAAGGAATGCACGGAACAAAACACGTGTTTGTAGTTTGGAATTGAGCATACTTCGCGGTTAATTACCTTAATGAAACTCGGAAAGACTGCAGTTTTATTCCAGAGGACAAGCACGGGGCTGTCCCCTTCTTCACAGTAAAAGCCCATGTATAAACCGCACGTGGGTCTTCCTAAATATTATAGCTGCGCTGTAAACTGCGTATTTATCAGGAGTAAATTATACGCGGCTTAATGTTTAAGTCATCTTGGTGGCTAGCAGTCATTTAGTTTGTTTCAGCCTGCTTCCAGTTAAACAAGCGTTACGCTCGTTTTCAGAAACCATTTATCCTACGTGGATGGTCATGTACTCACAGACAGCAGGCGGCAACTCTGTAACGTTTGCACCTACACTGCATGAGCCAAAGGATTAAAACGCTCTTCTCCCGCATTGTCTCGAGGGTTTCGCAGCAGAGCGAGTCGCGTGCGCGACCATCGGTGCCCTTTGTGCCTTCGATCTCTGTTCGCACTCACCTTCCTCCGGGTGAGGTTGTCGGCCGGAAAGCACCTCCAGTACACGTCTTCCTCGGGACACGCGTCCCCGTCCAGCGGACAGGCGTGGCTGCCTCCGAGGGCGCACTGCTGGTAGCAGGACTTGCACACCACGTGGCCACACGGCAGGGAACCGGTCACCTTTGGCACCAGTCCGCAAACGCTGCATATGCGGCCGGGTGGAATGGGCTCGACGAAGTGCAGCGGCCTCCAGTCCAGCTCTTGCGAGAATCCGAACAGCGTGTACCGTTGGCTGCGAGCATCCATCCTTGTCCGCGCGCGCTCAGAGCTCCTTTGCGATAGCAACCCCAGCATCACCTCGATCGCGGTTTGGAACAAGCGGAACGCAAACGTGGCTGTGGAAACCAGCCTCTGCCACAGGCGACCAGTTTCGTAGCTCATTGTATTGCGCCGTGGCGTCATGCCCACGTAGCCAGCGAAGCGCCTCGACATGGCAGCCACATCAATTGGTTAGTTGGTTGACGCATATCCCGCCACATACCCACGCGGGATATTGGCCGAGACAGCGTCTGCTAAATTAGGCTGTGACCTGGATTATTTTTGACACCAAAATATTTTATGCCACCAACCAACGTCGGATGGAGGTTGGTTGGTGGCATAAAACCTTGGCACGTACCCGCTCTGAGGGATTGGCCAGAACAAGATAAAATTCCATGTTGGAAGGCAGGTAGAGCACTAAACCAAACGAAATTCGAGGAAAGTGATAATTCGTAATGAAACGTGAAGATTTTAAGAAAACGAAAAAGACGACATTGATGGGAAGTAATTAACTAGGATACTTTCAATGTGTTTAAATTCCTCGTTCGATAATATGGCTAACATTTGCCTAAGTAGTTGGGGCACGCTCAACACTATATCATTGGGTCAAGTAATATTGCAGCAAAGAGTAAAAGTACAGCACTAGCAGCGCTTGGTCACATTTAGCGCTATCCCATCACCCTGCCTTCCCCTTTCGCATCAGTTGTAGAATGGGGTTTTGCCTGACGAATACTCCCAAAAAGTATATGAGAGAGAGAGAAGGCTCTTTATTAGAGGAGAAAGCCGAGATGTTTGTCGGAATTTGGGCACCGACATGCTACTCGGCGGGGGAAGGGGGAAAGGGAGAAAGAAAAGGCCCAATAGAGTACAGGGCAGAAGAAAGAGGAAGAAAGAGAATAAAATAAAAGAGAAAAATAACAAAAAGATGACGTTCAGTTCGTGTCAGTAGTGTGATTGAAAAGTCTGTTTTGTTTTTTTTTTTAACTCTAATTCACTGCAATGACACCAATCCTGTCCAGATAGGCGAACAACGCCAACAGTACTTCACGGCTTGTGTGGTGGTGCACAGCCACCTATGTAAGAGTGAACAGCCGTAGGCGACTCAGTTTTTGGACATGATTAGACCCAATCTCTTTACCGGAAATGTGGAGACCCACTGCTTCAAGTTATGTAGAATCATTGAGAGTGCCCCCTGATGCCGCTGCTGTTTTGTGCAATGCACTCTTCAAGCAGAATACGCATGACATGACCAAACATTTATCGGAAATATTCAGACATTGCGCCCCCGTGGCACCAGTTACCCAACCAGTGGCCCCGTGGCGCGGTCAAAATTGCCTTTGAGTGCAGTTGGGCTCTTGAAAAAGTGTTCAGACAATTCAAGCCCTTCAATGTTTGTTCCCAAATTTTTTTATTAACACGTAAGCAAATATTGATTAGAGTTTAAATCTATGTAATGTTTTCTTTTCGTGAAGATACTAAATTTCGAAATTTGAGGGCAGTAGTAGTAGAAGTAGTAGTAGTAGTTGCAGTAGTAGTAGTAGTAGTAGTAGTAGTAGTAGTAGTAGTAGTAGTAGTAGTAGTAGTAGTAGTAGTAGTACTATTAGTAGTAAAAGTAGTAGTAGTAGTAGTAAACTTTATTCACAAAAAAGGTGGAGGGGGAGGGGTAGTGTTAAGGGTAGAACCTTATTTCCAGAACTCCAGTGGCGAAATCCCCTAGCTTGGATCCTTCCAGCAGTTCTCGGTGACTGCAGAGGACCGGCGTGGACAGTGCCGCTTCCTAGGACTCTATTGATGTTTATTCTTTTGCCACGTGGTTTGGCAGTTCCCTACAGTGTGGTCTGCCGTCTGATGGCATTTAAGGTATTCTTCGTTGCACTTATCTGGATACATAACTGCTAATCTGGTAGGTATTGCCCTGGATTTTCCTTAGCTTTCTGGCCTCCCCCGCGTCTGGAAGAAAATCAGGTGTCGGCATACTTTTCTGTTTAGTCGGCATGGTTTAGGTTAGGGCGATTACGCCCACAAAGGGGGGTTGATAGCGTGTAAAGTGTGGTCTGGTGTGGTCTGGGATTGTTAATGGGTAGAATGCGATTTGTTGCCAAAAGAGATAATAAAAAGTGCAATAAAAGTAGGTGTAATATAACTGTAATATTGTGACCTCAATTACCCAATAAATATAGCTTCCTTAGTAATTTCAAGCAGCCCCTGCCGTGGGGGATCAGTGGCTAAAACATCCCTTCCTTCTCACCTATCAGTCTCATGGTGTACGATCGTCTGCACAATCCGACCAGAGTGGACTACTGTTATGGGATCCACCTAACAGCAGCGCCAACGTGGAGCCCGATAATAATGCCAGCGAACTCTCGGGCGTTACGCAGCGTCCAAACCAAAAGCTGCCAGTTTTTTCGCAGTTTAGGGAAGCCCAGTTAGCTGACCGAAAGGCGTGCATTAGTTTCATGGCCTGAATTACATTCGTTCTGTCCACACACCAATAAGCAATGTAATCCATGTACACGACAAACCATGAACAATCACCATGAACCATGAACCATTTCCATGAGAAAAACCACGATCATCAGGGCTGTTGCGACAACGAAGAGGTTCAAGACATAGAAATGCCCTACTCCCTGCTGACAAGGAAGGGGGACTGTTGGGTTTTACATATATTATGAGCTTTGGAGACCAAGAATAATCATGAATAGTGACTTTTATCTACACTTTGCCTATACTGGGAACGGCAACTGCAAAAAGGAGCAAATTATTGTCGTAGAGCGCCTTCAGCTCTTGTTTGCTGTGCTTTGAATTCAAGAACAGAGTGAGGGAGCTTCAAACTTTCTTTGAAGCGGCCCATGTCAGGGATGCCGAAAATGGGGTTCTGGTGGGCCAGGAATGCGCGGATCGGGTGAAGATAGGCGGTGGAGCGGCCCAGCTTTCCCATGAGTTTGAAATGTGGGATGGTAAAATGTGTGTGTGAAGGAAGTGGGGTGATCGCCTTGCGAGAGGACAAGTCCAGTAAGTATGTCTGACGTCAGGGTTGCCACTACACACCTGACAGTGGGGCGTGCCATCTCGGGTCATTATACAGTGAAGAATGAGGTCACAAGGGAGGGAGAGAGTCTGCGCCTTGCGGATATAAGTGCCGTCGTGGCGTGTAAGATCAGAAGTTGGAGGAGGAATGTTGCGGTGAGAACTGTAAAGGTCCTTCAGCTGTTGCCTCCGAGTCTTGCGATTAGCGTTAGCGGCGCGTTCTTCTTTAGGGCTGTTGTCGTGGGGTCAGGGTTGAGGGCCACTCAGGTTTCGATTGGCATGAGCGAGGGCATGAGCCCTTTCGTTCCGTACAATTCTCTGGTGTCCGGGGATCTATTCCAGAAAGACGTGCAGGTGGCTGTGGGCGGCCATGTAGCATGTCAGGTCGTGACTGCGCAGGTAATGAGTTCATTGCGAGTTCTCGGAGGGCTCTTTGACCGTCCATGCAGACACTAATTTGGCCCGTTGAGTGGGATTGCAGCATGAGCGAATCGGCAATGGCTTGTATTTCAGCTGCTGTAGAAGAAGGTACATTAGAATGTTGGCGGATGATCTCTTCGCGTGGATTTACTGCGACAGTTGTGGCTATGTTGTCTGTAAACGTGGCACCTGCGTAATATGCGTCATGTGATGGGCTGGAAAGATGGGGGGATTTGCTTCGGCGCCTGCCGGAGTCTGGGGATGGGTCCATGTGGCGCGGGATGGGTTTGACCGTTATTCTAGGAATTGTGTCCCGTGGTCAAGAACAGAGAAGAGGCCACTGCCAGAGACCCAAGGGCTTATATGCCAGCACACAACACGTACCTTTGTGGGGGATTGGCCAAAAATAAGGGAATGGGCTGTAAGCCAGGTGCTAGGAATGGCCGGCTGCAATTCCTTGTTTGCGCGCTTCGTTCAGCAAGTGACAACCGAAACGCGAGCTCGGACCACCTCGTTTATGGTGAATTTCCCAGGTGGAACCACTTGGGTTAGGCTCCCATTTACTCTTTGATATTAAGCATGCATGAATGAATGAATAAACGAATTTATTGCTCCGAAACTTCGAAGGAAAGTGGACACCGGAACACCGGCTTGTGGGGGGGGTTGAAGTGGGGTGAAGTGACAGGCAGATAGAGAGATGAGGCAAAGTAATGAGAGGGCATAAATGGCATAGAGTTGGTTTCTGGTGTGCTGCACGATGCTTCGACTTTTCGTTATTCCGGTTGTAAGAACACAGAAACGATGAAGCACGGGCATGCCTAGCTTCTTACTTTTTCTGCAGACGATAAAAAAAGCAGCAGGAGAAAACACGAATAAGAATAGGGCAGCTGCGTTTGTAATGCGCTAGTTTTATACACAAAATGGTCATTCAACAGATCACAAACAACTCGTATCCACGAGCGGTAGGTACGTGACGACGCACAAAGGCGCAAAATCAAGTGATGCTTGCATACAATGAACTCGTTACAAGAACACTTGTCAGCACAGCTCAAAATATTTGTGACAGTGTGAAAGCACTTAAAAAATTGGCATATGCTATGCAAAAAGTTCTAGGCGATAGTCGTGATAGTTTGTACCCGATACCGGTACCAGATTCGAAGTGAGCTTGGTACTGTTTTTCTATACACTGGTTAAAATAAGTGGAGGGCGGTTTATTGTTGCATTGGCTTGAAACCATAGATTTTCGTGAAAAAAATGTCCGAAAATTGGCGCACTGCGCAAGAGAATTATTGGGCCGCCAAGCACCACCGCCAGCCGGGTATTTCGCAAGAAAAGAAAAAAGAGTGTCAGAAGTGGGATTCGAACCCACGCCCGGAAGACCGGACTGCGACCTGAACGCAGCGCCTTGGACCGCTCGGCCATCCTGACAGGACGCATGGACGGCTCAATTGCCGCGACCAGATTGAATTCGCTGATGTCATCACCATACCGGAATGGTTGCTCCAAGCTTTCTTCGAAGTTCGATTTGTCACTTAGCGCTGTTAAGGAACTGACAATGAGCAGTCCAAGGACTGCCCTCGCAATGGCCATCTAGTGCAAAAAAAAAGGGGGGGGGGGGGCGGCGGCATACGGTGGGGGAGCTCTTTGAAAGTCCAAAATGACAAATCGAACTTTGGCCCCCTGAAAAAGTACACGATGCAATGCCTCGGCGCGTAACCTGGGCCGTTTGTGATCATGAGCTCTTTGCGACCAATATGGAAAGCAAGGAACGGTTCCTAGAGAAGATTCGAATGTACGCGGCTCTCTTGAGATCACAGAACTAAGAATAATTAAGCCGCCCTGGCAGCCTCTTGACCCGAACATGGAAATGACTTTACACATGCGAATGAACTTTAATCACTTTAATTGTTATGGATACCGGCCCCATTCGTTCTGGGTGATATCTCGGCAGCACGGACCGGAGTAGCAAGGAGGGGTGGAATTTTTGGAAAAGAAAGAAATTAAGCGCGATATACAACTGGAAACCCAATTAAGCCTACCGCGTTCGAATAGTTTTTGGTTCTGTTATTCTAGCTTCAGGTAAGGTGGAATTCTAGCCACCTTACTTCAGGTAATGGCTAAGCACAAAATGCAGCAATAGGGATAAAGTTGAAAATTAGCTTCAGAACATGCTTATCCGCGCTCATGTTGGTGCTGATCGATTGTTGGGAAGATAACTTTTCCTATATATTACAAACAAAAAAGTGCTTCATTCAGGCTACGTCTCGTGCCACGCGCGGGGGACAAGACAACCCAGGCAAAAATTTCAAGTGGGACCACTTGGGAAGTGGGACCACTTGATAGTGGCACGCTGGAGGCCTTCGGTGCGAAGAAAATCAGAGTTTTGCTTACACGTTTGCACGATTTATTTTAGGCACCCAATCAGGAATTACAACTGGTACTTCTTGCCTTCTCGCAGGTCCTGAATTTTCTGTTACACAAGATCAAAGCAATCTAAAGAGTTAGTTGGTCTCGCATGATTAGGAGGAATGCACTAACAACAGGACAAACAGATAGAAACCGCACACCAGACATTGCAGTTCGTCCCGCTGTTAATGAATTTCCTTCTAATCATCGTAACAATTGTATCATAATGTCCCATGAATGCTGTGGTTCTTGCTGCTCAGTGGGTCGCTGCTCCTAAAAAAAAAGGAAAGCATAATCAGGCACATGTTTGCATGCAAAAAAAAAGCTGCTGCTTACCAATGCTTGTAGCCACTCTTTCAGGGCAACGCTGCTTTTTAGTTTTGTAAAAGGTAACAACTTTAATTAAAGCAAGTGCATTTAATGCCTCACAGGTGTAAATAGTACACCAATCTGTCTGTACACAGATGAAAATAATCCCATTTCTAGCTTGATTATAGAACCAGAAAGTTCATTTGTCTAGAAGTATCTCAACTAGAATTTTTCTAGCTGAAGTAGTAGCTGCATCCTAGATTGAACAATTAGCAACACAAGCTGAATTGCTGGAATTTCTAGCGGCACATCTGGCTACAAAATTGGTCTTTTCTTGCAGGACAAACATGATTACAAGCAGGAATTATTTAATTTCGTACTGACATTCTACTTTCCAGTGTTATTTTCACCTAGACATTGCTTGTCTAGCTAAAATCACCACAATCTCTCGCTGGAATTCCATCCTTTCTAGGATGCAATGGATGTTGGCCTATCGCATCTATTGGGTCACGTTACAATTAATCAGCGAGTTTCCAAGACGACGTGGTCACATGGCCACTCAAAAACCGCAGAAATATGAATGCTCGTTGATCAGTTTTATAAAACAGAACAGAAGTATTTCACGGGGCTATCGAATTTCTCGCGCACTCCTTACCTTCAGAGTTTCAGTCCCAGAAGTTGCATAACCATCAAATTATTAATAATTAGTAGCAATACAAATGCAACAAACAACACAAAGCCGAGTAGGCATTGTGAAATCTACCCCCCCCCTCCGTGACTATGTTAATTACCTGCGAGGCCACATGAGCGCATTTCACCTTCAATTTCCACGTTTGTGAACTCTGTGAACTCTAAGACAGGCGTCGCGGTATGCGTGCCGTACTCGTGATGATCGCCAACAAAGTCGGGCGTCGTTAAATATTGCCATACTCGCTCGCCGGCGCACGGCGCGAACTCTTTCTCCTGCCCTCGCATATTAATTTATCGCCCTTCCACTTTGTAAATTCCCATCTATTTAACTACACCTCCTGCGTCCTGATCTCTTGACTACTTTTCTTCCCGCACAACTCCGCCAGCACCCGGTCGACGCGCACGCTGTCGGGGCGCGTTGGCGAGCGAGTATGGCAACTGCACGGCGCCTGACTTGGGTGCCGAGTTTCACGAGGACGACACGCATATACGACGCCCGCCTTCGGGCCGCGAGGCGGAAGATCACGACGGAGGCAGCCAGTCTCGCGAGCACAATACCTGCGAGGCGCACTGCACGGAATTCAGTCTCGGGTAGAGGGGGAGATTTCACAAAGTCTACGAGGCGCCAGCAAACACCGGCTCCCGCACGCACGTGCTTCACTTGAACCACGAAACGTGGCTTACACTAATAAAAGCGCAGCTCGTTTACCTGATTTTTAAAATCTACAATGTTAAAAAGCGCCGGACAGCATCCGGCACCAGACGTCACAGTTTCATTGGGAAAAGAAAGGTACCTACCTCTTAGTACGACCAGTCAAACCCGCACACTTGTCACTTCGCCTTGTGCGGAGATATGAAAGCTTGGAACATATGCCGGCGCAGAAGTTCTTGCGTTTCCCACAGCTGACGCACTTGCTAATAAACACGATGCGCGGCATCGCAAAGAAACAAAACACGGCGGTTGCACGCTAATATAACTGAATAGTCGACCGCGCTCACCAGTCTCATCCACAACATACGCCATTTTGTGACGTTTTTGCATGTGTACGAAACTGCCACCGGGGTTCATGAATCGCGTTAAAAATGCTAATAAGAAGTTTTATATGGTATATGCCTTGCAATAAAATTATAACACAAATTTTTGACGTCGTTTAACCATGTTTAGCCCTCATTTTAAGCTTTACAGCTGCAACTTTATCACATAATCTAAATACGACACCAACCCTAACAACTACCGCACAAAACACTCCCGCTCGTTTTGAAAATCAAGAGCACTGATTGTAGGCGATGGAGCAGCCGCTCGCGATAGCACTAGCTATTCAATGATTTATACCTCAAGTAGGTGTGCAAACACAGTCCTCAACTACTGCCGATTACATGGGCTGAGACGAGCGGCGCTATCGCGGGATGTGTCGATGGTTGCAACTCTCTTCTCGGTTCATTTTGTTCAATGTACTACACCTGCGCTACGGCAGCAACGTTACGGCCGCCTGAAAAAAATTGTTTCTGACATGCTAGATAGCAAGTAAATGTCTTAAAGTGGAGCGTGTGGCATGAGATTTCAAAAAAAAACGAACTAAATATGCGGATTTTTTTCTGTGAATATTTTCGAAAGCTATTTCCACAGTATGGCAGAAAACAATCTGAAATTGTTATTCGATCGACATTCACATTGGCTATTTCAGGGGAAAAGCTACTTCGTCATAAGGGGGTAGTGGGGGGAAAGAGGGGTTATGACCCAAAACCAGTGTTGTAGAAGCAGTAGAAGTGCTGCACTTAGTCACTATTTCACCTCAAGTGGGACCTGCTCGAGCACCACTTTAAAGCAAGTGGTATCTGTTCGCGGACCACTTGCAGCAAGTGGGACCAGTTCAGTTCCCACTTTGAACCAAGTGGTACCTGTTGGGGGACCACTTGCAAGTGGCACCACTTGCAAGTTTTCCCACTTGCCTCAAAGTGGCACCTTTTCAGGTCCCACTTGGTGGCAAGTGGGACCACTTCGAAAACCACTTCAAATTTTTGTCTGGGAACTCCCCCCCCCCTCCCCCTTCTCGCGGTGGCTGCTGCCCCGCAGAAGTGTCGTCAAGCTTAAACTAATCACGTGACTTTGTGAGGCCACGAAATATACGTCATATGTACGTCATTCGATGTAGCCTTTTTTAAATGCAGAGCATTTCTTTAACTCACGATATCACCCGTTCTAGGCGTCCGTAGTCCGCATCGCTCGCCTCGACATGCCCTGCTCAGACGTTTCGCTATAGGCACTATCGGCGCGATCAACATTCGATAGCGCGACCAGGCACGTTTCAAGGACACTCTCTCCCCTCTCTCGGACTCAACGTGCGCCGACGCTGCCAATTTTACTGCTGACGAGCGCTCTTTCGTATGCAGTTGCCACAAGTGCAACAACATTAACGTAACGCAAACTACTTAACGTCGTGCATCCCCGGAAATGCTCTGCATTTGATCGTGCCCCTCGCGAGGGGGATATGTTTCACTGCGTCGCCATGCGAACAGTTTGCCACGCTTTAGTTTCGAGTTCGCCGCATCTTTCGCCGCCGCTCGCTTCTTCGTTCGTGCACCGGCTGCGGTTGTCAGAGAAGGCGCTTCAAATCCTACCGCGTTGGTCGCCCCTTTGTAATCTGCACTAACGCTACTATAAGTTTTAAATGCAGAGCATTTCTTTCACTCACGATGTCACCCGTTCTAGGCGTCCGTAGTAGTCCACATCGCTCGCCTCGACATGCCCGGCTCAGACGTTTCGCTATCGGCGTGATCAACATTCGATAGCGCGCCCAGGCACGTTTCAAGGACACTCTCTCCCCTCTCTCGGACTCAACGTGCGCCGAGGCTGCCAATTTTTGCGCAAACGAGGACGGCCGGCACGGCGTTGACGGTGGATGTGCCCCATGCAACGTTCTCCTGCCGTGGCAAGCCTGACGCATCGTTACGTCCTATGACTCCTATCGCATTGCACAGCGGCCGCCTCGCGGCGCTTTTAAAGACGATAGTCATTCTTGGGCTACTTAAAGGAGCCATGAAGAGAAAATGCAAGTTGGTTTTATTCGAAAGATTTCGTGTTTTATAGTGCCCCCAGCGCTTGTCCGGATACAAACGGTGCTTTATTCACTGAGAAATTAAACAATTTAGGTTAAAATTTTGATTTACCCTCTCAATCGTGCGTTTTCGTGGTCCCAAGTGACATCACAGGAACCGACCGCTCTGCGCTCTGCGTCGGGACGCTCTCTCCGGCCATCAACAGATCGAGGTCGTGACGACACAGCCAAAAGTCACGTGATAAAGACATTTTCGTCACTTCCTGGGCCGTGGACCTTTTTTTGTTGTTTTTACTTTTATCACGAAGGCACTGCGCATCAACGTTTCTGCGCACAGCACCGAGAAGCTATGCACTGCGGTAAGGTGTTTTTTTATCACTATTGCGCAAGTGCGCCCTTCTGCAGCCTATGGGTTCGCTTTGGCGTTTTGTTTGATGCCCGAGTTCCTGTCAACGTAGCCGCTGTGGACAGTGCTTACATGATTGTCAAGTGTTGCGTCGAGCTGTTGGTTGATGAACGCGTCGCGTATCTGCTGTAAGCGTGTTGCTCATGTTGCCTGTTCGGCAGTCACTGACTCCACCATAACTCCGTTGTAGTACCAGTACCAGGCCCATAAAAAGTTTGGATGACTGATATCGTACTGCACCAAAACAAAACAAAAAAAGTGTCGCGGCAGGGCGGTGAACTCGAGCATTCGTGTGTGATAGATTCATCAGACCTTTGGTACAGTCTTTGCCAATAACGTTGCGAGAGGGGGGGGGGGGGGTTGTGGGTTCGAACCTCCTCTGAAAGTTTTCCGGGCAGCGCTTAAGCGAGAATTCGTGTTCCCTTGGGCAAAACTCCTGCCTTCCGATAGCCCATAACCCCTTCTGAAAAAAAAATTATGGCTACGGCCCTGGTCTTTGCTGATGCTTGCTTGCAACTGCGTGCTTTAGTTTTTATTTGTCTAAACGAACAGGCACGTGCGGAAGCGAGACAATCTTTGCTTTCCACAGCACGAAGTCCTAGCTAGGCTAGGTGCAGTGAGGTGCCAAAGACATTGTGGACACTGCGGACGAACGAAAAATGTTTTAATGTTGACTTCATGCTTTTCAGTACTTGGTTGGGGATTATGAGTGCTTCATTTTAAATCACTCTCTTCCGTTAAGATTGCTGTACTAGCATTCATGCCTAGCACTTGAACTGAATGTCTCCATTGGCGAGAAGGAGAGGGCATGAGCAAGCAATTTACCACACGCGAGTGCTGAGTGGGTCACGTCTTACATATCTGTCATGTAGTTTTTTTCTGTTGTGTCCAACCAATGCACCCAAATAGCCAGTACATGGATTGTGTTTGGCGTCTGCATCCTACAAAACATTCCTCCATTCATGCATCGTATGTCATAAAATTCTTCCGTTAAATGCACACTCTACGGTGGCGGAGCTGCCCAAAAGCAGAGCAAACCGTTAGAAAGTTCACCTGGTGCCTTGCGAATTTCATCTGATTGATCGATTGTAGGGTTTAACGTGCCGACGCAGCGCAGGCGATGAGGCGCGCTGTAGTGGAGGGCTCCGGATTATTTTGACCACCTGGGGAATCTGTAACGTGGGCCGAAATCTCGTACCCACGGACGTTTTTGCTTTTCGCCTCCATCAGAAAAGCGGCCGCCGCGGTCGGGAATCGAACCCGCGACCTCGTGCTGAGCAGCGTAACTCCTTAGCCACTGAGCCACCGCGGCGGGTGCGAATTTCATCTACGCCACTTGTGCGCATACTCATTCCCGAAAAGGGGGAATTATATCATAGCCATCAAGTTCTTTCCAAAGAGGATGTAGCTGCGAATTGCACCAGAACTTGCACTTTTCTTAAACATGGTGTGGCATTGGACGAAGCTTATGCCTGAGGCCGTTCTCGCCTTTCGCAAAGATTGAAATTGCTTTACGAATGTTCAAACCTCTTAAGAGGAGGTTTGAACAAACAGGGGGAAGGAGCTGTAAAAATATGAGCTATATCAATTAATTGGTAGCATTGGTTTTAAAAGAAAAATGACCCAAAATAATATTTTAATGATATCCATACAATAATAATAAGAATAATAGAATGCTTCTCCGCCCTATCAGTTTTAATCGCTGTCATCTCTGAGCATACTTGCATTGTTTTCTGTTGTAACGTCAGGTGGGTTATTTGAACACAAATATGGTCCTCAACATGCACACAATTTCAATGCGGCACTCCTGTTTCGGTTTGCTCACATGACTTCAACCGATTAAAAAATTAATTGCAACTAAAGCATATATCGGAAAGCATATATCAATCGCCCACCCTTAATACGCAGTCCATTCAAAAGCACCACATAACATTCAACGAGCCGCAATTTGTGTCTTTCGTAATTTGCACTGGGAACAAAAATTAAAATTTACCACAATATGCTGCAAACACCTCAAACACAGGAATGTAAAAGGGATCACCATCACTTTCCTTTCAGTGGGTGTGTTGATAATAGCTGAATTTTTTTTTGAACCACCTTCACCAGTTATAAGGGGACAGTGCATTCCCATTAGGTGAAGCAAAAGTCACTGAATGAAGATATTCACTTGCTTTAAGGGCACTGCATGCAGTTTTTGTTTCTCTTCTAATAAAGCCTTTGCACTTTATTGAGTATAGAAGCCACACCTCTATGCATGCTAGTTTTGATATAGATACAGTGCTGTTACCTAACTCTGTGCTTGTGATGTCGGCTCAGAAAAAACTTCACTGAAACAAACAGTAAAGCCAATGTGTTCCGAGGCCCTGTTGCACCCAAGACTGACTTTTTTTTTCAGAATATTCGATTGCAATAAAAAGTTGTGGCCGAACAGCCTCGTATCTTTTCCAATTTCTTTTGTGATTATACTACTCTCTTTTTCTCTATAGATGTTAACGCTGGATGGCTAGTTGGTATCACTTGAAGCTTACAGGTGAAGCCATGCAGACTTTTAGTGCGTGGTGTTCTGGATCTCTCATGTAACTGACCGATGTGAACTTTTGGGCGACTTCACACGTGTAAAGTGCAAAATTTGAATGAGATTCAAAGAAGGATGACATGAACAAGTGCTATTTCCAACTAGGATTTATTGGTAAGATACATTCGCATATATACAGTGGAGCACTGCACGGGCCGGGCTCAGGCTTGAATTCATAGGCCCGGCCGTTAATAGTTCCGACATGAAGTGTAGAAAAGAGCATAAAATTGAATATTCTGAATATACTTTTACGCGCTTCTTGATTGTAATTGTACACATATTTTTAAAAACGTGTTTTGCTAGGGCTGATAGTCACTATACTCTAGCTTTAATGACATTTCATGTACTGCATCAAGATTTTATATTTTGGTGTATAGCATATCAAAGATCCGGTTACAAGGAATGCCCTAGCGGGGAAGGAATTAATTAAGCCACCCTGTAGCTGTGCACCTATGTCTACGCGTGTTTTAGATGTCGAACCAATCTAAAAGCGGCTGCCGTGGCTGGAAATCAAACTCGCGTGCTAGAGAAGCGCCACCGCTTAACAACCACTCCAGGGAAAATATTTCAACGCACGCACATACTCGTGGATTCAAATGGAGAGCAAGAAATTTCATTAATACCAACTTGTGACTGAAACAACCACATGAAGTTGCCGAGAGTCTGGTCATCAAAGGTGATGTTGTCTCTCGTGTAAGAATACGAGCTATTATTACGCCCTTGTGGCGTGAACTGCACACGGTGTGAGCTAAACTACGTGTACTATTAAAATCTTATTTTTTGCGTTACAATTCAGGGCATGCTTGTACAGACTAGATGCTCTGTCTGATTTCCCGCTACGCAGACACTCGACCAAATATAATAAACAAATTTTCTTCAACGTCTAAGACCAGGCCTGGTCACACACACGCGGGCCCTCCCTAGGCACACACACACACACACACAAAAAAAAGACCGTGCCCGGGCTGGGCAAGGGCTTGAGATGACAGGGCCGGGCCTGGTCTTGAAACGGGGCCCGGGCTAGCCTCACTTATGAATGCCCAGGCCCGGGCCCGGGCTCGGCGTTACGGTCCCGGGCTTCACAAAGCGGGCTCGGGTCGGGCTTCGGACTTAAAATCAGGCCCGTGCAGTGCTCTAATATACAGGCAAAATTTTGATACGAGGCAGAGGAGGATGACAGGAACAAGTGCAACAAAGTATTACTGCTAAAGTACAATCCTGTACGTAGAAAAACCATGTGCACATCAGTAAAAAAGAAAATTCCAGCACACAAAACAGTCATGCACAGGCACATAACATTTGTGACACAGCTCATGCCCTGATATACAAAATATAACTAGAGATCGAAACATTAGGCAAAATGCCCATTTTTTTTTTCCTGCGGTCCCTGTAAAGTTTATTCAACAATAAGCACAAACTACAGGAATTGAAATTTAATCAACTGTTGATTGTGCCTATAAGGACTTATTTTTAGATTCGTGCCTATATTGGCTTTTTGTTGCCCTAAAAATGCCTTTTTAGGCTTGCCGAGTCCATTTTACGTAACGTGTTGCCCCAAAACATACCACCAGAGTCCACTCTTTAGAACCTATACCTGCTATCAATGTGCAAAGACAATATGAAAATTTATGACTTAGTGACTCATGTTTGTGGATTTCAGTGGACAGAGTATTACATGTGTCCAGGTCAAAAAGGTGTGAGGGCCACTCCAACTAGATGCCTTTGGAGAGAAACTTCCTCTCGGAAACAGTGCAAAGAAGGGAGCAGATGCATCGGCAACTTTGGGGGCAGAGATTTTTTAGTGATTGAGCTAGTGCACATGTCTGTTCCTGCGTTGAGCATCATTTTTGACAGCACAATGCACAGTTGAGAGTTCAAAGGCAATTGGAGTGACAATAGCATGAGTGCAGGTGACTATTGACATCTCGATGGGGAAGGCTCGCATAAATGACTCGTCCTTCTCTCAGTGGAATGGCTGCTTCTATGGGCAACCCAAAGTGGTTCTCAGAAATAGTATTCATGGGTGTAAAACACCATGGGAAAAGTTGTTTTGGTCAGGGAGGCTTGCCATAAAAACAAGAGTACAGCGCTATGACCACTCACAGCTGGATGAACTTCGCTTTGCTCTCATTTATAAAGTTTGTGACGATGCTGAGCTGGGTGTGTTACTGCACTAAGGAAACAGAGAGACAATAAAATACCATGACACAACGCAAGGTACTAACCGCTATATGATCACGGCAGTCCTGGAGGACTTGAAGCCACTGGCCACAATACCTCGCAGCTGCCAGACATAGCCAACACATCAGAACCATGGACCACCCTATCATTAACGGATCCTAAACCCGATCCCCAACCACAAAACAGGCGGAAATCTGCAAAACAACACCAGAAACGGTCTTGCCACCCTAATACACTCAGCATCTACACTGACGCATCTAAAACAGAATCCAGCACAACTTCGGCGTGGCATATACTGGCATTTAACTTCAATAGCGGTCATTCCTTGCCACCAGATACCACCATTAAAGGGGCAGAACTAGAAAGTATCATCCTCCCACTTCGTCACATTGTTCATAACATATCTTTTTTCCATGTACAAACTCATACACATTCACATAGATAGTCGGGAAGCTTTCCTGGAATGTCGCCATCAACTATCATACAGCCTACGAGTTAAGAAGATCCAATAAACAGAACATCGACGTCACCATCATGTGGGTGCCCGGCCATGCCGGAATCCCCCGAAATGAGGCGGCCCATTTGGCGGCACGTGCATTGTTCACAACCGTGCCCCAAGCCAGCTGGACGCCTTCAGATTGCGATTATGACCCTGACGAGCACCGGACCGCCATCAAACAACAGCGGAAAGACTTTCTCACCTCCCTGGTCAACCACACTCTCATTCCCAAATCGTATTCTCACTCTCAGCAAGTCCGCCTCAGACAGCTAATGAGTTACCAACCTTTCCCCTGCAAAACGACAGCAGTTTTTTCATTCGTCACCAAATCAAGGCATGTGTATCCCCTGTGAAATTCCGGACACCACTGAACACATTATTCGGACATGCCCTCAATTTCAAACTGAAAGACAGGTTCTCCTAGACACCCTTCCCGCTAACTTACGACCGAATTCGTTAAATGATCCCCTGCGTCCATCCTACCTACCTAATTTAGCGAAGGCAGTGTGGGATACTCTCCTGCATTTCATATCCTGACCCACTATTTTTCCCTTGCTATTTCCCACCCATACCCGTCGTGAAGCTTAACTTATCGCTACCCCTAAGGGGGTCTGATGCACTAGCAAGAGACCCCTGGGTGTTTTTTCTACATTTCAATAAACGTTGAAAAAAAACCACGACACTGCAAATGGCTTATCTGTTAATATTCTCGTCCTGTACCGTCATTAGGTGCAATTAGGCCAGGTAGGGCAGTTACAGCTGCAGGAGGTGCATATAAGAAAGCCTGATCATCACTGGCTGCCTGCGAGGTGCAGTTATCAAACTTTACATGCCTTCAGCTTCCCACTGATTTACGAGTTAAAGTTTGCTCTTTTCACCAGTTAGGTAATGTAAAATAGTATGTGAGGCACTTGTATTTGGAAGCCCGCATCATACCGCTGCCTGCAAAAATTGCTGCCCGTGCAAGCATCACACTCAGCCACCAAGAGCGCAGACAAGGGCGATAGCTAGCTAAGTGCAATGGCTTGGCTAATCTCGCCTTTACCATAAAACAAATTGTCCGTTAGTGGGACTGACCTCTTCAGCTTCAGCTTTCATTAAAGGTTTTCTCTCTCTCTCTCTCTGTCACCGTGGAATTCGTAGATATTGCCGCGAACCATACATTGGGTTTGTTTATTTGTGTTTTGCTTTTACCGCCCGGCTGCGCCGGCCTGTGTTATCTCTGCGCCAAGGGAAGCGCGTGTTCCATTCTTTCTTTCTGTGCCGCATGTGTTATCTGTTGTGATAGGGAGAGCATTCCGATCTAACGTGAACAGCCCAGAATAATCTTCTTGGATCTACTATGTTCTCGATGCGAATCGACGTTTCGAGAACCACGCGCGCCAAAAGATAAAAAGCCTGCAGTGCGGACGCCGGGGCATTCGATTCTGCGACGCTCGCTGACGCAAGTCACTTTGTTGACCGCTGCTTCGCCGCCTCTGTATTCTTTTGAGTTGTTAGGGGAGCACAAGTTCGCTCCAATAAACTTGTTTCTCCTGCAAGACAACTGCGTCGTCCTTGGCTTCGTGACATCTGGTGGAGGTGCTGGGTACGCACCCTTCATGCCCACTGCAACCTCGGGAAGCCGCCAAGCCAGTCCAACAAGAGCCAGCCTCCGCCTGCAAGATTTTCCACCCGAGTTCGGTTTGATGCCAGAAGGGCCCAAGAGAAGGAACGCTGCAACCAACACCATGGTACAAGAAACAACGTCGCCAATCATGCTGCAGCAGCCCCGGGAACCGCCATCGTTCCGGGGAGCCCCCGCTGAAGATCCAGAGGAATGGTTGGAGAAGCTGGAGCGCGTGCGGATCTTCAACAGGTGGGACGATGAAGAAACCTTCCGGCATGTTTTCTTTTACTTGGAGGATGCAGCCCGAACTTGGTTTGAAAACCACGAGAGCGCCTTGACCGACTGGACGCAATTCAAAAGCGAGTTCCTTAAGACCTTCACGACCGTGGTGAGAAAAGAACGAGCTGCGATTTTACTGGAAACTCGAACGCAACACCCGAACGAAGGAGTCGTAATCTTCGTCGAGGAAATGAAGCGACTTTTCCGCCGTGCGGACCCAGGAATGACGGAAGAAAAGAAACTACGGTTTCTGATGCGAGGTGTGAAGCAAGAGCTCTTCGCGTGCCTTGTTCGCAACCCCCCCAAGACCGTGTCCGAATTCGCGTCTGAGGCCGCCGCGATGGAGAAGACGCTCGAAATCCGAACGAGGCAGTACGACCGCCCAATCAATGCGCTGGTTTCGGAGACGCTTGGTGCCAGCGCTATCAACTCCGACTCACTACGCGACACTATCCGCGAAATAGTGAGGGAGGAGCTGCGGAAACTGCTCCCGACGCCGCCGCAACCACAAGTCGCTTCTCTTACCGACGTCATTAGAGAAGAAGTGCAGCAAGCGCTGGGAACTTCAACGACGCCAGTAGCACCTCGTGAGCCGCAAGCCATGACCTACGCGGCTGCTGTACATCGCCCTCGCCCACCTGCACCCTATCGTCACGAGGCTCCGTACCGTCGTCCCCTCTCGCCGGCCCGACCACCTGCGGCGCAACCCCCTGCCCCAAGGAAGACCGACGTGTGGCGAACGTCCGACAATCGTCCGCTGTGCTACCACTGCGGAGAGGCCGACCACGTCTACCGTCGCTGCCCCTACAGGAGGCTCGGTTTGCGAGGGTTCTCCGTCGACGCACCCCGCCCCCGAACTGGCCAGCGCCCATCGGAGATCGAAGAGTACCTGTCCAACACCAGCCGTCGACCAACCCGTTTCAACCGTTCGCCGTCACCCTACCCATACCAGTCGCCGAACCGCCGTAGCAATGCTGAGTTCTCACGTGGAAGGTCCCCCAGCCCACGCGGGGGAAACTAAAAGCAGCAACTTCTGGAGGTAAAGTTGCACGATCGTGGAAAAATGAAAACCCTCCAACGACGCAACGACTCGCGGAAGACAGTGACTCACAACATGCCCTCATCCCGACGACCCGACCCAGACCTGACGAGACTCCCGTACACGACAACAGCTATACGCCGCGACGCGTACCCGACCTGACCGAGACGTCCGTTGAGAAGACGACGAAAACGACGATGCACAGTGCCCGACCATCAACACGTACAAGCAGAGATACGACGCCCCGACGAACCCGGAACTCGAGGACGACTGCATCTGACGTCAAGGTGTCCATCGACGGCTTTGACGTAGTCGCCCTCGTAGACACGGGAGCTGACTATTCGGTAATGAGCGGACCATTTGCGTCTAAACTGAAGAAAGTTATGACCAGATGGGACGGTCCGCACATACGCACAGCAGGAGGCCACCTCGTGACGCCAAGTGGGACGTGCACATCGCGCGTCACCATAGACGGCACAACGTACCCTGCGGCGTTCGTCGTTCTGCCTAACTGCTCCCGCGACGTGATTCTCGGAATGGACTTTTTGACGGACAACGGCGCAATAATTGATCTGCAGACCAAGTCGATAACATTTTCCTCCAATCACTCCACGACGCCGCAGCCGAACCCCGATCACCGTGCTGCTGTCAGGATCGCCGACGATCACATCACCCTGCCACCCCGCGCAAGCTTGATGATCTCCGTCTACTGTGAGGATGCTGCTTCTGACATCGACGCTATCGTAGAGAGTGATCGAAGGTTGCTTCTCGACCGCGGTGTCTCCGTCGCAAGAGGCATTGCGCACTTTAAGCAACGCCAATCTCACGTTTTGGTCACTAATTTCACCGAAGAGTACCAGCATTTAAACAAGGGAGCTGCAATTGCGTTCCTCGAAGAAACGCAAGAAGCAAGTGATGTGATCGCAGTCGCCGACTTTGAACGCACACCCGTAGAAACATTCAAGCTCCCGCAGCCATTCGACGTGAATCCGGCGCTACCGCAAGAACAACGGAAAAAATTATTGGCTTTGCTGCGTCGCTATAGCGAATGTTTTTCGTCGAGCGCAAAACTACGTCAGACCCCTCTAGCGAAGCACCGAATAATAACCGAAGATGGAGCCCGACCTACCCGACAGTCACCGTACCGCGTCTCTTCACACGAACGGGAAGCCATCCGGACTCAAGTCGACGACATGCTGAGCGATGACATTATACAGCCATCGAAAAGCCCCTGGGCTGCGCCCGTCGTACTCGTAAAGAAAAAAGACGGCACATTAAGGTTTTGCGTTGACTACCGGCGACTGAACAAAATCACGAAAAAGGACGTGTACCCCCTCCCCCGAATCGACGACGCCCTCGACCACCTCTGCCACGCGAAGTACTTCTCATCCATGGACCTGAAGACCGGCTACTGGCAAATTGAAGTGGACGAGAGAGACCGAGAGAAGACTGCATTTATAACCCCAGACGGCCTATACGAGTTCAAGGTGATGCCGTTTGGGCTGTGCACAGCACCAGCGACGTTTCAAAGAGTCATGGACACTGTGCTAGCTGGCCTTAAGTGGCACACCTGCCTCGTATACCTCGACGACGTAGTGGTATTCGCCCGGACTTTCGACGAACACCTTGCAAGGTTGGAGTCTGTACTCGAGGCCATTCGTACGTCGGGGTTGACGCTGAAGCCTGAAAAGTGCCGTTTCGCATACGGGGAACTCAAGTTCTTGGGCCACGTCGTCAACGCCGCGGGAGTCCTACCTGACCCGGCAAAAACTTCAGCCATTGCGAACTTCCCAAGGCCGAAAGACAAGAAGGGCGTGCGGAGATTTCTCGGGCTGTGCGCATACTACCGGCGCTTCGTCGCAAACTTCGCACGCATTGCAGAGCCACTCACGCGCTTGACGAAAGATAGCACCCCTTTCAGCTGGGAAAACGACCAAGAAAAAGCATTCGGCGAGCTGCAAAAACGCCTGCAAAGCCCACCCGTGCTCGCTCATTTCGACGGAAATGCCGAAACGGAAATGCATACGGACGCCAGCGATATAGGCTTGGGTGCCGTCCTTGTCCAAAAGCAAAGCGGCTGCGAAAGGGTAATCGCCTATGCTAGCCGTGGTCTGTCGAAGGAGGAGAAAAACTATTCTGCCTCTGAGAAAGAGTGCCTAGCTATTATATGGGCGATTTCAAAATTTCGCCCATACGTGTATGGAAGGCCATTCAAGGTTGTAACAGACCACCATGCGCTGTGTTGGCTCGCCAATTTGAAGGACCCCTCTGGCCGTCTTGGGCGGTGGAGCTTGCGCCTGCAGGAGTTCGACGTTACAGTCGTTTATAAATCCGGCAGGAAACACTCCGACGCCGACTGCCTGTCCCGCGCCCCCGTCGACCCACCACCACAAGACTCTGATGAAGACAGCGCGTTCTTCGGGATCGTGACGGAGAGCGACCTAGCCGCCCAGCAGCGTGCCGACCCCGACTTACGCGTCATAATCGAGTACCTCGAGGGATGCAACGTTGCCGTTCCTAGGAGCTTCAAACGCAGCTTACCAGCATTCAGCCTGAGAAACTCCGTCCTTGTGAAGAAGAATTTCAGCCCCGGAACAAGAGCGAATTACCTTCTCGTCATCCCCGCGGACCTTCGTGACGAAATTTTGGAAGCGTGCCACGACGACCCGTCTTCCGGACATCTGGGCACAGCCCGCACTATTGGAAAAATCAAGGCGAGGTACTACTGGCCCGGCCTTACCTCTGACGTCACCCACTACGTCCGGAGCTGCCGTGACTGCCAGCGACGAAAAACGCCGCCGACAAGACCCGCCGGACTTCTGCAACCGATCGCCGTCCCATCGAGACCATTTCAACAGATTGGAATGGACCTTTTAGGCCCGTTCCCTACGTCACGATCACAGAACAAGTGGATTGTCGTAGCGACAGACTACATGACGCGCTACGCAGAGACCGCCGCTCTTCCGAGGGGGACTGCACAAGAAGTGGCGAAGTTCTTTATAAGCCAAGTTGTGCTGCGACATGGAGCCCCGGAAGTCCTAATCACAGACCGCGGAACGGCATTTACTGCGGAGCTGATGCAAGGAGTATTACGCTACAGCAACACGGATCACCGAAGAACGACGGCGTACCACCCCCAAACGAACGGACTAACAGAACGTCTGAACAAGACAATCGCAGATATGCTGTCAATGTACGTTGACGTTGAACATAAGACTTGGGACGAAGTGCTCCCGTATGTCACGTTTGCGTACAACACGGCTATCCAGGAGACGACACAGCTGACGCCGTTCGAGCTTGTCTACGGTAGAAGGCCGACTACGATGCTCGACGCCATGCTTCCGCACGTAGAAGACGACGACCTCAACGCCGACGTCCACGGATATCTTCAACGTGCGGAGGAGGCCCGCCAGCTCGCTCGAGTTCGTATAACGGACCAGCAGCTGGTGGATGCGGGCCGCTACAACCTCCGACGCCGAGACGCCGAGTACCAACCAGGGGATCGTGTGTGTGTTTGGACTCCCATCCGACGACGCGGACTCAGTGAGAAGCTCCTGCGACGGTATTTCGGACCCTACCAGATTCTACGACGTGTTGGCCAACTTACCTACGAAGTGATCCCCGATGGTGACTCCGGCACATCACGACGACGCGCGCGGCCTGAAGTTGTCCACGTGGTTCGCTTAAAACCTTTCTACGGACGATGACGAACTTTTATTCGGACTGTCGCTTATGTTAGCATCGGGTCGATGCACTCTTAGAGGGGGGGTAATGCCGCGAACCATACATTGGGTTTGTTTATTTGTGTTTTGCTTTTACCGCCCGGCTGCGCCGGCCTGTGTTATCTCTGCGCCAAGGGAAGCGCGTGTTCCATTCTTTCTTTCTGTGCCGCATGTGTTATCTGTTGTGATAGGGAGAGCATTCCGATCTAACGTGAACAGCCCAGAATAATCTTCTTGGATCTACTATGTTCTCGATGCGAATCGACGTTTCGAGAACCACGCGCGCCAAAAGATAAAAAGCCTGCAGTGCGGACGCCGGGGCATTCGATTCTGCGACGCTCGCTGACGCAAGTCACTTTGTTGACCGCTGCTTCGCCGCCTCTGTATTCTTTTGAGTTGTTAGGGGAGCACAAGTTCGCTCCAATAAACTTGTTTCTCCTGCAAGACAACTGCGTCGTCCTTGGCTTCGTGACAATATACCAGAACACAGTGAACTCGATCACGTCTCATTTGCGCATTTACCTGTCGCCGAAATAACAAGCCGAATGTGGTACGTCCAGCTTGGCACCCCAATGCACACAATCATTTCCACATCACTGCATTCGCTGCATCACAGCACGGCATATCCTCGCTTGTTGAACTCTTTCGCTGCATGTTGTTGCTGACGGCAACGTGACTTGTATACTTGTAGGATATGGGCGCGCACAACTAGTGGTGTCACACTTCGTCCTAGATTCTTCAGGGAAAAGATCTGTGTCGTCGTGTTGTCGCCGTTTCACCTGCGAGGGCTCAAGGTGACGTCTTCATTCGTGAGCTGGCTCAAAGAAGCAGAAAACGACGCCGAGGGTGACTTCGACGATGCACTTCAACATATCACGCGGGTATCATCTACGTTGAAAGAAACCAACTCGGGCACAGAACAAATTCCCAGGGGCAAAATGACGCAATAACAATAAAAAAAAACGGCGAAGCGACCGTAGCGCACACACACAATGCCTTTGGCAATCGCCTTCGCATGCTTTTGCTGAAGCCTTGGGTGAAACTAGCGTCACTAAATAAGCCTTTATTTAGTGACGCTAGGTAAACTAAAGGAAGTGACGGCTACGTTGACAGAAACTCTATCATCAAACAAACGCCAAAACGAACCTACCGCTGCAGTTGGGCTACTTGCGCAATAAAAAACACCTTACCGCAGTGCATAGCTTTTTGATGCTACGGGATAAAAGTAAAAACAACAAAAATCCCACGGCTCAGGCCAACGTTTATAGATACTTTTTCAGTTTCGGAACTGCGCCTTCCAAAGCGGGCGCGACTTTACCCTAGGCGCTGAGAGGGCGCTCCCGTCGCGAGTTGCGCTGTGTCGGCGGCTGCGGCGGCGGCTCCGGCGGCAGCGTTGACGGCGTGCGCGGCCGGACCGCGGGCTCAAAGTTGCGGCCGCGGTGTAGTTGCGTGTCTGCCCTACAAGTTTCTTCTTTTCGCTTGCGTTTGTCTTTGCCCTTGCGCGAGAAACTTGCCGTTTTCAGTGTAGTCGGTTTGAGATGCTATTGAACAGTGCGGCCGCGGGTGAAAGCATTTCGTGACTCCGTCAACGTGCTGTGTTTTCTTTGTTGTGCTGGGCTTGGTGCACTGCCGACTGGCTTAACTCGCAGTCGGCTGTACGGGATTTTCCAGCCCACTTTAGCAGTGATGCTTGTGAGGAGGCTGGGCACATGCGTCGTGCATGAGGCACATGCTTATGCCCTTTACAAAATGTACAAGAGGAGGACGGAATGTAGCCTCATGCTAAAAAAATATTGAAACAAAACAGACAAATGAACAAAAATAAAAATTCTTAATGCTAACACAATATAACTACAAAACATACAATCTAAATCTCAAGGATTTTGGGTTAGCTTTACCCGCGCAACAATTTGATTTCTTCGAAACTACGAAGGATACGCCCCAGTCAACGCCAAACAAACCTGGGTAAATCCTCAGGATGTCCGGCTCTGGACATTTCAGCATCCTCAGGTTGTCCAGATCTTATCCTCAGCCAGTCCAATCAGGGTCCGTTTGTCCGTCCAGCGTACATCCTCAGAACGTCGTCAAAATGATGCCGCTGGAAATTTTCGTACACTTCCAGGACAAAAACTAATGTTCGTTTTTCTAAGGCTGAAGTTACCTACAAGCTAATTCAACAGGCCTCACTACAGAAATCAGGCACGTCCTAAATGATTACAGTAGAACCTGGGGAAGCCGTGCTAGGAAGGGAGGCAAAAACACTGCATCTGAGAAGACGGCACGGGTAACCTAAGAAAACTAAAGCGGAGTATATATGCTAGCTGAACCCCAACCGGCGAATCCTGGAAGTTCGAGCAGAACCACATTACCAGTTCTCGGTGTCAAATTTTGTTTCAGTTTCACGCAAAGGGAAGAATCTTTCAGGTGCTCCCGAGATGCGTGGCTTGTACGAGCACAACGTAAACCTCCTGAAGGTGAAAGGCGTCACGGGACTTCTCTCTAAAAGCTTTGGAGAATTACGGCAGCTGAATGAAGAGTTGAAGTGCTTTTCTGACTTTTTGAGTAGATTCAAAGATATAGAAATGGCAGCTGTCGAACAGGAAGAGTACGGATGTTGCGAAGAAGACACTTCTGTCCGCATCTAGTCGTGCTCTCTGCACCCAGTGACGTCCCAGTGCAGCAAGAGATTGCAGCTGAAAAATGACAGTCATATTACTACTTTTATGCAGGTTATTTTAAAAAGTCCTTGAGTGATACATTTCCAGCCGTTTTTCACTAGCAACGACCTGTGCAATAAACCACTTTTTATCCAAAATGGGTCAAATTCTGCGTCTCACACCAATGTGTGCCAGATCCGGACTTTACAAGTACTTACCATTGAGGGAAGTAATGCATCTACATTTCTATTTCAGTGCTCAAATAAGATCCTTTCCTCCCTTCTACACCATGGCAAAAAATTATTTCAGCACTTGCCATCGTTATTTTGGTGGCAAAAAACGACGTTTTTCTCGATTCCACCCAAAGTGGATTTGGCTAATTTTGAAAATTTTTTTTCTTCACTGGTTTTCTTTTATTGCCGAAATTCTGATGCAAATTCTAATACACGTATATGCTTATGGCCACTAATAGACCTATCAGTCTGTATTAGTCTATTAGGCCCATCAGTATGTATTAGTCTATTAGATCTATCAGTCTGCATTAGTCTATTAGGTCTATCAGTGTGTATTAGTCTGGTAGGCATGGAGGAAAGAAAAGGTTGGTAGGTCTATCAGATTGTATTGTGATAGGTCTGCCAGTGTGTACTAGTTCTATCAGAACCAGTGGCAAGTTCGAACAAAGCAATGAAACATGGCAACACATTTTATTATCAGGGTACACAGGAAATCTTGGATAAAACCAGCGCGAACTCAAACGAGAAGAAGGAAGTGCAACACAAGGACAGCCGCTGGTTTAACTAAATTTTAATATCAGAAAGGGTGAACATAAATACTGAACACAAACAATAAAATAATAAAAGGACAGTGCGCATGGTCGAAACAAGTTTGCAAAGGTCACGGTGATACCACAAGTAGATATACACGTTACAGCCAAGGCACACGCAGATATGCAATCTCTTTAGGATGGAGACACACGCTTGTTTGGCTTACAAACTTATCACCTCGTTCTGCTATGTGGAATGCCTCCATGATTTCGCGGGTTGTTTGATTACGGTGCCTAAATAAAATGTTAGTGGCAGGAAAGTTAGGTTTGCATTGGCTGCACTTAGCACAATGCGAAGAAAGATGGTAAAGCGAAGGGAGGCATTTACTTCGCAAAAGCCGATAAAGACTATCGTCTTTGACGTCATTTGCAACGAAAGGAGCAGATACGCGGCCAATTTTTTTTATTTTGCCACCCTCTGATTGGCTAGGTAGCGCACAAAATAGGCGTCGCTGAAGGAACGACGGGCATTGTGCTGCTGGAACTACGTGCGTCGTCTCCCTTCGTGGGCAACGCGGCGGTCGTCCAGGCAGCTGGTGGCAGCGGTGGCAACGAAAGGGAGCGTATACGTCGGCGTTGGTCTTGGCGTCGGATTTGGTGAGAGCACGGCGTCGTCTCCCTTCCTGGGCAACCCGGCGGTCGTCCAGGCAGCTGGTGGCAGCGGTGGCGACGAAAGGGAGCGGCGTTGGTCTTGGCGTCGGATTTGGTGAGAGCACGGCTTGTTTGACTTCATGTGAGCACTGACGCAATTTGCTTGGTAGTCGAGGATTTTTTACTTTGCTAGATATAAGTAGTACATCTAAGAGCGGAACTTTTGTTATCTGCAGTCATGATGCAGATGTCGGTAACAAACCCCAACCTAATGTTGCTCACCGAAGGGCTAGGTATCACGCGGAGAGAGCCCACGCGGAGACGCGAGAGACAGACGGTGCGCTCACCGAGCACATCTGCGGGTTTACCCCCTGCGTTATCGCTGAATTCCATGTGATAGCGTCACGCTACCTTTCGCGCAGCTGTGCGCTCCGCTGATGGCACGTGTGGCGGCCGTGTGCGCGCCTTGTGCATTCGCTAGGATGCGGTTATATAATTATAAAGGAAGCTCACAACAACGCATGGCATCTCACTTCTCTTTCGTTTCTGCCACCGATGCCTCGGAAGCGACAGAAACAGAGAAGTGAGATCGTCTAACACCGGGTTTGAGTTTCCTTCATTTTGCAAAAGAAGTGTCCACTCATGTGCTACACCGATACAACTCAACCAACCACCGTTCATAAATCCTGCATTCATTTAACCTTAACAAAGAACATCCAAGAAAGGGTATGGTTAAGTGCATTTCACTTGTATCTGGTTTCATCTTTTGTAGGGCCATGTGTGAATTCAAGTGACGTTGCATGGGTAATCGTTGTGGGTGTCGTTTACAGCTTCGTTTTCAAACCACCTTCATAGGGTGGATTGGCGGGCATTTTTTGCCCACAGGAATCGTTTTTGCTCACGTCGATGAAACCGTTGGGGGGTGGGGGGGGTAGAGGTATACAGCTTTGCTGTGAAAAAAAAATGCCTGCGGTATGTTTTGTATATATGCCCATGATTCCACTACATAGAGCCAGTAATGCGCAACGGCTCCTGGCCTCCCTGGAGGTGGTACCTACATTTATTGGTCCTTTCTACAGTGTTGTTTTTGTAACTATATTAGTCTATCACGGCTGTGATAGCATTATTTCGCGTGCAGAGTATGTAATCCTAACTACGAATTCAGGCCGACCGATTACAAGCAACTTCTGAAAAGAGTAGTTCCATATGACAAGTCTCAAGCTATGAAAGCTTTGAATATGGGCCGTTTGATTATCCTTGCTCCTGATTTGTTCGTATGCGTGCCAGCACGAATCGCTGCGTAGTTTATGTAACTCTTGCTGTGCTCATTCATACCTGAGAGACAGAAGTAATAGGTGCATGCGTCCTTAGCATAGGTCGGCGTACTCACTCGTGAGTACACTCATTTGTACTCAAACTCGCAAGTGAGTACGATGATGAGTGAGTACACACCCAGAAAAAAAAAGTGAGTGCGATGACGAGTGAGTACAGGGGTGAGTCCACCACTCGTGAGTCTGAGTATGAGTACTCGTAAGTATGAGTACTCGTGAGTACAATACTCATGAATACTGGTTTTGCGAGTGCCTGCACTCTTGAGCATATGCACTCGTGAGTACAGTAGTGCAAACAAGTTTTATCACGAGCTCGAGTCCGGACGCGCGTGTACGAGTCGCAAACGGCGGTGCCGCTGTGCAGCTTCACTGTCCAGGATGGTAAAATTCGACTACGAAAACTGCACCTCCCTCCTTTCCCGGTCCCTGTTTGGCGCTGTAAGCATTTCACGGCGGTCGCTGGCAAAGGGATCACGGTGAAGAGGGAAAAACGAGGGGGTGAGGGCCCGGCGGGAAACGCCGCCGCAGTTGCTCTGCTCCTATGGCACTTGTTGACTGCCCCAGTTATTTTTGTTGACGCGGCCTGTGAACGCGTGGCGGCTGCATTGCGCTTGCTCCCTTCTAGTTGTTTTAGGGGAGAGGCTGTGGAGGCTGCTAACAATGCACGCACTAGGCGTACTGATCTCCCTCTTTTTCGGTCTTCAGAAGTTTCCGTAGACGCATGTCACGCTGTGTAGTCGTTTCGTGAGCCGAACCGCTCATTTCAACAGTCGCAGTTAATTTACGTAACTCGCGTCAAACCGATTGCGTGGTTTGTAACGTTTGTCTCACCGAAATTGTCCGCACCATTCCGCTGTGCGTATTCAAGCGACAATTTGGCTGATGTACGTGCGCCCATATGTTTTAAAGCAAAGCTTTTTACCTCTACCCCCCAAGGGTTCTTTCGCGACCGTTGGTGTCACCAGAACAAATAAAAGAAATTACTGCACCACCAGGAATCGAACCTGGAACTAACAGAGTTGCAAAGCAAGAGCCCGTTATCTTACCGATTGAGCTACGAGCCGACGCGGAGACGGGGAAGAAAAGTGGTGCACTCACCAAGCCCATCTACGGGTTTCACCCCTGCATTCTCCTTGAATCCCACGCGATAGCGATTAAAGGAAGCTCACACCAACCCATGGCACCTCACTTCTAGTACCCCAGTATGCTAAAGCCTGTGGCTTCCAGTACACACGTAAAAATTCTCACCTCCTTGTCGTCCGCCCTCACGACCAACGGCACCCCAAAGAACACATTGAAATACTCCTTGATGGCCAGGCCATCACTCCAAGCCCCAGCATCAAGATCCTGTGCCTACATCTTCAGACCTACACCAAGAGTGACGGATCCTTGCAGCGCCTCAAACACACTATCAATAAAATCATACACATGATCAGGCGAGTTTACACCAAGAAGCGAGGCCTCAATGAATCTGATACCATTCGATTAGTTCAAGCTTTTGTCTTCTGGAGAATCACTTACGTCAACCCCCTGCCTTCTTCTCGCCAAGGAGGACATAAGATGCTTTATATAATGATTCAAAAGGCGATTGAGCAAGCCATTTGTCTTCCCACGAGTCCGTCCACCGAAAGGTTGCTTAGCACGGGGCTCTACAATACGGTGGAAGAGCGGTTAGAGGGCCATCTTTCTATCCAGAAGCACCGAATGAGCAGAACTGCGGCGGGTCGCAGCATCCTTCTCCAGATTAGCTGGGCAGCACAGAATGCCAATCCGCTTGATATACTCCTGGACTTCTGGCGACAAGAAATTAAGATGCTCCCTTTGCTTTGAAATATAAACCCCTCATACTACGGGGGTCGCCGAGAAGCACGGGTTTAAGCACTGAACACCAGCCTCGGTGGGCATCATGCAGTTATCTACACAGACGCCTCCCAACATTGAGGGCAGCAGTACGCCATCATTGTGGCTACCTCCAGAACGAACCTTCTTGCGTGTGCCTCACTAGAGACCGAAGAAATGACGGCAGCAGAAAAGGCAGCCATCGCCTTGGCTCTTACTCTAACAGGGGTTCGTAAGGTAGTCGTCGATTCCCAACGAGCCTACCAGAATAACTAGTCAGGTTTCCCGTGCAGGTGTCCCGACCTGCACTGCGTGTGCTAAACACCACTCACGAAATAATTCTATTCAGCTCATCTGGACACCACCTCACGCTTCCATTGAGGGCAACGAATACGCCCACCAAGCCTGCAATTTCACCCCCGTGCTATGGAGCTGCACGGGGACAGTCACCGGCTTGTCTCGTTCAGGCACATAACTCAGCATTATCGCCTTCTGAGACAGACCGTATCTTCGCCTTACCCTGACCTTTCCATAGATCATCAAACTAGCCTACGGCTCATACAATCCGGCTCCTTCCCACACCCGACGCGTGTTCACTTAATGCACCCGAATCGCTACGACGCTGATTGTAAATTTTGCTAAGAAGTAGGAACACTCTGCCACATAATCGGGGTGTGCGACTTTAGCTCTGAGCACCCTCATCTCTTTCCGTCAACTACCTAACAAGATGAATGTGAGATGCTGCGGTCCAGCCCCTCTCTGCCTACCCAGTTTCAGCTGATCGGCAGAGCACAGGCGGCGCGGACTGAATATGCGCTGCAGTGAAGAAGGAACCACTGCCCTGTGGGGCACTCTGTGCCGTTCAGAAATCTAAATAGAAGTATTTCCTCCACCTCGTACTCCTCCTCTTACTCCTCCCGCGTCTCTGCAGCCGATCTCATCGCCTCCGTCCGCGACGACAGAGACGGAGAAGTCAGGTCGTTTAACCGGGCTTGAGCTTTAATTTTATATATAAAAAAATAGTTTCCACTCATTTGCTACACCAATACAAATCAATCTACCACCGTTCATGCATCGTGCATTAATTTAACCTTACCAAGAATATCTCTTCGAAGTAATAGAGGGTCTAGTTAAATGCATTCCACTTCTGTCTGGCTTCACTATTTGTAGAGCGATGTGAGTGAATTTAAGTGACGTCGCGTGGGTAATCATTGTGGGTGTCGTTTACAGCTTTGCTTTCCAACCACATTCACAGTGCGGATTGGCGCAAATTTTTTTATTAGGTTCCCGTTTTGAAACATTTTGCTCAGGTTCGCTAGTAATATGGTCTCGTGTAGTGCCATTTACAAGAGCGTTACATGACTCACACAAAGCGATAGCGCTTCTCAACTCAGTGCCTCCGATGAAATGCCGCCGCACAGCCGCTGCTCCAGGGCTGGTTTTATACCCCCGCGTTTCCGGCGCAGCCGCGTGCAGTTCGAATCTTCCCAATCAGGACTATCACTGGCCGCAGTTTGAAGGCGAAGTGATTGCGTAAGCCGAGCCACGACAGGAAAGGGAAGGCGACTCAGCGGCGCCGTCTCCAGGATCTACTCGCTGCGTGTCTTTTTTTGGGCCGGTCGTCCCAGGCATGATTTGGTGCGGCCGTCTCGATGGGAAAAAAAGAGTAGACTCGGCGGCGCCGTGTGCCGCCAGGTTGCGGCACGTCTTCCGCGGGCTGTTTGACCGAGGCGCGAATCGGGCCCACCGTCCGCGCGTCGCCAGGTGCAGCAAATTTGTGTCGGGCGCTCCGGTTAACCGCACACGCACGCATACAAAAATTAGTGATTAAGGTCATACCCGTGTGGGTTTTGACCGTGCTGTGAACGAAAATAGACACAACGACGCGTAGTGCCCCTGTCCTGTCCCTTTCTCGCGGCAGGCCATCCCTCTTTGGCTTTTCGCGCGGTAGCCGGTTTTCGTCTTTCTGTTTATCTCTTACTTTGCGGGCTGGCGGCGGTTGCGAGTGGTACGGCTGCGCAATGCGGCAGCGTCTCTTTCCAGCTGGTTTTAAAGACGATAGCCTTTCTTTGGCCACTTGAGCGCGACAATGTTGGCCTGTCAGTCTGTCTGTCTGTGTCCGTCATAAAGATAATTTATTATTTCAACTTAATATCCCGCCCCGCTGTATACATGGGAGATACTGCGGTCGCCGTTAAGTAGCTTTATGTACATAATGTGCCCTCTCTAGAACTGGCCAACTTCCCCGCGATTCAGCCGCTCGGCCAAAAGTTGAAATAATCCTTGATCACGGCCGCTGGATGAGAGCGCACGCAAGGTGCGGCCTGCCGCGTCGCCCGGAATTCAACGGGCGAGGGCGTGAGTGGTGGTGTTTACGTTTGTCGCCGCTTGACTCCCTCGCGGCGCTAGCGTTCGGGGACTGGTTTCGGGACGGAGCGGGGCGGTCCCCGTAGGCGAGCGCTTGCGCCGACTGAGAGACACAGCCAGCGCACGGGTTTTAAAGATGTTGTCCTTCCTGGGCTACTCAACCGCCGAAACTGTCTGTCCGTATGTATGTATATCTCAGTTTGTCGCTCGATTCAGCCACCCGGCCGTGACTGAAGCAGCCAGAAGTTAAAAAAATTCTTGAATGAGATATAGGCAACACATTTTCAATCTAACAAATCTGAAAAGATGCTCCATATTCGACAACATTGTTAAAAAAGATAATATTCAACAAAAAGACAGTAACCACCGGTTAGCTTTGTCTGACAACATCTCACACACAGCATGTATACCGCGTTGCACAGTTTGAAGCCGCAAGTTGATTAGTTACAGTTCAAGCAGCCGGTATTTGGTGGGACTTCATTCGTCCGAAATTCCAAAAATGTCACCTTTTCTCGGGAAACGCGGTGTCGACAAATGGGAGAGCGACGAATATTTGCCGGCGACGGAATAAAGCTTGCCTTAAATGCGCACTTCATAAAACGGGGACACGCGATAGGATGGTTGAAAAAAGATTTGAAAAGACTAGACATTTTGCTATGCGTGTCTTTTGATACTCTTACACTGGCTCGATCATGTCTTGCCGCGCATAGAGATTTGGGTTGTTTCATTTTCGCAGGCACGACAACGCCATTAAACACGCTACTGAAAACTTGATTACAGAGGTTGTATAGAAAGAAAAATAAAAGCGCCATGTTGTGTTCAAGAGACAGTGCGTACGGTCCACTCTCCTAGCTGCTAAGCATTTTTTAAACTTTGCGATGAGAACTAGCGCTAGGTACATTTCCTCCGTTATTTCTTCGCCGATTTAAACCCATATGCATTTATCCCTGAAGATAACGGCCAGGCTCCTGGAGCAGCACCAATATGTGCTCAAATTAGCGCGCTCTAAAGACGTTGCGGTAGTTTTGCTCTGTGAACATACTGCGCTTCAATTGGAAATAATTTTAAATTGGAATTAATTTTGAAATTATTTCAGGCAGAAATTGGAATCGCTTTTCATTGAACTGTATATATGTATAATGTCAAAATAAAAAAGGCCGACATAGCTATGATAGTAGTATTACTTCATAACTAAACACCGTGTAATCAAGTCCTATGTGCCGTGAAATTAATACAAATTGTGGTGTTTTATTTAGTGCACAAGGAAAAACCTACATACAAGTTGGTTATGTCTTAAACATTGAGAAGTGTTGGCACTCATAAATAACAAGCGCCGTCACAAAAACATTGTTTCTGTTTGTCCGGAATTTTAATATATCCTCTGCAGTCGCAGCTTGCACACAAAACGTAAATCTCTGCTGGGCGTGAGGTCACAAAGAGCATTCCGGGCAATGTAAGACACAACGACGCAGCAATGCGAGACAGAAGGCACACTATCAACGCGTAATCCTGCTGCTGCGAACGGAATTTAACTTCCATCTTGACCGAATGAAGCTCGGCCGCCGCTAATCGTGTTTGTCTTTTAACAGGCGTAAGTGCTGGTAAATAGAGAGTTTTAGCAGCCCGTATGCTCCGGCCGTTCCGTTCGTTACGTTGCTACCGGGTTCACCGGGGCCCGACTGCGCATGCGCGCGCACGTACCGGGTTCTTTCCGTGTAGTGAGACGGAAAACGTGTTCTAGCACTCCGTAGCGTCGTACCGTTCGTTCCGTGTGCCGGATGATTAGCCGAGTTGTTGCAAAAATCCACACGCTAAAAATACGTAAATAAACGCAGTTTCCCCTAAAGCATTGCAAATCTAAAATGAATCGCGCTCGACCGGACGCATTGTGAGCAGTGTTGTACGGAACGGCGTTACAAGGAACGGCTTTCCTGGAACTAGTTCCTTTTTGGAGGAACGGAGGAACGCCACCGTTCCATTAAGGGTCGGTGTAACTGTAACGGTAACTCGTTACGTTTTCGAAGGAACGGCGTTCCTGCCGTTACATCGCTAGAATTTGGCTGTATTTGATGCCAAGGCTCGAGTACAAAAATCCACAAAGCGCTACTGCGTTTCTCTTCCTATAAGATGGTCAATTTGCCCGCCCTTCAGCCGTACGTGCTTCCTCGAAAGTCAAAGGCAGAAGAATAACTACGCAGCAGGCCACAGCTTGTGTTTCCTTTCATGCTGGTTGCTTGCGCGGCGTTCGACGGGTGAATAGCGTAGCCGCGAGAATGCTTTTCACCCTTCATCGTTTGTCTGGGGAGGCCAGAATGCGCGTCTGGCCGATAGAATTGTTCCCTAGCGGGGAAAGAATAGAGTTTTAGCAGTCCGTCCGTTCTGTCGTATGCGTTGTTACTGGGTTGACCGGGACCCGGCTGGACAATTGGGCATTCGTCGCGGTAGGGGAATTAGTTCCGCGGGCCTGCCTTCGCCATGTCCGTGCCTCCGCACCCTTCCTACTCGCCCTTCCGCGCGCTCAGGAGCAGACCGGGCCCGGCCAACCCGGTAACAACGTAGCCAACGAAACGGACGGACTGCTGAACGGGATCCGGACATTTCGGTGTCGGAAATTTCGGTCCAGCACGTTTCGGTGTGGACATTTCATTGCACGGACATTTTGGTGCACGACGTCTTGACCCAGACATTTTGAGTAAGAGGATGTCCCAGGCATTCTTTGACCATTTTAGCTTTAATATTGTAATTTCGTGACTTGATATGATTTTACGTTCGAGACTGGTGTTTGCGCTGCCGTTCGTGGAAACGAACGCTAAACCCTGGCGGAGCATTGCCATGTGAAACCCAATTTCTGTAGCAGATGGTAAAAATTAACGTTGTTATTTTGGATCCGTTCAACCATTTTTCTGTTATTTTAACATTCATGTGAACAACCCTAATACTTTAAGCGTTACCAAAACGCTTTCCTTTCACTTCACCCAACGGTGCAAGACGCTGCTGCTTTTAGTCTATCCCCCCCCCCCCCCCCAGGGAAACTTCCGCAAAAAAACAACAGAAAAACGAGTTCGATTAGGCACGTGTGCATTTCGGTTTAATTAATCTCTCAATCAATATCGCCTTCGTTGCATTCGGTGTCAGTTCTACTTAAAACTAACAAACCAACCATCGCACTTACGGTGGCGTTACTTAGGGAAGGGGAAAGCTGAGCCCCGCCGGCAATCATCCCCCAAAGTAGAGAGAGAGGGGTGTCACTTGTGCTCAACGTTTTTAGATCAGGTCAGTTGTCAAAGAGCGCGGCCTTCGAAGCACGGCGGCGCGGGCCGCTGCTTCTGCCGACCAGGCGGTGGCGCTGCGGTAGTGTTGAGATTAAGGTCCCTGTATTACAGGGACCTTAGTTGAGATCGGTCTCGGCGCGTCGTCTGCTTCTCCTTGCTTGAAAAGGCGCCGGTGAACGCCCACCACACACTGTTAACGTAGCTTTGAAATGCACAATCTAACTTCGCTCTAATCTTCCGCTTTAGTGACAAGAGCTCTACATTTTCATGGCCATTTTGAGGAGACACAAGCTCTACTTCGGATGGGAAAAAGGCAAGGCAAACGCTGTACAGTGCGCTTGCTTTCAGGCGCATCCCGTTCCAACGGCCGTTTATTTTCCCCCACCCAGTACGGGATCCCTTATACCTCGATAATATTTAAAGCATACCCGAACACGTCTTACGCGGTTGAATTTGCGGGAAAGCCTACAGTAGTCAACCACCCGCTTGGAATCAAGAAAGGAATTGTCATTTTTATTTATATATGCTGCGGAAGCAAATGCAGTAAGTACATTGTCACAGAAATATATTTGCAATTCTAACAAAATCAGTGATCCGATCGGAAACCAAGCGCTGCAACAGTAGTTGGCTTTATTAATAACGAACAAAATAAACTAATTATTAAACCAATGTTTTTCGACGTTTTTGTTACTTTGGGCGGTATATGCTTTCTTGAAAGAAAAAGTATTTCTTAGATTCGTCGTGCTATTTTTTGTTGGTTTGTAAATCTGATTAACTGTCTATTAGGGTCACAGAAACTTTAATTTGTCTTCTAGTAGCCCGGATATGCCCAATATTTTACGCGTTTGGCCTGACAGTTTTTTCCATTGTGCCAGCGTTTGTGCTGTCTTTAACTTTTTCAACGTAGATTTTTCTGCTCGCTTCTTTTTGCAGTCGATAGATAGGCAACACAACTCAGTTTTGACTAGTCAGACTGCTTAGGAGGTTTAACGTAACGGCGCTACACAGGCAATGAGGCGCGCCCCATAGTGGAGGGCTCCAGATTAATTTTGACCACCTGGGGATCTTTAACGTGCGCCGATATCTCGAACACACGGGTGTTTTCGCTTTCCGCCTCTATCAGAAAAGAGGCCGCCGCGGTCGGAAATCGAACCCGCGTCCTTGCGCCCAGCAGCACGACACCTTAACCACCGCGCCGGGTAGGATAAAAGTTTTGATCTGACAGCACCGTGCATCTGTTGTGCCACACACTGCCCTTTTTCACGGCTGTTGTTGCTGATGAAATACCTGGCGATAGGTATACCATTTGCTCCAACGGCTAATATTAAGACAACAATGTAGCGGAGAAACGTTGCTATATTTTTACTGGTTTGCCAGCTGAGAGTGAATATTCCCCCTCTAACAGCCCCGCCGGTAGCGTAGTGGTTATCGCACCAGACCGGTATTCTGGAGGTCGTGGGTTCGGATCGCACCCGGCGGGCATTTTCTCACCAATTTCTTTCTTACTCAAAAAATTCATCTCTTTCTATGACCCACCACAACCCCCCCCCCCCCTTTGCTTTCTCAGGTTTTCTTGACGGCCAACCCTTATTTTCTGTCCTATGTATATATATGTATATATATGTATATATAATGTATATATATGTATATATAATGTATATATATGTATATATATGTATATTGTTGAAGACCAGGAAGCAGACGCAGTTAAAGGAGCACCGGTTTATTATGACCTTTGAGCGGGAGATTCGGTAAAGGAAGATGTCACGAGCCTCGTTCCTCGTCAGGCAGTTGCTTGTCCCTTCTTCCGTCTTGTTATCGTTTCAAACATAGCTTTTCGTAACAGGCTCCGGGCCGGCCAGATAAAATGAATCAGGTTGGTTAGCTTCTTCAATCCTCGATGCTTGGGGTGTATGGATCTGAAGCTTCAAGGCGATAAAGTAGTTGAATCGGCCGACACAAAGTAGTTCCGGCCCATGTACGCACTTCACATGAACGAACCTTTCCGTCTCTACCTTGGGAAAAGCTGAGTCACTCGACCCAACTTCCACATTTGGCGAGGCGCGTTCCTCTCTCCAATAAGAACAACGTCTCCGAGATGTATAGAAACAGGAACTGTCCTTGGACTGATGTGCGCGGAGCGTAGTTCATGCAGGTATTCGCGTCGCCATCTGTTCCAGAGTCTTTCGAGTAGTTGTTCTACTCGCCCACGAAGTTTCTCGGCAGAAGAAATTTCAGGGGCTGAATTGGGGCACGAAATTTCTTGGGGCAACATTGTTAGACGCTGCCCAATGAGGAAGTAGCCTGGAGTCGGTGGATTAGGTTCGTAGGGTTCTGAGTAGACGTACGTGATGGGCCTTGAATTCATTATTGCTTCCACTTGAGTTAGAATGGTTGCAAGTTCCTCGAAGTTCAAGCTGTTCTTTACAATTATTTTCTTTAGGGTTGTCTTGATTGTCCGAATCAATCGTTCCCAAAACCCTCCCCACCAGGGAGCTTGTTCAACAATAAATTTCCAGTGGATGGAGTCGTCCGAAAAATATCCTTGAATTTCGCCTCCTCTCAGAGTCCATAGCCGCTTAATGTCTTTAGAAGCGCTTTTGAAAGTCTTCCCATCGTCGGAATATATGATCTTACAGAGGCCTCGCCGAGCAACAACTCGCCGGAAGGCGAGGAGGCACTGTTGCGTGAGGAGGAAGGCGAGGAGGAACTGAGGAAGAACGGTACCTACGGCAAGGTCGTTCCATTCCGTCCAAAATCATTCCGGCGGCCGGAACGTGGTGCCTTCCGGCCGAAAAGTGCTTTCCGCCAGAAGTTGGCCAACTTCAACTTTTTGCCTGTCCGCGATGATGACGCGTTTCGCCAGCCATCATCCGACGCCCTGATTGCTTCCTACCGACCTCTAGCTACTGGCCAATCAGGGCTATCAGAAGGTTTCAGGCTGAACAACATGGCAGCGTCGCTCAAGCGAAGCGATGCGGAGGAAAATAGTCGCACCGGCTTATAGTACGTCGCGACTATTTTGTGACTGCTTGAATCGAGGTATAAATCCACGAAGCATTTGTTTGTGCCGACGGAAGCATACCTGCACGGCGCTTAGTTTGAGATCCGCAGTGTGGCGATATTACGGCAGCAAGCATACCCCGATGTTTATGTTGGTGACGGCTGGCCTGTCCTTGTTTTTGGATGTGCGTGAGTGTGTTTGAAGAAGTTGACAGCGTCATTTGTGCTCGCCATCGTCCAAAATGGACCAAGGAGTGACAAACCAACAAGCGGTCAGTTCTGTGTGCGTCCGTGGGAGTTCGCGGTGCGGCACGACTACGGCCAGGGTCTCGCGCCGATGCGCTGTGTACGGCCGACTTTTGTGTGCCACTGGTTTCTAAAAGTTCCGACCGTGATACACCGTGAAGCGAGCCAAAGAAATCATTGCGGTGGGACGTTGTATGTGATGTGCTGCCGTGATGCTGTTCACCGCATTGACCGCGACAATTCGTGTAAGCGCGCACGATTTTAAATTTTATTGCAGTAAGCTAGACATCCACGAAGATTGCTGCAGACAGCAGCCGGCAGCATTTATTTACGCCGACAGCGCCATGTACACTGCGCAACAGTGCTGAAGAGCACGCTTGGGCCGAAGTCTGTTTTTGACGCTACCAGGGGTTCTGTTTTGCGTGCGGGCGCTGGTGGTGTAATCCTACGGGCAGTGCTTTTCATAGGCAGGGATATGCTTTGTAGCAACACCATGCAGTTGTATAAGTACACGCAAAACCTCTTAACAGCTGACAATAGGAGTTTCGAGAGCCGTGTATCGAAACATTAGTGAGTGACTCAGTCTACTCATTTGTCTGGGTTGGGTGTGTGCTAGGCTGATTGAGTGTGCTCTTGTTTGTGTCACGAGTGTTCAAGCAGTCAGAGTGCACACTCGTTGGGGTAAAGCAGATATACTGTTCTGTGTTGCTTCTGGGGTACACCCACTGTATACAATAGGCTCGTCACCTGCTGAGTATACTGGTGTTTGTGTGAAAGTGACTCATTCTTTGAAATCAATCGATAACCTTCCCACATGGCCGAATGTGTACTGTCGGGAGCTAAAGTCTGGATTCCATGCAAGCACCAACCAAAACACACTGAAGTGCCACCTTGCGGAAGGGCGACTGCTGCCGAGATAAAGGCTGTGTCGCTTATTTTAACTGCACGCATCATAGTTTGCACCTATGCGTTGATGCAGTGTTGGTAAGCAGAGTGACTGAACAGTGTTGCTTCAGCTGCACATGTTGTGCCTCTTTTCAAAGGTGGCCCCAGTGAGTGGCTGAATTTGCAGTTGCTATATGTGTGCGCATTAATTGTCATCTGTGTTTTTGTTCTTTGTTGTTACTCCGTCTCCTTCAGTCATCGTTGCACTTCCTATACAATCTGGTACTCAAGAGTAAAATAATGCATACTCTGGTCTTGTTTGAATGAAGCATGTGTGCTTGAGTTCGTGATAAGGAGTAACAAGAGCGGCCCACTGGTTCAGCATATCATTCTACACTAATTACGTCGTTCATCATTGCCCAGCGAGCACACTTAGGGAAGGTGCGACACATGGGCAACCGTTGCGAAACAGCTCAGTCCTTTTTCGTACTAAAAGCGTATCAACTCAGGCGAGCCAACGAAGGTGCATGCAGTTAAAATGGGACGCACAATCAGTGTGTCGACAGCAGAAGCTCTTTCGCTTGATGGCCCTGCAATACCTTTTGGCCGCCACTTGTGTGGACTCCATACTTTTGCTCCCGACATTAATGAAATGAAAAAAGTTGGCTTGTTGCCATTTAGGAATCGTCATAGCACAGCTGCAACCTCGTGTTCCTGCTTTCTGTCTGCCTTGGGATTGCTGTGGTTAATTGACGGAGTGGGCCCTCTGGCTGTTTTCTGTGGCTTCAAATTAAGGGAACGGCCGTTGTATACACAAAGGAGCCATAAAGTTTGGAGCCATAAAGGAGCCATAAGTTTGTCTTATTCGAAAGATTTCGCGTTTTATAGTGCCCCCACCGCTTGTCCGGCATCAAATGATGTTGTATGGACTGAACAATTATCAAATTCAGGTTAAAATTTTGATTCTCCTGCCAAATCGTAGGTTTTCGTAATTTCAGCAACGCCGTCATAAGTGCGTGTATTCAACCGAAATTCCACTGCGTCATTTGGGTTTGCGGCCTTGCTGTCCGTCGGCCCTCCCAGTTGGCGCTACTATAGTCATCCACAAACCGTTGTCCGCCGTTGCTTTGTTTTTGAGCGTATTTGCACCTGGCTTGTTTTGTTTACTGTAAAAAGTGATCGTCTCGTGAAACCTGGGGTATCCTCGACAAACAGGGTCAAGTAAGACAACGCCGCTTACGCCAATCGGCCAGTGTTGTGCACATAAAACAAGCATAGTGCGCCCAGTACCAACAGCAGTGCGCATCGGTACTTCTATGCTTACGTGTGTTTTCGTAAATTCCATTGTTTACGGCACCATTCTTACTGCTGTAAAATGAATATGCATTACACTTAAGCGCAAATAGTTCATTCCGAAAGCCTATAAGCCGTGCCTAATTTTCGTTTTTTTTTTCCGTCCTCGGCCAATCGCACACCTGGGCTCATATGACATCATCGGTTCTGTGGCGGGAAATGAGCTAGTGGGCGCCTGGCCATTCCGTTTTTTCCTAATTATGTAGCTTATTTAAGCGAAGTGTGCGTTAACAGTGGTGGCGTTATGATTCTAACGAGGCAATCTCTCGAATGAATTGGAACTTGTGTTTTGTCCTCATCATGATTGCTCGTCTGCCTTCTGGCCGTCATGTCTTAACACACTCCTACTGAGAAACATTTTTCGGCAAAAGTGGTTTCCTCCTCGGTTTCCCCCTGGACATTATTGAGCGTTACAAGTGTGTAAGCAGTGCCGACAACCTGATAAAAGCAGACCTGAATTTTGAGTTGTCAACTTTCCACGTGATGTGAGTGGTGGTGGCACAGTGCACTTGGGACAGATGTAACAGCAATAGCTATACCATCGCTCATAAATATAAAGCTCTGGTTCGGTTTGTCAATCAAACACTGCTGATTGCACTTGGCAGTTGCATGGTAAATTGCGATAATGAATCTTTATGCCGTATATATCGTTTGAACTTGGTGAGTGATATGTTGAGGATGGCCCTCACACCCACTGTTGTACCCAGCTGTTCGAGGTGAAACAATTATCGTTTGAAGTTCGTCACTTGAAACAATGAAGTTCGTCACTTTGGCAGCTGTTGCAGATGACAATGCAGCTGTCTCATTATGGCGTGAAAGGTAGTCAATGCACACGATCATCCAATGGTTCCCATTCTTTGACCGAGGTAAAGGGGCCATCAAATCTATGCCCACTTTTTAAACTGGTAAAGAGGGCGGGGGATTCGCAGGGTGGAGTCTTCCCGGCTGAGCAGTCGTGGGGCATTTCTTGCGTTGACACTGGGGGCAACTCACCAGGTACAGCTCGGTCGACTGTCACATTTTCGGGCAAAAATAATGCTGTTGTGTGCGGTGAAGAGTGCATGCACAGTACCGATGCCCAGCTGTGGTGTAGTCGTGCATAGCATGAATTACAGAACAATTTTTCTCGCACCACTAGGAGGTGCCAGGATCCCGTCGGCGAGTAGCGCTTCTTGTGTTACAGGCCATTGTGAACACAGGAGGATTTGGTCTGACCGTACAGCAGTAAACACTGATTTCACTGAACCCAACCCAAACGTTTTCCAGCATGTCGAACCCGAACCGGAACTAAACCAAAAAAAGAGAATAGCATTTACTGGCTCACGACAAAGGAGTCAGAACATTTGTTCTTGGTAATCCGCAGTAAATGTCATTTGGTGCCCTCAATCTGGTAATCACCCATGCACTTTTCCCCGCAGACCAATCGCAACACTACAAGCCCGCTATCTATGGTCGCTAATTGTCACATTTGTGGTCTTAGTTCTTGTGTGTCACTTAAACATAAACTCGAATGAAGTCTTGAAAAGCCATACATACATTTGCTTCTCCTAAACAAGTGGAGTATATTTTTTAACCATTGCTTAAATTTTTGTTGTTGATCTGTGGTAAAGAATGTAACAGGTTATCTGCTGTTCCACTGCGTACTTTTTTAGCTTGCCTAGATCAGTCCTCAGAATTGGTTATATCGTGAGCAAAATAAGGCATACAAAGAAGGTAGCACTAGCAGGAAAATATCCCCGGTTTGCCTGCAGTGTATACTGCGCATCCCATTCCGGCTTTCCTGTGGGCAAAACATCATGTAGAAAGCTCTACTGTTGACATCACTGTGCGACAGATATAAACACGAAGCTGCCTCCCCATACTGAATTCAGATGTCATTCCAATAGCTCAACTTCCACAACTGAGCTAATTATCAAGTGTTGTCATCATAAGAGATTCTGTCAGAGAAGTACCTATTTGAAAAGAGCTACAGTTATGTCCAGTGATAAGCTAAAACAGCTTCTGCATTGAAATTATTTGCCACAAAAGTGATGAAACTAGTCCATCAGTTTGAATGGTTTGTCAGCTGTACACCACAACATATAGGCCTGTGATTTTCCCCAAAAATACTACCCTGGGGTAAACTTGTATGTGCACATAGCACTGTTACTAGTAGTGATGCCACAGGTTACCTACACTTTGCCCTGTAAGTGTATGTCAATAGACAAAAATTTTGTTTCGCTTAAACGTAAGTGACAGGAGAAGTTTGAGGACACCGAAGCATTTCTTATGGGTTTAAATGCAAAAGAACTAGTGTCCCATTGCACGCATGGTTTTCTCCAGAAGCAGCTGTTAGAACTTCTTGCCGAGGCTGGCCTATACACTATTCTGTAGGTCATAAAGCCGCTTGCATCCCCTCACTTTCCTTTTTTTATCCCTCTGGTACTTTGATGCCCTTTGGCAAAATTGTGCAATAAATAAATAAGAAGAATGCCACACAGTGTTTCTTCAAGTGGGTATGTTCACATCACAGCCAATAGAAACTGGTGAATTCACTGTGAATTTTGACAGCACCTTTCATCATCAGTTGCCAGTGCCACTCTGTCGGTATGTGAGAATTTGGTTTGTTTTGAGGGTAAGGGAATTGGCCATGAGCTTCTGCCATGAGCTTCTAACAGCGGTCATTGTCATTGTCATCTCTTGAGAGAGAGAGAGAGAGAGAGAGAGAGAGAGAGAGAGAGAGAGAGAGAGAGAGAGAGAGAGAGAGAGAGAGAGAGAGAGAGAGAGAGAGAGAGAGAGAGAGAGTAAATGTTTATTGAAAGGGAGATGAGGCCGGCCTGAGAAACTGTACTTGGGCCTGCTATTTCCCATTGGGGGAATGGAACTGGGGACAAAAAGAGAACGGAATGAATATAGAAGGTATGAGGAATGACAGTGAAATCAACAAATGTACAATGTACAAGCAGTACAACCAATAAACGCCTCGCGTACAATGGGACGCTGAATCAGATTACTGCAGTCCACTTTTCACCATATAATTATCCTCCATAAAAAAATGACTTCATTCTGCAGTCAAATTTTGTAGCAACCTAAAGCCGAGAATCCACAGAGGAGTCGCTAAGAAATATAAGCAGGGCTTTAGCGGCTAGGCTTTGTTTCCTGTTCCCAGCCCACGTGCCCAAAATATTTTGTTCGGACAGAGGGCGAGTGTCCACTGCCTGAAGGATCTTTCGCTCACTAGAGTACTTTGGACAAGCGCTATGCAAATGTTCGATAGTTTCAGGACAACCACACAGAAGGCAGCCCGGGCAGTCCTCTCGTTTGATTGTGGAGACTTTCAGGTCAATGCTACTCCAAGACTTAGCCGGTGTAGCAGTGTCTCTTGACTTCTGCGAAGCCGAGGAGCGTGAGCGAGCTAGAACTTTTGCTCTGGATCGAGCCTGTGAAGTCGTTCATGTCGATTCTGCGGGCCAAACGAATGCAAGGCTGTAGCTTGTTTACGTGCTCGGTAGAGTATCGTGTTAGCATCTTGCCGTGTGGTGGGTATAGCCAAGAGAGTTTCATTGTGGTGTGTCTGCTGGGCTTCTGCATCTGCCAATGGGTTTGTGAGAATTATGCGTGGGTATGTGAAGTTGCAGCCAAATGCGATTTGGTGAAACAGCCAATTGGTTCTGATGACAGCTGTAGTCGTTGCTGGCTAATCCACCTGAGTTTGTATGTCGTCATGCCAATAGTCATTTTACCCTGTCGTTACTACCATAATGTCGACCCTCTTTACGTGCCAAGCAATGTCGAAATCACTGTACATTGAGCTGCATGTACCAGTTGTCCGTGTTTTCTATGCAGAAAGCCACAACGCCTTCACAAGGCCCACCTTCACCTGGAACCATAAAACACACTGGCGACGGGATGCGTACTGGGATCGCATTTTAGACGTGTGCATTATTCCCATCCAATCCCGAATTTTAATTTTAAAAAAATCTGAGAGCTGACACTATAGCTGATTAGCGGTCGCAGTGACATAGTTTGTCTCGGGTGTCTGATAGTTTCTGCATAGTGTCTGCTAGTTTATACCTTTATTTTATGCGTGATGAACAAAACTTCATGTAAAGTTCGTTTCAATAGCCAACACGCCCCATCACCATGTGTGTAATCATTTCCTTAGCCGGTGCAGTATTGCATCCTGAGTCAATTTTCCTGCTTGGGACTTCTGATTATGCTAGGTGGCAAGTTGAAGGTGAACTTGAGTGAGTTTGTGTTGTGGGTGCCCAAGAGTGTTTCTGAGGGTGTAAAGGTGGGCAGGTGAAGGGCCGTATTGTAGGCTTTCCATTTGAGAAAACACACTGGTTCCAGAAACATCGTTTTTTTTTTTTTTGCTTTCCAACCAATTCTAGTGAAACTTCATAGGCTTGTTCAGTTTTTTAGCTGATTTCAAATATCTAATTAGTTTTGATGTGAGGCAACTAGTTTCTGTGTTAATTAAAATAATTCCTTGGTTGTTTATGAGAACAGTAGAAAAAAAACTATTCAACAAAAGGTTGCCAGCAAGACATGAATAGATACCAGAAGTTGTGGAGAATGAAACATGGGAAGCACTTTTTTTGTTCTGCAATCACATGCAGGTTTACACCAATTCGAACTTCTTGGTTTGAACTACTACTGCTAACCAATTAAAAATAATGCTAATTAAACAACTACGGAAACACAAAATGCAAAATCTGCTTCCCATATCGCATGGTTTACACATTCAGCTTCACAGTGCGAAAGAAATTATCATTTCTAGCTGCACTACATGCTGGGATGTACTATCGGCGTGAAATGAATCGCGAACATGAAAATATGAACCAGACGTGCAAAATTGAAAAGTACTGTTCGTAGAGTTCATATAATGGCTTGCTATTGGTATGTCTGGAAATCCCCTTTTTCCAACTTTGTTTTTGTAACTAAGCAACGCGTCGTTTTAACTGGCATGGAAAGAAATCGCGATATTTGTGTGTTAAGGTTCGTATTTTCGTGTTCGCGTTTCATTTGGCGCCGATAGTACCTCTCGAGAATTTTGTATCACTGCGATACCACTCGAGGCGAAAAAGTGTGGAAAAATGGGAAAATAATTATTTCTTTATTAAAATAGGGCCTCTATGGCTTTCATAAGTCAGTGACACTGTTCCACATACGGAATTCTTGGAGGAAAAAATGCAAATCAAGGGAAAAGTGATACCTAAAAAAATGCTTTTTTTGGGCAATTTTTTGGTCCCAAAGACCCATGGGTCCCCTTAACATATCAAATTTTCTTAATTCAGGGGGTTCGACTGGAGTATAAGTCATCCTGTAGGTGATGCGACTGAGCAGCAGGGCCTGTTTGAGCTTGCTTGCAAGATTCATCCTCTCTGAGTACTGCGTGTTGGTGTCTTAGACGTTGAGTGAGACAAGTAAGTTGCGAACATGCTTTAGTGAGTTGGAAGCTAAGGGAAGCACTCGGGCCATCATGATGCAAAGGAACGCCAAAATTACACAGAGCAGAAACTTGGGGGATAGGAGTGTTTTTAATCGCCAGAGTAGAATTTGATGGGGTTTCGGCAGGTCTTTCTCGCGTGCGTAAGCGAAGCATCAGTAGTGCAGTCTTCTCGGCTTGGCAGCGTAGCCCTTTTGGTATGAGATACGTGTTGATAGTATCTATAGCTTGCTGTAGGGTGTCGTGTCGGCTCCAACTGACCTTGAATTGTCCACAGTATAATGTGGTTGGCATAAAGTGTAATGAAGGTCTGAGATTTGGTGAAGTCTTATGGGTGAGTGGAGTAATTAGCATTGCAAAAGAGACGTGATGTAACGGAGCCTCCAGAATTTTTTCTCCGCCTTTTTTGGCTGTAACAGCGCGTGTTGAGCGAACAGTCCGGTACAAAAGCCAAACATGCCATAGGGATACTGTCCGCTTGTTCAAGGTGCGTGGTCATTTGTGTATGTACCAAGTGTTCAAATGTTTTGCCAACAGATGTACAGGCGTTGTCCTTGGAGGTTTGTGGATCTTCGGTGTGAGGGTGATATCTGCTCGTCCACCTTGCAGGCAATTCAAACAGTGCTTGTGCGGGATGTTGAGTTAGATAACAAAGCTGTTTTTCTTTGTAATGAATTCCTTGCTCTGGCTTGTATTTTTTTTTGTGCACTTTCATCCTTTCATGCTCTTCCATTACCTTTTTTAGCCCCAATTTTCCCCCGAAATGAAATCCTGGATAAGTAACTGGTGGGTGGATGATGTTGCACGAAGAGATGTTTTTTTGCACCTCCACGCTCACGTGTCTTTCCCTTTGTGCTCCCATACCACTATAAACTTGTAGTCCCTGTTTCGCAAACAATGCTGGGTGCATTTCTGGAATTCCAACCTTCAAAGGCCGTCATCAGTGGCACAACTGACAGCTGGTCATTTGGGCACATGTGGACAGTAAGTTTGGGTTTTGTTGAATTTATTTCGGGTGTTCTATTATCCTTCTCTGTCACTGAAGTTTTCTGAAATATGCCCAATTAGCAATTAGCTCATGATATTTTGCAGCACTAAATTCACTTCAAGTAAATCCTATGGCTAGTTTAGAAAATTTAGAACTCCGATCGGTCTGGAGGAGGAGAAAATAACTTTATTCGGTCGAAAGGGGAAGCCTATTCAGGCCTGTGGTGTTCTAGACGACAGCCAAGATGCCTTAACTCCTGGCGATGTCTTCCTTTGGATGGCCCACTGTTGGATTTCTGGCTTTTTGCTGTGCGGCACTGTTTCCTATTGCTCCTTACTAGGGATAATAAATGTTCCTTTCGAATTTTCGAACCCATGTCTCTGTATACTGGGGCGTTCCCATAGCATGCGAGCCAAGGTCGTAAGCTTAGGCTAGTGTTTACATCCAGCGTTGTGTATTTCAAAATGGAAGGGCAGTAGAGCGTTGGGTTAGGATAAGTGATCATCTAAAGACGTCTACACGCCACTTCTTGCTTCTTGGTGAGCGACGGGTCAGCAGCCGGGTGGCTTCGTCTTTCCCCTTTATAGTGAACAAGCACGTCCCGGCAAGTACAGACGCGATCCGAGTTGTCTGTGGAATGTGCGCTGGGGCTCTCGGTGGGTGAGATCTCGAGCAGCCTCGTTGGCCCGTTCGTTGCCTTGTAGTGCCACATGTGCGGGGGTCTGGTGTTTTGGTTCGTCTCGTGGCGGGTAAAGATCCTGCGCCTTCCTCTGGCAATTCCTTTTGCAGATCACTTGATGGGAATCGTTAATCATTTTCCGCACTTGGGTGGCTGCTATATAGGGCTAGGGCAAAGGCCAGTTCTTCGTTCTCCTTCGGGTGTTTGGGTGGAGCAGGGGTCCATAACTTTGCTCGAGCAGTCGGTAGCGGCTGAAACCATAGCTCCACATGGCTGTGTCAATACAAACATCTTGCATATTTCCTCAAGTTCCTGGACTCGCAGCTCTCTCCGCAGGGGTGGAGATCTTGTCGCCGACGGTCTTCTCATATAAAATTCGCAGGCTGTCTAATAGGTGTCTGCTCGCTTATATCTTGGTCAGGTGCTCTAGGTGCGCAGTGTGTTGCACGGCTTGCGCCTTGATTTGTTCTTCGAAAGTGTTGCGCGCACCCAACGCGTCATATTTTTCGTTTGGAGCGTACATGGGTATTCCTAGAGCTTAGTCATGCTCCTATCTTGATGAGGCGGCTGGGTTTGCAGTCATTCTAAAATATTTGCAGAATTGTGGAGTTGTTAGGGGTTTGTGTGATGGAGAGGCTGGAAGATGGGTACTTGGGATATGGCGATCCACCCGCCCCAGTTGACTAAATATTGCTTCACTACAGTTCGCAAACTGGGGTCACTTCAAATCTAAGCTGAAACTTGCGCAAGCGCTGTTGGGTAATGAAATTATAGGTTTAAAACTATATTACGAACCTTGATCTAAATTCCTGCGGAGGCTAAATAAATGATGGGAAGCGGCAGCGTCCCGAGGTGTCCTGCGGCTGCGGGTCGAATATGACAAGCGGGAGGTCGGCGGGGGAGCGGGGGCGATGCTACGATATGAACTAGACACTTCTAGCTTCACCGTCCATCAGATCCGTTCGCCCCTAACGAGATCTGCAGCTTGTTTGGTTTTAATAATCAGTATCCTGGAGTAGCTATACCTAGCGATGATAAATAAGGGTATCTAAACAAATGGCGTAAACATGCACAAGCAAACCGCGGAATGTACGTGCGTTGCTTAAAATCAGCTGCCGACAGTTTTTACCTACGATTGCCTTTGTGCAGTCGCGCGGGCGCCGGCTGGCAGCTTGTTATGGAGCTTTGTGCTTTACACAAATATTGACGCGCAGGTGCAACATACGACGCGGGGCGCTGCGCGTTTCTCGCGCAAGCACGACCATTGCCCAGGTCAGGTTAGTTTTTCCAGACTGCTCTCACACTACTGAAGTTCGCGTAAATCCATATCGCGGCCTCACGACGCCGAAAGTACACAAAACGTCTTCGAATCGAGCACGCATTAATAAAAAAAAGTAAAAGCATTGCACGCATGTCATTGGACTCACCGGCCAATAAGATGGCTCTAGCGGCGCCGGAGTGCGCGGTGTGCCGGAGCACGACCGGCTTTATAAATAGCGACCTGCGCACGCGCCCTTCTCCTACGGGGCTACGCGGTCCTGTTTTTCCCGCTTTATACATTGTAGGGTTTGGACAATTTATTGGGCTTTGTTGACATTAATGGGAACGGAGCGATGACAATGCTGACAACCTGGCAGTTGTCATTAGGATCGCGCCACAAAGGCGGTGCGTTCGGAGAGATATTTTTCTGCCCTACACTGAAGGTGCGGGGAGTTTGTTTGTGCAGCTGAGCCACCCAGGCTTGGACCACATGATGGAGCGTGTTTATGCTGCTGACAACTACTCCGGACGACGGGTCGTCTGCAGCTGGCGAGCCTGCTGAAGCGGCGTGGTGCAGCATGCCGCCGCCAGCCTGGCTGAGGGAGTAGGCAGTCTCTGGCCACTTTGCGGCCACGGGCCATCACGGATGCACCACCACCTGAGCAACGCTTGCTTGGGCTGGCTGGTGCGATTCTTCACGGATCTACCTGCCTGCAGACATCAGCGGGTGATGACCGCGCCTGCTGGAACACTACCAGCGGTGGCATTCGACAAGCGGAAGCCGGCGTAGGCAACGATATGTAGTGACTAACGATTTAATCGACGAACGAACTTTCCGTCGCCTCTAGTCCTGTAGTCAGCTCTCACCGGCGTACGCAAGAAAATTAGGAGGGAGGGATGTGGGGATCGCGACTTTCACGCGTACCCCTTCCCATCGCGGCTGGCGTTGCACAATGCGCCTCGCTCGCGCGCCGGGAACCATACGGGAGGGCGCCAGTGACCGGAGTGTTCGTTGTCGCCAGGGTGGAGGCGTTGACCCTTCTCCCCTCTGCCTTACCCGAGAACCAGTTCTTCCTCGGCACTAGCGCCACCAAATGGCGAGGTCTGGTGGGTTGTCGCATGACGAGAGGACGCGCTCTCTTGTCTTGGGGATGCGGTGACGCTCGGACGTTTCGGCGCGCCAGTCTGAACCTGGGAAACGCGCCACAATGGGACGTGTCCGGGCGAGCTGGGAGACTGCAACCTCGCTCGCACGCGCAGTGCTCCGCTGCTCCGGTATGCCATTGGTGAGTCGATCCATCTCGATCTCTAGCGTTGTTTAATGCCTCGCTCCCAGTGTTACCGTTATGGCCTACGAGTAGTCTGTATGCAGTATATTTTATTTGCACTTTGCAATAAATGCTGCCATTGGTGTTTTGCCCTCTCCGCCTCCTGCCTTTGTCTGCCTCCGCAAACAACGGACCCGTCCACAGCCGGCGCTCGCAAGGCATGTTTGCCGAGCGCGGATGGCTGCGGGGTGGGAAATAACTAGTGTGTGTGAAATGTAGAATCCTGCTATATATGTATGTATATGTATGTATATATATGTATATATATATATATATATATGTATATATATATATATGTATGTACATATATGTATGTATATGTATGTATGCGTATGTATGTATGTATATGTGTGTATGTATATGTATGTATATATATATATACAGAAAGCAGAGTGGGTTCGGTGCCCACTCTGGGCGCGTGTTTTTCTTTCTTTCTTTCTGACGTAATTATTAAAAAATACCGTAACGTCCCGAATGATGAAAAAATAGTCTAACCATTCCCTATGCCTTCTTTGGCGTTGTAGACTGCCGGCATTTCTTTCTGTATTTCCTAACGAGCCCCTCCTTTCCAAACCTATATATATATATATATATATATATATATATATATATATGTATATGTATATGTATATGTATATGTATATGTATATAAATAATGTATATGTATATATATATATATATATAACAACACCGCGTCCGATTCTCAAGACGCCATGTTTGTTCTCCCCCTGTACGCGATCCCCGCTTCTTCCTTCGCTTCCACTCGGCGGCCGTCCTCCACGGTTTGGCAGTGGATTGGCCGGTGACCTTGGTCTCAGCTTTTGTTAAATGTTTCACGTCTCTGCACTCGGCCACACTGCAAAGAGGTGCACCACCGAGCTGTTTGCGTGGGCCCCTGGCTCTGTCTCGACAGCTGACCCACGAACGGCTGAAGAGTCCGTAGCAGGTCTTTTCCCGTTGGTTATGTCTCGTGGTTCGGTTCTCTTTCTTTCTGGTTAGTGCTAGAGCAAAGCTTGTTTCCATTGACGAGGAATTCTTCACTGTGTATTCCAGAAAGATCCTCTCCGGCGTTTCTAAGCGGCGCGTTCTGCTGTCAATGCAGTCCGTTTGTTTGAAGGTATTCCTCCCTCTCATGGTCATTTGGTTCTCGTTTTCATTTATGCGTAAGTCCGTCTTTTTTCCACGTGCCTGCCTTCAAGATTTTTGTTGTCGGTATCGGTAATTGTCGCAAGAGCATCCTTGTCTGTAGCAGGTGTATCCTTGTGTTCGTCATGCTTTTCATCTTTCGTTCGGGCGTTTGACGCTACCTCGCCGCTGGCTTCTGCCTCATCATTTATAGACGAAACGATGTCCTGATCCTCAATGGATTCTTCATAAACGTTTGCGGATGAGTTTCCCAAGATGTTGTTCTCGGTCGTCTTTTTGCCTTCTGGTCGGCACAAGATTCTCTTCCTGGGGTAGTTCACGTTACCCGTCGCGCTAAGCGGAATGTGGTCTTTCACCGGCACCTTGGAGTTGTTGCAGGGCTCCATCATAATTCCAAGGCTCACGTTATCTTGGTTCAAGGATGAGGGCATCGTGATGTCTGAAAAGTGGTAGGACACGTCCTCACTTCTTTTTCTGGGCGGGGTAGGTGCGAGCGCCACCACATGTGGCTGCTGCTCCGCCAGACCTCTGGATTGCAACCGGGAGAGTGAAGAACGGTGAACGGTGCTCCTCACATTTATGTCGAGCTGGTGAGCCGAGCCCTGGTGATGCTCCAGTAGGACCTCGTCGCTAACGCAGCTGTTGAACAACGGGGGACGCCGGCATTCTGGGTACGATAACTGCTCAAATCCTGCCCACGTCGTAGGTGGACAGGATCTGAAGGTGGCCAGTGAACAACAACAACAACAACAACAACAACAACAACAACAGTCTTACTGTGGGCTTGTTGAAAGACAGACAGCTGCCGCCTTCGTGCCATCCTGCCGGCTGGCACTGCGGCGCAGCTGTCTTACTGTGGGCTTGTTGAAAGACAGACAGCTGCCGCCTTCGTGCCATCCTGCCGGCTGGCACTGCGGCGTAGCTGTCTTACTGTGGGCTTGTTGAAAGACAGACAGCTGCCGCCTTCGTGCCATCCTGCCGGCTGGCACTGCGGCGTAGCTGTCTTACTGTGGGCTTGTTGAAAGACAGACAGCTGCCGCCTTCGTGCCATCCTGCCGGCTGGCACTGCGGCGTAGCTGTCTTACTGTGGGCTTGTTGAAAGACAGACAGCTGCCGCCTTCGTGCCATCCTGCCGGCTGGCACTGCGGCGTAGCTGTCTTACTGTGGGCTTGTTGAAAGACAGACAGCTGCCGCCTTCGTGCCATCCTGCCGGCTGGCACTGCGGCGTAGCTGTCTTACTGTGGGCTTGTTGAAAGACAGACAGCTGCCGCCTTCGTGCCATCCTGCCGGCTGGCACTGCGGCGTAGCTGTCTTACTGTGGGCTTGTTGAAAGACAGACAGCTGCCGCCTTCGTGCCATCCTGCCGGCTGGCACTGCGGCGTAGCTGTCTTACTGTGGGCTTGTTGAAAGACAGACAGCTGCCGCCTTCGTGCCATCCTGCCGGCTGGCACTGCGGCGTAGCTGTCTTACTGTGGGCTTGTTGAAAGACAGACAGCTGCCGCCTTCGTGCCATCCTGCCGGCTGGCACTGCGGCGTAGCTGTCTTACTGTGGGCTTGTTGAAAGACAGACAGCTGCCGCCTTCGTGCCATCCTGCCGGCTGGCACTGCGGCGTAGCTGTCTTACTGTGGGCTTGTTGAAAGACAGACAGCTGCCGCCTTCGTGCCATCCTGCCGGCTGGCACTGCGGCGTAGCTGTCTTACTGTGGGCTTGTTGAAAGACAGACAGCTGCCGCCTTCGTGCCATCCTGCCGGCTGGCACTGCGGCGTAGCTGTCTTACTGTGGGCTTGTTGAAAGACAGACAGCTGCCGCCTTCGTGCCATCCTGCCGGCTGGCACTGCGGCGTAGCTGTCTTACTGTGGGCTTGTTGAAAGACAGACAGCTGCCGCCTTCGTGCCATCCTGCCGGCTGGCACTGCGGCGTAGCTGTCTTACTGTGGGCTTGTTGAAAGACAGACAGCTGCCGCCTTCGTGCCATCCTGCCGGCTGGCACTGCGGCGTAGCTGTCTTACTGTGGGCTTGTTGAAAGACAGACAGCTGCCGCCTTCGTGCCATCCTGCCGGCTGGCACTGCGGCGTAGCTGTCTTACTGTGGGCTTGTTGAAAGACAGACAGCTGCCGCCTTCGTGCCATCCTGCCGGCTGGCACCGCGGCGTAGCTGTCTTACTGTGGGCTTGTTGAAAGACAGACAGCTGCCGCCTTCGTGCCATCCTGCCGGCTGGCACTGCGGCGTAGCTGTCTTACTGTGGGCTTGTTGAAAGACAGACAGCTGCCGCCTTCGTGCCATCCTGCCGGCTGGCACTGCGGCGTAGCTGTCTTACTGTGGGCTTGTTGAAAGACAGACAGCTGCCGCCTTCGTGCCATCCTGCCGGCTGGCACTGCGGCGTAGCTGTCTTACTGTGGGCTTGTTGAAAGACAGACAGCTGCCGCCTTCGTGCCATCCTGCCGGCTGGCACTGCGGCGTAGCTGTCTTACTGTGGGCTTGTTGAAAGACAGACAGCTGCCGCCTTCGTGCCATCCTGCCGGCTGGCACTGCGGCGTAGCTGTCTTACTGTGGGCTTGTTGAAAGACAGACAGCTGCCGCCTTCGTGCCATCCTGCCGGCTGGCACTGCGGCGTAGCTGTCTTACTGTGGGCTTGTTGAAAGACAGACAGCTGCCGCCTTCGTGCCATCCTGCCGGCTGGCACTGCGGCGTAGCTGTCTTACTGTGGGCTTGTTGAAAGACAGACAGCTGCCGCCTTCGTGCCATCCTGCCGGCTGGCACTGCGGCGTAGCTGTCTTACTGTGGGCTTGTTGAAAGACAGACAGCTGCCGCCTTCGTGCCATCCTGCCGGCTGGCACTGCGGCGCAGCTGTCTTACTGTGGGCTTGTTGAAAGACAGACAGCTGCCGCCTTCGTGCCATCCTGCCGGCTGGCACTGCGGCGCAGCTGTCTTACTGTGGGCTTGTTGAAAGACAGACAGCTGCCGCCTTCGTGCCATCCTGCCGGCTGGCACTGCGGCGCAGCTGTCTTACTGTGGGCTTGTTGAAAGACAGACAGCTGCCGCCTTCGTGCCATCCTGCCGGCTGGCACTGCGGCGCAGCTGTCTTACTGTGGGCTTGTTGAAAGACAGACAGCTGCCGCCTTCGTGCCATCCTGCCGGCTGGCACTGCGGCGCAGCTGTCTTACTGTGGGCTTGTTGAAAGACAGACAGCTGCCGCCTTCGTGCCATCCTGCCGGCTGGCACTGCGGCGTAGCTGTCTTACTGTGGGCTTGTTGAAAGACAGACAGCTGCCGCCTTCGTGCCATCCTGCCGGCTGGCACTGCGGCGTAGCTGTCTTACTGTGGGCTTGTTGAAAGACAGACAGCTGCCGCCTTCGTGCCATCCTGCCGGCTGGCACTGCGGCGTAGCTGTCTTACTGTGGGCTTGTTGAAAGACAGACAGCTGCCGCCTTCGTGCCATCCTGCCGGCTGGCACTGCGGCGCAGCTGTCTTACTGTGGGCTTGTTGAAAGACAGACAGCTGCCGCCTTCGTGCCATCCTGCCGGCTGGCACTGCGGCGTAGCTGTCTTACTGTGGGCTTGTTGAAAGACAGACAGCTGCCGCCTTCGTGCCATCCTGCCGGCTGGCACTGCGGCGTAGCTGTCTTACTGTGGGCTTGTTGAAAGACAGACAGCTGCCGCCTTCGTGCCATCCTGCCGGCTGGCACTGCGGCGTAGCTGTCTTACTGTGGGCTTGTTGAAAGACAGACAGCTGCCGCCTTCGTGCCATCCTGCCGGCTGGCACTGCGGCGTAGCTGTCTTACTGTGGGCTTGTTGAAAGACAGACAGCTGCCGCCTTCGTGCCATCCTGCCGGCTGGCACTGCGGCGTAGCTGTCTTACTGTGGGCTTGTTGAAAGACAGACAGCTGCCGCCTTCGTGCCATCCTGCCGGCTGGCACTGCGGCGCAGCTGTCTTACTGTGGGCTTGTTGAAAGACAGACAGCTGCCGCCTTCGTGCCATCCTGCCGGCTGGCACTGCGGCGCAGCTGTCTTACTGTGGGCTTGTTGAAAGACAGACAGCTGCCGCCTTCGTGCCATCCTGCCGGCTGGCACTGCGGCGCAGCTGTCTTACTGTGGGCTTGTTGAAAGACAGACAGCTGCCGCCTTCGTGCCATCCTGCCGGCTGGCACTGCGGCGTAGCTGTCTTACTGTGGGCTTGTTGAAAGACAGACAGCTGCCGCCTTCGTGCCATCCTGCCGGCTGGCACTGCGGCGTAGCTGTCTTACTGTGGGCTTGTTGAAAGACAGACAGCTGCCGCCTTCGTGCCATCCTGCCGGCTGGCACTGCGGCGTAGCTGTCTTACTGTGGGCTTGTTGAAAGACAGACAGCTGCCGCCTTCGTGCCATCCTGCCGGCTGGCACTGCGGCGTAGCTGTCTTACTGTGGGCTTGTTGAAAGACAGACAGCTGCCGCCTTCGTGCCATCCTGCCGGCTGGCACTGCGGCGTAGCTGTCTTACTGTGGGCTTGTTGAAAGACAGACAGCTGCCGCCTTCGTGCCATCCTGCCGGCTGGCACTGCGGCGTAGCTGTCTTACTGTGGGCTTGTTGAAAGACAGACAGCTGCCGCCTTCGTGCCATCCTGCCGGCTGGCACTGCGGCGTAGCTGTCTTACTGTGGGCTTGTTGAAAGACAGACAGCTGCCGCCTTCGTGCCATCCTGCCGGCTGGCACTGCGGCGTAGCTGTCTTACTGTGGGCTTGTTGAAAGACAGACAGCTGCCGCCTTCGTGCCATCCTGCCGGCTGGCACTGCGGCGTAGCTGTCTTACTGTGGGCTTGTTGAAAGACAGACAGCTGCCGCCTTCGTGCCATCCTGCCGGCTGGCACTGCGGCGTAGCTGTCTTACTGTGGGCTTGTTGAAAGACAGACAGCTGCCGCCTTCGTGCCATCCTGCCGGCTGGCACTGCGGCGTAGCTGTCTTACTGTGGGCTTGTTGAAAGACAGACAGCTGCCGCCTTCGTGCCATCCTGCCGGCTGGCACTGCGGCGCAGCTGTCTTACTGTGGGCTTGTTGAAAGACAGACAGCTGCCGCCTTCGTGCCATCCTGCCGGCTGGCACTGCGGCGCAGCTGTCTTACTGTGGGCTTGTTGAAAGACAGACAGCTGCCGCCTTCGTGCCATCCTGCCGGCTGGCACTGCGGCGTAGCTGTCTTACTGTGGGCTTGTTGAAAGACAGACAGCTGCCGCCTTCGTGCCATCCTGCCGGCTGGCACTGCGGCGTAGCTGTCTTACTGTGGGCTTGTTGAAAGACAGACAGCTGCCGCCTTCGTGCCATCCTGCCGGCTGGCACTGCGGCGTAGCTGTCTTACTGTGGGCTTGTTGAAAGACAGACAGCTGCCGCCTTCGTGCCATCCTGCCGGCTGGCACTGCGGCGTAGCTGTCTTACTGTGGGCTTGTTGAAAGACAGACAGCTGCCGCCTTCGTGCCATCCTGCCGGCTGGCACTGCGGCGTAGCTGTCTTACTGTGGGCTTGTTGAAAGACAGACAGCTGCCGCCTTCGTGCCATCCTGCCGGCTGGCACTGCGGCGTAGCTGTCTTACTGTGGGCTTGTTGAAAGACAGACAGCTGCCGCCTTCGTGCCATCCTGCCGGCTGGCACTGCGGCGTAGCTGTCTTACTGTGGGCTTGTTGAAAGACAGACAGCTGCCGCCTTCGTGCCATCCTGCCGGCTGGCACTGCGGCGTAGCTGTCTTACTGTGGGCTTGTTGAAAGACAGACAGCTGCCGCCTTCGTGCCATCCTGCCGGCTGGCACTGCGGCGTAGCTGTCTTACTGTGGGCTTGTTGAAAGACAGACAGCTGCCGCCTTCGTGCCATCCTGCCGGCTGGCACTGCGGCGTAGCTGTCTTACTGTGGGCTTGTTGAAAGACAGACAGCTGCCGCCTTCGTGCCATCCTGCCGGCTGGCACTGCGGCGTAGCTGTCTTACTGTGGGCTTGTTGAAAGACAGACAGCTGCCGCCTTCGTGCCATCCTGCCGGCTGGCACTGCGGCGTAGCTGTCTTACTGTGGGCTTGTTGAAAGACAGACAGCTGCCGCCTTCGTGCCATCCTGCCGGCTGGCACTGCGGCGTAGCTGTCTTACTGTGGGCTTGTTGAAAGACAGACAGCTGCCGCCTTCGTGCCATCCTGCCGGCTGGCACTGCGGCGTAGCTGTCTTACTGTGGGCTTGTTGAAAGACAGACAGCTGCCGCCTTCGTGCCATCCTGCCGGCTGGCACTGCGGCGTAGCTGTCTTACTGTGGGCTTGTTGAAAGACAGACAGCTGCCGCCTTCGTGCCATCCTGCCGGCTGGCACTGCGGCGTAGCTGTCTTACTGTTGGCTTGTTGAAAGACAGACAGCTGCCGCCTTCGTGCCATCCTGCCGGCTGGCACTGCGGCGTAGCTGTCTTACCGTGGGCTTGTTGAAAGACAGACAGCTGCCGCCTTCGTGCCATCCTGCCGGCTGGCACTGCGGCGTAGCTGTCTTACCGTGGGCTTGTTGAAAGACAGACAGCTGCCGCCTTCGTGCCATCCTGCCGGCTGGCACTGCGGCGTAGCTGTCTTACTGTGGGCTTGTTGAAAGACAGACAGCTGCCGCCTTCGTGCCATCCTGCCGGCTGGCACTGCGGCGTAGCTGTCTTACTGTGGGCTTGTTGAAAGACAGACAGCTGCCGCCTTCGTGCCATCCTGCCGGCTGGCACTGCGGCGTAGCTGTCTTACTGTGGGCTTGTTGAAAGACAGACAGCTGCCGCCTTCGTGCCATCCTGCCGGCTGGCACTGCGGCGTAGCTGTCTTACTGTGGGCTTGTTGAAAGACAGACAGCTGCCGCCTTCGTGCCATCCTGCCGGCTGGCACTGCGGCGTAGCTGTCTTACTGTGGGCTTGTTGAAAGACAGACAGCTGCCGCCTTCGTGCCATCCTGCCGGCTGGCACTGCGGCGTAGCTGTCTTACGAAGGCGGGGAGATAAGAAACTGAAAAAGTATCTAAAAACGTTGGCTCAGGCAGTGACGAAAACTTTTCTTTCCTCCATGGACGAAAATGTCTTTATCACGTGACTTTTGGCTGTGTCGTCACGACCTCGATCTGTTGATGGCCGGAGAGAGCGTCCCGCTCTGCAGCCTAGATAGAGTGAACTAGAATACTTGGGTAGTGGAAAAAGCGGCGGCTGCTCCCCACGGCGCCCTTGAAGCCAAACGTGTTAACCGCCGCGCGTGGCGCTGGTGTGCCCCGCCCGAGGAGATCCCGAAGCGGCGCGCGTTGATCGACGTGCCGCTATGCTGCTGTTCGGTGATTCACGCTGTGTTTTGACGTTTTTTAACCGCTGCACATGGTCTTTTTTGTGTGTAATTACAAGAGGAGCCTTGCAGGCACTGCACTGATTCTTAATTGTGTTCTTGATTCTGTATTTTATTGGTAATACGGACAAGGTGTTATGCGTGCGACGGTCTCTAATTGCAGAAGAGCCATGGCTCATGCAGTTTGAAAGGATTGTGCAGTATTGTGGGGTGGGACTGCACCCCTAATAGATTTATGTGATTGCTAGAAATATTTTATATTTGCGATTTGTTTTACCCTGCCTTTATTTGTTGAGTTCCTAACTGTTCATAATTATCTTACGTCTGCAAGACGTGCGCAGCACATTTCATGAACTTGTGCATTTCTAAAGCGGTAATTATTTCATGTTAATGGGCAACCAGCATTCCAATGAACTGTGCACTTTTAAAATGATCGCGCGATAAAGAGTGCCGTGTGGTGCTTTTCTTAACACTACGTACGGTTGCGAATGTTGATGCTTTTCGCTGACTTGAGTGAAGTTTTTAAAACGTATCGTGTGTGTTGCGTGGATTAGTGCACTGCAAGGGCCCGGGCCAGGTAGCACGCATTTTCTCGGGCCCGGGCCAGGCTCGGGCTTCAACAAAAAAAATTCACAGCATATCCACGGGGTGAATGATGATGAGTGGGCGAAGCTCCTGAGGGGAAATCATCGGTAAAACCGTGACTCTTCAGTGAAAGTTCGCCCACTACATCTGCGTCCGAACGTAACGTCTAGAAAGTCTCGCTTAAACCGCGCGTCGGCACCTTGGGGCTGAGCTCGCCTGATGCGTTTTGCAGACGCCTCACGAGCTCTCACTGCATCGGGGTCTGCCTGCCGATACGCGCGCTTTCTCGCCGCTTCCCGTTCTCTGACGTTTTGGAGATCCTCTTCGCGCCGCAGCCGTGCCGCTTCGCGTACAACAGGGTCCTCGCGCCGTTGCCGTGACGCTTGGGCCTCTCGTTCTCGAACGCTGGGATCTTGGCGGCGTCGTCGCGCAGCCAGACGGCACGCTTCGGCCTCCCGCTCTCGTACGGCAGGATCTTGGCGGCGGCGTCGGTGCACAGCTTCACGGAGCGCTTCTGCCTCGCGGGCTCGCACATCTGCAGCCTTATCCATCGGGCGACTCCGAGCGCGCGCCAACAGTGAACGGATTTTATTACAACGCTCCCCGCCATCTAGTAAACAATCCAAGAACTAAACTAGAGGTAGCCACGCCATCTAGTAAGCAATCCAAGCGCATCTTTTCATCATTACCGCCATCTAGTAAACAATCCAAGAACTAAACTAGAGGTAGCCACGCCATCTAGTTAACAATCCAAGAACTAAACTAGAGGTGGCTACATACATACGTCGAGGATGGACAGACCCACGCCTTAAGGAGCTTCGCCCCTAAAATATTTTGCGACGTGCTTGCCCGAGCGCATGCATGCAGTGTCTTCGTGATGGTTGATGCTAAAATGTTTCCGCATTGATCATTTAGCTTAAATTAAAAACAAAAGAAATCAAAGTGCGAGGTCGCTGCGGCGCCGTTAAAAATATCTTTCGCTGATACTATACTCAAAAAATATTTTGTGTTAGCATATATATAGATATATACATATATATATATATATGTGTGTGTGTGTGTGTGTGTTGTACAAAGCTCGGTCCAAGTTTAACAAAATTAAATGCGATATATCTCTGTATATATAGTCGCTCTAGGTTGAAAAGGCCGATTTTTTCGGGCTCATACTCTGTCGGACGCGGGCTGATATTTAAAAACAGTCTCGCGGGCTCAGGCTTATTTAAATTTCTGTGTGTGTGTGTGTGTTTGTGTGTGTGTGTGTGTGTGTGTGTGTGTGTGTGTGTGTAGGCACACTTGCACATATACACACACACGCACGCAGGCACACACGTATGCGCACGCACGCACGTGCGCACACACACGCACACGCACACACCCACACGCGCGCGCGCACATACACACGCACGCACGCACACACGCGCGAACACACATACACGCACGCATGCACGCACAGACGCACACAACGCGCGCGCACACGCACGCACGCACGCACACGCACTTGTCTGGGGCGGCACTTCACATTCAGCAGCAGCCCGATATAAGTTCAGACCACCCTGCTTGCATCATTGCAAAAAAGCGACAAGAGGTTAATCTTCTATGTCTGCGGGTACGTTGCCAAGAAAACTGTCCTCAAGACAGAGTGTGAGGAATGCTGTGCACTGTTACTCACAGGAAAAGACACCGTTTTGAGGCTAGGTGCTGCTGAGTACACAAGACTTCGGGATAATGGAGGTTTGCTTTACCCCCATGGTCGCCTTTACAGATTCATCGAGCAGTTGGAGAATATTTTCACGAGCTGCTTCAGCACTCACGAGCTGCACCACGATAGTGTCATGGATGTGCTGGCTATCATAAAAAAAAAAAAACAGCAGAGTGCTGTTGGATGTGATCAGCACTCCAAGTCACTTACAGCCCAGGTGACAGCCTTTTATGTAACCACCCGTTTGAACTTTTTTGTAAAGTCGATCAACCGCTCAAGAGCTAAAAAGAGGGCGGGTGCACGCTACTTGGTGTTAAGCCGCTGCACATGATCTTGCTTTGTAAAACTGCAGGAGGAGCCTAGCAGGCACCACATTTCTTTAAATACTCTTGGTTATTTTTGCTTGTAATGTATATGTAAATAATTAAATGTAAATCATGTATTATGTTATGTTTGTAGCTGTTCACTGCGCCGAAAAGTGCGCAGTTTTAAAATGATCGCGCAATAAAATTATGCCGTGTGACTTGGTGCTTTTCTGAAAATTGCGGTTGCGAATCCTGTATTTGCCTACTTTTCGTTGGCTTGACTGAAATTTTAAGACATCTGTCCGGTGTGCTGCATGGGTCAAATTTGAAAAAAGAGAACGGGAAACGTTTGCGCACGCACGACACAGTTTGCTCGGTATGCAGATCTTGATCGAAAAATCAGCAAGAAAATAAAGAAAAAAAAGCAGAAGTGACGTATGCTGGCCAGCCTAAAGCACGCCACTCTTTTTCAGTTGACACAATACGATAGCAAAATCATCAAATAACGAAGAAAAAAATATCGGCATGATAGCGAGCTCGATCGCTAAAGCACGGCGCGGTCTGCTCGGTTGGCCAAATGGGATGAAGAAATGAGCAAACGGTAAATACACGACGCAGGTACCTTTCCCCTAAAAAACCCTGGTACATTATTAGCATTATCAACGGTTTTTACACGAAAAAAGAACTGTAGCCCCTCGGAGACTGCCCCAACGCACGCCTACCCGCCGCTACCCGAGGCGAAAAATTCCCCCGCATTTCCCCGAGGGGGAGAATGTGAAAGTGCGAATGCACGGTTGTCGGCCCGCTTGCGGCGCTTGCGCTCGGCCCCCGCAGCCCACCCCCTCGCCGCCTTCTCTTCCATCTCTTCCATCGGGTTTGTAGTATCACGTGTACACCACGCAGTTATCAAGCCGCTATAACGCCGCTGAGTCGCCAACGCACGCCGCTGACGACGTAGTTTGAATGCATTAAAGATATAAGGCGCGTCTAACACTGATATCACCGTCGCGTCTGTGGCTTGGTCGGTAGCGCGTCGCGCTGCGGCCCGCAAAGTCCTCGGATCGAAACCTGGCGCCGGATGCTGTTTTTTCTTTAAACAGCACTGCGGACGCCAACGCCGCCGACGCCGCCGCCGCCGCCGGCGGTGGATGGTTTGGGGTCGCTTATAAAGAGCATTCGCTCTTAAAAAGCGCTCGGGCGGGGCACGCGAGCGCCACCGCGCGGGGTTGACACGAAGTGCTTCACTCGGCGGCAGCCGCTTTTTCCACTACCCAAGTATTCTAGTTCACTCTAGCCTAGAGCACATGCTAGAGCATAGAGTTGCCTAGAGTACCTTCATTCACGCATACGCCGTACAGGGTAGAGACACGTAACGCTGGCGCCGCCATGTTCAGTTGCTCGCTCGCTTTATTTTTATATTTTAAAGGAGCCATGAAGAGAAAATGCAAGTTGGTTTTATTCGAAAGATTTCGTGTTTTATAGTGCCCCCAGCGCTTGTCCGGATACAAACGGTGCTTTATTCACTGAGAAATTAAACAATTTAGGTTAAAATTTTGATTTTCCCGTTCAATGGTGCGTTTTCGTGGTCCCAAATGATATCGCAGGAACCGACCGCTCTGCAGCCTAGAGTACCTTCATTCACGTATACGCTGGCGCCGCCATTTTCGGTTGCTCGCTCGCTGCCGAAGCAAGTCATTGTGTCAAAACTGCGCTAAAATTATCGCCGCAACGCGGTTTACTGAAGAAGTTTGAATCATATTGTCTGTTTCGCGTTGCTAGGTCTCGTGGGAAACGAAAAGAATAACGCGTTGAGCCCGTTGGCCCAATTGCGGCGGCACGGGACCGTTCAAAGGTTGTCTCCACCCTGTACAGCGGTGTTGGTTTGTTCCCGCGTTTCTTTACGTTCCGTAACCTAGATGGCGCCACCATACCGTGGCAAGCGTTTGGTTTGTTTTTGCCCGCATTTAAACCTGGCTTAAACCTGGCTTGTTTTTGTTCTGGGAGAAAATATTCGTTCCCTGAAACAGTGCTCGCTCGACAAATGGGGTCACGTAAGACACCGTTGCTTGCGTCAATCGGCCAGTGTCGTCAACCCCAAGCCCCGTAGTGCTGTGCAGCTAAACCAAAGCATGCTGTGCGCAGTACGAACAGCAGAACGCATCAGTACTTCTATGTTTACATGTGCTTTCGTAACTTCCACTGTTTGTCCCATCATTCTTATTGCTTTGTAAAGAATGTGCCCTAAATTTAAGCGCAAATCGCTCGTTCGTCTAGTTTGTAAGCTCTACCTAATTTGCGTCTGCTTCTGCCAGCCTCCGCCAATCGCAGAGCTTAGCTCATGTGACATCACAGGTTTTGTTGCGGGAAATGAGCTGGTGGGTCGCATGACCATTCCCGTTTTTCCTAATTATGTAGCTTATTTGAGCGGAGTTTACGTTAAAAGTGGTGTCAGTATGATTCTAACGAGACAATCTTTTGAATGAACCAAACTTGTGTTTTCTCTTCATGGCTCCTTTAAACGCAGAAATATTGGTCTGTATGTCTGTCTGCGACTCGATTCAGCCACCCAGCCGAAATGAAACAGGAACTGCGCGATAGTCTTATATACCCACAGCCAATTCTAAGCGTATACGTCAGCCCACACCAATTCGCCCTAAAACGGCTTCACGACTAAGCACGCATGCGTTGCTGGGAAGACATTCGACGTGTATCAACGGAGTCCACAGGACTTTTCTTTAAGAATTCTTTATATGCTGACAATGGTTGGTCTGCGCTGGGTCTGTCACCGGAAACAATCTGCTCGACCGTGCATAGACAACTTCGTTGTAATTAAAGGAGCCAGGGCCTTCCCATTCTAATGTATGACCGCTTAGATTATCCCTCAAAACAATCTGTTCTCAGCAACGCATTTATGCTTAGCGTGGGAGCCCACGTACCGCACTCCGTGGGTTTACATGGGGTTTTATGGCGGTATTAGGCTTTAGGGGCTTCATGTGTCGGTATCAGATCCCCTACACTGCCCATGAAAAAATGTCTTTTCAGTAATTAATTTGTGTACTGTAGTGAAGCCGACATTGAAGGAGCTCGATGTATATACAGGATACATGGGGTTACTGAGTCCCTTGGGCCATAAAATACTTTGATATCAGACTTCTTATATTGACCCTGAAGAAAAAAATGGGCGCGTATCTGCCCCTTTCGTTGCAAATGTCGACGAAAGACGATAGTCGACTGGCGCCCCAACCAACTAAATGCCTCCCTTCTCTTTCCCGCTCACCTCTCATGCTGTTCCTCCCCTGTCTCGATCGTTCCTCCCAAGATAATACGTACGCTAGAGATTTGCTCAAGTCAATTTAAATTTACCGCGTTCCACTGCTCCAAGTCGGGTGCCTCGATGCTGGCGCTGCCGTACGGCGGAGACGCGCGTGAACTGAGGGACACTACTACAACATTTATAGAACCATGCCCTACTCCACGAGCGCTCCCAAGCAGAACGTGGAACCTATCTAGTGGAACCTTTCGTTACTGTTGCAGTTTGATTTTTTAATTGCCGCCAGGAGCACGGGCAACAGCAGGCAACCATTTTCTGCAGTTGATGTAGTATTTCATTTGCTATAGCAAAAAGCTGGGGTTGATTCCTTTGTCATAGGAATCGGAAAAAACACGAAAGTTAAATGTGCAGTGAAATCTGCAGCTGACAGTGATTTGCGGGTGCGCGGCTGCCTTGTGGGTGTGCTTGGCGAGCGACGTCCTGCTGGCGGGTCGCTCCGGCATAGGCGTACTGGCGTCATTTCCGTGACGGATATGACGTCAGTGAAATATTCGTCTATACTGGCATAAAACATGAAAACGAACGACCAGTATAACTTACTCTTTAGTACTAAAGTTTGCTCGCCTGCAAGAAGACCCTGTGTGCAGGGGTGCACCCTTTACAGGCCGCTTGCTTCGTTGTACTGGCGTCATTTTCTTGACGGATATGACGTAAGTGAAAATTTCGTGAACCCCGGAATAAAACACCTTCGTGTTAAAACCAAGCATCAATGAATTTTTTAGTAAAGGAACACTGCAAATTTCATTTATGTAATGAGTTGCTGTCTTATATTTGCGTAATGTCCTGTTCTTGCTCAACAATGTTGACAAGTATGAACATTGCCACCGGACTTAGATGTTTACATTTGGCTGTGGGTATATAAGACTATTGCACAGCTTCACTTTGGCCGGGTGGCTGAATCGAGTCACAGACAGACAGACAGACAGACAGACAGAGAGACGACCAAAATTTCTGCATTTATATATACACAGACTTGCTCAGTGCTGTGAAGCACCTGAAGCAAGTGAAAGAGACTCCTCTGATCTGCCAGCACATTCACAGCGTCCACATGACAGCACAGCTAATGGTACGTGTACATTGGGTACAGGGGCATGGTCACAATTTTTTCAACCAATTAGCGGACAATCTTTCGCACTTTCTTGCCCCATCTGAATCTGAATCCGCCTCTAGCCCTCTTCCTAGTACGCTCCCGCCTTTTAGCCATGAAATTTCTTCCGAGAAGGGACACACGTGCCCTAATTCCCCCGTTTGTCTGCTCCCTCCCCCCTAATCTTTCCCGGGTGGAGGAAGTTTTTCTCAGGAGGCTTCAGGCTGGGGTGGCTCTCACACGTTTAGTCAGTCACCTGGACTTGGAGACCCGCACCAGAAGACCCAGGAACATGTCCCAAGTGTTCAGCTCCAGCGGCTGAAGCGGTTGTCAATCATCTCTTGTGGATGTGTACAGGAACCAGAACAGCTCGGGACAGTGCGCCAAGAGTGGTTGGTCTTCGGTGAGATAAAGCGGGTGACTTCAACCGGTGGGTGCACGAAGACCGCTACTGCAGGTCACTGCTGAACTTTTTACACGAGACCGGTCTCCATGCCTACCTTTAGACTTGTACATGGTCATCAATTTCCTGACTACCTGTGCTTTTGTACGCCTCCTCTTACTTATACCTAATATCTTATCTTTTCTTCATATGCCGCATGGCAAACATGCAAATTAAAAAAAAAGTAGCCCAAGAAAGAGTATCGCCTTTAAAATGTGTTCCACTAATGCATTTGTGTACAGTATAGTCAGGCTGACCTTCGAGATGCTCGGTGTATGGCGCCTCACAGGGATACAAGGCGTGTTATGGAAGGAAGCATTGAATAAATTAATGACCCCCGACTTTTTTTTTAAACGTCCATGGCATTTAGCAAGATGTCTTCTTATCAATGCATATTTGTGTATGGCACTCAGCCCCTTTTTAAAAAGAGTGACCTAAGCATCATTTATTCAACTCCCATTTGGGCCTCTCTGGACTTTTTGCAGAGGTGGCTGAATGTGGTCACAGAAATTAGCGAGGAGCACTCATTTCAGCAACACTGTCAACAAGGGCACGTAGACCACTTGTCCCCTCAGTGTCGTAGAAGAGGCGACTGTCGTTGGCATAGGAATCGGTCGTCGCTGCTAGAGACCCCGTGTCTCGCTTCCCGGCCAGGTGCAAGGTCTGCGGTACAACGTTCCGTGGCTGCGCCAAAGCGCTGATGGCACCAGCAAAAGGAATTGGGGTGTTTCCGTTCCTACAGCAACAGTGCACCCTGCACCTGTTGCTGCAGCAACGGCACTACACCTTCCTGGCTCCATGGGGCCAGGAAGGTGTAGTACCAGGATGAAGTCCGAGTCATTAATGTCGCGATGGCCAAGGAGAGAGATGGCATGCAACACGTCTGAACGCACTGCGCCATGAAACCAAACTGGGGTCACCGTTTATTGGGGTGGCCAATGAGTCGCCAGCCCTCATCTATAGCGCTCAGGACCAACACCATTGCCCTTGTAGCGTGTCTTTTGCAAAAGCGTACCTGCAAAGTGCTGGAGCGTTGCCATGGTATGCTTGTGGCCCAAGCTTGTGGCAAGCACACAGTTACGAAAGGACGAGTATTGAGCACTTTTAACCACACCACGACGTATTTGTGGCACGGTTCTGGTAAGTGCGAGCTATCAACAGGGACAAATAAAGATGACGACGATTACGACACAAGCGCTTTGTGTCAATGACATCTTCTTTTTCACTTGTCCCTGCTAATAGTTTGCACTTTTCAGAACCACGATATTTTACAAACTCGCCCAAGCAGCCACTCTAGCAAGTACTTGTGACAAAAGCCAATTACAAGTGCTGAAATGAGCCTTGCACTTCTGGGACACCACTTGGATTTATTATCGCCCAGTGTGGCATACCCATGGAGGTACCGCAACAATGAATAATAAAAAGACCAGCCACCGAGACACCTCCCGACAATGGCTGTAAAGACACAAACTCAGTGACGACAGTGAAATGCACTATGGAGGTAAGATATGTTTTTCAATATGTGTATGTTTGTGACAAGCGGGAAAGTGTTGAATGAGCCAGGAAGGTGTAGTGCCAGGATGAAGTCCGAGTCATTAATGTCGCGACGGCCAAGGAGAGAGATGGCATGCAACACGTCTGAACGCACTGCGCCATGAAACCAAACTGGGGTCACCGTTTATTGGGGTGGCCAATGAGTCGCCAGCCCTCATCTATAGCGCTCAGGACCAACACCATTGCCCTTGTAGCGTGTCTTTTGCAAAAGCGTACCTGCAAAGTGCTGGAGCGTTGCCATGGTATGCTTGTGGCAAGCACAGTTACGAAAGGACGAGTATTGAGCACTTTTAACCATACCACGACGTATTTTAGGCACGGTTCTGGTAAGTGCGAGCTATCAACAGGGACAAATAAAGATGACGAAGATTACGACACAAGCGCTTTGTGTCAATGACATCTTCTTTTTCACTTGTCCCTGCTAATAGTTTGCACTTTTCAGAACCACGATATTTTACAAACTCGCCCAAGCAGCCACTCTAGCAAGTACTTGTGACAAAAGCCAATTACAAGTGCTGAAATGAGCCTTGCACTTCTGGGACACCACTTGGATTTGTTATCGCCCAGTGTGGCATACCCATGGAGGTACCGCAACAATGAATAATAAAAAGACCAGCCACCGAGACACCTCCCGACAATGGCTGTAAAGACACAAACTCAGTGACGACAGTGAAATGCACTATGGAGGTAAGATATGTTTTTCAATATGTGTATGTTTGTGACAAGCGGGAAAGTGTTGAATGAGCCAGGAAGGTGTAGTACCAGGATGAAGTCCGAGTCATTAATGTCGCGACGGCCAAGGAGAGAGATGGCATGCAACACGTCTGAACGCACTGCGCCATGAAACCAAACTGGGGTCACCGTTTATTGGGGTGGCCAATGAGTCGCCAGCCCTCATCTATAGCGCTCAGGACCAACACCATTGCCCTTGTAGCGTGTCTTTTGCAAAAGCGTACCTGCAAAGTGCTGGAGCGTTGCCATGGTATGCTTGTGGCAAGCACAGTTACGAAAGGACGAGTATTGAGCACTTTTAACCATACCACGACGTATTTGAGGCACGGTTCTGGTAAGTGCGAGCTATCAACAGGGACAAATAAAGATGACAACGATTACGACACAAGCGCTTTGTGTCAATGACATCTCCTTTTTCACTTGTCCCTGCTAATAGTTTGCACTTTTCAGAACCACGATATTTTACAAACTCGCCCAAGCAGCCACTCTAGCAAGTACTTGTGACAAAAGCCAATTACAAGTGCTGAAATGAGCCTTGCACTTCTGGGACACCACTTGGATTTATTATCGCCCAGTGTGGCATACCCATGGAGGTACCGCAACAATGAATAATAAAAAGACCAGCCACCGAGACACCTCCCGACAATGGCTGTAAAGACACAAACTCAGTGACGACAGTGAAATGCACTATGGAGGTAAGATATGTTTTTCAATATGTGTATGTTTGTGACAAGCGGGAAAGTGTTGAATGAGCACCTTGAACTTCGTATTCACACCACTGTGGCATGCTTGTGCCCCGCTAGGCCTGTGACTACCATAGAGGTGCTTAGGGATAACAGCCTTTAACTTCTTGGACACAATGCCTGTGACACCCTCCTTAGCCAAGAGGACATCCTCGAGAGTCAGCAGTTCCCCCCACCACACACCCTCACCTTTCCTGAGCCGAGGCGACCACACTCCACTGACTCCAGACGAAATCCAACCTGTACTGAACCCTCGTCCACCGTATCAACCCCACCCCAATACAGTCGCCGACCGTTTTTCCAGACTCGGCGGGAACTGCCGATTAGTCCAAATAATCGGGAGTAAAAAAAAAAAAGGATTCACCAAAAAAAAACCTCCATTGGCCCAACGGCTGGAAAAACGCGCGTATGCGTGTCCATACACATGCACGCCTATGTGCCACTAAGTCAGCCTGTATTTATAGGCCAGCGTTTGTCCGTCACTGTAGGCAGACAATAGCACTGTAAGGGCTCACGCTAGATCAGTATTTGATTCCTCTGGCTTTTGGTGGCGTGTCATCATAGAAGTAGCTGTCCACCTGCGCCGCTTCGGGGACCTGGTGTACGATTTCTTCATCATCCAACTCGGCACACGGCAGGGCGGCACTATCGATGTTGGTGAAATCTTCAAACGTAGTCACTCCAACATCAACACTGCTAGCACGGAAGCCATCGAAAATGTCAAATGCTGCAGCAGGCACAAGGGTTCTGGACTGTGTCACCACCTTCATTCTTACTGCCAACCACAAATCCCGCATGCCAACAGCAGTCGCAAATTGTGTTCTGCGTCATTGCCCCCCCAAGCATCAGACAGGATGCTGATAGTCGACAGCACATCCACAACGTAGCTTTTGTCACTGTCCACACTGTATTGTGTACCACAAGTCACTGTATTGCGTACCACAAGTTCACCCCAAATAAACTTATCATAATATGAGAACCTGGCAGTCTCCCCGACTACACTGCAATAGTGATGATGTACAGTGATCTTTAAATAGCCTTTGAAATATCTGTCCCATCCCTGGGACTGACCAACCACCTCTTTCAGCCAAGGCAACCACCAGATGCTTCAGTAGTTGGTGGGGCGATCAGGGGAGCGATCCCGATCAGGGGAGCGATCCTCGTGCTCAGTTACAGACATAACATGTCGCTGCATCGGCTGACAAAAGTCACAAGAAAATTGTTCCCACAAACTAGGGCGACAGTCTGCTGCCCCCTTAATCAAAGTGGAACACCAAGAAGGAGCAGAAAAGGGGGGCGCGGGGATACCTAACAATTTACTCTTGTGGCCAAAAAACAAGCCAGTAACAGGACATTTGTCATTTTCATCTGAGGACATGGTGAATACTGTATTTTCACGCATGTAACCCGCACAACAAATGCGAAAAATTCAGTGGCAAAGTAGGGTGGCGGATAATACGCGGGGTTTTTCCTTTAGTGCAGCTTCACGGCAATGCAGGTTGTGCCGTGAAGCTCCTGCGCAGTAACACTGACTAAGCCTTCCATGGCAGCGATTGCGCAAAACATACACAGACAAGGAAGGGGAAAAAAACGACGACCGCACTCTAACAACTAAATTCTAATATTGAATTGTGACTTTCTCCTTGCAGTAAGTGTATCCGACTTGCTAAATTTATATACGCTTTTTCTGTCTACATAGTATGTAAGTGTGCTTGAGCAGCAGCTATGGAGCAGCCGTTCCTGTATCAAATCTGCGGGCAATACGCGAGGATTTTTTTCAATTTTCCAGCAGGCTAAAAGTGGGGGTATGGATTATATGCAGGGGCAGGTTATACGCGCGAAAAAACGGTAATGCCAGAATACGTGGCGATAAAAACACTTTGAACAGCAAACAACACCGCTTCCTGTTCACCACAAAGTTCAAAAGAACCCAAATCGGCTCAAGTATGCCTGAACTTAACATGCATGAAGACCTTTGCACAAAGGCATTGATCTCAACTATGCTTTGCCAGACCTTACGGTCTGCAGGGACTTGGATACGTTAGCATGTGGGCTTGCCGATGCCCTCACTCCTTTTCATGTGACCGTGGCTGAAACCAACACAGACAGCCACGTTCGTTGGTGTGTGGTTGCCTAACCCTGTCACTGAAAGAATGGAAGACAGGCGTTGTTGAAATGAGAGGGGATAGCAAATCCGAAGGTATGGCTTCCACACAAAAAACAGGAAAGAAAAGTGGGCGTCTTTTGTTTTGCGAAAAATAAATGTAATTACAGGTACCCATACTTGTAAGAGTATCGCGATATAAATTTGATACACCATAGGAGTATTCACTACACGATACAAATAGATTTGTCAAATGTCTCTCGAGACAAAGACTCAAAAGTATCTCAGGGATACTATCACGACATTTCTGCATCATAATACTGCCCAGTCAGTTATGTAGTGTAAAATTGCCAATAGCACAACATTATTTTACTGAATTTTGATGCAACAACAATGCACTTGCATTACCAAAGACCCATGAGAGCTGAATCTTTAAGTCCAACACACTGGCATATGATGCCGATTACGACTGGTCTGGCAATATCATTTTCCCTCAAGATAAAAGTGCTCATAAGCTGATGAAACTAAAGGTCATATAGACACTCTGCCGGGCCAGATTAAATAGGACCCAGGTATTTCAGAGTATTGTTGATACTGCTAGAATGCCCTCTTCATAAACTTTGTCCAATGAAGCCATGCATTAAGATCATCACAGCCGAAAATTCTGCATATTGAAAAAAAAAAAAAATCCCATCGCTCCTAGCCAAGTTTTAGCTGGTGCACAAACGACTGCAGTAAGGGGCAGATCACGTGGCTTTGCGATCAAACAATCGCAAGATATTGTCACAAGAAATGTCACACGACACTGTGCGACTCTCTCGCAAACTCCTAAAGCCAAATGAACATGAAAAATCTCGCAAGCTCCCCACAATCAACCATCCAATTAAATGAAAACTATGTACAATCTAAAAAGCATCACCGTATTTATGAATGTGGTCCCATACAATCAATATGCACAACGTTACCACAACGTTTGCGCAAACTCTTCATAAATGCCTCGGTTGAGAGCTAAAGAAGTTGAAGACTTCCTCCAGCACGTGTCATAAGCAGGGCTGTCTGAGTGACAAGAAAAGTGTAGTGGAGTCATTCTTGAGGTATTGGTAGACTGATGCGGAGCACGCCAGACACAGCTTGCATGATTCGTCCCAACGGTTCTGAGTTGGGGAGGTCTGGGAATGCAAGTTTTCGGCAAACTTCAACACCATTTTCAATATCCTGGAGAAAAAGAAAACATGAAGGGCATTGTTAGTTGCAGTGATACCTTTGCAAGGTACCATTACTCGCACTGGGCTACTTATATGCCGCAACATGTGAAGTGCGTGAGGAGGCGGCAATCCATCCACTCCAACGATGGTTTTCGGAGCTGTAAGTTGTAATGCATACAATAAACTTTATGCAAGAGCAAGGAAATACCGTATTTAGCAGCATAATGAACCCACTTGCATAATGAATGTGAACCCTCCCCCCTTCCCTTTTCTTCTTGATAATTTACTTTCTTATTACCTTGCATAAAAAATGTAGCAAGAATAGAAAAGGCGCTGTTCATTGAATCAATATGTTTTAGGGGCAAAGCGCCTTAGGGGCTGGGGCTGTTGGCATCTCCTTTCGTCGTCGTAATCGTCGGCGCATGTAGTCACGATACTAAAACAGCGGGACACTCGCTTACGCCTCACGCTAGAGAGCTTTGTGCTTCAAAGACGCGAGACTTTTACAGCAAAGCTGTATACCTCTACCCCCCCAATGGTTTCATCTCCGTTGGCAAAAACACCAAGGTGCCAAGAACACACTTATACAGAGCATGCTTCGCCCCTCCCCAGGTTTCAGGTTAGTGGAGATGGCACCGGATTTATTTTTCTTTGCATGGTTGCTGATGCTATTGACGATCGCAGTAACTTGATATCATGCTACAGTACGGGCAGAAATACTAAAAAAGCATTTTAACAAAAAAAATAACATTGTGATGGACTCGTCTGGCCTTGTGGGTGTACGACGCGTAAGAACGGTACTCGAGAGGGTAAGAGAAAAGAAAGTATATTAACAGCGCCACCAGAAAACGAGTCAGCGGAAAAGCGGTACAATTGCGAAGCACAACAGCAACAAGACACTAGTCCGATACCCCTAACCAGCGTTCAATAGAGGAAATAAAAAACGTTCTCACAGCCGCTTCGACGGTGGATGTTCGGCGACGTCGATGGCGGGTCGTTGCCGGTTCGAGACACGGTCGAGCGCTGGCCGTCTGTCACCAGCTCTGCCCGAGCGAGACGGAAGAAGATGCACCACGTCCTACGTGGCGGGTGCAGCGCTGGTTCCGCCCTGGGCCGTGATCCCGAGCCTCGGCCAGTCGCACGATCACGCCCCGGTCGTCTGCGGGTCCCACACGGGTCGGCGGGCCCCGACTCACACGCCTCGTACTACTCGAACGGGATCACAGGAACTGCGGGTCCGCCCCGGTCCTTGCCCGCTCGTCAGCTCCGAGTCTCCGCTGCCGCCCGAACCGCGTTCCACCTCCCATAGGCGTAGAGTTTTCAATTTCCCGGTGGGGGCAAATACACAAGTATATATATCTATATATATGTATATATATGTATATATATGTGTATATATATATATAAATATATATATATATATATATATATATATATAACTGGCATGCTGGCGATGGGGTCGAAGGCGTGGTGAACACAAAGTAAGAAACCTCGGTAACAGCAACAGCGGAGGGTTTATTTCGACGTTTCGACTTCGAGACAAGTCTTCTACGGGAATGATGGCTTCGGTCGCTTCGGAAACGAGCATATATCGAGAGTGGAAAGCGGGTTTACGAATGGAAAACGATACCACACTCAAACATACGTGAATAACACAAACACGAAGCGGGAATCTTCCTTATTAGAAGAATGAACAAAAAATTAACAAAAAATGAAGAATGGAGAGAGACGCCAAAACAGTTGAAAAAAAAAAGGAAGGAAGGGAGGCGAAAAAACACTGAACAGGAATTCAAGTGGTGGCGGAAACGCTAAAAGATCAACAGCGCCCGAAAGTGGGGTTGTAGAACAAAGGAGAGAAGGCAATATTGCCGCGAACCATACATTGGGTTTGTTTATTTGTGTTTTGCTTTTACCGCCCGGCTGCGCCGGTCTGTGTTATCTCTGCGCCAAGGGAAGCGCGTGTTCCATTCTTTCTTTCTGTGCCGCATGTGTTATCTGTTGTGATAGGGAGAGCATTCCGATCTAACGTGAACATCCCAGAATTATCTTCTTGGATCTACTATGTTCTCGATGCGAATCGACGTTTCGAGAACCACGCGCGCCAAAAGATAAAAAGCCTGCAGTGCGGACGCCCGGGCATTCGATTCGACGACACTCGCCTGTGCAAGTCACTTTGTTGACCGCTGCTTCGCCGCCTCTGTATTCTTTTGAGTTGTTAGGGGAGCACAAGTTCGCTCCAATAAACGTGTTTCTCATTCAACACAACTGCATCGTCCTTGTCTTCGTGACAATATATCTTCCAGCGCTAGCCGTCACCATGAAAACGCCCAGACGCTCGGAGGGATCGCGTTTCCGTTGATTGAAAGCGAGTGTCCCGCCATATGTTCGGAAAGTGCGAACAAGGCATTTTACAGCCAGTGTATGGGCCCTTTCCCGGAGCTGAGACAATTAAAGGACGTTTTGTGGTGTCTGCCACCATTCCACCGTTCCCTCGCCGGACGGATGCCTTCCGAGAACGGGGCGCTAGGCCGAGTTTTCAGGTCTTTGTTAAGAACTGCCACTTTGCAGCTCAGCGACAACCCGTGCGTCGTCGGTGTCTCTCCTCCGCTGAGTGGGGGATGCGGGGGAGGAAGGGGGGGGGGGGGGGGGGGGGACAGCCAAACTAGAACGCAAGCTGCTCAACGGGATGGAGGGGAAAACGGATAAAATAAACCCCGATGGTTCGGTCACGGCCGCTGGATGAAAGGCGCACTTATCCAGCGGCGGTGGTTCGGTAGCCCGGCTTAGAAGACGACTGTAGGTGCAAGGGAGGGAAAAATAGATTTGCAAGCCGTCAAAAATGTAACCAGTCCGCGGGGGCGAATAGTGATAACAGCGGCAAAGATATGTGCGCTCGAGAGAATTCGTTGGCTTCCGATACAGCTTTGTCGTGAGTTCACCGTCTTCAATTTTCACGGTCACATCCAGGAAGTTTATGCTCTCTTGAGAGTAGGTGTGAGTAAAATTGATGTTCAGGTGTGCAGAATTGTAACAGTCGATGAAGTGGAGGAGCTCATCCTCGTTGTAGGTCCAAATAAAAAAGATATCGTCAATGTACCTTTTGTACAGGAGGGGTTTTAAGTGGGTTCAGACAGGAATGTGGCCTCTAACTTCCCCATAAACAGGTTGGCGTAGCTTGGTGCCATCTTGGTTCCAATGGCGGTTCCACTAACTTGCCGAAAGTACTCATTGTTGAATTCAAATGAATTTAGTTCTAAGACGAGGGCCGCTAACCTCGTAGTTGCGAGGTTAGCGGCCCTCGCGTAAGGTTACACCGCATACGCGCACACGCCGGCATGGTTATCGCCTCCTCCGCAGAAGCGGCCACGGCTGCAGCCGTGGCCGCCGAACCACGTGCACTTGTTTCGAAGAAGTCGCTTCTTTTACTAGTTGCCGACGACTGGGGCGTCCGCAGAACAGCCGGCCGGCCCCATTTTCCGCCTTTGCTGATGCCTACACTGCGTGGAGGCTGGAGCGTTGGGTTACTGCGGCTTCCCTGTGTCCCACTGGATTGAAGGCCGCACGCTTCCCCACCGGCCACCTCCTTTCCAGCTTCCTCACCGTTTCTATGAACCGTGGGTGTGCGTGCGCGCACGGCTCAGGACGCATTCCGAGAACAGTGCACCGGCAGCTTCCGAGGCATCACCGGTGTGTGTTCGTTTGCCGTTTGGGTATCGGAGGGTCCTGTCAGCATGCGGCATTTCGGGACGTTCCGCGTGCGTCACGACGAACGGTTTTAGGCCATCGACTGATTTGTAGTGGGGGTGCGACCTTTGACGTCACGTTTATGCGCGGAGCGCGGGCTTGGGAACAAGTCAAAGATCCTCAGAGGTGCAATAAAGCCTCTTCGCCCCTAACTGATTTCGGAAAAGGGGACCGCTACACCTGCATGCTGCGGAGCATCGAATAATAACGAGTGCCCTCTTATTTCTTCTTTACTGTCTTTTTTTACTGTTTTTTCGGTATCGAAATTCGCACCCCCCCCCCCCCCCCAATAAAAAAAAAGAGAGAGAAAAAAAAAAACAGTCTCTGGGACCGCTTATGCACCCAGCCAGGGTTGTGTGGAAGACGTTCACGCTTTCATTGTTTTTCTGGGAAAACCAAGATGTCGCGAATTTAATTAAGCGCACAACGGGCGGAGAGCCGCACCTTTGCGGTCTTGCCAGCAGAAAGGCCGATAATTTGTATGGGAATATTGAAAGACGCGTTTTCCTGTGCGACTGCGTCGAAGGGGCCTGAGAGACGTCGATGTTTCTCTTGTAACGGCGGCGAAATGTCAGTTGTCAGGGGTAGTTGCCGCTTTAGAGCATGCAAAGAGCGGGTGCGTACTGGTCGGTATAGTTACACTAGCTGCGAGGTCATTACAGGTTTCACCAACTATCAATAGAATGGCCCCGGCCGGCCGGACGGAGAGACTTCCACACGAACTTCCCCGGTGGGGGCGACGCCCCCACCGGAGAAGCTCGGTGGGGGCACGCGCCCCGTTGCCCCCACGTAGTTGACGCCTATGCCACCTCCAGCCCTCTTCTTCCTTCTTCACGTCTTCGTGCGCCAGCGCGTGGTCCACTTTTTTTCCAAGAATTATGGCCAATCCTCACAATCACCCCCCACTTCAAGAGGTTGTTGCGCTCAAACAACCTGCTCAGGCTGTTCGGAGGTTGTCCGTGGGCCTTGATGCGGAGCGTTCAATGTCTGACAGCGCGCACACACACAAGCGCGAGGATAGTTCAAATTAACGGGTATAAAAAAAAAACACACACCCGTTGATAAAGCGAAGGCAGAGATAAATTTCAAACAACCACACATCACTCTAGCCAAAACAAGTGAAAAATTCATTGCAGCGGTGGGGAAAAAAAACAAGGAAAGTTAAATGAATACAGTCAGGGTGCGGACAGTCGACTCATATAATCGGCTCCAATGAATGTGGGACCCGCGTGTGGGACCCGCAGACGACCGGGGCGTGATCGTGCGACTGGCCGAGGCTCGGGATCACGGCCCAGGGCGGAACCAGCGCTGCACCCGCCACGTAGGACGTGGTGCATCTTCTTCCGTCTCGCTCGGGCAGAGCTGGCGACAGACGGCCAGCGCTCGACCGTGTCTCGAACCGGCAACGACCCGCCATCGACGTCGCCGAGCATCCACCGTCGAGGCGGCTGTGAGAACGTTTTTTTTTCCCTCTATTGAACGCTGGTTAGGGGTATCGGACTAGTGTCTTGTTGCTGTTGTGCTTCGCAATTGTACCACTTTTCCGCTGTCTCGTTTTCTGGTGGCGCTGTTAATATACTTTCTTTTCTCTTACCCTCTCGAGTACCGTTCTTACGCGTCGTACACCCACAAGGCCAAACGAGTCCATCACAAACATCAAAAGCGGCCAGAGACGCGAGCGCGAATGCCGTGGCTCACAATTAAAAAATAGCACACTTGCAGAGCGCCACCTGCTGAACAGAAGACGAACCAAAAAAGCGCTGCGATGTACGAACAAAGCACCAAATGTACTCCGCACTCCGTCCCTGCTCTGCTCCGCGATTTCACCATTACGCTCCATGGTTTTGTTGTTCAGCTGGGTACCGACCTTTTTTTTGTGCTCCTGGAGTGCGGCGCACGATGGGCCAGTACATGAGCTACACAGCCGGTTTTAAACTGAACTTCGTGGAGCATGCGTTTAACCATATGGAAATAGCGTGGCTGGGTGGCAGTTCAGTGTTGACCCAGTGCGTGTACGCTACTGGCGAACACGAGGTTTGGGCGATGAACAGGAATTGCCGTATGTTTCGTAGGCCCAAGGAAGGGAGGTTTCCCGGTGTTGGAAAAGAAGCTTTGGTGTTCCTTGATGGCACAGAAGATGGTGCGCTGCGGGCCGACAACATATGAAGCGCCAAGTGACTTCAGTGAGGAGGACAGCTCTAATGGCAAGTAGGGGGCCACTAGCATGCTGTGAATAAAAAAGAAACTTGGTTACATAATTACCTACACGTCTACTGGAAAGGTAAGGTTTTGACAGCGCTTCTCTTAGCATCTTTATTGTCTGTGATTTCAACTTTTAGAATCTGTTGCAACTTTTTCCTGCCTAATCAACCCTCCCCCCTAAATTCATCTGGAATTTTCTGGAAAAAAAAAGGTGGGTTCATTACATGAGTAAATACGATAATTGCCTATGTCATCATAAGTGTAAGCACACTTCACAGTTTTTGCATTCTTTTCACGCTCGAAAAACCGAAAGTGTCATTTGGCAGATTGCCAGCTGCCATTGCGTGAACATCAGCCCCTGCAATTCTAAACACCTTAAGTTTCTCGTTATCTAAACAGGATACGAATAATACCACAGGCCCCGATTTCTGACCATGCTCCGCTAGTTGCACGGCCTCCGACTTCAAAATAAAAAGTTACTATCTGAAGATTCGTTGGTGGATCCTTAATACATAGCATCTATTCTCTCTTCATTCTGAGCTTGGGGCTCGGCCTGATGCTCACGTCTTGCTCCACCTTTTCACACATCCCTCGAAAACAAAGCCGACCATGCTTAGTGCTCTAACAGTCTTAGTGTTCACGTTTGCTAACTTTAGAAGCGGCATTGGCTGCCTGTCACTACTTTTGTTGTCCACCGCAGTGTCGGAATTTGTCGCTGTCATTCCCATTACTTTATGTACTGCTGCCCTGCACTGACTGGAGACTCGTTTTTACAACACATTCAAGCAGTGGCGGGACTCGTCAAGGCAGAGGCAGCTGGCAAGGTGCGCTTCGACTTGTTGTCTCCATGGAAACGACATCAATGCTGCTAAGGAAGCTCTCCTTACACACACTCTCCACTCTATCATTCTGTGCTACCCTGTCGCTCGCTCTCTTACGAGTGAGGATGAAATTGACGAGTGACGATCGACGTGACAATGAATGACAAGTGACGACAAATGACGAGACCGATGAGTGACGATTGACGAGAAATTTTCGCCAACATGCCCCACCTAGTGCCCACGCAATAAAAGTGCGCTGGAATGCTTGTTATTATCTACAACGTATATTTATCTCACAAAAGCACGCAATGGCATTAGTTGTGACTCGTCTCCAAATTTGAGTGATTAGGTGCGTAATAACATAGCAATATCTCTATTACATGAAGCAGAGTTAGAATACACGCATCACTTTTAACTTTCACCAGTGTTTGGACTTTCGCAACATTTTGAGGTATGCACAAAGCTTTTTTTTTTTTCTTTTACTACCTACATTGATTACGAAACACTCGACTTCCGGTAATTGGCAGCTAACCCGAGCACATGGGGAAAGTGGGGCAAAATTGCGACATGCCTACTAGAAGCACTTATGCGCTAATCTGGGCTTATTTTTTGTGACTGCAAAGCAAAATTTTATACAGGGGCTACAAAGACAAAATACAAGATTGGTTCAAACTGCTTTGCTCAGGCAATGATACCACTGATATCTCGAACTTTCAAGGAAATAACCGAGACATTACGTAGAACAGATGAAGCAGAGCCGACTCGTCAACCACTTTCTAGCACAGTATCAGTAACATAACAGAACCTTTACAAAAGGGGAACAGCGCAAACTCAGACAAAGCACAAGAAGAAGGAGGTGACAAACACGAGCGCTGACTTACAACTGAGGTTTATTCCTTGGCTTTTCACATATATATGCCAATAGTCAAAAGCACAAGAAAAACAGAAAATTTCACGATAGAGGGAGATACGAAGACGCTCGTCACGGTTCACCGACGCCATGTGCCACAAACACTTGCTGTACTATTGAGGGACAGATAATTAATCTCTTTCTGCGAGAGGGACAAGGAAGGAACGCTAACACATTTATCTTTTCTGCGCAATATTTCTGCGGCTTCAATTATTTCTCTTGTTATTTTTTCTTTGTGTCGTGAAATGACCTGCGTTTTTTGAAATATTGGGGCGCAGTCGCGGCAATCCCGACAGTGGACACCTAAGTGGCCACTAATCGCCGTATGTACGTTATAGTTATGTTCTTTTAATCTTTCATTGAGGCATCGCCCAGTTTGGCCTACGTATGTTTCCCCCTCTATCGTGAAATTTTCTGTTTTTCTTGTGCTTTTGACTATTGGCATATATATGTGAAAAGCCAAGGAATAAACCTCAGTTGTAAGTCAGCGCTCGTGTTTGTCACCTCCTTCTCCTTGTGTTTTGTCTGAGTTTGCGCTGTTCCCCTTTTGTAATCATGCACCAACTCGCCCAAGCCTTAACCCTTGCAAACAGAATCTTGCTTGCGCAATTGGCCGCCGCAAACCAAAGCCACAGCCACAAGGCATGACCGGCCGGTTGTCGCGAGGCGTCTAGTTACGTTTGATTGTATCACTTGAATGCTACTGGGCACATAACACACTGACAAATATGTTTTTGCCAGCACTGGCCTTTACTGCATCCCCACAATGCAAAATTTTTGTTTTTCAATATTCCTTGTGTTTTTTTTTTTTTTGTTTTTTTTTTTTCAGCTGAAAAAACTCTTTCACGGCTGGAATGGAGCTGGGACCGTCACCAAAGGCTAGTTACTTCAAACAGGGCAACGTTGTATTCTGTCCTCACAGCCTCTGATGTGTCACAGTTTTGCGCATACCAAAGTGCTATCAATAAAAGGCCCTGGTGCTTTCCATATTTTCATATATGACTGATTATAATGTTCCTGGAAGAATGTCCTCCCAGCAAGGCAGTTGCATGAAGTCGTGAGGCCAACTTTAAAAGAGCTCATGGAGGTATTTATTAGGCAGAGCTAGGGCTTTCCCACTAAGATATCAGACTACTGACACTGCCCTACAAACTTGTCTTCCTAGCGATGCACTCGTGCATAGCACTGAAGCCCACTTTAAAGGGGCTTTAAGTGTAGCAGACCGGCTTATGCATTTATGTAACAATTCCCATTGGAATGTTTTTGAGTTCCTTAGACGTAACAGGTTCAGAACAAGCACAGATGTTTAGTATTTTATACCATTAAAAAACATGCTCCACCATGCTCAAAAAGTAACATGGCTGGCATTAAAGTCAGTAGATAAGGTATTAGAGTACCGCCTCTGAGACATGCAAATCAGCAACGGCAGCCATCTTGGCGTTTATCAGTGTAGCAAGATTGCCGCATCAACGGCCTCGCTGTTAACTTCGATCAGGTTGTTTGGTAACAACACTACCGAAGTTGCAGCTAAACGGCATCTTCTAACACACTTCTGCTGCTGAAACGCTGTAACCCGCTTTATTTTTTATTCACGTTCAGAACAACGTCAGTTACGCGAAGCCACAGAGCAGGGAGAACAAGCTAAGCCTACCAGAGTTGACCGACTTGAAGGCATAAACAGCTGCCCCCATGAACCATCGCAGCGTAGACAAATGTCACGTGATGCGAACTCACCAATGATCGTGGCAGCGGCCCGGAACCATAGGAGAAAAGAGCGCCGATACTCAGTACCCTTATCTAGTGACAATAGCTGGCATATTCCCCACTGCTTACCTCAACACCTTTTCAGACTGCGTTGAGTCAAGTGCCTCGATGTCGTTGATCCCTCTAAAAATGCTGACGACGATCCAAATGGCCAAGGCAACTCCGTCGTACAGCACAGGCACACTGCAAGGCGACAAAGAGATAGCTTTTGCAAATTACAGCCACTCACTGTAAGACAGGTGTAACAGCTTGAGCCATTATGAAACAAAAAAAGCTTACAAAATCATTTGGCAGATAAGTGCACTCTTTATTCCTGTTATGTATGTATAAGTCACCTCACTTGAGTCTCCTGATTTGAGTATTAGGCGGGAATTCATAAATCAGTGAAGGAGCCCTTTGCTCCGGAAGTTGGTAGTGATGGCGACGAAGAAGACCAGACGCGAAGGTGACGATGACCAGATGATAACAAAAGAAACTGTGTTCAGATTAATCGTACAAAACAGTATTTGCGAAAAGAAAATGACAGAGCATTGCTATCGTAGCGTTCGCCCAAGTGGTTACACCCTAGTGATCCACCATTCTGCAGCTACGCCCTAGACTGAAAGAACTCTTTCGCGTGCACTGAGCCCGGAGGCTCATTGTTGTCACATCAGCTTCTCAAAGCGACAGCCCAGTCTCCCACTGTTGGTCATGCGCCCGAATTTATAACTTCGCACGCAAGTGCGTCGCCCAGCAGATCCGAATCCTTTTATGTCACAGGGTGTCACATCGCTGAACAGTCATATCATTTTATGTCATATCATCCTGACCTTCATGTCACATCGTCTGACTTTTATGTCATAGAGTGTCATTTCGTCGAACGGTCTGCTCTAGCAATGAAAGGTCTCCCAGCCTTTTGTGTGTAACAGTGTTTGGCTTTCTCACATAGCTGACGGGTTGTGCACAAAGACAACGTTAAACGATGGGCTACTGGGAGAATTGAGGCGTAGAAGTCATGTAGCGAAGCCACCTTTCATGCATTTCCATCAAGGCTTAGCAAACAGGAGAAATACTAAATGGGGGGTTGGGGGAGGGAGAGAATTCAGAGGAAGGGTTCACAAACCCCTGAAATCCCCTTGCAGACCCCAGGGGGTCCACGGACCCCCTTTTGATAACCACTGCCCCTGAGGATGCATCATCCAGAGAAGCCGTGGACTTCCGGAAGCTGCGCTTTTTGCAACGCCGTTACGGTGGCTTGTGCAAGGAATGGGCAAATGAACCCCGCGCATGCACTCCTACAGCTCGCGCCTTTGTTACACAAGGTGCCAGCAGCACTACAGTGTTCTTTTGTGTTCTAGAATCGTGTGAGTCAGTCATGTGATGTTTGTTCCACTGATGCTATTTTCATTCTTTTATGCCCTTCTTTCTCTATTGCACACATCTCCCTTTCCTTTGTTCTGTGCACCACACTGAAGGTATCATGCTGTTTGTGGGCACTTATCCAAATAAATAAATAAATAAGTAAACAAATAAATAAATAAATAATGGTTTTAGGAACAACCTTCATTCCTTACTTTGCATATCTGCTGACGACTGCATGACTCACAGGCAGATCATTAACTTGTACCTAACTTCTTGCAGTCATACCTTAACGAACTTACTAACTGGTCTCACGACTCACAAGTGGCAATAAATCTAAGCCTAAATTTATCACAAAACAAAAGCCAAGAATCAATCTAGTTGGAATTTCCTGAATTGAACACAATCAGACACGAGAAAAGAGGTGCAAAGAATGCTTTGGGAACTGCACTCAGGAAGCCTCACCGTGGTATTGACGATTAATAGGAGCCCGACAAAATTATCGTCAAATAGCCATGCAGAAAGCACCCCTTCCAGAGTACACATGAAATTCTTGAAGAAGTCGGTGAATGTAAATGTCTCAAACAAACACCAATCGAAACTACAAGAAGGAAATCAGGAGAAGGATTGCAGTGGTCCGGAGAGCATTCAGCAAGCAGTCTGAATTAGTGAACAGTGGGCATTTCTAAAAAGTGGTGAAGTTAGCAAATTTGGTGGCTAGTAGTGGTTTTGGCCAGAGCTGAATAAAGGCAGTAGGAGGTCAATGACAGAGGCCTTCATCCTGCAATGGACATAAATAGACTGATAACGACTACTATTTAATGCTATTTACTGATGCTACTTCTAGGATGCATTACCTAATGAACACTTCCCCACAGTAACCTGTGGTGCTGGCTCAGTGGATGAGGCACTGGCTGCTGAGCCCAAGGATGCAAATATGATCCCGCCTACGGTGGCTGCTTTTTTGATGGAGGCGAAAACCGAAAGTGCCCATGTGACGAGATTTCGGTGCATTTAATTAACTGACATAAAATTTTGGTGTCAAGTTTTTTCGCTGCTACGGGCACCTAAAAACCCACTAATCGTAGAATGGCACATTAGACGGTCAATAGCAGCATAAATAATTATTTACGGCCTCCTTTATTCGTATCGGTTTCTGTTTTGACTAAACGAACACCGAGGTGGTCGCCATGACAAGAGGGGGCAAGCGACATCACTGCTCTTGTCCACCATCCACCATCTCCACATGCCAGGGCAGCATGACGTCGGTCCCAAAACCATGACGTGATACACACGGCAGAGTAGCGTGCACCAACCGCAGCCAGCGCGTTGGCCACATCACGAGGGCTCTCATGTCAGCAGTTTGGGGCCAGGAGGACCAGATGGCATCATGCTGATGATGATTGCGAAAGGGTATCTACTCTGAGCTTTCTCGTGCGTGCAAAGATTAAGATAGATTTAAGATACGTTGTACCAAACAGTTACAGTTTAAACTTGCTGGGAGATATCTCCATATAAAAAGGAAGCCTTTTAAATAGTTGTCTAAGCTTTCAAATTTCGTGTCAGTACTCCCTTAAAGATCCCCGGATGATCAAAATTAATCCGCAGCCCTTCACTATGGCGCACCTCATAGCCCAGGGGTAGCTTGGGCACGTTAAGCCACACAGTCAACCCCTTCGTAACAGTAGTACAAATCATCTAGCAGGCCAGCAGGTCAGGGCCACAACAACTAGGAACAACTTTCGATTAGCCCGTATTGCGTTAAGTTGTTGGCGCATTTACTAGCACACACTGGGTAATAATGCCCAAACTAACAGGACACTGTGCCGTAACCACGTTCCAGAGGAATGCCGTTCCACCCACTGTACCTCTGCAACAGCCTCTTGTAGTTGCTCCGCTGACGTGACCGCAGTCTCCCAGCGTCCCAGTCCTGGGCTCTTGAGGTCAAGGTGGCATTGAGTTGGTCCAAGATGATGCACGTCTCGTCACACACCAGTCTCAGGAGAGTGACCACCGCCAGCTCTTTTCTCGGCCGAAACAAGGTCACGGGAGCGCAGTCTCTGGCAAACTTCTCCAGGAGCTTCAAGTCTCTGAGGAGGCTAACAGAACACGCATACCGACACTTACATAATGTAGTGCGCTAACGTGCAAGAAATCGACAGCAATGCCAACAATCACAAAAGCAACCACACTTTACAAATTACCTCATAAACCTGACTTTGAAGACGAGGAATCTGAACCAGTAGGTGTATATAGCGGGAAAGCTTGTTAATTCGAACTTCAATAATTCGAATTTATAGGTAATCCAAACTGTAAGATTTTGCCCGGTCGAGCTCGCATAGAAGTATATGTATATAAAGCCTGTTGATTCGAGTGCAAGTAGGTTCTGCCACAGGTAATTTGAACTACCAACACCGTGCCAAAAGCTTGGGGCCTGGCCTATGGCTAGAGAATTGCACCCACTGTCCACACACGAGGTTGTGTTGCCTCCTGAAAGGAGAGGAAAACAGAGAGAGATAAGTTAAATCGGATAAGTAATCTAAAAAGCCAATGACGGCCTTTTTGGAAGAAGCTCCTTTCTGGGCTACGTCGATGTGGACACGAGTTCAGGGTGTGGGGCGTGTTGACAAGTGGTATCACTTCTGAGGTTAGACACTTGGAACCTGTCACTGCCAAAGGCCATGAGGAGGGGGCAGTGAAAGAGCCAGATACGACCATCACTCAGAACTAAAGACGGGATAGAATGCCATCCATGTCTTTTTCAGTTTGGGAGTAGTATACGTCGAAAGGAGGCCTTCTGGTGCACTCGCCCATTGGGAAAAGAAAGTGCTGGCTTTCGCATTCAAGGATAAAAGATAAGCTTCACGACTTCTTGAAGCATTCATTTGCTTACATGCTCTATTGCTCCAAAATCATGTTGTACGACTCTTGTTCTTCACTTTCGTCAATTCGAATTTTCATTGACTCGAACTGAGGTGGCGTGCCCTTGCAGTTCGAATTCACGAGATTTTACTGTGCTCATTTCTTTACGCAAAATGAATTTTCGTAGTGAAACCTTTCTGTTGTCCTCCATTGAAGTTACAGGCTGGCCCATAATGAAGCTGACTTTGAATCTAAGGCAAACGCTACTGGAAGCTTTATGAGCAGTGGGGAGCTCCACTATCTCTTGAGTGAACTTCGCAACAGATGACCATTTATGCGCTTGAAAGAATTGGGAAGAAATCGCACCCGCTGTTTTTTCAAAGGGCACTGAGGGTTCAGGTGAGCTCAAGTCATTCATTTCTAGTCACTTTCACAAGGCGCGTAGTTAGAGGGGGGAAGGGTTTGGGGGTTTCAACTAGAGCACTGCACAGGCCTAACTTTAGGAATAAACTGTAGCAGGGTGGCGAGTTGGGCGAGTTGGTGTACTTGCATCTTGGGGAACAGCGCGTCTTGCATCTTGGGGAATAAATCGAGTTGAAAGTCAGCGCTAGTCCTGTCCACTTCTTTCTTTTTGTGTCCCTGTTAGTTCACGCTGTTCCCCAAGATGCTAACTTTAGGGCCTGGGATGTACGAACCATCATTCACACACCTTTGACAATTAAATTCTATTTCCAAAAGTTGTTGGAGACCCTCTGGTTTTAATGTTATCACTTCTCTCTTCTCACATTAGGACTCCATCAACTGTGGCACCACAAGTGAGTGATTCAAAGGAAACGCACCTTGAGTCGCCGTCTCTTTCCAGCCCAATGTCACATTTCTTCCCTAGTAAAAAGATGCAAGCGTCCATTTCGTCGCTCGTGGATTCCTCGACGATGCTGTCATCTTTCCTTTCCAGGTTCACAGCCAACTGTCCAAGTTTACCAACAGCCCTGAGCACCTGTGGAACGTGCAATTCACACTGGTCTTAAAACAATCTTTTAATTTTCAAGTAACTTTGTGAAACTTGTCAGTCTTGCTGCTTTTTTTCCCAATGATTTCAAATGTGCCATTATTTTTTCAGTTGGTCAATAAGTTCCCAAGATAGTTACAGATAATTAGCCATTTTTGGAGGAACAACAGACAAAACCGTGCTGATCATAAAACTGTAATCTTTATATTTTCCAGTACTATGAACCCTGGTGAGTGCAATAAGAGAATCAGTTCTTTGATGCATCATTTGGAACTAATTTTACAGCTCATTAAACCTTGGTGGTACCAGTGGCAAGGAACCATTTCGAATGCCCATTTAAAACTCCGAAGTTTAATGAGCTGTAAAATTAGTTTCAATCGATACATCAAAAAACTGCTTCGATAATTGCACTCACCGGGGTTCATAGTACTGGAAAATATAAAGATTGCACTCACCGGGGTTCATAGTACTGGAAAATATAAAGATTACAGTTTTATGATCAGCACGGTTTTGTCTGTTGTTCCTCCAAAAATGGCTAATTATCTCTAACTATCTTGGGAACTTATTGACCAACTGAAAAAATAATGGCACATTTGAAATCAGTGGGAAAAAAAGCAGCAAGACTAACAAGTTTCCCAAAGTTTACTTCACAATTGTTTTAAGAGCCATGATAGTTAAGCACATTTACAATCAACACAAACAAAATACGTAGGCATGTGCTCAACAGTCATTTTTGCTCTAAAGGGCAATACTAATGGCTTTGTTTCAATAGCTTTAGATTGAAGCAGCAATTTCAACACCAACAACACGAAACGCAAAATTTAGTTTCTCAGGAACGTTTCACTAAAATGATAACAAAAAAAAATTAGAAAGGCTCATCTGAAAGCCCTTGCAAAAAATTTCTGCTCATAAAACAGAAAAGTTTCAGCATGATTTGGCCCAAGGCCTTGTCGAGCTGCTGAAATGGCAGCTTTTTGTTCGGGGTCTATTTTTCTGCTAAAAAATTAATTTATTACGTAAATTTTGCTATGACATTTAAATAATATGATATTATTTTGATATTACATCGGAATATCATTACATCCCGTACGATGCTAGAGAAGTTTGTTGTTCCTTCCTGTTACTCAATTGTAAAAAAAGAGAACTCTGCAGGTATCAGGAAAGAATCAAATTTATTTCAAAACCCATTACCCATTTCATTAGAAAAACATTGTGGTATTATTTTGACATTAAATTGGAATATCATTAGTACATCCCATACCTATATCAAAGTACGATGCCAGACAAGCTTGTCGTTCCTTTTTGTGACTCCATTGTAAAAAAAGAGAACACTGCAGGTATCAGGAAAGAATCAAACCTACTTCAAACCCTTAAAATAAGAAAAAAATCGACTAGTATGTGGAGCCATTCACCCTTCGTCTCCTTATCTAGTACTTACAATCTGCTGACTGTGTGCGATCAACGTGGCTCAAAGCCAAGATAAGAGATAACGAGTTAAGAGGCCCTCGGCGAGCCCTTTCTTCTTTCATTTCACAAGCCAGCAAAGTGTCCGTTGCTTAACTAGTTGTTAAGCACAAATATCCCACCTCACCACTTCTTGCCTTTATTTTCTTCTTAATTAAGGCATTATATCACACATCGAAGCTCATTGAAAGAAGTATCTGTTCGCCTTTCCGAACTTCAAAATAGTACTCTGCGAATGTTTAGTCTTCAAACAGTGCTTCCTTTGTCTTGATATCTGATGGCCTACAATACTCACACAATCTTGAAAAAAATGAGCACAATCACAGTTCCTGCAGTTGCCGAGTTCCAAATTTTCATTAATTTGGACTATCTAGGCAAAACAGCGCAAAAAAAGACAAAGACAGAGAGGGACACATGATTAGGACTGCGCTGACTTCGTCTTTGTCTTTTTTGCACTGTTTTGCCTAGATTATGTACCAACATGCCCAGTTTTTCACATTAATCTGGATTAATTTAAATTCTGTCTTTCTTTTTTGGTAGACTATCTTCTATTTAAAAAATTCAAACTTTTTGCAGAAACAATTAGAGATATGAAAACGACCTTGCACTATGCATATATATACAATGTGCAAAAAAAAACAAATAAAGGGAAACAACTCACGTTTGCTTTGAGAGTCTGAGAGGGGTGAAAATGTGCCTGGTAGCTGCTTGACACTGCCATCAGGGCCTTCACGTAATCATTCTGTAAGTGAATTTACGTTTCAGTGTAATGAGCATTATGATTTTTTTTTCTTTCCATTCAATGAAGTTTCGAATCCTTTTAAATTCGTGAAAGAGTTGTGGTGAATGCCAAAACAGCGGAAACCAAAACGAATAGCTTGAAGGTGACTCCAAAATGGTTTTAGGGGCAAAGCTCCTCAGGGGCTGGGGCTGTTGGCGTCTCCTGTCATCGCCGTCGTCCTAATTGTCGTTTCATGTAGTCACAGTACTAAAGCACCGGGAAACTAGTTTACGCCTCGCGCTAGAACATAATGCATACTAAGAAACACTGGTACACTCATTTATGCATCGCGATAGGGAGCTTTGTGGTTCAAATACATTAGACTTTTACGCCAAAGCTGTATACCTCTACCTCCCAACGGTCTCATCTCCGTTAGCGAAAACGCCAAGGTGCCAGGAATACGCTTATACACTGCATGCTTCACCCCTCCCCAGGTTTCACGTTAGTGGAGATGGCCCGGGATTTTTTAATTTCCAATTTGATGGCTCCGTTTAGTATTGTAACTTAACTCCTTCGATCTCCCTTTTTGCCAATGTAACATTCAAACAACACATGAGGATTAACAAACTGCATACCTTAACAAGTACAATAAGGTTGGAGATTAAGTTTCCTTATAACAATACACTAGAGTGCTGTGAATACAAATATACTGGTCGGACAAGCAGCAGTTGTTCGTTAGCGCATAGAAACCAAAAGCGAAAAAAGAAGTATTACTGCCCCTTGTATTTGTTCAACTGTGATCTGTAACATCACAAATCACGAATGGCAAAATGGAATTGGCAGAGCTCGTCTAAACAAAAGAAACCAGTAAGGTAGGGGACGTGTAACTGCAAAATGGATGTATGTGGGGACATTCTATCGGAACTTGTCTTTAAAAATAGATAAACGTTATAAAACAAAGATCACTACCGCAAGCTGTAAGCTTTGTTTCAGTCTCAATTCCAGTCAAATTCTTCGTCTTGGCGACAAGCTCACTCAGAAGGTTAGTGTGAGTTAATGTGAGAGATATACTTTCTCATTGGCAACGGCTATATGTGCAACAAACAATAAAAAAGATTGGAGATTATTAGAGCAACTGGGCACGTAAACCTTTCGATCACCTTTACTGATGTGCATCTAGGCAACTGTTTCGATATTTCCAACACTTTTTTATACGTGGCAGCTATCACAGTTTCAATTTTCACGGTGAAGAGTCTCGCAGATCACTTTGAAGGGGCCGTGCAAACAAAACGCAAGTTTGATTCATACAAAAGATTGCCTCATTAGAATCATACTGACACCACTTTTAACGTAAACTTCGCTCCAATAAGCTATGTAATTAGGAAAAAAAAGGAATGGCCATGCGACTCACTAGCTCATTTCCCGCACCAGAACCTATGGCATCATTTGTGTCAGCTCTGCGATTGGCTGAGGCTGGCAAAAGCGAACGCAAGTTACCTAGGCAGGGCTCATAAGCTTTCAGAATGAACTATTTGCGCATAAACGAGCTATTTGCACATAAATTTGCGCGTAAATAAAGTGGGAGTTCGGTCATCGCCGTGGGCCATTAACAGCAAAGCCGTTTAGCAAATTGTTATTTTTCGTGTCCGCAGTTACAAATACCGAAAAACTGCCAAGTGTGCGCACGTAAGCCCGAGCCTCACGGCGACTGCACGGCAGTTAACAAAGCCCGAAAAATGCTGAGCGCTCGTGCCTGTGTGCCTCGCAGCAACCACTCAGCGTCCTCGGCGCACGTTTGTCAAGCCAAGCATAACCACTTAGGGAAATTGGCCAAGATTGGCCAAAATAACTCCGGCGTTCGCCGCAATAGTGGAAACACTTGCTCAGAACGAGAAAGACTCCGGCGTTCACCGTAATCGCGACAACACGTGCTCGGAACGAGAGAGACATATCACAGCTCACGCCCCTCCAAAGTGACATCCAATGATTATCACCTTTGAAGAATTAAAGAAGCTCACACTCATAGCAACAACGATGGAGTAAAGGTTGTTGCAGCAGCAAAGAAGCAGCAAATTGGGTGCAATCGCAGACTTAAATCTTCGCGATGGTCGTGAAGGTTGCGTACAGCTTCGTTACCTTCAAATCCTACGCGTTAGCGTGAGCTTCCTTTATTTCTTTGGGTAAGCATTTTTGCATTCGTCAGCTCGACAGGAGCATCAAATTGCGGTGCGCCAACTACCTGGATTTCGACTTCTCACAGTTGGTGCATCGGAGCTCTGCTACAACGTGGGGCCAGTGGGGCCGTCGATGGCTCCCGGCCACCAGCACCCGCCTGCTTCAGTCTCTTAAAAGCAAGATGTCGGACCTGCTGCGGACTGTTTTCCTTTGGACATCAAGCAGCATCAAACGGGGGTTACGAAATAAAGGTTGAAACGAAGTAGCACAAAAGGTGGGAAGAACGCCGGTTTAACTGACCAGCATTTGTCGTATAAAGCGAACCTCATGCACTCAAGCATTGTATCATCGGGGTTTTTAATGCATTGTCTCTATGGGGAGTTTGCCAAGACCACGGTGATCCGTAACAAAAAGTGAATCGTCGTAAAGCCGGGAGACGTATCGTCGGGGTTCCACTGCACTCGTAATCTCGTCAAGTACCACCGTCAAGTACCGTCAAGTCAAGTATCGGCACTCGTAAAGTACCACCTCGTCACGTACCACCACTCTTCAAACAGTGGACATTAGAACATGTGGCTTCCATTTTCTGCATGCTTCAATTCCAGTTTTCTGCACTTTGCCCTCCCGAAGAAATGTTCCAGCCCCACAGAGAGATGAATTCAAAACCTCCTCGCACACTAAAACTATAATGCTATCAAGATTGTAACTCTCTGGACCAATATTATTATAATTGAAAAACACGCCACATGCTCACCTGAATACTCGAGATGGTATCATTTGAGTCACTGATGCACGCAACCACTGTCACCAGGTGAAGAATGTGACGGACGAGCTTTTTGTCAACTGTTTTCAGATCCACTTCACCGTGGGAGAGCCTATCTCGCAACCTCGGCCCTTCGAGGTATGAAAATATGTCTAGAAGCATCTCCTGCAACAGATGTGTAAGAAGTAAAGCACAAAATTGCAGAAATCTCGCAACAAGAAACCTTCGAAACTGTTGCAGTCTGAACAGGCAGACTTTGAGCAACGGTGTGAATTAGTGGCCAAACTAACTCAACTTACGATCTAATTAGAAAAATTTTCGTTCGGTGAGGTAGAGTTTGTAACGTGCAACACAGTCATGTGCTTAGCACGGACAAGTACCGCCATCCCGCGGAGCCCGCCGTAACGAGTGACGGCGCACTCACACGGTTGCGTGCATGCGCGCCTCGCCAGTGAATACAAGCAATACATCTATTCTACGCCTGCCTTTCTGGGGCTTTTTGCACAGCTTCAGTGTTGTGCAAAAAGACAGCTTTACGGGCGTGCTTTTAAACGGAGATATCAAAACGTACGTGCGATGTGGTTAAGCCACTTTTTCACTTCACGGTGACATTTGGCACAAAAAAGAGGGGGGGCAAGAGAGTGTTGCAGAGAACTTTGCAGACACCCATGTGAGAAACACTGGTGTAGCGCAACAAATTCTGCGCAGGTGTTGCTGCCACAATGTTGCAGGGAATTTCGCACAATAAAAAAATACGTACTCACGAAATTAGATTCCCCGAGCGCTGTTCTCACGGAATTTGGCGAACCCAACTCCGTTTCCTTTGCCAATACCTGTAACACAGTGAAGCAGTTGTTACAAGAAGTTACTTTTCTTATTTCAGGCCATCGTTAGGCAGGAAGTTAAGCGATGTTTATGCTTTAGCTCCAGAGAGGCACACTTTTGGACCAACCTATGCAGACTACAAATAAAAGCATGCTAGCAGACAGCTTAGCGAAAGAAGTTGGCAACATCTCTACCAAATGTCAATTAATCAAGCAACATGGCACCGAATGTGGCAAAAGTTAATCCTACCTCAATGAGAATACTACAAAATAACCTAACTTACTGGAAGAAACAGTTGCAATATCTCATCAGTGGTCAATTATTGGAACAACATGCAATTCCAATTAAACAGCACCTATGCCCTATCATGGGCGCAACCCGTAAAAAGTCATGAAATGTGACTGGCTGCAGTGGCATGCAACCTGTACCAACAGGTTAGGCATGTTCTATAAGAACCTTAGTTAAGAAACGTACCATGACACTGAGCGAATATCGACGCGCAAATTCGAATTTGCCTCACCTCATCAAGCGTTGTGTAAAGTGTAGACATCTAGGAGAAAGAAAGAACAAATAAATTACAAGCTGCGACCAGGAAAACACAAAACTGAAAGACGTAAATACCACCTGAAGAGCAAGGGTCAAGAGTGGAAAACAGAGTATCTAATTGTAATAATTGTTGTGATACCGTATTTCCTCACATAATTGGCGCCCTCGCATAATTTGCGCACCCTTAAGTTTTTTTCCAAGTTTAGAGAAAAAAAATTTTACTCACATATTTTGCGGTCCCTGTCTCGCCCAAGAGAACCCATTGGCACACGCGCACAAACAAGCACGCTTTGGACGGTGGCATGGTGCATGGGAGAGTAGTGATGCACGATGCTGCGCGCTTCATTCTTTTCTCACTTCTTCCCTTCTCCATGTCTGGGTGCGCCTCCACTCCGCCTCTCCGTGACGGAGCGCAGGCGAGGAGGAACATCCAGGCGCCCTACCCGGCTACATTCCCCTGCTCTGCCCTTCTCGACACATGCACACCCTTCTCGTCCTTTGCGCTGGGAGTCGAAACTGCTCGAGTGTGTGCCTTCCTCCTCCTTTCCTTTCTTTTGCGCCGTGAGAACTCGCACACAACACACACAAGGCTGACGCGGAGTCAGAAGCACTAATTTCTGCATCGGAGGTGTGAGAGGGCGTATCAGCCCTGCCGCGGTGTCGCCTTGCCGCCTCTTCTTTCCTGCGTTCGTGCTGCGAGAGAATCCTCTGCCTCTTTCCTGCGTATGCGCTGCGACGGAATCCTCCCTTTGTGTTCACGTTTTGCCGTCGCCGTCAGTTAGTCACCTTTTGCTACAGTAGCGATGGGCTACAATAACTATACGGCGAAATTCAAACTCAGTGTCATTGAGTTTGCTGAGAAAAACGGGAACCATGCCGCCGCAAAGCACTTCAACGTGAACGACAGCCACGTGCGGTATTGGAAGAAGCAGAAGAGTTCCCTCTAAAATACCAAACCTGGAAGGAGGGCGTTTCGGGGACCAAAGCAAGGAAAGTTTCCTGCCATGGAAGAAGAGCTGTTGAAGTATGTTCGACAGATGAGGTCGTCCTGTCTTGCCGTGTCGTGCGAGATGCTACAGTTTGAAGCAAGGAAGATCGCGCACGAGAAAGGGATCCCTGCTGTGGCATTCAAGGCGAGCAGAGGCTGGGTGACGCGCTTCATGAGACGCCACCAACTGTCTCTCAGACGGAGAATGACCCTTTGCCAGCGGTTACCGCAGGACTACAAAGAGAAAATTGTGTTGTTTCACCGCTTCGTGATTGGATTATGCCGAACGGGGAACTTCATCATGTCCCAGATTGGGAACGCTGACGAAACGCCACTGACGTTCGACATGCCGCCCAACACCACAGTGAGCGAGAAAGGCGTCTCGTCTGTGCCCATCAAGACCACTGGCTGCGAAAAACAACGCTGCATGGTGATGCTTGCCGTGACAGCGGATGGCCGCAAACTCCCGCCCTTCGTCATCTTCAAGAGGAAGACAGTGCCCAAAATGAAGCTGGGGCCTGCATTCACATCCGTGCTCAAGAAAACGGGTGGATGAACGAGGAGCTGATGCAGGACTGGATCGACACTGTCTGGGGCAAGAGACCGGGGGCTTTGCTGCGACTGCCATCGCTGTTGGTGCTCGACAGCTTCAAAGGGCATCTTGTGGAGAGTGTGAAGGAGAATGCGGACCCACCTGGCCGTTATTCCGGGTGGCCGAACATCTGTCCTGCAGCCCTTGGATGTGTCGGTCAACAAACCCTTCAAGGACTACGTGCGCAAGATGTACGTCGAGTGGATGGCCAGCGGAGAGCACGGGCTCACTCCCACTGGGAGGATAAAGCGACCGCCACTGGAGACAGTCTGTGAGTGGATCGTGGCAGCGTGGGACATGGTCTCACCCAGCATCGTGGAGCACAGCTTCAAAAAGACGGGGCTGTCGAATGCACTCGACGGAACTGAGGACGATGCACTTTGGGAGGGCAGTGATGGCGGCCGTGACGACGACTCGGAGTCGGATTTCTCGACGAGCGATTCCGACTAGACCACAGTCAGACTGGACTTTTGTAGGTACTTTTGACTGTGCACTTTCAACTACTTTTCTGTGTACTTTTGACTGTGTACGCGTTTAAATAAACGAGTATCGTTCGCTTTTGCTATCATACTCGATTTTCTCTTATTTGTATAGTCCGCGTTAGGACCGTTTACACGTTATTTTGGACTTTTCGCAATATACCCGCGTAATTTGCGCACCCCCTTTTTGAAGCCCTAAATTTGCGAAAAAAAAAGCAACTGGTTCTTCTTGTTGGAAGGAGTTGCTCTCAGCATTGCTTCATTTTCGCTGATGTGTCCGTAGTACTGGTCACACGTGATTTGATTGATTGTAGGTTTTAACGCGCCAACACAACGCAGGCGATGAGGCATGCCGTAGTGGAGGGCTCAGGATTAATTTTGACCGCCTGGGGATCTTTAACCTGCACCGAAATCTCGTACACACGAGCGTTTCTGCTTTTCACCTCCATCAGAAAAGCGGCCGCCGCGGCCGGGAATCGAACCCGCGTCCTTGTGCTCAGCAGCACAACGCCTTAGCCACTGAGCCACCGCGGCGGGTTAAAAGACTATTGCGCAGTTTCTGTTTCATTTTGGCCGGGTGGCTGAATCGAGTCACAGACAGACGGACAAAAATTACTGCGTTTAAGTAGCCCAAAAAAGACTATCGTCTTTAAAATAGGAGAGGTTGACGCCATATATGAGCGCCGATGTGCCAGCCATATATGGCTGCCATATATGGCTTTAACAGTCGGTGCACTTCGCAAAACTGTCCAGCAACTATATTTCACTCCATTCAGCGATACTGCATTTGACTTCAATGTTTATCTTGCACAATGGTGATCATAGGCTACCACAGGAATTTGAACCTTACCTCGGCAGTGAGGAGGCGGTGGGAACAGTTATTGACGTTCGTGTAGAGGACTCTCAGCATGCACTCCAGCTGTGGCAATGCTAGTGTGAGGCATTCGGCATACCTAAAACGGCAAATTCATGTCCCGCATTTAAAAGGGTCGTATTTTTTCACGCATGCGCATCATGTTCCACTGCAAAGCAGTGTTACGTACACATTACAAATGGCAATCGTTTAGAAGCATCACAATTTAAGACACCAAGAAGACAGCACACCTAGGAACAAATTTTTGCGAACTGCCTCTTTGTTCGCATCTTTCAAAGTTTGCTTTTATAACGGTTTGACAGAAAACCAGTGAGGTGAAACAGTAGTTCAGTCTTTCCTTCAACATTTCATAACCACCTTTCACATTTCGTAACCAGAAAATTACTGGGAAGTTTGGTGGATTTTTTTTACCACAGCAAGTAAGCAAGCACAATGAGTCGAAGGACCTCGTTTTTAAAGCAAAGCTTTCCATGCCACACTGATGGCGTCATTTGTCCGAGTAAAACGCTTTGATGGAAAGCTTTACACAATATATTTGACAACTTTACACAATGTGTTTCACAAAACGATGATGATGATAAGCAAAGGCACATCAAGCACCTCAAAAAAAAAAAAAAAGCTTATCATGGTCTGAATTGAACGTGGCTCCTTCGTGGCATGAAGCCGACGTCTAACCTATTGTCGAACCAGCTTGGTTATAGACTTGACTTTGACTCAGGTTGCATCGGAAAAAGCTTTGCATTTTAACCATCTCAGGGGCTTTAATTTTTTTTACAAATGATTAGCTAGACAGATTATGAGAGGTTAGATTAGGTGCAGATGAGAGACTCACAAGGCTTTGTCAAAGAGGTCCGCACACATCAGCCAATACGCCATTCGACCAGGAAGGACTACCTGGCTGTGCTCCAGCTTCGATAGGAATTCACCTCGATCAAAATCCAAGCCTGGACGGCAGGAGAAAATAACGAGGCTCGCAAAATTCATGTCCAAGCAAGACCAGTACAGGCGTGACCGTCTACTAGACCACTACCGGTCCACCAAACTACCAGCTTCCTGATGTCGGTGCTGATTGGTTGGTTTTATTCGTGCAAGGCCAACACAAGGCAAAGAGCGCCAAATGAAAGTTACTACTTAATGACAGTGGTGCGAGTTGTGACTAAAATCAAACAGTTAAGTTGGAAGTGAAATGGAGTAAACGGCAAATAAAATAGCTGCTGCAAAGGGCGAGGTTGTGTTTGTGAGGTGTAAAAATTTAATCTCTGCCAAAAACTTAAAGACCCGTACCAGCTTTCAGGGCATGACCAGCCATGACTGGCTACTTGTAACAGTAGTGCCCTGCTTTCAAGGCTTTCTTTACGAGAGGCCTGCCACATTAGAAGCTTGCAGCAATAGCACACTAATGCGTTAGAAGCCCACTTTATTAAGAGAACTTTCAGATGAGACGTCAGGCACGTTAAAAGCTCGTTGAATTACAAATGTGCCGTATTAGATGCCTGCCAGATTTTAGGCCTACTACTGCACAGGCTAGCTAATTGACTCGGAGCAAATACTGTTTTTTCATACCACGTATGCACTGCAACCAGAACCACACCTAAGTGCCCTTTCCAACTGCTTAAAACTAGCGATAAACAGTTTGACGCATAATGTCAGCTATGTTTCTTCATGCGGCAAAACCGGCAAAAAAAATTAAATACTCAATTCAGGCTCAAGTTGAATAGCACTATTAGAAAATTTCGAATAAATTTTCGAAGTATTCCGAAGTTTGCAAACATGCACTGACATTATCCACTGCTGGCAATGGGCTTTCCCGCACTACTCTGGTGTCGTGCGGAGAAACGGCAAGGGTGCGGTTGAGGAGCGTCTTCTTTTTATTACGTGCAGAGCACTTTAGGGCTGCGCCTTGTCGTCATAGCTCACTTGCTGGACCCAAGTAGAGCCACACGGCGTTCCGCCGTCGTGGCTTAACCCAAAGGCATCGAAAGTCAAGCGGCTTATATAATCATAACCGTTTGAACCCGTAAACTGCTGGCGCTTGTCATGCATCTCCATGTTGTTTAGCGCAAAGAAAACTGCACAAACGCTTATGACTTTATAAACCGCTTGGCTTTCGAAGCCTCTGGGTTACGCCGTGACGACGGAACGCCGTGTGGCTCTACTTGGGTCCAGCAAGTGAGCTATGACGACAAGGCGCAGCCCTAAAGTGCTCTGCACGTAATAAAAAGACGACGCTCCTCAACCGCACTTTTGCCGTTTCTCCGCACGACACAGGAGTAGTGCGGGAAAGCCCATTGCCAGCAGTGGATAATGTCGGTGCGTGTAAACAGCAGGTACATTTGAGGCAAAATATACATAATTAACCAGCAGCGCCCGCGTTCATTTAATCAGGAACGCTCGTTGGGTTGGTTTTTGCGATAGTAAGCAAAAAAAAGTGGCAGTGCAACCCCGGCACGTGCGGGAGGAAAAGCAAGCACAAAAAGAACAGAACTCCTTCTGGCGCAGTTTTAGGCAGGGGGTGCGCGAGCACTGCAGAGGCAGGAAATTTGAATTGCATTGGGTGGTAGCAGTGAGCAGATAACGGCGCTACATCCCGTTATGGCGAATCACTGCTCTGCACTTCCGACAGCTTTCACACGGAGTGGAACGGTTTTAATTTTTGTTTAAGGACCCCGGTTCAACTCCCTTACGAACTCAAATACGTTTTTTACACAACATGGCGGTTGGCCACTTTATTTACCGGGCAACAACAATGCTAGTTGTTTGCATGATGGGGTTAGCTAAGGCTTAATAACGCTTAACGAGGCTGCTGAATCTTTGCCACCGGTCTGATACTGAAGAAGCTTGGTATGTTAAGGCTTACGGCACTTCTGCATTGCTTTGCTTTGCACTTTGGAGAAACTTGAGGGATACCAGCATCCTTGGGGCTGGTTAATTAGAAGGTTCTCAGGGCATTGTACTACCAATTGAAACCTTGCCTGCTCACTCAATTTCAATAACAACTGGAATGAAGAGGTTCTTTGGAATGTACTGCCATTTAAATCAATATAAAGAAAATATGTTCTCCTCAGTTTCTTAAAACTTCAATAGATTCAAATTCTGCGCATGTATTATTTTTACGCTGGTTCATTCACTGTCATTATGGGAAAAAAAGCCAATGGAATGGTGTGTGCTATGCATTGAAGATGTAAAGTAATGGCGCAATCAACCAGCACCGACACCATTCTTTGCAATTATTATAAGTTCAAAACATTTCACCACATCTAAAGCCCTAAAAGTGCACAAAGATTCAAATAAGATAGCAAATAGTGTCTCAAAATTATTCAGGTTCACATATGCCCATAAAAAAAAAGCAAAACGTGGAGACTCCATAAAGTCATTAAAAAAAACTTACAACGCGGCCAATACTACCCCAGGCAATGTAATGAAAGTGTGAACAGCCCACGCATTTACAACCTTGTGTGCAGTTATCAGTTATTTAATCAGCATTTAGATTTATGCACAATAAAATCCCCAGGAATCTCTCTCTCTCTCTCTCTCTCTCTCTCTCTCTCTCTCTCTCTCTCTCTCTCTCTCTCTCTCTCTCTCTCTCTCTCTCTCTCTCTCTCTCTCTCTCTCTCTCTCTCTCTCTCTCTCTCTCTCTCTCTCTCTCTCTCTCTCTCTCCCCTGTTATATCTCCCTTTCCCTTCTCTCTTTATCCTGTTCTCTCCCTCTCCCCATCCATACTTTCCTCTCTCTCTCTTTTACTCTCCCCTCTCACTCTCTTCCCCCCCTCTCTCTCATGGCCTACTTGATCATTTCCCCATCAACCATGCTTTATGTCACTTGTTCTGCTGCCACACAACAATATTTCCAAGCGTAGTGTCAAGGCAACAGCACAGAATAAGCAACAAAACAAAGCAATAAATCCATTACTGGAAAAGGTACCATCAAAGTCGCACAAGAGTGAGGTGGACTTCTCCAGGGAGAAACGCCTGCACCGCGGCCAGTCATCTGCACTGACACCACCACAGCTCCCACCACTCAGCTGCTGTCCAAGGCTCAGCAGGATACAGATCAACAGGTAGGCATACCTGTTCAGCATAAAGAAGGTGTAAGGTCAGGCAGCAGGCAGAGATGGGACATCCACTAAACCCTCGTTACAACGACATTGCAGTACCGTATTTTCGCACGCATAACCCGCACCAAAAATGTGAAAATTTCAGGGGTGAAATAGAGGTGCCGATCATATGCGAGGTACTTTCTTTGGTGCAGCTTCGCTGCAATGCGCATTGGGCCACGATGCCCCTACAGCAATAATAGCGACTAAGCCACTGTCTTCCCCTTGACACTGCTTATTTTGCACACACACTCAACCTGAAAAAATGTATGCGGCAAGTCATCTAGTTACGTAGTCAGCTAGGTAAGTTCTTCTGCCTGAACAAATGTGTAATGTTGCTTGAGTTAGTAGCTTTGGTCCATCCTTTTATGCATAAAATATGTGGGTAATACGCGGGGATATATTTTTTATTTAGTGACAGAAAGTGGGGGTGCGGGTTACATGCAAGGGCGGGTTATATGCGCGAAAATGTGGTATTTGAAATTTCACTTTATTAGAAGCGTTCCATGGTCCTTAATGCAGTGTATAGATAGAAAATTATTAACAGGCCCATGAAGGCAAAATACAGCTTTGTTCAATTTGAAACAACTAGCCTTCGCCAGCTAAATCAGCTTCCCTCCAGCCACAAAAGACGTTTCTTTAGCCAAAAAAACTGCGAAAAATATTTCACTAAAAAATTTCTCCCACCTCCCCTCGTGGGAACCCCTGTGTAGATGCGACGCATAGGGGGTTCCGTAGTTGTTTCCGTTAGGTTGATTCTCCCATCGCGTGAAACGTGCCGTGAACCCCCGCCGCGGCTATGACGCGACGTGGCGCGGCTATGACGCAACACAATCACTTTAATCCAAGCCAAGCCAACCCAATCGAATCCAATCCAATGCCCCTCGCGAGAGAGTGTTCGCTATCGGAGAGGAGAGGGGGTGAGCGGCGGAGAGCACAGCTCGCGCGGTGAGGAGAATGGGGGAGGGGCGGACGCCGACGACGACAACGCCGTATGGAGGGACAAGGCAAGTGAATGGGATGCAGTCGCATCTAAAACATTCTTTTCAGTGTGTTAACTGCTTCTCAGCATTCAACGAATATTATGAAATGAAACTAAGGGCCAAACTACAATTGCCTAGTAATGCTTCTTGGTCAGGGCTTAAAGAGGCCAATAGCACAAACAAGTTTTCCTGACATCGTTGAGAAATGGCCCGACAATGGCTGGTGAGCCGCCACTGATTCATACGTTTTCCTAAGAGTATCCGAAATATTTCCTCGAAGTTTTCAATAAAATTTTCACCATTATTATAAGAACAAAGTGGTCTCTTTAACGAACCAACCCTTGCACTTCCTTTTAACGGCCTCTTCTATGAAGTATCGCTTGTAACAAAGTCAAGTTTCTGTCGCGGTGACTTTGTTTTGATTTGATTGCAGGGTTTAACGTGCCGACGCAATGCAGGCGACGAGGTGTGCCGTAGTGGAGGGCTCCGGATTCATTTTGACCACCTGGGGATCCTTAACGTGCACCAAAATTTCGTGCTCACGGGCGTTTTTGCTTTCCGCCTCCATCAGAAAAGCGGCCGCCGCGGCCAGGAATTGAACCCGTGTCCTCGTGCTCAGCAGCACAACACCTTAGCCACTGCACCACCCCAGCGGGTGAGAACTTTGTTATAACGAGGAATTACTGAATCTCATTCTTAAACAAAAGCATCACACATCCTGGTGCCCCATAAGAAAGAACAGTGCAAACGTGAAAGTTCTTCGTAGCTAAATTCATAAACTGATGCCGTTGTGTTCAAATTGCATTTGGCTCTACATAAACGGCTTCGTTTAGACAAGTCTGGTCACGTGCAAACAAAACTGGTCACTCTTAAAAGAATGATTTAAGACTCAGCCAACAGCAGGGCCAGAAATTTTAGCTACAGCCTTTTCAATTCATTGCCAACAAATGTCCCGAAGTCGCTAAGAATGGAAAACTAGAAAGTTAGTAGCAACGTTACATTTGACAAGCAACATCGCGTCTTGTGGGTCTCAACAACTGCCCGATAGTTAACGTAGGTGACATTTAGTTTAAAGGGCTATTCGTAATACAATGTGAGAGATTCCTTTCGCATTGTATTACAATGCAATAGAACTGACAACTGACAACCCGCTTCCCCCCCCCCCCCCCCCCACACGCAGTTGTCAGTTGTCATAATATTGCCGCGAACCATACATTGGGTTTGTTTATTTGTGTTTTGCTTTTACCGCCCGGCTGCGCCGGTCTGTGTTATCTCTGCGCCAAGGGAAGCGCGTGTTCCATTCTTTCTTTCTGTGCCGCATGTGTTATCTGTCGTGATAGGGAGAGCATTCCGATCTAACGTGAACAGCCAAGAATAATCTTCTTGGATCTACTATGTTCTCGATGTGAATCGACGTTTCGAGAACCACGCGCGCCGAAAGATAAAAAGCCTGCAGTGCGGACGCCGGAGCCTTCGATTCGACGACACTCGCCTGTGCAAGTCACTTTGTTGACCGCTGCTTCGCCGCCTCTGTATTCTTTTGAGTTGTTAGGGAAGCACAAGTTCGCTCCAATAAACGCGTTTCTCATTCAAGACAACTGCATCGTTCTTGTCTTCGCGACAATATTAAGGAGGGACACTCGTCTTAAAGCAACTTCTTTTAATTTTCAAGCAAACTCTGTGAAACTTATCAGTCTTGCTGCTTTTTTCCCACTGATTTCAAATATGCCACTATTTTTTCAGTTGGTCAATTACTTCCCAAGATAATTAGAGATTATTAGCCATTTTTGGAGGAACAATAGACAAAACAGTGTTGGCCAAGAACTCTAATCTTTATATTTTCCAATACGGTGAACCCTGGTGAGTGCAATAACCGAAGCAATATTTGATTTGACCGCTTCGAACTGATTTTACAGCTCATTAAACTTTGGTGTTTTAAATGGCCACTTACAATGGTTCCTTGCCACTGGTGCCACCAAAGTTTAGTGAACTGTGAAATTAGTTCCAAGTGGTGTATCAAAAAACCGATTCTCTCATTGCACTCACCAGGGTTCATAGTATTGGAAAATATAAAGATTACAGTTCTTGGCCAACACTGTTTTGTCTATTGTTCCTCCAAAAATGGCTAATAATCTCTAATTATCTTGGGAAGTAATTGACCAACTGAAAAAATAGTGGCATATTTGAAATCAGTGGGGAAAAAGAGCAGCAAGACTGACAAGTTTCACAGAGTTTACCTGCAATTAAAAGAAGTTTTAAGACCAGTGTCCCCGCTTAAAAAAGGCCCCGTACACAAGATCAGCTACTAGTTTGTACAGTACTACTACAGTACAGTACAGCTATTGGTACTACAAGATCAGCAACTATGAGTGTTTGTCGTGTTCTTGCACTGTCCACTTAATTGCTTGTTGCTCTTCCAGTGAAAATTCACTGCAGATTCAAAGCATATACCAAGCAATTTTCCGCAAGCCCCTTAATTAAGAATTCCGGCTCGCGACTTGCAAGACAAAGACCACTGTCAGACTTCATCGAAACAACGATGGACTCACCGTTTGTCCAGCTCTTCGGGCCGAATGAATCCATGCCAAGCAACATTGCGCAAGTTCAGAGACTGCGGAGGTCCAACGATGACTTGAAGTAGTGTCATCTGAAGCACAGAAAGATTTCGGCACTATTCGCAGACAGAACTCCAAGTTCGCCTTTGTTTCAAAAGCAGTCAAAACAAACACCGGAAATTTCACACCCAGACATCCTTGCAAAACTGACAATTTCAAACCCCCACATCACAAGGTTGTGCAAAGCACTTAGGTGCAAACAAAAGTTACTTGTGTCAAAAAGTCGAATTACCTATTCGTGTTAGAAACAGCGGCAGCTGTAACCTCTCCGTTAAAAAATCCCAGGCCATCTCCACTAACGTGAAACCTGTGGAGGGGCGAAGCATGCAGTGTATAAGCGTATTCCTGGCGCCTTGGCGTTTTTGCCCACGGAGATGAAACCGTTGGGGGTACAGGTATGCACCTTTGCTATAAAAGTCTCTTCTCTTTGAAGCTTGAAGCTCTCCAGTGCGAGGCATAAGTGAGTGTCCCGGTGTTTTTTTAGTACGCGTTACGTTCTAGCGAGAGGCGTAAACGAGTTTCCCGGTGTTTTAGTACCGTGACTACATGAGACGACGATTACGACGACGACAGTAGACGCCAACAGCCCCAGCCCCTAAGGAGCTTCGCCCCTAAAAATATCCAGCTACTCTTTATGCCCAAGGTGAATTTCAAAGAACTTTCTTCACCACTTCGCTTCAACAGTGAAGCTACCTAAACACTTGCTACCCATTTTGCAAAGGAGAAAAACTGTGGTCCTTGTAGCTAAAACGAGGTTAATGTGAACATACAGCCACCACCAACATAGAAGACAAAAGAAAAGAACGCAAATGACCTGCCACAATTAAAACTTCGCAATGCACGTGCACACACAGCATGGTGACTCACGTGAGTCGTAAAATGAGATCTAGTGAGATGCTTTCAAATCTAAATATGGATCCGTTTGCGGCGTTGATTATACAAGCGGGTAGCATGCTCACAAGTTCGAGTCCAAAGACTTCGCACAGTTGTGGTGCCGACAGAATGTCCTTGAGAAGGAATGGCACTTGAACGCCTTTCCCGAACAGCACCTGCAGGATAGCAGTGTCAATTTATAAATAATACCCATGCCACACGTACACATAAAATGACATTAAGTGCTTCATGCCTTAAGTTTTAATGACATTGATTCGCTGCTACACGAAAAAATCTAACGTCATTCGCTCTAATGTCATTTTTGGTTTAAGGATTTCCACACAACCCATTCGCCTTCACGAACGCCTTAAATCTGCCTTCTTTTGATCGTGCGGGGCACCAAAATGGACAAACGAAACTCTCAGAACCAGAGTGTTGACGCGGAAACATAGCTGAACCTCAAAAGAAGAAAATTTTTTGTGCCCTCTTGGTGGCAAAGTTCTGAAGAAGATTAAGTTCACTAAAGTTCACAAAAGGCAAAACATCATGTGACTCGTCATTCTGAATATTTCAAATTTGGCTACCACTGGCAGGCGACGGCAGCTGCTGAAGCCACTTTTAGAAACGGCTCACAGCATTTTATAGAAAACACTATTTCTCATAACGTTTTCTTTCACAAAAAAACATTTTTAACTTTTGTAAGACTTTTTCTCTACCTTAAAAACTTCTAAAATATGAGTGCATTTCTCTTTTTGGTCACAATCAACATCATGTGTAACATGTTTAATGCCTTTGCGTTTTCGCGTGTAGCACGGCCTGCCCAAGTAATGCAATTCGGTATCTTAAAGCCGTAAGCACTTATTGTCATTTTTCGTGTACGTGTGGCACGGGTATAACTGTTCGCACCATTTTTTTTAAACGACTAGGTGGATTTCTGTTTTCTTTTTTTTGTGCGACGTCATTACTGCTCTACTGCAAGAAAAGAATTTAGCTAACTTGAATGAATTAAAATACTAAATTAAAATAAAATAAAGTAGCGTATTTTTTTTGGTGCCTTAATTATCTAGTGGACAATAAATCAACTGCTTCTCGCGAGAATATCCACCACAAATTCATCAGTAGTTTTTTTAAACCACTCCACTCGAGTTTCTTATCTTTTGACGCCACCATTCTGCTGAAAAGTTTTATATGGAAATACATACGAAAAAGTTTCGAACGGAAGTTTTATACGGAAATAGTCCTTGCTTTAGAATTTTGTTAGTAAATTTCAAAATTCAATACGCTGCTCCGCTCACCAGTAACGCAAGGAAAAGTACATATTGCACCCTAGGTCACCACAGGTTACATAAAACTGCACAAAAACAGCAATGGAAATGTGTTTTGTGTTTTATCACAAAGCTAAACCACCTCACTACACTGCACTGAGAGCTAGTGTTGGCACCCAGTACAGAGGGCCAAATGAGGCAACATAGTTACTAAAGCTCTGAAAAATACAGTAACTGTAATTCTTAAAGAAATTTCACTATTAATTACTAAATTGTTACTACAGTATAGCCCAATTATAGCAAACCTGGCTTTAACGAAATAGTGGCTATAATGAACAAATCTTTATTTCCCGTTACCATTTGTATACATAAATTTTGTGTTCAGATATAGTGAAAAGTGGATATAACAAATTGATTCCAGCTTCCCGATGTCTTCGTTATAAGCAGGCTCGACTGTATAGCTAAAATGATTAATAATAGGGTTATTATTATTGTAATTATTGAAATAATTATTGAGTTATTAATTAAAACTACCACAAAATGCTGACAGTATTGCCTCACCAGCACACAGATTTCCAGGCCTCCCGAATGCAATGCGAATAAGTTACTCTATTTAGTGATGCCCTACTAGCATACCTACATTGCCCTGGCAAAAAAGGACGACACCAAATCTTCCAGTGAAATATACAGACATTCAAGCTACAGCTAAATTAACTGGCAGCACTGCAGTGCGAGTTCGTAAAGAGAGCCAGCCAAACCGCTTGATGGCTGAGTGAATGTCCAGTGTGACATACATTGCCGAGAGAATGTTCCAAGATGGCGGTTATCCTGAGGACAGCGAGGACAGCAAGGACAGGATCGGCCTTGTGCAGGGACTGAAAGCAGTCTTCAATGTCCTGCAAAACATTCGCAATGACATGAAGGGTCAGGGAGGCCCAGAAATGTGGCCCGATATTCATCCAACATAACAACGAAATTGTCGCAGGATTTGAATACAGCTTGCCCTAAAACGTCCTGCAAAATTTTGTCCCCTACTCTGTAGTGTAATGGCAGAAAAGCTGCGGGCTGTCCGCTTGGGAACCCAGTTTGGATTTCAGTGGGACAACTTGCTGGAAATTTTTTAGTGCCGCATTTTTGTGGAAAAAAGAAAAATTAGCGTGCCAAACGTTGAGCGCAATGTTAGAACTTCAACGACAATGATATTGATGCTCTTCTTCTATTTCTGTGTCTAGCCAAAAATGATTAAAAATGTCCTTTCAAATGCCTTCAGTTCAACTCTGCTTTCCCCACGAGTTCCTTTTCCCAATCCCTGGTTTTTGCTTTTTATCCACAACTGTTACTTCTGTTATCCTTCTTTTATCGCAGATTGGGCTGACCTGTGATTTATTTAAAAGTATTTATAATGCACACCCCATCATACTAACTCTATCCCCTATATTTTTCAAGTGCAGAGCACTTTAGGTGCTCGCCTTGTCATCGTAGCTCGCTCGCTGGACCCAAGTAGAGCCCAACTAGTAGAGTAAAGCCAAATGGGTAATGTAGTTATAAGCATTCAAAACTTGTGAACCGCTGACGCTTGTCATACATCTCCCCATTGTTTAGCACAAAGAAAATTGCAGGTACATTTGAGGCAAAATATACCCAAGTAACCGGCAGCGCCCGCGTTCATTTAGTTAGGAGCACTCGTTGGATTGGTTTTTGCGATAGTAAGCGAAAAAAGGTGGCAGTGCAATGCCGGCACGTGCGAAAGGAAAAGCAAGCACAAAAAGAACAGAACTCCTGCCGGCACAGTTTCAGGCAGGGGGCGCGCGAGCACTGCAAAGGCGGGAAATTTGAATTGCATTGGGTCATAGCAGTGAGTGAATAACAGCGCCACAGCCCATTATGGTGAATCACTGCTCTGCACTTCCGACAGCTTTCAGATTGAGTGGAACGGCTTTAGTTTTTCTTCATTGTTTGGATCAACACTGATAGCCAGGGCCGTAGTCAGAATTTTTTTTTTGTTTTTTTGATGGGGTTATGCATTACCATAAGAAGTTTCACTGAAAGGAAAACTAAGTCCCCCGTAAAAAATTTCGTAGAGGTTCAAACCCCCAAACCTTCTCTCTGGCTACATCCATGCCGATAACTTTAGCAAGATAGTTCGCTACTGTGTCAACTGCAATACAAAAATTTAGTGTAAAAGTTCAATGAGCTATTTAAATTAGGCACTAAATTGGCCCCAACTTCGCCGGGCTGACAGCGACATTCAAAACAGGCAGAAAAGAAATATAATAAAATCATTAACTTTAGTTCTTGCTTGAATGCATAATTATGTCATACTTTCACACACAAAGTCTCACTTTCACACAAAAAAATAAAACGAGTTGAAGGTTACATTACCCCAAGGAACTTCACGCACAAGAATCAAGTGGGTACGCAGTTTTAAAAGCCATACCGCTAAGTAGTTGCACTGCTTGGAGCGTAACCAAGGTTTGTTCCGGTATATGTACTAGTCTGTGCGTGCGTACCAGTACTCGTACCGGTACATAGTTTTAAAAGCCATACCGCTAAGTAGTTGCACTCCTTGGATGGAACCACGGTTTGTACCGCTATATGTACTAGTATGTGCATACATACCGGTACTCGTACACACCAGTACCGGTACAAGGTTCGTACCTCCACTGCCCCCGTCCACAACAGAAGTGCTGCCTTCTTGCGAAAGCCATCAGCCGGAAGTTCCGAGTACACATCACAGATGTAGTGAATTGCTGGTGCCAAAAACCTCAACACTTTGCCGTACCAAGTCTGCGTACCAACTCCACCTGCGTACCAACAAGATTTCCATTCAGCCATGAACGACACTGCAGCACAGAATTAGTGCAAGATCTCAGCCGATTCAGAATGACAAAGAACTGGCAAAGTCTTCGCAAACTTTGTGAAGAAATATTAGATGTGTCAGCAGGTAGTGACCACCTACATTGGTGCAAACAATTGATTTACTTTATTTATATGCAGCGTACTACATGGGCCCAGTACTGCAGCATTACTCCCATCAAATGAATAAACATGATGCAGCTACACGCGCAGCGACGGGTTGCAACAGGAATTAGCAGTGAATAAAACATAAACCATTGTGTGGGTACCACAAATAGGAAATAATACAAGGAATTTGGAAATTTGTAACAGTTCTAGGACTGACGTTTGTGAACGCAGTACCCTGCTTAAAATCAGACACCAAGATGTGGTAGGCCATTTTGCCTTGTGTGCGCATTGTAAGATAACAAACAAAGCAGTGTGGGAAGATGCACGCTGGGTGCCATTTAAAGGGGCCAAGCAGACAAAACACAAGTTTGGTTCATTCAAAAGATTGCCTCGTTAGAATCATACTGGCCCCACATTTAACACACACTTCACTGAAATAAGCTATATAATTAGGAAAAAAGGGAATGGCCATGCGACCCACTAGCTCATTTTTCGCAACAGAACCTATGATGTCATATGTGCCCAGCTGTGCGACTGGCTGAGGCCGGCAAAAGCAAACGCAAATTAGGCATGGAGTATAAGCTTGCCGAACAAGCTTTTTGCGCTTAAATACATATTCATTTTACAGCAGTAAGATTGCTTGGGTTTATAATGAAAGTTGCAAAAATACACATAAGCATAGAAGTACCGATGCGGACTGCTGTAGGTACTGGGCGCACTATGCTTGTTTTAGCTGCACAGCAGTCCGCCGCTTTGGAGTTGTCTTACACGACACTGCCCAATTGGCGCAAGCGACGTCTTACGCGACCCTGTTTGTCGAGCATACCCCATGTTTCACAAAACAATTACTTTCTGCCGTAACGAAAACAAGCCAAGTGAAATTACGGTCAAAAACAAAGCAACGGCGGACAACGGTCTTTGGATGAGTACGGTAGCATCATCTGGGAGGACTGACGGTAAGCAAGGCTGCAGAGCGTAATGACGCACTGGAACTTTGTTTGAATACCCGCCCTTGTGACAGCATGGCAGCCGTCACAAAAACACACAATTTGGTGGGAGAATGAAAATTTTAACCTAAATTGATTAATTTCTCAGTGAATATGGCGTCATTTGCTGCCAGGTAAGCACTGGGGGCACAATACAGCATAAAATCTTTCGAATACAACAAACTTGTATTTTGTTTGCATGGCCCCTTTAAGGTTTGAGAACCTAAACATGAGATATGTTTTCGGGAGATGTTAAGAACTATGGATCTTTATAAGTGAAACAGCTAAAGTGTTTAGATTCCTCTACGTGAAAAGAGTGGGCACACAGTGGCTAAGCAAAACTGGGGGGTAACGATGAAATACGTGAACAGCCAGGCAATGATTACCAAAAAAAAAAAGAGTCAAAACAGACAGAAATGAATAAATAGAATAAAAAAAATCATAGCTCCCCAGCATATGTGGGAATAGAAGAAAATCGAAGCTTTTATTATGTTTACATCGTCATTTGGCAGTGTCCGGAACTGCACAATGGACTTATTGATTGATTGATTGCGAGGGTTTAATGCACTGGCGCTACACACGCGACGAGGAGCGCCGTAGTGTACGGCTGGCTCCGGATTAATTTTGACCACCTGGGCATCTTTAACGTGCGCCTAAATCTCGAACACAGGGACATTTTCGCTTGCGCAGTGGACTTCAAGTAGCACCGTTTGAAATGATAACACGGGCGTCATGGCAAAACTGGGTTGAGACGAAAGTGGGCGTAGAATTTTTGTTCGCTCATCGCTTCTGGGAATAGTTCTCAGGCACCCCATCGTCTTTCACTGCCGCCACACAACGTTGCCTTTACTCACATTCAAGCAAGCATACCCAGCATACATTTGTGATCTGTGTGACGCTTCGCTGTTAGCAAAGACGTTCCTTTTGTTAGTGGCAGTTTTTTCAGTCTTGGATATCCTGGATGCTACGGGAACGTTTTTGCGCAATTTTCCTGATGTGCATGAACGAATGAATGCAGAGACCAGCGCCATCTGGTGGTTTTGTGAGGAACTCAGGATGCGCATTCTCACCACCAGAGTGGCGGGTGAGTTGCATTCGGCCAGGGGAACAGCAGCAGCAACAGCCCTTCAAAAGTCCACAAGAGAGGCAAATAAAGCTTCGCTTTAAAATGAAATCGAAACTGTCATTAGATATGCACACGACAAAGGATTGCGATAAGAAATATCTTTTGCTAAAACTCTCACGGAATTGCTTTCTGAAGCTAAAGCGAGTTGCTTGAGAAAGAAGAGCTTTGACTGGGCATGCGTGGCCTACAGAAAGGAAACAAATGATCCGGCACATTTTGTCGGACTGTGATAATATCCATATCCGGATCCGTACGACAAGAACGTCTGCCCTAGCCGAACTTTTAGGGTTCAAAAGCTAATGCCAGACGTAACCGCAAAGCTGTGGGGATGACTAAGCCAACATCGTAGTAGTGCGATAAACAGCCGAGAGAATGTGAAGTTGAACAACTAAACCCTGTTACAAACGAATTTTAATTTGAACCTGCCGCTGAAGGCAGCAGGTTCAGATGTAGTGACACCAACGGGGCAGTCAGCAAGCGATGGCGCTCATGACAGCTGGACAAACTGGAAGTGCTATTGGTTCAATTGTGTTCTGGTCTGTTCTAACTGAACTTCCAATGTTTTTTTTTTGTTTTGTTTTTAGCTGGACCTTAGGCCTCTTTTATTTGCCATTTTGGACAGTTCAGAACTGCTCCCAAACAGCTCCGCATTTTATCTTCCCCGAGAATTTTTACGGCGGGTGCAGTTTTGGACTTCCCAGAAGCTGCTCAGAACTGGCACATAAAAGAGACCATGAAACCCTTTTCGTCACACGTCCTCGACACTATTCTCCAGAATGAGATCTCCTCGCCACTGTGCCCATAAGGCCCTCGTAAAACTTTCCGTCACTCGTTACAGAACCATACAAATTCGTGCTTAATTAGCTGTTCCGGAGCGCCGGCGAACGTCGTTTGCGAACGCAAATGTTCTTACGTTCGCAAATGACGTTCGCGCGAATGTCGATCGACACTCGTGACGAACGTCGTGCGCGTGTATTCCAGCTGTTCATTCTGGTACGCGTACACCAACACGATCAATTTACATTACTTTCTTTGGCAACGGCACCCTGTGGACAAAGAGAGCTCGCACGTGATCGAAGCACGCACCTGCGCACAAGTGGCACGAGTCGAAGATTTGTTTTAGTCGACCAGTGTCGATAATGAGCTCCGCAGTCAGGATGTCATCCACCTCGCCACAAATTCCGACTTCGCAAATCATCTTCCGCACGTTTTCTGAAAGACATGACTGCACTCTCATTATTTCGGCGTTTAGAACATAATTTGTTGCGTTAAAAACAGAGCATTCCCACCGGCCATCAGCTGGTTTCGGTTTTTTGATGACTGAATCCTTTTTCGCGCAAGACTTGATACTAAATGAACAAAAGTTACAAAAATAGGTTCTTGTGAAACTTGTTTTTGATAAAACATTTGTGTTAATATTTATTTTGTAAAGTTAATTTTAGAAATTAACGTGGTTAGAGTTGTGGTGAGTTGCAACGTTAGAGACATTTATTTAGACCTTTTGAAAGCGCCACCAGCATTAGGATGCAAAAAGTAGGCTCTAAGGCAACGCGCCTAGCCCGGCTTCGAGCCGAAGAGCCGAATGCTCGCCGAATTTGACCGAATGCGTCTATGTAAAATCCTAGGTGTCTGCTCGCTTGGCGAAAGTGTATGTGATAGGGTTTGTTTTCAAACTGCTCATTTCCATGTGCACGGCGAAGGCGTCGGGGCCCCGACATCGACGGCCGTCATGTAGGAAGCGCGCCTAGACGCCGAAGCAACGCCCGCGATCCCGGCGCGGCACGGATATTTACGTATGGTCGCACTACCGATGCGGCGATGTTAGGCCTAAAAGTCGAGAGATGATCGACGCCGTTTAGGCCTAATCGCTGCTTGTTTATTGCGAACCCTGCGGCCGGCGGCATGGATGATCCGAAGATCGCACCGAGGCGCGCAGCCGGCAAGCCCTCGGCGTCCGTCTGAGACCGAAGAGATCGCGCCGGGGCTGAGCACAGGTCGCCGGCAGCTCTGCGCAGCCGACTGCCGACGGTGCAACTGGCCGACCCAACCCGCATCGCGGCTGGGTTCTAAGTGCTTTTCTCTCGTCGGCCTCGTCGTGCTCGCTCGCGCCAGGCATGTCGGCGCATTCGGGATCGCATCCGGTCTCCTCGGCCGCCACCTTCGTCGACAAAATCGACCCTTTCAAGAAAGGATCGCTCAAGCGCAAGCAACGCAAATCGCAAGGATCGTCGCGATACCGGTCTGCAAACGACGTCGAGCTCCAACCTCTGCCGTTGTTACGAGGTAAACTTCGCTACTGCCTTGTTTCTCCGCGTAAACATTCTACCGCGCTTCATTCACCGCCCGATCTGTAGCGCCCGTTAACAGCGCGATGCGCGGACCCGAAATCGGCCTGTATCGTCTTTTGGAAGGTCGCAAGCGACAACCTCGCTTGCCGGTGGCACCACGGCGGATGTGTCGAGACTACTCGGGCTTATTCATTGAGCGAACGCATGCAGTGGCTTATCTTAGCCGGCACTTTGCGCGCGACAAGCTCGTGTGGCTCGCAGGTAGCGCTTAGCATGAAGCCTAAGCTCGAATTGATCCTTCCGAGCCCAGCCCCCCCTCCGCCACCTCCCGTAGCTAAACCTAAAGAAGCCCCCTTTCAAACGCCGGGCACACGACAACGCGAGACTCGCGTCAGCGATTTAAAAAAGAAGATTGCGAAGCAGAAAGGAGATCGTCGTGGCTTTTGCTGAGCGCGGTTAGTCGTTGTTGGAGTCTTTCTTTTTTCGCGGAGAGTTGCGGAAAGGTTAATTCAAGTCCCCCCCTCCCCTCTCTGGACCCCGGCCCTAGCTTCCGGTGTCAAGCTACGCTGGCATCGATCAGAACCATTGATCTCGCCGGGCGATACATTGACTGGAGGGGGGAGGGGGGAGCGAGCTTATTAAACGATTATGGGATGCATACTGCGCCTGCCTAATGCCGCGGTCTCATACCTTCGTTGACGGACGTCGACGGACGGCTTGGATCCTGACGGTCGGCCGATCCCCTCCCAGTTCTCACCGGTGTCGCGGCGAATTTTCCGGCGCGGGGCACACAACCGACTGGTTTCTTTTCGTTTAGCCGCTGTTGGGGATTCGAATCGTTCTTCTCTCGTCGGTGTTTGTTTGTTTATGTTTGCTACTTGGAAGTGCCCACGATACCTGCGACGAATCGCTCGGGGGAGTGGCTCTCTTTAGGCGTCCCACGTTCGGACGCGCCTACGCGGCAAAGACGAAAACGGTTTCGGCAATGTGCCGTTTCTTCTCTCGAAGTGCGTTGGACGCGGTGAAGGATCGAAAGAAGGAAAGAAAAAGAGATATGTGCGTTTCTTGGGCGGACCGTGTGCGCTTCGACGACAGATGTATGCTCTACCGATACGGAGAATGAAACCGCGGTCTCGGTGGTAACCCGGGGTGGTTGTGACGTCTGTGAAAACCGAGTGTCGCGTTTGTTTGATTATTCCGAGTGCTGGTGCTGTGGGTCGTGCCTATGATAGAGGTCAAGTCCAAAAGCTGCGCCGCAGCGGCGTCGCGGAGCGCCGTCGTCGAATCTCTGCTGCGTCTGGCGTCCAACAGAGGTGAAAGAAAAAGTAGAGTAGAACTCGCCCCCTTGTGAAAAGAAAAAAAAAAGGCCAATATCGATGGAAAGATTGGTGTGCTGTTTGGGCGATGTTGTGTGAGGTGGTTGTGTCTGTCGGTCTGCCCACTGTCCGTTCAAGCGACATCGGCTGGGGAAATGGCTGAGAGTTGTGTACTGGGGTTTCGAAATGTCAAACTTTGTGGCAGGCCCTGTGGTTGGCACGTAATTTGAGTGAAATAGGTCACCAGTAATGCAAAAAGAAAATGCGGACGAATTCTGGGCACAAAACACACTGAACAGTTCGCACCTTTGCGGGTCTTGTTTTTTGGTCTTTCGCGCTTTTTCTTGCCCGATATCCTTCCCTACACTGGCTTGTGTATATTTGTCGTTGGATCACCCGACAGCAAAGGCTTTGTGGTGTTTTGAAGTGTACCGTGACCGTTTGCGGTAACTTGTAATGAAAAGATACCCGAGGTCCTTTTCAAGAATTGCCATGGGAGAAAGCAAGCATTGAGTAGGTTTGAAACCATCAGTTCAGCATGTACTCCAGCGAAACTTTAGGCGGGTTTGTAGCCGCGGTTCTTGTTGCTTTTAGCGCCATTTCTCCATCAGTTTGGGTTAGCGGTAGGAACAGTGTTCACTCGACCACCTGTTTGAAATTCAGGTTTGACCTGCATTTCTAAAGCTACCATTTGTGGGCGTGTGCCTGAGATATTTGTGCGCAGCTGGCTTGCGAAAGATTGTGTTGTGGTGATTGGCGTCGCGATGAAATGGTTGTTTTATGCGTTATGTAAAACACGTGAGTGGTGCCGTGTGTATTGAGAAGACAATAGGGCACGTTTTTGTCATCATATAGCGGAGAAATACTCGGCACATAAAAAGTAATGTTTCGTATTTCGGTACATTAATTAATAGGATAATCAATAATATATAGGCAGTGGGGAAACTGTATTCATGCCATGTTGTTATAAGGAATTGTCGGAGCAAAACAAACCTCTGTGCATGAACTTTATTATGAAAGGGGCAGGTGATTCAGTGGGAACTACTTCGGAGCGTCTTAATACTGGGGAGTCGAGGTAACTGTGCCAAAGGCTATATGCGAAGATTGCACAGGAATCATACCATTATGAGAAGGGTTAAAGTTCTAGGAGGTGTTGTGGAACTAATGATGCAAATCTGAACTGTAAGAAAGAATTGTGGAGAAGGGAAGTCATAGAAGGGGGCGTGTACTTGTAATGGAAAACAGCTGAACTTTCTTTTTTTCTCGAAGAAATCATTGTCAGCGTACTTAAACCCTGCACAGGACAAAGGTCTCTCCCGTTGACCTCCAATCGCTCCCACCCTGCGTTGTCCGAGGCCATTCTTAGACACCAAATTTCCTTATTTTGTCTTTGTCCGTCAAGCGAAGTCTTCCCCGTTTTTCTAGATTTTCCCAGCACTGACACCTTTACCCTGGTGGTTCATATGTTTTCATTCCGTCGCATCCCATTTCCAGCCTAAGTGCATTTCTTTTCGGTTAATTCGAACTGCGATATCTCCGACCCGAGTTTGCTCCCTCATCCAAGATGTTCGCTTCCTGCCTATAAGCGCTGCTCCTTTCTTTCGTTCTATGGCTGGTTGAGCTGACCTTAGTTTTGTTTCCGAGTGTTTGGTGAGGTGCCAGGAAAATATTATGTACAGTGAAACCTCATCAAACCGTACCTGACGTGGATGTGAAGAAAGTTTGTACTAACCGGCCATACGGTTTATTCAAATGCATTAGGTTAAAGGGAAACCGAGTCAAGGATTTGGCTTAACTATGTATAAAAAAAAACTGTGGCTTATGTGGGTATGATTTAACGAGATTCCACTGTATATGATTAATGCGAAAGTCAATGTGAACATCCAGTCCTCACTTGCAGTGCAGAAGCTTGGCAAGCCTGGGGAAGCAACATGGATATCATCATGTCCAGCGTAGGATGCAGGCATCGTTAGGGGTGTATCCCTGCACAAAGCATTTGTGCTTGGAACTAGAGAATGAAGTGGGGGTTAAACTGCACTTGTAAATACGAGAATACGCAACAGTGGACCGGACTAAAAACGGGAGCAGATAACTGAGAAACAGTATAGGAAGCAAAATAAAGGGCAACGTTCACGGGCATCAAATGATGGCATTGCCATCATTTGATGCAGTCACGAATGCTGGCGTGGTTTTACGCAGGCTGTAGATCTTTGACGCCTGGTTGGTCGAGAGCTGTTTGGGACTACGTGGTGGGTCTCGCTTCGGTTCATCGGTGGCGGTGGCGGTAGCAGACTATGGTAACTACCATGAGCTTGCTAGGATCCGACCTTTGTTTTTTTCTGGGGAGGATTTAAAGCTTTTAGATTGAGTGTTTTTGCTTTTCTTTGCCCTTTTTTTTTTCTTTTGTTTTGTGTGTGAGAAAAAGAGGGAGGGGGCAGAAGTCTTTCGTCTCTTACGCAGAAAAAAAAAACTGCGTGCTGTTTCTATTTGTGAACGGCAAATGTCAGGAACAGGAAGAGATAGCTGCATAGATTTTGATAAAATTGACCAGAAGGGACCAGCACTTGTTTATTGTACGAAGCTGCAAGGTCCTATCTGTAAGAACAAAAGACAAGGCACTTGAAATGCTGCTGTTACTGCAGCAAGTCGATTTAAGCAGTTTCCACTTCAGGTGGTTCCACTCTGGACCCATAAAAACTCGCTCTTTTTTTTTTTGGAGGGGGGGGGGGGGTATTGCTTGCCGTCTGCCATAGCCAGACAGCAAAATCTTGTACAAAGTGCCGTAGCACCCATCAGGCACATGGGTATGAGCTCCCCTTCTCTCCAGTCATCAAGGCTGCTAACCAACAACAGAAACAAATTTTATTAAAACTGGCACAACACGAAGGCTTTATTACAGAGTTTGGCCAAGTATCAGATGTAACGATAGCTAACTTACGATAGAACGTGACGTAACTTCTGTTAGAACCACTGGATTAGCTCTGGCTTGTCTGCACGACTCCTCAGCCCTGGTGCTACGACACCAAATGTCAGGAAAGAGGCTTTCGTTTCCCCTAGGGACGTCCTCTTTGCAACATTACCCCTCACCTTATAAGGAGAAAAGCCTCTCGGCGGCCGTTCCCAGTCCGCAGCGTGTTGGCTTACAAACGCTTATGTGTGCAAACATCCGACGTTGGCAGCTTACCTCCTGGCTTGCTATTGATCCCGGTCCCATCGCTTTATACGGGAAGAGACCGAAATTGCCGTAGGGGGACGCACGCACGGCTACCGTATTACCTAGGCAAGGCCGTTGGAGCTAATGTGGCGGTGGGGGGGAGGGGGAGGCAATAATCAAATTGGGTGTGTCCCCGAGTTGAGCAGCTCGCTCTTTCGGCCGTTCGCAGCAGTCGTGCCGCAGCGTGTCAGATGGAAACCTCACTTCGTATTCAGCTGAGTGGCCTGTGGTGGGAATTTGGGAACGTCGGCCACCACTTTCCACTTCATTCGTTGCAAAATGGTTGCTTCGAGATGAGGACGTCCGCTCTTTGTTTCACGTTTGGCAGCCTCTTCTCTTATGTTGTCACGTAATAGGCAGATTAGGGTCATTTGACAGCAGCGTGTTCTCTGTAAAATTAGCATGTTCTCCCCGTCCCCTCACCTTGTATGAAAGCGTGACTGACTTATAAACCCCCTCCCTCCCATATCTGGTTCAGTAATGCTTGTGAATTCTTTTTTACATTTAGGTCCATGAAACATCAATTTTATTGATGATTGTGGGGTTTAACGCGCTGACGCAACACAGGCGATGAGGCGTGCTGTAGTGGAGGGCTTTGGATTAATTTTGACCAGCTGGGAATCTTTAACGTGCGCCGAAATCTCGTACACGGGCGTTTTTGCTTTTCGCCTCCATTAGAAAAGCGGCCACCGCGGCCGGGAATCGAACCCGCGTCCTCGTGCTCAGCAGCACAACGCCTTAGCCACTGAGTCACCGCAGTGGGGTATTATCAATTTTGTTGTTGTTGTTGTTGTTGTTGTTGTTGTTATTATTATTATTGTTATTATTATTATTATTATTATTATTATTATTATTATTATTATTATTATTTGCATGCAACAGTAGTACGAGTGATGCGCACACATTGTTTATTTTCTTTTAACGTATTGCATTGGCATGGGCCACTTTTAGTCAACTGCACAAACAAAATATTTCTTTAGACAGTGTCTTAGTCAGATGAGTGCAGTACAGGCGTGTTGCTGACGCTTCTGTTTAGGGCTGGAAGGTAGGCCCTGCGGTCACTGCTGCTTGGTGGCGTAGGTGTCTTCTTTTGCAGAAAAGGGTTTGAATGCAATGTCTGCATATGGAAGTTTTTTTTTTTTTTTTTTTTTTTTAAAGCCTGTAGGACGTTTTAGTCTCCACTCGTTAATGCTTGCAGATTTTGCTTCCATATTTGGCAGTCCTGTTTCTAAGTATTTTTTGCTCTCTCTCTCTCTCTCTCTCTCTCTGTCTCTCTCTCTGTTTTGTTTGTTTGTGTTGTGTTGTTTGGAACAGACAGAAAAATTACAAAATACTCCAAAAGTTTGGTTTAATGAACCAAGTTAACCGAAACCTGTCGGAAAAAACTTGGAAGGTACTGCGGCAGACTTAGGCGTAAAACGTGACAGGCAGGTCTTTAAACGGGGAAGGACAACATTATAGCAATCTCTCTCTCTCTCTCTCTCTCTCTCTCTCTCTCTCTCTCTCTCTCTCTCTCTCTCTCTCTCTCTCTCTCTCCTCTCTCTCTCTCTCTCTCTCTCTCTCTCTCTCTCTCTCTCTCTCTCTGTCTTACTGAACTGTTCAGCTGTTTCCCACAAAAGAAGTCAAACAGTAAACACTGTCTCATTTTGGTCGTTCCACTTGACAGTTCCCTGGCGCGCACTGTTCGCTAGCCTATGCAGAAACCTACAGGTCGTGCACAGGTACCTTCCGCTTTGCGCACAAAAACGGTCTCTTCGGGTTTGCAGTCCTTTTGGGTGCCAGTGAAGAGGGGCGCGTATGCCATCCACAACACTTGTCCGAAGTTGTTCTAATGCCGTGCGAACCAGTAGAGCTGAGGTCTGCTGCAAGCTTTTTCCACTCAAAGCTTAAAAGCAGCTGTGTAGATTTGCAAAGTCATAATTATTGACTTTTACTTTCCACTTACAAGTTGTGCAGTTTTTCAGGGAATGGTCACAGGTGACATCTAATTGGTTCAAGTGCGACGTGGGTAGGTCGTTGTCAACCTTAGCAGCATTGCCAAATGTTGCTTGCAGGATGACTGTGACAGTAAAAAAACATTAAAGAATACTTTCTTACTAAGTAACATGTGTAAAATCGACAAGAATTCGGATGTTTGGGCACGTTTGAAACTGTGATCTGATAAGGTGGTTAGGCAGTGTTTGCAGAGCTGTTCGTTAACTGCTCAAGGCTCGATCGAATGGAATTGTCTGCATGTTGCTGGAAACATTTGGTTTGGGATGCACATGACGGGATTTGATTTTCCGAGCAATTTTTCGTCAGGTCCGTTCGAAGTGGGTTGTATTCCTACGTATGGTTGGTTCAGAGGCTTGCTCCAAGGGAACTGACACCCAGTTAAACATTGACACTTGGTAGCATTTTTAACAGGTAATGTGAAGCACATATTTTGTGAATCACCTTCAATTCACAAAAGTTTGCCTCTGCAAAAATTTCACCTTTAAAATTAAGAACAATTTTTTTTTAAGCTCGCAATGCGATTACTGCGCGCTGTTTCAAGCTGTGTCAGTTCGCAAATAAAAGAATGCTCAGATGTAGCAAGTCTCCCTAGGGCAGTGGACATTTGGTTTTCGCCGTTGTATAGTTTAGGTTAGTTCAGTTTAGGTGGGGTGGCTTGCATGTATTTGCTGATAACAGTTCCCAATCACTTGCTGTACAAGCATGTTTAGCTTCTATACAGTCTCTGTCCTTCGCATTTACAATAACTGCCTAGCAAAATAGTATCATGAATGTAGTTGCAACAGTACAGAAGGAGCTTTCTAGGAAATCATTCGTTGTTCACATCCCCCACCTTTTTTTCTTTCGTTCTTTGATGAAATGCAGTACCCATGGCATATTTTAAAAATAGATAAAATATAGATTTATCTGTACTTTAGATCAATAGATATGGATTGTCGGTGTATTAAAATTGTAACTATTAAATTAATTAAATTAAACTAAATTTAATTAATTTAGCTTTAATTAAAATTAGAATGTTAAAATATTAAAATTGCAGAAAGTTAGGTGGGCGGATGAGATCAAGGAGTTTGTGGGGATAAATTGGTCGCAGTTAGAACAGGACCGGAATAGTTGGAGATCTATGGGAGAGGTCTTTGCCCTGCAGTGGGCGTAGACAGGCTGATGATGATAATGAAAATTGCAGCTAAAAAGTTGTGTGCCGTATCTGTGTCGAACATTTCTTAGAGGAGGAAAAAGAGAACCACGCATTTCAGTCGGGACGACCATTTGTGAGTGCTTGGTGCTGATTTCTTATGGAAGACACTCCTGCGGGGCTTGTAGTCCATGGCGGATCATGTGGTCTGTACATGGGCGAAAAAATAGTTGCTGTGCTACGTACGACACACAACGGTGTTGCCATTTCCTTCGTTGGGAGAGCTAAAAAAACTACCTTTTTTCTTTCTCGTGGGGAAACAGTGATTTCAATGATCGGAACACGTTTCCGCTTTGTCATTCCTTTGTTACTCTTCTTTGTCTGTGTGTATCTTGCCGTTTTTGTAGTGGCCGAATTCCTCTGCCTCAGAGGGTTCTTCAAACGATCGGAAACTCGATAGGGTGGCAGAAAAAAATGCGCGCCTGTCGAGCGGACGCGTCGGGGGCAGATTGCTGCATCACAATCGGCGGGAGCACGGTGTCAATGTCTGTCGTAACGGCGTAACGACGGTGACGACAGCTCGCACGCGAGCGAGCGAGCGAGGCACTCGGAGGCCACTGTTGTAGTGGCAGCCACTCGATAAGCCCCCACGGGCCGTCCCCTATCTTTATGTGTCTGTAAACTGAATGGAGGAGCTCGCCGCATTGTCAGCGGGTCTCGGGAAGCAGTCCGCCGTTCATTTGTTGGGAATGTCACATTCAGCTCAGGGGGGAAATGTTCCCGTTAGTTTTAACTTCGGCAACGAACCAGGAGATTAATTTCCACATTTTTGTGGTGTCATGCAGTGCTTGTTTGTCTATTGGGAACAATTGCCAGTAATTGCTAGGAGGAAGGAACGCAATGATGCAACGGTAGAGTTACAAACTCATGTCTTTAGTTCGACGGTGTGAGTGGGTAAACACTTGTCGTCGAAATCGCTCTATATTTCTTTCTCAAGTGGAGTTAAAACAGTGTGCTACAAAAAGCGGATCTGGGACTTGCATGAAGGATAATTGGCATAAAATTTTTGGGCAGAGATGATGTACGAATAGCATCTTGTGGGTGGGGAGATCCTATACTAAAAAGTTTGAACTGTAGCTGTTTCGGGTATTGTTTTTCAAATCGGTTTCTATCTTCGCATGTGCGAGAAGGCTGAGAGCAGAGACATAATGCAGAGAACAGAGCCTTTTGACGTAAGCACTTGCGTGACAGCCGGATTGGCAGCCGTATTGTTGACATGGTGTGGGCGGGGCCTGACCTTTTGTGGGCTGTGGCGGTGTTTTCAAAACGTTGGGCTGCCAGGTCAATTAATTGTTGAAACTGAAACTTGCAGAAATAAAAGGCTGTTGATTATTATTTACACTGCAATCGGACATCTTTCACGCTAATAAACAATTATCACCCTTAACAATAGTGGCAAAAGAAATCTGACGCAAGGATTTTGTGTCAGTACTCCAAACCGTGATCGTGTTGGGGATGTAACCTATTGGTATGCAATTTTTCCTGGCTTGCGTGGCCACATATTACGCGTTACTGGAATGCTTTGATGGGGACACATTTAACAAGACAAGGCAGATACGTGTTCGGAGAGAATTAACAGTGCTGGTTTATACTCTCGCAGCAGCGCAATGGTTTTTGCTCCCCACTTAACCCCTTTACGCTTCGTTTTAGTTCGGGGAAATGTGCCAGAGTTTTTCGGAAAGACACATTTGGATTGGTTATGCGCATTCATTACGCAAGATCTGGGCGCAATCTATCAAAAATTTAGCTTCTCATAGGGTTAATTAAGCATTGGAGCTCGTGACGATTGATTGTGTTGTAGAGCAGTTGTGTTGGCCTTCGAGTATAAACTCTGCGCAACGGCTAATAGGTGCTAAAATAACATGTTTGGCACGGTTACGCACTTTCATCACGTGGCACAATCTATCGAAGATACTTAGGTTCTCTTTGGGGTAAGCGCCGAAGCTCGTGACGCTCGGTTACATCGCAGTGGAAATTCCGTTTTGTTCGCCCTGGAGCGTAAACTCCGTGCAAAGGCCAGAAGGACCGGTCGCGGGAAAAGAACCAGTCTCTGACGTTTATCTGCTCTGGCATCTTTCTCTTCACCTTTCCACCCCTCCTTCACCCTCAATTTTCGTCTCGTAAAAAGAAAAAGAGAAAAAAGAGCTCCTTTTTTGTTTCTTCATCTTCTTCTTTGCTCAGCATGTCGGACGCCAGCTGTCGGTGGTGGCTCAGCTGTGTTCGCCCGCGTGTGCGGGGGCTTCGTAAAAATAGAAGCATTCCCCAAGTCTGTGGCAAGCGTGGCGGCAACCGGCGCAGGATTGTTATTTTTGTTTTCGCGGTCGCCACGTCGCGTTTGGCGAATGCCCCCCGTCGCCGTGCACCCCCCTTTTTGCATTTGCCTCTCGCCGGCGCACGGAAGGTCGGCGAACATAAATAAATTTCAGCCGGAAAATTTGACGCGCCGTGACGGATTGGGAAGCGACCACTCTCGGCGGCCGTCGTTGATGGGCCAGGAGGCGTCTTTTGGATGGATTGGGAAGGTGCTGGGTGGGTAATTCAGCTCTCACTTTATTTATCCGTCTATCTATGCGTGTGTGTGTGTGTACCCCCCGTCGTCCGTCGCTGTTCTCTGAATTGGGTGCGACGGCTTTCAAAATGGAATAAACGTTGCGCCTCGAGTACGTAGGAGTTTGGGAGACTCGCGAATGCTTGCACGAATGCAGCTCCGCACAAGGTTATGAACTGCTCTTGCGCACATCCTACTCATTCTTGTAAAGGGCGGTGAGGTTGTTTATTTTTGAAGCATTTTGGGTTGGCGAGGGGCATCTCGAAGAAGTTTTCCGAACTGAGATGTAGAATAGAGTTGGGCGATAAAAGCGTCACAAATTTATTTTCGAAATATTGGTTTTCGTTAAAATCTGACAATATCCAAGAGTGGTGGAGACAATTTTAAGCGGACTGCAGGCTTCGAAAGTGGCAGAGTACAGCTTATTGTCATTTAGTGTTGAGTAATCTTTCGTTCTGCTTTGATGTTTGCATGAAGCCTCTGCTGGGGCTAGTTCATATCGCCTAATTGGTTGGCAGTTGTAGAATTTGTTTCAGCTGTCGCGTGTCTACTTTGTTAGGGATTGTGGGCGCTCAGTGGATTTCTTTTTTGGGTGCAAAGCAGGAGTTACAAGTGAGATAAGGGATTAGAGCTGGAGTGAAAGAATTGAAGCAGGTTTGTGCATGGTGCTGGATGAAGGGCCTTGGAAATTGGGATGACGCGTGGGGAATTTAATTATCACAAAAAGTGAAGAGCTTGGATAATGTAAGATGGGAGGGGTTTGCAGAGCAGAGCCCAGAGTAATTGGCCCGAAAATTGAATAAAATAAAAACTGAACAGGGTAAAGAGGGGCGTCTATTATGTGATCTGTTGACCCTATAAACGCATGTAGTGTGACTTCTATACTGTGCTGTTTGGGAATAAAGCCATTGTCATTGATAATTCCTAGGCCGTGGTACTTATGATGGAGTTCAGCTAGGGAATGAAGTAAAAGGAATATGCGGCATTGATGACGTTCGAGGTCTGTAGGCCGTACTGGAAAATTTCCACCTTCCACTTTTGTTATTGTGCGGCGCTGTTCAGACTGAAAGAATTTGGTGTCATCGTACCTGAGTACTTGCCTCCAAGCAAACGTGGATTACGAAGTGACGTTATAGCTTATGGCACGACAAAACCGCTGCGTTTCTCACCAGCTTGTCAGTGCAGCCGGTATTTTTTTTTTTTTTTTGCTTTGATACATCATTTGCGGGAGTTTATGTAACTAGTGTCTTACATAAATAACGAAACCCTTATTTGCGCAATGAAACCTTTGCGAGACGCGCATTAAGATTAGCCATCAGAAAAACGAATTGAAACTGCGTCTGTATGCGTTTGGTAACCGAAATTTCGCTTAAAAACCGTAAACAACTCGATCTCGTAAGTAGGTAATAAATTGGGTCGTGTCCTAATCGTAAACACGTTATCGTCAACGTGACCACCGTTTCCTAAACCATTGCTGCAATAGAAAACCTGCACACATTATTGTGATCTGTAGCCCTTATATATTGAGGTAACAGCCTCAGTTTTGCTTTAATAAACGTTTTAACTCGATAGAAAACGTAAAACTAAGAACACCTACTTGACGCGCCGAGCATTTGGCGTGTCAAGTAGGTGTTCTTGAAACCCACTTGAACCGCTCAGCGAGCATTCGCGTTTCCCGCCGTAAGGCGGGAAATGTTTTGGGTTGCAAACCAAAGTACTACTGCTTGCAGGTGGAGTAGGCTTTGCCAACACGCGGTAGGCGTGTCCAGCAACGCGCCCCGAGGAAGAGAAGCGCGTAAACATGACCCGGAGCTGTAAGGAAGCGATGCGTGCCAATTATTGTCGAGACTATTACGCCAGCATTAGGGCAATGGGCTTGGAGTGCCAAGCCATTACTACAGGGAAAGGAAGAAGCAGGTGTGCTTGCGATGTCTCGCAGCAAAACAAAGCCTGGGCACAGGAATGGTCGCCGCAAACTTCGGTTGATTTCGAAACAGTGATTTCGTAATTTCGGACAATTTGGAGGATTTTGAAAGAAGCTCTTTAGCAAGAGCCCAAAACGTGAGAAATTTTTCCATAAAAATGCATGCAGGGCTAGACTTAACTCGCCTCAAAAGGTTACCTCAACAAGGTGTATCGGTGTAAATCCGACAAACTAACAAAAAAAAAAACCTTTCACGAAAGTTCGAAATATTTAAACGAAATTATTCCAGAACTAGGCATTAAGTATGGTTTAATGTAATTTGGGATAATTCATACAGTTTTCACGATCTTGCAGTTGAAAACCTTCTATTGTCTGTTTTTAGGTAACGTGAAACCCAGCTTTTTGTCGTTTTTTAGGTTTCGGTACGACTCCCACTGTACATTATGTCCCATAATAAGTTCTGCTGTGTGCTATGCAAGTTTTTGTTGTTGTTGTTTCTTACTGAATCAGTGAACCTGTACATGCCTCTAGAGTCTCCCAATAGAAGGCCGCGGCTGTACTTACAATTACACAGACTAATCTTGTTACTTCATAGAGCAAGGATTGTTTTAGCCTCCTGGTTTTGCAGTGTTTCTATTTCCTCTTTCATAAGGGTTTCCACTTGGTTTTTCACTTGGTCTCCACTTGGCTGCCGTCTTTTTAATTTGGTGTTCTCGGCTGAGGCGCTTGCTTGCATAGAGCGAAAGGTCAGACAGGTTGACGTGGACCTGTTTGTAATTCGCCAACACCCACCACAGCGGCTCAGTGGCTGAAGTGTTGTGTTGCTGAGCCCAAGGACGTGGGTTCGATCCCCGCGTGAAGGTGAAGGTGAAAAGCAAGAACGCTTGTGTGTTGAGATTTCGGAACACATTAGGATCCCCATGTCGTCGAAACCAATCTGGAGCCCTCCACTACAGCACGCCTCACTATCCAAGGTGTAGCTCTGGCTCGCAAACCCACAAATTTGGATTTTAAGTGCAGAGCACTTTAGGGACGTGCTATGTCGTCGTAGCTCGCTCACTGGAACCAAGCAGAGCCGGCATTCCGTCGTAGCCGTTGTCGTCGCGGTGTCCCACAGAGGCAAGCCAAGCGGTTTATATAGTCATAAGCATTCGAAACTTGTGAACCGCTGGCGCTTGTCATGTATCCCCCCGTTGTTCAGTGCAAAGAAAACTGCAGGTACATTTGAGGCAAAATATGCGTAATTAGCCGGCAGCGCCCGCATACATTTAGTTAGGAATGCTCGTTGGTTTGGTTTCTATGATAGTAGGCGGGAAAAAGTGGCAGTGCAACGCCGGCACGTGTGGGAGGAAAAGCAAGCACAAAAAGAACAGAACTCCCGCGGGCGCAGATTCAGGCAGGGGGTGCGCAAGCACTGCGAAGGCGGGAAATTTGAATTGCATTGGGTGGTAGCAGTGAGCGGATAACGGTGCTACAGCCCGTTATGGCAAATCACTGCTCTGCACTTCCGACAGCTTTCACACAGAGCGGAACGGTTTTAATTTTTTTTTCCCCTCTTAATTTGTCCTTCTTGTGTTTTAGGAAAAAGTTTCAATCTGAATGCAACATAACTGGGCCGCTGTGTAAGTCATATAGGAGATGGCATGTATGCCGCCTGAGAGGTGTGTCGGAAGCTTTCAGTTTAATCATCTTGCAGTCTACTCTTTCCTGCGTGACCCTCATTCAGCCCCGTCTCGCATAAGGTTCCTGCACTTCTTTTCTCTCAGAGGTGCGCGGTCTCTCTGTTGACATCGCGCCAATAGTCCTCCAATTGCGTTTAACCGCCCGTTTCCTGCACGAGCCAGCGCCGCCTCCCCCACCGAATCCTTCTCGTTTAAGTGTACATCTCCGCACGAGCGTGCAAGGAACACGCCCGCCACTGAGACGCATCCCCCACCACGTCGGCGTGCGTTCCCTTCGGCTGCCTGCCTGCCTGCCTGCACAAGCGCATCTTCCTGTGTCGTCGCCGCCGGTGACAATTCCGCTTCCTTTTCGGCCGTGCCTGACGGCCGCTGACAGTGGCGCACGCCTCAGCGGTCACAATACGCACGCCGTGCTTGGGCTCCTGTTGGGAACGCACACTCCAACGCCCCTCCCGGCCTTGGCGAGGGGACGGGTGGAGCGTGTCGCCTCGCCCTCTGCGCGGCCGTTCGGTAAAGAAGGGAGAGTGTGTACCGCCGGAAAAGGAAGTGTGTCGTAAAGACCCTTTCGCTGTCGATAGTGAGCATCGGCTGATAGCACGTGCCGTTGGCTGGCGTTTTGTATTTCTCTTTGTGCAAGCGCGTAATCCCTGAGGCGGCGAGTGCTTTTACGTTGGGAGTGACGTAACGTGATGATGGGATTGTTTTTGGCACCTGGACTGGGGGAGGGGGGGGTTCAAGGTTAACAGCCTTGTCGGGTCTTCCGTTGGGTGAGGCAGGATGTGGGGTGTGGTGGTGTCTCTTCGTTGCTGTTACTTTTAATGAATTAACAGCGATGCATAGAAGCTAATTATTGCTGGCACTTCATTATGAAGTGTACAATTTCGTGCACTGTAACGCGGTGAGGGAAATTGTGTTAGCTAGGTCATGGCTCAAATGAACATCGAATAGGAGAAACTAGGTTTTGAGAATTCAGAAGGTCTTTGGTGGTGTCGAGTGGCTGAGTGCTTCGTAGTCGACCGTTTTCGTTTCTCGGCGGAGACAATTCTTCTAATCATCGGAGCTAGCTGACAATTGTCACATCAGTGTCGTGCGTAGATGCAGACCTGTTTAATGGCTAGTATAACACCTCTCGCACACCCACGGTTCATAGTCACTTGTCTAAGGCAAGAATGGCATGACATAAAAATATAAGAACATTCCCACCATCTGTATTCAAGCACCAGCAACACGATTGTCTGCGGCTACTACCCGATGATTGTAGCCCCAATTTCATTAACGTTACAATGCCCTAGGAAGAAGTGCGCAGAAGTTGACTACGTAGAAAAGAACACACAGGACGGAGCGCTATGTGGTCGTCTTTTTCATGCTTCTTCCCAGGAGGCATCACCAACTTGCACAACTTGCAATGCGAAACCCACGTACATTAGCCCCTCTGTGAAGTACTTGGCTGGTTTCAGCATTCTTGGCAGCTAAACTGAGGTTTGTTTAGGCTTCCGCGTTAGGCGCCCTTTGATGCCTTTATGGTTGGCTGCCAGCAACGACTGCAGTATTTAGGCCGGCAAAGCAGCTAAATTGGCGTTGCTGGCCGCTGACGCTGGGTTTATTCAGCACAGTAAAAGTGCTTGCTATTGTTGTGGTGTTGGCAAATTAAAGTTCAAGTTGATTTTCTAAGCTCTTCGTGCTTTAACAGTGGGTGGGGGGGGGTGTTAACTACTTGAACATTTTTGTGCTTTTTACGAGCGTACAGCACCCTCTTTTAAGTGCAGAGCACTTAAAGGGCTCGCCTTGTCATCATAGCTCACTCACTGGACCAAAGTAGAGCCACACGGCGTTCCGTCGTCAGGGCGTCCCACAGAAGCTTCAAAAGCCAAGCGCTTATGATTATGTATAGTCAAAAGCATTCGAAACTCATAAACCGCTGGTGCTTGTCCCCGTAGTTTAGCGCAAAGAAAATGGTAGGTACATTTGAGGCAAAATATACGTAATTAACCGGCAGCGTCCGCGTTCATTTAGTTAGGAACGCTCGTTGGGTTGGGTTTTGTGATATTACGTAGTGAAAAAAAAGTGGCAGTGCAGGATAACGGCGCTAGAGCCCATTATGGCGAATCACTGCTGTTCACTTCCGACAGCTTTCACATTGAGTGCAACAGCTTTAATTTTTATTTGCATACAGCTCATAAACTCTGCTGTACATGCAAGCAAACAGGTCGCATATTGCATGGCATGTTCAGCATTTCAGCATTTTTAGGTTTGCAAGCGGTTACCTCAGTGTCTGCGCACCCATTATTTTTTACTGTTTTTCAGGTAAAGAAAGAATGAGATGTGTGTACAAAATCGTCGAATACGGCCTCACAATAAACTGAGGGTATTTAGAATCCTAGCGTTACCGAAACTACCCAAGTTATCTCGGGGTGGCTCAACCAAACCCATTGTGTGAAAGGCTGTAACACACTTTTATCGAATTTTATAGTGCGCCCGCCAAGCAGATAACTCCTCGTGGTGTGTTGAAACGTGTGCTGAAGGTGCGAAAAAGCTGATAACGTATGCGGACCCATGAGCGTAAAACTCCGAAATGAACAGCTGAAGGAGGCAGGTTGCAAGAAAGCGATATCAGAGTCCGTCACTTTGCCTGGGAAATAGGCTCATATCAAATAAAAGAGGCCTATTATTTCATCTAATGTGAATTTCTTTAAGGCTATCGAATGCATTTGTTGCCGCGAAGGAACTGAAGCCGGCCAAAAGCCGCTACATGGCTTCCATGACTTCACTTGTGCCCACAAACATGCCCGGTCTGTGAAAGGGATAAAATTGTTGGGGCGAGTTTTTACATTATGTAATGGGCGTAGATCAGTACCTCAGGAACTTCACAGCCACAAGTTTAACTAATGGACACTCTTCGCTGCGCTCTACAAACATATCTTATTTTGAAAATAAGTTGAAAGAGTGTTTTGGGGGGGGGGGGGGGGGGTTAAGGTTTGCAATTCTAGTTCAATTTATTGTTTAATAATTTAGTTTAATAATCTAGTTTAATAATTTTTTCACCCGGCCTGGGCGCAAAACTTTGTTCAGGCTGACTGACAGCGCTGCAGGAGGGAGCAAAAACCTTGCTCTATCAGACACAAATTACTGTCCGCAGAAGTGCGAAACCATGGAAGGCTGACACGCTACTTGCCGCCATTATGTAAACAGGGAGGTAACTTACATGCGACTTCGCCGAACCTACAATAACCGTCGCAACCGCCATGGGGGCTGCGGCTAAGCAGCTTGCGAATGTTGGCACAGCTTGAATTATACCTGTATATTTATAATTGTTTGACTTATAAAGAACGTGCAAAAATTTTGTGTTTCTTTGAGAGCTTGTGTGTGCGGTTCCCGTTCTGTTGTTCGTCACATCCGCTCAGTTGCCGTTGACATCATCTCTGCGGGGCGGCTGATAGCTTCATTTTTTTTTATTTACGAGATTATTTTCAAGGTACTAACTCAGAGACAGGTCGATTCTTTTTCTGTGGATGGCAATCTATCAATTTAGACCAACTTTGGTTTTATCTTCAGTGTCCCTTCAAGTAATTCTGATAGAGGAACCAAGTGAGAGGAGTGAATTCTAGTTGCAGTGTAACGAAAGGTTTATAGGCTATTTGTGGAACGTTAAATGGAGAAGTCTCAAATTTTGGTGTAAGTAGCCTACTTGCACAGGGTGGCACGTGCCAAGAAAGGGGGATTGGCCGAGGATCGACTCTACTTTCGCTTTGTGCCTCTCCGTCTCTTATGTCTAGCGCATTTCGCGCACTCTCGAGGTGAAGGACGTAACGTTGAGAATGCGAAAGATCGCGTGATGTGAGGATTTCAATAATTGACAAAGCTGGGTTCCACCGAAAATTGTCCGCAGACATTCTTCCACATTTGTGCTGCCGGATTGTTGAAAATGGTGAGATCAGATTGCTTCCCAGTGTTTTCTGTCCATTGCAACAACCCTGGTTCCTCCTCTCTTGCCTTTTAAGGTCCGCAGCTTGAGTCCGTAGCATTCGATAGTAGAACACATTGTTGTGCAAGTTGGTGCACATTGGGTCAAAAATTAGGGCTACGTATAATCTCACGGCAGCCGTGAGATTCACACTGCAGTTTCCATAAAGGCTAGCTGGCGTAATATTTGCTGAATAATATTACGTCCCAACGTAGCCTAACATACCCAAATCCAGCCCAACTGCAGCAAACCTTATCTAACCCAGCCCAATGACACAGAACACAACCTATATTAAACGTAATTCAACCCATTCTAGAAGTCCTGTGCGTCGGTCTCTTGATATAGTAAAAAAAACATAGTAAAAAAGAAGTATTAAGAAGATAACGATGACCGAAAAATTCGGAAAGCAAAAAAAAAAAAAACATCGCAATGTCGGACTCAAACCTGAGATTAAAAACCAGCCAAGAAGACGGAGACACAATGAAAGAAACAGACAGGACGATGCTTGTCCTGTCCGTTTCTTTCATTGTGTCTCCATCTTCTTGGCTGGTTTTTAATCCCTAAATCATGAACCAACAGGCCCAGTTTTCCACGTTGCGTCAAACCTGAGCCTCATCTTTTTTCTCTACCTTGTGCGTTTCTTTTCTTTATGTGTTTGCTTCTCTGTCGTTGAATAACCAGCATGGGGTCTCGGGAACTAATGTTATCGCCTCGTTATCACAACGGTTTTTCTGTGGGCTTCATTTTTTCTCAGCTGTGTCAGTAGCAAGCCGCTTTACTGCTCATCACGAAAGCGTACAGTAGCATAGCCTGGTGGGTTTGTGGACAGGCATTGTGACGTTGCGACTGGCTTAAGCAGTGCAGGAAACATTGCATTGCAATACCGATCGGGCGCCGATCAGTGTGTGCCCTTGGTGCAGTGGCGTTGTGTGTGTTGCTCCGACGGCACGTGCATAATGCATTACAGGTTACTGAGTGCGCGCTACTGAGTCTGTGTTACTCGTGTTTACGTCTTTTGGTCTCAGTGCTTAAGTTACTTTTTGAAGTGGAACATTCGGGATTCGGTTACTTTGGGATCATCGATTGCTGGAAATGAATTGTGCACTGTGCCCCATTTTATGGCGAGGCTGTCTCCTCTTCGTCTGCTCATTCGAGTTCTGCCACTAAATGCCAGCAAGAACGAAAACGTGTGAGTGCAATTTGAGTACTGCCCATAGCTTTTTCTTTGGTGGCTAGGCCGTAAATCAACAAAAAGTTCAGCGATGGGAGTCGCATATGCCACATTTTCTTTCGGGGCGAATCCTACTGCAAGGGTTTTAACAACTGTGCTGCTGTCCAGTAGCATGTCGTTGCAGTAGCTTTGGAAGGGCATTGATTAATTTTCATAAATGATCTTGAATGAGGTGTTATAAACGGATTTGTTTGAACGCGTTTATGGTGGAGTGGGGGCGGAAAGGTGAGGAACTGCTCTAGCTGCATTCAGATGGTGCGAATGGCTTTGGAAGCGCACCACTCTAAGGTTTTTCACTTTGCATCGAAGTACCTTATTGTTTTTTATTATTTTTATTATTATTACTATTATTTGTTTTTGATCGGAAGAAAATTGGAGACATAAAAGTAGACCCCAATGGTGTAGCAAGCGTTAGTGCAGCGAGGTGTTGGCAGCTACTCGTGTAACATCTGAGGGGTCTTGTTGCCAAAAGGTCAGTTTGATTCTTGTATATTAAGCCAAGGCCAAGACGAAATGTTTTATTTTTATTTTTTTCTCTTTTCTTTTTCACCTTGGCTGTGTGGGTTTGTTGCCCGTTTGTAGTTGCAGCATTCACTGGCGCACTCCGCTACGCAATGCGTTGCTGGTTCTAAACCGTTGACGTAGGCTGTTTCAGGGCCCTTTGAACGGTAATGATGCTGGGTTATCTGAGGCCATCCGCTATGGTGTACGCTATGTCGGATGGCTTTATACGAGTCTTGAGTGCTGGCTTGGTCCCCTTGCACTTCCTAATGCTCCTCCTCCTCACCCATAGCTGTTTCAGGGCCCTTTGAACGGTGAAGATGCTGGGTTATTTTCTGAGGCCATCCACTATGTCGGACGGCCTTACACAAGTCTCGAGTGCCGGCTTGGTGCCCTCCTCCTTGGTCCCCTCCCCACTCCCTAATGCTCCCCCTCCTCACCCATCGGCTGTTTCAGGGCCCTTTGAATGGTAAAGATGCGTTATCTGAGGCGCCGTTCGCCATGTCAGGCAGCCTCCTTGTGCGAGTCTTGAGTGTGCCGACTCGGTGCCCTCCTCCTCCTCCCCACTCCCTAACGCTCCCCCTCCTCCTCCTCCTCGCAGACGTGGGGCCAGGGGAGCAGGAGGAGCTTCTGATCCGCAAGCTGCGCCAGTGCAGCGTGGTGTTTGACTTCATGGACCCCGTGGCGGACATCAAGGGCAAGGAGGTCAAGCGGGCCACCCTCAACGAGCTGGTGGACTACGTCACCGCGGGACGCGGGGTGCTCACAGAGCCTGTCTACCCGGAGATCATTCGCATGGTACTTACTGTTGGCAGTGCCGGGTTGCGATTGTGGCGATAGGAGGCTGGGTTTTTTTATTACTATTTGTTTATTATAAAATCAATATTTTTGCTCCCCCCTTTTTTTTTGCGATCGTTTTGTGTTTATTAGTGTTGTTCTTAGCCACATTAAATTGTTCTATTTATTCACGGAATGCTTTTAGCCTTTATTAAAAGCCTTTGTTCGACAGGTGCTGGCAATGGAGAGAAGGGAATGTTCTATACTCGGTTGCAACTAAGTTGCCTCTGTGCCTCATCATTGCAGCCGGATGTTACTCTGCGCGGCGCAAGTAGTGCGTTAATGGGAATATTTTGAACAGGGGACGAGCCGTTTCCCTCATTTTGTGGACTTAGTATGTTTATAAACCATTGCAGGGACGACAAACCCCGTACGTCAGTAATGGCAGACGATATCACACATTCATAGCAATCTCATTTCAAAGCGCGGGTGCCCGTTGGCATCCGGGTGCGTCACTTGGGCAGAGCAATGCCATACATGAGCTATTGCCATTCTTAACTTGTTCCCAAGTGTAGTTGGAGAAACCATTAAGTGATGCCGGTTGTCCATAACGTCGTTTTTACAGTTGAAACAGTGTACAGCGGTAGGAAATGCTGAGTTTGCTTCGCTTAAAAACAAGGAAACAAAGTTCAAGGGATATTCACATGCTCCAGTATCACCGTTGCATTGGGCTGTGAACTGTTGTGTTCGCGCACACACACACACAAAAAAAATGAGATAGAAAAATTCATCTTGCCTATTTGCGACTCTTTTTTTTTTTTATTGTTGTTACTGCTATTGGATGCAGTCACTATTATCTTGGCACCTTGTTTTGGGGATTGTTGAGTGCATGCAAATTGATTTGTTAGTTAACCGCGAAACGTTTTTCTCGCTCATCTGTGTATGCTTGAGTGAATAACAGCTGGTATCGTGTGCTGGACTGCATGCACCTCATGGCGGAGAGAGAGAGAGTCGGTCATTCTTTGATGTCTCTGTGCGTGTGTGCAGATCTCGGCGAACCTCTTCCGGACACTACCTCCAAGTGAAAACCCAGACTTTGATCCAGAGGAAGACGACCCAACGTTAGAGGCCTCTTGGCCACATTTGCAGGTGAGCAAGTAGGAAGGTGGCTCTTGTCTTTCAAGGTGGACACTCACGCATGCAGTGTGGGGATTGGGAAAAGAGGATCGCCCAAACGTAGCTAAAGAACTAGTTAGGGCGATGTACAAATACTGAGTGACGGTAGGCTTGTAAGTCATTACTGGCGTGCACCATCTATCACTCATCTTGGATACACCAGTTTAAACTTGCTGCTGCTGCATCATGTAACGTTCACTTGATGATAAAGTGTTAAAGGCCAACTGCACCCAAAGTTTCGACCTCTTGAGAACACTATTTCTGTATAGTCTGCTGAAAAACAAAGCAACATGCAAAATCCCAACAACTGAAATGTGCACGTGGACGCTGCAAGCAGTCAGCGAAAATCGGCGATTTTGAAACCGAAATCGAGGAGAGCGTGGCCATTGCAGTGACGTTGCAGCCGTCCAGCGAGCAGCCAGACGGTCAGCAGCTCGGGAGCAAGCCTGCGTGCAAGCTCTACGCGCGTGCGGGGTAGCAAATGGGTGAAGCGTGCGCAGCAGAGCTCGGCCGGTTTTTCAGCTGCATGGCTTGCTAGAGGAAGAAGCCCCCATTGGTTGGAGTGTCACAGGCGCGTCATGGCTGTTTACGTGAGCCGCCGGCAAGTGCAGTAAGGGCTGCGGTGGAGCTTTTTTAAACGCTTTTGACTGATTAACGAGGCGTTTCAGGGGGCTACCAGTTGTGTCCCAGCTGATTACTTACTACCTATTAAAAATAAATTTGGTCGAGGTGAAATTTGGCCTTTGAGTACCGAATGTTGGTCACACCACTGAAGTGCTTGGTAATATACATCCACAGTGAGCGACCCGTCAAGTGCGATTCGGAGTGCCCATTTCTGAAACGAGAAGTCCTAAAGCTGTTGAATTACCTGTGGTGTAGTCATGGGAGTGGCAAATATAGGTGAGTGCAATTGGAGGAGGGGGGGGGGGGGATAATTGTATGTTATCACTAGTAGCATGATTGGTTGGTAAGTCTTGGTGACACCGTAATGCTTGTTCGGGAAACTTTGCCTTTGGGTAGGTTCACTTGGGGCAACTAAAAACTCCTGTTTTTTTGTTATTTATTATTATTATTATTTTAGGGCCTTAGTGAGCAGGTAATGTTACACTTTGACCATAGAGCCTTATGGCATTTCACTGTGGCCCTGTGTGATCAAACTGGTGACATTGTCTTTTGGTAAATGCCATTTATTGGTGCAAATTTAAAATTGGAGTTCGGTTGCTAAAGTATTCATACCAAAGTGCAGGGGGGGGGGCACAGTGTATTGGTTTAGTTGGGCACAAGCACATTGTTAGTCAGTTTGGCACATATCCCTTCAAAGGAGATGTTTGTAGATCAGAAGGGGGAGTTTTTTTGTTCATTCTTCTATTCATTCATATCGAAGAATGAGTGAGCGAAGGAAGGACTAGAGGTTCATCGTGAACCAGAGAAGTTTTAGGAGAAGAATTGTTAAATGCGTTTGCACACTTTAAAGGAGCACTGACACGAAAATTTTATGTTACACTTTTATCGCTTTTATCGATGCTTAATGGTCTGGCGAACCTGAAACAGCACTTCAAATACTTCAGCGCGCGATAGTTAATTACGTTGAACGGCCTGAAAATCGTTTGTTTCAAATTCCCGCGCTTTCATCCCGAACGGCGCATATGACAGCCTCCCGGTTTGACCTCACCGCTTTGTGCGGACGTCACCGGCGCCCGCTTGAGAGGGCGTTCCGCCCGCTCGCCGTTTGTTGGGCCGCACGCGTGAAGTGACGTCACGAGTTTTTGACGAGCGCTGTCGCGTCACTTCTTTTTCCTCTCCTGGAGTGATGTCACGCTGATGTCCATTTGCTGAGTGCCGCTCCGCGCGCTGCTCCGTTGGCGCGATAAATGCGATCCAATTGAACTATGTTATTCGCGTCGCAGGCCGCTCATATTTCAGCCAGGGTATTCTGTTGAGTGAAGGAAGCGAACTGTGCAATAATATTAACGCCGAAAATTGGTGTCAGTGCTCCTTTAATAGGAAGGACTGTGGTGGGTCTGATGAGCGTACGTTTCTTCTTCCTTGCTTGCTTTCTTGTCCCACTGCAGCTTGTGTACGAGTTTTTCTTGCGGTTCCTGGAGTCTCCCGACTTCCAGCCAGCACACGGGAAGAGGGTCATAGACCAGAAGTTTGTTTTACAGGTGAGACTGGACCCGTTTCCCCAGTTGTGCTTCGGGTCAGTGCACGCAACTTTAGTTTTTCCCCAGAGGTGTTCCACCAATTTTATTTCATTCCCTGCGTTGCTTTCTGTGCGGTAATTGATGGCATCTTTGCATGAAGGAAACTTTTTTTCTATACTGAAAGTTTAGCTGTCAATTTCTTCGCCCGGCAATACTGGCAAATGGCCAAGGACATGGCCGAAGCACCACTGATATGGCGCGGCTTGTGCCACTGCGCCTGCACGCCGCAGAAAAAAAAAAAACACCGGCGTGTGTCGTCTGCTCCATTTCAACCCAATTCTCAACAGTGGTCTCAACAGAAACCTTATTAATCGCAGTCACATTAAAGTAGAGGCATTACTTCACGTTCGGTGGGGTAGAGTTTGGGACGTCCAACACACATCATGTGCTTAGCACGGACAAGTACCGTCATTCCGCGGAGCCCGACGTAACCAGTGACAACTCACTCACATGGTTGCCTGCATGCGTGCCTCACCAGTGAATACGTGAATACAACCTATATATATATAAACCCCTCAATTCTTTGTCTGAATTTGGCCGCTGGAGTTTCGGCAAAGACCATTGTGGAACACAACGATTTGTGGGATCTTGCTAGATAGTTTGTTAGCTTGAAGCATTCGCTTTTTTGGAGTGTGGAGCTGGTTGAGGTGTTGTGGCGCAGGCTGAAACAGTCAGTGCGCGTGTTTCTGATTCCGTTCCTTGCCCCCTCGGCCTCAGCTGCTGGAGCTGTTCGACTCGGAGGACCCGCGGGAGCGGGACTTTCTCAAGACGGTGCTTCACCGCATCTACGGCAAGTTCCTGGGCCTGCGGGCGTTCATCAGGAAGCAGATCAACAACATCTTCCTGAGGTTCATCTACGAGACAGAGCACTTCAACGGGGTCGGGGAGCTGCTGGAGATCCTGGGCTCTATCATCAACGGTTTTGCACTGCCCCTCAAGGCTGAGCACAAGCAGTTCCTGGTCAAGGTGCTCATCCCCCTGCACAAGCCCAAGTGCTTGGGCCTCTACCACGCGCAGGTACTCCCCAGGGCGGCTTCTTTTCCCTTCGCTGTTCATTTATACGTGTGTTTGTGTGTGCCCCCCTGCACAAGCCCAAGTGCTTGGGCGCCCTACCACGCGCAGGTACTCCCCAGGGCGGCTTCTTTCCCCTTCGCTGTTCATTTCTACGTGTGTGTTTGTGTGTGTGTGTGTGAATAGTTGTACATGAGGTCTCTTCGATTTGGCCTGCACTTTTTTCGTCGGCTTCTGCACCTCCCTTCTCAGGAGGGCAGGAAAAGCCGTGAACTCATCCGGCACTCTTCATTTCTAGCAAATCGAAACGGTAAGTGCACATGCTGCACTTGAGAGACGAGTTCTGCACTGCCTGGATGAGTTCAGCGTTGTTACGGTGACCTAGCTCACCCTCTAGACTAAGCCGCAGTGCTAGCTCCGCTGAACCGCACCACAAACCACAAACTGGCTGTTTCATTGCAGCTAGCGACGTTCCTCGCCTACTTGGCTAAGCTAGCCAAATAGCTTTTTTTTTTTTTTTTTTTTTTTTCAACTCTTGAAACCAAAATCAACAAAGAATGGGACTTTTTTTTTTTTTTTTCTTGTTCATCCAGCATAAAGCTTCTGAATAATTCTTGACAAGTAATTGACAAGTAAATCTTTTTGAAACTCCATTTTTATCACAAATCGTCATATTTAAATACTGTTTTACAACAGAATAGTTGCTTTTTCAAAGCCCCAGGCAACTTTTCAGCCTGTGCATGAGCAATGCCAAGAACAAGTGGAACTTGCCTCACATATATTAGCATGAAACTTTATGCTCCAGAAAAGGCTCTGTGACCGTGCTGTGTCAGTAGGACTTGGTAGATTGGGAGTGAGGTGCTCCTCCAACAGGAACATTCCCATAGCCTCCAGAACTCGTTCAAAGGTTGTGTGCCTCCTGTTTAACTCTAGGAGAATGGCTGGGGCAGTATCCATCTCCACAGCAGTGCAGGATGCAAACCTGGCTTTTGGGATACAATCGCAGGATTTTTATAGCACTCTAGGCCACAATTGTGCCCTCTTTTGGCCATGTACCATCAGGCATTACCGGCGTATCACCTCTGCTGACTTTCTTCTATGTCAACGTCCTTTTCGAGAGCAGTGCCATGCGCCTTGTTCCCGATTCTGCTGGAGGTCTTTTTGGCAGGCTGAGAATCTCGCAGGAACGTGACGGTTGCCCAATGCCTGTAGCACACGTTCAATGAGGAGCTTTCGTATGGGCTAACAATGTTGTAGCTCTTGCCCGCGCCTTGACGCGCAAGTTGCCTATCAATCGACTCCTGGGTGGGCAACTAGCACTCGCATCCATGGGGCACTAACGTCGTCATTGCATCGCACACGTCTTTCGGACCTTTCCTCGCTCAAAGAAAGCAATCTTCTTTTGAGCAGCATTGGCAAATTGGAATGCAGCATCAATGTCTCCAAAGCTGTTGCCGTCACCGCATGGCTGGTTAGGTCTAACGGACTCTGTGGTATCATAAACTGCCGGAGTTCTGGACCTTGTTTTACCGCTACTTCCCGGTGCTCATGTCCATACTCTGACGCTTCTGAGCAGAAAAATTGAGTTTCTCAGAATTCTCCTTTGAGAGTCAAGTCGAGAAAAATGTACATGTATACTCGAGCACAGTGAGGGACTAGATGACATAAAGCTGTCTTCAGCCGGCCGCGGAAGGGGCCTATGGCTGCCGCACCACAGTACTGCGGAATTTAAATGTCCGGCAGGGACGCCGCAAAGAGGGGCTTTTATTTGTCATCAGCAGCAGCAGGACGACGAAGGCTTCTCGCCTGCTTCTGTAGCCATTCCTGTCTTGCGGTGTCCTTAGTCCAGTCTTTGCATCCGAATTTTCTGATTTCATCCCTCATCGAGTCTACCCCTACTTGTAGTCCCGCCTCCCACTAGCCATTCTGTTACTATGGTGGTCGACCGGTTGTCAGCTCTCCACATATTGTTTTTGCTTTTGCTGTTTTTTTACGTTTTTAATAATTTGTGTTGGGGGTGGTAATTGCAGCAAGCAGCCACTTAGAAGGCGAATAAATGGCTCTGCATGCCAAATGCAATTGCAGTGGTAGGTGTTCTCACTGGTCTGGTCGACGAGATAGATATTTCGTGTCACCAACAGACATTGAAATGCATTTTTTTTCACAATTTTCGTTGCTGCTATTTTCCTTTTTTTTTTTTTTTTCTCCGCGAAGGAAGGTACAAGGCTGACAACACGAGTGAAAAGGCTATTTTTACTGAAAAATAACTGAATTTTTCTACCTGCATGACCGCTTCTATTTACCATAGCAGCAGGCATACAAGAGACGGCAAAGGCTTCATTTATATGTGTATTGAAACAAAAAAAAAAAAAACTAAGCAATGAAAAAGTTTGTTTACCGCGTTTATTCGTGGTTCATTCGTAACACGCATTCAACAGCTACCCGCACAACAACAAGCAGCTTTTGCTTGTGTGCGGCCTCAGGTGTTCAGCTCAGTGCTGTGAGAAGAAACTGCAAAAGAAAAAAAAAATGCTAGTGGGGTGTGTGGCTTAAATACCTGCTTGGCAGTTGGTTCGCTGTGTGTTTGATATTTGCAGATACGACCTTTGAACCCATAGCAATTGTGCCAAAAAAGGAATGGAGTTAAAGGAGCCATGAAGAGAAAATACAACTTCGTTTAATTTGAAAGAACTAGGATTCAGTATCTCACTCAGCTTCATTACAGCCACAAAAGATGTTTTTTTTAACGAAGAAAAAGCAAGAAGTATTTAAAAACTTTCAAATTTTGCGCCACAGTGACGTTTATGAGCAAGAATGACGTCATACGGGCCAACAATAAAACACAATTTTCAGTGCGTTAACAGCACGTTAGCATTCAAGTGATGCGGTCAAATGGAACTAGAGGCCCCAGTACAGTCGTCCAGTCATGTGTCGTCGCGACAGGTCAGTTAGACGGCCGCCAGTCGCACAAACAAGGTTCCGTAACGTCATAGGAAAGTTGCGGTAAATTGGCTAGGTGGTCGCGACTGCTTTACACGTTTTCTTTAATATCTCCGTTATTTGTTTGACGACTGCAATGATATTGGTATCATTGTTATCGGGACTAACTTAGTCTTTCTAATAAACCCAACTTGTATTTTGTCTTCATGGCTCCTTTAAGGGTGGTCAATTACTGAGACTCGACTGTGCGTAGGAAGGTCACTAGTAGCCAATGCACGCATGTGAACCACACGTAGATGTTCACACCTGCAGCGAATTGCCCTCAAGTGAAGGCTGTTTCTTTCAGGCTAGCGGTGTGACAGGTTAAGGTGCCCGCATAAACCAGAGTTGTGAGCAAGTTCTCCTTGTGTGGGTGCGGAAACGAAAGCTGTTGTAGATGCTCAAATGCAGAGCACTCGCACACCGCATACCGTATTTGCACGATTCTAGCGCGCACGCTTTTTCGCTAAAAAAAATAGCCTTCAAATTTCCGTGTGCGTTACAATCGGGCGCAAACCTAAAATCTGCTTCAAAGCGTCCAGTGGTATCGCCATAGGCACAAACTCCTCCCAAAATCCAGCTCAATCCAATCCAAGGCAGTCCATCAACACGAGTAAATTTTGGTGCACTTATCTTCATTTGGGCATACCTTATCCAGCTGTTGGAAATGTTTTTTTTCTTTCTTTCTTTCTTTTTTAAGGTTATATGTTTTCAGATTTTCATGAGTAAACTTACCTGCGCGTTACAATCGTGCAAATACGGTACTTGTTGAGAGAACGTAGTCAGTGCTACCTGATGCTTCTTGTAGTTCGGTCAACGTTATTGTGACAAGTTCTGTGTGGTTTCTGACCTCTCTCTCCCTCTGTCTTCTCCCTTGACCCCTGCAGCTGGCGTACTGTGTGGTTCAATTTCTCGAAAAGGACGCTACGCTTACAGAACAAGTGAGTGGGACCACGGTGTTCTTTCCTGACGTTGTTTTCATTGCACCGTTGATCTGTTCGTTTGTCATTCCATAGTCGGCATTAGCCTGCCTGCCTGCACGAAAGGGTCATCAGCTAGAGCAGAGTCATTTCTCGCGCAACCAAAGTTCAGGACACTGCACGAAACATCATCATATTGTGGCAAAAAATGGTGCGCATTCATCTCTGGTCGAGTAAGAGTAGGGTGAAGCTGTTAAAATGCGGCCTTGATCTCGTGCGGCATAATGAACCAGATGCTTGTAGCTGCTGCAGTGGGATGGCAACGTGTTTTGGGTGCAAACGGTCTTGTTTTTTGTTGATGGCATTAGCGAAAGAGTGTAGTTGAAGCAAGCGATAAACAGGTTTGTTGTTGAAAGAAGGTTGAAAGGGGGGTGTGGCACGTCGATCTACACTGGGGGCATAAAATGTCGTACTTAATGTAGGGTATAAAATGTAGTGTATATGGTAGTCCACTCTGCAAATTCACTCGGCTGACACTGGGTTCTCGTCGGTCGTGAACGTGTTACCCGTAAAATGTAGCAGTTACAATTACCTAAGCCTAAAAAGTGACTCTGCTAAAGGAACAGTTACTGCGAAAAAATAACGTCGTTACAATTCCGTTACTGTATAAAGCTAATGGATCACAAACCAAATGATGGAGTCTATTTTATGGAAACGTATGAAGGCATGCAGGTAGTCAAAACTGCGTGTGGTAATAAAACCCTAGATGACGGGAACCTATAAGGGGACTCGCTCAAGCCTGACACCGAGAATCGTCGTATGCGGCTCACTTTGTTGCATCAACTTTTTTGTTGCTTGGTGTCGTTATGGGTGCCCCATTCTCGGGGGTCTTTCTTTACAAGGGTAGGGCGGCTTTCTCCTCGGGGGAGAATTTTTTTTTTTTTTTCTGTTTAGCTTAAGGCAAAGCAGAAGTTTTAAAAAATCTTCTTAAGCGCAGGCAAAAAGTGTCAAAAAGTGGAAAGCACGGACTGTACAGCGGCCTTCAATGAGTGCTGCTGTGGGTAATTTTTTATGAAAAAGGGAGCGACTGTTAAGGTATTTCCTGGTCCAGTTACTGTGCAAAAATGTAACAGCGTTGCAGTTACAAGTTCCTCCAACTTAAAAGTAACTAGTTACTGGTAACGCGTTACTAGTAACTAGTTAACTGCCGAAGACTGGGTTCCCGTGACGCAGACGCTGACAGAATGACTGCCAAAAAATCAGAGTAGAACCTCGTCACTTAGCGAGGCAGTTTGTTCTTTCAAAGCAAAAAATAAAAAATAAATGTGGGATGCTTTCCTCAGCGTAATGTATCTGTACTGTTCCCTAAAATATAGCACTGACAAACTCAGTCTTTGGTTTGCCCTGTTCTGATTTTGTGGAAGTCGCGGCAGGAAGCTAAGGCAGGGGGAATTTCAAGGACACTGATTTCGTGCAAATCGCGGTGACCGTCAATTGAAGATGTCCAGTCAAGCATCCAGTTCCTGGAAAAATGTATGCGAAGTGAAAGGGACACTGCAGTTAGCTGTAATCATTGTATAATTGCATTACCAAGTTGAAGTTAAGTGGCTTTTTTGTTGTTGTTGCTTTCCAACCAATTTTGATGGAACCTGATGGGCTGGTTCAATTTTTTAGCTAATTGCAAAATCCAATTAGTTTTGATGTGATGCAAATATTTTCTGAGATAAAAATCTTTCTTATTGTTGTAGAAAACAGTAGATAGAAAAACTATTCAACAAATATTACCAGCAAGGCATGAATAGATACTAGAAGTTGTGGAGAAAGCGATGTTGGAAGCAGTTTTTTTTTTTTTTTTTTTTTTTTTTTTTTGTCTGGCAGTCACATGGAACTTTATGTAAATTCTTACTTATATTTTTAAATTACTCCTGCTAAGCAAATATACATAACGCCAATGAAACAGTTAATAAAACATAAAATGCAAAATCTGTTTCTAACATTATATGGTTTGAACATTCAGCTTCACACTGCAAAAGAAGTGATCTTTCTAGCCGCACTGCACGCTGGGATGTACCGCTCGAGAATTTCCTGTCGCTGCGGAACCTCTCGTGACAAAAAAGTGAGGCATTATGGGTGTTTATTTATTTTATTTTATTTTTTAATCGGGCCTCTATTGCTTTTCTAAGTATTAGTGTGGGGGCAGTGGGTGCGTAGGCATTTCTTTCCGGCGACCACTTTGCGAGTGCAACCGCTCCTTGTGGTGCCCTGTGTTGAGAGTGGGATGCCCGTTCTCTCTGTCTCCACTTGCAGGTAATGAAAGGCTTACTAAAGTTCTGGCCAAAGACTTGCAGTCAGAAAGAGGTGAGTTCTGTGTCCAACTCTCGTGGTTTCTTTTTTTTTTTTTTTTTTCCCTCTCCCTTTATTACGCCGTTATCAGTTTGCCGACAAACTCATCTTCCTCCTGGGGTTGCTGGCATCTAGATAAGGGAGTGGCGGCTGGTTTGAAGGAACACTGCAACACCGCCGTAAAAGCCAAAAAGAGGAAAACGGAAGATTTCTACAAAACTATCCAAGAAATTGTATTGCGAAGCTTGGAAACTAGCAGGTGGCACTGCCCTAGAAAGGACGTGGGATGAGTTTCTGCGGTGATGTGCGCACGTGCAGTTGAATGGTCGTTGTCTTAAATTGTAGGGGAATGTAAAATGCCATTATTCTTAAGGCCTTGTGGGGCTTACAAGTGCATTTATTTGAGATGATGTAATATTTAGGGGGTCGGATAATATTTTTGGAAATTGCACATAGTTTATGGCGTGGCGTAGTAATTCACGGTTGTGCGGTCCCTCAAGCTGCAGTTTTGGTATTCAAACACCAAAAAGTAAAGTAAGTGGTGGTTTTTTTTTTTTTTTTTTTTTCCTCTCCTTTAGTCTAGTTTTGGTGTTTGAGCTTAAAAATGCTACTTGATATCTCCGCAGTTTTTATGGCGTCCCTTATATTCTTTACATAAGTAACAACAATTAGTTGGTGCAGTCACTGTAGGGAGTGGAAGTCGGACTTGTGCTAAGGGGACGTATAACTATTTGGTAAACAAAATAAAGCTCAGTAATCGATGGCAGACGTAGCACGTAGAAATGGCAGGCTGCAGTAGACATCGCCAAAACCTCCAGGCAAGTGGACAGCTTTTGTTTTCCTTGCGGCAGTGCATATCGGATCATGCTATCTTTGGCATTTGCACTGCTGTCTCCCTCTATCACCAAAACTGCAATTCCTGGGAGGGCCGCAGAACTTGGAATAATCGCAGGGGTTGCTACCAAATTATTGCGCGTATAACCCGCACCCCCACTTTCCGGCGACGAATAAAATAAAATATATCCCCGCATATTGCCCGCATATTTTATACGTAAAAGGATGGACCAAAGCTGCTACTCAAGCAACATTACGCGTTTGTTTATCCAAGGAACTTACCTAGCTGGCTACGTAACTAAATGACTTGCCGGATAAAATTTTAAAAGTTTGGTATATTGTTGAGCTGTGTGTGTGCAAAAAAGCGCTGTCATTGGGGTAACAGTGACTTGGTCGCTATTACTGCTGTGGGGGCATCACGGCTTAACGCACATTGCGGTGAAGTTGCACCAAAGGAAATACCTCGCATATAATCCGCACCTCTACCTCGCCCCTGAAATTTTCCCATTCTTGGTGCGGGTTACATGCACGAAAATACGACACCATTGTGGTAAGGAGGGCTATTGCAAAGAACAGGCATACGCGGTTGTAAGGTTTGCTTGAGACAGCCAGTAGCAGTGGCTGGCGACGTGACACCTATTGTGCAGTTCTTGTGCGGCGGTGGACGGTTTTAAGTTCAGAGGGCTAGAACGAGGGAAGAAGGTCGCGTTTTTGCAGCACTGCGCTCTTGCCCTGTTGAGTCGAGCCTTTTTTAGCGTCTTCGTCGGATCGTGGATTGTTGAGTGTACTTGAGTGGCAACCGTGCAAAATGCTTGCCACATACTGGTGCTCGGATTACCGGAAATGTTTAACGCAGTGAAGTCGCACCTAATGGTGCAAAAAAACTGTGCATACCAGGCTTTTTTTTTTTTAACACTGAAAGCTTCTGAGTATTGAAGTTACAAGTGTTGAGTTTTCTAGCAACCTGGCTATTTCTAATGAGTGTACTGCCTTTTGCATAAGGGCATAGGTGAGGTAAAGTACGTAACTTTTTATTAGTACATCTAAGTTAAATCTTTCAATCAAAAAGGGAAAGGAGCACCAAAATCTGCGAAAATTCTAGATAGCATAGATTATTTTTCAGCACTTTAATCAATTTTGCGAAAACCTTGATATTGCAGTTGAAAATTTTTTGGCTGCATTCATTCATTGAAATACCATTTCAACTGATTACGTAAAGTGAAAATGTGGAAATAAATGGTCCACGCCACCATGATCGCGAAGCGATGGGAGATTGGATGCTTTTTGTTGTAACGCTGGGTTGTTAGCTACACGAAATGCGTTGAACAAGTTGAAAAAGGTCAAGTGCAACGCAGTTGGTGAAGTTTGATGGAGTCATGCCAACACAAGTGGATTGTCGGCTGCTCTTCACTGAACGCACGCGTGCGTGCTCTAGGCAGATGGTTCTCCATAACCGAATGAGGACAACTTCCTGGTGCAAATGTGGCCCAGTCCTCCCACTTTGTCTACTTGTGTGAACAGGGTTGCAAAGTTTTGCTAGGATGTCGGTGGTTTTCCTTTCGGGGGGGCAGTGTGTTAGCTGTTATCAACTGTTTGCAGTGGCAGAAACAGGAAAGCGCACCTTATTTGACCGCTGTTTTCTGCCCTTGCCCACGGTCTGCGAGTTGCGGCAAATTCTTCTCGAACTCTTTTATTTCCGGCGTGGCTGGCCCATTCCAGCATCAACTTCTCTCCTCCTTCCTGCCCGGCGCTTTGCTGTGCTTGCTGCCCTCCTAAGAGGGCAGGCTGTCGCTTATTCCCCCTCTCGCAAACCGTGCCTTGTCTTCTACCCCCAGGTGATGTTTCTGGGGGAGATCGAGGAGATCCTGGACGTCATAGAGCCGACGCAATTTGCCAAGATTGAGGACGCGCTCTTCAAGCAGATAGCCAAGTGTGTCTGTAGCCCACACTTTCAGGTGAGTCTCCGAACGGGCGGGCATTTCTTTCCTTTCTCTTTCTTTTAAATGCGGAGCATTTCTTAGGCTCGCGATGTCACTCGTCAATGTTGACGGCGCCGTCCCCACGCTCCCTCCGCAGGTGCGCGTCTCTCCCCCGTACCCTCCTCGCTCTCAACAGCAGCTGCGGCGGTGCGGCAGGAGCGCGTCTGCGCGCGCATGCGTCGTAGCTGCCCCGTGCACCTCATCGCTCTCAACAGCAGCTGGGGCGGTGCGGGAGGAACGCGTCTGCGCGCGCATGCGCAGTAGTTAGCCCGTGCGCTCCGTCGTGCTCAGCAGCAACTGCGGCAGGTGTACACGTGATAGCGGCGTGCTAGCGGCGTGCCAGCTGCGTGATAACAGCGCGGTGGGGGGTTGTGGAAAGGGCGCGCGCTTGTATACGGAAGTGTGCGCATGCGCGTCTCTCCCCCATGCTCCTCTCCCGCGACAGCGCGCACAGTGTATATAAGCGGCGGAGTGGGCGCTCGGAATTTAGTCACCTGCACTCCTTGGTCGACGCTCGCTCCCCCGTTACTCGTGCCCCACCATGGAGGTCAGCGAAGTAGAAGTGATTGAAGCAGCAGTACCACCAACAAGCAATAAAGACGAAACCCTCCCCACATCCAAACGGTAACCACAAACTACCCAATTTCGCAACGTTCGCGCAATGCAATCACCCCTATGCGACGCATTTACTCGTGTTCCCCCCGTGGGAAGATGCGGGCGGGCGGGCTTTTTCTTCTTTTGCCCTCCGCAGCATAGCATATCCGTTACCGGGTGTTATGTAGTGAAGCGCCTAATCACTTGTGATGGTCGAACCTGCTACCCAGTAGAGTAGACCTGCTACCCAGTAAAACCGTGACAGTACTCCTTAGTTGTACTCCTTACAGAATACTCGGGGATATCTACAATGGGTCCACAGCTACCTTCGTCCTCCGTAAGGAGAGCAGTAAAATACCGATAAGGAAGGGCGTCAGACAAGGAGACACAATCTCTCCAATGTTATTCACAGCATGTTTACAAGAAGTATTCAGAACATTAGATTGGGAACAGGTGGAAGTAAGGGTTAACAAAGAATACGCCAAGTTGTGACCCCGGATCCCAATCATGAGGCAGAGATAATCAGAAGGATAAGAATGGGGTGGAGTGCATCCAGCAGGCATTCTGATATAAGGAATGGCAGCCTACCATTGTCCCTGAAGAGGAAAGTGTATGGTGCTCACCTATGGGGCAGAAACTTGGAGGCTCACTAAGAGGGTTCAACTTAAATTGAGGACGACTCAGCGAGCAATGGAACGGAAGATGATAGGTGTAACATTAAGGGACAAGAAGAGAGCGGAGAGGGTCAGGGAACAAACGCGTGTTAAGGACACACTAGTAGAAATTAAGATGAAAAAAAAAAATGGGTGTGGGCAGGGCATGTAATGTGAAGGCAAGGTAACCGAGTGGATCCCTAGAGAAGGCAAGCGTGGCAGGGAACAGCAGAAAGTTAGGTGGGCAGATGAGATCAAGACGTTTGCGGGGTTAAAGTGGTCGCAGTTAGCACGGGACACTGGGATTATTGGAGACCCATGGGAGAGGCCTTTGCCCTGCAGTGTGCGTAGAAAGGCTGATGATGATGATGACTCGTAAGTAGTACCCCCGAGTATTCTCGTGACATGGTGCGGGAACTCTGCTGCAGGTGGCGGAGCGGGCGCTGTACTTCTGGAACAACGAGTACATCCTGAGCCTGATTGAGGAGAACAACCAGGCGGTGATGCCGCTCATGTTCCCTGCGCTGTACCGCATCTCCAAGGAGCACTGGAACCAGACCATAGTGGCGCTCGTCTACAACGTGCTCAAGACCTTCATGGAGATGAACTCCAAGCTCTTCGACGAGCTCACCTCTGCCTACAAGACCGAGCGGCAGAGGTGAGGGCCTGCTCTTGCGACGTCACCGGCCAGTACTGGTGTGCTGAGCCCTTGGGGGCACACTGGTCTTGGAGACTTTCCTTTTTTGCTTTCTGACCAATTTTGATGAAACTTCATGGACTTGTTCAGTTTTTTTTAGATGATGTTAAATATCCAATTAGTTTTGATTTGTGGTAATTAGTTTCCAAGTTAATTAAAAATCTTCCTTGATTGTTCTTGAGAACAATAGGGAAAAGACTATTCAACAAAAAATTACCAGCAAGGCATCAATAGATACCAGATGTGGAGAAGAAAACGTGGCAAGCAGGCTTTTTTTTTTTTTGCAATCACATACATGCTTACATCATTTCTAATTTCTTGGTTTGAAGTACTACTGCTAACCAATTAAAAATGATGCTAATCAAACAACTACTGAAACACAAAATGCACAATCTGCTTCCCTTATTGGATGGTTTAAACATTGAACTTCACAGTGCAAAAGAAACGATCTTCCTAGCTGTACTACGTGCTGGGATGTACTTCTTGAAAATTTCCTATCACTGCAATACCACTCATGGCGAAGTGGGAGATTTTGGAGAGAAAAAAATATTATTGAAATCAGGCCTTAGTGGATTTTACAACTACCTGGTGCTGTTCAAAGAACAGAATTTTTGGAGGAAAAACTGCAAATCAAGAGAAAAGTGATTCCAAAAAAACTGCTTTCTTTGGGGTGATTTTCCTGTCCCAAAGACCCATGTGCACCCTTAAGAGAGGGACACTGGTCTTAACAACTTCTGATTTTCAAGTAAATGTTGTGAAACTTGTCAGTCTTGCTGCTTTTTTGCCACTGATTTCGAATATGTCATTATTTTTTCAGTCAGTCTGTTAGGTACCAAGATAATTAGATATTTTTGGCCAAACAAAAACAAAACAGTGTTGGTCATAAAAGTGTAATCTCTATATTTTCCAATACTGTGACCCTGGTTAATGCAATAATCGAAGCAGTTTTTTGATGCATCGATTGAAACTAATTTTACAGCTCATTAAACTTTGGTGGCACCAGTGGTAAGGAACCATTATGAATGCCCATTTCAAACACTGAAGTTTAATGAGCTGTTAAATTAGTTCCAAGTGATGCATCAAAAAACAGGAGACGCGCGCTGGGAGCAGCCAGCCAGTCTGCCTACAGGTCTGCCTACAGATGTTGGGCTTGACACTGCGGCGGATATTCAATTGCCGCTCTCGTAAGCGGTGCAGATAACGATTTTTAATGCAATCCGCCATCGCATCATTAACTCCTTTCTCATGTGTGCTGCCTGGTTTGTGACTTGAGTCCCATTACATGCAGCGGTAACAAGCTATCGCTCTAGCTACCTGCGCCACTTCGCAGCCGTGGCCGCCGCCGGCGCAGCGACGGTGCGGCTCACTCAGTGCACTTATCGTGTCCCCGGCGCGTTTTCGCATCCAGTGTAATAAAAAGCAATAAAAATAAAGTGCCTGAAATCATTGTAGAATTTAGGTCGCGGCCAGCTGCCCGATGAGCCAACGAAATCCGGGCGCATCCGCCGCCAACGATCGGATCGTTCGTTGCTCGAGAGCAGAAGCTCCGACCTCTGATCGGAGCGACGAGCCAGCGAGAGACGTTGGCAGTGCGGAAGCGACCAGCACAAACTCATGACGTGTTTGGATGTTGTTTATTTACTCCACATCCAAATGATGTCGATTGCGCGAGGTCCTCCGCTTGCCGCTCGGCTGCGTTTCGTACACTTTAATATTGATTTTAAACATGTTCTAGGCTGTATTTATACTTTGCAGATGATGTGTGTGTGTTCACACCAATCTATCTTCGAAGTTATCTCGCCTTCAAAAGTTTGTGTCAGTACCCCTTGCACTGCTTGCTGACCGCGACGATTACTTCCGCAGGGAGAAGAAGCGCGAGAAGGAGCGGGACGAGCTCTGGAAGCGGCTGTCTCAGCTCGAGCTGAACCACAAGTCTCGACTGGCGGGCAACGCCGTGGCGGGCGGCACTTCCTCGGCCGCCGGCGTTCCGCCGTCCTCCCGTCCGGGTACCTCGCCGCCCAAAAACAGCGGCGGCAACTAGCTTCGCTTCTCCTCCTTCCCCTCTTTCGCCCCTCCTCCTCCCTCCCTCCCCCTCAGCCCCCTCACGACTGCGCCAGCAGCCCTTCGCACGGAGGTGATGGACGGACGCGGCAGACGATTCGGCGTGTGGCGGGAGAGTGTTTGGTGGCCGTGCTTTGTTGTTGACACCCTGGCGGCAGCTCTGAGCTCCCCCTCCCTCATACCGTGGCATTTCTTAGTGGGTTTTCTGTTTCCCCCTTTGGGCGCGTCGGCTAAGCCTAACTTTGCCATGGCGGGACCTAAATTGGTGAAAAAGGTGCGCAGAGTATGCAGCTGCATCCGAGTTGAAATACTCTGTACCGATCGGCTTTTGTTGCATCAGGCCTTCTTGTTTTTGTTATCATTGTTGTTCCTATTTAAAAGTCACACGGCTTTCTGCCCAGCAAGACACAGGAGTGAAAAAACTTGGGGGCAGGGGGGGTTCCCGGCGCGTCGAGACATAGCGAGAGCAGACAACTTTTTAGCTCACCTTGCCTTAGGGTCTCTCCTCCCACCCACCCTCTTCCCCTCGCTGCACTAACTTATCCGCTGTTACCGCGACGACGACGAGGACAAGGGCAACGAGGTGGGGGACACAGTTGCCGTGGCGACAGGACGATGTGGCAGAAACTGGAAACACCGACTGATGGCCGGCCGCGACGGGACGAAGTTGAACGGAAAGCGACTGATTGTGGCAACGAGTGACATGGAAGTGACACGACTTGGAAGGCGGGACGTGACTACGTGAAGCACTTTCTCCCATTCCCCTGCCCGTGCTTTTCCACCTCCTTTTTTTTTTTTTTTCGCCCTTTCTCTCTACCCTGTTTGTTGTTTGGAGTCATCCTGCGTGTGCGACAAACATTTGCGTAGTTCAGAGATGCAATGCCTTCTTCTTTTCTATTTCCCCACCCCCATTTCCCTGCTTTTCCCTCCATCATTCTTGTTTGATGTACTGTTGCTTGTTTTTATACCGTGCAAAGCTCAGTTTTTTTTTTTTTTGTACAGCGAGTTGAATGGAACGTGTTTTTCTTTTGGAGGGGGGCGGGCTTTTTTTCTTACTCGTTTTGTGAACCTGTAATGAATTTTCATTGCTCAGTTTGCTGTGTTGAACGCGAAAAAAAAAAGGATAAAGTTGGGCGTGCTGGTGTCATTCTTTTTTTGAGCAGATGTGATTGTTTCTCTTTTACTGACTTTGCAATTTTTTTACCTCCTGTAGTGCCGTTTTGTGATGGCTCTGTGCCTTCCGGGCATGTATAGTGTCAAAAACAGACAGGCCTCTGCGTAGAGGTACTCATTGGCCAGCCTTAAAACGAGCTTGGCAAATTCTTTCTTTTTGTCACTTTTGTTTCTCTCCCGCTAGTTTCCGAAATTTGTGGCCACTGTGGTGATTGTGCGGGGCAGGTTAAACAATTCCTCTGCACATTCAGCTTTATACTTCTGCTACGGGTTTTCAAAATGTCGGTAGTTGGAAGTTGAGGGTACCTGCGTTTCTCAACCGAGACAGACCAACGTTAGCTTGTTGCAGGGGTACCTAGAGTGGTAGTGCCTGTGGTGGTGTTAACACCCCTGTGGGGTGTAATTTTTGGAGTTAAAAGGGTGTAAAATGGTAGCATTTGGGGTGTGGTGTAAATGCCCTTGTGGAGTAATTTGGGGGGTAAAAGTGTAACGTGGTAGCGCCCCAGTTGGAGCGTATCTTGCAGGAGTGTGTACTTGCAGTGCATTCATTGACAAGGTTAATTTGTGCCCCGGTTATCTTGGAGGACTGCCACAAAGAAATTGTACAGAAGGGCACCACGGTGTCGAGTTGTTTAGAGCTCTCTTCTCTCTTGTTAGAAAGCGCATTAAAAATAACGCGCAGCATGGTACTTAGTTTTGCATTTGGACATTTGATATGTGTAGAAGTGTGATATGCTGAGATCATTGTGTGCGTACTTTGAACCCTAGGGTAGAATAATTACATCATAAAAAAATGTTGCACGCAAAAAAGGTCTGAAATTTTTTGTTCGTTCCCTTCCTTTACTTCCCGGTAGAAATAGATGTGGTTGGTGCTGCTGCTTTCGCTGCATGAAGTCGTTCCACTAAAATTGTGACGTTACGCTGACATTAGAACGTGATCCCTTGCAGGGCAGCCTGGCTTCTAGTTAGATCCCAGTTCCACTGATTTTCGTAGGATCGCAGACTTTCCCTTTCCAACTCCAATGCATATTTTGACTGCAACATCACTCGTCGCCTATTTACCTAAACTTGTTGCTGTGCGGATTGAATTCACGTCTAGCGATGATTTCTGGCTGATGCATTTTTGCTGGTACACTAGATGACCTCATTTGAAGCCTGAGCATCAGCCATGCGAGACAGTCAACCTTTGTTGAGGATGAACTTATTCATTTGCGTTCATAGCTTCACAGCATGAGTGTTAAGCACTCGCCTGCCATCTTGAAAGCAGTTGGTAAGGATTCAATGTTACGTAGCCTTAATGCAGTCATCTCACATCTTTTCCATTGCAAGCGTTGGGAGTGAAACGGGCGTTTCAATGAGCTGCAAGCCGTAAAACAGAATTCGTTTGGGAGTCAGTCACCCATTCAAGCGCCAAGTCGTGTATCGCTGTATTCTCTTCCTCTACACTTCATTTTGGGGAGCAGGTGGATGGGGGGTAGGGGGAGGGTGTGGGGGGTTGTTGGCCGGCGTGCGCCGCAACGGCAGTTTGCCGATCTGTTGTTGCACAAGCTTTGCGACACTTTCTCCTTTTGTGTGTGTGTGCGCTCTCTCCTTGTGCGCAAGAAGCCTGATTAACCAGTTGCATTTTTTGATTCCCTAGGCTTCGTGTGACCTGAAATGTGTGAGCAGAGCTTGCACCCCTCGTAGGTTCTTACAATCACCTTTTTATTGGTACTTTTCATTGTGAATAAATGTGGCAATGTTTGTGTGAAGAGTGGAGGAAGGCTTTATATCGTGACACCTGGACGTGGGACACTGCGGTAGCGCATAGATGAAATGCATGCTTCACTACGGACAAACTGCTGACGTGTCGCCTGTCACAGATGGAAGTAGCGTCTTTGAGGAGTAAACGGCTGTCATCCGTTTGTGTATAACTTATGACCAATTTCGAGGAAATTTATTGCTATCGGGCGAACAGCAATGGTAACAGGGTGTACCCTTGAGGTACACCACGGGATACCGCTGAGGTGTGGCCTGAACTAATCGCTGTGGGGCGGTTTTTTATGCTCTTTTGAGCAGCGCTGCTTGTCTAATTGGCTTCACAAAGGGTGGTGGTTGGTGGTTCGACATAGAGTGAAGTTCACGCCGCCGCAAGTGATACGTGGTCCCACAGCACAACCAGTTTTGCTCCTACGAGATTATGGGATGCGAACTTTTCGTCCGTGTGTCAGTCGCGAGAGGTTGTCTCATTCTTGTTCCTGTTCTAACAGGTAGCACTTGTTTCCATCGTACTTCGTGCATCAGCAACTTCATTTCCTTTAGTTCGTAGTACCTGGACTGGCACAGCATTCGTCGTACCGTTCGTCGCTGGCCGATTTGAAATTCGTAGAATCGCCGTGCTATCGCGAGGAGGATTTTATGCTGTTTATTCGAAGCCACTCCCCTGTCTGGCCTAGTCCTGGGTGGCCTTTACTAACTGCACCGTATAGACGAACAACGTTCTGGTTAGCGTCGTGACGTTGATTTCTCAGTAGGCACTCTGCGCCTCTTCCCGCACTCTGTTCCGTCATTTCCAGGTATGCACTGTCTGTTCTCCAAACTTTTTTGCCTCTGTCGAAGCAGGGGGGTGGGGAGGAGTAGTGTTGTTCGCGCATGGGTCGTGCCGTCCTGTTTCCTATGGAGATGACGTTAAGTCAAGGCTTTTGAGAATGGAACTGCACAGTGTTGCCCGCACAATTGCAGGGCCGTGGCATTGACGTGCTTCCGTATGGTCGGGTGGATTTGGATATTCGGAAACGTAACCAACACGATGCCCGAGCTTTGTTTTTTGTTTAACTGTCGTCGATCAGTCGTTTCTCGCATCGTGAAGGGATGCTGCGGGTGTCCCGTTGGAAGTCTCGCAAAGACCTGTGCATTTTTGGACACGAGGCTGTTGCGAAGAGAAAAGAGTACTTCGAGGTGGGCTCTGAACGCCCTCTGGCGCACTTAAACACCCTGATGACTCCCTTTTCCCCCTCCCTCTCTTCCCCTCCAGCAAACGCCGCCCCTTCAATGTGTAACATACAAGTAAATAGCGCAGTTTGTTGAGGTAGCGAGTTTTACTTTTTGACTTCGTATGTGTAATTTGCCTGCTCTGCACAGTGTAGGGATTTACCCGATGATGAAGCGGAAAAAAAAAAGCAGTGTGGAGCCAGTGAAAATGAGGTATGTGGTTTTTGCGAGCGGAAGTTAATGAAGTGTGGCCTGATGTTTATATGTTAATTACCACTTTTTCTTTGCCTTGTGGAGACGTTTTTCTTTTTTCTACTGCCTTGTTTTTTTCCTCCTTTTACTCGACTTACTGTGAAGCTGGTGACAAGAGGAGCTGGCCATGCGATTAAAAGTCGCCTGAAAGTTCTTTGTTGTTTTTTTTTTTTTTTTTTCATTTCGTGAGAAACACCTTCACCCTTAATTATTAACTATTAACCAGTGACTTGTAAAGCATCACTTGTCACAAACGGAGGATGGGTGATGTAATGTATAAAAATGAAAAGGAGTAATAAAAATTTTGTGACATGTCCACGGACTGGTTGTGTGGTGCTGGTTGGAACCGCTCAGCGGTTGGGTTTATCCCGTATGCAGTTATAAAAGTGGACGTCGACCTTCGCTTCAGCTGGGATGGTTCAAGAAGGCTCGTAACCCACCCGGGGGATGGCTGCTGGGCGAAATGGTATTTGTACTAAAATAGCTACAGTGCAAAAAGGACCAAACGCATGATGAAAATACGGGACGAGGTCTGGATTAAAGATAAAGAAAAATGTATTAATAATCCGTTAAAAGTAGGCGTCGCGGTAAGCAAAAGTGCTGATATCAACTAATAAAAATGCATAAGCTGCTTAAAAACGTAAATCGATCATGGAGGAAAGAATTTTCCTCCATGAAACCGATGGACACGGTAAGAGGCTACTGTTGTTCAAAAAAAAAAAAGGTTATCGTTGCCCAGACGAAAACAGAACTAAGCTCTTTTTACCATTTAGATTACCTTTTGATGTTGGTGAATAACCAATTCTGCTAACCCACTTCCCCAATTGAAGCAGGTCTTGTAGTGACGTCTGCGTATGCGCCCCCCCCCCCTCCCCGTCCTTTTTTTTTTTTTTTTTAAGACGTTACGTCAGGTTAGTTTGTTCTATGCCTTGCATTTGAAGGAGTCTGCAAACCCTACCTCTGCACCCTGTCTACTGAATAAAAATCAGTTGATTTTTGATTGATTGATTGTTGGGTTTAACGCGCCGACGCAACGCAGGCGATGAGGCGCGCCGTAGTGGAGGGCTCCGGATTAATTTGACCACCTGGGGATCTTTAACGTGCGCCGAAATCTCGTACACACGGGCGTTTTTGCTTTTCGCCTCCATCAGAAAAGCGGCCGCCGCTAAAAATCAGTTGGGTCACAACCCTTCGAAATACGTGGTCCATGCGCTCACATTTATTTTTACGGCTTTTTTACTTGTTTGTTTACGTCGTAAAAATCTAGATTTCGACCTTCTTAGAAACGTTTTCTTTAAAATGATCACAAGCAAAGGAAAATTACTGCTCAGTTGTTTTATTCATGCCGGCTTCACAAGGAAACGGCTTTATTACGCTTTGTCGGACGCTCTGGAATTAAAACTCCTCGCTTCCGCAAATCCGCATTCAGTAACGTCACCTTACTTCAGACACGTGGCGCGAAAGTTTTCCCGCAAGAGCGGCTGAAAGGCGACCACAGCCTCGAGTTATCGACCTCTATATACAGCAACGCACGCCCTTGCGTCACCTTCGAAACGATAGGTGAAATTGCTAATCAGCTTCGCCGATGAGCGCTTGAATTTGCCGATGTGACGCGCCAAGAGCGTACACCCGCCGATGACAGCCCACAAACTTCCAAATAAGGGTAAGCTTCACTCCTGTGATTCTATTGGGTCACCTGGAGTCACATGGCATGCCCGGCCAAGTTGAGTCATCGCCACTCGCCGGGCGCTTCCGCGTAAGACTATAGTTCTTCATCAAAAAAATTCTAGTTGGCTTTAGACAAAAGGATAACACTAAAGCGTTCGTCGTTAAATTATTTTTAAAATTTTTGTATTATTATTGGCGTTTTTGACAGCCTGCGTTAGATTTAGCACCTCGCGACGTCGCGTTTTGTTTGTGGCGGCCATCTTTAAAGAACAAACGAAGAAAACCGTCGACCAATGAGAACGCTCGCTGGGAAAACGCGGAGGCATACCAACTGCGCGCTCTGCGATCTTTTCTATAACCACCCTACCCGCTTGCGTCGAGAGGCTTAGTGCGAAAACAAGGACTTGGTTACGTTGTGTCCTCCATCAATTAAATTACAGCTGCACTATGGTGAGTACTAGTTTCTCTTTTAAACGCGCTGTCAGTGGAATTGCCGCTTCACGCGCTCGCCGTCGTGCAAGGTGTAACTGAGGTGCGGTCAAATTTTGGGGCGAGGTAGCCGGCGGTGGTGACGGTACCGGCGTTTCTTAGCCTCCATGCCTCTGCCCCAAGCCTAAGGGGCTGCTCGTAGCTAATTTTGGCAACGTTAGCGGGGTATTTGTGCACGCGAGGTGTTCGCCCTGCCTGCTTAGCGCTATCTGTGGCGTATTGGCTGGCCTGTGATCACGGTGCGAACGCGGCGCGTACTGTTAGCGTCGGTTTCCGAAACACACTCATTCGTTCTGTGTGGGGCTTCTTCAGCGTAGACGCCGAAACTTTTCTTGAGACGCTGCTGCTTTAACGTCGGCAGGCTGACCGTTGAATTAGCGGTAGTAATGTTGGGGCGTCTTGCAAGTGTGCGCGTGTGGTAGCGGAGCTCTTCGCCTTCGCAGCCGTCTTTCCGATTCCGCGGAGTCGTGTCGGTGAAGGGCGGTTTCGGCGTTGCCAGGCCTAACGTAGCGATGCGCTTGTGAGGTCGTCTTGTTTTAGGCCTAGCCGTGCAGTCACCGTGCCGCAGTAGCCGGCTTTTTTTGGCATTGGCGGTGACCCGAGCTACCCCGACTCGGGGCCGGTCAGGAATGCGTGTAAACGCGGACCCGCCTCTCGAATGCGCCTCGTGTGACGTTTGTTTCTGGAGGGGGGCAGTCCAGTCATTGCGGTGTAACTTACACCGCCTCCCGTTTTGATTGTTTAGACGTGCGGGTTGCCGGTCCTGCGGCAAGAGACAAAAAGAGGCGGTGCGTTCTGCGTCCACAGCTTAGATTTGACGTAAAATAATTTGGCAGTGTTCGTCGGCTTTGCGTCTCGGCGTCACTGCGCGCGCGGAAATGAGTTCGCAACTTTGACGGGGGGGAAAAAAAGGGACAAAACATAAAGGAAACGCGCCCTATGACACTGCCGGCGCCTTTCGAAACTTGAGTCCGAGCGTAGTTGACCCCGTTTCGAAAGGCGGAAAAAAAAAGAAAATTCTGGGTCTTCTGTGTCAAAAGAGAAAGAAAATTGCCGCTGCAAAGCGTGCCGTTCAATTTCACGCAGTTTCCTGGCCATTTCTTTGGCCCCGACCGGTTGCATACTTCCGCGCTCCGGAGCCCGGGACTTTTTCTTTTTTTTTTTTTTTTTTCGGCCAGTTTACAAAGTTTTACCGGAGCCGGGTTTATTAGCTTGTAGTGCGTGCTGGTTCTTCTGTCCGCCCGTCAAACGCGGCGGTAGCTCCTCTGCCCCCGTGACTCATCCGTTGAGTTGCGAGGGCCTTGGATCCGCCCTATGCGCTGCCGCTCGCCGGACGTCTTGCCTGGTCGCGATAGCGCGTCGTGGAGTTCCTGCGGAGGCATTCCGCGATTAGAAAAACGGCCCAGGTGGGATTTGCTGGCGCTTCCATGGGGACGTTGCTTCCCGTTGGCTTGAATGGCCGTCGGCGAGCGCGTTTTCGATACGGAGTTTTTCTACTGCAGAGCTGTATACGCGGAAGTAGCGTAGTTAAATCGGAGACGGCGCGTTAACTCTTTTTTTTTCGTTATAAAAAGGGGGAGAGGCGGGGTAGTTACGCGGGAAAGAGCTGGCGTAGGCCGTCCTCTCGTACCGAATCTGTGATTTCGAAAATAAACGTTCGTCTGTTCAATAACTCTTTACTGCTTCAATTTTAATTTAAGGTGTAAAAGGTGGATGGACATGCCAGCTATAAAACGTCTGTGAAGCCAATTCACGCAATACCTGGTTTTATCATTTAGGAGAGCCCGGAACTTAATTGTGAGCGCACTGCGGGGTCCTGTGGAGGATATTTTTGGTTTCTTCATTCCACTAACTGTTGCCCAATTATGAGGAGTAACGCATGTCATGGCTGTGACAAACCAAAACTATTTCACTCTGGTAGATGAACGCCTTGAGAATAGCAGTGTATTGAAAAATCAACGCGTGTGTTCTGCTGTTTCAATAAATTGTGTAAGGCTGCATGATGGTGACACGTTGGAATTTTTTTGGTGCATCAGGCTTGGCAGTGTTTTGTTGTAGTGTGGGCTTTACATGCGGTCAGTACAATCACACTAACGGTGGTTTGCTGGCCAAGGAATCCTGCATTGGGTCAACTTGATGGCTAAATTTCAGCGATATTTGTTGCAATAAGGGCAAGCACATGGCACCAGGCTTTGAAAGTAAGAATCGGAATGTACAAAACTGAGATCTCTTTCGGAAAAACAAAGAATGTGGCTTTGCTATAACGCTACCTTGCTATCGTTCATTCAACTACATGAATTCTGAATAGTCCACGCATGTCTTAGCATTCACTAGCCTGTTTGTACATTCGCTGTGTGGTCAAAATTCAGTTGGCAATTGCTGATCGTTTCAGCATTGCGAGTAGGTTGAATTTTCAGTGTAGATAAAGTTGATGGTAATGTTAATAGGGAGGGGTAACCAGAATAATGCTCAGGACTCTCTGCAAAAAAAAAAAGTAGCTCGGTTGTCGATAGCAAAGCACTGAAATGAAGCTTGTACTCAGAGCTGGGGGTAGCACAGCGCAATTAAGCTGACATTGTGATCGATGTTGCTTATCAGTCATTTGAGTCATTGGGTTCCGCTGATTGTGGGTTTATGGTTTGAAGGGGGGGGGGGGGGGAACGCTTCAACACACTGATACCGCAATTAGGAAAACCAAATACAGCTCTATACCTAGTTCTTTGTAGATATCGTTATACCAATTAAGCCTAAGTAGTTTTATATCTTGGTGCATTCATTTGGTGTGCCAGTTGTCGACATCGTTGTTTTGAAAGATGCTATATAAAGGTGGACTGCTATGTTGAAGCTTTTCCATGGCTGTTGACGTTCATATCTTGCTAGCTGACATTCATATCTTGCCCCTTGTCATGTCGAGTGACACAGCATATGCAGTCATTTACAGTTGACAGGTTCATTGCTGACAGTTAGTGGCAGCTTGAAAAGCCGCTTGCTTATCTGTTGCTTTGTGGATTGCCATTAAAGTGCATGCTTAGCATCATTGTGAGACAGAACGACTTTCAAAGCGTGAACGCCAATATAAAGCTGTCTTCGCATAAAGAGGAATGGGCTTCAATGAGGCAGTCACAAAAGCTACACTGCTTCCTATCCTAAACATTGCAGCTTTGAGGAAGCTTTTTTGCCAGCACAGGAACTAGCCATCAATACTTCGAGAGCAAATTGTGCCTCGCAATGTGGACATTGAAAACAGTCTCGTAATCGGGAGCTTCTGTCAGTGTGCAAATTGAATGCGTGCGTTTGTTGTGCTGAGAAATGCTGCCACGTAAGGAAATGGTACAGCAGAAATTATTCTGAGGAAGTGTCGCGAGAGTTCTGGCGTTTGTTGCTTTTATGTGAAAGAAAAAACTGTCAGCAGCAAAGCGACTGTCCTCTTTCATCGAATCTGATAAGATATTGAACTCTTGAGCTTAAAGTTTCAATTTCCACTGCCTTTTCAAGTTCGTTGTTGGCGAGGATCCTCAAGTGCAGTAGTGGACACGTGTGATGGTGTTCGTGTTGAATGAAATGTTCCTTGAGTGATTCAGGCTAGGCAATCAGTTGTTGAGGGGCTGACTGGGTTGCTAATTGCATTGATTGAAAGCACTGATTACAGCCTGTGGACTAACAAAGCGTGTGTCATGGTTGTGCATTTTGTTCCAGTGCACACTGTTTGGTTTCCTCCTCGTTCTTGTTTCTGTGGAGTAACAAAACTAAAACGGAGTCGCGCAAAATAAACCAGAGTGAACAAGTATTGTCAGTTGCAGTCAAGTACGACCTCTTGGGCAACTCCTTTAGCATTTTCTGCTTAGTCAGGGCTCCCGGTTGTTGGCTTTTTCTGGCTGCAGTGCATAGTATTTGGTGGTGGAGTGTTTGGCTGCCCAGTTCTAGGAAAGCCTGAAGCGGCTATTAAAAAATTTCTTCCTCTGCACTATTATTGGCTGTTCGTTGCCAATGAAACAGCGTCATGATAGCTCGTCCTCAAAATTGGTTTTCTTGGCTCGCAGTGTTTGCACATCCCTTGGTGGATCTTTCGGTGCTGCTGCCTCAACCCTAGCCTTATGCAAGTTCAAGTTGTCTCTGTCTTGTTAATTCTTATCGCGGGCTTTTTTTCCCCTAACATTTTCTATTCGAGTTCACCAATGGTCTCTCCACTTTCGTAGCCGCATTTTCATAATGCCTGCCCTTCCCTTTTTGCTCGTGCCATTCTTTTACCTTTCTAGTTGATCCTCTTATACAGCCCGTTTCTGTAACCGAAATCTATCCCTCATGACTAAACAGTGATCTTGGGTTTCGCACACGTATTTTGCCAACGGTGCGCTGACACCCAACGTCGCTGCAGAGCTGCAACAAATCGCGGCGCTATCCAGCTGGGTCTGACAATGCCGTCGTTGATTGCCAAAGGGGCTGTAGCCGTTGCTATGCAGTCGCTGCCAGCGCGCTGATTGAACCGGGCGCAAAGCCGCGTGCGCTGCACGGCGGTGTTCTCGGGCAGTTACAGTTCGCTTCCCTGCGCCTCTTTCTTCGCGTGGTGGGCACTTTGTGCCGCCTAGTCCACTTGGTTTTCTCCGACGAGGCGGCGGTCTCGGTTCTGTCAGAGTATTTATCTGCGAGGCGCTTATTCTCGGCCGCCGAGCGTGGGCTATTTTAAGACTCCCCCCTCATTTCGCCCACGCCCTCCTCCTCCTTGACTTGTTCCTCTCGCTGCTGTGCCGGGCGAGTGGAAAAGCATTTGGCGACGGTGGATCATCTTTACTGGTGGACACGTTTGGAGCTGTCCGCTGCCGCCTTTACCGTGGCAGCAGCCTGTTGTTACAAGGTGTCCCATGGTACGGAGGACGGGTGGGCGCGGTTTGACGGCGTGTCCGAGAAATGCGGTGTCACCGCGTGGGGGCAGCGAGGCTGGTTGATAACGGATCCACCGAATTGGGTGGGAGGGCTTTCGTTTGTGCAAGTCTTGTGAAAAATTGGAAGTTATCAAACTGCAGATCTGGTGTTCACGCTCTCATGGTATATGGGATCTTTGTGGTGAGATCAAGGCGAACTAATTAAAGAAATGGTAAAAGTGTTTCTTGAAGGGCCTGTTGGTACGTTGCAACTCCAAGAAAGCACCGTATGCAAGTTCCTGCGTTGTGTTTTCCTGCTTAGTCCCGTTGTCTGCGCAGTTTTCTTGGCGACCAAAAAAGTCTGCAAGGACTGCGGTGGGAGATGAGCCAATTCAATGGCAGGCAGCATTTCGTACCGAATGTAACAGTGTGAAAAAATGCGGCAGCTTTCAGTCGTTGCATTTGATTCACTGGAGGAGTGATTGCACTGGATACTAGTCGCCACCACCGTTTTGCAATCTCTGGGAGCACCGCTCATTTCTCTATTGTGTGGTTACGAGCAAAAGCTTCCCTGGCAAACCCTGCCAACTGGGGCCATGGCATTGCCTCCAGTGCTCCGTAACCGTGCAGTGGTTCTGCTTGGTGGCAGTGCATGAAGCTGTGGCCACCTGGGCTGCAAGAAGCATTGACAGGCTTCTGGTAGCAGACCTCAACGTTGACATGTTATTTGCTAGCGGCTTCCGATCAGCTTTATGCATAGGCGAGCAACGCTCGTACCTGCCAACTCCTGAATTTCAGCCACATCCCCTGATTGTAGTAATGCTATCTCTAATCACCCGAAAAGTGGTTGTTAAATCACGCGTGTGCCTCGGTTCCCTGCTGCAACATCTGCGGTGCTGTGGAAGAGCACTCTCCACTTACTTTTTGTTCCTTGTAACCATACCGTAGTGTACCTCTAAATATATTCTGGGCACTATAGTAGTAGTAGTAGTAGTAGTAGTAGTAGTAGTAGTAGTAGTGCTCTTATGTGTGCAGCTAAAACGTCTAAGCATCTGCACCCGTTTTTCACTGCGTTTTCTCGCGTTTTCTCTGCAGTAGCAAGGCCATGAAATGAGTTATTGGGCTGTGCTTGTGGCAGCTGTTTGTGTAGGTAACGGGGTAGAAGCTTCTCGTTGCTTGCGAACTAGCTTCAGCCTAGCCTGTTTTAAGTTCTCTTCCTTAAAGCGGTATTCACACGAGAGAGCATTTCAGTGGAGCAATTCGAGGGAGATTGTGACGTCGCTGCAGGCCTACTTCCGCTTGGTCAGCTCCTTCGCTCGCGAAGGATGCAACTGTCGGTCACGTACCACTGTTGGCAGTTGCCAATCTCCGCCGATGAGCGGAGCTGCCGTAGCACTATCTGTTCCACGTCGGCAGTAGTTTCTGCTAAAGCCCCCTACGTATGACGTGCTGATGTCAGCTGCCAAAAAGCGGCTGTGCGTGTGACGCAGGCTCGGCTAGTTCTAATTTCTGATGTGGCTAGAGAACGACGCGCGAGGTAGTGGGTTGGGGAGACGAGCAGCTAACCAGTCTGCCTACAGGTCCACCTACAGATGTTAGATGTAAACGTGCAGATTACTATTTTTAATGCAATTTGCCGCATCATTACCTCCTTCCTCGAATGTGCAGCTTTGTTCGAGTCTCGAGTCCCATTTAGTGTGGAGGTAACACGCTATCTCAAGCTACTTACTTGTGCCTGCCTGCAGCCACTGCCCGCAATACCAACCGTGCTGGTGGTATACGCGGCGCCCCCAGTGCACCTGTCGTTTGCACGGCGCTTTTTCGCGTCGTGTTGTAGATGCAACAGATAGAATGCCTGGAACCACTCTAGTGAGTCCCGGCCTGACGAGCCAACGAAATCCTGTCAGCTCCACCAACAAGGATCGGATCATTTGTAGCTCACGAGCGAAAGCTCCAACCTCCAATCGGAGTGGCGAGTGAGCGAGAAACCGTGATGTAGGGGTCACGTGGTGCACACTCCTAGGAGTTGCACAGCGGATTTCTCCGTCGTGCGAACACCCCTTTAGCAGGGCACGGCCTGAGGGAATGTTTGCCTAAATCTATATTTATGGCGACTGTCTGAAGTTGTGCTGCCATGAAGTGCGTGACGATTAAATTGCCCCTCGATCGATAAACGCAGTCTTCCGGTGTGACGGTGTCCAACGAGGCCAAGACGGTGTACGAGGAGGTGAAGAAGGACAAGAAGTACCGCTACATCATCTACCACATCAAGGACGAGCGGGTGATCGACGTGGAGACAACGGCCGAGCGGTCGGCGACCTACGCAGACTTCCTCGAGCAGCTGCAGAACTTCAAGAGCGAGTGCCGCTACTGCGTCTTCGACTTCCCCGCTTCCATCCGGGCCGAGGGCGCCTCCGAGTGCCCCATGTCCGTCGACCGCCTTGTCCTCATGACCTGGTAAGTGTCATCTAAGCTGCTGATAGCGTGGAGACAGTGTAGTAAACCAAAGCAGAAACTTGGTTGCTAAGAAATTCACCCGAAAAGCTAGCGTCGAACACGGCTAAGAGACGAAAGCAAGCCAGGTGTCTAGCCTGTACTGCCTCTTCAATTGCATTTGAACCTTGTTGTAACAAAGTAGTATCGAGGTGGCAAATCATATCATTATATCCTGTATTCGTTATAACAGTAGAGGTATAAATCGCCCATAGCCACTTGAAAATCTGGCTCCTGCCAAAATACTCAATGCAAAAACGCATTAAGGCTTCGAACCCACTATAAACAAGGTAACCCTTACCTTTCTCCTTGTTGCATTCCAGCCTCGATGAACTGGGACATGAGTGCGTGAAATTACAACCGAACAAAGTTCCTTGATAAAACAGCCCAGCGTCCTTATTTATTTGATGAAGGATGTGATCTTCATCTGGTGGCTGCTCGCAGCACTGAGCAGGATGTTTTCCAGTGCCCACAGACAAAAGGAAGGGCCTTTGTACTTGTGCAGTTTCGGACAGGGGCTTTTTTCAAGTAGCTTCTCGGACTCCTTGTCAAATATTTCTTCGTTATATCCGATATCGCGCACGGCTCTCACTGTTTCAGTTTTGTTGTAGAAGAATAAGTGTCGTTGAAATGAAACGTGACAAACCAAAGTTTGTATTTAGTTTGATATAGCCGATAATTCGCTATATCAGTGTTCGTTATAACGAGGTTCAACTGTAGTCCCGTTCAATGTTTGCTGGCTCAATAAATTTCTTGGAGTGTAGTAGCGGAATATCCTAAGAAGTCCTGATAATTGTCAGTTTTCAGGGGCAACACCCATTGTGGCAGCTGCATTGACAAGATTGCTCTCCTGGTAGTTGCGTTTCCACTTTAATTAAGATCACTCTTGAGCAAGAAACGTAGTCGTAGGTGGGTGTTGGTAATGTTTTGGGGTTGGTTAGTGGTCGTTTCTGGTGAATGCATTCGCCAGCTACTCTTTCTTCTCTTTTCCCCTCACACTGTCAGTGCTAAAGTTTCGTTGTGGACTCTTCAAGCCAAAAATATCTAAGTTGTCGGAACTTTTGCTGGGAATGGACTACCGGTGCAACCCTGAAGCCCATCTCAATGGCTCCCGTGCCACCTTCTTGGTGCGCAGGTGTCCTGAGACTGCCAAGATCAAGCAGAAGATGCTGTACTCCAGCAGCTATGATGCGCTCAAGAAGGCCCTCGTGGGAGTCTACAAGTACGTCCAGGCGTGCGACTTCGAGGAAGTCAGTCAGGAGGCGATAGAGTCGGCCTTCCAATCGTCGCGCAAGTAGGGGGAACACAACACTACACACACTGTCATGGCTGGGGCACCCTCCTCGTACACTTTTGTTTTTTTCTTCCTCCCCCCCTTTTTTTGAAGTTACACGAAATAGTGACAAAACAAAACGGCCACTCTTGCAAGAAAGGCGGGATTTGAGCGGCAACCCGCACAGCGAAGAGCACACCCACGCACGACTCTTCTGGCGACGTGGCGTTCCACTGGTTGTTCAGCCGACGACAGCACCCACCACCCGCCTGGCTGCTGCTGCTGCTTTCTTTTTCGCTTTTTTTTTTCCCAAGCCCTTGCTTGCCGCCTCCTCCATCCTTACGCTAAAGCACTGTTCAAAGCTCCCTTGTTTTGTTTAATTAGTTTCCGGCAGCCTCTCCCCTTGGGGAGCATTTCAGTGTGGGCGGCAGCGTGAAACTGCTACGGTGACCCCCTTGCAACAAACAAGACCCCCCTCTTTTTTTTTTCGTCGAACTGTGCTGACTTGGAACAAGTTTGTTTTGACAGACTGTTTCTTACCTGTGTTGTTAATGAGTAAAGAAAGAAGGGTTCCATTTCTACCACTACGGGCGTGTCTTAATTCAGAAGTTGTGTGTGTGTGTGCATGAAAGCAGCGGTGCCGAAGTGCGCCGGCGTCGGCATTTTGCGTGCTCAGTTTCGCTGTAATAACGAGTAATTATATAATTTTTGAAAAGTCTTGATCGCGGGCAGCCTTTCTTGGGCTGCGCAAAGTTATTAAAACAGCAGGCCTTCAGGGATCCTTTCTCTTCAAAGATTTTCTCCAGGCGAGTGTCTTGGCTCTGTTATTCAGCCGTGGTGCTTTTTTTTTTTTTTCGATTTTGTCTTAGTGTGTTTACCTGCTATTTATTGAGTCACGAGGTTGTTTCTTCTGTATCTTTTTTTCTCCTCTCTCAAACCTGTTTGTGCAGCAATTAAATTCAAAACACCATAGCTCGAGGTGACCAAGAAAGCCATTTTTGGCGCCCCTCTTGTGTCCCACCTGTTGTAGGCCGATTTTTTTTCTTCCTGTATTCCTCTGTGTACATGGACAATGCGTGGCGGCGAGCGATGCCGTTTGATGTGCAGGTGAAGCCTTGGTGTTATGGTGTGCTAAGATGCTCTTTGGCCTCCCGCGTGCGGGTGGCAATCTGATTGGAACCTTTTTTATTCCCGTACTCCTGGAAACGAATCAATCTGGTGAACTCTGCGATGCAAATAAAAACAATGAAAATTTTTACAAAGCATGTGTTGGATTTCTTGTGTACACACGTGCCATTAAGAGTGCTACTATGGCACATCGTACCTGGTGTACTGCAGATAGCCAGCCAGTGGTGCAGCTTTTAAAACAAGGGTGTAAATCCCATAGCATGTGATCAGGTGTTCCCCTCAGTGCTAAGCGGTTTTGATCAGTGCCCTACTAGAAATTTTTTAAAATTCTGAATTGCAGGCTTTCTTATTCCTTTTTTTTTCTCTGAAAGCAGCTAGCAGTGTGCATTGATGGACAAGTATGGCATGTTCTATCTTTTATGGCGGCGCTATCTGTTAGACGTGAGGTAGAATGCTTGCGTCATGTTATGGAGGTAGGCAGTTCCCGGGGGGCGTTTTTTTTTTTTTTTTTTTGTAAGCTTTTGTTGGCGTTTCCGGAAACCGAAGACTAGTATTTCGCCAGAACAAACGCCCCTGACTCTGGCAGAGGGTCTATTCGTTTCACCTGTACCGCGTGAACCAGTTCAGGCGGTGCCACACTTCGCTGTTCGTTTCAGCGGTGCAGCTCGCAGCACCTGAACCGCGTCGTTCGATTCACCGGTGGTGCCGACGGGTGCAGGACGGGTTCATGGCTTTGCCTGCACTCCCTGCCGAGGAGGTGCAGAAGCAGACGAAAAATGTGCAGGTCTGGTTCCTTCGATAGGGGAACCCGCTTTGCACCGCTGTGAACTGGTTCAAGAGGTGCAGGCTGAATCGAATAGACCCAGAATCTCCAAACAACGTACAATACAAGCGGGAAGCTCCTTCACTGGGTCTGTTCACTGAACGCTGCTGTTCTGCTCATGGAGCCACGCAGAGCAACCCGATGGCGGCGGGCGGCGTGTCTAAAATTCTCAAAAAGAATGTTTAAAATACATACACAAATACTTGTGTTAAAAAGTCTTCAATAAGTGAATTTTGAGTAGCTGCAAGGGTTGCAGGTCACGTCACCAGGACACGTAATGCATCACGTTTGTGCACTACGAACCGCCACCTTCCATATTTTGGAAAGTTTAGGGCCAAATTAAAATTATTTCTGCCAATTTGTTTATAAATTACTTGTGGTTACCCCAGTATATAGAACGCTGTCATGAGCTAGAGGACACTTACTCGACAGAAATCGGTTGTCTGTCCCTTTCAAATACGAGCTACCTCGTGTCCCTTACCGAACTCCCGCGATCTGCCGCCATCCAATCAATAAGCAGGTTGCCAGCCCATAACTAACCTTTAAGAAATGGCACGTTCTGTCGACGCAGGCATTCTCGACTTCACAAACTCCTTGCTCGCCGTGAATTCGCCTTGTTTTTTGCGTAAGCAATTATTGACGTGTGCACGTATAACTAGCTGTAACGACATGCAGTGTAATTTGACGCTTAGCTTATAAAGATTGCGGTCACGCTATCAAATAGTGTCCATAAAAGATATAAAAACAGTTGGCATGCCTTATCAAATTTACGACGGCAGCTGAGGCTAGAAAAAAGAGCGATACAATTTTAAGGTTAATATTGACGACAACACCACAAAGCGATCAAGTAACGTTGTCACGGTTCGTCCAAAAGCCAGCGTTAAAGGAGTACTGACACGAAATTTCAAAGCTCAGATACGCACAAAGCTTCCTTGGAAGTTTAAACCATAGCCGTTCTGTAGAATATATTTTAAACCAATTTTAACCCTTGCGCGCACAAGAAAATTTATTGGCGCCATCGACAAAGCTCATCACGTCATCAGCGCTTCGACCCAAACGGCCGACGTCAGGGCCCCCGTGGTGCTGTTGGCGCGAGCTTTTCTGCCTTGTGCATCACGTCAAAGTTTTTGGGACTGACGTCACGTGCGGCTACGGCCGGTCAGTCCGTTCTGGCTCGCGCGCGCGCGCGCCGAGACTGGCAGCAGCTGTGGTGCGACGAGAATAGTGACGCAAATGCGCCTTCCTGTCATAGCGGCTGTCTCGGTGTTCGCTTCACCAAAACCGGAACTGGCACGAATAAACGGAGCTGTAAGTTACCTATGTTTCGTCTAACAATGTAATGTGCCCATTCTATGATTAGTGAACTCGTAGGCACCTATAGCCGCGAAAAAAATGTAACAAAAATTTCGTGTCAGACTCCTATCAGCAAATAACATCACACAATCTTTCTGCCGTATCTATTTATTGACTCCAATCTCTTTCAGTAAATTAATTAGTTGAGCTCTCTGCTTCAATGCGAGCTTTGCTACGTTATCACCTTCCTGGCCGTCACCACCGCCACGCTATCGACTGCTGCTGTGTTACAGTTTATGGCTTGACTACCGAAAAAGACGGCCATGCATGACCATCTGTTGCAGGACGCAGTAAGGATCGACAGCGAAACGCCACGCCTGATAAGAGCGCACTGATGCCGCCAATTCACTCATTCGTCGAACTCAATCCGCACAGTAACGAATAAAACAGTCACTTTTCTTTGTGTTTTTTTTTTTCTCGAATTCGATCATGTGACCCACAAACTTTTTAGGAAGAGTGTGGACAAATACCGTGGGTTGTGTTCTTTGTAGTGGAAAGGCTTGTACTGCTCTCTGATGTTGCTGTTACGCCGAACAAATAATCGGTATTTTATTTTCAAACAAAAACAAAATACGGTACGTTATTTTTAGGTCCTTTATCGGTGACTTGGAAACAGTCAAAACAATTATTTCTTTCGCTAGAAAACAGTTTTAAACCGTGCGCCGTGCTAAACTGCAAATTCACTGGGAATTCACGGGTATTATCGGTAAGAGAAATTATTTGCCCTATTGCACAGCGACTGCAGCCGCCATTTGTAAGCTGTTACGCAACATCACATCACTTTTACACAGGTTGAAGTTGCCAATGTGTGACGTAAACGTACCCGTCAACTGTTAATAAGACAGGGAATGCGTGACTTTCAAGTCACGTTGATGCCTGCTGCATTTCGTCTAGTTGTTCATTTCCGGAGAAGAATTATGCGCTTTCAGTAGAAAGAAATAAGGCAATCTTTAAAACTGAGGCTACTGAACGTCATGAAGCGTCCGAATCACAAAAGCACACACAGCCGCTTTGTCAGCGGGAAGCACGTGACCAGAACTGAAAGCCAATCAGACAAGGCTTCGGGCGAATTCACAGTTCACGGTGAATTTATGAAGCCGAGAATGGGGCCCCACAGAGCGCTTATTTCCAACACCAAATAAAAAGCGATCTAGCTCTAATCTTAGCAGCACACGAGATTCTGTTAAAGGGACAGACAACCGATTTTTGTCGCGTATATGTTCTCTAGCCCATATGAAAGCCAGCGTTTTATATAGCCCGGTAACCACAAGCAATTTCTAAACAAACTAGCGGAAATAATTTTAATTTGGCAGCAAACTTCCTGAAAACGGAAGGGTGGCGGTTCGTAGTGTCGAAACTTGGCACTACTATATGTGTCCCTGTCACGTGACCTGCAAACCTAGCAGCTACTGTAACTGCCTAAATGTTTATTTACGTCTTGGAAACCTTTTAACACAAGTATTTGTACAAACTTAAATTTTATATGTATTTTTTAGCGTTATTTTGAAATTTTTTTAGACACGCCGCCCGCCGCCGCTGGGTTGCTCTCAGTGTGGCTAACTGAGCCTCCATGCCCAGAATCAACGGCAGCGTTCAGTAAACAGACCCAGTGAAGGAGCTTTGACGACTCTGCCTGAGGCAGAGGCGTTTGTTCTGCGAAAATATTTGATTTCAGTTTCCAAATACGCCAACGGCAGCTTAAAAAAAAAAAAAAAAGAAACGTCGCGCCCGGGGAGAATCGAACTTCCCGCCTCCAAAACGTGAATTCCGGATTCTACCTATCGTCTATCCCAACAGATGGCGCATTCGTGCAAAATAGACTGTTGCATTAAAAAAACACACAGAGGAACAGGAAAGCCTGCAATTCAAACTTTTTTTAGCTGGGAACAAGTTTTTAAATATTGTTTTTTTATTTCGCATACAGACAAAAGTATGTTGCCTAGCTACTCTATGTCATGGTTGCCAGCATTAGTTTTGGGAGGGACACATACGGCTCGTAGGTAAAAAAATTCGATTCAAAAAGTTGTAGGGCGTTATCAGCAAAACCGCTTCTCGTCAAGGTGCTTTAAGTGATGCCCTTTCATTTGGGATAGAGAATATATACTCGACAAAAATCGGTTGTCTGTCCCTTTAAGCCGAGCGCTTCATATACGCACGCAGCGCCATCTACTGGTTCGTCTGGAACACTCAATGTTTTTTTTACACGAAAGTGTTTTATGCCGGGGTGCACCAAGATCTCACTGACGTCATCTCCGTCACGGAAAAGACGTCACCAGAAAAAGTGCCATTGACGCGGCGTCTCCCGGATTCGAGCCCACGGACTTACTAGCCTCTCGCTGCAACAGGAGGTACGAGGCGTTTTTCCAAATGAGCTATGAACTCGGACGTCAACAGCTTTACAAACGCGCCTCATATCCTTCCCTGACTTATTAAGATGGTGCTGCCGTCTAGGAGAGGCGAAGCGAAGTAGCGCATCACGACGCTAATGAGCGCCGACAGTTGGCACCTCCATGCCAGCGCCTTCGTGTACGGGGACGCGCGTGAATTGAGGCACCCTTCGCTTTCGCGTTTTTCCCACGACCGTTATGTGTTTCAAGCTGCTGTTTCTGTGCATGTCATTTTTGGTTTTGTTGTCCCGAGCCCGTTATTTCTCTTTCTTGCGTGTCGGCGTCACTTCGTTTGGCGGGGTCAGGCTCGCGAACCCTTCGCACATGGAGGTTCCTTCAACATTCAACTGCTCCTGTGAAGGCACCTTTCACTTTCGTGTTTTACTGATCCCCTGAAAGACAGATCAACCACAATTTTTTCAGTCGACTAAGAGAATCCCGCTTTTCAGCCTCAGTCGCCCAGTGGGCAGAACTACGAGTTTTGGAGTGAATTCCAAATCTGGCGTGAACTGAAGGAGGGAGTGAGGACTCTGGTCCATCTGTGCCGAAGTTATGTGCGCGGCCCACTGGCGAAACCGACAAGCTGCGTAGTACCGTCGTGCAGATTTCGCTCGGCTTGCTAATGAGTTGAGGCGTGGGTACGAGCGCGCAAAGAGGCAGGCTAAAACGAGTAAAAAACGTGAACTTCGGCGAGCTAAGCGTCGGGAAAAGAATGCAGAAAGACGACAGCGAGAAGAATTAGATGCGGCTACGGACGCCTCACCTTCTACTTCGACGACGGCTTTGGAAACTGACAAAACGGCGGTAGCAGGCGGTAGTGAGTGTTCACAGTACGAAACGTTCGACTAGATATATCGTTCGGTTGGCAAACTGCGGTTTCGTTTTCATAACCAGGCCTAGCCGAGCTACGCCACAGCCATTTTTTAGCCTATCGCACCTGTAATACCGATGTTACGCCTCTGTTTGCGTATGTAAATGTAGCATAGGGAAGTTGGTTAACCATGGTGACAGAACTGGTTCCGGACACTTCATGGAACGCCGTTTTGTGTACTGTTTCATCGAAAATGTTCTCATCGAATGCCATTTCACTGAAGACGTTTCATCGGCCTCTGTCATCGAAGGGACGACAGGATAAGGACACGCAGGACATAATGCAAAAGGTGATTTGGAGCGCGAGATCCCTTTTTCCTCCAAAGCCCACTGATCTAAACATTTTAGCTGTGTCCTATTGGTTAGAAATGGCCGGGGACATGTACCAATTACTTCGACGGAATGTCGCCTGGCGGTACACGCATGTGAACTTCGCTACGCCTAAAGCAGCAATTTTCAGGGCTAATATTGTTATACAGTTCAATAACACAAATCGACGTAAAAAACTGGGTGGTGTAGCCGGGATGCGCTGGCGTTTGGCGGGAACTCGTGGCTGAGTCACATCGCATGCATGGCTCGGTGAGCGGCCTACGCGGCGTTCACGAACCGCATGATGCACGCAGCCTATGCTAGAGGTGTCACCAGTCGCTGAAGTGCACTCTTGGCGAAGAAAAAGCCCCACATGCGGAAAAATAGCGGATGATATGGGCAAGAATCGTTTTTTTTTTTTATGAACGTTATTCGTACATCCACGTTGTGGCTTACCCAGCCACTGATATGCAGGGCAGCCACGGGGAACAGTGCCGTAGAGAGCTGTCACCACTGTCACAGTCACTTTGTGAATGTCGCATCCAGGTTTCAGCCGTTTCCTAACTCGCCTGCAGCAACACTGACGCACTGAAGACAAAATAAAACCAGAGGCCACAAATGTGGAAAGGCGGGTGCCGGCGATATTGGCAGTTTCTTTAAAGAGCACTGACAAGAAATTTTTGTGTTACGTTTTCTTTGCCGTTATAGGTGCCTACAAGCCCACTTTAATTAAGAAGGGCACAGTAGAAGGTCGGCCCGTCGCGGCGTAAATAATTAATTACAGGCTCGTTTATTCGTCCCAGTTTCGGTTTTGTCAATACGATCCCCGAGGCAGCCGCCATGACAAGAAGGTGCTTGTGACGTCACCGTTCTCGTTCCACCACTGCTGGTATGGACGCGCGCGCCCAGAACGCCCGTGGTATCCACCATCTCCACGCGCGCGGGCAGCATGACGCAGTCCCAAACCCGTGACGTTGATACACACGGCGGAATAGCGCGCGTCAACCACAGCCAGCACGTTGGCCACGTCACGGTGGCCCTCACGTCGGCAGTTTGGGGGGCCAGGGGGAGCAGATGGCGTCATGCTGATGCCGATTGCGAAAGGGTATCCGATCTGAGCTTTCTCGTGCGCGCAAAGATTAATGGATTTAAAATATGTTGGCTTCTGTTGAAACTTGCTGGGAGGTATCTCCGTATACAATGAAAGCCTTTTAAATAATTATCCCGTCTTTGAAATTTTGTATCAGTACTCCTTTAACTCATCTAAGTTTGTTTCAATTGATTTCATTACGTGCTACGTATGGTCTGAAAGTACCCACAGAGCTATTAAAAGAATTGTCAAAAAATTTTCATGCGCCCATAGTACACGGAAATTTTCGATGAAACAGTGGCCTTCTGTTTCGATAAAACGGCGTTCAACGTAACAGCTTGGATGAAACGGCGCTTGATGAACTGTCGTACTGTGACAAAACACCTTTCCTCGCATGTAATTGTCTGCTCTTTTCTTCTCCTCGTGCTTAGCGCTGCTTTATCAGCACGAATAGTGAAAAGTCTTTTGGCTATAAATCTAAACTGCAACAAGTATTCCTAGCAGTTGTAGGGAAATGAGTGCCTGCTTAATAATCCTCTCAAGCTAAACAGTTAAACTGCGTGCATTTTTGAAGCACGTGCTATAAGTTCCCGCACAATGCAGTCTTACATTTACACGTATACGTGCTTTGAGCTTGTTTTATAAATTACGCACACAAGTTCCACTAACCCCGTTTCACACTTTGCGACGTCACCATTGGCAATGCACGTGTAAGCCCTCATTCACACAGCCGTCACCTTCTCCGTCACGGCACCGTCACGTCAACGAAAAAATTCCCCGCATTTCCCCGAGGGGAAGAATGTGAAAGTGCGAATGCACGAGTTGAATTTGCGCGGTTCGGTAATGTTCGCGAAAGAGAGATCACACACACACACACAACTACAAAGAAAGAAAGATGCATTTATTCACAGACACTAGCTATTTGTGTTGTCGTTGTACTTGATTGCTAGAGCGGATCTCAGCTTTGAAATTTCGTGTCAGTACTCCTTTAAGCGGGTGCATTAGCCCTTCTCACGCCCGATTCTTGGCCAATCCCCCACGTGGGTATGTGCCATGTCAGCGGCCAGGCAGCGCGCGCCCATCTCCCCCCGTTGTCAAGGAAGACGAGGAGATTCCTGGCCAATCCCCCACGTGGGTATGTGCCATGTCAGCGGCCAGGCAGCGCGCGCCCATCTCTCCCCGTTGCCAAGGAAGACGAGGAGCGCGCGCACCCGCACCTGTTGCTATGCGGACGGCGGCGGACGCTTCAGGCTCGCTTAAGAAGTGCATTCGCACTTAAAAGCGACGTTGACGGAACGGAGAAGTGTTCAGACTGGATCTACACGGGACTTTCCGTCAGATTACAGGGTCGTCTGCCTAGTCATCAGTTTAGCCTAGAATTGAGCGTTTTTAATCCGAACAGTAAATAAAATGGTTTGTGCTCACTTTTCGCTAAGTTTAGCCGCAAAAATTTGTTTTCTGATTAGCTGGTTTAGCGCGGGTCATGGTTCCGTCACGTTGACGTGACGGAAACGTAGAGCTCGGCCTCCCGTCACCGTCGCACCGTTTTCGGCGAGAAATCGGTCGAAAAACGGCGCCCATGACGGAAGACGGTGACGGGACGGTGACGTGACGGGGTGAAAAACGGCTGTGGGAATGAGGGCTAAGGCGGCGATACCTGTTTTGACGCTTTTGGCATTTAGACAGAACTCTGTTTTATTTGAAACATTTGCCGTTTTAAAGTGCCTACAATGCTTGCCTGGCAACAACGATATGCTTTAATTACTGGGAAATTAAACAATTTAAGCCAGAACTTTGATTCCCCCGCTTACAGGGCCAGTACATAAGCGAACGTTAAAGGAGTACTGACGCGAAATTTTCGTACGTGTTTCGTTTTTCTCGCTGTTATGGGCAGGGCCGTAGCCAGAAATTTTTTTCGGAGGGGGTTATGGGTTTCTGGAAGGGGGTAGTTTTGCCGAAAGCAACAGGAAGTATTGCTTACGCGCTGCCTGGAAAAGATTTCGGGAGGGGTTCGAACCCCCAAACCCCCCCTCTGGGTACGGCCCTGGTTATGGGCGCTTGCTTACCAGCCCACTAATCATAGAATGGCACATTACGCGGTCGGTCGCAGCGTAAATAACTATATTTACCACCTTGTTTATTTGCGTCAGTTTCGGTTTCGGCAAAACGAACACCGAAGCGGCAGCCATGACAGGAGGGCGCTTGTGACGTCACCGTTCTCGTCCCACCACTGCCGGTGTGGACGCGCGTGCGAGCGCTTGTGCGCGCGCCCAGGCCAGCCGTGGGCTCCACCATCTCCACGCACCCGGGCAGCATGACCTCAATCCCGAAACCCTGACGTGTAACCCACAGCGGAACAGCGTGCGCCAACCTCAGCCAGCACGTTGGCCACGTCGCGGGAGCCCTCACGTCGGCAGTTTGGGGCCAGGCGGAGCAGGCGGCGTCATGCTGATGGCGGTTGCGAAAGGGTATCCGTTCTCGTGCGCGCAAAAATTAAAATGGATCCAAGAGGGTTGACATCAAATTTGTTGCTTGCGCGTGATTTTGTCTCAAACATTTCATATTGCTTTAGCAAGTATGATACACGCTCTCACACTCACATATTCTGAGCAAATAATCCATTTTCGCACGATTCATGTGAACAGGATTCGATTTCGGTTTCTGTGCGCCGATTTGAGCAGTGACGCTACAGCGTTGCAATTTCTCCCTGCCATGTGTGTCTACCATGCAGCGCTGCGGTTGCTTCAGCGTAGCCTAGCTGTTTTGAGTTTTCAATGTCCCTTACAGCAGCCTTCACACTAGGGAGTATTTCAGCGGAGAAATCCGAAGCAGGTCGTAGTGCCACCGCAGGCGGACTTCCGCTCGGCCAGCTCCATCGCTCACACGGAGGATGCGACTGTCGGGCGGATATCACTGTTTGCAGTCGCCAACGAGCAGTGTCGATTCCGCATCGGCGGCAGTTTCTGCTAAATCCCCTACGTACTGACCCTGCCAATCGGCCAAAAAGCGGTCGTGGACGTGATGCAGGCCGTGCGAGTGCAAATTGCTGCCGCGGCTAGAGAACGACGCGCGAGACAGTGGCTGGGGAGACGCGCACTAGGAGCAGCCGGCCGGTCGGCCTACAGATGTTAGGCTTAACTCTGCGGCGGATATTCGATTGCCGCTTTCGTAAGCGATGCAGATGACAATTATTATTAAAATTGGTCATCACATTATGACCTCCTTTCTCGTATGTGCAGCTTTTTTTGGGACTTGAGTCCCATATAGTGGAGCGGTAACAAGCTATCGCTCGAGCTAACTGCGCCACTTCACGGCCGCCGCCTGCGCAGCTGCTCACTCGCGCCGCGGCTCGGGCTCTGGCTCGGGATCGTTCTTTTTTTCGCTTCGTCCCTACCCAAGCAACCACGGACGTCTGTTGGACGTCCGAAATACAGCCGGACATCCAAGGCCCAGTTTGGACGGCCACTGTACGTCCATTTTTGGACGTACATTTTCGGACGTACAGTGGACATCCAGAAATGGATGTACAAGTCCGAATGACATCCGCCAACGGACGTAAAAAGTTACTATGAAGCATCAAATAATGGCGTAAATTGAATATAAAAGCAAAAACAAAAAAGCTACTGCGCTTTTCAATTAAAAAGATTTTGTACATCATCAACCTGGCTTGTATGCTACAAGTTTCATTTGCATATTTCTAATATTAAGCTTAATTTTTTTATTGTTTTGAAGCACTTCACCAACTCCAACGACGATCTCTTTGGGGAAGGATATATAAGAATTGAGAACCGCTAACGAAACGTGAAGCAAGTTGACTGTGTTCATGTATGCCGTCTGCCCGGTAGTGCGCTAGCCTTGCGCGGTGTACTGTACTGTTCGTTGTAAGAATATTAGCTTGTCATTGTGTGATTCTGTAAATTTTTACTGAACATCCAAAATACAGCCAGTTTGGGACGTCCGACTGGACGTACGGAAGTGTTAAAACCGGACGTCCAACGGACGTACATGGTACGTCCATCGGCCCTGAAACGGACGTCATACGGACGTCCGCTAGAGCCGCAATGGACGTACGGCGGACGGCCGACGGACGTCCGGTGGTTGCTTGGGTAGGTGAGGTACTACAAAGTATGGGGCCCGTAAAGGCCGCGAGAAAAGACCGTAAATGCCGCAGGAAATTGCGGGAAAATGGGGTGAAATTGCGGGAAAACCCAGGCCCGAGCCGCGGAGCGAGCGCGCAGGGCGTGTAACCAGAGTGGACTGGCAGATCCGCGACCATAAACTGGCGACCACCTGCAGCCGCTCTTTTAGTGGGGAGGGCGTTCCTGGTCTGGCAACCATGGTAGCTCCGTGAAAAAATGTCGGGAACATTTGCGGGTACGCCAGCCGAACCGAACGGTAACTGTTGAAACTTGATGGGAGATATCTTCATATACAAAGGAAGCCTTTTCCAGATAGTTAACTCAATTTTAAAATTTCATGTCAGTACACCTTTCATATGCTGACTAGGGCTGTAGCGAGCGCGCGCGCGAAACACGTTGTTTACCGCTAGTCCTCCTAGATGGCGCTACGATACTGCTCATGACCGCTGTCTGCACTCACTTCGTTTTTAATCGGATTTGGATTTGGCTCATTTTTGTTAAGGTTGACGGTAATCGTTTCATGAAACATTGGGTATGCTCGATAAACAGAGTCACATAAGACAATGTCACTTATACCCGCCGCGGTGGCTCAGTGGCAAAGGCGTTGCGCTGCTGAGCACGAGGTCGTGGGTGCGATTCCCGGCCGCGGCGGCCGCTTTTCTGATGGAGGCGAAAAGCAAAAGCGCCCGTGTGTGCGAGATTTCGGCGCACGTTAAAGAGGTGGTCAAAATTAATCCGGGTCCCTCCACTAGCCGGTGCGCCTCATCGCCTGCGTTGCGTCGGCGCGTTAAAACCCTACAATCGATCAAATCAATCAATGCCACTTATGCCAGTTGGCCAGTGATATCTTAAAGCGCCGGACGGCTGTGCAGCTATAACCGGCATAATGCGCGCAGTACCGTGCACCGGTGCTCCTATATATGTTTATGTGTGCGTTCGTAACTTCCATTGTTTACCCAACCATTCTTGCTTCTATAAAAATAATCTGCATTCAATTTAAGCGCAAATAGCTCGTTCTGAAAGCTTCTCACCCGCGTTTCATTTGCGTTGAATTTTGCCGGCCGCAAAAATATTGTAATCACACAGCTGCCCATAATACGTCACAGGTTCTAATGCGAGAAATGGGCTACTGGGTCGCATGGCCATTCTTTTTTTCCTAATTATATAGCTTATTTGAGTGAAGTTTGCGTTATAAAAATGGTGTCAGTGTTATTCTAACGAGGCAACCTTTCGAATGAACCAAACTTGCATTTTGCCTGCATGCCCCCTTCAACGTGTGCCGATAATCTAAATATTGGGACGCACTTATTTACCATGTTTTAAACATTAAGTTGTGGAAGGTGTCCGAAAAAATTAGGACGACCCGGGTGAAGCACTAACCCGAGCCCCATTTTGTTCATTTTGCTGAGGCGCCACGCGACCATTTTGCATGTGGCGCGCTTCCCCATGGCCCACCCACGCTTGCAATCCGCCGGTGACATCACATTCCCTCACTGCGCAGTCACGGGTCAACAAAGGGACCACCGCCCGCCACGTGACATAACCCTTTTTGAATACGGCGCGCTTCCGCACCCAGACCCACGCGCTTGCACTCCTCCAGTAACATCACGCTCACCCACTGCCAAGGCATGCGCCGACACAAGGACTAACACTGGCCAGGTGACGTCATCCTTTCGCACACTGCGCGACATCACGCTCCCCATACCTTCCCAGGCGTATGCCGACACGAGGACTACCGCTCGCCAGGTAACATCATCTTTTGGTCACGGCGCACTTCAGATCCGGGGCCTCACGCTCGCCAGTGACGTCACTCACCCCAACTCGTGACGGAGGAAAAAAGCAATTAGGAGAGTCCCTGACGTCACCGTCACGTTTTGGTGAAGCCACTTTCTTGCATGTATTTTGTAGCAAAAGCTACACTACGCTACCTCGGGCAGTCTTCGCGGGGTGACCAGTTTTGACCTTGCAAGAGCTAGAGGTCAAACCATACCCCGTTCCGCAAGCGCCCGGCACGGAGCAGCGGCCTGCATGGTGGGGAGAGATAGGCTCATTCTTGGACAAAACCAGGGCGAACTTAAACAAAGACAAAGGAAGTCGAATACAGGGGCAGCCGCTGGTCTAAAGTTTAATATATCAAGAAGGGTGACTATAAACACTTAGCACAAAGCAATAGGAAACACTGGGCATGAGCAAAACAAGATTATAAAAGCCACAGTGATAAGGCAACCTGATATACACCAGCCACAGTCAAAGCCCACCCAGATATGCAATATTTTTGGGGTGAAGAGATTGCACATCTCTTCCATAATTTTGCGGGTCGTTGGTACACGAGGCCTAAATAAAATGTCAGTGGCAGAAAAATTAGGTTTACATCCGCTGCACTTTGTACAATGTGAAGAAAGATGGGACGATGCTTCAAGCTCTCTCAAACGCACGTTGATAGAGCTTGTGTTCCACTTCCTTTGTCTTTAAGTTCGCGCTGGTTTCCTCCAAGAATATCTTTCCAACTAGCCCTTAAAACCCTTTTGCTGAGATAGGGAACAGAGCCGTGCGCCAGACCCGTGTAGCCACCTGGCGGAGCTCCCGGCACGAAACAGCTGCCAGATGGTGGGGAGAGTTAGGCAGCAGGGGAGAGATGGGCGAGGAGGGAATGGAGGCGTGCGCGGAACTCGTGTCGCCACCTGGCGGAGGAAGGCGAGGACGCCGCCGCCGCCAAAACGTTGGCCGCCGCAGCATTCAGTATGATGTGCCACGGCCGGACTGGAGGAGCGGCGAACGCGAAAGTGCGCACCCGCCACTCCTCCAGCCCGGCCGTGGATGTGCCTGCACTTCCAAGCAACCACCGGACGTCCGTCGGCCATCCACCGTTCGTCCATTCCGGCTGTAGCGGACGTCCGTATGACGTCAGTTTCAGGGCTGATGGACGTACCATGTACGTACGTGGGACGCCCGGTTGTAACACTTCCGTACGTTTAGTCGGACGTCCGAAATTGGCTGTATTTTGGATGTTCAGTAAAAATTTCCAGAATCATAACGAGAAGCTAATATTCCTACAACGAATAGTACACCGCGCAAGGTTAATGCACTACCGGGCAGACGGCATACATGAACACAGTGAACTTGCTTCACATGTTTCGTTAGCGGTTCTCAATTCTTATATATCCTTCCCCAAAGAGATCATCGTTGGAGTTGACGAAGTGCTTCAAAAATTAAAAAAATTAGGCTTAATGTTAGAAATATGTAGATGAAACTTGCAACCTGCAAGCCAGGGTGTTGATGTACAAAATCTTTTTAATTGAAAAGCACAGTAGCTTTTTTGTTTTTGCTTCTATGTTCAATGTACGGCATTATTTGATGCTTCATAGTAACTTTTTACGTCCGTTGGCGGATGTCATTCGGACTTGTACGTCCGTTTCTGGTCCACTGTACGTCCGAACATGGACGTACAGTGGCCGTTCAAACTGGGCCTTGTATGTTCGGCTGTATTTCGGACGTCCCACGGACGTCCGTGATTGCTTGGGCTCATCGTTTTGGGAAACACACTTTGCAAAATTATTTTGGCTTGCCGGCAATGCAGCTCTGCTTTTTGACGCCATCAGTAAGACTCAGAGAGGTTCGCTTTAAAAACGCTTCCCATGGCCGGGAACTAACCTGGGCCTCTCTTATGAAACCGATGTCTATCCCATTGCATCATTCTGATACGTTCAAAGCAGTTTGGACTTAGGACTATGACTTGCACGGGAAAAATATTCGCATTTCAATGATTTTTCTATTTAAATAGGGGCTTTGATCTTTTAATTGTGAAATGTTCTTTTAGCTCTATGCACAATCTTTCTTAACTAAAAGAGATTTGGCATCTTTGAGGTTGATTTAGAAGTGGAGTGTGGCATATCAACACATTTGACGTTTTGCACTGTCCCAGAAGTGTCGGGCTTGTACCAATCTTGAAACGGAATTTCACTTTCCGCTCGAGGTCACAGTCCTTGGCTGCGGAGGCCCGGTGCCCACCGGGTTCTCACCAGCTTCGCCACCACTGCCTCAATGATAGACAGGTCTAACCGGTTTAAGCCTTTCCAGCTTGGTTGTAGCCACTACACACCAGGTTCGTTATTTTAGTGTGACCTGCTCTGACAAACAATGTCCGTTTGCTAACGTTTCGTCACTTATGCCATTTTGTGCAAATGCAAGCCATTACACAGTGCTTTGAATTACTCGGCAGGGGATTCTTACGCATAAAAACCAATTTGCATTACAGCTTGTTTTACAGCTGGATTCCAGTATCTAGATTGGATTGGATGTGCAGGTGGCGCCCTGTCATCTGAGGCTGACAGTTGTCTATACTGAGGGATAGTGATAACACAGCTCTCGTCATAATGGTTGATTGTTTGCAGGGTGTAACGCGCCGACGCTACACGGGTGATGAGGCGTGCCGTTGTGGAGGGCTCCAGATTAATTTTGACCACCTGGGAATTGCTAACATGCGCCGAAATCTTGAACACATGGGCATTTTTGCTTTTTGCCTCCATCAGAAAAGCGGCCGTGGCGGCTGGGAATCGAACCCGCGTCCTTGTGCTCAGCAGCACAACGCCATAGTCACCGCGGTGGGTTGTCATAATAGTTAACGACACCCTTCAATATCACTGTTATCAAAATGTACACTACGTTACTCTAAAAATTATACCAGCTACAATATCTATACATATTTGTAGGTAACACTATACCTCTGAAAAGTGCGCTTATAATCTTTTTAAGATGTTCCCCCCTGTAACAACGAGACAAACAGAAGCAAGACAGCGTCATGTTGAGATGCATGTTTATTTTTTTTGCTACGACCACTCAAGTTATGACTACGATGAAGGGACACGCAAACGAAGGGTCAAGAACACACTCTACATACGCGCGTTCGCATGAGGAGACACCAACGATATCGAGTCCACATTCAACGTGGACAGAGGGGGGAAAAACACAGGGGAACAAAAACAGAAGACACGCATTCGCTATAGTCCAATGCGTCAAATTGAAGAAAATGCAGTGTGATGCATAATACGCCGCAGTCATTCAATGACGTCATGTAAGGTTTAACACAGAAGAGCGCCACCTGTCGTCGCTCCGACAGCTGCTCAAAAGACCCGGAATATCAATTTATCGGCAACACTTCAGCTGCACTATCAACACCAAAAACACACACAAAAAAATGATAGAAACGATAAACTTCTTGCCCATGTTTGGTACTTTCAGAGATTCAATATCAGTAACTACACTTACCCCTGCACTGGGGAGTCATAATGTGCGACATCACCCTTACCACGAAAAACCCGCACTTTCAGAAATAATAATTTGACCAATTTAGTTGAAGCCTTCAGCGATGACAGATGGCGCCATTGCATGTAAGAGCTGCCCGTGGCCGGCGCATGTTCAACCCTTCGCAACACCAAACACAGTGGAAACGCGTAAAGAAAGTGCGAACTTATTTCTCTCCGGAACACACAACCACAGGCGTTTTTCGAGCTGGGGTGCAAGACGTCGGGGATGTTACACGCGGCACATGTTTACGCGCACACACAGGTGTTGACAGAAAAGAAAAAGAAAGAAGAACGCGAGGTGTGAAACGATACATTCAAGACATGGACGTGTCATCGCCCCACACAAGACCCTTGGTCGTGGAGAATGCCACAAGAAAAATCACCGGGTTTTCGACCTCTGGCGCCACCTGTTGTCAGGTGGGCAAACTTCATCTCGGAGGGGAAATTACCAAGACCTGTAGAGAACAGCGACAAACAGAATGACATTGATGAGGACGAAATGACACAGGCATGCGACGATTACAGGCTTCGCAAAGCATCTGACCCCGCGTGATTTGAGCTACAACGTCGGGCGCGAAGTGCATTCCGCTCCGCACAGTGGTGTCTGCACAATGCATTCTTTCTTCAGCGGGGGCCAGCAAGCAATGCTTGAAGCCAAAGGGGCTCACACAAATTCTACAAAACGTACAAAAAAGAAAAAGTAAACACGCTGGCTTTAATGATGAGATGTCCACTGTCACACATGACTGCGTCACAAACACCGGAAGCGAATAGAAAAAGGGCGCAACGCACGAGCGAAGGAGGCTCTGTGCCGCCTTTTTTTTTTGAGGGTGTGAGAGACAACAGAATGTAACAATATTATTGCATTATCAGTCTTTCTCATTCGGAATCATCAGGGCAACACTGTATAGCTAGAATAATAATAATAGAAACATGGTCGATCCAAAAAAATATTCCCGTCATAAATAAGTGATGTATGTTTCTGATGAATATGCACAATGCAGGCCAAAATATGCATCTCACCACTCGACCAGCAACAAATAATAATAAAAAAGAAACCTCGCTGAGACAAACACGAATGCAGTAACAAATGCTTAAACGAACAGACGCTTCTTACGTCGGGGACATATTCACAGGGGCATTGCACTACGAAAAATGAATACCGAAAAAAAAAAGCACAAACAAAAAATACCAACAGGAACAAATAAAGTGGCTGCAGTTAACAGAAAGCTGCAGATTTTTTTCCTCTTTTTTTTCTTCTTTCAATGCCCATAAGTACTTATGCGAGGTTCAGCAGTCATAAACAGACCAGCTCTGAACATCCACGTCTTGCGCGTCTACAATAGGAACAAAACACAAAAAGGTGAAGCGAAAAGTTGGGCTTGGACCACACGGAAAAGGACAAGGGCAGACAAAGGGGACGGGAGGCGAGACGACACAGATCAAAGGTTAGCGCTGTTTTAGAAGCAACACGATAGGTGGGTGCATGAAAAAGGATACCAGATTAATTTTGACCACCTGGCGATCATACTGTGCATATCTTGACACAGGCGTTTTTGTTTTTCGCCTCCATCTGAAAAGCACCCACTATGCCTGGGATCGAACCCCCATCCTTGGGCTATGCCTTAGCCAGTGAGGCACCCCGGCAGGTTTGGGTGCAATAAAGGTGCCACTTTTGTAGACAAGCTTACTTTTCCAAGTAGGGCAATTATTTTGTCCGTGATCTTTGTCCGTACACAACAAAAATCTTAATAGTTAAAAAAAAAAAGCATTTTTTTTGCACCCAACTGGTACATTGCTTCGTCAACTTGGCATTACGTCCTGAAAGTCTCAAGGCTTTCGCAATAATAAAAAAAAAGAAGCGCAAAGCTTTACACAAGAGCACTGAGGGGTGGAATTGGGCAAATCACTGACCCACAAGTGCCCATACGCTAATATTTTACGAGACACAACCAAGAAGAAAAATTCAGGAACAGTCATTTGTGGATCTCTTAAAACTCGTTCGCGAAACTGAGGCTTGGCCTGACGCGCACACCTTGTTCCGGCTTTGGAGGCCTGCAACATGGTGTTTCTCGCACACCGTTCGCACACGGCGTCAACCGTGCTTTGCACTCCGACTGTCTCAGTGGTCACGTTTACTTGCTTTAGCAGGAGCATTGGCTGCCTGTCACTCATTTTGTTGTCCACCAGTACCGGCATTTTGTCACCATCATCCCCACTCCTTCCTCTCGTGACGCCTATGTGGCCCTGCACTAGCTCCACACTCCATTTCATGGTAAGATGCCGCACGTGTCATGGTTCAACATCACTTCTCATAGCACACGCCGTTGTTTTCTCTTATTCTGCCGTCCCCAAACCCACGCACCGACGGCGCAAACGTTTTCCAACGTCGACCGCCTACTGCTGACGCAACAACACATGACCACGAGATCATTAAGGCCCGTTCACACTCACGACAAAAGCGACGGGAATTCTGTCGCTTTGTCGCGCAACGATCGTTTTTGTTGAGTGGTCGGGGGCAATTTTCGTCGCAAGTGTGAATGAGCCCTTATAGTGACCGACGCCTAGAAAATATCAGGCTCAAATTTGGGCTTTGGCGCCGACGAGAATTACGAGCACCGCCAATCCCTTCAGCAGGTTAAAAAAAACAGAATGAGCAATTTGTGTTTGGAGTTCATTCAGGTGATTTATGCAATTTCTTTTCCCTCGCGAGGGAATTAAAGTCCAAAGTGCCGTGACAAGGCGCTGACCCAAGTCCGCTAATTCCGACACTGCCCAAAATTAATGCCAACCATCCCCTCATTGCGGTGTGCGCTAAGCTTTGGCATCATGCTGAAGAGTTAAACTGTCAGGCTATAAAGAAGGGGAATGCTCTGCTTGCAGGCAAGGAACTGTTCGACAGCACACGAAGAGAGAAGAAATGACACAACAGTCAGGCCGCACAGTATATATAGGGCTAGCCAACAACAGAGGGGCAGAGGACAGTTGTACGTTGTTACACGACACGGCTACAAAACGAAGTCTTAGAAAGAACACCCGGGCTCCCAGACACACGCAGCCACGACTTCCTTCTAGCCAGTTGGCAAGAGCAAGAGTGGGGGTGAAACATGGGCTTAGGAGTCCCCTCCCTTTTTTTATATCCGTCTTAGAAAAAAGTGGCAGTGACTTCCCGACTAGCTCACAACAACATTCTTGCACGCCTTGTCTTCTCATTTCCAGCCGCCCCTTAACCCTAGCGAGAGGTATTTGGTGCCCACTGAGGAAACCCACATTACAACGCGCAAACCGAACGTCGCTAACGCAGTTGATTTTGACGCAACTGACGATATGAGACTTCGAATTGTTTGACTCGACAGATACTATAGTCACGTGCGCAAAGATTTTTGTTTTCTGCATCCCCCCCACCTTTTCATTCACGGTCTTCAGGGGGCAAATTTCAGTTTTCCCCTCAATTTAAACTTGCCACAACCCATCAAAAACCACGCCGACCACTTCAATAAAAATGCGTGCCTCGTACAGTGCAGTTACTTTTGCCCTACGTAAGCGGTCACTTTGGACACCGCTTCGACCGCACCGCTGATTCTTGAAATTTGCTCGCACCTGCTGGAAAACACGGTCCCCAGCTGATTTGCATTAGATACGGAGAACAGCAGTGCATGCAATTAACACCTTACATTTTTCAGGGACGTTTTGTCTCAAAACTATGCTTGTCACGTAATTCGTGGTTGGCCATGCTACGCAAGCGTAGGAGAAGAAAAAAAGGTCGGCCGCATATCTGCTTGCTTCACCACAAAAGTCAAAAGATGATAATCTTCCACCACCCCTCAACTCCCTTTATGATGAATGCAATGAAGGTTTGCTCAGTTCAATTTTCTCGCTCTCGCATAGCTTGCACAACATTTGTTTGGACCTTTTGCTTCTGTTGTGTTTCTCTCTCTCTCTCCGTCTCTTGAGCCAGTATCTTTTGTTTTTTGTTTGCTTTTATCTCGCACTTTTGACACCATTTTAAATGCATTTCGTTTTTCATTTTCTATTGTAAAAATTAAAGCCGTTCCACTTAACATGAAAGCTGTCAGAAGTGCAGGGCAGTGATTCGCCATAATGGGCTGTGGCGCCGTTATCCACTCACTGCTACCACCCATCACGCTCTTTGCCACCCTGTCTCACTCCTCTCCTGATGAATTCAATGGAGGTTTGTCCACTGCAATTCAAATTTCCCGCCTTCGCAGTGCTCGCGCACCCCCTGCCTGAAACTGCGTCAGCGGGAGTTCTGTTCTTTTTGCGCTTGTTTTTCCTCCCACACATGCCGGTGTTGCATTGCCACCTTTTTTTCGCTTACTATCGTAAAAAGCAACCCAATGAGCGTTCCCAACTAAATAGATGCGGAGACTGCCGGTTAATTACATATATTTTGCCCCAAATGTACCTGCAGTTTTCTTTGCCCTAAACAACAGGGAGATGTATGACAAGCACCAGCGGTTCACGAGTTTCGGACGGCTATGACTATATAAACCGCTTGCTTTTCGAAGCCTTTTTTTTGGGGTCCATTACACCGTAACGCCGTGGGGGTCTACTTGGATCTGTTATCTCGCTGCGCTGCCTGATTCCAGCAGTCACTAGACATTGCGACAGCGAATGAGCTAAGACGACAAGGTGAGCCCCTAAAGTGCCCTGCACTTAAAACCAATCAAATGTGTATTTGTAATTAAAATAGCGCTAGTAATTTCGGTTATGTACTCATAGTTCACATCTAGTATTCCTACGGTCTCCGCTGTGGTGAATTGCAGAGACATGAACAAGCCATGGCAGCAGCTGATTTTAGGCAAAGCAAGCAGATATCCAGTTTTTTTTGGCTGGGTGGCGAGTCATTGAATCGAGTGACAGACAGACAGAAGGTTACATGTTCAAATAGCCAAATTCAGAAATTAAAGCACAAAACGAATCTTCCTAGAGTGCCTACAGGTTTAGCCCATCAAACCAATAAAAATAAAGTGCAGTGAGAGCCATGGTCATGTCAAAGAATGATGGCCGGGCTCTACTAGCGAACACCTTCCATGCTGCGTACTCAAGCAAGTTCAGGCTTAGCCGATCTGCAGGCTGCTCTGTGGGCACCAAAGCCTCTCGGAAAGCTCGCTCGTTTACCAGCTACAACACCAACAGACTCACACCAGGGGGTGCAGATTCGTTCAACAATCGCAGGGAAATGCGAAACACTTTCCGGAAACAGTGCACAACAACAGCCAAGAAGAAACAGCACGTGGCGCCCTCTGGCGACAAAGAGCCAAACTACAACACTCACACCCCGGGCCGTGAACGCCGTCATCGGCCACCGAGTGGCGCGCGGGACAAGCAACTGCACAACCCAACAATCGAGGACCTCTCTCGGAACCCCTTAACGAGCCACCTCGTTAATTGTATCAATTTCGATAACACTTTTCATGGGGAAAGAAAAAAAAAAAGACACACTCATGATGGTGGCTGGACAGCTGAGGTGGCTGTCGGATAACTATTCAATAAAAAGATGCTCATGCAAGTTTTAAAAAATTCTGCAGTGAATGCCGAGGTTTTGGTTAACTGTTCTTTTAGTTTTAGGCGGTAGCCAATATCGATGAAGCAGGAAGGCAAGAACTAATAGAGCTACCTTTGGACTACTAGATTATGTTCAGCACAGTATCTGTTTCAACGAAAGCCCAAGGTTGGCATCGCGACAGACTCAAAAACCAGCAGGGAAAAAAAGAGGTAATCTTTTGGCGCAGCTAATTTCACAGGGGAAAAACGAACTTCTTTGCAGACATCTTCCGTCGTGTGCGTAACACTACCCGTCGAGCCAAGGAACGCCCCTTTTGCTTTCAAAGAAACTGCCACGTACCACACACTCGAGTACTCGCACGTCGAATCCAGCCCAAGCACAAACTTGGCGACCACTCAAAGTCTTTCCGGGCAACTGATCAAACCTGTTGTGAGCAACGTCGGTGCTAGTTTACTCCTCATCAACTCGGTCGATAAGTCTCAAACGAGACCGATCCTTTTTTTTTTGTTTTTTTTTTCCCTGTCCGCATCACCTTGTGATGACGGCGGCTTAAACTCGCCCCCTCCGCTTCCCTCTTCAAGGAGGCATAGGTGCGAGCAATTTTTCCTTCTGACTAGAGTACAAAAATGGAAAAAAGTTGGGTCACCTTGGCGAGCTCCCTGAACCCCTTCCGACTTGCCCTCTCCGACAAGGCATGGCGTCCCAGAATGCATAACGCGACCAATTCAGTCCGTTCTTGAGCCAGGCTGTAACAGGCCGCCCACAGCCTCAAGGTATTCGGGGTGCACAGCGCTTGAGTTCAACTTGCAGTCCGTGGTATTAACCTTGCATTATTTGCGAATCGCAGGAAGACAACGACGAGTTTGAACTCGGTGTTCGATGCAGCCAGAACTCCCCGACACCAAATCCATCGACCGAGCCATCTCGCATCCGTTGGAGCGGTCCGAGGCGCTGTTACCGACGAGCACCCAGAAAGCTTGCATATTCCGTCGGAGCAGAACAGTACATGCCGCGACTAGGAGACAGCTGGACTTTGAGTCGGACTTCCTAAACGCTCCGACACTGTCACATACCGTATTTATTCAATTATAAGGCAAGGGTGCCACTTGGAAAGTAAAGAAAGTCGCCATACATATATACTGAGTTTCGAATATAAAGTGGCGTACGACTTCAAGACTAGGGATTTTGAAAACCACTGTGGTTGATTCCTCTGTCATAGGAATCGGTACAACACAAAAGTGAAATGTGCAGCGAAATCTGCAGCTGAGCATGATTTGCGGGTCGGAAGCTGTCGTGTGGGTGTGCTTGGCAAGCGACGCCCTGCTGGCGGGTCGCTTCGGCAAAGGTGCACTGGCGTCATTTCTGCGACGGATATGACGTCAGTGAAATCTTCGTGTATTCCGGCATAAAACACGTTCGTGTTAAAAAAAACCTCGCCTTATATTCGAATAAATACGGTACTTCCAATTTTTTTCCCCTTCCTTCTCTCGTGTAAGCCATCTCCCTCACAATGGGCGGAACAGCCACGCCGTCATTCGGAGGCGGGGACAAAGCCTGGGGGTGGGGAAGGACAAACAAGGCTTTGCTACCGCTGCAGCAACACTTCATCGCCTCCGCGTCGAAATCGTGCATATATTTGTGGTGAGCAAGGCTGGATCCGCCGGCAACGGTTCGGATGGGGCACGGCCGCGGACTGACAAGGTGACAAATACTGCTTGGAATGACGCGACGTCGTGCAAGGGACTGTCCCGAGGGCAAAACGAGCCCCCCCGGGAAAGTTAGGCTCTGACCTCGACAACGTGTCATCGCGGACTAAAACCTCCCCACAGAGACTGCACTTGGCGAAGAAGTGATGCTTTCGAACCGCACCGATGCTCTTCAACGACGAAAATGAACGGGCAGAAAACAAAAAAACGTCTCTCGCAAGACCTGTTTGAAACAATCCGTGCGACGGAACAAAAATGGCACATTGCTACAATGCTGTCTGAGATATGCATTGCACCCCTGGTCAGGTGATCAAGCTAATACAGCGTGTCAAGCATGTTTTTGGAAGCTCAATCACAGGCCAAAGTAAAAAACGAGGGAAATTAAAAACGGGTGATAATTTGCAGAAAAGTGGTGCTGTGGCTGGCCATGACCCACTGAACAAATGACACCTTATTAGCTGATGGGTAGAAGACATTGTCTCCAGTAACAAAGAGTTCATAGCTTCTGTCACAATTGGCCTGGAATGTACGCAATAAGAATCACTATTACATCGATAAAACGAAAACAAATTCACCGGCACACTTCTTCAAATTGGTCCAACTTTGCAATCGAAGCGGCGAAATGCATAGAATTTTTCCGACAGAATCAATGACAGAGCTTTGCTAGCTAGTGAAAAAGAATCTGGCGCCGCTGTTCTGAAAACGTAAAGAACGCAACTTCAATCACGCGGCTGATCAAAGTTAGTCAAAAATCGATTAAAACAAAAGTTCTGCAAACAACGCAGCCGTTTTACGGCAACTTTTATAGTTTTACAAGATGCCCTTCTAGCTGTTAGCAGAAAGGTACGATCCAACAAAGTTCTTTACAAGACTGGGTAAAATGAGGGTCGAACACGATTACACCATGCACGTGAATGCCGCGAAGACCATGTGGCTTGGCATCAAAATGTCCCTTACAGTCAGATGTATATACGCTGCCGACTTCACGTGCCTGGCCAAGCAAAGCGGGTGGTGTAGAAGCTTTTTCAGACAAAGTATGTCCGGCAGCATAAAAACAGCACACAAGAAAACAGAAAATAGAGCTTGAATGGCCTCAAACACATGCAGGACGAAACAAAGCACTTGTATAATCATGCAGGAAAGAACAAAAGAAAAAAAAATTACTCACGAAGCTTGTAGCAAAGTTCCCCGAGTTATGCCTCACAAAACCAAATACAACGCCGGCCAAAGAGGTAAAAAGCAATAGCAACAGTTGTATAACAAGGGTATAAGTTAGGGGCAATAAATTACGTCGGGTAGTAACAAGGTCGGGGGAAAGCGGGTACGGCGGCAACTAAAAGATGCGGTCGAGGGTAGAAAATGAACGCGATCGTAACGAGAGAAAAAACAAAACGTCGCAAAACAACCAACAAATGAAATGAGGAGGGATAAGAAGGGGAGAAAAAAAAATGAACGAACAAAAAGAATTGGCGGGACAACCTAGGGCAAAAGCCAACGTTAATCGCTGGCGCCGTCTGGGGAGGCGGAGCCTCGCGAGAGGTTTTCCGACGCGTCGGGGCTGCTGGGGTTGCAGTCGGACATCTCGGGCGTGGGGAACAGGAGGGCTGCTGACGACCCCACATCGTCGGCCGGCGACGTCACCGCGGTCACCGCGGATGATGCGCCATCAACGAGAGATAGGGGTGCGCCATCGGTGAGCATGGAAGCGTCCGTGTCCTCTGCGGTGAGCCGGGTGTTGCTCTCGGTGGTGTCGGGGGTGTTGACGCCTCCTCCGCCGGCCGCCAGCGACGAATTGGCCGCCGCGTTGAGGCGCCGCCGCCGACACCGGCAGGGACGCAGGAGCTTGGGGTAGATGAGCACTTCGCCGTGGGGGCCCTTGAAGATGATGCCACAGCACACTTTCTCTCTGCGGCGAGGGAGAAAAAGAGCAAAAATATCGAGACGGTTTGGCTGCACCAATCACGGAATATTACACAGAGACAGCATACATCCTTGCTTACATAGGCTTCATTAAATAATCAAACGGTGGGTATGTAGCACTCTGTTAAACTAAAAGCAACTATGGTTGAGGACGCATCAGTGTTTAACTCTTTCGGGACCGCTCCATAGGCCATCGATCACATATGATCGATGGTTTCGCGAGCCTGCAGAATACAAATTTTCGCTCGATGGAACACCTAGCGACATCTAGGAGATAGTTTGAAAACTGGAGTTTTCAGTTCTGTGAAGTTTCTTTTTTTATCGCCAGGCGGCAACGCATCAGATATTTTATTCTGACGGGCAGTGGTTTCGAATGTAAACAAACATGGCGTCATACTCGCGCGAGCGCGATAAGAAATCCGCCTCATCTCGTCTCGCATATCTTCGCCTTCTACTGTTGATTTCAACGATGAGAGTGGCAGTGAAGAGTCGGAATGCGGCTTTAGAGATCGGATTTCAGCTCGAGTGAGGATTCAGGTGTCAATCAGCCTGGAACATCAAATCGCGCTCAAAGGTGGGTGTTGGTTTCGGTTTCAATTGTCTCTGGAGTAGGTATGTGCGCTTGAAATATGTTCTGGCTGGTTTATATTTGTTCGCCAGGGTGTTAACTGCCTATGGTGGTGATCTCCTGCCACCATCTCAGAAAGGGATCAAGTTTTCGCCGAGACGAAAGCCCGGCGTGTACCTGGGCGACGACGTAGCCATGGCCCTAGTGCCAAAGAGATCACGCACAAAACAAAAAACCAGTTACACCTAGCCGTATCAAACTTTCGCGATGAAGAAACAAAGCATTGTGTTAGATTTTGTATATCCTGAAATAATTTTATTCTTTTTTAATATTTATATATTTACGCTTTTTTCTATCTTTTTCTGCAGTTTTTTTTACAAAGTTTTTACTTTAAGATTTTTTCATGGTTCTATCGTCAGTGTTGAAGTAAAACTTGGTATTGTATGTCAAAGAACATATAATTAGCTGCATTTTGGTATATGCTAAGGCAGGATGGTGCCTTTGCTTTATGTAATAAAAAATTTGTACCGAGACCTCCCTTTTTCATCACTTTTTCCGGCGGTCCCGAAAGAGTTAAACCAGTTAGGCCTAGGTTAGTCTTTGAGGTCTGACGACATAAATTAACCAATACCTGCAGCCTGATGTGAAATGAACACTTCTTCCAATGGGTGCCAGTCGACAGCATGATGTTATGCCTAAAATTCAATGTTTACACCCAACGTTAGGTAACTGATGCTGAGCCTACTAACATGCCATGCAATGGCATACTGACTGTACGTCTTACTGCCAGTACAGGTTGGCCTCAGAAACAATATCACATTGGAAACATCTGGGTACCTGTCGACAGCATGACGTTAGGCCTAACATTCAATATTTACACCCAAAGTTAGGTAACTTTAATGCTGAGCCTACTAACATGCAATGCAACGTCATATTTACTGGAAGTCTTGTTGCCAGTACTCGTTAGGCTCAGAAACGATATCGTATTGAAAACATTTGCTAGGCATTAGAAAAAACTAGGCTTCGAAAAAAAAAAAAAAAAAAAAACGACTGTGGCTTGCGCAACCGTTGCACCGGGCATGGCGACGGCTTAGGGCGGTAACTCACTTCCTCCAGAAGCTCATGTCAAGAAACGAGGAGATCTTGAAGGGCGTCGTCAGTTTGCTCCGCCGCCCCATGGAAGAGGCCGTGTCCGCCGCGTAATCGCCCCGGCGGCCGCTCCCGCTGCTCCGTTGCTTCCGCTTTTTCTTCTTCTTCTTGGACGTGCGGGGCTTCAGCGTGCGGCAGCTCCGCTGGCGGTCATCGTCGTCGTACTCGTCGTCATCTTCGTCCAGGATGCCAGAGTCCTCCGACGAGTTGCTCGGCGTCGGACTCGCGGCCCTACTGTCCGGCGGAGACGGCATCGACGACTCGCTCAGGCTCTCATCGCCAACTGCCACGGCAAGTGAGAGGGGAAAAACAGAGAACAGCGGTCTGTACTCCAGGCAAACATGTGCTTACCATTAACTAGGACCAACACTACCTATACAACACTGCATGCAGTATTAGCCACTTTCCAATTGGAGCAGTAGGAATGCCTGATACCAGCTGAGAAACTAGGCGTCCCGGAGGCCCTAAACATGGCAGTGCAGGGACACCACCTTGCAAAGGCTGTACAAACATTACAAACTCTTTTGAATGGTTTTGACGAAGCAGCGCTGCTCGGCAAACAGTACTCATGCCGGCAGCAAATGGAAAGGCTACTGAGCGGGGAAGGGCAAAAGAGAGCAACATAAAAGCAGCCGCTTTTGCCATTTTCAGCTGACGCGACAGGCAATGCTACACAGGCAGCGTTGCTCGAACAACGAACAAGCCTGGGTGACCCGAAGCTGTGTACAATTACACGCGGACTTTTCCAGACTTTGCAGGAACCGGAATTCGATTAGAGTAATGCAACCGTACAAAAGTCCAATCTAAACCATTATCACTGCTTTACCTTTCCACGTACAGCTGTATTTACTGTGCCCTGCCAAGTTTATGAAAATTTAAGTTATTGCAGCCACGTGAGTCTTTCCGCACAATAGCGGAAACGAGAAAAAAAGTTGATAAATATAGTTTAAATTAGTATTGCTAATGCACGTTGTAGTGTTCCTGTCTATTTTTGCATGACTTATCTACGGTTGCCAAACAGGTGAAATCCTCCCCACAATACTCACTGTTTGCAGACACGTTGAGCTTAAGAAAAGGGGTCAGGATCTGGGAAGTGCAACTACAGGACTAGCCAGAACATGCATTTTGTCCTCGCCTATTTTGTAAAGGTGTGCGGACATTTGAAGCTCCGCAAATGAGGTGTGATATCCGATTTCCCACGCACAGATACAATTCAAAGTATTTGATGTTGCATTTAAAGTATCTAAATATGACGAATAATGCGCACTGGGTTTGCAACAAGATGTTTAGATTTTTAAAACTTCCACCATGTGGTTTTTGTGTTTTTCGATTGAGTTTCTGGCATGACCGTTGCTTGCAAGAAGCATGTATGCTAACCATGGGGCCGTGGTAGCTGAAGTGGAACGCTGCTTTTAGGTAGCTAAAGTGGAACACTACTTGCATCTAAGTGGAACACTACTTGTATGTAACTGAAATGGAACACTACATGCACGCAGCTGAAGTGGAACACTACTTGATCTTAGAAGAGGTGGAACACTACCTCACTTAGCTAAGTGGAACACCATCACTTACCGTATTTACTTGATTATAAGGCGATCACGATTATACCGCAAGGGTGCAGTTGGAAGTATAATATATATATATATAATTGAATCAGAATAGGAAATGAGGGGCTCGTTTAAACAGGACAGAAATAAAGGTTGGCAGTCAAGAAAACCTCGGAAAGCAAAGGGGAGGATGTGGTAGGTCATTTAAACAGATAAAGAATTTGGAAAGAAAGAAAGTGGAGAAAAAATGCCCACCAGGCGGGATCTGAGCCCACGACCTCCAGAATACCGGTCTGGTGCAATGACCACTATGCTGCTGGCGGAGCTATTTTCTCCTCCACTTTCTGGGGTATTTATGTTAAGGTATTTTTGTTTCCTGCTCGGATCCCACCCGGCAGGCATTTTTTCTCCACTTTCTTTCTTTCCAAATTCTTTATCTGTTTCAATGACCTACCACATCCTCCCCTTTGCTTTCCAAGGTTTTCTTGACTGCCAACCCTTATTTCCATACACACACACACACACACACACACACACACACACACGCACACACACTAGGCTTCGAATATAAGGCGGAATATGACTTTGAGACTACGGATTTTAGAAAAAAAAAAAAACGCATTATATTTGATTAAATATGGTAACTAAGTACTTGCACGTATCTAAAGTGGAACACTACTAGCGCTTAGCTAAGTGGAGCACTGCTTTCGTGTGGCTCAAGTGGAACACCACTTGCACATGGCTGAAGTGGAACAGTACTCGCACGCAGCTTAAATGAAATGCTACCATCACAACCTGCCAAAAGTGCTTCATGTATCTGAAACTTGATAATTTGCATTTCTTCGCAACAATAAGTTTATTTTGTGTTGCTGTTTTTTTATCCTGCCTTAAAGGGACCCTGCAGCAACTACCACCAACTACTCGTAATGTATTTTGGAATAAATTCTACTGTCCCAGCAATCTCCTTCCGCATTACAAAAAAAAAAAAAAAAAAAAAAAAACCCACTCATTATCACCAAAACTACGAGTGATGAGAAATCGCGCATAATTGTTCCCCTTAACTCGACCGCGGACTATGTGACGAAAGCTGCGCACTCTCTCCTGGAGAGGGGGGTGGCTCGTGGCGTTCTCTTTGGCGGCCTTCGGTATATCACACGTGGGGGAGTTTTCTCTTTTCCTCGACAATGTGGATGGGCCTATTTCCGGTCTGGTGCAACAAAAAGCAGGCATTCCTGCCTGCTCACAAGTGCGCGCTTAGGTTGGTAGGGGTTTTTCGAAACAATAAACGTTTCTCGTTGAGTGGTTCGTCACTAAAACTCTGCGTGGATAAAAGAAACGCCAAAACTGTTCAAAACGTTCGGGCATAGAAGAGGTTGGTGCACAGTGGCGACGACGGTGGATGTGCCACGGGAAATGTGAGAAGCAAGCCGTGAAGTCGACGAGCAACAGCCAATAGGACAGCCACTGCTGCAGTGACGCGATTGGTACATAATGAGAAAAATTTAAGAGAGTGCGGTTGGTTTTTCCGTGTCTTTCACAGAGATTTGTGTGCTCACCACTTCACGTGCACATGCGATATTTGGCTCAAGTATTCCTGGCGGTGTAATCTAAACATCGCGCAGGTTTATTTGCACTGATGAAACAGTGTTGCAGGGTCCCTTTAATCACATTTATAACGTTCTGCAACATTTTTCTAGCCAAGTACTATTACAAAAATGTGTAAAATCCCGACCTTCCAATAAAACGCATTTCTATAGCTGTTTAGAAGCACTATGCACATATGAGTGCCGATGGCCATGCTGGCTTCTCATGAGGATTGGCCTGGCTTGGCTACGAGATTTGTCGCATAAAGTAGCGGCGTGCTGCGGCAACAGGGAAAAGCTGCAGGGGTTTCCAGGAAGGTTGTACTACCAATTGTTCTTATCAATGGTTGCATCAGTTGCACTCATCGTTGCTCTGCTCGCGCTTGCTGCCCTTTGCCGAGCTTTTGCCACCTTGGCTCCTTTGTGTTCCTTATCTCCCGTGCGCGGGCATACGCTGAAACTAGTCTGCCGAGAAAGCGTGCACTTGTGTTCATCTATGGCACCAAGCGAATGCGGCAGAACATTGCTGCACGCCAAGTGCTAAGCAAGCAATGAAGTTATGTGCAGTTCACCAGTGCAGACATTATTATTTTTTCAGTTTCCCGGCTCTTACGTAAGCTTCCTTTTCCCGGTCCCGTGAAAAACGCACCAGCGGGGTTCTACTGTATTTGGTTCACAGTAAAATTTTATAACGAATTTGCAGTCACATTTTTAATCCCTACACCTCCATTGTGCCTCCAAAAACATCTATCTCGAGTTCTGCCTAAGCACCCAGAGCAGATCTTCACTTCTGGGCACAATGGGATCAATTCAACCCACAACACAAACTTGGGGGGCCGCAATCGAAAACTATCACAGCAATGTTGCAAAGTGTTGTATTATACAAGAAAGCAAAGGTCGGCGAGGGGCGAAAAAAAGAAAGCGCTGCTCACTGGTGATGTCGTCGGAGAGGGCGCCGCCGCCGAGGTCCAGCTTGCATCGCTTGTCAGCGGTGAGCCGGTGGTGCTTCTTCAGCGGCCGCTTTGGCGGTTTCACCTTGCCCTTGTTCACCGACTTCGTCCCGGGACCTGCCCTCGCGTCCACCACCTGCGGTTCCAAAACGGGAGAGGGGGCTAAGAATCACGCCCGAAAACGAAACGGGCATTGACCGAGGAAGCTCATCTCTTGCCTTAGAGCGGCCTCACATCGACATCATACCTCAGATTTGACAAAACTTTGATATGACTACCAAAAAGCTTCGAGCGAACGCCCACCCCTGAAACATCGCCTGCCCCGTTTAGGGGTGAGGTATTCAATTTGCTGAAAGACCCCAAAGATTGCCCACCCTCTAAAATCAATGGCTTTAGTGCCAATGAGTAAAACAAAATAAGTGTTAATCATCTATTCATGTGCTGAAGCAGTCACTTATTTGTCCTTTCTGCACCTGAGCCAAATGTTTTGCCCATCTGGTATTTCTTCTTAATATCTCCCCAGTTTTGGTAGGCGGTGCGACCACTTTTTGCATTTTTTTTTGCCTGACCAAAAAGGCCGCCCATCCCGTATTTTTCACTTGATATCTCTGAAATTTGGGTGGTCGTTCTTTCGGGATTTTACGGTACATGTGCGGAGCCATAAACAAAATTCCGCACATTCAGGGTATTTTGGGCACGTGCAATCTTTTAATACCCTGCTCCCATCAAAATACGGTAACGACACTGGGATTTCACTGGGCGGCAGCCCGACTCACGTGATGCCAGTCGCGGGTGGTGCCGGGCGGGAGCTTCTTCCAGCGCTTGACCAGGAGCACGCAGGCGTTGCAGATTTCGCCCGAGCGCTGGTCCTCGGCCACAATGCGGAAGCAGCGCGCAAACTCGGCCTCGTACTTCTTGGAGTCGGTGAAGCGCGACGAGGACGACTTGGCCCGGCAGATGCAGCAGCCCAGCGCCGACCGGTAGATCTTGGGCTTGTGGAAGCTAAACATGGCCACTGCCAGCTCCTCCTGACACTCTGCGGCTCTCCGGTCACCAGCTCCCCCAGCTGCTGTCGGCGAGGGCGGCAAAGGTGCAGGGGGGCGCATTAATAACCCTTCGATGCCCAAAAATTTATTATTTCACTTAGGCGTGTGAGAAGTTTTCTATGATCTAAAAAGACTTCCGACATCACAAATACGAAGTCAGAAAAAAAAAATTGGTTCACTAGGACAGACACTGGGACACACTGGACCCCGACTGCTCATATATTGCTTGAACATTGATCAGCATGATTTATGGTTCAAGCGAAGACAATAATGTAAAGTTTGTATTGCTATCATTCGTAGTAACAATGAAGTTTCACAATTTCGGTAACCTGTCACTAGCCCATGGAGCCACCTGGGCTCGATGTGAGTTGATACGTGTAAATATTTCTTTTTAGCACACGGAAGTACGTGCTGCCCTCCCTTCTTTAATTTTTGAAGGTCCAGGATCCTATGGTGTTAAATGTAGAAAAATTGTTTTAGTTTCTGCTCCTAAGCAACACTGGCCATCAAAAGATTAAATGGCTAGCTAAATGTCAGCTACAGCTACAAGATCGCCAGCATGATCTCCGATACGCCCACTCAACACGGTTGAACTCCTGCCTACGAGTCTGGTACACGGGCAATTCTGCACAGGACGGGAAACTACGTTTAACATGAATGTGGTTACTGCGAACCGCTTGCGCCATATTGTCCTAATACGCGCTGTCATTCTGGTAGGCATAGTTAACATAAATCAATATTGGTCAAGCTTGTCAACAACCATCTTGCATATTCTCTAATAAAATCGGCACGAATTTTCTGACCTGGTACGACACACACATAATAACTTAGAATGGGACTGTAGTGCACGAACACATTTACCAAAGGAACTTCGAGTCTACAGAAATTATAATCAACCCGTTTTTTGTTACCCAAGTGTAAAAACGAGAGCGAAGCAGTGATGCCACGTGCCGCCAAAAGTTTAAGCTCCCCATTGTTTGGCCAATTAAACACATTTGCCAATGGGCGACATTCTGCCCCCATGTCCATACAGGCCGGGCTCTTTTGGCGCAAAGCAAAAGTTTAAACATGGTGACAGGTTCCTCTGCACACCAAAGCAACCTTGAATACATTACATCAGCCTTATTTACAAAAGAATGTGCAGTAAGGGAGAATTTTTTCCATCAAAGAAATTCTGGAAATAAAATGAAGGTGGAGTTATTGGGGCTCGAACCCAGGATAAGCATTAAGAGCAGCGATACCTGCTAGACCACTGGTCGAAGAGCCAGCTTGTCTTAGCAGTTGATTAACAAGATTGCGGCAGTGTTAAAAGCTAACCAGTAGATGGCGCTAGGTGTAACAGAAAGTGCCTGACTTGGAAATTGAATGTCGTTGCCAATTGCTCGCTGCAGAAGCACTTGGGTTGGTAGCTAGAGCTCTGGATGCATTTGCTTAAGGGACAAGACCAAAGTAGTGGACTCGAAATAATAACTAGCTTTTATGCAGTATTTTTCGCCCGTACTGTGGTTGAGTGGTCTAGTTGTCCGCCTGTCATTCATGCCACTTCAGCATCCAGAGGTTCGATTAATTGAATTGATTATGGGGTTTAACGCAGCAAAGCTACACAGGTTATGAGGCATGCCATAGTGGAGGGCTCAGGATTAATTTTGACCACCTGGAGATTTTTAATCTGCGCCGAAATCTCGAACACACGGGCATTTTATCTACAGGTTCAATCTCCACCCCGATCGACTTTGTCACGCCTGATTAGACGAATACTCATCAGATAATAAGTCAGAGCACCTCTGCGATGGTTGCCAGACAACCATAGCGGTCGTGCCAATGGTCGCATGGATAGAAAACTGTTTAGGGCAGGTAACAAAAAATGCATTATTTTTAGCACAGTAGGATCTAATTAACATGGACTCGATTAAATCGACAAACAACGCTTTTGCTCTCTTGTAACGCACGCAGTGCAAATAACGTTTGCTTAAGACGGATTTTTAATGTACGAACACATTTCCACGGTCCCTTCGAGTTCACCGTAACTGTAGTTTACTGTAGATGCTGTTTACAGCTTTTACTCTGCAATAAACACAAAACACGTTCGACTCAGGAATGTTCTTCACTTGAGTTCGGTGCTGGTTGCACTGCTGGCTGTGAAGGTCAAGCACGGGTGCTTTATTATATATGTGCCTAGAAGCGAGAAATGTCTTACAAAACAGAGAAGCCATGACTTTCTAAAGCATTTCAGTTTAGGCTCTAAAAAAGCCTGTTCAAAATGATAAAGTTCAAAAAAGGCAATTTCTTTCCGCGACAACTTAAATTGCCATTGACGATTTTCTTCCACATTTGCAAGAAACGCTTTCATGTCAACATACAATAAAAGTACTGTCCAGCTTGACGCAGCTACAAGCCAGTAAACCCACATTGCTGCAATGGCACCACGTTACCAAAGTGTCAAGTTAACTGCCATTTTTTTCAACCTACAAGTAACAGCTAAAATGTAAACATACAAAATACTGCAGAAAATTAAGAAAATCACCCGAATGATCAGGCAGACAGGAAGCAGTACTAAAAAAAATATTCATGGAAATCGGAGAGGTGTTCAACTCCCCCAAACTGTCTTCCATTCCAACCCAATTACACCCTTTTTACACCCCTGCACTACAGCTTATTTTCGAAAGCCAGGAAAAAGAAAAAAAAAAGACCTTCCTCTGCTGACATCCACATGGCCAATTTAGAAGTCATCCACATACCAGAAAACACACAGCACATGATCATGGTAACTGAGGTAATCGAGGAAAGGACTTCCCTGTTACCCAGTGACCCAATTCAATCGACAAGCACCGAAAGGAATCAACGCAACGCGGGCCGAGCGCCACCGACGGTGTCACTCATCCGCGCCGCAGTCGGCATGACCGTCATTGAAATCACCGCCGCCTCAACCTACCTCGACACACATCGCATCGGCACTAACGTCTCACGCGGTACCGAAGCGACAACGCAGAAAGTCACGGCGCGCGTGGGCTAACGGCGCCGACACGGGCATGGGAAGACCAATCCAGGAACTTTCCGGAAGCGCGGAGATCCGACATACTGACCCGCGATCCGTTGCGCTGCTACCTTCGAAGCGCTCGCCGCCCGTCCCCCTCGGACACCACCTCCACCTCGCCTCCGCCGCCGCGCACTCCCAAGCCCCGTCGACTCCTCCGCCGAGCAGCCGCCGTGACACGAACATTGACGAGCGCCGGGGAGCTGGGACACTCCGACGACGTCTCCGCGTCGCAAGAGCCGACACCACGAACCCTGGCCTTCCCGCTGCGTCCTCCCGGAGGGAAAACCCACGTCGACGACGACGAGCGCGGCAGCTGGGAAAAAACCGTGCAGTCCCTACCGCAGCGGCCTAACGATTCGGGTGGCTGCAGTGCAGTCGACGGCGCAGAGACGTGCACCGCTTTTTTTCGCAGTCCCGGACTTGCGAGGGAGAGAGAGCGAGAGCGAGAGTTCGTCCCAACCTTCACTCCCGCTGCGTTGCTGTGTGCGTTTCCCTAGCGCCCCGGGAAGACCCGAACCCCACCTCCTCCCTCCTACCAAAAATCGATTCTCTTGAGCCGCGAAGCAGCCCGTACGCTCGCTAAACGGCGGCGCTCCGAGCGCTGGAGCCATTGCGCAGGACTCTTCGGGACTTATCCACATTCCCTTTTTATTTAGTTATTTCGCAGTGCTATCCTAACCACCAGCGGAGGGCCGAAAACGAACTCAAATGCGGGGGAAAAAGTCGACGAGCGCACGGCCCGCCGCCTCTTGTCGTCAGAGCCGCCTTGCACAACGGCCTGGAATTTCGATGCTTAAATGTTTTACTCGTTCCTTTTTCTCCCGTCTTTTCTTCGCCTTCCCCGTTAGTTCGCAGCGTCTAGACGAAAGGGTAAAAGCTGTCACGTGACGAAATGCGCGCACGGGTCGTCATTTCGGAATGCAGACGGCGAGCAGCAGACGATCGTCTGCAGGAGTTCGAATTGCAACCAATGATGACCCCCACGCATATATCTTTCACGGCAATTTTTCTGTTTCCCTTCTGGCGCTCGATCAAATGGCGCACTCGATCGGCCGGCGATATCGCTGTCGCTTGTGCCCCTTCGGCAGCGACCTCTTCTTGGAAGCAGCGGTGACGACACGCGCAGGGCTCGGCGAACTGTCGAAACCGACGCGTCTAGGTCTTTGGTCTTTCGCGAACGCCTCGCAAAAGCGGAATTTTACGACAGCAAGCTCGTTACCATTGTGGCCATCGACGCCCTCCCGTTAAGTTGCAGTGCGCGCTTAACAACTTCGAGCCCTGTCCGGACAATTAAAAATGATTTACACCCTTACGGGTGTAAATCATTTAACAGCGATTTACGACACCCTTACGGTGTAAAGGATGCCAGTTAGACAGTGCAGACTCCCTTTAAGAGTGTAAACCAGCTTGTCATATTTTGCCTGTTTCAACACAACATCGAATACACGTTGTAATGTGCGACGCCTTACAAGTGGGAGTTTTCAGCGCCTTCGAACACTGAAAAATGATCACCATTAAGGGGAATTTTCACTCCTGCGAAAGCACAAGAAAACACCCGTTTAAAGGGTGCTACAAATCACACCCTTAAACCCTAGCAAAAACAAAACACACCCTTGTAAAGGTGTTTGTCGTTTGTAGCACCTTTTACAAGAATGTTTTTCAAAGATTTTGCCAGGGTGTTAGTTATAGGCAGTGACGATTCCGCTTCACGTTGTAAACCATTTTACACTGCAGCAGCATCAGCTGAAATTACTATCGTTTGAATTGGTTCATCACGTACAACGCGACTGCAATTCGCCGGCATCCGCCATTCGCGCGGGACAGCGGCCTTCGCAAATCTTCCATAAACATCTACTAACAGACCGTCCGCGCAAGATTTTTTTTTCATATGCAAAATTGGTCGCGATTAAAACTCCTACGCCTTCACGTTTCGGTATGCATCAAATGAATCTCGCGTGTCCGGAAGTGATGTAGTCTAGGGTGGTGACGTTACTTGCCGGAGCATTTCGGCTACGGCACAGAGCATACAGACGGGTACAATTATCTACAGTATGAGGAACAATGTTCTTCATACGTGAGCTACACACAGTGCAGGGCACCACGGACAGGGCGCTACACTTATCTACAAGTGTAGCGCCCTTTTTCAACTCAGCCCCGGTTTTGTAGTGTCTTGGACTAATGCCATTTAGAGGTACACTGTACCACTCTGAATCCTATAAGCAGGCTACTTCGGTTCCAACATTTGTTAAAAAGTTTGTATCTGAACTTTTCACATATATATCCAATTGAAGGTATACTATCAGCGGCAATATATACGTGGATTCGACGCAAGACACGAAACTACAGCGCTACAAATCAAACATTACGGTGGCGCGAGAACGCATGGCCATGCAGTATTTCAGTACGGCTAATCGAGACCTGCGCCAAAGAATACCCATATGATTAACCAAAATATTAAAGCTATCAAATATCAGCGAAGGTTCGATCCGACTTCGGCTCAATACGAGGCGCGCGTAGCGCAGAGCTACGAGTTTCTGATCACCTCGCGCTCTCCATGCGACCGCCGGAAGCTAGTCCTATCTTGATATCTCGGAGCGCGTGGTATTGAAGGACAGAGTAGCGATGCCGTGAAGAACTTCGGCGCATGCGCAATGCGTGCGGTGCGAAAATACTCGCATGCGGGGAATAAGCCGCACTGGAAAAAGGTCCTCTGCAACGTCACAGCTCATGGTCTACAGCACGCGATGGAGCGATAGCCATGCCGCGTTATTCTGGCTCCTGCCGCTCTCACAACCAGGAGCACGATTCTCTAAAACGACGACCACTTTGAAATGACGCGGTGTCGGCGTGATGAATGTGTGTTGTCCGAACTTCTTGAGTTCCGTGAACGTGCAAAAGCCCGCAGTTTTCTATAATCCCGGCAGTAAACTAGCCTCGTTTCGCGCATTAGTTTGCCGCCGGGATTATAGAAAACTGCCGGCTCGTGCACGCTCACGGAACTCCCGAAGCAAGAACACGCGTTCATCACGCCGACACCATGTCAGTTCGAAAATAACGGCCGTCGTCTCAGAGAATCCATCCCCAGAAGGAGCTGATACTACAGGTTTTCCCGCTCAATTTAATCCAATCGCCATACAATTTAATCCAAGCGCCAGTCAATTTAATCCAAGTGCCATCTAATTTAATCCAAACGCCATCTAATTTAATCCAGGTGTCAGGGAATTTAATCCAAGTGCCAACCAATTTAATCCAAGTGCCAACCAATTTAATCCAGCTGTTGGAAGGTTGTTCAGGGGTGTTTTGTGCGGCATTAGGCGAGCTTTGCGGGCTTTGATGCCTGTGGTGTGATGAAAACGTGGGGTTCCTTGATGTCTTACGTGCGAAATATCATATGAGCGTAGCTTAATGGACATTTACGAACATCCGCAAATCGGGAGAGCGGTCTCGTTTGATCCGTAGGTGGCGTGGGGTGATCGTCTGCGAGATCGTCAGAAGTGTCGTCTGCTGGCGTATTGTTACCCCAGCAGATTTGCCAGCGCATTTTTACGCGAGCAAACGACGCTTCTGTCGCCAGCAGGCGACATTTCTGACGATCTCGCAGACGATATTATAATTCGGAAATATTTCTTAACACTGCAAAAAAGCATTAATGAGTTTTTACCAACGAAATGTCTTAAAGCATTATTACGCAAGGAGCAGACGATAATTCTGACGCGCGTTACACTACGCTGGCAAGTCGGGTGGCGTAACAATACCGGAACAGACGATACGTCTAAGAAACTCGCAGACGATCACCACAAGGCACCGACGGAGTAAAAAGACCGCTGTCCTGGCCTGCGGGTGTTTGAAAATGTCCCGAGGAAGACCGAAGAAAGCGCCGGGTGAAGGAAAGAAGAAGTACAACTCCGTTTCAAATGTCGACAGAGCCCGGATAGTTGAGGTTTATCGGCGTGGTGGCGACTTAAAACTTCTCGCTGAGACGCTTGGCATAAACGTCAAGACGGCTAGATCCATTGCAGCAACGGACCGCAGCACCGCAAGAAAACGTGGCGGTTCGTCAAAGAAGTTCGACATGACCGTCGTACACGCGCTGACCGAGATTGTTGACAATAACCCATCTTTCACGCTTTCTCAGATTCGGTCTGCCCTCATCGAAACCATGCCAGACCTTGAGATTAGTTTCTCCAGCATCGACCGGTTGTTAGATGGTCACGGCTATTCCCTGAAGTTGGCCACGCTAAGACCGGTAGAGAGAAACAGCCCGGAAGTCAAGGCGAAGCGCCGGGAGTACGCAGAATGGCTTCAAAATGAAGGCACGACGGTGTCACGCTACTACATTGATGAGACCAATTTTAATGTGTGGTGTGCGCGGAGTTTTGCAAGAGCGAAGAGAGGTGCTCCAGCCGTAAAACTTGTGACGGGCACCAGAGGGGCAAATGTAAACATCCTGCTCTGTATGTCGGCCAACGGCATCGTCCATTGGAGTATCGCCGACAAAGTACACTGGGCAGGCTTCAACGAATTTCTTGAAGAAGCGTCACAGCAAGCACATGAACAGGACCCCGACGGCGAGGCGGTCTTTATTTTTGACAATGCTCCAGCCCATCGACGGGCGGAAGTGGCGGCTTTGGCCGTGAGCCAACACACGATCCAAAGACTGCCGCCCTACAGCCCTTTCTTCAATCCAACTGAAGAGGTATTTTCGAAGTTCAAGTTCAATGTCAAGGCCTACCTAGAGGAACATCGACAGGCGCTCCTGAACGCGCCAGCAGGTGTGACAAAAAAACAACACCGGCGCTCCATGCTTGTCAACGCCGCGAAAGAGGCCATTGAGAACATCAGTCGCGTTGAATGTGCAGCGTATGACAGACACAACTTTTCGTTTGTTCGCGCTGCCATTAACATGGAGAATATGTAACCACATTCGTACGATCGCTACATAATACAACTCGAGATATCGCGAGGTGTCGTAAGACTGTTCACTTGTTCCTTGTGTGCTGTAATGTGAAAGACCCACTAAATAAAGAATTTCTTTCACATGGTCGAGTCATATAGCCGATATGACCGCATGCAATTTTATAATATGCGCGGATCGTGTGTCATGAAAACGAGTAAATTAAAGGGGCCTATTTCAAATCCGTTAGGCCAAAACCGGGTAACGACAGTATCGGCTGGGGGGGGGGGGGGGGGGGGGGGGTAAAAGTGTTGAGATGTCTAAGTGATTATTTACCACTCTCAAGTCTGACTACAACTACAGGTTTTCCGGCTCAGGTAATCAAATGTCCATAAAATATTTAATTCAAGCGCCAACCACTTTCATTTCTGCGCCAACAAAATTAATCCAGGTACCACAAGAATGTTCAGGAGAGTTTTGGGCGAAATTGGGCACAGCTTTGCGGACTTTGTTGCGAGTGGTGTCGTGAAAACGTGGTGTTTCTTGATCCATTATGGGCAAAATGTCTTATGCGAACAGCTCAATATACATTTACCAACACACGCAGACCGTTGCTGTGAGCTGGTCGTGTGCAACAGTGCCATCGATAACACACGCCAGAAGTACCGTCTCATCTTCGCGTAACAATGCATTCATAACTTCATTTGATAAAGACACATTACATAAAGGTCTTTTGCATTTTGATTTTCAAGAATTCATTGCTTTTATGCAGTGTTAAACAATATTTACGAATGATAATATCGTCTGCGAGATCGTCAGAAATATCGCCTGCTGGCGACAGAAGCGTCGTCTGCTCGCGTAAAAATGCGCTGGAAAATCTGCTTGGGTAACAATACGCGAGCAGACGACACTTCTGACGATCTCTCAGACGATCACCACACGCCGCCTACGGATCAAACGCGACCGCTCTCCTGATCTGCGGATGTTAGTAAATGTCCATTAAGAACACCACGTTTTCATCCCAACACGCGCATCAAAGCCCGCAAAGCTCGCCTAATGCCGCACAAAACACCCCTGAACAACCTTCAAACAGCTGGATTAAATTGGTTGGCACTTGGATTAAATTGGTTGACATTTGGATTAAATTCGCTGGCACCTGGATTAAATTCGATGGCGGTTGGATTAAATTAGATGGCACTTGGATTAAATTGGCTGGCGCTTGGATTAAATTGTATGGCGATTGGATTAAATTGAGCGGGAAAACCTGTAGAAGCGGGAGACGCACTACTCATATTTCTCCCAAATATATACACTCATAGTACGAGTGAAAACTGGGAACAACGGGAAGAACAATAACAAGGGCGTTTACTGACGTATCGGCAAGGGCCTCGCCTTCATAGTATGGGTACAGATTTACACCACATCAGCAGGAATGTGATTTAAACCTGTACCCTCACTCAGATGATGGCGGGTCCTTCGACGATACGAAAGCGAACGTCCTATATTGTTCTTTCCGTGTGTTCCCCTTTTCACTCATTTAAGATTATATATATATATATATATATATATATATATATATATATATATATATATATATATATATATATATATATATATATATATATATATATATATATATATATATATATATATATATACAAGAGAAGAAAAACTTCGAACAAGGTAAAAGCACGATTGTGGCCTACGTTTCAGCAAAGAGAACTTGCTTTCCTCAGGGAAAGCAAGTTCTCTTTGCTGAAACGTAGGCCACAATCGTGCTTTTACCTTGTTCGAAGTTTTTCTTCTCTTGTGTTCTCTACCATCTTCAAAGTTCTACTACTCCCTATATATATATATATATATATATATATATATATATATATATATATATATATATATATATATATATATATATATATATATATAAAGGGGCGGATTTTAGACTCCAGTCGGGCCGATAAGAAAGCAGCTGTGTGAACGCACGGCACATGCGGCGTTGAAGGATCCTCCGAAGGGAAGCAGCAGCGCAAGTGCGCGGGGAAGGACGAGCCTCCTTTCAAGGCCGCCGGCCGAGGCGATGGCCGACCGAGAGTTGCCGCAACGCCGACGTCGCGTCAGAGACGAACGGCCTGGCGGGCTATATCTACACGACCGCCACCGTGTTGTGGCGGCGGCCTGCGGGGCGGTTGGTTTCGCAAAGCACCCACTTGCCGCCACACGCGCGCTACTTCCAAGCAACTCGAGACACCTAAATGGGGAGGCGGAGACGTTGTGTAAACGGCCACCAAACACAGGCGACGCATCCACCGTTTTATCCACTCGGTACACGATACTAGCAGACAAAAAAAAAAAAAAAAATGGGGGAAAAAGAGGAAGGGGAGTGGGAAGCCCCCTCCCACTCTCCCAAAGGTCAAGAACAAGGGAGTGAGGAGTATCCCGCCCTCCCCCTCTCCTCAAGGGCCCCACAGCCCAAGCACTACAGGTGCTCGACTGTGCTGTGTCTGAGCCTTTCCTTGCCCTTAAACTAAACCTTAAAGCATAAGCAGCAGCGCACAACACTGCCTCAATCGACAGCAGCCAACAGGAAACACGGAGCACATGCCATTAGAGTGACGTTCAGCATTCTGCACACTGGCCGGTTAATCGGGTCGGTGTTGTACCGCAGTGTAATCAATGTAAGTGCACCTACGTGGCTTCAATGAGGGATGCCAGTTACGATAATTGAAAGACAGCTGATATCGGCTGTCTCACCAGACATTGAACTGCAGCGACATACAGTATGTATATGTATGTGAGGATACTCCTCACCTCGCATTGAAGAACACCTGAAATATGAGTAAGGTGACCACACATCCCTTTTGGAAGGGACAGTCCTATTTTTCAGGTCCGCTTCTGCTGTCTCGTCTTTTTGTCCCAATAAACAATCATGTCCCGTTTTCGCAGTCACTGCATAGTTTCAAAATTAACGCCAAGCAAGTTGATCAAACCAACAGTGTGGCCAACTCATATATTTTAAATATGACCTTAAGTACTGAAAAATAATTTACCAAGAGGGTAACATTGAAATCTATTTTTACCGAAGAATGCTTTCAAATTCTTGATGAACATGAATTTGAAGAGGCATTATTTCACCCGTGGACCATTGTCAAGCACATCATTGAAAGAAACTAGAATAGTGGAACTCTTCAGGTATTTCGGCCTCTCAGAGATGGGTTCGTGTTTTCAAAAAGGTGACCACAGGGGATGTACGCTGCAATGAGATTTCTCGCCGCATGAAACTGGCCACGTTTTCCTGGAACCACGGCTCTAGTGGAGCGCATTTTTTCCCGTTGTGAACTTGACATCGACATCAACCTGTTGTGAATATTGTGTGCAATATTACTTGTGTGGCTGAACTTTCTGTACAAGTGCGAATAATTTTACAACCGGGTCTTGGGTTATAAACTCTCGCTTCAAAAAAAATTAAACCACTTGGCAAAATACATCCGATCCCTTTTGTACCCACCCCCCTTCCCCAGCTATTGCGTCTCATTTTCTACCTCCAGGAATATGGTCACTTTAACTATGAGGCAGCATGATGTAGTAAAGAGTGATGCACCTAACGATTCTTACACGCACCAAAATCTAGACACACAAGTGTTTTCGTTTTTACCTCCATCAGAAAAATGGCCACTGCAGCTTGGATAAAACCCGAGTTTCCAGGCTCAGCGGCACAACACCTTATCTACTGAACCCCCTGGCAGGTAAACGGCATGAGAGGAAGCTTGACAGATGCAAGAGAGAACACCTGTTTTGCAAAGAGAATAAAGGAGACGATGGCATTGCCAGGTCGCCAAGTCCGGGGAGCGATCGCAAGTTTGGCTTTATGAAGAGTCCGCGCACTAGGGGCAGGGCCATATAAAGGTAGCCGCACACTGATAATTTTATAACAGACTCTCTCAAACGTGACAAGTTTACTGTCAGAATACCAGCATGGTTTTCATGAAAGGCATCAACAGATCCGATAGATGTGTTTATGGAACTGTTTCCACCCTTGACTCAGTCTGCCAGGTTGACCTAGTGTTCCTTGACTTCAGTAAGGCCTTTGATCATGTCATCATCATCATCATCATCATCACCACCACCACCACCAGCCTATCTACGCCCACTGCAGGGCAAAGGCCTCTCCCATTATTCTCCAATTGCCCCGGTCCTGTGCTAACTGTGACCAATTTATCCCCGCAAACTTCTTGATCTCATCTGCCCATCTAACTTTCTGCCGCCCCCTTCAACGATTGCCTTCTCTAGGGATCCACTCTGTTACCCTTAGTGACCAACGGTTTTCTTGCCTTCGCATTACATGCCCTGCCCACATCCATTTCTCCTTCTTAATTTCTACTAATATGTCCTTAACAAGCGTTTGTTCCCTCACCCACTCCGCTCTCTTCTTGTCCCTTAATGTTACACGTATCATCTTCCGTTCCATTGCGCGCTGAGTCTCCCTCAATTTAAGCTGAACCCTCTCAGTGAGCCTCCAAGTTTCTGCCCCGTAGGTGAGTACCGGTACGATGCAGCTGTCATACACTTTCTTTTTAAGGGGCAATGGTAGGCTGCCATTCATTATCTGAAAATGCCTGCTGAATGCACTCCACCCCATTCTTATCCTTCTAATTTGATCATGTACCTCAAAGCAAACATTCAGTCAAACTACTAAACTATAGCATACCCGGTTTTCTTGTTAGCTGGGTGAAATCCTGCCTGTCGAACAGGACTCGATATGGAGGTCTTCCACTCTTCGTGCTATGCACCACCAATCTTAGGTGTTCCGCAAGGAAGTATCTTGGGCCCTATTCTTTTCGTGACATCCACATGAGTTTTTCGCAGATGATTGCATAATTTCCGTAAAGTTACATGCCCTGACACTGGCACTGGCCAATTGAGCACATCGTGGTCCATAAGTTAAACTCAGACAAAACTCTGTTCTACCTTAAATCAATCAAAATAGAGCCATTTATCTTTTCTATTCACATTAAAAAATAACTAATGAATAACCCGATTACAGGTATTTTAGGGTGATAATCAGTAATAGTTTATCACTGTATAAGCACATTCAAAATGTCTGTGGAGCTTCCGTGAACAGGCATGCATTCATAAGCAACAAACTTCCTTACAGGAGTTAAAATGCTTATAGGTTAGCAAAGTGTGGGTTTCGGCTAGTTGGTGTCGGCTTATAAATCTTTGGTTTTTACTGAACTTCTTTCTGATTATTGCTCAAGCCATTAGTAGACATCTGAGTGCGGCGGCACATACTATTGATTGCCCTTTGCAGCATTGCTTCCTTCAGGTACAACTACAATTTTCTTGGTGGCACAGTCTTGTCTATGAGTGCTGCTTTCACCAGCACTTAACTTAGTCCACCGATTGCAATGCACACATTTCTTACCATTCACACATTTATAAACTCCTTAAAACAGCCCTCGGCATGTCTGCGGCCTTCATCATTAGTGTGCGATGCTTCTTCCACCTTTGTATTGGCAACTGCCCACTCAGTTTGAACTGCAAAGTAGCAGTAACGCTTTAATTCATGCCCGATTTTTGCTGGTTTCACGGCAATCTTGTGATATTAAACCTTGCAACATTGGAGGGGGTGCGGGGGAAAATAGAGACCGCCCTTTCTCCAGTTTTGTGTCGCCGAACTGATTGCAGTTTGCCCTGAAATCGGCAGGGCTGTTATTCCGACATAGCAGTCATACGACTTAAGTGTAGTTGCACTTTGTCCTCATATATACAAGTACATATATAAACTTGGAAGTAGATGTTTCCGAGGCCAGCTGTCCTCTGCAGCTTGATGGCATTCCCTGTGTTGATTGATTGATTGAATGGTTTACCGCACCGACACAACACAGGCGATGAGGTGTGCTGTAGTGAAGGGCTGCGGATTAATTTTGGCCACCTGGGGACCTTTAATGTGCGCCGAAATCTCGCACACAAGGGCGTTTCTGCTTTTCCCCTCCATCAGAAAGTGGCCGCCGCGGCCGGGAATAGAGCCCGCGTCCTTGTGCTCAGCAGCACAACGCCTTTGCCACTGAGCCACCGCGGCGGGTCATTCCCAGTGTTCAGTTGATAAAAGATGATGCATTGTAAAGGCCACCATGACCAGCACAGCCTCCCCCCGCCCCCCTTCCCTCAGTGCCTCACAGCTTGTTTTTAACAAGAGGGATTCAACAAATGGTTTTCGCTGGCCCGCCAGAGTTCCTTACGGGTGTCAGGTGATGGCTAAACTGAGCTGGAGTGACAGATGCCTAATGCAAGCGGGACAGCAGGCTTAGAGACAATGGCACATGTGGTGCCTCATTCCTTGGTAGCCATACCCGCCGTGGTGGCTCAGTGGCTAAGGCGTTGTACTGCTGAGCACGAGGTCGCGGGTTCGATTCCAAGCCGTGGCGGCCGCTTTTCTGATGAAGGCGAAAAGCAAAAACGCCCGTGTGTACGAGATTTCGCCGCACGTTAAAGATCCCCAGGTGGTCAAAATTAATCCGGAGCCCTCCACTACGGCGCGCCTCATCGCTTGCGTGGCGTCGGCGCATTAAACCCTACAATCAATCAATTCTTGGTAGCCATATGCGAACAGCTTTGTTTGCGGGGACTGGACGCCATGTCTACGCACAGAATTCAATATCTGTGCTACACAAGTGTTTTTAGGGCATTGAAACTGGGTGTCCATCGACTCAGGCCCTCTCCATGAGCTGCTACTTGTTTTTTGAAGGCACTGGGTTGGAACGCAATCTGGTACCAAGGAGCATTTTGATGTCCTCAAGCGCCTTTGAAACGTGAATGTTTGTATACTTATGCACAGTTTCTGCATGCCACAATTACAGAAATAATTACTTGCTAGTGAATTTGAAGTTCCAAGGGCAAGTTCTTGACAAAATTTTAAACACACGCCGAAAAAGACAGCCACAAATGACCAATGTGGCCAGACAACAAAAGTATGTCCCTAACTATAGCCAAGGCATCCACATTTACTGTTACAGTAACCTTTACCATAAAAAAATGGTGTTTTTCTGGATGTTTAACTCTGTAGATAATTGTTTTTTAGTAATTCAGCAAACTTTAGCAATAACAAAGCATGGTGGATGAACACTGAGGCTTTCAACTGCCTTTGAGAATTGTGTAGTTCGGCGGAAGTCCCTGCAGTCTGAATGACATTGAAAATTTAAAATGCCACCCAACTCCTTTGTAATATTAAATGACTGCATAGCAAGGGTACAAGATGCATTTGTTCAGTTAAAAGGTTAATATGACATTACAACCCCAGTTAGGGGTCAATGCTTTAAGGGACAGACAACCGATATTTGTGCAATGAAAGGGCATCACTTGAAACGCCCTGAAACAAAACGGTTTCCCTGATAGGGCCCTAGGAACGTTTGAAGGTGGAATTGTTAGTTCTACCAGCCTTACGTACGCTGGCAAAAGGAATGTTTACCACCTGTAAAATCTGCATTTTCTCTTCTAAAATGCTTGGTCCAGGGGCGGTATTCTCGAGTTTTGTCCCTTTCAAAAGTGTTCCCTTTGGCGAGCCCTGATTGGCTAAAAGCAAATAATCGGAAGTGACGTAACGCAAGCGCGGCAAACCTACTGCCAACGTCCACTTTTTAACCGGAAGTACGTCACGATGAAAGGGACGCAAAAGGGACGTTTTAAAAAGGGACAGCTACGAGAATACCGCTCCTGGACAAAATATGTAGCTCATTTAGTAGCGAGACTAGATTTGCCGTTGTTTCTATTTCACACGAGCATATCTATATGTATGAGCATGTGCACTTGTATGTATGTGCAAGTATGGGTGTATAAGGTATGTGCTACGTTTAAGTACATTGATGTGTATGGGTGTATTACGGTTATGACGACCGCTTTTTTGTTGTGCACATTGAATTAGTTTATAGCTGATTTGCTATATTATGATGTATTTATTGCATAGGCCCGCCACTAGCAGGGTTGCTATGGGTCCAGACGATGTGCTACATATCAAAATAATTCATTCTTGGAAAATAAAAGTTGAATGCTGGCAACCGTGGCACTGAGCCGTGCGGAAACGTACGCGAGATGAAAAGAGGGACTTGTCCCGGGCTTAAACAATAGTAAAAAGCACTCTCTCCTATTCCTTTATGCCGTTTTGTTACTACGTTTCGAAACCAACGGAGCTGTTTAGACACTACCTGGCGCCACTTTTCAGACTTTGGAAGGTTTTGTGCCAAATTAAAATTATTTCCACCAATTTATTTAGAAATTCCATGTGGTTAAAGGAGCCATGAAGACAAAATACAAGTTGGGTTTATTAAATACACGGCTTAGTCCCGATAACAATGATACCAATATCATCGCAATCTTCGAACAAATTACGGAGATATTGAAGAAAACGTGCGAAGCAGTCGCGACCCCCTAGCCAATTTCCCGCAACTTTTCTACGACGTCACGGAACCTTGTTTGTGCGATTGGCGGCTGCCTAACTGACCTGTCGCGACGACACATGAGTGGACGTCTGTAATGGGGCCTCTATAGTTCCATTTGACTGCATCACTTGAATGCTAACGTGCAGTTAACGCTCTGAAAATTATGTTTTATTGTTGGCCCGTACGACGTCATTCTTGCTCATAACACGTCACTGTGGCGCAAAATTTGAATGTTTTTAAATACTTCTTGCTTTTTTTTTTCGTTAAAAAAAACATCTTTTGTGGCTGTAATGGAGCTGAGTGAGATACTGAATCCTAGTTCTTTCAAATTACATGAAGTTGTATTTTCTCTTCATGGCTCCTTTAAGCAACATTATAAAATGCTGGATTCCATATGAGCTACAGGACATGCACTCCACAAAAATCAATTGTATGTGCCTTTAATGGAATGCTCTCGCCAAATTCATTTCGACCTGATTCGCAGTGGACATAAACCCAAACGGGAGGACTGCACCAACGCCACTTTGAAGTCTGCGCAGTAGAACAAAAATTTCAGTGTTTTCACTCATAGGAAGCCCAGGCTGAATGTAATATCTGTTTTCTGTGTACAAAACTTTACAGAGTGAATGTTTAAGGCATTACATAGCCCAATTTCTCGTAATACACATCAAAACTAGCTTCTAGGCCAGCTTCCTTGAAACCGCAAAAGGAATTCAAATTTCTGGGCGGCTGGCTTCTCACTGATTTGAACTACTAGCGATTTGGGAAGCAAAAGCTACGTTTAGTGCATTCTGTTCCTGCGAAAACGACCACCGAAACAACTACCACCACAGCCAAGAGTGGCACCAAAGGGGGCACACAAGCTACAAGGTGGAATTCAGTTGAAGACCATGGTTGATACCTTTCAGATAGCTTCGGACCCTACTGTTTCTGGCAAACTCAGTTGGTGCCGCTGTAACCGCTCCCGCCGAAACCGTAGCGTAGCGGGGCACTTATATTTGAAGTTGTAGGGGGAAGCCCTCAAAGCGGCTTTGGAAGCGAATCTAAACTTCGCGAGGGCGATATCCAACCGCGAAAGCATTGCACAGCTTCGAGCAGATCGGTAGCGCGGTAAAAAGAAGCCAGTTACGAAGCCGCTCCTCGCGGGCAAAGCGAGACGAATACCACGAACAACACGCGAAGGTCCAGTCGCTACAAACGAGACATCACGCATCGACTAACCCCACTTCTAGCTCTAATATAACTTACTCCGCCGCAACCGGGCTTCAAAGCGCAAAATGTCGCTCGCAAGCCGACTTCAGAGCGGACAAGCCGCTCGTCACGCCGAAGCCCGAACTGCGGAGTACGCGCTACGACTCGAACGTAACCCGATGACTTGGCATCAAACGTGTTCCCGCCCGCCGACAGCGGTAGTGGGAGCAGTGAAAGCGGCCGGCGCGGCCGGCGAAACGGGCACAGCGCACGAATATGGGTCAGAAGCTCCTACGACGCAGCGCCAGCCGCGAAAAAAAGCGAAAAAAAAGGCGGCCGGTCTCGGCGGGCTGGCGGCCGCGTGCGCTCTGGGCAAACCGTAGCTGGCACCTGCCACGATTCTCCCGGATCTATTGGCGGTCGGAACGGAGGTGACAACTGCGGAGTTACAAACGTAAAACTACAAAAAAAGGTACGCGGTGCACGCGAAAAAAGACGGGCCCACTCGGAAGCGCGCTGACGGCAAAAATCGATCCATGCGCACGAAGCGGTCATTGCCCTCCCAGCCGCACGCTACCGAGGCCCTTCGCGCTCACTGAGGGCATCGGCAAGCTACCGGACGTTTTCAACGAGTGACACCACTTGACATATCTTCGATCCGCCGTCGGAACGAACTGCATTTCACGCTGTCGACACTGTCGACGCGTTCAAGCGCGTCGTGAGGCTCAAAAGAAGCGATTGCGCCGCGGACGTAGCGCGAATGAATGGTGCTAGGCTTAGGCACAAGCCCGATGCGATGCACTTTCGGACAATTTTACTGCCTTGTCAGCACAGAACGGCCGTCTCTGAAGGCCAACAGTGCACTGGCGGCACTTCTCACCGTAACAATGAAGGTGTCGGGGCGAATATAAACGCGACAAATGGTGTTACAATACTCACTCGCTTCGCTTCCCGGGAATGCTCGCTACCGACGCTCAGCATAAACAGTTGAAGCGAGCGGAAGTCAGCCGAAGCCGCAGTTGCGCACACGCCGACGGCCTCTTTTCAGGCGTGACCTCTCGGAAATTTACCAGTAGTACTCGTACGTTGAATAACATCGCTAAAATGAGCTCGTTCTGAAACAAAACACGCTTGATCAACTCGATTCACGCTTTGATCGTACAGCGCTGGCTCAGAATGCTAACACTCGCGGTGCGAAATCTTTCGCAAGCATGGACACCCGCGGGGGGTTGCGCATAGAAAAAAGTCGTTTCACAATAAAAGATCAAGTTCATACAAAATCATAAATGGTACTACCAATTTTCTGGTGAATTATAATTATTCAACAGAAAGAATCCTCTACAATTGCTTCGTATCATACGTTTTCCTGTTACTAGGCTTGGGTTGGTGCTCGGCGATTGGAATGACCTCGATTCCAATTTTGCTTCAACAAACGTTCCGTCAGCGTAGCTGACACTTGATATGAATTCCGGGGCTACTCACCTAATTATTCGTTCCTTCCCACGACACCTCCGCAGCCCCTGAACAATTAAACGGCACGTTTAATGCAGGGAGAGCGATGCCCTCGCAGCTTGGCTTCTCCACCCCTCGACCCTGTCCTGCAGAGAAGTGACATTCGCAGGAGACTGCGCAGGCCTGTTTGGGGCTTTTTTTCACCACGAAACCGTTCTTTTACGAATTTTGGGACTTACGACAGGTTTTTTAGCCTCGTTTTCAAACATCTGCAAGCGCTCAGTTCCTTAAAATTGAGTTCGTGGCATGTTATGCCAGATTTGAAGAGGGAAACGTACGAAGCGAAAATTTGGCGCCAATTTTGAATGCACTGCAACGACAAATCAAACTTGCACGCGTATTTGTCAGCGTTACATATTATTACCACGCTATTTTTGGCATGACTGAGTGAAATGAAGTAAACAGCAGCACAACACGCTTAATGCCAACAAAAATGGCCGGAAAAATTGAGAGAAAAAGGTAAAAAATCGGTGATTGAAAACGCCATGGTGGCAACGATTCAACAACAGGACAAGCATTTTTTAAAACTTTTATTGCATCACTGACTCCTTGCTGTTTCATTCAAACAGTTTGTTTTCCAAGTCCAGCTTCAGCCACGCTAGAAAAAGTAAAACATCCCAGAAGCAACGGGCTTTGAGATAAAGAAAGCCAGAGCAAAAAAGACAGAACGGAAATGTACATGGATACAAGAAAAAAAAAAACCCTGGCTTACCAAGGCTGCACGGACTACTCCGCAATAAACGAGCACAGGTACAAGCGAATCGCAAACAGTTTGCACCATGTTTTTTTTTTCCTTTCCATCTTTCGAGGCATTTCATTCCTTCAAAACCCTAGAGCTCGTCGCCGTGGCAACGGCTTTGAGAGCCTGTCTGTCCAAATCCATCATTTGCATGCTCAAATGTCCATCGAAAGGCACTTCATCGCCTGTGCTGTTAGCCACAGCCTCCATTTGCAGAGTGACATTTCGAACATTTCTTTTGTACTCCTTACATCAAGGATGTCAAAAAGGTTTAGGAGCAATTCTGCATTTTGCAAAACAAAATCCAGAGAAAAAAAAAAATACTCCTGCAAAAATAAAAAGTTATTTCTACGCGTAAACGTCATGCAAATGTGATACTGCCGGATGTCACACGGCGGGCAGCGAGCCCATAAGAAAAGCGAAAGCTCGGCGAAGCACACTTTAATAAAAAGCACTCATGGTTACGATTCCGATACAAAAGCGGGGTTTTTTTAAACAACCACCGCTTCAAACTTTGCAAGCTCCTCAGCAAAGCGACATAATCGTTGTTGCGAGTTCACAAGGTTGAACACGGAGCGCACGCATCGGACCCAGCATGGCCGTTCCGGAACTCGTGCACACGCACACTTCCGTCAAAAAACGGACTTTTCTCCGTCGCTGCCTCCGCCTACGTCTCAACAGAACCTACCAAAATGTAAACAACAGGCAGCCTACACAAAGACGGTATCCTACAACGATACAATCGCGCTTCACTGTTCTCTGACCTCGACTCTCGTTTAAAGGTGCAAAGTTAAGCATCTACACCGCTAGGTGGCGGTGATTCCGAACCAACGCTGTGTGCGATCACCTCCGACGTCCGCTTGAAGGCGCAGCAGAACTGAGGCGGTGTGCTTCTATTTACATTCACCCTCCAACAACGACCCAATTCTTCGCTGAACCCATCGAAAGAGAGAGACAGTCGAGCACGACGCTTTCCAGACGCCCCCAAAATCCTCAAAAAATCCTCCCCCAAATGCAAGCGTTGGCATGCTTGATATTGACAGCATGCACAATCCCATCGGAGCAGCGAGCCAAGGCAAGCATGCATCTCGACGTCCGTGTGGAGGAAAAAAAAAATTTAGTTAAAAAGCACGGCTTCTTGCATAGCTAACCAAAATCGGCGTTGTGTCAGCATTTCATTGCGGCAGCTCCACTGAATAACATCCCTCTCTCTCAAGACAGCTACACAACTTGTTCAGCTTGACAGTGACACCGACAGCGAATTGTGTCGGCGTCACTTCCGACAAAACTAGGCGCTGGGTTTTCTGTGGAAAAAACGAACGCTGCAGGCAACTCAATCTACCCCTCAGCACGCAAGCAATCACGAGCGATCACAACAACCATTCCATCAGGAGGTAAGAATTCAAGCACGGGGGAAAAAAAAGACAGAAAATAATGGCTACATCATCCAAGCGTAGTCTACTATTATTTCACAGCGAAAAAAGCGTACACCCTTAGGTGCGCCGACGTTTCGTTCACTGTTGCTTGTCCAACCACAAACAGCGCATCGCCTCTCTATGACATTATGAAAGAGCAATGGATATTAGGCAACGTAAAGAAAGCACAACTTGTTGGCATCGCGTACGGGCAAGCAACAGAAGAATACAACATTACACAACACAAATGAAAGCACAAAAATGTCATTGGCCACAATTTTCTTTCTCTCCTCGGTTCATTGCAAAATAAAAAAAGCAAAAAATGGCTCATAAACGCAGGCTTCTTGCACGACTGCAATCGAGGGCCGACGTCTTGCAGTCAGAGTGGCTAAGCCAGAGCACTTTCTCCAAGCCACTCGCCAACAAGCAAGGAGCACAAGTTGGCAACAAACACATTGCCTGGCCTGTTTTGGCAATTCTGAATTCAGCTAAACTCAAAATGACGACAAAGAGAAAGAGGACATGCATATCAGGCTCTCGTGTGCAGAGAAAGAGAAAGAAAAAAAAAAAGTCACATACGAACATCTTTTACTCAGAACCTAAGCCTACTCAATCGAACCCCAGGCTTGAAAGGCTTCACTTCCTTCGTGGTTCACACTCTAAACCACAACGTCGTCGTATTTTACCGCGTCAGCCACCCGTTAGACAAAATGCGGTTGCGTTAACCACCCCGCAATTCCAACACGTCTACATGTGCCCAAAACAGGTGGAAAACTTCAATGATCCGCACACGGCCCCGACAGCACACCTTTCAAGCTCTCGCAGCCGCTGCACTTTCGTACAACCACCCCGTCAAACCTCTGGTTACAAAACACAACACAGCGCCGTTACAAAAAAAAAAAAAAAAAAACAACTGTGCTTCGGCAAATAATAATAGTAATAGTAATGAAAGGAAGAAACAATGGTACAAACGGCAATCTCTTTCAATCACACAAAAGGGGTGATAAGGGAAGAAATAAGGGAGCGAGAGAGAGAGAGAAAAAAGTCTTCACTGCAAAGCACGTCTCCTTCCGACCACGACGTCACTCCCAGAATTCTTCGGCACACACAAGTCTCTACATTGATTTAATGCCGGCAGAATAACAAGAGAGGGACATAAAAAGAAAAAAAAAAAATATCTGAGGCTGCTCTATCTTGCTGCCACGAAGGACGACTCTCACAGCGGTCCGTTGGGCACTTGCGCCGGTGGGGGAGACACTTGCGTCGTCGTGGTGGTGGTGGGCGCGAGAGACTCAACACAGTTGGCGGGGCTCGGTGAGCTCGTTTCCGCGGCAACGGAGCTTGTCTCGCCGCCTGTCTCACTGCTGTCTTCTAGCCTGGGAGGTGAGAGGGCGGCAGAGAGGATGCCATTGGTACCCCTGACGAGACTTCCCACACTATGGCTGACGATATAGGAGCAAGAGATGAATGTTGCTACAACAAAGCAGGATGCAGCTAATGAATATAAGGAACTATGGTACAGTGGAACCCCTTTATAAGAGACACGTACCAGGCAGCAGTTTCTGTCTCTTATACGAGATGTCTCTTATAAGCAGCTGGGGGAACCTTGTTTTCACTTATTAATCAGACCCTAGTTCAATGTGGGCACCGAATGACTAAAATAAGCTCAAAAGAACGCTAAAGCATGTTGAAAAAGATTCATTCTAATTTATGTTTGGCCCCCAAAATTTACGAAACAGTTCTGAGTCATTGTTTGCTTCATGACTGTATTTACACTGTTTTTTACAACCGATTCTACAAGCTTTTTTTTCCTTTCACTGTTTGTGGAAGATGAATCGTAGATGTTGAGTTCACAAGCCTGCTGAATAGCCAGAGCGCACAGCTTCTTCCGCTGTGTGCTCAGGCTATTCATTACTGCGATGCTTCTTGATTGGGAGCTACGCAAGTGGGAGAGCCCGCATGTGCGGTCGCGCTCCAATGGATGGCAGTAAGCTTCAACCACTTCTGCAAGTTGCATTTCCATCTCTCAGGGCTTCTCATCGTCATTTCATAGCTGACTGAACCACGTGTGTTTGCTGAAGTTATAATAAATAGCGACTGCAGGCGTCTGTCGTCCACCTCTGTTTCCGCAACGGAAGCAACTGCAATTAGTGACTGGTGGCACTGCATCTGAAGTTAAAATGTCTGTTACAAGCGTGATTACTGATTAAAGTTCAAGGATGACTTGTCCCTTATAACCAACTGTCTTCTACATCCGATGTCTGCTATAAAAGAGGTCAATTTAATGGGAAAGATAGGACAGCCAACCATGTGGGTGAATCTCTTATACCCATTTGTCTCTTACATCCACGTCTCTTATAACGAGGTTCAACTGTATCCTATTACAGTAGGCAGTTTTTGTGAAAAATCATAATCATCATCAGCAGCATACTAGGTCCACTGCAGGACAAAGGACTCTCCCATTGACCTCCAGCCGCTCCTGTCCTGTGCTGGTCGAGCCCACAGCTTACCCCCGAATTTCTCTATTTCGTCCCTCCATCGTGTTATTGGTCTTCCCCTTCTTTTATACCCATCTCTTGATATCCATTGTTACCCTTAATTGTCCACCAGTTTATCTCTTTTCTTGGTCCTAAGTTTTACTCCTAACATCATTCGTTCCATGGCCCATTGAACCGACCCAAGTTTGCTTCCTAATTGTTTTGTAAGGTGCCAAGTTTCTGCTCCGTATGTCATCACTGGCAGTATGCACCGGCTGTAGAGTTTTCTTTTGAGTGACAGAGGTAGCTTACTTCTCATTATTTGGGAGTGCTTGCCAAGTGCACCCCAGACCATACCGACTCTTCGCCGGATTTCCCTCTCATGATGGGTATCAGCACTGACCACCTGGCCAAGGTAGTTATATTCTTCTACTTGTTCTCGTGTCGTAGCAAATTAATTTGAGTTCCCTTTCCCGCCCAGTTGTGTGATTAAGGCCTAACTGCGAAATTCCCACTACAGTTGACTAGTGTTGTTGGTCAGTGCTGTGTTCGCGCCCCTTTTTCGTGTCCCGTTCTAGTGCACCGTGCGTGAAGAATGTCAGGCTAAAGACATGCTGCTCAAAGCAAATAATCAGGTACAGTTAAGCCAATCGATACACGGAAGTATTCATAATTCCCCACTGCCATACCGGGCCAGTATGCTAGGTTCAGCCCTCCTTCCGATTTCATTACGACGACATTGAACCATGAAGCAACTTTCCACAAAACATGTCCATTGCTTTCAGGTAAACACACACCAGTAGAGCCGGGAACAACATACCATATTTTCGCGCGTATAACCCGCACCAAAGCTGCAAAAATTTCAGTGGCAAAATAGGGGCGCAGATAATATGCGGGGTTTTTCCTTTAGTGCAGCTTCACGTGCCGTGAAGCTCCTATGCAGTAACACTGACTAAGCCTTCCGTGGCAGTGATTGCACAAAACATACAAGGACAAGGAAGAGAAAACAAGGACGAGCGCACTCTTACAACTGAATTTTATGAGTGAATTGTGACTATCGCCTTGAAGTCAGTGTATTCTACTTGCTAAATATATGGTTTCTTTGTCTCATAGTCTGTGGTGCATTGCTTGAGCAGTAGCTTTGGTGCAGCCTTTCCTGTATCAAATGTGCGGGCAATACACAAGTATTTTTTTTTCTTTTCCGGCGGGCTGAAAGTGGAAGCAGAGTCCGTCAATGCTTTTCTGGTCATGAAACTCCCGGCCGAGTTTTGTTTGAGGACAAAGGCTCCCGCGAGAGGCACCGCCGCAGATCGGAGGGCTAGAGTACCTACATTGACGCGCGTCCGCCGTACAGAGTGGAGACACGTATGCGTTGCGCCGCCATTTTGGTTCGCTCGCTCGCCGCCGCAGCAAGTCATTGTAACAAAACCGCACCGTAAGTATCTCCACAACGCGGTTTACTAGCGAAGTTTGAACCATCGTATCTGTATCGTGTTGCTGCGTCTTGTGGGAAACGAAAAGAACAGCGCGTTGAGCACATCGACCCAATAGGGGCGGCACGAGATCGTTCAAAGGGTGTCTCCACCCTGTACAGCGGTCTGTTCTAGGTATCCTACGGAGGGCATCGGGCCGCCGCCGCTGCAGCGCGCGTTCAGCCATACGCGGCAGAATTTGCGTACGTGTTGGCGGCACTTTTCTGGAAAGAAACGGAATGTTGGTAGTTGTGCCTTCAATTGTGGCTACAAAACGAAGCCGTCAGGATTGCAGCCCTTGCAGGGAAGCCGTATGCGGCAGAACGCACGCTCAAAACGGCCGACTGCTATCTGTGCTTGATTTTTTAGAAGTCCCCACGAGCCCTGCTAACACCGAAAGGAGCGTCTGCTACGCGCCGTACTCCCCTCCGACCGCTTCGCCGGCTGCCCCCCGATCAACGCCAGCGCCGCGTCGCGGCCTCCCTGAGCAGCATACGAAGCTCTCCCATAGCGTGACGGCGAAGTTTCACGACCAGAAAAGCATTGACGGACTCTGGTGGAAGTGTGGATTATATGCACGCGCGGGCTATACGCGCAAAAGGACGGTACATAGTGCGGAGGCATTACAAGACACCACGAAAAATCAGCACAGTATGCTCTGCCGAATAAACTGTGCGAAATGCTTACCTTTGCGTCACAGCTGTCACGGCAGCAGACTTTGGCGGCTCAGCCGAGGGCACGGGGCCGTTGGCGCACGTCGTTACGGTTGTGGTGGTTGTAGTCACGGCAACCAGCTTCGCTACGCCGCCAACGCAGGCCGCTGGCGGAGAGTCCGCTGGACCGTCGGAAGACTCGGCCGCCCTGTCGGGCAGAAGCATAAGAAGCAAGACAGAAAAGCTTGATGCCGACGTAACCTCGATTTCTACATGCCTGTATGTCGAACGTATAACGTGTCAAATTTCAGTCACCAAAAATAAACGTGCAGGAGGTCGCACGTTTAGTGACGCTAGCAGTTTTCAAATACTGCTGTTTGCTTCAAATCTGCATCGAACATTGCATTACAGTCAAACCCCGCGATAACTGAGTCCCACGAGTACAAAAAACCCGTGGCAACGAAATATTTTTGAATCGGCTACGAAATATTTTTGAATCCCCGGCAAGCGTCCACAGAGGCCCATGTATTTCATATCTCGCAGCAACGAAATATTTTTAAATCCCTGGAGAGTGTCTATAAAGGCCCATGTGTTTCTTATCTCGCGGCAATGAAATGTTTTTAGAAAGCGATCCCGTCGGCACATTAGTCGGTCACCATATTACCTACCCGTTTGAGGCTAACAGTGTGCAAAAGGTGCTCAAAAAGACTCGCAGTGCGTAAACATTTGCTACAGTGCACTCGCATGGCTGCCACCACATTTGTTTACAAAAAAGGTCACGCAGCAGGTGGCTGTGGAGGCAGCCTTGCAGTGATACCTCCAAGGGGTGACACATGGCGACTCAATGACGACTCAAGGCATGGCTTTGGCTACGCTAGCTGGCTGCCACCGAACAGTGCACGTGCGTTCGTTGTGTGTGCCGTGCGTGTGCGGCACACGGCACATTTGCGCTTAATAAGATGCCACCGCCAGCCTAAAAGCGGAAGTTTTTATAGGTACACGAAAGCGCAAGAAGGGAGGATAGCGCCGGCGAATTTGGCACCGCCTGTAGATCGTTCGACCATTTTGAAACGCAAGTACACACGTGCGCAAAACAAAACAGTGACAGTTGTGGACTTTCTGCTCACTTAGTTTTGCGAGCAGCATTGGAACAACAAGGTGCCACATCTAATAAAGTTTGTCACCAGAAGAATCTTGACTTTGCTTGCATGCTCGGACATACTCGGTACCGAGGGCCAAGGAGAAAAACGTGCAGAGAAGGCAAACCTGTGGGGTGTTTTAGATGGTACGGCACAATTCAGTCGTTCCTGGGCGCGCCCGACTACTAGCACAAGGAACCCCTTCTTGTAGTGTGAGAGGTCAGCTGTGAAATCACTGCAAGGCAAGGTCCACAGAGTATTATAACCGACTTTTGGAAACAACTTTTCGGTTCGCGGACCTTTTCCCCGTCGTTTATTCAATTCTTGCGGCAACGAAATTCCCGCAAAAGTGAATTTTCTGGCTTTCCCCGGTGGTTTCGTTATTGTGGGGTTCGACTGTATTCACTTCAATATTCAAAGCTTCCTAATATCCACAGATCCCTACTTAAAGGAACCCTGCAACGCTTTTCTTTAAGGTACCTTTCAGGCTTTACGTCTGTTCTTCCTGCCATGGAGAGATAGGCAAAAAAAGAGTTGTCAAAATCCGTGCAGATATGAAAGAGTTATTCAATTTTTAAATGAAACAGAGGTGAGACAGCTGTACCAGATTTGGGAGCAGTTTTTGGAGCAGCGAAATCTCGATTTTGGAGCAGAAGAACCTTGATTTGGAGCAGAAGAACGACGTTTATCTTATGTCACCTTAGAAGCCTCAAAAATCAAATTTTGGGCTACTCGGGGGGGGGAGTGCACTTTTTATTCAGTTTTGAACGTACACAACACTGGAACAGCCTTTCAATAACGATTTTCTACCAGAGTGTCGCAAGGTACAAACTGCAATACCTTTTTACAAACCATTTTTAAATTCTTAGGCTCTATGCATAGATAGCGTGGAGCTCCATTGAAAATATCGAATTGAAAAACTTCTAATCGTAAGGCATTTTTATTATCATGTGAATGCCGAAATTATAATTTTTGTAATCCCAGACTCGGCTTTAAGCACAAGTGTAGAGCCAAGGCAAAGCTTGCGCAAAGTGACGTGACAATCGGCGCACCATCCACCCCCCTCCCCCTCCCCAGCCCTCCCATTTCAATTCCCACAGTGCACGTCTACTACGATCGTAATATGAATAACGTTGGTATGTTTAGCTACCTTCCTTTCCGCATTAAATTTCACTTCAGATAGATGAACCATTGCAATATTACTAGCTTGCAATAATAGCCCGTCCCGCAATCGGACACTGCTTGAACATTTTGCGGCGATGTAGCCTGCGCCGCCACTTCTGCATTGCCGATCGTCCCATTCCCGCCGCTCGCAAGGCAGCAATAACTGAGCGTTTTATAACACCGCAATGAGTCCGAAATTTCACTTCAAGCACGCACTGCACCTCACACTCAAGGCCGAAACACTGCGAATTCGCGGGCACCACATTGTTTTTTATGAACTCCCGTCTTTCGAGTCACGCAACTTTCCACAACAGATCAAACGACTAAATGTAGACCCAGCCACCCCCATAACCACAACCACAGTAGAAATCGGCAAACAGCACTCTGCCTGAACCACGACCAACTGCTTCGCCAGGCGGCCATATTTCCGAATCTTCACCACACAAAGATGGCGGCGCCCACTAACGTCGTTCCGGAGATATGGCGCTCCAAAAATTGTCATTTTTTTCATCTACTTGCACAAGTAGTTTGTCGCCTCAGAACATATTTTTTCTACAGGACTTTGCAATGTTCTTCGATGGGAAAACTTTCAAAACGCACAGAATATAACATGTGCAAACCTACATTGTGACTTTCAAAAGGACTATCTCGGGGACAATGTGGGTTTTTTTATAGACTGATCAATCAATTAAACCTTTACGAACAGCACCATTTGGAGAAAATTATGTCGTCAGTAAGCATTTTTCTCCCCTGAAACTGAAGAAGAGTTAAAAGCCTCGGCTCTTAGACTGTTTTGGAGCAGTTTGGCGCAATTTTTGCAATTTTCAAGCTTTTGGAGCAGTCCGGCGCAGAAAAACCAATTTGTATCAAAACTGCGCAATGTGCACAGCTGTCTCACCCCTGAATGAAAAAATAAAAGCAAATTGAAGGTTGCTCTCTCTCTATCTCTCAAAAACCAGGGGACTACTGCTTGCTTCCCACTCGCCCCCATGACGACGCATCAAGGGACCAACGAGGGCAGCGAAAAAGGCCATGTTTCGGAAGTTTTAAGGCCATGGTTGTCTCTCCTGGGAAGCTCCTTCCCATGCTTCTTGATGGTGGCATTCAGCGGCACTGAGTCAACCATGCCGATGCAGCGCCGACGAGTCGATCGCATAGACCACCTTTGATGTGTGTTGCTATGCTTACTTTTCGGAATTTCACAAAACTCTTCAAGCTATTTTTGATTAACACGGAGGCTGTTCATTACAGGACTTACCTTGAAGAATGCCCTGAGTGATTCAAAGTGCTAAGTGTGTGCGCTCCTCGCTACCGAGACTTGACGTGAACTCCACTTGTGGATTCACAGAAAGTAGAGAAACAGTTGCGTATACTGTCTTAAAAAAATAACTCGTAAGATGCCCACCAAAAAATATAATAAAATAAAAAACAGAGAGAGAGAGAGAGAGAGAGAGAGAGAGAGAGAGAGAGAGAGAGAGAGAGAGAGAGAGAGAGAGGAGAAGAAGAAAAGCCGTTTGCGCGGGGTTGAACTATCGACCTTCAAAAGCAAAGCCTGGTGTGTTAACCACTCGGCCATTCCAGCAATGGGAAAGGTTCATAAACTTCGCAAACAATGTCTGGGCATCAACGAAATGTCATTTTCGCATCTTGTCGTTTTTCAGAAATTCTGGCCGTGATAACGCTTGTTCATCGCGAACCGATCCTTCAGATGAGCCCTGCCAAGCTAATACTACAAGATATTAAGCCACAGCTCCCTTGTTCAACTCAAAAAAGGCTATCGTCCAGTCAGGACCTCCCTGACGCAGGCCAAGAAATGCACCAATAGAAAATCGCGGTTGTCTTTGGGAACAGCTTTCCAACAAAATAGCTAGGTTGAATTTGTCTCATCGGCAACCGATTGCAGCTATAGAGAGAAACAAAAAAGCATGATTATTTTTTGGTAAACGGAACGGCGCTTCCCAGTGTGAAAGCAAATCCCAAAACGCCGAAAGATGGACTTAAAACATAGCATCTGCCGCATGCTTTGTGATGCTCGCTGACTACGCCCCTTCTGGCATCGACGCTGATACCCACCGAGCATAGACATCGTTATATGGAATGCAGACAAATGATATGGCGTGCATTTTAGTGAAGTGCGCAGACGCTGGACGTCGGGTGATGCTGAGAGCATAGAAAGCGGCTCATCGTAGCACAGCTTGAAAGGAGACACAACAGCTCGAAGTGGGCAGTAGTGTCTGCCCTTGTTACTATCCGCGGTTACGTTTTATGCTTCCTTTAAGAAACAACTACAACCTAGGCACTATTTAGGCTCGTTTGGTTGGTATCATGACTTTACAAAATATTGCAAGCTCAGCCAATCGTAGGGTGCATAAGGTCCCCGCATTGCGTCGCCATACCAGGAGGCTTCGGCTGCGACGTAGGCAGTGCCGCATTTGCTTGTATTTGTAAACGTTGAATACCCTTCTTATTTCCGCGCTGATCCTGATACTTTCTTTTGCGTCTGTATCTGAACGACACAAAGAACCGATGTAGGGTCCCAAAAGTACCTTCAGAAAGAGCGTTGCAGGGGTCCTTAAATAAGGCGTCAGAAGTGTGGCAAAAGCGGGGTGCTTAGAACTGACAAAATACAGCACGCAATGCTCGTGCGAGAAGAAAGTAGGCCTACCGGTTCCCCTGGCTGCCAGTGTCCGCAGAAGAGCTGACTTCCGCGGAGTTGAGCTCCACGCAGTTGGCCAAAACTGCTGCGCTGGAGTCCGCCGGTTTCGAGGAGCTGACGACGCTGTCCGACGAGCACTCCGCCGTTGGAACGCCGTCCTTGACCGTGGCCTCTACCGTCGGTTTCGTCTCCAACATGGCGCTCAGTGGCTCTGCTTGTCTGCCATCAACAGCTGGTGTTTCCGAAGGGGCGTCTGAACAAGACAAGCGCATAAAAATTGCCTTCGGGGTCGCGAAATCCGGTAGCTATATTAAATGGGTAAAAACTTGATAAAAGAAAATGCCCTAGAAAATTTTTTACGAATTTCATACAAATTTAAAACAAAAGTCTGAAAATTTATAGGAATTAAATTCAAATGTAATAAAAATTTGTCATACGAAAATGACCATACAAAGCTACAGTACCCGACTGCTTTTTTCGGGCCTGGAGGGGAACAAAAAATAGTCCGAATAAAAGAGGAATCCAAAGAATCCGCGAGTCTATTCCTATGGGACAAACAACAGGTGGTTCTTTGGGAAGGTTCGGAATATCCAGTAAGTCCGAATTTTTGTTGTCCAAAAAAACAGTCGGCTACTGTACTTATTTCTACCACTGCTTTTGAGCCATCATCGTAACGTTCCACTTAAATTTTGTCAGGGAATAAGCTTTGTCAGGAAAAAAAAGAGATCAGTTAAATTGAAGCATGTATTTTTTACATGCTTCAATTTAACTGATCTCATTCTTCCGAATCACAAATTACGACTCAAGCGACACAGAAATAGCGATTCATTTTCTTAATGCAACACACGCTGGCAAAGTCGAAGTCACTTTTTCTGGCCAAAACAAGGCATAATATTTTATCTTACTCATCCCTGATACCAAATTTTCCCAGCCTCCCCTATTCTGTAGTAATTCTGAATTTGTATGAAACGTGTGAACAGAAAGCGCCTTGCCCCCGCCTGATTTTTGTAAACAACAAAGAGGAAAAGAGGGAGGGAAAATATCAACGTAATGTTGACGCATATCCTCTCTGCTTATTCAACGCGAAATAATGCTTTTCCACCTATTCCCTACATTCTTACAATTCCTTCGATAGAAAGAAAAACCAGATTTAAAAAGAAAAAAACTTTTCAGAACTTCAGCACATGCTCTTGAAGGATTTAACAAGACTTGATTGCTGGCTAGTTGGCTCATGACGTACGAAAAAATAAGCCTGCGCAAAAGATGAGGTGAAGAGAGAGAGGACGAAGAAGATAGAAAATTTGCGCTCGTCTTGCGCTCTCTATCATCGTCCTCATCTTTTGCGCAGACTTATTCCTTCGTACGTCTTGAAGGATATTTGTTACTGCAATCAGCGCCGTCCCCCAGTTCAGTGCCTACTCCGAATAAAGCTCAGAACTTGCTGAGTTCTAAATGGTCTTTTCATGTTCGTCCGCACTGTCCCCTTTGATAATGACCCCGAAATAAACTCGACTCACACATGACAGAGCCCACACAACGTTGATTTCTCCGTTTCGACGCTGAAGCTTACCGGAAAACTTCGCAGAGTCCGGTTCCTCCACCGTCTGCAGTGATGGAGGCGGCTCAGACGGAATCGGTGGTGCTGGCTCTGATGGCGGTGACGGCACCTGTTCCGACGTCTCCATGGCAACCGGCACGGGTGGCGTCGTCGTGTCGGCAGCGCTGTGCCAAAAAGAATATGCCCGTGACGGTTAACCCGCTAAGCTGAGAAAAGGAATGCCTCCCACGATTTCACTTCCCACTGAATTCCGGAAATTAGCTGTGCGCTGAGAAACCCACAATTGTGACGCGATCAAAGCAGAAGCATCAAACGGCAGTTTCACATAATCACGTAGCTTGAAGGGCAACTTAACTTCTACAGGCTCCTTGACGAGCAACAAAATTTGTGTTCCAACAAATTGAATGAAATCACTGCTCACTAGAAGGCAGTAGTCACCTAGAGTGAAATGTTTCCAGCATACAATTGTGCCCGTGTCACTTATCTTAGATTCTCGAGCTCCTCATTCGCAACGCTCTCCAAGATGCGTCGTCTGTTACCCACAGGTCTTGTTGCAAATGTACTGTATTTTCTGACTTATAAGTCGCACTACTGCATAAGTTGCACCCCCCTCAAAATTAGTTTTTCCGGAAAAAAAAAAAAATATGTAAGACGCACCGGTGTACAAAACACACTTGTTAATCAGGCAAACTCATAGAGGATCAGTTCGTTAGAAAATGCGGCAAAAGTGCATGGTTGCGGCGGCCACCGCCTCTGAACGCATCCCCCAATAAGCAGTGCTAGACACGTGCATCTACCGTCCAAAGTCTAGACAGAACAAACTTCTCAAAAATGGTTCATTGATACACACAGACGGCATGTGCTTACAGACGGCTTTTAGGCAAAACCATCAAAGCCTTCTTCCTCCGACTTGCTGACAAATAATTCATTCATTTAGACCATGGAGCTGTGTCTCTTAACGTGCGCTGTCATCACACAGCACACAGGCACCTTTTCGAGCGTGGACCACGCGCGGCCGCCACGTACCGGATTTATTCCATACATAAGTTGCACCGGTGGATAAGACACACAAACAAACAAACAAACAAACAAACAAACAAACAAACAAACAAACAAACAAACAAACAAAGAAAGCGACTTATACACCGGAAAATACGGTATACACATTCTGTATTTCAACCTGAACAACCAAGCAAAGGAGAACCTACAGGTCTCTATATAGACAAACATTTTCCGCCTTCCCGAGCTTTTGTGGCGGCATTACCACTTCGCAGTCGAAAGGTTGTGATCAGAAACAGGAGGGACCAATCCCAGCATCAACGGCACATTACAAAGAAAACACAGTAAGCGGACCTGAAAGCCAAGTCACTCACTCTTGCCACCGGGTGACGAGCGCAAACTTGAAATTGCGAATTCTGCAAGTAGAGTGCTCTACCTGGATCGAAATCAACCCGGGCAACTGACTGCACGCTCTATTCTCACCACGTCACAGCCATGTGCTTCGATAAAAGCAAAACTTTCCTGGGGTTGGAAAAAAAGAGAAGAGAGCTCACCTCTCAAAGTTGACGGCCCCAAAGTTGGCGAAATTGTCAAACGAGGCCCAGCCGGTGGCGGTGTTGGCCGCAGCATTGTTCTCCCAGGGACTCGTCGTATCCATGGCAACCGCATCTGCTGCACATTCCCACGCACAGAGGGCCACATCTTCAAAAACCAGTCAGCATTTTCTTGCTAATGGGTCCTTGATCAAAAACTTTATTTTCACAGTTGTGATGATAGGAACTGGTGGACTTATGTCATTTTTCATTCTGATTGTAGATATAAAATTTCTTTTTGTGTATAAGGAATATATTCAAATTTATTTGGACCTTTATATTTGGTTTTTTGACAGCTTTTGTGATAAAACTGCTATAGGGATGAAGCTGAACAAGGTGCCGGTGGACTGTGCACAAATCAAGGAGTGCAATAAGACTAAAATTATCATTCTATCTGGTCTGTAGCAGAAGTTACGACCGCTTGAACTTTGGGCCTGGAAGGCAAAACCGGTTTTCCTAGTTCCCACAATCAGGCCCAAACTTCAAACAGTCGTAACTTCTGCTACAGACCAGATAGAATGATAATTTTAGTCTTATTGCACTCCTTGATTTGTGCACAGTCCACTGGCACCTTGTTCAGCTGCATCCCTACAGCAGTTTTATCACAAATGCTGTCAAAAAATGAAATATACATGCAATGCAAGCCAAATACATTTCAATATATTCCTTTTACACAAAAACAAATTTTATATCTGCAATCAGAATGAAAAACTGCCCACGCTCCCAAATTTCTATCATCACAACTGTAAAAATAAACTTTTGTGTTTTAAGACCAGTGTGCTTAAGACAAGTCTATTCAATGCCTAGGGTGAAGCAACAGTACGGAGCCAAGGTCACTCAAGTCCCACTGGTATAGGGGCCTAATGTGAAATTCAAAATATTTTTAAAACAATATACTCACTAAACATCAAAATTACTTTATTCCTGCACGATTAAGTGAATGATCAGTTACTTGAGGGGGCAGTTGGGTCTTTGGGGCTGAAAAATGGTCAAAAAAAGCGTTTTCTCAAAAATGGCATTTTTGGCCTTCACGGCCATTTTTCTATCAGTCTGCAAATTTCCTCATCAAAAGGCATCATATTTTGTTGTTATTATAATATAATAGCATTTTAAAGTGCACTCTACAGCTTAGTTTGCACAGAATTATATAGTAAAATGTCACTTTTTTCGCAACATGAAGCTAGTGTTTTGCCCTCGGATATCTCAGCACCCAGAGCAGGTACAACTTTAATTCTTTTTGCTTCTGATACCGAAATGTGTGGAGAATACAATGTTGGAAACAAATTTTTCAAATGGAGGCTTTGGAAAAGCATTTTTGTGTTCAATTGGCACCACCTGCGAGCCATTTCTGGCAGAGCGAGGGAGAAGCGAAGTTCCCTGTGTTGTAAAACGACCAAAAGTAGCTGAATCAAAAAAATTCTTCCTATGTTGTATTCTTTAGTCATTTGTCTGCCTAGCCAAGTGGTAATTGCCATTCTGTATGGAGTGGTTATTTTGTAACTGTGACCCAAAACAATGGCAATTAATCATTAATTGACTCAAAATATAATCAACTTACGAAAAAATCTAATGGCAGATTTGAAATCAGCACAAAAAACTCTATAACGCAGTGCAGTTTCATTAAAATTGGTTGGTAAATGAAAAAATAGCTCTAAGACCAGTCTGTAGGGCTTACTGAAAATGTGAGGAGGGCTTCCCTAGCAGGGATCTTGATGCAAGGGGTGTGGACAGGTGACTTGGACAAGGCAAGTTTATGCAACAGGTGACCAGGTGGCGCGCCCTGGTTTGGAAACGAGCGCTGGGACGGGATGTCTACGTACGATGCGAGTAAAGTCTGCAGCAGTGTTGCATTTGACGGACCATGATCTCAGCACTGACTGCTCGCAGACTTTCCGTAGAGACATTAAGACATTAAGTACACTGGTCTTGATGACTGGAAAATTTGCCAAAAAAACAGTTTTCTGTAATAATTTTATTTGCAGTCTACAGGTCCCAAAGAATGTACCTGCAAAATATTATAGCTGTACCGTAAGTATTTACAGAGCTGTCGCCCTGTGAAGTTGCCTAAATGACTATTTTCACATGTGTTTCCAAACCTCGTGCCTTGTTTTCTCAGGACCAACTTTTTCCCCGCGAAGTCAGGTAACTGTCAGGTATAATAACTTGGGATGTACTGGTCAGATTTGTATCATTTTTGCTGCATTCGAAAGCTTATGAACCGAACAGTGCAATAAAACCACAAAAGTATAGAATTTCTTTTTCCTGGCACAAGATTTGATGCAGTTCATTTTACAAAAACTTTGGTAATTGATGACCTGGCATTTACCGAGTTCACAGCAATTGCAGAAACAATGCTCAAATTACTGCTGTGGTATAGTTGCACTCCCTGGTCCTTCTAGAGCACATAGGTATAAAAAGTATCCGAGTATTTCTGAGGTAGATGATGAAAAAATTGCCCGAAACAAAGTGGCATAACATGTTGCACACTCTGCCTTTACACCTCATAGATAAAAAACTGACTGCATATTCGTGCTCAGGGTCTTAAAATACGCTTAATGAGTAAATCTCTGGCACATAGGTTAAAAAATAACAAGAATGCCCTCAAGACCAGTGTCCCCCCCTCAAATAAGCGACACTTCGACACCACCTGTTTCCCACTACAGTAAAACCTCGTTACAAGAGACACTCAAGGGAACCAAAAAACGTCTCTCTTGTAACCAAGGTCTCTTGTATGCAATGTTGCTAACATGGCGAACATAGGAAAACCAACCAAACCGCCTTCATTCAAATGTCTCTTATAACCAAGTGTCTCTTGCAACAGTGTCTCTTGTAACGAGGTTTTACTGTAGCTTCTTTAGAACACCACTCCCTGAGGAGTCTCGCCTGCAACCAAAGTGCCATGCCACTGCGTTCGCACCTGTGAATTGCCACATAACTTAGGACACATTTTTTCTTCCTTGTTGGGGCCTTTGCAGAAAGTCAACTCACGTTCAATGGCCGTGTCAATGTCCATCTTGACCTCTTCACTCGACATGGCCACTCCCCCCGATGGCCGCGGTCCACCCTCGTCATCCGAATCACTGCTGTTTGGCTCCTCTGCGTCGTCTGCCAGCCTCCTGCGTGACGGACGTAGCCGATCCCTCCGACAAATCACACCTACTTCCACCACCACCATCATCAGCCTATATACGCCCACTGCAGGGCAAAGGCCTCCCCCACGAATTTCCAATTATCCCGGTCCTGTGCTCACTGCGCCCCATTTATCCCAGCAAACTCCTTGATCTCATCTGCCCATCTAACTTCCTGCCGCCCCCGCCACGCTTGCCTTCTCTAGGGATCCATTCTTTTACCCTTAATGACCAACGGTTATCTTGCCTTCGCATTACATACCCTGCCCACACCCATTTCTTCTTGATTTCTACTAATACGCCCTTAACACGCGTTTGTTCCCTGACCCACTCCACTCTCTTCTTGTCCCTTAACGTTACACCTATCATCTTCTGTTCCATTGCGCACTGCGTCGTCCTCAATTTAAGTTGAACCCTCTTAGTGAGCCTCCAAGTTTCTGCCACGTAGGTGAGTACCGGTAAGATGCAGCTGTCATACACTTGCCACAGCCAGCAGCAAATGTCCGTAAATAAGTACAGCCTTGCCCCGTGAGATTGTGGAATGCAAATAATACGAGAATAACGCGTACCCTTAACACCAGCATTCTCGGATGCCCCGACCCACCTTTTTTTCGAGCCGAACAACTCGCATCTCTCAAAGAAAAAGACTTACTTAGAGCCCTTTCGCTACTGTGAAGACGGAAAACCGATGAAGCTGTGTCGATTGCAGACAGGAATGCTACAATGTAAACACCTTCACTGTGAACTACGCAACTAAGAAAAGTTGACGAAACTCGGTGCAATGATGGAGTCGTTTAAAGAGCCAATTGTCATTTAAGGACAGTTTTGTCATTTAAGGACAGTTTTGATAAAGCAAGAGTTACAGCCGTGTTCTGTAACCACCGTCCCTTCATAGACTGCTGTATATTCTTATTCCAGGGTTCGATGGAAGTCTCTCTGGTCAGGTGGGAGGCTTATGACAAAGTTGCGATCACTGACCAAGTCAATCGAACGAAGTTGAGGTTTCAGATTCCCTACGTCATCCTTGATTACAGGTGATGGAGCCGTCTTAAGGGCCAATTTTCATTGAATTTGTTTTGGGACAGTTTTGAGAAAGCAGAAGTTACAGCAGTTTTCTGCAACCACGCTCTCTTCATAGACTACTATGTATTCTTAGTCCAGGGTTCGACAGAAGTCTGTCTGGTAAGGCGGGAAGTTTATAACAAACTTGTGATCAAGGATCCCACAGGGAATCCAAAATGTCAACTTTGTTCAATTGACTTGGTCAGTGATTGCAACTTTGTTACGTGCTTTGTATTTTGTAAAATTTACAACGTCACTGTGAACCCTTTATCATTTACTTACAAGTAAATGAAACCTGGCTTAACGATGGAGTCGTCTTAGTGGCCAATTTCAATGTTTTTTTTGTTTTTTTTTCTCGAGGTACAGAGCATTTTCCACTAGCTCTCAAGACTAAAATTGTTATTCTACATGGCCCTGTCGATTTGGAAACAGGTTCGGTCCAAACCGAGCCACATACACCTTTGCTGTGAAAAAAATAAATCCCACTGCAGCGAAGTCATCGACCCAGTGTCTGTATGTGTGTGTGTCTAGAAGTATGCATCCTCACTTTTTATTTTAAAGAGTCTTTAAAGGAGCCATGAAGACAAAATACAAGTTGGGTTTGTTAGAAAGACTGCTTAGTCCCGATAACAATGATACCAATATCATTGCAATCTTCGAACAAATAACATATTAAAGAAAACGTGTGAAGCAGTCGCGACCCCCTTGCCAATTTCCCCCAACTTTTCTACAACGTCACGGAACCTTGTTTGTGCGATTGCCGGACACCTAACTGACCTGTCGCGACAGCACATGACTGGACGTCTGCAATGGGGCCTCTAGTTCCATTTTACCGCGTCACTTAAATGCTAACGTGCAGTTAACTCACTGAAAATTATGTTTTATTGTTGGCCCGTATGACGTCATTCTTGCTCATAACACGTCACTGTGGCGCAAAATTTGAAAGCTTTTAAATACTTCTTGCTTTTTTAAGTGCGAATGCACTTTATAAGCGACCCCAAACCATCCACCGCCGGCGGCGGCGGCGTCGGCGTCGGCGTCCGCAGTGCTCCTCTATATTTAAAAAAGAAACAGCATCCGGCGCCAGGTTTCGATCCGAGGACTTTGCGGCCGCAGCGCGACGCTCTACCGACCAAGCCACGGACCGAACGCTGATATCAGTGTTAGTGACGCGCCTTATATCTTTAACGCATTCAAACTACGTCGTCAGCGGCGTGCGTTGGCGACTCAGCGGCGTTATAGCGGCTTGATAACTGCGTGGTGTACACGTGATACTACAAACCCGATGGAAGAGATGGAAGAGAAGGCGGCGAGGCGGTGGGCTGCGGGGGCCGAGCGCAAGCGCCGCAAGCGGGCCGACAACCGTGCATTCGCACTTTCACATTCTCCCCCTCGGGGAAATGCGGGGGAATTTTTTTTCATTAAAAAACATCTTTTGTGGCTGTGATGGAGCTGAGTGAGATACTGAATCCTAGTTCTTTCAAATTACACGAAATTGTATTTTCTCTTCATGGCTCCTTTAAAATATATATTTGTATTTGTGTAGCATTAAACATTACCCCTCGTTATACGTCCAAGTCTCGATCATCCGTCATTATCACACACATTTATTGTTTGATCTTTCGGATTCTAGCTAAATGCTTTTTTTTTCTTTCTCACGCAGCAGTTGCAACCTAGCCAAGTACAGGGTTGCCATAGCATTTTGGGAACAAAGCATGTAGCACAACAAAAAGAGGTTCCCTTCACCACTTTGCTGCAAGATTACAAGAAGCTTGACTATCACACACAGAAGACAAACAGTTTAGGCAGCAAAAAGTGAAAAAGCTTTTTGTGCTTACATGAGAGAACGAAGTGGGTGCCGCCATCTAGCAATTAAAAAAAAAATAATTTTAAATAGAGAAATTTAACGTTTAAACTTTAAATTACAAAAATAATACGGGAAAGTAATAAGAAATAAGTGAAATGGAAAGATAAAAATAGGAACAGCTTTTTCTGAAGACTCAACAATGCAAAATGCGTCGAAAGCACGATATGTACCACTCATGTTGGTCTTGAGGCCGTAGTCCACAAGCCAAATACAGTCAAACCTTGATGTAACGAACTTCAATGTTAACGAAATCCCCGATGTAACAAACCACGGAATTTTTTTTCAACTTCAAGTGTACGCACACAATGACTTTTCACCCTCTGTGTAACGAAGTCCCATTTGCCGAAATTTTAATGCAACAAAGTTTCACGGACAATTAGGCACGAAATTTTGGTTGCACGGAAGTAGATTTTGGGAGACGCAAGCGCCGAAACGTAGTCTCGACAAAACGCGAACGGCGACTCGGGTTTCCCAACGCCGTGGATGCAGCGAGGCGCGAAGTCCGTGACCGAGCTCCTTGCCTGCAAGCTCCCTGCCTACAAGCTCCCTGCCTACAAGCTCCCTGCCTACAAACTGCGCATGGCCCCACCGCTCTGTGCCGCCGCTTTGCCCTTTGTTCGCGTTCGCTCGTGCTTGGTTGGTTCCACCATTCCAGCAAGAGCATGGCAAAGCATTTGTGGGTCTTTATGAGCCTTGCGCGTACATTTTTTTCACACCCGCGTCCGCGATTCTGCGCCGGCAGAGGCTTCTGCATCGGCCAGAAAGCGACTCGCGCCGCGCGCGGCAGTGGGAAGAGCCTGATGACTTGTGCCAACGGGGATGCCAGCTGGCCCCATACAGAGACGAGTTTGCAGGAATCGCGGAGGATATTTGATGGGCGCTTTCCTAGGCGGCACGTATGACGTTTTAAAGTGCAAATTATCAGATTTTGTCCTCCACGAAACAACTTCGTTTGTCCCTTGTGTTGTGTTTCAGCGAGCAGTTAGAAGCGGTCGCTGGAGCTACCCACATCGCACGGGTGGTCTCCGCAACTGCATCAGTGCGCCTGTGGCTGGCGAGGCGTGTTTTTGCGTGCAGAAAACGCCCCATGCGGTTTACGCTGATGCCCAGGTAGATGAATAAGCTTCGACGAAAACAGAAACAGTGGGCCGGTTGTGCATGCGCGACTAGTTTCGTTTGCAGGAATCGCTTCACGCGGTTAACACTTCATTTTTAACTGCGAATTTCAATGTGACGAAGTAAATTACGAATTTTGCTGACTTTGGTACATCGAGGTTTGACTGCGTCATTAAATCAAGTTGCTCTTCCGGTGTACTACTTAGCAAAGGAAAGTCTACCATTTACTAAAATACCACATGCAGTAGCTGAAACGAGTGGGCCCAAAGCTGCCAAAGACTGAAAAAGTTATCTGCTCAGTACTGCCCTCCACAACCGAGAAGTCGTGTTTCTCTTTTTCCACGTTTCGTTCAGCGCTTACATCCAAGTGCTCGGGATTGACGCGCAATTACGAAACATCGAGCAAATTCGGAGCAATTCTAAGAGAGCATACAACGTTGTTTACTTACTTAAAAAAAAGCCTACAAGTGCAGAGAGAGAGGAGAATGCACAGTTAATCCCCAGAATTTCCAAATAAACTTCAAACTGGTGCGCTCAAACCAAAAAATCATGCCATCTGTAAAGTTAGCGCAAATAAAAAATTCTGCCCGCATAAATTTCGAAACGCTTGGGTGCAAATTAATAGAAGTGCTGATGCATTCAGGCTCCACTAGACAAACACATTTTAAAAGAATAAATGGCGCAAAAATGACGAAACACAGGAAAGAGGGAGCAAACAGACACGGCGCTGTGTCTGCCCTGGCTTTACTGGGTTGCATCATTTTTGCGCCGTTTATTCTTTTGAAATGCACCAACTCGCCCACTCTTCTGTTTCAGCGAGTTACAAATGCACAACCGCAGAGGTGCTAAACAATTTCCACACCTGAACATTCTGCCTTAATTTTCACATCTTGTTCAGATGTACCACAATTCTCTATTCACCAGGGGGGTAAAGCGAGCTCCGAGACCGTACGAATCGTGGGCGCTGACATGATACAATTCCCATGGTTGCCAGATCAATTGTATTCAGCCCTCTAAAAAGTTGTTCCGTAATTACTAAACTAAAACAAAGAACTGAAGCAAAATAGTTACAAATAACTGCCTCAGTAATTAAAACTAGCTCTATAAAATACTTTTATTGTAATTAAGCTCTAATTAGCGAACAAAGAGTAAGTGCGTAGTACAGTTTTGGTTTCGATTTTCTTTAAGTGTGCTAAAGTCCCTCGATCGGCGTTTGCAGATGAAGTATGCTAGGAAGTGGCGAGGCCCTTGCGCCTGACTTGCGCAGTGCGTGCGTGCAAAACGTGTACAACTGGTACTACACGAATGCACGCGCTGAGCAAGTGCCTCCCCGGCCGCTTGCGAGGCTGTCATTCGTTTCGTCACGTTAAGCACCGTATCTATTTCGCCTGAACTGACGCCGGAACAGCGATTTCGATCTGACCTTGACCAACGCAAGTTCACTACAGGCTACGGAGTGGCAGCCAGCGATCGTTTCCGTTGGAAGAGAAATAAAAGGAGCTTTTATAATCGTTCGGTTCCAGTTGTTTTATTCATGGAACTTCTTACAGCTCTCCGTGCTTCGAACTTTCGCGCAAACGTTCGTGAAGGTAGAACAAAAAATAGGTAACGAAATGCGGTTTCTTTTTTAATCAGTCACAATAAGTCAATGTGCTCTCCTCGCGCGCTCTGTTCGGAAAATTACTGCCCATTCAATACTGCCCATTCAGTCCCGCAAGCTTTCCTTTGAAGGGGTGGAAAGCAGCTAGAACTTGACGAATACACAGAAAGGAAAACGGGGAACACCGCTGACTGTATTTCGCATACTCCCTTGACATGCATTCTGCCACTTCGTTGGCCTGCGATCGACCGCGCTCTTTCGTTCCTTTGCTTCAAAGGGCCGCGACTCACCGGCAATATCAGCGTTGGCCGAGACGGTATGTCCGAGACTCACCGGCAATATCAGCGACGTTTTTTTTGTGTGTGTGTCAATAAAGGTTTTACATTTAGCTAAAGCCACAGTTCACTTCACCTCGTTTGAAAAGCATTGAGCGACTCGCAAAATGTCACAGAATGGCAAATAACGCGGCACAGCACCAAAATGCACGGAGATCATGACGGAGATTCATTTTTCTGTGCGCCCCAGTATGGATCAGCTGATTCCTTGGCGTCCTCGCGCATGCGATCAGTCGCATTCGAGCTTGCGCGCAAGTGTTGTGTGAGCGTTGCCACATCTTGCTCAAATAGTCTCGGTACATATAGGTCACACGCTAAACCAAAAACACGTCGGTTACCTACCCACAGGAGATAAACTACGCAACGCCGTCGACGCCGCCTACACAGAATCCGCCTGGCCAGCGGTCCGCCATGTTACAATTAATCCCGGCATGCTTCGCTAGCCGGACGCGGAAACGCCACAGTAGCGCGTTGCCAGATTACAACCCAACGCTTTCGCCGTTTTTAGTAAGCAAAAGCTCAGCTGGCAACCTTCAAATCGTTGTATCATGTCTGCCCCTGTGTGTCGTACGGTTCCAATGCATTGGCTCAGCGGCGCGCTTTCCCTCTAGAGTCAGTATATTATCTCTATGCTATTCACCATATGAAGAGCCAGAGAGAACACGTTTTTTAGGGATCACCCACAACTACTCAACGTGACATTTCCCCCTCTTCGCTTCATCATAAAGAGCTGTCGCGCAAACTATACCGACGTTGAAACCTCTATCTGTCTTCGTTCGGTGAAACTATCACAAAGAACAATTTCCTTACCGGGTCGACAGAACGGCCTCCTTGTCATCCCAAATGTCGTCGTCGCTGTCCGCGTCGTCCAATGTCTGGACCTTTTCCCGGCAGACGCGCTCAAAGAGCTCCGCATGACTCTGCTTTCAGGGGCGGAAAACAAACAAACAAACAACACGGTCGGTAGGGAAACAAAACAGCGAAGCAAACAGAACAACACGACTCAAAGCCGGTTTTGCAAAAACCACCAACAAGTCAAGGGGGGGACAACAGAATTCCCAAAATTCAGAAATATCAGACATTTGCCAGTCAAACGACTGGCATACGTCAGTATCAATATGGCATATGCCATATTGACACCATATCAATATTGATACCATTATCGATATTGCGTATGCCATATGAAATATGCCATATGTCAATATGGCATGTTGAGAAATGCCAGTCAAAACCCCTTAGCAAACCCAACAATGAACCACAAAATGTTCTATGAAGGAACCAAAACAGCACAGCGGTTGAAAGCCGATCTTGCAAAAACCACTGAGAGGTCCATTGGGGGGGGAGAAAGAATTCACAAAATCGAGAAATTTAGGGTGTCTTTACGCTAGTCGAAGCACCAATACGAAACCGACGATGAACTGCAAAATGCTTTATAAATTAGTTAAAAAGCACGCCAAGGCTCAAGCTTTAAGGTTGCCGAACATAAAATTGTCCATGAAGTTCCAACAATAACAAAACTGGGTTCCGAAATCGGGGTCCAACACTGCATTTTATTTCACTTGTATCTCAACGAGCCGTTTCAGGCATTTTGAAGACCACCACTAACTTCTAGCACCAATCACACAGCTTCGTCCACAGCAATGCCACACACACAGAAATTCAAAGATACTACGTCCAAAATGTCTTACCATGTTAACTTCAGACGGAAGATGGAAGTTTGCCCTTGCAAGTTGGTCCAGTTGGCCCCTGCAAAATCATCATCGTTAATTATCACAAAGCATATACTTTTGGCAGTGGGTTTGCACCCACAACAGAGGGTGCGGGTAGCCTGGCTTCTTCAGAGTCTAAAGCATTTAGTGCAAGAGAAATTAGCGACCATCTCCACCTGCCAATATCACGAAGTCATCCGGCAGTTAATGAAGTACAGTTTGTAGCATTCGCGGCGACAGATGAAGCTGCACTGATGTAAGTTGTTATTTTCGTCTCATTACGCACTGATTTCCATCAAGACTCGCAGTTCATCCAAGTTTTTTTTGGCACACTAACGTAGACTCCACCTCGCCCCTACCGATCACCTTCATGATCATCATCATAATAAACATTCTAATCCTGAACTATTTTTCCTCTAAGCCTAACGATCCCGCAAGTTGCATGCATGCCCATAAAATTCTGCTAATATAAAACATCAATCATTGCGAAAAACTAGAACTGACGGCCTAATGACACCAAAAATTGCATCCCCATAAAATTCTGCTAATATAAAACATCAATCATTGCGAAAAACTCGAACTGATGCCTAAACAAAAGGTAATCTTTCCTCTAAGCCTAACGACCCCAAAAGTTGCATCCCCATAAAATTCTGCTAAATATAAAACGTCAATCATCGTGAAAAACTCAAAACTGATGCCAAACAAAAGGTATAAGTGAAGCCATTCTAAGGACAACGTTCTTCCAAGAGATGTTTATTCACCATTTCGGGGTTTTATTTGAAAATTAGCGTGCAAAATTAGGGTTAGCGAAAATCAGCGAGCAAAATTAAGGTTAGCGATTTCTCCCGTAACAAGGAGCGAAAGTGACGAGTTTCGAGACACTCACACGAGGTTCTCGTCCGCCTCGACAAACTCGTCATCGTTGAAGCCGAACTGCTCGACGAAGTTGCTCGTCACCTGCTCCATCTGGTAATCAGAGAAGGCCTGCGGCCATATTCGCACCAAACGTCACAAGCACTCCACTGTGCAACGTCACGTCACGACGGAGACAGAGTCACGTGCGGGAAGCGGAAACAGTTTTCGGAAGCGCGTGCGCACAACCAGACTACGTCAGCAGTGGGGAATAACAATGCAGCTAGTGGGGATGATGTGCGGGCGGCTTAAAAAGAGAGAATTACGGGAGTAAACGCGAGTGCTGTAAGCATTCTAAAACATGACAGCGTGCAACACTGCCAATTTACTCTCACAATGGCTATTGTGGTGCCGTATTTTTAAAAACTTGTACGCAAATTTTACCTTTTTTGACACTTTAGGATATTTTAGCTTGAACAATTTATAAGAGATGTGCACAATGTAGCTAATGTACCCTATGTGAGCTTAGGTTTTGATGAACAAACCAACCTGCACTGCTATTACTGTTATCTGTTACGCTTACGTATGCTCCTTGAAGATCACATGGACTATAACAATTACTAGGGCCTCAGAAGGACTTGGATTAAGATGCAATACATCGATCAGCACTGTATTTGGCTTGCGCCTATCGACAAACAGGTTATGCCCGAAGGGGTTATTCCTATTACACCCAAACGTTGCGCATAGCTGGAATGACTACGAAGACACTACGACTGGGTTTGCTACAGCTTACTTTTTGTACACATATCATATACATACTGCATCACAAAGAGGAGATACTATGGACGGTCAAACACAATGCAAAGCAGTTTACATGCAGCGTAAAAAGAAAAAAAAAAAATTCAGTGCTGCTAAGCAGTGCACACCAGTCATACGGGCAAGACGCATGCAAAGGTACAGCCATGAAGAAATGTAATGCGAACACGGAAATACAAACGTAGACTCACTAAATCAAAGGCTGGATTATTGAAGTCAGACATTAGTGCGGTTCGGGTGTGTTTAGGAATGCTTATCATCATCCTATATTATCCCGAGCCACATGATAACTTCAATAACACAGAAAAGAAACAATTAAAGCCGTTCCACTCAATGTGAAAGCTGTCGGAAGTGCAGATCAGTGATTCGCCATAATGGGCTGTAGCGCCGTTATCCGCTCACTGTTACCACCCAACGCAATTCGAATTTCCCGCCTTCGCAGTGCTCGAGCGCCCCCTACCTGAAACACCACCCGCAGGAGTTCTGTTCTTTTTGTGCTTGCTTTTCCTCCCGCACGTGCCGGCGTTGCACTGCCACTTTTCTTTGCTTCCTATCGCAAAAACCAAACAAGCGAGCGTTCCTAACTAAATGAACGCGGGCGCTGCCGGTTAATTATGTATACTTTGCCTCAAATGCACCTACAGTTTTCTTTGCGCTAAACAACGGGGAGATGTATGATAAGCGCCAGCGGTTAACGAGTTTCAAACGGTTATGACTATTGAAATCGCGTGGCTTTCGAAGCCTCAGTGGGACGTGCCACGACGGAATGCCGGGCTCTACTTGGGTTTGCTATCTCGCGGCACTGCCTGATTCCGGCAGTCGTTTGACATCGACCGTTACAGTGAGCCACGGCGACAAGGCTTTGCACTTAAAACGCGTAATCTGTACATTTCAGCCTTGTGCATTCGTATTTTGGAATTCGCATTTAATCTGTCCATGGCTGTACCAGCAGTGCACATATTGGAAGCAACTACAGCATGGGAGTGCGGAAGATTTGGGTGTGGTCATTGCGGAAACACTGGTCGCCTTCCGAGTGGTCTACGCAAGTGCAGAGTTAAATCGGTGCCTTTGATGCTTTTCGAATCGTAATATTCGGGTGACTCAGAGACACGAAACCAACGGTACGGCGGAATAATAATAATCACCATCATCATATCCAAGTCCCACTCCAGGATGAAGGCCTGTCCAACGTTCCTCCAACCATTCCTCTTCTGTGCTGCCGTGAGTCCATTTTTTTGCCTCGAATTTTCTGGTTTCATCCCTCCGTGAGCTAACAGTCTTCCCCTGCTTCTAACCTCACTTCTCTCGATAGGCATGCTATTATTCTAACTGTCCACTGGTCATCAGCCCTCCACATTGTATGGCCAACCTAAGGCCACTTCTTTCTCTGTAAATTTTAGCTACAAAGTCTTCCATCCAAGTTTGTTCCTTGAGAAAATCATTTCCTTTCCCTAAGCATTATTATTCCTATCATCCTTTGTTCCACAGCCTGTTGAGCTGACCTAAGCCTCGCTTCCAGGGGTTTAGCAAGGCACCAAGTTTCTGGCTTCCTCGAAACCACAAAAACCTCATCTTTGGAAGCAAGCAGCAGAATTAGCAAAAAGGAACACACATACCATGCACACCACACAAGCATTCTGTGGTTCCAAAAACAGCAGCCTTCCCGTCACGCAAACAAATCCGGCTAACAAGCCGCTAGCCAACGCAAGCCAACAGACACACGAAACCTCCACATCACAAGTCATTCCAACTTACAAGTCTTCACAACACCAATCAAAACGTGCAAGGTGTGGCGACACGATCCCAAACATGGGGGGCAGCCATAACGAGAGATGCAGACAAGAAGAAAGGAGAGTCGTGCACGAGATCGGAAAAAAGGACGAGGATGAAAGACGAGGAAGAGGGGGGAGCAGGCACAAAGAAAGGAAAGCCCATCTCACCTGCTGCACTGACCTCGGGAAAACCTGCAGAGTGGAGACGTGGGGGAGAAGAGAAGAGGGAGGGGGTTAGAAAACGGAAAAACGGAACGGGCCCCGAAAGGGGGTGTTTGGAGGAGAGGGGGCGAGGAGAGAGAAGAAGATCACGGAGAGAGTCCGTGTCACGTTACGACAGCGGCTGCCGGGATGCAACACAGTTATTAACCCTCCTGGGGAGAAGAACCGAGTAACGGGCATGATCAAAGAACCGGTGTTAAAGACGTATGAAAAAACGACAAACACGTTACGTCGGGTAAGATGACAGCATTCTTAAGAGGACAACCCAACGAGCTGCAGCTCTGGTAAAAAGCGTTTCCCCATCTCGACTGAGCTGCTTAGAACTTTAGACAAAGAAGAAATTGCTTATCAGACTATTTCAAAGCACACTGATACGGTAAAATAAATAAAAGCTCAACAATTACGAGGTAATTTGGTAGCAATTAAGTGATAACATTGCTAACTGCCTGCTAAGACATCCTTCGAGGTGAGTCTATCGTGGTAGGATAACATGTTTATACACAAGGTAACGTAACTCCTTTGACTATACTGCCTTCCACTCTCTCGGCAGGTCAATGCTGGCTTCGTTATAAAGTTGGCTTTGTCGCGCGGCGCTTCCTTATGAAACAACATATTCACCGCTGACAACAACTTCGTAACACTTCAGCTGCGACAGCGTCCATTCATACGAAGCAAAGCAAAGCAAAAAAGGCAGAAGCGAGATTAATGAAAAGTTTCAAGTAGTAACGCGACCGCCGCCGCCCACCACACGAGTGGGCTGTGATCCGAAACACTGCCCGGTGACACCTGAAAATACATTTTAAGGTTGTGGAGACGAAACGACCGGAAACCTAAACACCACAACAATGCTGGAAACGCCAGAACTATCCCCAGTACACTAGGCAGAAATTTCGCATTTACAGCAGTGCGTTCAGTGTGATTCCTCAGTGAGAATGCATCAAAATACGTTGCAAGGCACCTAGCGAGACAAAACCTTAATGTGTTTATGCCACAACTAATGCTGTAGTTCATGTTGTTATTAATATGTTGGCTATACAATGTAGCTTGTCTTGCTACAACATTGGCAGATCGGATTAAGTTTAGGTAATGCCTTTTCCCTCTTTCTGCCTTTTGCCCGACGAAGAAATATTTGATGGTGCAGAGCCTGTTCTTAAGGAACACTGGTTATGCCCAACTTATTTCCATAGTTGTACATAGTCCCAGTTACCTTTATAATCACCACCATTTCCTTAAAAGCCAAGGCCTACGGTAGACTTTGCAATGATTGGCTTTGGATACTATTGGCTGCAGAGACTTGGCGCTGCGCCCCTTCGATGGTGATTCTCCGATTCTTGCAGCAATGCAACGGTTAATCGAAGAAAAATATTTGCGTTTACTAACGGTGACACGACGATAACCGAGCTTAAACTTCCAAATGAAACTAGTACTGCTGACGAAAGAAGACTAATCCTGGCCACCAGCAGGAACAACAACATCCACTCGTGAGCAAAACGCTGCGCAACATAAGATCGGACATTTTTGGGGACCTCTCTTCACCACCGCACACCAGAAACTCTCGCGTGCGTTCAAATCGTTAAATTTTTTGGCTGCTCTAAAAACATAAGCTCCTTGGCAGCTAAGCGAAGGAGCTTCAGTATCTGAAGGAGCTTCAGTATCAGCACCCAGGCCAATCTTGTGGTCTGCAATGTGACCTTACTATGATGATTGCTGCGTCTGTCTACTGAACGCTGCAGATTATTTTATCTATGTTCTCGAACTGGTGGTTAACCTGTTTGGCTTACTTTCCCATTGAGCTGCCAACAGCAAGTGTTACAAATTTTGTTTTGGCCGCGCTCCGGATGATGGAGCGTGCCATTTCATCACCTTCCTCTCTCGCATAAAACGCAGAATGTGAAGGACGATTACACGTCCTTGCCTTTTGTACTACTGCTCCTCCACGCTCTGCACCAAAAGACGTCACTGCCTCTCCTTCACTCAAACACCACCTGTGCGCAGTTTATCCCTGCCCCCCCAAAAATCTTTGAATTTTGGCCACTCCCCCTTGCAGCCAAGCCCCTCTGCTTACCTGCTGGAGGGCGGCCTCTTGGTGGAATCCGACCTCCCGCAAGTCAATGCACTCGTCGTCCTCCGAACTGGACACACTAGGCATCCCACCACCCTAGCGTCAAGGAAGGAAAAAAGCTTGCTTAAATCACCAAGCCAATTCCTAGGTGCAACTGAGAATTTCACAATGCTCAAGTCTTTGTCGCTGAACTGTAGCAATCGCTATTCAAAAACCATAATTACAGTAGAAACAGCCGAGCTGATACTGAACTTGGGACATGTTGGAGTGTTGTTTGAGCTCGACAGCTTAAACATCTCCTCGAACAACTTCTGCACACATGCGTGCATATCAAACTACTTTCGGGTCACCTTTGAATCTGAAACGTCTGCTCTGAACAGCCACAGCGGCCAATGACCCGAGTCTACAAACTATTGCAAGTGTGCTCTCAGCCAGGAGACCTTTACTCCCATCCAAATAGAACTGATTTAGAAAACAAAGCATTACTATACATGGGTACAACTACTGCAGCGACGAAGAGCAAATGAGGTGAGAAAGAAAAGCCCACAACGCCACGCATTAAGTGCAATCACCATACGAAGTGCACGTGCGCGCTGTCGTCACAAGTCCGTTGCTACAGCAGAGCAATATCAGAGTCCGTCAATGCTTTTCTGGTCATGAAACTCCTGGCCGAGTTTTGTTTGAGGACAAAGGCTCCCGCGAGAGGCGCCGCCGAAGATCGGAGGGCTAGAGTATTTACATTGACGCGCGTGCGCCGTACAGAGTGGAGACACATATGCATTGCGCCGCCATTTTGGTTCGCTCGCTCGCCGCCGCAGCAAGTCATTGTAACAAAACCGCACCGTAATTATCTCCACAACGCGGTTTACTAGCGAAGTTTGAACCATCGTATCTGTATCGCGTTGCTGCGTCTTGTGGGAAACGAAAAGAACAGTGCGTTGAGCACTTCGACCCAATAGGGGCGGCACGGGATCGTTCAAAGGGTGTCTCCACCCTGTACAGCGGGCTGTTCTCAAGGTATCCTACGGAGGGCATCGGGCCGCCGCCGCTGCAGCGCGCGCTTCAGCCGTGCGCGGCAGAACCTGCGTACGTGTTTGGCGGCACTTTTCTGGATAGAAACGGAATGTTGGTAGTTGTGCCTTCAATTGTGGCTACAAAACGAAGCCGCCAGGATTGCAGCCCTTGCAGGGAAGCCGTATGCGGCAGAAATCGCGCTCAAAAGTGCCGACTGCTATCTGTGCTTGATTTTTTAGAAGTCCCCACGAGCCCTGCTAACACCGCAAGGAGCGTCTGCTACGCGCCGCACTCCCCTCCGACCGCTTCGCCGGCTGCCCTCCGATCAACGCCAGCGCCGCGGCGCGGCCTCCCTGAGCAGCGTACGAAGCTCTCCCATAGCGTGACGGCGAAGTTTCACGACCAGAAAAGCATTGATGGACTCTGGCGATATCCTGCACGGGTAGGGCACAGCCTGATTTTACACGATTTTTACACCCCGGACATGTTTCACGAGAATCGGGTTAAACCAGATTTATTCCCAAATCTAGCTTAAAGGAGCCACGAAGACAAAATACAAGTTTGGTTCATTAGAAAGGCTGCTTTGTCCTGATAAAAATGATACTGATTTCATCGCAAACTTCCAAAAAATAACGGAGATACTAAAGAAAACGTGTGGAGCTGTGGCGACTCGCTAGCCAGTTGCCGGCAACTTTTCTATGACGTCACAGAATCTTGTTTGGGCGATTGACAGCGGCCGAACTAATCAATCGCCAGGACACTCGACTGGACGATTGTAGTGGGGCCGCTAGTTCCGTTTGATCGAATCACTCGAATGCTGACGTGCACCTAACCCACTTAAAATTATGTTTTTAGTGCTGGCCCATATGACGTCACTCGCACCAATAACATGTCACTGTGGCGCGGAATTTGAAAGTTGTTAAGTATTTCTTGCGTTTTTATCGGTTAAAAAACGTCTTTCGTGGCCGGAATGGAGCTGACTGAGGTAGTGAAGCCGAACTCTTTAAAGTTAAACAAAGTTGTATTTTCTCTTCATGGACCCTTTAAAGGAAGCTTTGATCTCGACAGAACTTTCTCCCAGCTGAAATACGCAAAACAACTGGACAGCAGGTCTCAAACGGAGACTGGCATGTTGCGACTGCAGACGATAATGTATGTAAACAAGGACCAGCTTTTCGTTAATAAAATGTTTCGTACCTTAGAAGTTGCCAATGCTCTTTACTGTCATTATTACTGATTATTTTCCGAACAAACGGCAATTGTTGCTACACTTTCTTTTCTCCGTAATTTAACTGCTGCTAAGGGATCCCTTCGAGGCCAATATTTTGCTAGAAAACCCTGATGTTCCCCCGATTACCAATTTTAACGTATTAGAGAAGCTAGTGACAACTTCTGATAAAATAAACTGGGTCTGTTAAATAGGACATCCATAAATTTGACCCTAAAAAAAAACCAAGTTTTGGAATGCTGTAAGAAAACACCAGATTTCGCCCCGATCATGTCTGAAAAATAGCACTTGATTTTTACCCCCTTCCCACCCTCCCCGAAAAGTACCAACCTCATACATGAGGTATTTCCATTTTTAACTTGCACCGGAGTGTATACACCAGCAACCAATGTCCACGCAAAAAGGCCACGTGCCGTGCGCCGGCGAAAACGTCACTCACCAATGACACGGTGTTCTTCTTGTTCACTTCGGCGAGCGTATCGACGGTGAATGTCTCCCAACGTCCCTTGGTCTCCTCTGGAAGATCTGCCAATCCGCACAAACCAAAGACTGCCGTTCAACTCGGTGCCATTTGCGGAAAATGCTTCCGGAAAGTGGTGAACATCGACTCTACTGTGAAACCCAGCCAAATGTCTTGTTAACAGGCTTGCGGTTCAGAACCAAATAAAATGACTGAGAACATTTGGCGGCAGTGTTTTTAGTTGCCTCAACTGGCAATAACGCCTTCATACTGTTCCCCAAGTGGCCAATAAGGTAATCAGTGTTTGGCATTCGCAATTTTGTCTTCTAGTGGGTGCAGGGTAAATTACAGTATCTTGAGCCTACTTCGGGGAATATAACTAGGTTATAACTTATAGGTATATGTATAACTTATACGTTATAAAAGGAATATAACTACTTTATATTTATTTTTATTGTTCCCGCTAAATAAACTGCCATTATCCATACATATTTTTTTCTCATTCAAATCAAACTTATAACTTATAGGTAGATGTATAACTTATACGTTATAAAAGGAATATGGATAAATATGCATAAATACCTATGTCTATTGTTTCTATGTAACTAGCATTGTTATTATCAATTTTAAAATAGCTACAGTCTTGCATGCCACCTGTCAGAATGTACTTAGTGTTTATTGTATTCTGAAACTCATGCCCTCCTGCTTTGGTCTCGTAAGAGACTGGCAGTATTGTAAATAAATAAATAAATAAAATAAAATAACTACGTTATATTTCTTTTTATTGTTCCAGCTAAGTAAACTGCCATTATCCGTACACATTTTTTTTTCTCATTCAAATCATAACTTTACGGTATTAGACCTTCCTCGCAGTCTTGACATAGGCAGGCACATTGGGAGAAGGCAATCTAGAAATACTGTCAAAATACTGCTGCATAGAAACAACTATACAGAAATAGAATTGAAATACTGCATGAAGGTACTGTTTGTACATGCAGTTTCGAAACATAAAAAACATCCGAGTTCTATAAAAGGGCCAACCTGAAGCTCTATGCAAGCAGACAGCTTTCCTCACACATTTTGCTTATGGGATTGCATTAATCAGCCTGTTGGTATCATTTTGATGACATGTTCTAAATGTTACCTTATATAAACACATGTACGATTCCCCAGCGAGTTTTACACGTTACGTTGTTCTCTGACAAGCTTCGTTTACAAACTCCAGCTAGACAAAGGGGTAACGGGCACCTTTTAACCGCTCTCGCACAAGCTCAGAGTTGTTCCCATTGTCGGCTGCTGCTACGATGTCGTTGACAATTTTCGTCAGGTGGCCCATGTAGCCGCGCCGATGCTTCCCGGGCTGATTTCTGAAAGGGGCAACAAAACGACGAAAATAAAGCAACGCTTCCGACACTAATTCTTACGCAAACTTCACTTAGAATACAGTTAAACCTCGATGTAACGAACTTCGATGTAACGAACTTCAATGTATTGAAACCCTCGATGTAACGAACTACGGAATTTTTTGTAACTTCAAGTGTATGTACACCGTGTATTTTCACCCTCTGTGTAACGAAGTCCCGTTTGCCGGAATTTCAATGTAACGAAGTTTCATGGAGAACGAGGCACGATATTTAAGTTGTAGAAGTAGATTTTGGGTCCCAATAAAACGCGAACGGCGACACGGGTCGCCCAATGCCGCGGATGCAGCCAGCCACGGAGTCTTTGATTAAGTCCCTTGCCTACAAACTGCGTGGCGTGCATACAAGGCTGGCGCACTCTCTCTGTCGGAGCTTAATCGTCTACGGCTTAATCGGCATCAGCATGAACCGCACGCACCGTTTTCTCCCTGCAAAAACGCAAAACGCGCCCCGCAAGCCACAGGCGCGCTGACGCAGCCGCGGAGACCACCCGCGCGATGCGGGTAGCTCCAGCGACCGCTTCTAACCTCTCGCTGAAACGCAACTCGAGGGGCATATGAGAGGGGTGTGCGAGAAAAAAAGCGGATAGCGTGGGCGAAATTTTCATTGTAAAACGTGACACGCGCCGCTTACGAAAGCGCCCATCAAATATCCTCCGCGGTGGTAAGCCTAATCGCCACTGCCGTTGCCGCCGCCGCCGCAAGCCGCCGCTTTGCACTTCGTTCGAGTTCGCTCATGCTTGTTGGGTTTCGTCGTCCCAGCAAGCATTTGTGAATCTTTATGAGCCTTGCCCGCGCGTTTTTTTTTTCACACCGGCGTCCGCGATTGCGTGCCGGCGGCGGGAAGTGACTCGCGCTGCGCGCAGCAGTGGGAGAAGCCTGACCAGTTTCGCCAATGGGGAGGCGCGCACCCTATGGCGGGAGCTTCGAAGCGCTCGGGGATGCCGGCTGGCTAGACGATAAGGCCGCCGCGAAGGATATTTGATGGGCGCTCTCGTAATCGGTGCGTATGACATTTTACAGTGAAAATTTCGCCCACGTTATCCGCTTTTTTTCTCGCATACCCCTCTCCTTTGCCCCTCGAGTTGCGTTTCAGCGAGCGGTTAGAATCGGTCGCTGGAGCTACCCGCATCGCGCGGGTGGTCTCCGCGGTTGCGTCAGCGCGCCTGTGGCTTGCGGGGCGCATTTTTTCGGGAAGAAAACGCTCCATGCGGATCACGCTGATGACCGCGTAGACGATCAAGCACCGATAGAAACAGAAACAGTGCGGCGGCCGTGTATGCGCGCCACGTTTTCTTTTTCAGGAAACGCTTCACGGGATGAACACTTCATTAAAACCGCGAATTTCATTATAACCGCGAATTTAAATGTAGCGAAATTTCAATGTAACGAAGTAAATTACGAATTTTACCGACTTCGTTACATCGAGGTTTAACTGTACCAGGTACTCACTGCTCGAGCTTGTTCGCCTTCAATTTTCAAATTCAAATTTTCAAGCCTTTAAATTTGTGTGCGTGTTGCAATCAGGCGCAAAACTAAATCAGTTTCAAAGCATACCGCGGCATCACCACGGACATTAGCTCCTCCCAAAATCCAACTCAATCCAATCCAAGACAGTACGTCAACATCACGCGAGTAAATTTGGCGTATCCATTCCTCGATGGGGGCATACCTTCGCCAGCTGTTCAAATATTTATTTTGAAATCATTTTACTAATTAAATGATTGTTTTTCTTTTCAGATTTTTCATAAGTAAACTTACCTGCGCGTTATAATCGGGGGTGCGCCATAATCGTGTAAATACGGTACTTTGTATGGTACGGTACTCACGGCTATGGTAGTCATCATGCATCACAGGTGGGCATGCAACAAGCGACGAGCAAATACAGCGTACGGTCCCAACACCCGGTACGGTACGGTACTCACTGCTCGAGCGTGTTGGCGTCCCAGGCGTCGAGGCACCGCTGCACCAGCGTGCAGGAGCCGAGCAGCTGGTCCAGCAGCGGGTTCACCTTGTTCCCTTCCTGGTCGAGCGAGTAGGCCGAGCTGATCACCGAGCTGACCAGCTGCGCCACTTGCGTGTGCAGGAAGTTGTTCCACGAGTACTCGAAGAACAGGTCCTGCAGGGGACGGGGGGAATAACGTCGAGTGACGAACAAGTTCGGAATCAATACGGTTCGATACGATACGATACGGTTTATCGGGGGTACTTTTCCGTACACACGTGGTCGTCGCCGCTTCATCGCTGGACCGCTTTTAGATGCGACTGCATCTCATTCACTCGCCTTGTCCCTCCATACGGCGTTGTTGTTGTCCGTCCACACCCCTCCCCCATTCTCCTTGCCGCGCGAGCTGCGCTCTCCGCCGCTCACCCCCTCTCCTCTCCGATAGCGAACACTCTCTCGCGAGGGGCATTGGATTGGATTCGATTAAAGTGGATTGTGTTGCATCATAGCCGCGCCACGTTGCGTCATAGCCGCGGCAGGGGGTTCACGCCACGTTTCACGCGATGGGAGAATCAGCCTAACGGAAACAACAACGGAACCCCCTATGTGTCGCATCTACACAGGGGTTTCCGCAAGGGGAGGTGGGAAAAATTTTTCTATTTTTGCTGACTGACTCGCACCTGTGCCGGTTGCTATGGCAACCCCATCTGGAAAATGCTGCGCTCCAACTGGCGACAAACTTGTGCTCTGTTGATAAAGCACGCCTGTTAGGTTGGCTGGCTGTCTCGTTTGCAAGAAGCAGTCAAAACTAAGCACAACCTACTCATATACTCCATTAGCGATTGTGAATACACAGTCGAAATATGTTCCTACTATCCGTAACTCCTATGAAACTTGCCTGAAGTGTACAAGAGAACTGTGACTAGAAGCTACTTGAGCGAAATTAGCCTCTACATCGAATTTCAAGTTCAACATTCTCCGTACGTCCATAATCCATTGCATTCCCGCAAAGCTGAAGCTACCGTATTTATTCGATTATAAGGCGGTCACGATTACAAGGCGAGGGTGCAGTTTGGAGAGTCATAAAAATTGCCATATGCATATACTGAGCTTCGAATATAAGACTGCGGATTTTTGGAGAAAAAAAACCTCACCTTGTATTCGAATAAATACGGGACTGTCCACTTGTAAAAGTACATTGCAAAACCGGCAAGCCCCTTTGACAATGCAGATCTCCAGTGCTCGCTTTCAGAGCCATCATTGTCGTTAAAACAAAATGGTAGGACAGAGAAGCTAGAGAAGCGGATGAGAGCCTGCCAAAGTGCGAGGAGAGAGTAACCTTGTTTCGGCATGTATGCCAAGTGAAATTGATGCTAACCGCTCAAAACGTTGCCCTAAATCATGGAAAAAGCTTGATGAAGTTCGACAGGACAGAGTCCGATTCCGTTTTTTCATGCATACCGGGCGCAACCTGCCTGAAAACCCCTGCCCAGCTGCTCACCAGAATGATGGGCAGGGCTCCGAGCTCGGCGAGCCTCTTGTTGACGTCGTCGTTGTTGGAGTTGATGAGGGCGTTCACCAGGTGGCACACCTCGAGACGCGTCTGGCCCAGGGGCGGGTCCAGCACGCCAAACGTCGTCGTCCAGCTCGGCTTCTGTTCCGCAAAGTGTGGGGGGGAAAAAAATTGAGCATTCGAGTTTGAGAACTCCACATCGAAGCCCTCAAAACTTGCACGAAACTGCTAAATGACTGGCAGTCAGTAATCAGATGCATAGCGAAGCGAGCTCCTCTACAGGTCAGTCTTCGCTCTATCGCCAGCGCCATCACACAATGGCGTCCACCATAGCAGTTAAATGAATATTGCTGTTACTTCGGAAGCCCTCTCAGGGGTAAAAAAGATACAATTTTGAATGTTTTAGTCACCCGAGAGACAGAAAATTCTAGGCCCCCCCCAACACAAATTTTTTCGAAGTGAAGGGAACGAGAGAAAATTGTTTGTTGAATTAAAAAAGAGAACATTTGCGCATTACGGGAAATTGGAACATTACGGGAAATTGGAAATCCTTCGGTGTAGCGGAAATTTCATTGAAGTGTACTTTGCTGTTGTGGGATTTAACTCCAGTATGCTGCTAGTATACAACAGCTATATAAAGTAGTATATTAATATTCTATATGCTATATTCCACTATACTGCACATGACTATTTAGAACATAGGTAAAGCTGGTATACTTAATATACTAGTCTGTTATTAATACTTTTTTTCACTGTAGTGTACCATTCGTATATTATCCATATATTATCATTGCTCTCTCACATATAGTCATTATTCTCTGACATTCATGCTATCCATACATTATCATTACTCTCTTACGTATATACCGTATAATGCGGAATATAGGTCGAGATTTTTTACAGAAAAATTTGACGAAAAGTCACCCCTCGACCTATATTGCAGTCATTTGGCAGTTGTCATCTGGCAACCGGGCAGCCCGTCGAGCCCATCCAAACCCCAAAGGCACCATCGCTACCACCATCAATCGGACGCGACGCCATCTTTGTTTTGATGCTTCTCTCGCTTTCGGCGAATGTGTGCGTGCTATTTTCTTTTTGCTCAAAATGAGTTTAGGCACTTGGTGCAAGTTCACAGCAGCATTTAAAAGAAAAGGTGGGGGTTTTCCAAGGCCAATGACGTGTCCGCCTTGCGCCAGTTCGGTATCACCAAAAGAAGTGTTGCTGGCGGCGTTAGCTGAAGGGGCAGCTCTCGGTATGCAACGCTCAGAAGACCTCGCTTCATGGGTGCTGCTCTGTGCACCTGTGCTACTGTACAAAGGGGCAAATTTTGTCCGCTAGCGTCATGCGATGTCTCTATGAATGGGTACCCCAAGATGTTTGCTGACCGCCTGCACAGACTGGCTGTCGCTACGGTCTGCACACGAGTGTCCCATGCTTTGCGCTCGCTTCACTGTGACATGGTCTTGCGAGTGTTTAAGAAGTGCTGCATAAGCAATTCCCTGGACTGCACCGAGGACGACCTGCTGTGTGGGCGACAGCGAGCCAGAAGCAGTCGTCCGACGATACTTCAGACAGTTTTAAATGAGTAATCTGAGACGAAACAAGTTATAGTCTCAATATAAAACAATGGTTGGTACCCAATTATTTTTTTTTTGCATTTTTCTGCTACAAGGTAAGGGGGTCGACCTATATTCCGCATTATACGGTAATCACTGTTACTTTCCAACAGCATAATTAATCGCTGACGTACGTTATTATTGCTCTCTTTCGTGTACGGCCATTACTCCCTTACATATATAACCGTTTCTCCCTTACGTATGTTATCAGCGTACAATCTGTACACTATCATTACTCCCTGACCTATATTATCACCACTCCTTTACGTACATGATCACTACTCCCTTACCCTTATTATACCTACTCTCCCACGCGGGAAGACACCCAGGAATGGTGAATCTACTCCTTCACCCCCCTCAAAGTGATGCGTACTGTCATCACACTACCACCAATATTTTCACTCTCCTATGTAGATTATCATTACTCCCTTACATACATAATTACTCTCTCCCGTATTACAAGCATACCATCTGTATTTTATAATTGCTCCTTTACATAGTTATCATTACTCCCTTACATATTGCCGCGAACCATGTATGGGCTTGCTTATTTATTGTTTGTTTTTACTGCCGGGCCAAGCCCGGCTGTGTTATCTGCGTTCCAAGCAAAGCGCGTCTTCCATTCTTTATTTTTATGCCGCACGGGCTATCACATTCAGATAATAAAACTGTTTCGCCATAACGTCGCTAGCCCAGAATAATCGTCTGTGATCTACAATGTTCTGGATGTGAATCGACGGTTCCAGAAACACTCGCGCCAAAAGATAAAAAGCCTGTAGAGCAGACGCCTCGGCATTCGATTCTGCGACGCTCGCCGACGCAAGTCACTTTGTTGACCGCTGCTTCGCCGCCTCTGTATTCTTTTGAGTTGTTAGGGGAGCACAAGTTCGCTCCAATAAACTTGTTTCTCCTTCAAGACAACTGCGTCGTCCTTGGCTTCGTGACAATATATCGTTACTCTCTCCCGTATGACAAGCATACCATCTGTATTTTATAATTGCTCCTTTACGTAGATTATGATTACTCCCTTACATATATCATTACTCTCTCACGTACAATAAGCACACTACTGTATTTTATAATTGCTCCTTTATGAACACAATCGCTACTCATCCACTATTCCTACTCTCCCACGCAGGCTGTCACTTCTCCCATTCCCGTACCCCCAAAAAAACTTCTCCATCCCATCCTAAAGAAAGTTGAGAGAATCACGAAACCTTTGACATAAAAACTGCATCGAGAACTTCGCTGAAAGTACATTGCTAAACCTTCAAAGACCCAAATCACAAACAAAGAACGAATTCATGCAACAATTTTTCGTGCACCAAGCGAACGCATCTGCGAACAATCTGAACGTATGCCGATACGTGCTTTACGAGATAAAGGTATACTATCGCACTCGTCCTTTACGATCGACGTGTATATTGTCTAATCTAGAAGCATTCCTTTTTCGCGATTTTCAAGTAACCGTTTTAACACTACGGTAGCCTGGTTTCACGCACACGCCGTGTGTGTGGAGATCTTAGCTTTTCGGTCGACCAACCGGTCGGTGCTTCTTTTTCGTTTTTTTGCTTGTTTTTTTTTCTGGTTTTAAGGTTTTTGCTTTTGTTTTTCTTTACATTAGTTTTTTGACAGGATGCCACCAGCCCCACTAAAAAGCTTCCGCCTTAAAAGTCGCCGTCGCACCTGCGGCGGATCGGTGAGCAGCCGCAGGAAGTCGGCCAGGCGGGGCAGCACGGCGGCCAGCACGCGGTTGACGCCCGCCCGGAGCCGCTCCACGTCCAGGGCGGTCATCTGCTCGGCGTTCTCCGACCGGAAGAAGATGGACGTGAAGCAGGCCGTCTCCCCCTGCAGCACGCTGGAGCCACCCCCGCCGGGGCCACCGCCACCGTTGGGGCCGTCCGCATTGTTGCTGCCGTTCTGCTGCTGCTGCTGCTGGCCAGCCAGCCTGCAAAGGAGAAACATCACCACCACCATCATCATCATCATGACGTCTGCGTCCACAGCGGGACGAAGGCCTCTGTTCGTGTTTAGCGATGCCCCAGTAAATTCTCCGCTTCCAAATTTTACAATTTCCTCCCTCTGTTGAGTTAACGGTTTTCTCCTCTTGGTACCCACTATTAAAGTCTTTCATTTGCCTTTACAGAGCACTTTTAAAGGGACCCTGCAACACTCCTTGAGCAGTGCAAGTAAACATGCGCGACGTTTAGATTACACCGCCAGGTATACCTGAGCCAAATATTACATGTGCACGTGAAGCGGTGAGCGCGCAAATCGCTGTGAAAGATGCGGAAAAACCAACCGCGCTGCCTTCAGTTTTCCTCATTATGCACCCTTGGCATGGCCTAAAGGACGTCATTGCGGCCATGGCTGTCCTATTGGCTGTTACTAGTCAACTTCGCGGCTTATTTCTCGCATTTCCTGTGACGATCCGCTGTCGTCGGCGCTGTGTGCGACCCTCTTCTATGCCTGAACCTGTATGCACAGTTTTGGCATTTCTTTTGTGTTTTGAGTGCGCGCGGAGTTTGAGCAACGAACTCAGTACTCCCCTTCCAAAGAGACCACTTGACAACAAACATTTCTTGCTTCAAAAACGCCCTTCCAGTACGAGCACGCGCTTGCAAGCAGGCCGCCTTGCCTGCTTTTTGTGGCACTAGACCGGGAATAGACCCCCCACGTTGCGGAGAAAAGGAGAAAACTCTTCAGCCTGTAATATATTGAAGGCCACCGAAGAGAATGCCACGAGCCAACCCCCTCTCCGGGAGAGTGTGCAGCTTTCATCGCGTTGTCTGCGGTCGAGTTGAGAGAGAACAATTATGCGCGATTCCTCATCGCGCGTAGTTTCGGTGATAGTGAATGGATTTTCATAATTCTCACAGGAGGAGGTTGCTTGGAAAATAGACTTTAGCCCCAAGAAACATCCCGAGTAGTCGATGGCAAGCGCTGCAGGGTCCCTTTAAAAGCAGTTTGTGGGAAGCTTAAAACTGCACCCGCAATAGAAACTCTACGGGAAAATAAAATACGGGGATCCTCTTGAGCAGCTTTAGGCAGTCCTAAATGAGAAGTAAGAAGAAGCCTACTGCCACTCCAATGTCCACTGATTGCCATCCCGTCAAATTACATTACGGAACACAGCATCCCCAACCCCCATCATTCCCATTGCAGTGATGCCTAGACGGGGAAGATATACTGACATAAAAAAAAAGCTTACATCTTTTTTTGTTTGTTTTTAAGGGTCCTGCTACGGAGATGAAGCACCCGAGGGTTACACAACAATTCTTGCTCAAAGAGAACACATACCAAATAAGTCATTCCAACAAGCTGCAAGGCTTGCTCGTTAGGCAAGTAACGCACACATAATAAACTGGCCCGTGGTATTTTGGCCCACCCACACAAAGTGCATCCAGCCTTTGTGGGAATTCGACAGCTCGTATAAACATTATCACCAACTGGCTGACAAGACACGTCACACCCAATCAGACACAACATTTTGTTCAAGCTGCCGATCTCTCAAATCCTCTGCAATACCGAGAAGGCCGCCCCGGACACATAGCCAAACAAGGCCTCTTTCGCGATTCATATCTAAGCGGTTTGAGTTCTCAGAGCTTGATGGCGACTTTTGAGGGCTGGTGCTATTGGTAGACAAAATGAACGAGAGCTCAGGCTCTTCAGGATAGGCAAAAAGAGAGGTTGATTGTATGCAGTCGGCAAGACAAACGGACCGTTGCTTACCCCTGCTTCCGAAACTCGAGCAGCGCAAGGAGCACCGAGATGCCGTTGACGAAGACCGACTCGCACGTCCGATCCCCCGAGAACATGTGGTCGAGCAGCTCGGTCACCGTCTCAGTCCTGCGCATAAACAAGGCACACAAAAAGGGATTAACCGACTGGAATCAGCTGACCGCATAAGATGGGATGCACTCTTACTGTCTAGCAGTGTTATCTACACATTCGTATTCACAAATTAAAGGACTTGCACCATGCACTGCAAACCTTTTTTATTTCCTGTCTTCACCACAGTTCCTAATGTAAAGCATCCCTTAGCAAGGCCTTCCCCAGATTGCGTGATGCAAACGTCTCTCTGGCCTCGCAACAATCAGTGATAAACGTGCATGTAAGCGCACCCTAACAGGGCAATTTGTGTAATTGTAAGTAATTTAAGAAACATTTTAAATAAATTCAAGTAATTTTATGTGATTAGTAGTAGTTCTTCCAACTTTGTGGAAGCAAACTGTATGCAATTACAAAATGTTCCAAGTAACCTCCGAATATGGTCCAAGTAACCTCCGATCCTTTTTCGGAGGCTACTTGGAGACCCTCGAACACTTGTGGAGGGGGAGGGGGGGGGCGGGGGGGTATCATTGTTTTGTGCCTCGCGCTGTCACTAGACAGAGTCTTGGCACCATTCAAGACATTGAGTACTGCTACTTTCCCATCAACAATCACCTTTTGTACCACCTGCACGCATTCTGACTCCTTCAAGCGACCTGCGAGGGAACTACGCAAAGGCCAAAAGTAGCGGGAGTAAAAGGGAACGAATGCTCTCCCATTAATATGCTTCACTGGAGTAACGCCCTGTCCGCAGTGGTGCAGCCTTCACAGGCTACCTGCGTAGTGTGTTTCGAGGCCAGACAGCCAGAAAGCAAGGGTGAAGACTGCTCTTGAGTTAGAACACCAAATCACGGCTGCCATGTCAAACTGCTAGGAAGAGTGGGCATAACAGGCACTTTGGAAAACCAACCCCTAAAATAAACGATTCTAAAATTCCCCAGATCATAAATACAGATCCACAGTAAGAGTAGCAGCAACCAGCACTATTACTGTTCTCGGTCTTCAGAAGAATCCCGTCTCAGGCCCAGATGTTACACTGGAGTCAACCCCCCTAACAATGCTATAGTGAGCGAACAAAGACTTCTCAAAATTCGAATTTCAGGGGCTCAACGCGCTGAAGCTACATGAGGATGAGGTGCCCTGTGCAGGAGGGCTCCGGATTAATTTCATCTGGCTCCTAGTTAACTCCATCAGAAAAGCAGTAACCACAGCCGGGAATCGAACTCGCATCCCTGGGCCCAGCAATATAGCGCCTTAGCCACTGAGCCAGTGTGGTGGGTAATAAACCTACTACACAAAAAACCGTTTGGCCAAGCTTGGTGTAATGAAACAGAACCGAAAACCACTTCGCCCCTTTAACATAGTAAAACCAGTACGCATAGCTTATTTGTTTATTAATGGCGAATTCCATTGGGAGAACAGGAGCAAGTGGAGCGAGCAGCCAGAGCAGCACACGGGAGTAACGGGGACGTGTGCTTTTGTTCCGCGAATGAAACATTCACGCTGCTCCGGGAGCACTGAAAAGAGGGGGAGGGCGTGATGTCAAGAGTCATGTGACCAAACTTTTCCCGCTCTCGCTTCCCGGAGCATTTCGCGCGCTCGTGTTGTCCGCACGCTGTTCCTCGCCAGTTTTGCCAGATACGTGCCGGTGGTTTTGTGTCTGCCTTCCGCATGGCGACGAATGAAGAAGCCGAGCGGATGTTCATGTCCATGATAATAGGGTCACCATCGTATCTCCCAAAAATTAGCTGCGAACGATAACAGCATCCGCCGTCTTTTCCAGATACGACTCTACCTTCGGTCGCTGCTCCGGCGGGGTGAACAGGTGCTCGAACATAAACTCATGCAATGTCAAATCGTCGCCGTCGTCGCTGCTGCTGCTGCTGGTGTCCGATGATGAGTTTGCGCTTGAATCTGTGGTGCTTTCATCATCTAAAAGTAGCAGCATCGTCCAGACGGCCGCGCTTAGCTGCTGCCGTACGCACTGAGCGACTATCGCGGCTGCTGGATTCCGCCATTTTTCCTCCACCACCCGGGGATAAAACCAGAAATGACGTAAAAAAGGTCACGTGACTTCCACGGCGTTCCCTGTTACTCCGCCGCTGACGACGGAGCACCGAGAACTGCTCTCGGCGCCAAAAAAGTGCTCCTCCTCGACCAATGAAACACAACGCCCCTGCTCCTGCCCGACCACTGGAAGACGCCAGAACTCGCGAGAGCACTTTGGGTGCACTTAGAAGTGCTCCTGTTCGCCCAATGGAAAGCGCTATAAGTATTGACACGTGCAATGGTATTGCGTTACTGGTCAATTACAGTGATTGCAAAACAAGTTTTCGACTTGATGATAGCCAGGCAATAGCCAACAAAGTTGCGTTCCACATCCATTTGAATCCTTTTCGACGGCAACGATCCAACGCGGCGTTTTGTTACAGTGAACTAGAACAGTTTTGTGTAGTGTTCAAATGGGTTCGCAGTCGCCACTTCTCGCAGAAAGCACAAGTCCTCGTCAATGCAGAACCCCTTTCGCGGCTTGCGCGTCAAACAAGAGCCTGAAGCCGCGGCGCTCGTGGCATCCATCTTAGAGTACGCAATGTCGTTGCACGTACGCGAGAGGGCGCCCGCCTCGCCCCGCTGTGCTAGCGGAGAGGGCTGCGACGGTCCGCTCAGGCCGCGTTCCAGCAGACCGTGCTTCTTGCTCCGCTAGCCCGCTTAGCCGCTAAGCAGAGAGCACATGCGCATTTGCACTCCCGCTCCGCTTAGCTGCTGAGCGGAGCGTAAAAACTGCGAACTAAAACTTTCTAGTAGGGACATTGCGCAGCGCTCCATGCACTCGTTCAACGCCTCCTAAAAAAAACTATGCCTGGAACGTCGCTCTTTTTCCCATGGAGAGCGTCCTGCCGAGTGTTGTGACCAGGCGCCGTGCGAGAGCGCTCGCCTTCGTACCGCTTGATCACGTGACATTATCGGAGCAGCCCATGGAGTAGCCGGGAGCAGCCGGCCTCCGCGCTGTCCGCCGGCGGACACCGCGAGCGGCGAGCTCCCGTCGGCGTAGATTTCAGCGCAGCCGACGCCGCGCTGAAACCTACCTGCAACTCTGCAGCAACATATTGCACTGAAAGAAACTGACCAGCCTCAAAAAAATACCCGTAAGGTGACCCGCGTGATGTCGTCATCCAGCCACAGCAGTGGTATCTTTTTTTTTTTTTTTTCCTGGGAGATTTTGTGCGTGCGTGCCTGCATGGGAACGCGCAATTGAAATTATTTGTGCCTGCAGTGAGCGCTCGCGTGCTCCTACTTCGGGGTCATCTTCGGGGTGCCTGCCGCGCGGACTGGGTCCGGCCGCTCGCCGTTGCCGGTCCGCCGGGCCCCTGCCGTAGGTGCTAGCGCCTCGGTATGTGTGCCGTCTCGTTGTGGTTGTTGCGGTACGACGCTTAGCATGCGTGAAAAATTGGTCATCGCTCGGCGAACCGAATTAAGGCACTTCGACCGTGCCTATCTTGGCCTGTGCCAGGCCAACGTCTTGATATGCTATTTCGTTTACCTAATTCGGTATACGTACCAAGATTGGCATGCTGTCAAATATACTCGCATGGTGGAGAAGAAAGGAAGGCGCAGATTTGAGCACATTTAATTGAGGATAAGGTGAACGAAGCAGAAAAACGGCAAAAAATTAGATACACGTGATGACCGCGAGAATCGAAGTCATCAGTCTAAGAAAATATTGTTCTTGGAATGGTTCAGTGCGTGTTCACGCAATATTGTTCACGTACGTGTATCACAAACACTGTTGACAAAGCTGTGCGCTCTACCACAACAGCACGTGTGTGAAATGGTTCATCCCAGGACCTGGTGAGGATTCCAGACACTTTTGTGCAGAAAGAGGCGGTGCTATATGGCACGACGTGTACGTCTCGGGGACTACAGGCGCACACCTACAATTTCACGATTTTTCTTGACAAGGGCTTTTTGTGAAGAAACTTCACGTTAGCGTGCGTGTCGGTTTTCCCTTGTGCATAGTTGGCGAAAAGTGGCTTGATGAGCTTTCGTGCGATTAGCTCCAGAAGAACCTTGCGGTGGTCCGAATCGGTATTGCCACAGCTCAACACGGGCAGGCTCATGAGCTCCTGTACGGACCTTTTCACGCATACTTCCAGAGGCTTCTTTACTGACCGTCTTTGCGAGAGTACGTAGTCAGCAAATCTGCGTAGGCCTACAAGAACTTTGACAAGTTCCTGCGTCGGGTAGTAGAGGCCGCCGCGGTCTTGGTGCGTTATGAGGCCATGGTTTGGAGCACTGCTGTTTGGTGCCTGAAGCATTGCGACGCACTCAGCGCAGGCAATGCGCTCGCTTACAGCGCGAACAATAAAACCTCCTATCATTGCCAGGCTGGCAACGTCGGGGTTAGAGAAAATTGGCCTGTCTGAGAGCAAGTGCTCCCTTAGATGCGTTGCTGCTCTGTTCAAAATAAGGTCTGTGGTTGGTGTGCTCGTACAGCGTGCCTGCTGAACTGGGAGAAGCTGAGTTGACGTGAACGTCGCCGAACTCTGCACGTTGCTGCCACTGGAAGCGGCTACGATTCCGGTTTTTAGCATTTTTTCGAGACCGCATGTTGTGCTCCTGACGTCCAAGGCATCATCACATCCTGCACTGCGCCTCAAGAAGCCGAACATGGCCTCTATAGGGTCACTGGACATCTTGCGAGTGAGAACAAATTTAAATTTCTTCTCAGTCAGCAGGAGTCGTATGCAGGCAACATTTGACTGTGTTGTGAATAGTAGGGCGTGGCACGTTTCCTTGCTGAAGAAGTTTTCAGCTTCGCTTGCCTCCCGCAGATCTTCCACATAATCGATGAAATCGTTTTCCAGCCAATCGAGCCTCTCGTCGTCTACTGCAGTGAATGGGCGGCAATCGATGTTGTTGCAATGAACCTATTGCTGGCAGTTGCTCACGTCCATCAAAGTAAACCATTTCTGCATCACTTCCAGGAAGTGGATCGTAGGACCTGCCGATGCGAATTCCACATCTGTAGTGTGCCCTGCCTGCTCCTGGAAATATTTCAAGGCTCCAACTACTGCGGCTGACAGCAATTGCACGGCTAGCTTAACGCTCATCTTCTCAATGTTGGAAGGGTACAGGTGCTTTCTCGTGAGGAACCTGATTGGCTTTACTATGGAGTTCTTCTGCATTTTGTAGATCTTCTTTAGGTATACCGATGAAATTTCTTTTTCTCCGCCGATGTCTTTTGCCAGGAACTGGGACCTTACATTTTTGATTATGTGGCTCTGATCAAAAGCCAAAAAGATGGTCTTCGTGGCATCCGCGGGGTGCGGAGCGGATATGTGCAGCGCTCCGTCGCACAGAACTTCCATGGCTGCCACGTTAACCTTGTGATTGTCCGTGACAAGGCGGACGACATCGAAGCCGATCTCCGACGTTTTCTGTATGACGTGGCGTGTGACCTCTGCTAGCTGCTCCCCTGTGCACCCCTTGGTGAAAAAATACCCCACAGGTATTTTGTATCGTCCGTGGAGGCCGCATAGCAAAAAGCACAGGACAGAGTTTGCCAGGCACTCATCCTGAGAACTGTCGACAAGGTGTTGCAGCTCCGCGCCCATGTCGACGTCGCCAATGAAAGCGTCCCGTTGTTTGTGGTATTGCAACTTCTGGCGTATTCTCATTTCGTCTACGATCAGCGAACAAACTTTTGATTGTGGCGTTTCAAGGGCCTGTATTTCTGTCTCAAGGCGGCAACGAACGAGCTCAGTGAACCCCACTTCGCCCGAAACCGCGCCGATGTACTTCTGGATGGTCTTGTTGCAGGGCAACCTCAGGAGGTCTTCGGAGCGCAAGTACTCATATGCCTTCGTCGACAAATTTCGGAGTATGATGCTATGCCTCAGCGTGGTTTCTGACCACTGTGGTTTTTTCTTCTGGTAGTTCTTTACCTGGTCGACGATTAGGAGTGCCTTTGCATTGCCCTTTTCGGCATCGGACGTCACTTCTAAAAATGCACTAACGTGCGCGGCTTCTTTCAGCTTCAGCAGTTCTTCTTTATATGAATCCACTGTCCTCCTTAGTCTCTCGTTTTTTATTTTGAGTGCCCGCTCTTTCTCGCGCCATCGCTTGCGGTGGACGAAGTACGTCGAGGGATAGAGTTTGAATGGTGTCTGTGTCTTGAGTGAACGCTTTGCATGAACCACTCCCGTTCGTGTCGCATTGAACGTACCGGGACCCTCGGCTGTTGCACCCGATTCCACTTGCTGAAGTTGGACGAGATTGTTTGTGGGGTCGCTTCCTTGAATGTTGCTGTCACCGTCAGTACTGTGTTCATGGTTGGGCCTCGGAGACTTGGCTGGCCCTTCGTTTGTGCTTCCTAGCTGTCCGCGTACCAATGATACGCCTGAGGAAGTACGTTTACGCTTTAGGGTTGTGCCTTGAATCGTGCTTTCGAGTTGTGGAACGGACCTCACCAGTTCACCGGACACACTTGCCACTGGCATGTTTTCCGTTTGTGGAAGGCACGGAACCAGTTTGCCGGGTACGGTTGGTACAGTCGTGCTCGCAGGTACACTGGCCACTGCCGTGCTCTCGACATTTTCCGCAAAGTTCCCAGCCGGTTCTCCAAACACACTGGGCACTGCACCGGGCTTGAGAAGCCGCCTCGTGAAGTCTTTCTTGAAGTCAGTTGGACGAAAGTGCAGGCTACATACAACAGAGCGGTCCTTGATTGCGGTGCTGGGGAAGGCGTCTCGTAATATTGCGTGCAGCCACTTTTCTCGCAAGGAGATATCGGCTGGAACTTCGTGAAATGACACTCCCGGTTGCTTCCGTCGGCAGCTCGATGAGCAGCCTGGTACACAACAGCACCGCATTACTGCTCAAATCAAACGGAACACTGGCTCTGCAAGCTCTGCAACAACAGGCGGCAAAAAACATCCCGCAAACCAACGCAAAGCTGGTGCTCTAAGCAGACGATACTATACCGCTATTCCTGCGAAGCTTTGTTTCATGTGAAAAAATTAGTTTCAAGAAAGTGGAATTCATTTTATTTATAAATTATAAATTATAAATATAAACAACAGCGATAAAGAAGTGTTGTCGTCTGCATATATACATAGGAGCGGTGACAAAGCGCGGTCGGCAAGGTGTCGTCTGCTCGCAAAACGGGCCGCTCTGCCCCCGGCGGCCGCGGGCCGGCGTGTTTACAGGAGCGACCGCCAGAGGCGCTCGCCTTCGTACCGAAGGGGGAGAGAAAAATCAGAGGGTAGGGCAGCGAGTTCGCGGCTCACGTTCCAGGCATAGTTTTTTTTAGGAGGCGTTGACTCGTTGGATGCTACACGAGCTGTTCGTGCAAGAGACATGTCCCGAACGAGAGTTTGGGAGGCCACTCACGACTCGAGCGTCTCGAGCAGGGGGTCGGGGGGCGCCTTCTCCTGCAGCAGGGACATCTGCTCGCGGCTGAGCTTGACCATCTCGCACAGGGCCTCGGCCGCGTTGCTGTGCTTCTCCTCGCTGCACGCCGGGTCGATCAGCGCCACCAGCTGCTGGACCACCCGCGCCCCGTCCAGCCACTGCCGGCAAGAGGAAATAGAAGCGACCAGGGTTGAGCGCACAGTCGCTGAGTCTGCCCCCTCTTCCATTACTTTCGGCGAAGCATACACACCGAAGGTTGTGCGTATTTTTCTGCGAACAAAATGTCCCAAGCCTTCCTGAATCTGATGCGCCAAGCATTCCACAGCACGGGGCATTGGAAAATGAATGTCCCGTTAAGTGTGCGCGGCTTGCAAACACTGCTAAAGTTGCGCGCCGTTCGAAACATCATTTGGATCACGAGCTTACACGTCTCAACGCTTGGATATTCATTTCGAGTCAATCAACAGGCACCAATTTCAAGATCACTACAGCCAAAATAACAATGAGGTTCTTTGATTTACAGTTTCGGACTCACTGTGGATAGTCTGAGAATTCCCCAAGTCCAAGACTGATAATTGGTGTGTGTGTGTGTGTGTGTGTGTGTGTGTGTGTGTGTGTGTGTGTGTGTGTGTGTGTGTGTGTGTGTGAGAGAGAGAGAGAGAGAGAGAGAGAGAGAGACTTTGTTAGGGATGACCACCGTCGACGCTCAAGAAAAATAAAATTCGCGAGTATGTTTCACCAAAATTCGGGAATGGCCATGCAACCAACTAGCTCATTTCCGCAACAGAACCTATGATGTCATACCAGCCAGCTCTGCGATTGGCTGAGGCCGGCAAAAGCAAACGCAAATTAAGCAGGGCTTATAAGCTTGCCGAACGAGCTTTTTGCGCTTAATGGTAGGGCACATTTTTTATAGCAGTTGGAATGGGGGGGATAAACAGTGGAGGTTACTAAGGCACACGTAAACATAGAAGTACTGATGCGTACTGCTGCTGGTACTGCACGCCTACGCTTGGTTTAGCTGCACAGCAATGCAGGGATTCGTGGTTGTCTCAGACGACACTGGCCGATTGACGCAAGCAACGGTGTCTTACGTGACCATATTTGTCTTGCAAGCACTATGTTTCACGAAACGATTGTTCTCTCCCTGAACAAAAACAAGCCAGGTTTCAATACGTTCAAAAACAGACCAAAAGCAGAAAACAGCTTGCCGCGGTATGCTGGCGCCATCTAGATTTACCAACGATAAACAAGGCTTCCCAATCGGCTTCAGAGCAGTCCATCGGTTCCTGTGATGTCATTCCAGACCATGAAAACACACCATTTAGCGGGAAAATCAAAATTTTAACTTAAATTCAATAATTTGTCAGTGAATAAAATATCGTTTGCATCCAGACAAGTGCAGGCGGCCTCTACAAAACACGATATCTTTCTAATAAAACAAACTTGTATTTAGTCTCTGTGGCCCCTTCGAGAGATGCCAGAGTGACCCGCTCACCTGGGTGATGGACGCCCGCAGCGCCTCGCTCTCGGCGCAGGCGACAAACTTGAGGAGCAGGTCCATGACGGCCGAGGTCTCGATGTGGCGCAGCAGCTGGGGTACCAGGTTCTCTCGCTGCATGCACACGCAGAGCATCTGCGCAGTGCAACACGCCGGCGACCCACCGGCCGCCGCTTCAGAGCCGGGCCCTCGGCTCAGGCTCTGGAACACTAGGTCGCCCAGGCGCAGGGGCACCCCCGCCGGCGACAGGAGCAGCTGTGGACGCCACCCGGACAACGGAGAGAGAGAGAGAAGGAGAGAGAAAGCGCGCACGCGGGGAGAGAGAGAGAGAACAGCTGTCGCCTCCGAAAACGACGGCCAGGGCGGCTGCCTTGGACGGCAAGCGCTTCAGCGGTAGTGTCACACTTCTTCCACGATAACGGCAGACGGGATTCGATTGATAATGATTTGACACAGTAAAGCTGCACTTGGGCTGTAGTGGAGGGCTCTACATTAATTTCGACCACTTCGGAGTCTTTAAAATCTCGACATGCGGGCGTTTTCACTTTTCGCTTCCATCTGAAAGACGGCCACCGCAGCAAGGATCGAACCAGTGTTTTTCGACTCGACAGCACAATGCCTTAGCCACCGAGCACAGTGGCAGGTGCCAGCAGGGTTTGTCAAAACCGTCGGTGCTTTTAGTTGCATTTAACAAACGGGGATGTGATGTTAGGCACACCAAATGATGGACGTTTTCATATAAAACTCCGCAACAACTGAGAGCAGTCAAAGCCGCCTGTACTTACACATCTCCTTTTCACCTTGGGTATCTTGTGACGGACCTCACTCTTCGCGACGTGTTCCACTATACGGAACTTAGCCAACTGAAAGTACATTTTCTAAAGATCTCTCCCAACAACACAAAGGATTTTCCCATTAGGGTTGCACTATAAAGCTGTATTCTAGCTCACTCAAATGGAGAGTCATCAGACCTGCACATGTAAAACAGTCATTCCAGAGCCTTTTTTGTTTTTATTTAGTGCTAGCAGAGCAAGCAACATGTTGACGTCTTGGTGAGGGTGGGGCATTGAATGCTTTGAAAGGTATCAAACTGTGTTCCTTACAGCAGAACACGAAGCAGAAGGCATTGACAGACACATAAACGACAGAAGCACAGCACAGCGTTTGCATGTCTCCCAATCTAGTCATCGCCCATACTTCTGAGGGCTGAACCAACACCAATTTGCCTAACCTACTGCACTTCCAAAATTAAACACACTACAAATGACTATACACAAATTTGTGTTATTTGAAAGGTTGGCCAGTTTAAACCTTCCTACAATTTTGTTCAGGGACAGCTGATGCTTCCATTATGGTGGAATTTGCACTTAAAAGGACAGATTTCAAATTACCTGCTTCCTAAATAAACCTTACTGCAAAGCAGAAGTTCCTGCAGTGAACATGAGAGAACACAACATGAGGCAGCCAGTATGCTGACACCATGGCAATGCATGCAGTCAGACCGGCTGGAACTAAAAATTGGCCTACACTCGTTCAATGTCATGAAATTCAGGTGTGGCCATAGATTCCGTGAGCGCTTCACACAATAAAACTGAAGCTCAAACTACAATTTGACAATGTGAAATCAATTTCAATGCTCCAATAAAAAAAAAGTGGGGGGGGGGTAGAAGGACATTTCCTGATACTGCTGCTGGTTCTGAACCAGCTGCTACAAAAGCCGCACAAACATCAGCCCAGCTCCTTAGCTCAATCTTTTCAAATTTGCCTTTGTCTCTAACAAGCATCACTGAATCACTACAATCCACCTTGTAACACTGTTCCATAGTCATCGTCATCACCAGCCTATGTATGCCCACTGCAGCGAAAGGCCTCTCCCATGGATCTCCAATTATCCCAGTCCTATGCCAGCTCCGACCAATTTGTCCCCGCAAACTTCTGGATCTCATCTGCCCACCTAACTTTCTGCTGCCCCCTGCCCCGCTTGCCTTCTCTAGGGATCCACTCTGTTACCCTTTATGACCAACGGTTATCTTGCCTTTGCACTACATACCCTGCCCACGTCCATTTCCTCTTCTTAATTTCTGCTAATATGTCCCTAACCCGCATTTGTTCCCTGACCCACTCCGCTCTCTTCTTGTCCCTCAATGTTACACCTATCATCTTCCGTTCCATTGCTCGCTGAGTCGTCCTCAATTTAAGTTGAACCCTTTTAGTGAGCCTCCGAAGTTTCTGCCCCGTAGGTGAGTACTGGTAAGATGCAGCTGTCATACACTTTATTGACACTTTCATAGTATCATTTGCCAAATGATACTGTGTGTTCTATAGTGTCATTTGGCAAATGCAAGACAAAGCCTTGAAACGTGGCTACCCTCTTCCAACTACCCAGCCTGACCACATGCAGTTTTAGCTAGGTTCGACGCGTTCGTAATTCCACCACGACTCTCTTTCGACCGAAACAGAGTCGCACGCCGCCTTCGCGGTCTCTCCAAGTCAAGAAGCGTGTGCTCACGGAGTCGGCCTTGCGCGAGACGAGCATGCCGGCGGTCTTGGTGAAGAAGCTGGCGAGGAGGGGATTCAGCGGCGGCTCATTATCCAGGAAGCCCAGCAGCTTTGCCATGAGCGGCTCGCTCCGAACCAGCGCCTCGTTGATCTGCGGCACGTCCGACGTCAGGATCTCGCACGCCACGTTCGGGTACCTGTCGAGTTCGAAGAGGAAATCAGGTAAAAATGCATCAGGTACGCTGCTAGTACCGGGTGGTTTACTTCGAAAGATGAATGCGGCACCTCCGGCCATTATCATCATCATCCTGTTTTCCATCCACTTCTATCCCAACTTGAAATTTCAAGTCCATTCTCTGCTGCTTACTTTTCCTAGTCCACCTCTTCATCGAATCCCTGCTCTTCCCCCCCCTTTCTACCATTCCTAGGTGGCCATTCCCTTATTTCAATGGTTGACCGGTTGGTTGCCCTTCATCTGCAGCGCATTACCTGCCCAAACTCGCTTGTTTCGCTTAGTTTGAACTAGAATGGCCTCCCTCCCGCATTTGTTCCCTGACCCGTGCTACTGTTTTCTCACCTCATACGTTCTGTTGCGGGAAATGAGCTAGTGGGTCGCAAGGCCATTCCCTTTTTTTCATAATTACAGAGCTTATTTGAACGAAGTGTGCATTAGAAGTGGTGTCAGTGTTATCCCAACAAGGCAATCTTTCGAATGAACCAAACTTGCGTTTTCTCTGCACGGCCCCTTTAAAGATCCCCGGGTGGTTAAAACTGACCCGGAGGAGCCCTCCACTATGGCACGTTTCACAGCCTAGGTATAGCTTCAGCGCTTTAATCCCCGTAATCCAATCTGAGAACAACTGAGAACGACTCCGTGGGCAATGGAGCGGAAGATGATAGGTGTAACATTAAGGGACAAGAAGAGAGCGGAGTGGGTCAGGGAACAAACGCGTGTTAAGGACATATTAGTGGAGGTTAAGAAGGAGAAATAGACGTGGGCACGGCATGTAATGCGAAGGCAAGATAACCGTTGGTCATTAAGGGTAACAGAGTGCATCTCTGTAGAAGGCAAGCGTTGCAGGGGGCGGCAGAAGGTTAGGTGGGCAGATGAGATCAAGAAGTTTGCGGGGATAAATTGGTCGCAGTTAGCACAGGAGTGGGATAATTGGAGATCCATGGGAGAGGCCTTGGCCCTGCAGAGGGCGTAGACAGGCTGGTGATGATGATGATGATGAATCCAATCTGATCAGTTAGGTAGACGAAGATATTTGTGAAAGGAGGCGACACACGAAGGGAGAGGGGGAGTGAAACGAGTCACTCACTTGTATCGGACTTTTTCATCCACGTCTTCCGGCGGCTCGTGGGTGATAAGGTCCACAAGCTCTTCCATCACTTCCGGCTTGACCAGGCTGGAAAAGGCAATGCAGGAGTGCGTTACTGTGACGTCAGCATTACTGCTACTAATACTAACGCTGCACCTGCCAACAGTGAACATAGGTATCAATAATAGAGCCTCACCAATGATAATGACCGATCAACCGGTGTCAGTGGTAATGCCAGGGGAAAAAAATGGTCAACCCTTTCGCTATCACTGATGTGCCGGTACGTTTTCACATTTTCCCTCTGCAGTGTCACTGATGTACCAGTACGTTTTCCATTGTGCATTCAAAAATTCGTGCCATAACGCAAAGCTGGCGTGCCTGGACTGTTGACGCCACCTGCCGAATCTTTCTGGTAGCTTGAATTTTCACTCGCAAGCTCTTTAACGACTTCATATTGAAGAGTACGGAGCAACCGCGCCCACCTTTCGTTGCTGGGGGGGCTTGGCCACTCCGCACGCCGTACTTTGTTGGGATGAGTTCGGCGCTACACGAGAATACCGAATGACATTTAGCGGCTAACTGAGATTCGGGAGCTCATTCAGCAGCAAAATGAGTAGCCTCGACAGTAGTGGCATGTCACTAAAGAAAGTTCAGTAATAAACCAAAGAATACTGTTTCTAAAAACTGTCAGAAAACTTGCTTTCCCCTTCATGTTGTTTTTCAAATAAAGAAAGTCAAAGACAAACAAGTACGAACAAAAAAAAAAAAAATCTCCACCCCAACGCCTATTACGGATTTTTTGCGGACTTGTCTCGGCTTGTGATGTCTACTGATGTCACCTAAACCGGTGATTGTCTTTTTATTTATTAAAAAATAATTCGTTGTTACGTTTTAGAAATATATTATGTATAAAACCGCTATAGATGCACGTGAAATGTAATTTTGCGGCTTTGCGAGCTCGCTAATCGTCACCGCTATTACTCTCAAATCACATTTGTTTCGCCGTGTAGACCTGCACGGCCAAACCGTATGTCATTAGCAGCTAACGTCATTAACTTTTAACGACATTAGATTTGCCGTGTGACAGGGGAATTAATTTCCACACAAGACGGCTTTTTCGTAGCTGCGGAATAATATTTTTACCGAGTGCGATTTTATTAAAGATGTGGGGGGCCAAATTTCAGAGCACTCCTTACCTCAGTGAGGATGCGTCAAGAGTGGTCAGGCTCCCTTTGCTAAATTTTGAAGGGAGCATTTTTAAGAAAAATTGCAAGAAAGCAGCCGAGGGCTCATGCTCAAATTTCAGGGAGGAAAACCGTGCAGGGTAAAAAGAGTTAAAATTCGGCTCTAAAAGTCTACCAAAAGGAAGCCAAGCCGGTCCTGAGGCATCCTTACTGGAGTAAGGAGCGTCCTAACATTTAGCCCCTACTCTTTTGTGAAAGTGTTTAGGCTTGTGCAGTAGGCACTGCCCACGGCAAAGACAAAGGTTCCTTCCTCACTAAGTGAACATGTACACTCATAAAACGCCACCCCAGTGTCAACTTCACTTTCTTCTGCGAAGTCTAACCGAATCGTACGGTCAGTGCACAAGAAAATTTCACACCGGTTTTAGATTTCATTAGGAAATTCTCCCGGACTGACAACCAAGTTTAAAAGAAAGCGAATTTGTAAGCACTTCAACTGCACTGTTAGGAGGGCCCTTCTGAGGTTTGCATTTTGTTATTTGAGACGAAACGTTTCTCTTTCTTCCAAAGCATTGATTTACGGCTAGCAACACAAACTCTACAACTAAGGCTAAACATTCAAACCAATGAATATTTCTCGAAAACATTGCCCTAACTTGTAGCCGCTGCAATTGCGGAAATTAATTTTCAGCCCATGGTTCGATGCAGTGCGAACAGCTGCTCGGTAAACTTAACAAGATAAGCCGTAAATTGATCCCTTTAAACATACCTACAACTCTGGTAACTTGGAAATTCATAAAACCCGCAGACCGGGGGGAGGAGTTTAAAAGGAGTAATGCTTTGTGACCGCATTTTCCCAACCATAAGTGAAAATCGTCAGTCTTGAAGAGTAGTGGGCAACAACTCCATTGGGCAGGAGAAGCAAATTCTGACTTGTACGTTTTCAAAAGCACTTGGTGTACTGATGCGGCTTCGAGCCCTCCATTGCACTGCGAAGGAGCTACTGTGCTTGTACTGTATCGGACACGGCAGTCATACATAGGGCAACGCAAAGACGGAATTCCTAACTGGCCCCCGAACAACGTGCTGTAAACAGGCTTGCCGATGTAGCCGCGAGTTCTGGATATGGATGCGTAGCCCACACCGAGAAGACGACAGAAATCGCAGCTTCTGCAGATGGCTATAACAAGAGTACAGATTGGCCTCTCGTGGCCGCGCAATGTACCACAGTGTCGTTTTAATAGATGTTCCCATTTCCCCGAAAATTCGTAAAATTTCAGGCACGATTCGAAAAATCCTAAGACTTCAAAATTCGTAATTTTACGGAAAATTCCGAGGAGTTGACAGGTATGCTTTAAACCGCTGTGCTTGCTCCCAAAGAACTTAAACAATATTTCATAAGGTAATGTGGCATACAGGTTCATTTTGCCAAGTGCCATTAATTCACTGAAGTGCTTCACACACACACACATACACACAAACTGCATACAAGAATACCTGCCATGCGTAAAGGTGAACCCAAGGCGTTCAGAAGTGTGGGGCACACAACTTAACTTCACAGAAAGTAGCAACAAACAAACAAAACGGGAAACACAAACTTACAATTCTATGAGCCTCTTTGTTTGTGCCTTGCATTCCTGTAGAATGTCTTCTTCATCCATCAACTCCTTCAGTGTCACATTCTATGGAGGGGGCAAAAAGTTGCCGCGTAAGAAACCTCCGTTAAACACATTTTATGCACCGCTATTCTTTGAAGTGCAGCGGTTCAAACTACCCAAGGCAACACACGCACAAAACGCTAAGTATCTACATGCGTTTATCAATGCAATATAATAAGAACAGGAGTCGTCATACTTCTTTCTTGCATGAACGTATTGTCAAAACAGTCTAAACAGTGAGTCTTCTGCACCGCAAATGAACCGACACCATAAAACTTTGCCCTTGAAGACTACGAACAAGTTTGGGTCATTAGAAAGACTGCTTCATTCTCACCAAAAATGCCAAGTTTATCACAAACTTCAAACAAATAGTAGAGATATTAAGGATTGATGGATTGATTGTAGGGTTTAACGTGCCAATGGAACGCAGGCAATGAGGCGCGCCGTAGTGGACGGCTCCGGATTAATTTTGAACGCCTGGGGATGTTTAACGTGCGCTGAAATAGATATTAAGGAAAACAGATGACACCGTGACAACTCCCAACAGCCACTTTCTGGCGAGGTACCTACGACATCACAGAATCTTGTTCGTTCGATTGGCGGGCATCGACCAAACCCATCACCAAGAAATATTTAACCACATACCATGAATGCTAACTTGAAGAAAACACGTTGATTCTGATGTTCTTAGTATCCCCCATCACATCACTGCTCCCTCTCTTGAGTCACTCCTGACGTCATGTAGTGCACAATTTGAAAGTTTTTCAACATTTCTTGCATTGTTTTGGTTAAGTAAGGTTCTTGCAAATTGAACAAGGTTGTATTTTGGGTTTATGGCCCCTTCAAATGGCAAAACACTCTTTGCATGCAACACGTCGCAAGACGTTTCATACAACAAAAATGCCATTTCGCGGCGTTTCGTAGCGACCAAAGACATGCAGGTTTAAACCTGAAGTGTGGGTGTACTTCAGGTTTAAGCCACCCAAATCAGCGAACATCAAAACAATGCTAACCTCTTTGTTCAGCAGGGTTTCCACATGGGATGTGGTGATGAGGTTGAACTTCCAAAACATGGCGACAGCTTCAGCATGGAAACGAAAGACAAAAAAAAAACAGTGGTTATCAAACATCAGCAGGAAATAGCAGACAGTATTATCATCAGACTGCAAATCTGTGATGCGCAAATCCTCAACAAGCCGCAAATTTTCTTGATAACAACATTGGAAAGAGTTCAAAAGTATCGTTACGGAGCAAATTAGAGCAACAGCAAAGAAATTCCAACAGTTCTATCGCGCGATGTTTGTTTATGAAACAATGCTTGCAACATTTTTCATCCTACACCAAAACAACAACGTTCAAAACACGCATCGCAGAACGCGTTCGATTTTTTTCAGACAAAAGTTGCCTTGAAAAACACCGGCGCTGAGCAACAATCGTCGACTGAAATACGATGACAACGAAACCGGGCGCGCCGAGTCATGTCAATACGCCTCCGGCATCCGACGGGGACAGGGGCTTTCGTGCCAGACTTTCGCGAGCAGCGTTTAATCGTATTAGTACCCACCTCTCGCCACGGGCTGGCAAGCGGTCAGAAAATCGCTCGACGCCAAACTACTGGCCACTTTCCACATAGCCCTTATCAACCACCGCGTACGAAGAACAGTCTCCAAAGGCTTTCAAAGTCCGGACGAAAATTTGGAGCGCCTCACAACCTATTTTCTGGTACCGCACGCCGGACACCGATAAGGGCACGAACTTCGCTGCGCAACCTCCGTTCCAAACGTAGCGGGGGAGGCGGTTAACGAGTCTGCCAGGGGGTGTATAAATAAAAACACGCCGATTCGCTTTAAATACGCAGCGTATGGGCCGGACGCGAGGTCCCCCGATGTCGTCGGAGGCAACTGTCAACTGCTCGAACATGAACACCAACCAACTACTGGCGCCGAAGACTACTCTGTTGCGACAGGACCGCCCATCATAGCGAGATAAGATTGTGGGGCGGACAAGACAGATAAGTGCTCTCGTATCGATAATGAAGTTCGGCAGCGACTTACCTTAGTCGAACGACAGTGCCGTCGTTGTCACGAATGTAGACCAAAACTTGGGGCGACGATGGTCTAGTTCTTCGAGGCGTCGCAGCGAACGGCCGCCAGTGGCATCGGAGATATAAAAGTTCAGATGCGCGCACGGGCTAGCACCGAAGAGTCAGGTGGCACGCTCGGAGAGCAATGTTTTTCCTCTTTAAGAGCTAGTGGCGATGACAGCTCTCCGCACGGTTCACACACACACGCGCGTTTTTTTCCCGTTAGAGAGGTCCGACCATTGAGTTGCTTGGGCGCGTAAATTCGTTGTCGGCTGACCACCGGAAGAGGCGATCTTTCTCTGGCTAGCTTTTCGGTGAAGTTTTCTTTTTCTCTTTAGTTTAGGCCTACAAAAAAATCGGCGCACAATTGGGATCAGAACAGAAACAAAACAAAGGTACGCGCTCGAGAGAAAAAAAAAGCAGTTCACAAACACTAACGCACGCACTGAGGTGGTTTCTTGAAGGGGAGGAGGGTAGAACGCTGTCGGTGCTTGATTACCAGGCCGCGAGCTGGCGTCAATTGCGGCCGCGGAAACGCTGCACGCCGGAGATTAAACTTTACGCACTGCTCGAGGGATCGGAGACGGTGCGATTTGGCATGTGGAGTAGTGACTTGAATTGCGGCGTCCCGATGAACGATTGCTTGCCGCTAACACCTGCTTGCGATTCGACTGGCTTAAGCGCTACAGTCCTAGAACGGCGACAGCGGACGTCGGGTGGGCCGAACCGTCGAAGGAGTCGCGTAGGAAGGCCGAATGCGTGGAATCGACCGTCCAGTCGCGGCCGAACATCGTGTGAGGCTGCTTGAGTTGTAAGCGGAGCACCAGAACACGATCCAAAATGGCAGCTGGCGAATGTTGCTCGCACAGTGTTTTCGACACAAACTGGGAGCAAGAACACCAGCATTTTTTTCTTGCTTTTTACTTTACTTAACGTAACAATATAGCACATAGCTTTCTACTTTAATACTTAGTTATATATAAAACGCCATAATTTGTTAACTTATGTGTTGGGAATAAGCTCTGCTTTATGTTTTAAAATTGGGCGCTTTGAAACTGTCACAATACGTTAAACCGCCCTCGAAAACCGAACTATTTCATACAACCGTGAACACACATTCGATTAAAGTCTTTTAACAGCTTTTTTGCGGTAATTTATGCTCCAGAACATTGCTGAATGTATAACTTACAAGAGTGTTTTTTCGCAATCAAAAGTTGTCCGTTCTCTGCCAAGCTCTCGAACGTAGTGGTCGCGCTGTATGCAATCATCTGGGCACGGCAGGAGTGTCCGATTAGCTGATTTAGTGAGTCACATCTGATTACCGAATTCACACTGCATGTACCGGGTCGCTCTTAGCTGAGGGGGTGCCATTGCCGACAGAACCATTGATGTGAAACTTCTTGCACCTGCCTTCACGCCAACAGAAAAAAGAAGGTAAAAGGCTTCTTTCGGGCTGCGTTACGTCCGTGAACTGTGTTCTCGACCTCCTTGGCATTGCAACGATATTACGTGACTTAAGTGTAGTTTGACGTGTGTGCTTAACGTTTGCGCGTAAGCAATTGGCTCGTAAAGACATACTAGTGCGATGAGTTGCTGTGTTGAAGCGCATCATTTCAGCGACTGACGGGAACTGCAGCCAGATATCGGGAGGGAGATTGGTTGTTACCGAGTTTCTGTGAATGATTAGCATCTGAATTTGTATTTACTAATATACTGACAGTATGTTTATGCTACACCTCCGAGCGAGCCGCTACTGGAAAGGGCCTTGTCATCGCGGTGCCGGTTTTTAACGAACTCAATTGTTTTCCATACGTTAGTACACCAGCGGGCTAGTGGTACAGTCGTCCACAGTCTTAGCTGGAACATCATATTTGACTTTAGCGTGGTATATCTCACAAATTCCTAGGAAAACCTGTTCAAATGAGCGTATAGGACTTCAGCGTCCCCTTAAACTAGAAAGGAATGCAGCAGTTTGGACTAAATTACCTTAAACCAAAGCAGAAGACGATAAGTGGACAAAGCATTGCTCCATCTAAGACTGTGGACGACTGTACACACAGAGTACTCTTTTTTGACTCCCCGCAGGTCAAGTGTTAAGGCCCGTTCACGCTTGCGGCAAAAGCGAGCGAAAGCGACGGGAATCTTGTCGCTTTGTCACACGACGGTTGTTGTTGGGACCAATTTTTGTTGCCGCATCAAAAATCGCGTCTCTTTTGTCACAGGTGTGAACGGGCCTTTACACTAGTGTCAAATCTGGTGCTACAAATTCCAATAAAAGTTACCGTAGCACAAAAGAAACTTCACAAGGCATAGGGTTGGGCGAGTTGGTATATCATACTTGAACGTTCAATGCGCAAACTACACGAAGATGAAGAAAGAAGACGAGACAATGCGCAAACTTGCTACGAACTTTATTAGGAAGAAACGCGTTTTTACGTACACCAAATCATCATGTCACCTTACACTATCTTCCGTTCCCCAGTAGTGTCGTGTGGAAGATAGTGTAAGGTGACGTGATGATTCGGTGTATATAAAAACGCGTTTCTTCCTAATAAAGTTCGTAGCAAGTTTGCGCATTGTCTCGTCTTCTTTCTTCGTCTTCGTGGAGTTTGTGCATTGAACATTCAGGCACAGAAGAAACTGCACAATTCTGGCGCTACTGCTACTTATATGAATTAACTAGTGCAGGAGCGAGTTTTACTGGAGAGTACGTTTTTTTCCCGATTCCCAGCTCAGCGTCAACGATGGAGTGGATATTTGGACGCAAGAAGACCCCGGAGGAGATGCTGCGGCAGAACCAGCGGGCGCTGAACAAGGCCATGCGCGACTTGGACAGGGAGCGTGCGAAGATGGAGCAGCAGGAGAAGAAGATCATCATGGACATCAAGAAGATGGCCAAGGACAACCAGATGGTGAGCGGCCACCCCACTGAGGTTTTTTGCAACAAATTCAGCCATAGACACCCCTGCTACACTAGCGTCCGAATGGCATTTGAACAAAATGTCATTTGACTCAAATGCCAAGTTGTATTGCTACACTAGGTTTTGAAATGCCATTCGGCTCAAATGACATTCGAGCTGAATGAGCACTCAGCGAGACATTTGCGGCTCTCTAATGCCATTTCTAGCACTCTCGCACGCAGCGTCTTCGATCGGAGATAAAAAATATAATACTTCCACACGTAAAACAAACAAAATATTTTCGTTTGTGGAACTTTGGTCACTGTTCCATACCTGCCAACTCTTCCGAATTTTCCGTAAAATGTACGAATTTCGACCAGTCTTACGATTTTACGAATCTTGCCCGAAATTTTACGGAAAATATTTTGATTTTCGAAAAAAAAGGAATATCCATTAAAACGACACTGTGCCACCTTGCGCTGCCACGAAAGGGCAATACGTACTCTTGTTATCATCAGCAGAAGCTGCGACTTTGTCACCTTCTCGGGGTGGGCTACGCATCCATGTCCGGAATTCCCTTCCACCTCGAACAGCCTGTTTAGAGCGCGTCGTTCGGGGGCCTGTTAGGACCTCCGTGTTCGCGTCGCTCTTCGTATGACTGCCGCGACCAAAGCACTACGACCTGTGGTATGACCACAGTAGGTGCTTCGCAGTGCAATGACGTGAAGCCGCGACAATACTGTACCGAGTGTTTGTAAAATCTTACGCGACAGAATTTGCTCCTCCTGCCTTGTTGCTCATTACTCTTCAAGACTTGCGAATTTCACTTATGGTTGCGAAAACACGAGAACGCTTGGCACAGAACGTTAATCCTTTTAAACTTGTAAAAAATTAGTGCGCTGCCCCCCCCCCCGGACCGCTGGTTTTACGAATTTCCAAGTCACCAGGTTGGCAGGTATGCTGTTCATTTACTTAAAATATGAAATCAACATATTTAATTTTCATGCTCTCAAAACCAGTGAGTCAGTTGCAAAAAAAAATAAAACTACACAAACAGCCACCACTTGAGAGTCAAAACTGGTGTCTCTTCTAATTTGATATCATTTTACTGCCTTAGACTGCTCCTAATTTGATTGTTGTATTATTGTACAAAAACGGAACGGGGCGACAACAGCGCCACTACAGCACGGCGAGCAATTGTGAAATCTTTCAAATGCCATCGAAATTGTAGTGTAGCACGGTGGATTCTGAATGGCATTCGAAGCACCCCATTTGAGTCAAATGGCATTTGGTTCAAATGACATTCGGACCCTAGTGTAGCCGGGGTATTAGACCCATACCAGGCGTACAAAACGGCATTAAGTGCTTAATGCCTTATGGTTTAATGCCATTAATTCGCTGCAACACGCAAAAACCTAATGCCATTCGCTCTAATACCCGTGCCACAAGTGCATGAAAAATGACATTAAGTGCTTAATGCCTCAAGCTTTAATGCCATTAATTTGCTGCTACGTGCAAAAATCTAATGCCATTCGCTCTAATGTCATTTTTGGTTTAAGGAGTTCTGCACAACTCATTCACCTTCACGAACGCTTTAAAATCTGCCTACTCTCGAACGCGATGAGCACCAAATGAAACCAACGAAACTCTCAGCACCAGAGTGTTGACGCGGAAACGTAGCTGAACTTTGAAATAAGACGATTTTTTGTGCACTCTTAGTGGTAAAGTTCTGAAGAAGACGAAGTTCACTAAAGCAGCGGCAAAAGGAAAAACATCGTGTCACTCGTCGTTTTGAATTTTTCGGATTTGGCTACCGCTGGCAGGCGGCGGCAGCTGCTGAAGCCACTTTTAGAAACGGCTCACACCATTTTCAAGAAAACACTATTTCTCGTAATGTTTTCTGTCACAAAAAAACGTTTTTAAACCTTGTAAGACGTTTGGATCCACGTTAAAACCTCTAAAATATGAGTGAATTTCTCTTTATGGTCATTATCACCATAATGCCTGGCACATTTAATGTCTTTGGGTTTTCGCGTGTAGCATGGCCCACCCAAATAATGTCATTCGGTATCTTAAGCTTAAACACTTAAAGGGGCCCTGAGATGGATTTCAAAGTGTTTTTGTTTGTGTCAGAAAACTACTCTATGGTTCTTGTAGAAACAAGTCCAAAAATAGTAAGCATATTCGCCCACGCTAACAAAAGTTATTACCCCGACGAGACAGAACTATTTGTTGGCTCGGCGGCTTGCGATGACGACATTGTCCGACCTCGTCCGAGGCGAAGCACTCATTTCATGGTTGGCCGCCGGAATGTCCGTGATTTTTGACGGCGGCGGTCGTTGGTTTACAGCGTCGTCGTTACCATGGTTACTTCAGCGAGTGGGTCGCACATGAGACGACGCCCCCCCCCCCCTTTTTTTTTTAAGCTACCTTTTCAGTCCTTACGAACTTTGAGCAGGAGATACTGGTGATTGCGGAAGTCGACCTTGCATGCGCGAGAGTTTCCGTTAACGGTATAACTTATTTTTACCGTCGCTACATAGCGATACAGAATTTCTAGCGACTGTAGTAGCGAGCCCCCTGCGCCGGCGAAATGTACGCTCGCGTCTTGATTAGATTACCGGAAAGTTCCAAGTGAACGCCCTCCCCCGAAACATCGCCCACCCCCTTTTACGGGTGAAATATTCAATTTACTGAAGACACGGCCACCCCGTAAAATACATGGCTTTAGCGCCGATGAGTGAACAAAACAAACCCAAATCATCTCTTCGTGTGCAGATGCGGTCACTTATTCGTCCTTTCCACGCTTGACCCGAAAGTTCGCCCATCTCGTATTTTTTGATATCACTGTACTTAAATTTGGGTGGGCGTTCTTCCAAAAAACTTTACGGCACAGCAAATGCGCTGCGCTCGGCGCTTCATGCAAGCAATATTAGTTGATGTTGTTTACTACATTCTTGCTAAATGATGATCAGGAGCACGATAAATGACAATTTTTTTCAGAATGAGCGAGCAAAATCTCCGCCCCTACTCCAGCCTCCCACGCTTCCAATGGTTCAGATGCCTTTATGATCTAGCATAGCTCTTTTATGCTCTTAAAATTGTGTTGGGCAAGGTAATATAGGTATAACTGCGGAATCATTACAATATATCTTACTGATTTTATATTGAAATATTTAGCGGTGGCGTGAATCCTGGTTAATGTAATACTTGGTCCTAATTGTTCCCACTAGATGGCGGCGTCAATGTCATGTTTTCTATTTTTTAAGCTCTACAGCAGAAGTATACGGCTGTTTTAAAAGAAAATTATTGTATTGTGAGAGTTCAATCTAAAACGTCCAAGATGCAAGCTATTTCAAGCGTAAGCGAACAGTTCTGGGCAACAAACTTTTGTGTCATTTGCTTTGAGACAAATTCGCCAGATGTCGCTACTTGGCAGAGCCGGTAAGCCGGAATGCAGAAACTGCTGAGTGCAATCCTTGCGTTTTCAGCGGCAAACGGCTACTCTTGCATCATTTAACACGGTAAACGGTAAAGTGCGCTAAGAACACTAGGCAACAGGTTCATTCAGAAGGCCGGTGCAGCAAACCACACTTTCCAGCGATCATGACTTGATGGGAAGCAATGAAATGAAACTCTTTGGCAGGAGTTGTCGTTACAGGATGCGCATGGTCTTGCCCTTGTCGCGACTGCCGCAGAGAATCAGCTGCGACAGCGTTTGGGCTTGAACTGATTTATTCAGCCCGCGTGAGTGCACTTGAGCGTGCGCCTCGTGATCACGAGCAGTGCTCGGCGACGTCCAAGCGCTGCGTGCGGAGCTCCGCCTTCATCGTCGGCACGGCGCTCCCTTGGCGCGCCGTTCGTTACCACCTCATAACTGAAACAACGTCGAGGCTACGCTCGAAACACAGATGGTGCAAAGAATCCTTTTGGGTACAGCGTCCAAGAAAGCAAATGCAAAGAAAACTCTAACACCATACACGGAGCGCTGAGCGATCATGCTGGCTGCAAGCGTCGTTGCTCCTGCGCTCACTGTATCCTTCCGCCGAGAACGGAGGAGCCCAAGCCCGGTTTGGCTCGGTGTGTAAGTGTTTTACACTCCGGTATAAAACAAATATGTGCGACTGTGTAAACGCACACACACACAAAAGATGTTATTTGTACCTTTCTGATGTTTTTACGCTCGTAAAAAATTGGTTAAATCAAGAGCGCACTATTACGTCACGATTAGTTCAAGAAATAGCCGTTGTGCTCCGATACCATCGACCCCCCGAAAAACCCCATCTCAGGGGCCCTTTAATGTCATTTTTCGTGTATGTGTGAGAAGGGTATTCCTCTTTCGAACTGATGTGCCAGAAAAAGATGTGTAGGGCATTCGCAAACACAAAGACGCATGCATGTGCACTTTCCTCAGTCTCTGCTCAAAAAGGAAGGTTTTAGCATGACATATGTACAAAAAATTTTTTTCGACGCATGCATACGACCTGGTCTAAGACAGATGTGTGCAGTAGAATGTATACACTGGTTGCAAGAATGTATATACTAGTTGCATAAAAGATGTTTCGAAGGACTGTGTCTTGCAGCAAAACACCTGAGTGGTCTTGGGTGATTTTTGGTTTTATCCGCTATTTCGCCATGGATATGGCAGCAGGCTGGATAAAGTTGCGGAGAAAGGGATTGTTATGTACATACAAGCACACATCTTTCACTGAAGCCACAGACATTAAATTCTGTAACAAAGAGAACTCTTTTACATGTTACTAGTCGGAGTGTGTGATTGCTAGCCAGTAGCATGCCAAGAACGTAAATCTCAATGCTACCCTGAACTCCAGGGTTCATGATATTGGAAAATATAAAGACTTCAGTTTTATGACCAGCACTCTTTTGTCTAATGTTCCTCCAAAAATGACTAATTATCTCTATTTATCTTGGTAACTAATTGACTGACTCAAGAAATAATGGCATACTTGAAATCAGTGAAAAAAAAAAGCAGCAAGTCTTACAAGCTTCACAAAGTTTACTTACAAATTAAAAATTGGACTGGCTTTGTAGTTCTGTCATCCTGGCTGTGGCGGCGCTTTGTTCCCTCGCAGGACGCGGTGAAGATCATGGCTCGCGACCTTGTGCGCACCCGGCGCCAGGTGAAGAAGTTCATCCTGATGCGGGCCAACATCCAGGCCGTCTCGCTGAAGATCCAGACCCTGCGCTCGCAGAACGCCATGGCACAGGCCATGCGGGGGGTCACACGGGCCATGCAGAGCATGAACAAGCAGGTCGGTGCTCTTTTGGGGTGGAGCCATTTTGGTTCATCGTGCCGCTACCTAGCAACCAGTGGTTTAAAGGGGCTGTAAAGACAAAATGCAGCTTGGTTCAACTTGAAAGAACCAATGATTGGTAACTCACTCAGCTCCACACTAGTCAAAGAAAATTTTTTAACCGAAAACACGCAGGAGATATTGAAAATGTTGAAAGGCTTCAAACCTATGCTGACATGATATGGGCCAGCACTAGAAAGGCAACCCGCCGTGGTGGCTCAGTGGCTAAGGCGTTGCGCTGCTGAGCACGAGGTCGCGGGTTCGATTCCCGGCCGCGGCGGCAGCTTTTCCGATGGAGGCGCAAAGCAAAAACGCCCGTGTGTACGAGATTTCAGCGCACGTTAAAGATCCCCAGGTGGTCAAAATTAATCCGTAGCCCTCCACTACGGCGCGCCTCATCGCCTACGTTGCGTCGGCACGTTAAACCACACAATCAATCAACTAGAAAGCTAGTTGCCAGTGTGTTACGTGCGCATTACATTCAAATGATACATTCGAATGAATCTAGTCGCCCCACTATAATCGCCCAGACATGTTTCGTGGTGGCGGCTTTGGTCGCCAATAGCACAAACAAGATTTTGTGACATCACGGATAAACCGCCTGGACAGTCACTACAGCTTCGTCTGTTTTCTTTATTATGTCGACTATTTCAAGTTTGTGATGAAGTTAGCGTTATTGTTATCGGGACAGAGCAGTCTTCTTAACGAAGCAAACTTGCATTTTGTCTCCGTGGCGCCTCTGATACGCACTCATGATTACAGCGTACCAGCTAACTGTCGGTTTAGCTAAATCGGTGTCAAATTGCAATTACAGAACAAGTGTACTTGTGACTGGTACTTTCGGGACATCTTGTGGGTCTGGCTCATTGCAGTGACTCTGAGTAGAATAAAGAATAAAGAATGTTAGAATAAAGAATGTTTAAAGAATAAAGAAGTTTAGAACGCGTAAGCCGTATGTTGAGCTTTCCTGGCAGATTGACACATATTTTTGCTTGTTAGAAAAGCGTGTTCAGAACAGATTTACTGAGTTCAGCTGCAACAACCTGCATTCGAGCCCCTGTAACTGAATTTAGTTGATTTCGAGCATATCTTAAGCTGTATAAACTGCGCAAACCACTAAAGCGCCGATGTAAATTGTGAACTAGACCAAAAGTGAAGACTCTCGAAAGATTTCCAAAAGTAATATCAAATCGCATGTATAGTTAGTGTGACAACGGTTAGGTCGTTCTCAATGCCTAAGGTGTTTTGCTCCTGAGACCAAGGATTCAGCACAAAAGTATGGGGACAGAGAAAGACTAGTAGACGGGTCAAGTGCTTGTTTTGTCGAATTGTCTCTGTTTATCTTTTTGCACTGTTTTGTTTATTTGTTTTATTGTCGCACTCTTGATTGACTGAGAGGATGTCATCCAGATACTTTTTGGAGCGCAGTGCCATCGCCTAGATGCTCCTTATAGAGTGCTGAGATTAAGGCTTAGGAGTGTGCCAGCGAAGCCATCTTGTAAACCGAAATCCTTGTGCCTGCCTGTGGATGGCATACAGCAACCCACTCCTGTCCGTTTTTCTTGCCTGCAGCTGAACCTGCCGCAGATCCAGAAGATCATGCAGGAGTTTGAGAAGCAGTCCGAGATAATGGACATGAAGGAAGAGATGATGAACGACGCCATCGACGATGCCATGGGCGACGATGAAGATGAGGAGGAGAGGTTGGTGATACTAGCTATTACTACTGTTAGTATAGTAACCGAGCTAGGATCCTGGTTAGTAAATGTATTCGCTAAGCCTATAGTTTAGGATTGCGAGGTGGTCGTGCTGAACCTCCTGGCTGCCATTCACAATTGTGTTAGCAGCTAGGCTGTGCTATAGCTTTGTGCGTTATGTTACTGCTCCTTTACTATACATATGGTGTTTTAAAAAGCTTCCACTGTGCTGAAATATTAAGTACTGAGACAATATAGGTGCAGTAACGTGAACATATTGCTGTAATTGACCGTACCCAGGAATATGCCTTTTATGAGAATTTCTGGCACAGAGTCGTCGTTTTGAAACAGTGCAGCTGTAACATACAACCAATGAAAATGTTTGGGGGCAGGAAAGAGGCATTTTGGGATTCCTGTCGCAACTGCACTACACATTGATTGTGCTCCTAGTTTTACGTCACAAGGCTCGGAGTGGGATCTAAATGTAGCGAGACCCCCCTCACTATTGCTACGTATGTACGCACATGGGTGTGAATACCTGTACATATGCAGATATGTGTATGTTTCATATGGACAAATATAAATTATGCACATACGTTCGATTGTTATGCAACTTTTTTTATTGTTACACGTGTGTATAGGCTCCGGAACGATCGCCGGGTGGCGCTGCACTCTCCCCAGAGGGGGAGTATGCCGGGCCGGCGGCCTATTCGGCACGTGCTTTTTTCGCTGCGCGTGTGCTGTATTTCTCGCGCTAGGAAGAGGGCTGGGTAAAATTTTCTTTCGACTTATGAAAGCATACACATTAGCACATGTCCAGCAAGTTCGGTTTACACGAAGAGTAGTTACTGAGTTAATTTTTGTCGACGTTTGTCTTGTCGTCTGCTACAGACGCGCCGCCTGCTACGCGCCGCTCGAACGCCTCCCGGCCCGCTCCTCCGCGTCTGGCAAGTGCACGCGCAGCTCGCGCTGTCTCCCGCACCGCCTGAGGCATCCAGCCTCCTCTCACGAATGCGACAAAGAGACCGCCGGCTGCGCGAGCCACTTAAGCCAGCACGTACAAAGAGCGGCGGGAACACTCCTCACTAGCCCGAAACGAAAAGATGAAACTGAAAGCGAAAAAAAAAAAAAAAACCCATATTGTTGCATGGTCAGCTGCCACGACAGTAACAAGGCGAAAGAAGAGGATCCATTCGGTAAATTCTGCATATTCCCCGCGAAAGCGCACCAAAAGGATAGACGGTAAGCATGGATCACTGCGGTTCGAAAGGTGAAATAAGTTGACACATTTTTGTTTGTATCTGTGTGCTTTCAGTTTACATTACCCGGCTTTAAAAATGCGAACTAGTGTTCTAACGAGTCCTCCCCTCTACACTTTTTTTAATGCATGCTGCCAATGATTGTTTTCCGCTATAATAAATGAACTTCGGAGCTGTTTAGCTGGTGCCGTTCGATATCGTCCAAATATAACACAATAGGTTGACATTTTGCATGGGTAAAAAAAAATAGTTTCTAGCGATTTACCTGGGTGTAGTAGCTCTGGTCCGTCTTGTCATTGTGACTTGTGTTCTGGACTCGATTGCTGCGTTGTTCGCCTTTTTCCCACATTTAGCAATACTGGTAATTAGAAGAGGTATACATCAAATTCTGTATATTATAGTAATTAAAAGTTATACGCCACAAGCTGTTCTGTTGTTTCCGCGAACTGACACGCTAACACATACTTGTACTCCAAGCGGGTGACAAAATTGCAAACAAAAATTTCTTCAAGGACAAGTAAAATGGAAATGCGGCGCTGTCAGCGCACCCTTTATTAGCGTGTGCCTTTCTAATGCGTTTTTATAAGATGCAGCTGATTGTTTCAAGAGTAAGAAATAACCTATTAACCATAATCAATCACGTTTATCTTACATTTCTTGCAAGCGTCAGTGTTGCTGCAGTCCAGAAAGTCCGGATGTCAGAAGCGCGAGCACGCGAAGGGAGTAACAAACAAGAGAAAAGTACGCTGTGACCAGCTGAACAGCTGTCGCCTTGCAGAAGAAAAGAGCAACCGACGACCGCCGAACAACGCGTTTCCCCCCTTAAAATCGTGGGGCAGTCTGCCGGTCGAGCGGCGGGAAGCAGGCGGTGCGTCTGTAGCAGACGACAAGACAAACGTCGACAAAAATGAACTCAGTAACTACTCTACGTGTAAACCGAACATACTGGACACGTGCTAATGTGTATGCTTTCATAAGTCGAAAGAAAATTTCACCCAGCCCTCTTCCTAACGCGAGAAATGCAGCACGCGCGCAGCGAAAAAAGCACGTGCCGAATAGGCCGCCGGCCCGGCGTACTCCCCCTCCGGGGAGAGGGCAGCGCTTCCCTCGCCCGGCAAACTTTAGCTTCGCCTCCCTATAGTTTGCGAATACCTGTGCATATGCAGATACGTGTCCATACGTTTCATACGGACAAATATAAATATACGCAGATACGTTCTATTGTTGCGTAACTTTACGTTACATAGGAGGGTCTGTGCCAGGGTATTAAGAGTAATACAGTTGCCGACCAATTTTTTATAATGCTCAACAACTTGAGACGTGTGTGAAATCAAGGGTTGGACGGAAGCCCGTCTGTTCAGGACAACACATGGCAGCAATAAAAACTGGCACTGACCAAGAATGTTTATAAAACCCGAAAGAGACATTTTGGCTTCTGTACAGATGCCTTGTTCACAAATCTGTTTACTATGAACAAGGCACCCGTATGGGAGCTGAAATGTCTTTTTTGGATTTTATAAGCATTCTTGGTTGGTGCCAATTTTTATTGCCTTGAGACATTGCATGTTCGGTGTTGATGTCTTTTGAACTTTTTTGTTACAAGGACTGTTTTTGCTGTCCCCACTAGTCAAGCACTAGTCACAGACTGTGACAGACTTGTGACATATAACTATTAATAACAACCACCCAAGAGAAATGTCACTGGCGTACTGCTTCACCAACCCTGACTTCCTGCTTCACGATTTCGTTGCTCCCGCCCTTCCCCCCCCGACTCCAGCGACGCCATCGTGAACGAGGTCTTGGACGAACTGGGCCTCCAGCTCTCCGAGAAGTTGACGGACCTACCTGAAGCCGGCGGATCGTTGTCCGTGGCTGGACAGAAGGGCAAGGCCGCTGCCGCTGCCACGCCCGTCAGCGATGCCGACGCTGACCTCCAAGCAAGGCTGGAAAACTTGCGGAGAGAGTAAAGCTCGGCTATACGCGAGAGGAGGAAAAGGAAATGCGGTCATGATATTTTTTTTTGCAACTTGTATAAAAGAAATATGTTCAGCCTGCTAAGGATGCAGTCCTGATCTCTTCGAACCACGTGGAAATGTTTTGGGCTAGAAAGAGCGAAATGTGTGCAGCACAAGAGGTATGTCATGTGTGGTTATTGGTTTAAATATCTTCAGCTGTCTGGCAGTTGTGGGGTTGAGGCAGATAGGTCTAGTGCTAAAAAAACGAGCTATTTCAAGCGTCTTCAAAAGATGACATCTGGTAAACCATTGTGCGTGCATTGCAGCGGTTACATTTGCTTACACGTTTGTCCGTTCAGCTAGCTCACAGTTTGAGTTGGCAGGTAGCTCTAGGGTGAAAAGATGAGCTGTATTTTAAACGTGTTCGACAGATGACATCCAATGCATCATTCTGCAGTTGTCGCTGGGAATGTTGACAAGGCGTGGCTGAAGAACTTTTGGAAGTGTTTACACATGCATGTAGAAATGGAAATGAGCAAAACTTGAAGCACTTTTTTTTTTGCGATCTTTATAAACTAACATTGAGCCTGCCGAGAATGCAGCCTCAGCTTTCTAAACGGCAAGACAGCTTGATATAATGTTAAATGCCAGACACCTAGATGCGGCACTTCCGTTTCAGACGAATGAAAAGGGCGAGAGAAATTCTGGTCAGGAAACGCTTAAAGTACTGCCACTCTGTGAAGGGTTGATTGTGATGCCATTAGAAAAAGCAGACAATTTCTTTTTCAGCTCTACTTACTCTGCCAACCTCTGGGGGTGTACATGCCACAAGTGCTGTCACAATGTTCTAGGATTCCATGTGAGCTGTCACTGAACTTGAGCTAGGTGGGTTCTGCCTTATTTCAGTTTCTGCGAAGTTGCTCAGGCACAAAGGCACGTTGCTTGCTGTAGGTCTGGTCAGCTGGTGGCTGGTTGTAATTAGATAGCCAGTGCTGAATAACGCTGTTAATGGAATTGTTACGAAGCTCTTGTTTCGATGGCCCCGTAAAGCACACAGTGTAGCCCTGGCTTCAATGAGATCGCTGCATCCTCCATGGTTTGAGTTGCAAATGCTTGTTCCCTTCTGTAATATAATAAAATGGCTTTTACCTGAACGAGCCGTTTTTTCCTCAGAGGTTTCAGACTAACATGTTGGCAACTTGGGATTTTTAGTGTGCAGAATGGCGAATGAAAGCTAGTAAGTGCAAGCAGACATTTTTTTTTACAGGAAAACGTTTACAAGGAAACTGTTAGTAGTTCAATGAAAGCTTTTTTTGCTTGTAAACACCTGTTCAAAAACACCAGCGGGGGACAAGTTTTTCAGATTAGCAGTGTCAAATCCCTGCTGGTGTTTCTCGAAATTCTAATTTGGTGCAGAGCTCTGTTATCTCAGATGGGCCACAAAGGCAAAATAAAACTTCGTTCAGTTTGAAAAAACTGAAATAGAAAAAAAAGGAGAGAAAAAAAGAAAAGGCTCTTGTTCGTGTACACTGTGGAAAACTTCAGTGTTGTGAATAACCAACTGACGGAGATCACATCTTTCCTCTAAAAAATAAGAGCGCAGGCATTTTTCGTCAAACGAACTTGGTTTTGGTGTTATTTCACATTTCATGTTCTGGTTCATTAAGCTTGAAATGTCACAACGCGAAAGGTAAGAGTTACATCGTTTTAAGAAGGTTCAAATTTTAAAGGAGCACTGACACGAAAATTTTATGTTACACTTTTATTGCTTTTGTCGATGCTTAATGGTCTGGTGAACCTGAAACGGCAAGCACTTCGAATACTTCAGCGCGCGATAGTTACATTGAACGGCCTGAAAATCGTTTGTTTCAAATTCCCGCACTTTCATCCCGAACGGTGCATATGACAGACTCCCGGCCTGACCTCACCGCTTTGTGCGGACGTCACCGGCGCCCGCTTGAGAGGGTGTTGTGCCCGCTCGCCGCTCGTGGGGCCGTGCGCGTGAAGTGACGTCACGAGTTTTTGGCGAGCGCTGTCGCATCACTTCTTTTTCCTCTCATGGAGTGATGTCACGCTGATGTCCATTTGCTGAGTGCCGCTCCGTGTGCTGCTCCGTCGGCGCGATAAATGAGATCCAATTGAAGTATGTTCTTCACGTCGCAGGCCGCTCATATTTCAGCCAGGGTATTCTGTTGAGTGAAGGAAGCGAACTCTTCAATAATATTAACGCCGAAAATTGGTGTCAGTGCTCCTTTAAAATATTGCGCTTCTGTATGAAGGATTTTTGCAGGAACCAGACTGCCCATTGGTTTGAGCTAATTTTTAACTCTACTGTTACAACGAATATCGGTTATAACAAACTAAATTACTGTCCCAATACTACTTCGTTATTGCGAGGCTCGACTGTACGGCAAACACAGATCATGTGGTGCAGCAAAGCTCACCATTTCATTGCAGAATCACATGGTGGTACCAGCATCAGCCAACCCCTCGAATGGGCATGTAGGGATTGGTTTATTGATTCACGTACTAATGTGAGAATCCGGGGAGTCAGCAATCTCGATTCAAGCCACAATCATCCACGACTATCATGGATGTTGACGGCATCAACGTTTACACTTATTTGGTCTGCACATCGAGTTATTAAGGGGGACTCACTAGTGTCGCTAAATAAGCTACGCCCAAGAGTACTGCCACTTCGTCCACCCGGGAGCGTCTGGGGGCCATTTTGTTTCTGGCTTGCAGTGTTGCCATCTCCCAACGAAACCGCCGGCGGCTGCTCTAGCGTCTGCGCAGCAGAGAGAGAGAGAGAGAGAGGAGAGGCGCCCAGAAACAAAATGGCTGCGACCATACGCAAACAAATATCACGTGATGCTTACCGACCAATGAAAATCCTGGTGCCACATAACAAAGAGAAAAGAGTGCCGATACTCTTAAAAGCCTTTATTTAGTCACGCTAGGACTCGCCTGTTAACATTCCTGTGGTACTTTTGCGACTCCACAACTCGTGGGTTTAAGAACCATCAGGCACAAATGAAAAAAGTATTACAAATACACCTCAATGTTCAGAACGGCCTAGCTTGCTTATTTTAGAGATATGTCCCTTCTGTACTGAAATAAAGACATAAAACTCTCGCTTTCTAGAGAACTAGCGCCATCTAGTAACAGGTAGATAAACTAAAATGTTTGTTTATTTTATGGAATAAGTGACGTATTTTGAAAAGAAAATTAGACCATTAGGAACATTTTCATGTATTTCAAACTTTTCGTACTGGTGTACGATGCTTTTGAAGCCAGACGGCCATGAATTATAAGTCCCACAGGACTGTAATCAGGTGAGTCCCCCTTAAAGCGCAGCCGTTAACTTAAAATCTCCGCTGTTATTACTGGCCAATCCACTCCCAAGTAGGTATATGCAAATTATGGAAAGGGTTTTCAACAATAGACGCTGCGATCGGGAACAATCTCGCCAACAGCGTAGCTGAAAATATGCATTTGTACCGGTTTGGGTCCCACACTGCTTCCACAGGGTATGTACGCTACGAAATTTAATCAGAGACAAGGTAAAAAGTGCACGAGAGAAAAAATGAGGAAATTTATTTACAGGGAATGCGGCAACAAATGCTCAGGACGCATTCGTGTGCCAGCAGAAACATGCGCACCAAGCCGTCGGCGGTGTAAACACAGAAGAACTGATGTCGCAATACCATCGTGTCATAGTGCCAAGACGTGCAGCTGATAAGAAGTATGAAACTTTAATGATTTACAGCGCAGTTATGACAGCTGCATTTTGTACAAGTGTTATTCATTCATCCCGCCTCCGAGAACTAGGAATTGTTTCCTTACGCAATATCACGTCCCTCCATGAATTGTACGTCTACTGATCCAGGCAGGCTTACTCCACGACGTAAAAGTTTCTTGCGTCCACAGTCTTATTTTGTGGATTTTGCACAAACTAAATTTACGTAGCCATTTCTCATTCTCATAAAAACACTGATTCCGCTTCTTAAAAGGCCTTTCTCGACACTGGCTTAGCAACGTAACAGATATGTCAAGCTCAAGCAATCATTACTGAAAAAGTTCATTTTTTTTATCGCCGCAACCATGCAAGCAAGATCCGTCACAAGCAGCATGGGTGGCGTGACACGATAAAAACTGACGCCATCAATGGTCAGAAGTGGATGCAGAGCTGAAGAGTGTTGTTAGGTGCAAGTTGAACACCTGTCACGCATTTCACAAGCATTGCTTGTGACGAGACGTTGCACAGGCCGATTCAGTAGTGATGCAACTGTCAAAAGTGCACTATGACGTGAGAGTTCCGGCCTCGCACTCCCACTACAAAATGCACGTCACATTTTTGTCACAAGCAATGTCTGTGTGCAAGACAGAAAACTGTTTAACCTACAGAACCAAACTAAGGTCTCAGTTGCCTGAGCCATCAGAGCCCTCTTAGTCACCTGGTCACAAGTTCGTCACAGTCTCGCCACAAAACAAGCAATGCCTGTGATGACAACCTAAGTACTGGATCAGCAAAGTGATTGCACTGTGCAATGCATTGACAGTTGTCACCATCCACAAATTTTTACCCTGCATTGCTACAGCACAGCATGTCACAACCCTGTCACAAGTGGGACTCACATGGCAAGATGCAATAGAACATGGTCAATAACAACAGACCTGCTCATCCGTCTTAGAATTTGCAGTAGTCTTATTTCATTCGTGTCACAATGTTGTCACAAGCAATGCATTCACGCAGTTGCAGTTACAATTTTCGCAGCAGTGGTACTACTGACTCGTCACGAGTGCATCATAATGTTGTCACACGCAACACCTGCTCTCATGATGGACGCAGTAAGAGCACGCAACTGTCACCCACAACTCTTCATACAGTTGCAAAGACAGATTTTGCAGTAATGGGGACACGGCGCCGGCCTGTCACGAGTACGTCACAATCTTGTCACAAACAGCGCCCGTTCATGACGGAAGCGAGTGCAGGCAACCGCAATCCGGAACTGAGTGCGTCACAATCTCGTCACATGCGGCACCCTCTTGTGACGGAAGCAAGCTCAGGCAACCGCAATTCGGAACTGAGTACGTCACAATATCGTCACATGTGGCACCCACTTGTGACGGAAGCGAGTTCAGGCAACCGCAATCCAGAACTGCTGACGTTTTCCATGGCTGCAGCGACACAACTCCTGCAGAGTGCGGCAGCCGGAGAACAGGATTAAACATCAGCCAGCCATGTCCAGCAAAGACTGCAGAGATGTGGGCACCCAAGTCTTCCCGTTGAAGACAAAGATGACGTTCCGGTCGAGATAGAGCATCACGTGACCGAGCCGGTAGACCTGCTTGCCCTCTTGGAAGCGGTGCGCCATGGGAACGAACAGCAGGTTCTTCTCCTGGGCCTGAAAGGTGTCATGCAAAGAGCATTTGCACTAATGATAACCTGAACAGGTGTACATCAATTATTGGTCTCTTATTTTCTTGTCCTGAGCAGCAAAAAACTGCTCTTGCAATAGAAATTCTACGGGGAAAAAAATACAGAGCTGTTTGGAGCAGTTATTAGTGACACTAGCCAATTTCAATTGGCTAGTGTCACTAATTGGCAAAGGCAAAGGAGACTAGCCAATTTCAATTGCTCTAACTACAGCACTAGAAAACTGCGTTTAAAGGGGCCCTAAACAGGGTTCCAAAGGTTGAGATTTTATGTGCGCAATCATTGGAGTACAATCCAAAGAACATCCTGTCGCAAAAATGATTTAAAAGCGTCCAGTATTAGCCGAGCTATCGTTCATTAAAAAGGGCCTGCACCAAGGCCCGCAACAAGGCCCGCAACAAAGCCTGGCCAAAGCACTGTGGAAGCGGAGACGCCACCGACCAGGCGCAAGACCTGATCGGTGACACCTAGAGAAACGGTTGCGTCGAGAAGCGCGCAGCCATTGGCTCCGCTCGGCGGTACGTCACGCTTGTAGCAGACAACGGCCAAGCTCCGCCTACTACCACTCAGCGGGGTCGGTCGAAGGCCGGCCCGCCGCATCGAACGGCTCCTCGTGCCGGCCGTGCTCGCGTTGGCGGAAACGAGCACAAACGAGCGTTTGAAGGCAAGATAGGGGGCTTCCTAACTCAACATGCTCGCTAACGACAATAATTGAAGACTGCCACCGACGACTATAGCGGCTCGCTAGCGGCTCGCTAGCGTTAGCGTTTCGCGGTGAACTCGTCCCACCGAGGTCGGTGAAAAGGCTTAGCATCGCCGCAGTTATCCAGACACTGCTTTGCGAGGCCGCGACGACGACGACCCCCCACGCAATCTTTCACTGCACTATCACCCCCTTTCGCGTATTTGCAAACTGATTTTCAGCAATAGTCCCGCACTGGCGGGCGGTGACAAGTTTTAGCTGCTGCGGTGTATGCGTTATTGTGCGTACACCGCACAGTGGGCTGCTTGCCGACCGAGCAGGCAGATGCTTGCCGCGGTCGCGTGTGTAGCGGCCGTTTGTGCCCGCAGAGATTTTCCATGTTTTTCAGCGTTATTAATACCTTGTAAACGACTACAAACTCAGCTACGCTCGTGTAACGGATGGCGACGATAAACATTCGTCCATGCCACCCGTGCAGGACGAATACGCCGTGCCGCCGGTGCAGGAGCGCTGCGCACAACCGCGTTTCTCCCAGAGCCGGAACGCTGACTGGCTACAGCACTTAACGGGGCCCACTAATAGCGCAGCCGTACTGTTGAGAGCTTCGTGCGTCACACGGGTGCGTCACAACCGCTCTGTCGCACGTCACAGCACGCAAGTGTGGTGGCAAGGAAGCGGTAGGTGAGCCAGGAAGAAAGAAAGCATCTTTGTTGCATGTTTGTGCGGCCCCTGCTTTACGCAGAGGTGTAATATTTGGTACACAATGTCGTGAAGGGGTACTCTAGCGATTGCGCGATTGAAATGGTGACCTTCAGAAACCTATTTAGGGCCCCTTTAAATATTTATTTTCTCAGACGTCACATTTTCCCTCTTACTGTGACAAAAATACGAGTAGTTTCAGCATTCCAAGGTGCATTACTAAGTACTAAATTTGCAACACAAATGGAAGACAGCCTCACTACCAGGTAGAAACTACATTAAAAAGCAAAAAGAAAATTTAATTGAGGGAAACAAGGGTGCCTTGCCCTCAACAGGCCAAATGAAGCAATGGCAGTGTGGGCACCTACATTTAGCCAGCCGGTAATGTAAATTTTGAAAACTGGCCGCCAGCCTTCTTCAGTATCGAACAAAGAACTAGCAAGCCTTTCATCATCATCAGCCTATCTATACCCACTGCCGGGCAAAGGCCTTTACCAAGGATCTCCAATTAACCCGGTCCTGTGCTGACTGCGACCCATTTATCCCCGCAAACTTCTTGATCTCATCGGCCCATCTAACTTTCTGCCGCCCCCTGCCACGTTTGCCTTCTCTAGGAATCCACTCTGCTACCCTATTTCTATTCTATTAACATCCTATTAATTTCAATTAATATGTCCTTAACACATGTTTGTTCCCTGACCCACTCGGCTCTCTTCTTGTCCCTTAATGTTACACCTATCATCTTCCGTTCCACTGCTCACTGCGTCTTCCTCAATTTAAGTTGAACCCTCTTACTGAGCCTCAAGTTTCTGCCCCGTAGGTGAGTATCGGTACCGGTACTGTAGGTGTGTACCGGTGAGCAAGCCTTTATCCCCCCACATATCAAGCATATAGACTACTAAATCAAGGCTCAAAGCATTATGCCATCCCCTCAATCCTAATCGCCACTCTGCACACTTTCACCAGGGCTTCGCACACAAGTGACTCGGTGTAACAGTTTACGCTGCGCCAGATACGCCGCAAAGTGGGAGAACTTGGCCACGAATGATAATTGCATTACTAATGGCATTTCGTCGGTTCCCACAAACTCACCCTCTGCTCGATGAGCTCCTTGAAAGTCATCTGCGCATTCGCTGGGGTGGTGGAAGTTCGTATGGTCTGCATGTGCTGTCGGGACCAAAAGAAGCGAGATTAGCAGTGCAACTACAACAAACAAACAAAGAAAACATTAAAGCCGTTCCACTCAATGTGAAAGCTGTCGGAAGTGCAGAGCAGTGATTCGCCATACTGGGCTGTAGCGCCGTTACACGCTCACTGCTACCACGCAATGCAATTCAAATTTCCCGCCTTCGCAGTGCTCGCGCGCCCCCTGCCTGAGACTGCGCCAGCGGGAGTTGTTCTTTTTGTGCTGGCTTTTCCTTCCACACGTGCCGTCGTTGCACTGCCACTTTTGTTCACTTACTATCATAAAAAACAACCCAACGAGCGTTCTTAACTAAATGAGTGCGAGCGCTGCCGGTTAATTACGTATATTTTGCCTCAACCGTATTTACAGTTTTCTTTGCGCTAAACAACGGGGAGATGTATGACAAGCGCCAGCGGTTCACGAGTTTTGAATGCTTATGACTATATGAACCGCTTGGCTTTCGGAGCCTCTGGGTTAGGCAGTGACGACGGAACGCCGTGTGGCTCTACTTGGGTCCACTGAGCGAGCTACGACAAAGCGAGCCCCCAAAGTGCTCTGTACTTAAAAGAAAAACAGCCGACTACACCTTCTAACTTACGACTACACCTTGGTGCATAATTCTTAATTGAATGAACGCTAACGCCTTTTGGTTCAGTAAGGGTACATTTGTCACGCATCCTTGGAAAGTGAGGGTCGGCAGTGTTCTGAAAGTGCAAACCGAGCTTGTGCACAGATAAATGGCTCATAGCAGATGGGTTTCACAAAAGGCTATTAGCACTCCAGCTGTAACACAAGCACTTCTGGAAAACTTTAACTAGTAGAAGGCAGCTAAAGAGCAGACTAATCGGAGAACCACTCAAGGGTTTGGTGCAATCCTTTTCGGAGATCTGATGCACTTTGAACGGCAAATGCGCTGTGGGCCAAAAAGAATACCACATCAGACATGAACCTGGCTCATAAACTCTCTCAGCGATTTTGTTAGGTCTCACTAAGACTTTGGTGAAAAGGTTCCACATTGAGCGCAAAGCCAAAGCATCGGACAAAGACTCGAGCTTTTTTTCAGCTACTGTTCACCCCCTGTGCTTTCCCATGTTCCCCACCTCAACTAGAGTTCTAGAGAGTTCTACAGAGTACTCACACTGTACTCGGGCCTTCCGCCCATGGCCTCCTGGGGCATGTGGGGAGGTGCAGGTGCCGGTCTGTACCCCAGCAGACCCGGTTGTGCACCTGCTGCCACCACCGGTGGCGCCACCGACAGCCCCGAAACGGCCCGGTTCATCATGTCCAGTGCCATCTTGAATTGCTCTGCACAGAAGATACCACAAAGGTTAAAAAAAATTAAATTAAATAAAAAAAAATGCGCGTCGCACTTTTTTTTTTTAGTAAAAATATTATTTTTAAGTAGAAAAAATTTCGCAAACTCCAGAGCGTTCGCAAGCACGTGAACAGTTCTCAGACTTCTAATTTCTTTTATTGCACTGGAAGGAAAAAAAAAAAAAAAGGGTGGGTATTGTTACCTATGGGGTTAGTTTCAAACATGTAATGGCGACGGCGGTACAGCGTGGTGGTGTAGAAGAGAAACCCCAAGCGAATGCATCCGCGTGTACGGCGGGGCGCTGTGCAAGTCGCCGGAGAAGCGCGAGCTCCAGGGACCGGTTCCCCTACCTTTGTCACAGGCCGCTCGGAACTTGTTTCAGCGTCTCTTTGCCAGGTGCAAACGTCGTCTGCACGGAGCCACTTTGAACGGTGGTACCTACTGCGCCCTGTGCTTACTAAGCCTAGGATTTTGCCATGGTGATTTTAAGAGCACAGACCAGACTGCTTATTTGGACCAAATTTGGACCAAGAAAAATTTGACTGCAGTTGGCCTTTAAGGCCACCACAGGGCAAAGGCCTCTCCCACAGATCTCCAATTATCGTGGTACTGTGCTAACTGCGACCAATTTAACCCCGCAAACTTCTTGATGGCGTATCACGTGATACGTTGGGCATTACAGGGTTTTAATTAATTTCAGTAATCATTAACTATCTCTTACACGCAGCTGGCACGCTTCGGTTCACTTCTGGCCTCCTTCCCCTGAGTTTTCATGCCATTTGCGGTGACGCCAGGGTCATTCAAATTCACCTTCCAGCGAGACACACAATGCCACTCACCTCGCACGCTGGGCTGCTGGAGGAGCGCGTCGGAGAAGAGCGACTTCCAGCCCGTGTACCACTTGGAGATCTCCTGGTAGTTGGGGGCGTGCTGGAGCCAGCCGGCCAGCACCTGAAGCCACTGGGGGAAGAAGGTCTTCTCCAGCAGGGTGGCCATGCTGGACGGTGGGCAGAGCTCCTCCCAGGACATCACCCACTGCCACACGTCTGCGACAAGGGGGAAGGGGAGTGACGAGATCATTCTCGCATCGATCAACTAATTAATAAGTGCGTCTTATACATCGGTGCGACTTATGTACGTTTTTTTTTTTTTCGGAAAAACTGACTTATACAAAGGTGTGACTTATAGACCGGAAAATACGGTACTAAAAAATAAACACCGGGACACTCATTTACGCCTCACGCTGGAGCACTTCAGGCTTTAAAGACAAGAGACTTTTACAGCGAAGCTGTATAGCTCTACCCCCAAACAGTTTCCTCTCCATTGGCAAAAACGCCAACGCGCCGAGAATACACTTACACACTGCATGCTTTGCCCCTCCCCAGATTTCACATTAGTGGAGATGGCCCGGGATTTTTAGATTGGTTCAAAGGCGGGGCATATCAATGTGTTTAATGAACATTCTGGATTGTACCAGAAGTGCCTGCCTTGTACCCATCTCACAAAGGATTTTCGGAACTACTGAACACGTAGCAGAAGTAGTAGCAACCCGCCAATGCGTACCCCAACTATAAACAGGTTAGCAGTGAACATAAGCTGTACTTTGCGCCATATAGACGACAAATACCAAGTGTAAGGTTTGTTTGCAAAACCAACTTTCGAGATACGTTGTAATTGTTTGTAAATACGAGCTGATATACAGGTACAGAAAACCCTCGCTATAATGGAATTGCTTTAGTTGAAATTTTGCTTTAATCGCGGTGTTCCACGGTCCACGCTACAATGCATTGGCAGCAAATTTATGCCCACTTTTAACAAAGTATCGCTTATAAGATATTAACATTTTATTAGCACACATCTCAAAGTTGGCAGCAGAGGATCACGCAATGTAATAGCCCACTAACATGGACCCACCCGTAAGCACACTGGGGCAAAAGTTTCCAGGGCGCAATTTGAACAGTCAATGTTACTTTCCCAGCTGCCTGGCAGCTAACCTCCTGCTAGACGTATGATGATATGAAGCGCAATGCTTCGCTTACGAATACAAATCAAGTGCCAAGCCACCAGACCGCACAGAAACAAACACTGAAAGTTAAAAGTGTGTCTTTGAAACTTTTGTTCCCGGTGGCACAACGTCAAAGTCATTACTCTACCGCCATAGACCTGGGGACAAAAGTTTCAAGGCCACATAAGGTCCACACGACACAAGCACAGGGAAATTAAACTACACTGTAGACCATTTATAACACAACCGCTTTAAACCTCAACACAACAACTTTAAATCTCAATTTTTACTCGTAATTGTTTTTGTAATTATGGAATGCAGAAACTTCTCCCAAGAGTACGACATTCGCGTTTAAAGCCCAACTGCACTCAAAATTTCGACCGCGCGAAATAACTGTTCCTGCATAGTATGACTAAAAAGACTGCGACGTACAAAGTATGACGCCTAAAATGGGCGTAATTATGCCGCAAGCGACCAGCAAAAATGGACGATTTTGAAAACGAAACTGGGCAAAACGCAGCCATTACGGGCAGGCGGAAGTGACGTATCAGCCGTCGGTGCAAGCGGCCAGACGGCCTGGCCTGACGGCGTGAGCTGTGCAAACCAGCCAACGCGGCCGGCTCGGCCAGCCAGGAGGAGAGTGTGAGCGCGCGGAAAAGCGAGCGCTTGTCCCGCAGGCACGACACTATTCGTGCGCTCCGACAGCAGCACACCGCGCAGGCATGATGTCGCGACGACACTCGAAAAGGAGAGAAGCGTACGGTTAGCAAAGCCTCTTGGGAGCCATGAAAGCCAGGCGTAGCGGCGCGAAATACGAGTTTCCTGAATTCTCCCACTGCGAGGCAGGCCGATCGGCCTGGACGGCTGGCATGTCACTTCCGCTAAATGGCTGTTTGCGCGAAACGCTGGCAGGTGCTTTGTCGTCTGCAAGGGCGTTATTTTGAGTGCCTGAAACTGAATAACCACGCATTGCACAGAGCTACTGGTTGCGTCGCAGTAGTTCTCATGGTACCTACTACACATTTTGAAGGCATTTAGCCAGGGTGAAATTTGAGTGCAGTTGGCCTTTAAAAGGCCTTTGAGAACCTCAAAGGTCGTTGGTAGTGCTCCTTTGACTCAAATGGCCTTTCAACCAAAGGCCTTTGAAAAACGTCCTGTAGCAGCTCAAAGGTGTCATTCGAGTCAAATGACATCTCACTCAAATGCCTTCGAAATGCGCGTGTAACACAAGTATAAAACAGAGAAAATAACCAAAAATAGGCCTGTTTTAGTTCGTGTATTGCATTTGCACTAGCATGATAACCAAACACCCTTTTCCTTTTCGAACATCTCGAAATAGGCGATGCCAGGGGTTTCCACTAACCGTACGTTGTGCTGATAGGCGACCGTCTATGGCATCGGGAACCCCCCCCCCTTCCAAAAAAAAATCCAGCTTGTGCTCTTATCACGTTGGCATAAGCCAGGCTGCTTCCCAAAGGACTCTGCAGCGTCCGTTCTTGTAGACGCAAACAAACACAGATACCTCGAAATATAAACACAAAGCATAATTGAAAGCTGCACATAAGACCGTGCGGCAGCGTCTTATGCAGAAAAAAGAGAGAAAGCAAAGACTGTACCTCTGTTTTTAAGGGGCACACTGGTCTTAAACCAAAAAACTTAATTTTTATAGTTACGATGATGAAAATTGGGGTACATGCATAGTTTTTCATTCTGATTGTAGATATAAAATTTGTTTTTGTGTAAAATGGCCACACTCAAATTTATTCGGATTTTTATATTTGAGTTTGTGACAGCCTTTGCAAAAGAACTGCTGGAGGGATGCTGCTGAAGAAGGTACCAGTGAACTGTGCACAAATCAAGGAGTGCAATAAAGACTAAGATCATCATTCTATCTGGTGTGTAGCATAAGTTACGACCATTTGAAGTTTGGGCCTGGAAGGTGGGAACCAGAAAAACTGGTTTTGCCTTCCAATCCCGAACTTCAAATGGTCATAACTTCTGCTACAGACCAGATAGAATGATGACGTTAGTCTTAATGCATTCCTTGATTTGTGCACAGTTCACTGCTACCTTCTTCAGCTGCACCCTCCCAGCAGTTTTTTTACGAAGGCTGTCAAAAAATCATATCACAATCAGAATGAAAAGCTGTATAGGTGCCATATGTCCCCCACTTTTTATCATAGGGTTGCCACCTTTCCCCGAAAACAAAAAAACAAAAAAACAAAAAAAAAATGGCCCTTCGGGGAGGGGGGGGGGGGGTATATAGAATGTTTATTTTGTGTTTAAAAAAAGACGCCATGTTTCTGACATGCAGTGCCATTTATTGTAGTGTTTTCTTAGAGAGAAATCAACATAACGTTTGTACTGAAAGTGATTTCACTGAAACGTTACCGCAATTGCTGACCGCGGCGGTAGCATTTCGTTGTTTTGTTCCTCCCTTAGGTCACCCTCCATCTCAGGCAGCGCGCTCGCCCGGGTATTTTCTCTGTTCGCGTTTCTTTGCGCAGCTTGTCGACACATATTCATCATCTTGGTTGTTGAATTCACGCTTATAAAACGGCAAAACGGACATAATCACGGCCCACGGGCCAAAAAAACCGGCGAATGACGGCCGGTTTTAGACATAGACCGGCAACCGGCCCGCTGTTTAAAAAAACCGGTCGGGCCGGTCCAAAACCGGGCAGGTGGCAATGCTATTTTATCATCATAACTGTAAAAATAATTTTTTTTTTATCAAAGACCCATGTGCGCCCTTAATTAAGTGGCATTCGTTTGAGTGATGATAAACAAGAAAGATTAATTGGTAGATTGTGATGTGGTTGGATTCGTGCATGTTTTGTTTATAGTGCGAATTTTCACTGCTCCCATGACAAACGTCACAAGTTGTCTACCCTGTAACACCGTGGTTTGTCACAATTTGTTCGCACAGTAGCAATGAAGGGAGACTGAAGTGAATTTGTTGGTTTCCATTCGTGGCTGCATTGTGCAATTTAAAACCCATGCAATCCGTTACTATTTAGCAAAAGTCTGAAAACCTTTAGTTTGCGGGAATGCACCATTTGCTGCCACCACGCCAACTACCGCAACGACATTCCAGTGATGTTGTACGCGCTTGCATGCTACCGAAGGCTGCAAAAATTGGGTAAGCAGAAAGAAACTGACAACATGTGTGCCATATTCCAGGCCTTAACTCTTTCGCGACCGCTCCATAGGCCATCGATCACATATGATCGATGGTTTCACGAGCCTGCAGAATGCAAATTTTCGCTCGGTGGAACACCTAGCGACATCCAGGAGATAGTTTGAAAACTATAGTTTTCTCTTTTGTGAAGTTTCTTTTTTTATCGCCAGGCGGCAACGCATCAGATATTTTATTCTGACGGGCAGTGGTTTCGAATGTAAACAAACATGGCGTCATACTCGCGCGAGCGCGATAAGAAATCCGCCTCATCTCGTCTCGCACATCTTCGCCTTCTACTGTGGATTTTAACGATGAGAGTGGCAGTGAAGAGTCGGAATGCGGCTTTAGAGATCGGATTTCCGCTCGAGTGAGGATTCAGGTGTCGATCAGCCTGGAACATCAAATCGCGCTCAAAGGTGGGTGTTGGTTTCGGTTTCAATTGTCTCTGGAGTAGCTATGTGCGCTTGAAATATGTTCTGGCTGGTTTATATTTGTTCGCTAGGGTGTTAACTGCCTATGGTGGTGATCTCCTGCCACCATCTCAGAAAGGGATCAAGCTTTCGCCGAGACGAAAGCCCGGCGTGTACCTGGGCGACGACGTAGCCATGGCCCTAGTGCCAAAGAGATCACGCACAAAACAAAAAACCAGTTACACCTAGCCGCATCAAACTTTCGCGATGAAGAAACAAAGCATTGTGTTAGATTTTGTATATCCTGAAATAATTTTATTCTTTTTTAATATTTTTATATTTACGCTTTTTCTATCTTTTTCTGCAGTTTTTTTTACAAAGTTTTTACTTTAAGATTTTTTCATGATTCTATCGTCAGTGTTGAAGTAAAACTTGGTATTGTACGTTAAAGAACATATAATTAGCTGCATTTTGATATATGCTAAGGCAGGATGGTACCTTTGCTTTATGTAATAAAAAATTTGTAGCGAGACCTCACTTTTTTATCACTTTTTTGGGCGGTCCCGAAAGAGTTAATCCAGCAAGGTAATTCAACAATGCTGACAACTCCCCCTCAGTTGAGAATCACAATTGAGAGCTGAGAGTCAGCTGAGAGTCATTAGTTGAGAGTCAAGATTACATGCGACCTAAAGTGCTTCCACCACCACCGAGCCATCACACACACGCACACACGGTCCCCCAAAACAGCCATCCGTACCATGCTGATACTTATCCTTAAAAGGGTACGAACTTTTCTTTCCAAGGGAATCTGTGGGGACGTCGTTGGTAAGGCAATTAGCGTTATGAACCACTGCATCAAGCATGAGTAGAAAGTTTTACAGTGCTTACACAACATAATGCAAAGAAGATTTGTACACACTTTTAGGAAGCTTCGCTCACAATTTCACCCTTTGTTTCACTTCGTATTAAAAGTGTACAAATAACAAGGAATAGGGATTTTAGGGATACGGGAACAGAAATTTTAGGGAATACGACATATTAAATGTGTAGAAATAATAAGAAATAGGGATTTTAGTGACTCAGAAATAGCAATTTTAGGGAATAATAAGAAATAGAGATTCTAGGGATTAGGGATAGGGACTGAAAATTTACCCCTTTCTTTTACCTAGTATTAAATGTGTAGAAATAATAATAACAGAGATTTTTTAGAAAAGTTATGCATAACTGATAATAAGGGGAACGCTATCCGCTTTTTTTTCTCGTGTGCCCTACTCGTTTGCCCCACGAGTTGCGCTTCAGCGAGCGGTTAAAAGCGGTCGCTGGAGCTACCCACATCGTGCAGGCGGTCTCCGCGGCTGCGTCAGCACGCCTGTGGCTTGCGGGGCACGTTTTTGCGGGAAGAAAACGCTCCATGCCGTTCACGCTGATGCCCGCGTAGACAATTAAGCTCCGACACAGTGCGCCAGCGGTGTATGCACGCCACGCAGTTTGTAGGCAAGGGGCTCGCTCACAGACTCCGTCGCTCGCTGCATCCGCGGCATTGGGCGGCCCGTGTTGCTGTTCACGTTTTATTGAGACCGCATTTCGGCGTTTGCGTCTCCCAAAGCTACCTGTACAACTTAAATTTCGTGCGTAGTTCTCCATGAAACTTCATCACATTGAAATTCCGGCAAACGGGACTTCATTACACAGAGGGTGAAAATACATGGTGTGTATACACTTGAAGTTACAAAAAATTCCATGGTTCGTTACATCGGGGGTTTCGTTACATTGAACTTCGACACATCGAGGTTTAACTGTACTTCGCTGCCCATTTGGGAAATACTACACCTTCCCCAGAAGAAACGGATTTGAGAAACCGATATGATGGCAGCTTAGCACTCTTCCCTGAGGAACTACCATGGTGGTGTTGGTGTAGATTGATGGGCATACAGAAGCTTCTAACATGGCTCAGAAAATTTTGGCAAAGACTGTACTTCGCTGTACTAGGGGGCAATACTATACCCCTCCCCGGAAAGACTGACGTGACGCTGAGCGAGGTCTTTTCGCAGAAAACTCACCGAGGTGCTGCTGGTGGGGGTTGATGGGCATGGACTGCAGGGCGAGGGCCAACTTGGGCAAGATGTTGGCGACCACGAAGGCCTCCAGGGTGCCCTGGGAGAAGACCCCCCGCCAGGGCTCCAGGATGAGCTTGGCCGAGCTGTCGCTCGGGTGCCACGCATTCAGGGCGTTGGCCAGCTTCAGACGGATCGGGGGGTACAGGGGCTCCAGTCGGGAGGCTGCAGAAGGGGAGAGAGAGGGGCGGAGGGAAACTTGACCACACTAGTGCACACTTGGCGTTCCCACAGGGTGCGAACTGAACCCAAGCTTATTTATTGCAGGGGAAAAAGAAGTTGACAAGTTGATGCGCTTCAAACACCTGCCTGCACTGGTTAGTGGATATTATGAAGGTGCTCCATTTAGAAAAATTATAGAATGCTTTGAGGTATTCTAATCGAGCATGGAATGTGCCAGGCCTACGCCGGTTTGACCCTGCAGTGAGGACTTTTTTTTCAGAGAATTACAAGTGCTGCAGTTTTATTAAATCCGTAAAAAAAGACACAGCGAAAAAATTAACCTAACAGAAAGAGTGTGATGCAGCCTTTTAAAAGCAGCAATATTTTGGCTTCCAACTTGGATGAAGCCTTCAAGTGGCAAATGATATTAATTGCCATTTACATCATCAATCCAAATAACAAATAAGAAAAGTTTTCAGAACATCGAGAACCTCATAGATGCCGCCCCACGCAACATCATGCACTTTACACTTCCCTTTAGAGCTAACAACCTGAAGTACAACAGCGACGCAAACACTTTCGGGGCCATGAAAACTCGCGTACTTTAAATGGCAGGTTCTAAAGATAACACTTTGGCTTTGTGTTCTTTTTAACATTCTCAAATAAACAACTCAGTCTAATGGAACCCTTTAATTTTGTATTGTAACAAGACTTTCAACAGCTCAGAACTCGAATAAGTAAATGCACGGCAGCATTTAGTTTTTGTGTTCTCATTACAGCATCTTATAGGAAATTGGTAAGCATTTACTGCCTTGCTGCACCATCATTTAGACCATGTCTGTGTCACCAATTTCTCACATCTAAATACATAGCAATGCAAAAAATAATGTGTTTATTGATAGCATCATCACAGCAGTGACAATGTGACAATGTTGTGACATAACTATCGTGATGTGATGGGACTATCTCACCCCACCTGCCTACAAGTGTTGCCATCTAAAAATAAACTTTGCAGAAGGACCATGACCTCATTTGGACTAGAAGGCACCAAATGCATTAAAATTTCTTGCATTTCCCGGGAAAACAAAATACTGGCCATGTGCAAAACTGTCACAACCGTGACAACGTCGTGACGTAAACATCATAATGTTATGTAACCATCGGTCCAACATCTAGCTACCCATGTTGCATACTTCGCAGTGTGACTATGCTCTCATTAGAACACAAAAGCACTCATTTAAATTGAGTTATTTACATTTACACAATTGAGTTCTTTACAACAGAACACTGGCCACTTACGAAACCGTTACAACCATGACAATTCTGTGACGTAACCATCGCAACATGACACTACCACTGCACCACATCTGGCCATTGATTTCACCATCTCAAAACATTTGGACAAGAAAGTGCCGACTGCGGTAAATTTCTCGAGTTTCCCAAGAAAGCAAGATAGTGGCCACCAGCAGAACGGTCACGAGCGTGACAGTGTCCTGACATACCCATCAGGGGGAGCCAGGGGTGCAGCCATGAGTGGATGGGCACGGTGTCTGTGAGGGGGTTCCACGCCTCCACCTCCGCCTGCAGCTTCGGCAGCACAAACTGCTCCAGGACATTCTCCAAGATCCAGCGAGGAAGCAGCGGCATCCACGTCTCCAGCAGCTCGATCAGCGGGTCGCAGTCCCGTGGCTCCCACGCCCTGCAAACGATGCACACAGCACAGTAATTCTTTTGAAAGTTTTATTAGGGGAATGCATCATCGTATGCATCTGCTTTATGAAGAAGAAAAAAAAATTAAACGCAAGTACTGCATACACTGTGAAATTTCTTAGCCGTTGGACTTGGTCTCTCTCCAATTTATACTTCAGGCCTTCAGTGTTGTGTGGCTTTCGGTGTATATTGCCTTTCTCTGCAGTTTTTTTTTTTTTCTCAATCTGTCAGTCTTCACTTATCACCCCAGCCTCTCATGGATGAGCAGAAAAACATGACATTGGGATTTTGCCTTAACAGTGATGGCCGGCGGCACAGGTAAAGAGAAACCATAGCAACTGCTTTAACAAGGAACATACAGAATTTTATTTTTATACTGTTTAGTCTGGTTTTAAGAGGTCACATCGTTATCAAGACTGTCGATAAACAAAGTATTGATGAAATTTTTAGGGGCTGGGGCTGTTGGCATCTCCTGTCGTCGTCGTCATCGTAATTGTCGTCTCATGTAGTCAAGGTACCAAAACACCGGGACACTCGTTAACGCCTCGCGCTGGCTCCATTCGTAACACGCATTAAAAAAACACTGGGACACCCGTTCATGTCTCGTGCTAGAGAGCTTCGTGATTCAAAGACAAGAGACTTTAACAGCAAAGCTGTATACCTGTACCCTCAACAGTTTCATCTCCGTTGGCAAAAACGCCAAGGCGCCAAGAATACACTTACACACTGCATGCTTTGCCCCTCCCCAGGTTTCACGTTAGTGGAGATGGCCCGGGTTTTTTTTCCTGCTGAAAGTCACTAATGATTATAAACAAAATTAAGAAGTTGTTGCCACGTGGGCTGGTTGCGTCTTTGTGGAGGAGTGTTGCTGAGCACCCTTTGGTCGGCACAATCACGTGACGCAAGTCAGGGAACGTGCGCAACTACAGCAGAACGCCCGGTATCTTCATTTCCTACTTGTGTCTGGTTAAACACCATTACAAACATCAAATGCGGCCATACAAAATGCATTTAACTTGCATCCATGAGCAATAGGTGAACACCTCCTTAAGCACACAAGCTCAAACCGATTTCACACAGCAGCACACCTCGATGCTTACCTCTCCTGCTTATATTCCAACCTGATTTGTTTAAACATGCCATTTGTTGATAGTAACCCCACCTCATTATAAGTGTACAAGTGCATTGTTTTTGTCTCTCTTTCATAAAAAATACCCTGCTTGATTATTTCTCAGCCATCTTTATTATGCTAATCCTTGAATAGGTCAACCCAATCAATACCATGTCAACTCTGGGCCTATTGAATAAGCTAGCTGTTTGTAATTAATTGAGCCGATCCCTCTACAACAAAAAGTTCAGAATCGGAGTTTCCTGCACTCAACCTGAACCTGGGACATGCAGTAGTGGAGGGCTACGGATTTACACCCTCTCATTTCTTTGACCCAAGTCAGAATCTTACAAAAAAAGTATTTTTTTTTTCTTCTCTCATCTTCGTAGAGAAAACGGCTCCAGTAGATCAACCCTAAACCCTCTGTTCGGCACCCTGGCCACCGCACAACTGTTCCAGGGACCCTTTCCAAAGCTGGCTATCCCACTCGTTCCTCTCATTAAACTTTTTTGCCTCTTTTTCACATGCCTGTCTCGTTTTTTGACCTGGCAGCTTTACCAACAAGCTGCTCCTATGTCCATTGGGCCGATCTTTCTCGCACCCGGCTAGTTCCCTTTAACAAGTTCGCCTTTTTAATTTTTTTGAGCTGACCACTTTGCAAACGAGTTGGTCTTTCTATCAAGAAACTGATTCCCTCAACAAGCTAGTTTCTTTATTCGAGATGACCGCTCCTTCCACATCCCTCTCAGCAAGCTCCTTCCCTCAGCAAGCTTGTCTCTTTTTCTGAACTGACTGCTCCGCTCTATTGACGAGCTCCTCCCACAACCCTCTCAGCAAGCTCGTTCCCTTTTAACAAGCTCGTCTCTTTTTTTCGAGCTGATCGCTCTGCTCTACTGACGAGCTCCTCCCAAATCCTTGTCAGCAAGCTCGTTCCCTCAAGTATGTCTCTTTTTTAGAGCTGACCACTCTAGTGATGAGCTCCTCCCACATCCCTCTCAACAAGCTCATTGCCTCAGCAACCTTCTATTTTTTTTGAGCTGACCGCTCTACTGACAAGCTCCTCCCCCATCCTTGTCAGCAAGCTCAGTTCCCTCAACAAGCTGGTCTCTTTTTTTCGCGCTGACTGCTCTACCCACAAGCGCCTTCCCTGTCCAGCAAGGAGCTGGTCTTCCCCTCGACTGCTCCCACACCACCCCACACGCGGTCAAGAGAAGAGCACCCGCTCACAGGACGGCCTGTCGCACGGCGGGCATCCAGGTCTCCCAGACGAGGTAGTGGTAGGGGTCGTCCTCGGGCGAGTCCCGCAGGTCGTGCAGGCGGCTGCCGCTCGTGCCCAGCAGCAGGTCCTTCCACGTGCAGAACAGGTCCACGTGCGCGTCCGTCTGCCGCAGCGGCTGCCACAGCTCCAGCTGCTGCTTCACCTGGGCCGCCGTTCCGGGAATGATGGGAAGGAGTTAACGAGGGTTCTGACCCGCACATGCCTTTAAAGCGAAAGACTCGAATGGCTTACTGGGCAAAGAAGTGCAAGCCTGATGTCACAGCAGAGCTGTGTCCGTCTCACTAAGCTAAACCCGACGAGCGCCATACAAGTCACTGAGCAAATAAATACGGCACGAAGTCAGAAACGAATCCACCTGGCAGCCCTTGTGAAGTCTGAGGCCGTTGTATGGGAGCGTATTCATCAGAACTAAAATATAACAAATCTACATTGTTGGTGGAGTCACCAATGCTGCTGGGGTAAGAAAAATCAGCAGCAGCAGCAGCAGCAGCAGCTGCCAAAGTCCCCGCCACAGCTGTCCGCTTTTGCGGAGCGCGCCGTGAAGCGGACGCCATTTTCACACAACTCACCGCTATGGCGGGTTCAAATTTCACTCTCGGCGCCCTCTCCGCACGCGAAATGTCAATAAAACATAAAATCGAAAGAGTTGTCAATATATACGCCAGATGGCCTTAGGTGTCCAGAAGGCACCGTTTTTAGCTTTCGCGAGTCGTTTGAAATCATCGGAACTTCATGTCCGATGGCCTATGGTGCCATAAGGAAAGAGTAAAAGGGTCCAGCCCATGTATGTAGACACGTTATCTATATTCCTGCGCAAAAGCACTACATAGCCAACCAGCTGTAGCTTTAATGAACCTTACCATGGGGCAGACGAGGGTGATGGCCAGGTCTGAGAGGCCGTACGTCTTGTACTCTTCGTAGAACTCGTCTTGCAAGGTGTGAAACGCCGTTGAGCATTCCGACAGGGTCAGGGGTTCCGCATGGTCCTCTTGGCTTCTGTCGACTAGCCTGTCAGTTTAAGAAAAAAAAAGTGCGTGACAAAAAGCAATTACGGTACCATTAACCATCACAAAACAATAGCCCGATGGAATGAACGCACATCTGCAGTGGGGGGAACGAGCGACAGGATGGGTGACCTAGACTAAACGAGAAAACCAGAAGAAAACAATTTTCGCACAAAGAACGGATTACAATAGCCAACCGTTTTCTTTGACTAAAAAAATTCGGACTTGCTGGATATTTCGGACTTTTCTGAGGAACGGCCAGTTGTCCCATTGGAGTAATGGCTCACGAATTTTTCGGACTGCTCTTTATTTGGACTATTTTTCATTCCCTTCCAGGTCCAAAAATGACAGCATCTCCACTCCGTGGATGATGGCGAGGGTGTGGAGTATGGGGACTCGAAACTACATCTAAGTTGCACCCCGAGTGACATCCGATTTCAGCCGTGAGTTGCACCTTGATTATTCTCTAAATGTAACTGCAACTCACGGCTCAGATCGAATTTCACTTAATTTTCGCTTGATGGTGGTGTGAGCACGGATGGACACGGACGGACATTGGGAGGTTCTAAGTTACCGTTACAGGAGGAAGTAAGCCGCTTGACTCTCGAGTACTAACTCATGGTCGTAGCCCAATGGGTAAGACGATTGACACTAACTCTGTCTGGTCTACCAGACACAGGCTCGAATCCTGCCGGTGCCTGTGTGATTTTTTTCGATTGTAAATGCTATGCACACAGACATGGACGGACATTGTGCAGTCCTAAGGTACTCCGCACCTAAAAATCGGTCGGCTACTGTACAGCTTACATGGGTAAGAAAGAGTCGGAACTCAACGGCAGAGGCCTTAGTACTGTCTCAAGCTGTATTTAGCCAATATGTCATGATGATGATAATGGACAGCCAGAAACAAGGAGGATCGCTCACGTCTGGACAATGTCGGCCAGCTTGGTGAGCCGCCGCTCCTGCCTCTCCTCGGTCTGGACGAGCTCGTCGAGGCGCTCGATCTCGTGCTGCAGGTTGACCGTGCGGTCTTCCTCGTGCTTGGCCTCGCGGTCGTTCTGCACGATCCGCTGCTCGGTCATGTCCACCAGCAGCTCGAGGTTGTTGGTGAGCTCGGGCACCGAGAAGTGCGAGCCCACGGCTCGCTTCAACTCGATCTCTTCCCGGTCCTCCACCGGCCGGCTGTGCTGCTGGTGCAGCTCGTGGTAGCCTGGCGGCCGTATTAATACCGTCAATAACATGAACCATAACAGCAATAATATTAATATTACAACCTGTACCTTCAGTACTTCCCAAAGCCAGCAAAGCCCAAAGCTACAGATGAAGTACGAGTACAAACAGAAGCGGCATTTGCGGTATGTCGCTTTAGCCAATCCCCCAAGCCTCGGTTCGGCCAATCCCCTTGGTGGTACATTCTAGTGTAAGGGAATGAACAAAAAAAATGATATTCAAGTACACATATAAGTGGCAGTCACGTTACATTGCTTTAGCCCATCCCCCAAGTGACTACTCCATCGCAGCCATAATGCCTCGGCCAATCCCCCCTGGGCGATTGTGCACTGGTTTTAGTGCAATGGGGTATGAACAAGGAGGCTATGCGATGACAAGTACCATGAAATTCTTAGGGGAGGGAAGCTGGTCAACTCAGCCAATTCCCTACATTGTCATGTCCTGGGGAAGTCAGAATATATTTGCCAATCCCCTTCCGCCGGTGTGCTCCAGTTGATGCCTGTCAAGCTGTTCTCTCATGCGGCATGCTGTAAACACATCAGGCACAACAACAACAGGCACAACAATTTTTCCTTTTTTATGAGCCTTCTTATCAATAAGTTATGATAAGACAGATAAACGATATGACAGGAGCGCAGCGGGTAATAAATTTATGTGCTGCACTAGCAAGTAGAAGTCCTGACAATGTAGCTCCAAGAACACTTGCACCATAAAATCTCACACTGGAAACTTGTCTAAAAATACATATTCAATTTACCACTCGCATATATATCATTCTATTCTGTTTTGTCTTGCTGTTATTTGGAGGTTTCTTTGAAATTTTTTTAATATGGGACCATCATTTCTATATTATAACATTCCTTTCTTCCATCACTAAGCTGGATTGGACTTTGAATATAAAATAAATTTAGCACCCTTATCAGGATCTAAAGCTCGAAAAAATTTCAACCACTTATCCTTAGCTTGATGCCATGCCTACTGGAAACAGAGAGGGCGCTACAAAAAGTACACTGCACATAAACCCCCACTGTTCCTCCAGTGTAACACGAGCTGGGCCTTTCAGAAATAAGGGGGTGCACTTGAACAAACCAGTGACACATTCCCGGTCACGGTCACGTACCGGAGAGGACTCGCTGCTCAGGACCGGTCATGTCGATGACCTTCACCTTGCTCAGCTTGCTTTGCGGTCCCGTTGAGGAGGGCTTCTTGTACACGCCCTCGGACTTGACCTCTTCGATCGTCTTGTAGACATAGGTCACCTTCTTCTCACCCTCCTGCCCACAGAGATAGGGAGAGAACAGCCTTTATTGGGGGCAAGCTGGGCTCTAGGCCTGTTAGAGGAAGTGGGTAAAAGGGTGGGGTAAGTCGTAACAGGCTCTAGGATAGATCTAAGATCTCGGTCTTGTCGCAAGTCTTCCGGAAGAAGCAGGAGTATTGCATTAGGAAGAGAGTAGCAGACTTGCCATTTTAAACTGCTCGAGCAAGACTGCTTAAGAGTCTGAACAGTGCGATTAGGTAAAGGGTGGGAGTCTTCCCAAAAGCGGGAGGTGTACAAAGGTGCAGTTGAAGGCAGTAAACCTAACGGCAATACCTACCTCTTTGTTGTACACAGCAAATATGATTGCTAGTGTTGGAGGTGAAGAATTGAATGGCTTACCTTCTTCTGGCAGTTCAGAATGTGACTGTAAACCTACACTGCAAGCGCCCATCGAGTGCAGTGCCAAGGTTACAAACTGGAATGTCAAACATCTGTCCCCTTCACTGCTGTCCTACAAAAGATTGCGTTTGCATTTGATACGCGTAATATCCCTTCTCTCGCCTTGCACTTGACTTCGGTGTTTTCCTGTTCTCCCCCACTACAGGTTTACAAACTGCACAATTCACCACACTTTCAGTTGAGCAACATTGTGAAGTACAGTAGGTGGCTAGGCACATAAACAACAGTGATGCGAGAAGCTGAAAAGAGACCGTTGACACCGCTGACCATAAGTTGGAAAAAAAAAGAAGAAGAAAAGAAACACTGAATGGCAGCAAACAGCCCACCCGTAAACCAGCTACATCTCGACTGTACATCATATCAGCTCAACTCAGTAAAGGAAGAGGACAACGAGGTTTTATCCCCGCTGGCTGACTCTCAATGCACCACGTTACATTGATGCACCAGTTAACGTTCCATCCCATCAATCACCTGTAAATAAACCATTTCATCCCGTAACAATTTAAAGGTCATAATTTCCACCTTTGTGGAAGAAAATGGTACTGAATACAATGGTGTACAATGGTGCGGGGATGAACAGAAGCAAAACCCCAATGTTGCTCTACCAGGATGCACTGAAATCCCCAACGAGTACTTAAGATTAACACTCCCAGCACACTTAAAGTTCCAGAGAGTGTGAGAGACAAGCACACCTTCCGTTTCCGCCACTGGTTTAGCTCAGTTGGTGCAACCTTGGGGCGCGCCGCGGCTCCAGCCTCTGCCGCTCCGTCAGCCAGGAGCTTGGGCCCCGCGGTCTCCGGTCCATACAGGCCGATGGCACCCTTGCCCTTGCGCACTTTGGCCTCGATGGGTGCCGAGATGCCCTGCAGCTCTCGGCCCAGACCTCTGCCCGGCTGGTAGCCCATCTACAGAGCAAAAGGGAAGAGGGTTGTCAGCATCAGGACGAGAGGAGACCACAATGCAGGGAGAAGAAGGGAAAAGAAGAGGAACCAAGACGTGTCCTTGCGGGACACCCAACTCCTTGGTACTGAATTAACAGGCACCTAGTTGCGCACAGCCAAAAGGCAGCAGATTCTCGGGTGAAGAGGGAGCGACTGTGAGAGGGAGACGTCTGTTACTCTTCAGCATTCTTCCACAGCAAAAGAAAAGTAGTTTCATATGTACTCCCCAGTGCACTACAGTCCCTGTAATGGTTTTGTGCCCTTTTCTTTATGTTTCTGACCTACCCAAGCTTTTATCACTATACCATCTGTACACAGTAGGCCACCGTTCAAAAGTGTCACCAGAAGAAGTGACAGCGCTTGAACTGAGTTCTTTTAAAACCAGCAATGCCGTCAATGCTCTACAAAGAGTAGAACCTGTGCCTAAAAGTGTTTTCTGTTGCTAGGCTCAAAAAAAAAAAAAAAGAGAGAGAACAAAGAGAGGCTACAGTTATATGCACACCGTTCCATATAATTTACACTGTGTAACTAAATTGTTTATGTGCACTTGAGTAAGACCATCACTAGCACAAATTCCACTACCGTAAAGTTCCGAGAGAACGCCCTCTCCCAAAACATGGCCCACCCCCCCCCTTTTTAGGGGTGAGGTATTCAATTTACTAAAAGACCCCGAAGATCGCCCACCCCCTAAAATCGATGCCTTTAGCGCCGATGAGTGAACAAAATAAACTCGCATCATCTATTCATGTGTTGATGTGGTCACTTATTTATGCTTTATGCACTTAACCCAAAACTTTGGCCATGTCGTAATTTTCTTGATATCTCCGCAGTTTTGGTTGACAATGCGGCCACTTTTTTGTAGTTTTCGCACTTAGCCCAAAAGATCGCCTATCCTGTATTTTTCACTTGATATCTCTGTATTTTGGGTGGGCGTTCTTTTGGAACTTTACAGTAGATTTGTGTAGCCTTGTTAACAAGGCCAATTATGCCCATAGTTACCCCATTATATATAAGAACACGAGAAACGTGCAGTACACATAACTGTAGCCTTTCTACCTTGTTTTATTTACCACACCTAACAAGCCAAAATCCCGTCCAGTGTAACAGATGTCACATTGCTTGCATGTGGGCCACAAAAAAATTTTTATCCGAGGCTGTAAGGAGGAAAAAAATCTGTGCTGTTCATGCATGACCTGAACATGTGCCTCAGCTACGGCCTCACTCCCTTTAATAATTTAAAAAGCTTTCCTCACAGACAACTTCCGTTCAAGCCTCACAAACAACAGGTGCGGAGCATCCGTGTGTTCTGTAATTTGAATAATAGGTTTTGACGTGGGCGGTGAAGTGTGAAAATATGCTGCCACAATGATGGAAGGCCATGATGGAAGACCTGGCCTTCTAATGACACAAGCCGCAAAGGTGAAGTTGTCTAATCCGAACGCCGATCATCCTGAAACGTCCCTACAAATTTCATTTTAAGACCAAATGCTATTCAGTCAGCTTACTGAAACAGAGTTATATAGTTATTCAGGCTTCTTGTTAAGCCAAATGCCTCGCCACTATACCTCCCCACATTAGTGAGAATAAAAAAAAAAGACGAAAAGAAAAAAAAAGGCAAAATGATAAGCATAAAACAGGGCGGCTACCGATATACTGTCTGTCTTTTCCCTTTACTAAATAAATAAAGAAGGGCCACACCAGCCAATCCCTTTTACTCCTGTTTTCTAGAGACTCGTCAGCTCAACTCACTAAACTGAGCCAAATTACTTTCATAAAAGAAAGCAGCTCATAAAGTGACGGCTCTCAACGGCCTAAAGTGTTTTATAGAATAGATCATATAAAAGACGAGAGGACGTCACCTAGAGCGCCAGAACCATCCCCGTCACCTTCAAACTCTAAACCAAAAAAAGTAAAGCCGTTCCACTCAATGTGAAAGCTGCCGGAGGTGCAGAGCAGTGATTCGCCATAATGGGCTGTGGCACCGTTATCCGCTCACTGCTACCACCCAATGCAATTCAAATTTCCCGCCTTTGCAGTGCTCGCGCCCCCCTGCCTGAAACTGCGCCAGCAGGAGTTGTGTTCTTTTTGTGCTTGCTTTCCCTCCCACACGTGTCGGCGTTGCACTGCCACTTTTTTCGCTTACTATCGTAAAAACCAACCCAACCAGGGTTCCTAACTAAATGAATGTGGGCGCTGCCAGTTAATTACATACATTTTGCCTCAAATGTACCTGCAGTATTCTTTGCGCTAAACAACGGGGAGATGTATGACAAGCGCGAGCGGTTCGCAAGTTTCGAACGCTTACGACTATATAAACCGCTTGGCTTTCGAAGCCTCTGTGTTACGCTGCAACGACAGCCGCTACGACGGAACGCCGTGTGGCTCTACTTGGGTCCAGCGAGCGAGCTATGATGACAAGGCGAGCCCCTAAAGTGTTCAGCACTTAAAACCAGAGTTACTGGATATATACAGTTGCGAAACTCCCCATAGGCCCCATGTATCGAAAGCCGGTCTTCGGTTGCCCCCCTGCGGCGGGGCAAGCACGGGGCAAGTTGACTAGCCTGTCGTATGTCGGCAGAACGTTGAAGTAGTACTCAAGTGCTTGTGGCTGCTTCCGTTAGACTTAAAAAGAAAAGCCGCAAAAACACAAGTAAATTTCACCTAATTAGTGTATTTTAATTTTAAAAAGCAATCTTTATTTTACAAAAAAATTTTGAATAATAATAGTTTAGCGAAGTTCAGTTTTCATCTCCTAGGCGCCGCACGCGTCGACTTGCCCCTCAGCTTCCACGGGCTAGCGCCGCCCGGATTCTGAAGCGGGGTTTCGCAACTGTATATATTGAGTAATTCTGCTTAAAACTGCCCTCCGCAACTCTTTGCTCCGCAAACACTTCCCTTACTTGCACTACTGCCGATTAAACTACTTTTTCCAGCCCAAGGCTTCATCCGGCCAAGCCGGTTTCGCCTCTAGTAAATCGAGCCTCAGCAAGAGAAACTGGCTCCACTCGACGGCCATTCCACAAGAATCAATCGATCAATCTCACACCTGAAGGAGTAACTTAGCTCCAATACCCTTCGTATGTTTCTCCCAGTGGCCAATGGACCTGGTAAGAGAAAGAGAGAGAGAAGGGAAAGATTAGTGCCTCGCATGCGCAAGAGTATCACTGCAAAGTATAACAACCTAGACACTCATGCCGTGCTTCATTCACTGCACATCACTGCACAATGCACAATACAGCCGGAACTTCATTCCATTTATTATTAAAGGGGCCATGCAGACAAAACACAAGTTTGATTCGTTCGAAAGATTGCCTCGTTAGAATCATACTGACACCACTTTTAACGCACACTTCGCTCAAATGAGTTATATAATTAGGAAAAAAAGGGAATGGCCATGCAACCCCCTAGCTCATTTTCCGCAACAGAACCTATGATGTCATACGTAACAGCTCTGTGATTGGCCAAGGCCAGCAAAAGCAAACACAAATTAGGCAGGGCTTCTAAGCTTGTCGAATGAGCTATTCGCGCCTAAATGCAATGCATATCCATTTTACAGCAGTAAGAATGGTGCGGTAAACAACAAAAGTTACGAAAATACATGTAAGCATAGAAGTACCGATGCACACTGCTGTTGGTACTGGGCGCACTATGCTTGTTTTAGCTGCACAGTGGTCCGCTGCTTTGGATTTCCCTCGCACGACACTTGTCGATTGGCGTAAGCGACGTTCTCCTATGTGACCCTGTTTGTCAAGGATACCCCATGTTTCACAAAACGATTACTCTCTACCGTAACAAAAGCCAGCCAGGTGTAAATACGGTCAAAAACAAAGCTACCGCGGCCAACAGTTCATGGCTGGGTATCGTAGTGCCATCCGGAAGGACTGACGGCAAGCAAGGCTGCAGAGCCGAATGACACAGCGGAACTTCGTTTGAATACACGGCGTTACGACTTCATTGCAGACGTCACGCAAACACACGATTTGGTGGGAGAATGAAAATCTTAACCTAAATTCATTAATTTCTCAGCGAATACGGCATCATTTGCTGCCGGACAAGCGCGGGGAGCACCATAAAACATAAACTCTTTCAAATAAAACAAACTTGCATTTTGTCTGCATGGTCCCTTTAAAAGTGAAAACAAGCTATTAATCTCTAGCTTTAAAGGCATGCAACACCGTACTGATAATGCATTTCAAACTGAACGAAACAAACACAAATGCTCATTGCAAATGAAAGACACAATGTAGGTAACCATGTGAAACTCCTTGGCTTTGCTACCCAAACGGGACGTAACGTATTTCCTCACATAATGAATGCCCTTGTGATATACGTGATTTCTTTTCCTAGAGCTGCTATGCTTCTCCCGGCATAATTTTTCAGGTAATAAATTTGTTCCTCTGCAGTAAAGGTGGAATTAGGCTTCACCGCAACTCATCACAGGGTCGTTACAGAGAGGGGAGGGCGTATCAGAGAGAAATAGAAGGTTGGCAAAGACTCACCTGATGCAACGAACGGAATCGCGAGCTTGCGCCAATTTTTTCGCGGTGGGAACGAAGAAATGCATTCATTATGTGAGTAAATACCACGAGTATAGCGCTCCGCATCTGTTCACTTGCACAACGTGGCCACTCAAGTTGTGTGAGCCTTGGATTCTCTGCGGACTGGTTTAATGCTGTTTATTCCCAACTGAGATTTAACATTATTTCACTTAATAAAAAGCATCCACGAATGGCTCGCAACCTTTGCACAATACCACGGTCCAAGTCCCACCCCAAAGTGGTTCCTCCGCTTCGTACCAATTTCTTGATAATGTTTTAATTTCTTTCATTTTTAGGGGGGCCGGATAGACCGGGATTATACCCGCAATTTTTCGCGACATCAAGTTTACATGGCACTTTAGAAATTTTCAAAGATGGTGGGCATCAAACCTCTTAGTTTAGCATTGACCAACCAGGGTACAGTGTCTATCAGACTAATTACACCTCTGGCATACATAAAAGCCTTCTTTACATTGTGAGCCAAATGCTCTATAATCAAAAGAATTATCTCAAACACCCCCTGTCCAGTGTTAGCCAAGCTAAACGTATTACTAGGAACAATGATCCAGGTTTATGCTAGGCTACTCAGAACTTTTATAAAGGGACAATCTCAACAGCCTTTGCAGATGTCACGCAGAAAGAACTTAGCGGCCATCCCGCATGCTCACAAAGTAGCACATGGCTTTAAATTAAGACACGGCTATGCAGACATTGTCCTTTTTTTTTTGTTTTTTGTCATTCAGGATCACGCAAGCTTTGGCCAGTAACCCCGCCAGCTGTGCGAACAAAGTCCAGACCCAAAAGAAAAGCCAGAATTGTGGTTTCACGAGCCAAAAGCTATGCACGGGCTAAGAGGTGTGCTGTAGCAGAGGACAGTAGGTTACTTTAGATCATCCCAAGCACCGATATCTAACATAAGTCTGTCAGAAATAGAGCACATGCGGTTGTTACAACCAACTCGTGACCTTGCTTGCCACAGCACTAAACTTGAACCCACAAACCAAACACTTTTTCCCACCACAGACTATGCAAAACAGACCAACATAAATGCATCATTCAACGCGTCAACATTACTCCCCATCAACATAAGGCATGAATATACGGGGGAAGAAAAACAATCTAAATGTGTGCTTTTATGCAGCTAATAGATTGTGCTCGCACGACGATCAGATTGTGAGCAAAGTTGCAGGCGGCGGTCAATTTTTTTAGGAGCAATATGATTACCGGCAAGCTGCATAGCACCTCTTCTTACCCCTAAGCGTATTTCTCTGATTGCAAGTTCCGTTTTTTGCAGTCTGTTTGCCTTGGCCACCTTAGCCACCCAGCTGAAAAAAAAAAAAAACAATTGGAGGGTCTAATTGTACCTGCCGAGAACACAATTGGCTCAAATGTAACTAACTGAAAATGCAAATGGTTCTGACAGGACCAATTGTGTTTCCAGCCGGTCCAATTGGGCCTCCAATTGTTTTTTTCCAGCTGGGCAAGCAGATATTTACTCAGTGCGTGCTGCTGTTCTCTCGCAGCAAGTTGCTAGCTGAGAGACAAAGCTCGTCTCGTCCCCTTTAACAGTAAAAACCTCTGTACAAAAGACATCCAAGGAACACGAGAAACATGTCTCTTCTAACCAAGGTCTCTTGTATGCAGTGCTGCTAACATGGCAAACAATGGAAAACAATCAAGTCGCTTTCATTTAAATGTCTCTTATAACCAAGTGTCTCTTGTAACAGTGTCTCTCGTAAGGAGGTTTTAATGTTCTGCCTGTTCCCATCTTTGTTGTGGGGTTCAACGGGAAACAGACGGTAACCAACCTGTCTACTTTTTACCACCTTATTCAACGGTGACAACAACGTCCCGACCAAACGTTGGCTATTATTTTTAGAGTAACTGCGAAGTCAAAGTGTGAAATCGGGCAGGCTGCCGCAATCTGAACCACAATTCTGGTGAATCTATTATTGCTGGAAGGTACTGATTGGTTGGCTCAAATCGATTGATAGGTTGAAATCGGCAAATTCAAGTTATTTGCTTAATATGCTCGTTTACCAAAGCTTTGGCAAACAAATCCTTCTGAAGTTACTACGTGCTACTCAATATATGCATGCATGTACAGTCTTTGTCAACATTTTCTAGGCCAAGCCTTAACTGCGCGGGCCGCACAAAATTCAACGTACAAGCTTACGTCCCGCACGAGGCTGAAATGTTTTATGTCGTAAAGCTAGCAAAAACACCTTTCTTTCTTACTGTCCAAAAATACTTTTGCCACATTTAAAGGTAAACTGTATTCTTTGAATTCTTTGTGGTAGAGAAGGCTTAGGATTGGCCTAAAATATTTTGACAAAGGGTCAAAATTGGGGCCAGCTCGACTCAGCCACACATCATGATGCTCAGCAAAGCACCGTGCTCCCCAAACACCGCTATCTTGGACCACACACTCCTTTCTGCAGAAAAAAATAAGCTGTTTAAGCGGACGCTGGCAAAGGATACTGGCAGCCTGTCGTTATTTCTAGCTGAGAGCCCCCCCTTTCTTTCTTTCATTCTCTTCTCTTTTTGTTTTTAGGGTTCGGTAGTGGCTGAACATTAATTCGGCCAGAAACAACAAAACTTGCACCCGTTCAGATACTGAGGCCCCGAAGGATAACCCACTCACCCTTCGGAACCTATCAGGCCATGAGCAACACCGCCGCGTCCTGCAAAGCCCGATTTCTTGACCTTGGCCGGGACCCGGACTTCTTCTTCGCTGCTAGGCGAGCCCTATAAAAGACACGCACTTTTAGGCATAACTCGGCAAGACTTCACTACATTAAGAACTGCCAGGAAGACAGGCCACCTTTTGAGACAAGTGAACAAACCGACAACCGGCAACAATTGACCCTCTGTGGTACAGAGGGCCTATCGTTTTAGCTAAAACTTAAACGTGAGGAACTTATCAAAGTGACACGCACACTTTTAGTGAAGTGAACACAATACGTGACCTCCAGAAATTGAAAGTTTCAAGATGTGTGGCTGAAAACAGCAGACATGAGGTGGGAGAATAAAGGAAGTGATGAGGGTTACTAAAAAAATTAAAGCCGTTCTATTCAACATGAAAGCTGTCAGAAGTGCAGATCAGTGATTTGCCATAATGGGCTGCGGCGCTGTTATCCGCTCCCCGCTGCGACCAAATGCATTTCAAATTTCCCGCCTTTGCAGTGCTCGCGCGCCCCCTGCCTGAAACTGCGCCAGCGGGAGCTCCGTTCTTTCTCAGCTTGCTTTAATTTCGTATGCTGGAGCTGTTTTGCAACATTTCGAACGCGTAATTTTTTCTTGAGCGGCCGCTTTTTCCGCTTAGAAAACCAACCCAACGAGCGCTCCTAACTAAATGAACGCGGGGGCTGCCGGTTATATACACAGATTTTGCCTGAAATGTACCCGCAGTTTTCTTTGCGCCAAACAACGGGGAGATGTATGACAAGTGCCAGCGGTTCACGAGGTTCGTACGGTTATGACTATTTAAACCGCGTGGTTTTCGAAGCCTCAGCATGACCCCCTGACGACAGTACAGAAGGCTGTACTTGGGTCCGTTATCTTGCTGCGCCGCCTGATTCTGGCAGTTGCATTGCAAGTTAGCGAGCTACGACAACAAGGCAAGCCCACAATGTGCTCTGCACTTAAAGAAAGCATATGCGAACAACAAGTGCCTCTATGCAAGACAGAAAGAAAAAAAAAAGCACTTATGTGGAAATGACCGGAACTATTCTGCAAAAATTCGCTCACGCTAGTCTCATTTCATTGATTTTTGAGATTGAAAATCCACCCAAGCAAGCTCTTGAAGCACAGATCTTGAAGCACAGTAACACAAAAATCTTGAAGCACAGTAACAACACAGCAGTGACAGGAACAAATGCATGGACAAATGCAGGCGCCTGTTCACTGCAGTGATAGATGCATGCGATGACAAGAACATTCCCTCACCTCATCTTCTTCGCTTTCTTCTTTCTTCTCTTCGGGTTTGCCGACTTGCCGAACGCCTCCGCTGACGAAGCTGATGGGCGCCGTGAAGTCCTTCTGCTTCCGCGACGACTGGAAGCTTGGGCGTTCACTTCCATCATCCTCATCGTCAGCCCAGATACCTAAATCACGACATAAACAAAACGTGTAGGGTAAGTGCACACAACAATTGCTACCTTTGTACACTTGGGTACAACTTAACAACGAGAATGCAATTTGCCGCGTCACTGCAGCAGCCTGTTTTTCCGCACGGTGCAACGAGTGCATTACTCTGAGTACATCGAATGTGACATGAGTCATTCCCCTCATTTTTCAGACTTAAAGGGGCCACGAAACAGGTTTTGCCAATACATGGGTGTTCACATTTTCAGGTAAATAAATTTCCTAGTAATCACCTCCTTCAAGGATTTTGTTAAAGCGATGAGTATTATTGTAGTTACTGCAAATCTAAACATGGCATTTTCACCCGCGCCACGATCCTCCCTCATTTCGTCCCCCTCCTCACACTGCATGAGCGTGACTGCCCATGATGCCTCGCTTCTAGGTGGCATCTGCAAGAACATGTGGTGGCGCGCGTCATCTGCTACTGCGATATTCTGTGCCGCAGCATCACTTGGACAGGACCGTCTAAATTTCTGCATTCCATTTGGGCCAGCTTTTATCATTTTGCTTACGAATCCTGCACTCCACTCACGGCTGGAAGGAGCTGATGGAAGGAATGGGGCAGGGCTTTTACGCTTCCACACCACGCCGAAAGATCACGCAAATAGATAACAACCCTGTCACCGTGCCTTCATGGCGACGACATATCTGGGTACATATGGAACTCTAAAATATGCGAGCAAATGACTAAAGAATTGCCTCAAAACTTGTTAGAGTGAGCATGCACATGCATTCCGAACCATTGTCGGTTTATATATTGCTCAATTGTAGAGTTTGGTTGTGTTCTGGTGACGCCATGCACGCGCTTACACAGGCAGTTGTAGTATTCCATTCTGTAATTCCAATCAGTTTTAAACATGTAGAACCATAACAAAAAAAGCAGCTGAAGGGTTGCACGATACACCACAGCGATTTTTTTTAGAACACCTCATGCATTCCATTTACCCCTCCCTCCCCCTTTACTTTACGGGAAACTCTTACACGACCCTGTGTTTAACTACTACTAGACAAGTACACCATAACAAATATTACAAGCGGCCTTGGAAGAGTGGTGTGAGTTTTGGGGCCGTGCACGCCTGCCTTTTTGTTCGACTGCGCAAATGATTGCACAAAACTTGTTCTCCTGGTGGCCTGGAGACCCTTTCATCTCTCTAAATTCTGTTTGTTCATTTTTTACGTGGTCAGTGCTGCCAATTGCGATATGTGGAGGGTTTAACTGCCAGCCACAGCCTTATATTGCCCCACCTCCCCAAGCCTACCTTGAGTCTTGTTTAAGTGGATGGAAGTTTGTGTGAGCTATCCGCTGCACGTAAAAAAGTTATACTTGGCACAGGTGACGTTGACCACCCAACCCAGCGATTGCGCTTGTTCATTTAGTGAGCTCAAAACGCCTTTCAGGACCCCTTTAACTTGCTTATAAATTACTGCAGCGATGACAAACAAACTACGTGAGAAGAACCACACAATTTCACGCATTAAGTGCCGTCTCCTTTCAAAACACGCGTGCACATTTAACGTCCGGGACCGTCGCTTTGCTGGAAAGACGCACTACACGGGCTATTGCGTTCTTAACTTTATTTATTTCTAAATTTATTTATCCTCCATCATTTTGCAGTACTGTCAAACCTACTGAGGGATTATTGCAGGAGTGGAGACAACACGTTAGCCGCCAATGTAACAAGCACCATGCATCAAGATGTGACATCAGATCTGACATACACAGCTTACAAGTGCAGCAGCTTTGGCAAGTTGGTGCTGCACAATTCTTCTCAAAAGTGGCAACTTACAATGCAGATGAGAGAACAATAAACAAAACAAAAGCGCCGCCTTAACGAAAATAATAAACAAAAGCGCTACAAACCCAGGGATGAAGTAGGTACAAAGCCAGAACACTGCTGCCTTTTATGGCGCACTTTACTCGAAGAAAATGAAAACACCAACAGCCATAATGCACTCCAAAACTGACAGAAAGGTAAGCTGTGTATTCCTAAATATGCGCTATTTCGCTATTTCTCAGAGTACAGGGAACTATATAAGATATCCTCTGTGCAGGTCACGATTACGGTTTCGTGCATCTCAATTACTTTTGCGAAGTAATTTTTTTCACTTAAATTGAATCCAGCTAGCAGGCCTGCTGCCACGTGTATAGGTAGATAAACCAAATGTTTTAGGCTGTTTGGAATGCCACTGGCATTCCAAACAAAACTCCAAAATTCCTAACGTGTATTCAATTTTTTACAGGTGATACGGTCACGAACTCTGTATTCCAGGCAATGCAGGAATGAGCAACTTAAATGCACAGAGTGCATGGACATGGCTCCGCGAGGTTAACTAGCAGCCGCGGACACCACATTAGACAATTCAGCCCGTCAACGTAGCATCATAAAGTAGGAATTTGGGCCCTCGGCAATCATACCAATCGGCAACAAAAGCTTAAAGAAATCCTAGCAACAGCACAAAAAGACGGGGACAAACGAAACAGACAAGACAAGCGCTGCACAACTAGTTGAATTGTTGAATGCACACAAAATATAAACGCTGGCATCAACAGAAGGCAAGTGAGAGAACCCAACATTCCTCTCAAACACGCTCTCTCGCTCCCCTCACCCACACAGCAAACACCTCAATAAAGCCTTTTACTTGAAACACGTGACGTTTGATCAACAAACCACTGCCGGGCTGATAATAGAGTCATGGCATAAAGGAGGAAGAAGCATGTTTAACCCCGCACTCATGTTTTGCAGCACTCGCTGGATAATAACACAAACTCCTTGTCACAGAATGCAATCGGCGTTTGGCTAATGCAATCGTCTCCCAATCTCTTAACCCTTTGTGGTCCGGGTACGCCCAACTTGGGTGTTCAAGGCTAAATTTCGCCGTTTTTCTCACTTTTTTTTTTTTTTTCACAAGCGGGTAAAAGGCACAGTCAGGAAAGGCTTAATGTGGAACGCTTCGATTATTTCTCAGCCTGCCCGCTTAGCATGTCTAAAAATAATGGCTGTTTGTTAACCCCATCTATTTGCGTTGTTGCTAAGATGACACCATAGCAACTTGCCGCTCTTTCAAAGTTGAAAGAATCTCTGACAGTGAATTTGGGTAAAATGAAAGCAGAAGACGTAGTCGAACTAATGCAGTACGGTACACCCTGTCTACAAAAACTTTTAGGTCATTCGCATAATTTGGTCAACAGTCCACACTCCAATACTGTTCTAGAACTGCACTGCGTAGTACACCTTTGAGCACCAGGATTGGTGACAGTGCTTCCTTGGTTCGCTCACAAGTAAACATAGCGCTTTGGTGAAAATCGGCTCAACACTCTACTAAGCTAGGCAACGGGTGTTTTTTTCCCCGTCACAGACCCTGCAATCCTTTTTTAATGTTAACGGAAGATCAAATTTATATGTGCGGACAGTCTGAGTCCAAACAGGCACTTTTGGAGGGTTTTTAAGTTTTTTTTCTTACAGAATCTATGCAACAGGCAGCGAAAAAACAACTGTATTAAAAGTTTTTTGACGGAACCCATGCAACGGACAGTGAAACAACGCCTGTGCTTAGTACTAAGTCTAAGTGACCATATCGAACAAGCAGCGCGAAAGAGACAGGACATAAGAAGGATGAACGACGACACAACGCTATCAGCCTATGAACCAACTTTCCATCCTTCTAAGTGCTAGGCACTCCCTGGCATGCTCGCTATCCCCGGCCAGAAGAAAAAAAAAAATAAAGACCGGCGACACATACCGTATATTTGCTGATTCTTTGTGGGTCGCCGCCGTATTCTGTTGGTGTTAAACTCGTTGGCGATGTCCCAGTCGGTGATCTCGAAGTTTTCAATCTCGACATCCCCCATACTGGTCCACTTGCGTCTTCACTGGAGGCCCCTGGATGGGAGCATACAAACGTGGTTTCTGAACCCTGCTGCGTTTTCACTCGCTATGGAAAACGTTCAGCGCTTCATCGGGTTAGAAAAAAAACCACTGAGCGAGCTTCCGCAATGACAAAAGCACCATCAACAGGGTAAGAACAACTACAGTACCTTGACGATTCATTTTAAACGAAGATATGGACATAGTTTGAGCACTCGCATGGGAGTGTTTTTTTCGCTACGTGGAACAGCGAGCTAGGCTCCCGAGCTCTTCATACAATATGTTAAAAAACTGCGAAACTAGAAATGTCGAACTTACCTTGAAGATCACCTATAAGCCAGAATCATCAGAGCGAGGCTGGTTATAACAGCGGCACAATGCCGCACGCTAAATCACTCAAATGACAACAAACCGCACGAAACGTTATCCACCGAAGGGGTGTGGGCCCCGTATCTGCGTCTTAGGTATTCTTCTGTGAGAACACTGAGAGTTGAAAATGCATTTTACTGACAAATAAACCCTTGGGTCGAGCGTGCAGGGTCCAAACTTACACAGCTACGCAAAGCGGACGAAGCCAAGAGATGTCTGGCGTCGGCTGTGGCTGGCTTGAAATCGTCTTGAGGATTTTGAGCGAGCCAGTGAAAGCCAAACGTTTTGTGCAAATATTTATTCAAATTGCAAATAAAAAGTTAATATGCATTTACACATCCTTGCTGCGCCGCATGTACCGGTTAGTACTTTATAACGTAAAATATGTTGTTGAAGGACAAATACATTGACGCGGTTTTGTACACTCCATCGAACACCGTTTCGTTGAAGCAGTTTCGTTGAAGCCGTTTCATTGAAGCCTGTCGCTTTATCGAATATTTTACTCTGTCTTACTATGTCTTAGAAAGGACAGCCAGAACCCAGTAGTGTGTACATGCCGGCTTGAATGCAGAGGATGACCTTTCTTTGATATTCTGTGGACGAATCCATTTAGCACGCGCATAGACACGCATGCATGTGGAGCCCAGGACGGCTTTTCATGGAAAACTGGAGCTGTATTCTAAAGCGAGTAGTGTGTCACAAGTTCACTAGAAGTTTTAGTTGTTAAAAATGTAAGGTTTGCTGGGTCTGCAAAGGACGCGTCGTAACTTTGTGTGAGGTGGAGCGCATAATCGTAGACAACGCATAGACATCCTAAATAAATGGTAGGGATGTCCCAGTTGGGAGCTTGAAAACTCTCGGGGACATCCCATTCATTCATTCATTCATTCATTCATTCATTCATTCACGCATTCGATTGAGTCATTTATAACCTGTATCCATTCTTATAGCTCATAATTTCATCGCAATGGAGTGTCATCGCTCAGGCGCACGATTAGAGTGAACTAGAAGTATTCTAGTTCACTCTAGCACGATGGACCTTTTTCCAGTAGCGATCTGCGCATGCGCGTGCTAGTACGCCATTCTTGGCAGGCGCTTCCGGCAAACTGGGCAAACTAAACAAAGCGGCGCCCCTCAGCTTTCTGCTTGGGGAGCGCGGCTACGCTGTCTAGCTCTGCACGTTTTTATTTTTTTCTCTTTCGACAGCTCGGGGTGGGTTCGTACGTGCACACAAAAAAAAAGTCTTTCTAAGGAAAGGGGCAAAGACGTTCTGAGCACGCTGCGAGCGCTTATGGTCACTAGATCCAGCCGGTCGTTAGATACAACGAGTCAGGAGATCCGCTAGGTCACGTGATGCCCGAGTAAGAAGATCCAACGAGTCACTATAGATCCAACGCGTCACTAGATCCAACGACTCATTACATCCAAAGGAAAGAACCGCGCGGGCCTGTCTTTGTTGGGGTTGGGTGCTCCTTGTGTTTAATCGGGCAGAGGAGGCGCTGTCTCATCGTGGACTAGGGGACGTCTTGAAAGGGCCCGCAAGGTTTCACTTATCTTCACTTCCAACGCTGCGGTTATAGTATACACACCTGAGTCTGGCACCACCTCGATATTGTTCAGGCATAGGAACCAAATGGCGAGGGAGGTTGTTATGAGGCTGCGCACATTTCCGAACAAACATAGGTATGCGTGAGTCAGGCTTCTGTACGTGGAATTACACGAAAAAGACATTTCACATCGTGGGATCGATTGAAAGTTCACCAATAATGTTAACGCTGATGGTAGCTGCAGGGTTTGCCTTTTCTTTTAGCGCATGCTCTGTGCACGTGCAACCTTTGTATATATTTGTTGTTTTTCTGAGTAAAACTTTAGCTGAGAATCTGCGTTTTTCCGCAGAGTGTTCTAACACATACCTGAGGTTGTGTGAAGAGCCATGTACACTGCTATCGCACTATATTCCGTGTTTGGTTGAAGTTTTATTTTTACAATGCCCTGAGTATATAAAATGTGAGCTGATAGAGCGCCAGCTCCGAGTTAACGGCATGGCTAGAGGGCCTTGCGACGGCATTCGAGCGTTTAAATCTAGGCTGGCGTACTAAAGACTGTTCTATTAATGCTGCAGGCAATGAATGAATGAATGAATGAGTTTATTTGGACGGGTCAACACCTTATGTTGGCGCAGAGCAGGCGATAAAAAAACATTGTGTTATGGAGGTTCCGTCTTAGCTGCATGATACGCACAACCGTCGGTGGTTCGTGTCCGGGCCTTGACAGTATAAGCATCTCCTCCTGCTCTTCTGGTCCTCCCCGAGGCTTGGAAATCAGCTGTACGGGTTCACCTAGTACCGAAGAACATGCACCCTGATCTCCACCCGGGCAGAAGACAAGCACAGAGTCAAGCCCACGAGAACATCTATAGGAACCGTCTGGACGTCGCGTATACAGATATGCTAGCTCGTATCGAGGCGGGCAGCACAAGGCTGCAACCGTCACCACCAAGTCGGCCCTTATAACCTGTGCTTCAATTACCACGACATACACGCATATTGCTGAGGAACTGGCGATCGCACTCGCACTTATTCACACCAAGAGCGCGGTCATCTTAACCGACTCCCAAGCTGCCTGTCGGAGCTTCATGGCGGGGAGGGTGGCCCCACCAACTTTCCGCCTCCTCTCATATCGCAACATCAGCCACAAAGAAACGCTGCCCTCATCTGGACACCCGCCCACTGTACATTGACGGGCAATAATTTTGCCCATCATCAAGCCTGCGCACTCTCCTCCCAGGCCCCAGAAGAACAAGCGGAGTCCACACCATTGGTTACATTTCAGGACATTACACAGTATTATCGACTCGACAGACAATTCCCTCAACCTAACTCCAAGCTGTCCAAATAAGAAGAAACGACTCTTCGTCGCATCCAAACGAACACCTTCGTCCATCCAATTCGCTTACACCACATGTTTCCCACTCAATTTCCCGCCGAATGCACTTTTTGCTCTAAGCCTGGCACACTTGTCCACATTTTATTAGAATTTGCGCATAACCCTGACCTCCCACCCTTTCTTTCCCCCTCCCCCTCCATGAGCTGTGGGGGAACCTGATTACCAGCGACCACCTGGACATCCAGCAACTACTGGCATCTACGGTCGCCCGGTCATCACTTGGATTCTCGGACTAGGGAACCACTCCAACTTTATAGGGCTCAATAAAGTTTCATACTACTACTACTATTAGTCGCATTTACAATTTGCTAGCTTAAGTGATTTGTGTTAGGTTACGACAGGTTACGCTAGGATAGACAGCAGTAGTTCCAGACGCAGTGCATCCTTGCGAAAGGCTTCTGGGCGTCGGAGAGCAATCACGACACAGCGTTTTAACAAACCTTCTTTAGGAACGCTTACCTAAATTCGGCACCTCTTGCTTCCACTGCCGTACTAGGTTTATATTCAGGACACTTCCCCCATTTGCCTTCATTGAAGAAATATTTATAATAGAAAAAAAATTGCTCCAATCCACGCTGTGAAGGCGGCAATTGCCCATGCGACGTCCCCTGAATTCACACACGTGGCTTTACAAAGATTGAAACCAGAGATTCTGGCAGCCGTTACCCGGAATTCGCGGGGGCTGCGCACTGAACGCAGCGGCAGCATCGGCCTGAGCTGGGCTAGGACAGCGGACGCCACCGCTGTAGCCGGGCCGTTAGTCGGGAGAAAAGAAACGGAGGTGAGCGTCTTTCGAAGGATGAGACAGCGGAACCTAGCCATCCTGATGTGCCAGCTTGGGGATACACCACCACGCGACACAAGCGCAGACACCGAAACAATTCTGCATCTGAGCTTAGTGATTTCCATTTATACAGATTTAAAAGTTAGTTTAGTAAGTTTGAGCATTGCGAGAAAGCTGAGGGAACTTTTATAATCGCTATTTATCAGAACCAGCTAGTTGCTACTTTCACCTTTTGTAATATACCTCTTGAAACACAACCGAATTTGCATTCACCAATTTAGAAAACGGAGTCCCATTCGTGGCAAGCAGTGCGCAAAAGGTAGCGTTTATCTAGGGGCCAGATGTCTGTATGTGTTTTGTACATTGTTTTCCCGCCCTGCAAACAAATCCTTAACGTATGTTTGCCGTACGACCGCTTAATTCCGTCGGGTGCGGGTTACCCTGGAGGTGCTGTCGAACAAGTTAATCAAGCCGTGCGAAGGCCGCGCGCCCTGCTCCAAAACAGGCCCAAAACAACCGTCGCTAAAGCAGACGACAAAGCCGTACCTCCGACGCCGCCGCCGGCGAGTAAGACACCTCCGCGCGGGGAACGCTGGGTAAATTCGCCGCGTCATCTAGAGTGTGCTCCGTGAGTGAAACCCTCCACCCCCACCCCCCCTCCTGCCTCCTCCGTCGCCGCGTTAGGAGTTTGTTGTCCCGCATGCTGCGAAAGAACCGTTGGCTGGTAGAGCTAGAAAACTTTGCTTTAAAATAAACGCTCACGTCCAGCTACGCTAATATTTCGCAATGAGGAAGTTTAACTCGAAGCAATTTTTACAGACTTACTAAAAAGGCCTCTGGCAAATAGAGCATGTGGTATGACGAATACACCCTTATGTTCACTCTGTGAGTAGCTTAAAGATAACTTGAGCCATCGTGCTAATAGTGCAGTACATACCTTCGTGGTCGATATCTGACGTGCATGCTGTTACCTTGTTAAAAATTCTGCCTAAATAGCCGCTGTGGGAGTCAATCGGCGTAGTCGATCAATTGAGAACCCAGCAAGAAAGCTTTCTGGGTAAATCATCGAATATCTCTTATAACCGTCCCGTCGTCCAAAATCATGTAGATGCGTAACAGGGCGTGATAAGTTTGTTTTAAGGAGAGATGTTCTAAGATATATCATCGAATGGTACGTGCAAAACTTTAATTAGCCGAAAGTAATAGCCACTAGCAAAAAAGAGCTAGAAATTGCGACCACCTATTTTAAATGGTCCGTTTTCGTGGTCTTGTCGGCCACCCTGGCAAAACCCTAAATGGAACATATTTTAGGTGCGGCCATACGGTCGTCACTATTGCAGTGGAAGGCCTCGTGAAACTCGGGCATGTTCGACACTGCCATCGTGCACGCTGCAGAAGCCGTGTCCATGTCGAGGGAATTAGCATCCGCGAGCCCGGATCCTCCGGAGCAGAGCGAGAGACAGGCGCGCCTGAAGAACAGCGGACCGGACGCGAGGTAGGCGGGTTCCTCTGCCTTGCCCTGTTCGTCCATCTTGACCTTTTCGCGATACGCGAGCCGGATCGCGTGTGCGGCGGCGAAGGCCTCGTCGAACTGTTCGTTGGCGAGTTTATTGTGGAAAACGGCAGCCTGTTTGCCGTAGCACTCTCGCAGGCCTTGGTACTTGAGAACCGTTTCCGCTGACCACCAGGACTCTCGCTCCCTTTTGATGAACAGCTCGAGAATCTTGCGGGCTAACTGGACGCCTAAAATGATAATTTTGGCGTAGCTGGTATCCGCAAGGTCCTCTAAGATGATCGGTGACAAGGCGTACATGTGCGGAAGCACAAACGTGTTCGTCGCTGGTTGGGACACTATTTCGACGTCCTCATTATCCAGACTACCTGGGCTGGGGTCTTGATCGACGTCGTCTGGAAACTTGGTCCTATTCATGACGTTTGCTCTGTTATATACAAAATCCTTCTCCCGCATATCCAGGCTTTGGTTGTACCTACTGTGGTGTAGTTCTTCTTTGGTCAAGTTGGCGCCATCAAAGCGCCTAATACTCATTCCGTTGGTCATGGACACCCCCTTATCCATGTCGGCAGGGCTCATCCATTTCATTCCCCGTATTTCATCTTCGATCATCTTTGGGGGTGCGAGTAAGTAGCTGTCTATTGTAGCGATCGTAGCTCCCGAGATGGCGAGCACATTGGTCAGCGCCGTTGACCACAAGCGCTTGAATGTGTCGCGGGAGTGCTGGTAGCACAGTTTTTCCGCAAGTTTTTCTCGAAGCTCGGGCACAGACGCGAGCTCGATGTCCATTTCTAAGATGTGAAGCGCCAGCAGGGCCAGTGGGTATAGCGACCTTGCCTCTTCCGAACTATTCAGCAGCGTCAATTTTAAATCCGCGCAGATACCATCGAATCCCCTACCCATGACCTGTAATCCCGCAGGTAGTGTCCTGTCACTAAATGACACTGCATTGTTGATCCACAAATCTGGCGAGAACTCCGGACACTCTTTGCTCCCAATCACTGTGGCAGGAGCGCTAGAAACATTTCGCTGCTTTTTCTTGGAGTCGATGGCATCGTCCACGGCGATGCACTCGTCGATGATGGCGTCACTTGCAGTTGTCTCATCGATGGCTTTGAGGACGGTGCGAAGATGTTCCTTGCTCCCTATTATGGTTCCAGTGTCTGAGATCCTCTGTTTAAAAGAAGACGCTCCGTCGATGACCAAACTGACTTGGCCTGCTGATTCAGAAAGCCTGACTTTGAAGAGTGTGTCAAAGCGCTGCATGAAGGAAAGCCGAAGGAGACGATTGAAGACTTCTGTGTGGCTGGAGGAGAGCCATTCTTTGGGCTTAACGCCTAGAACCTGTAAAAAGAACGTTTTCAGTCAAACATTTACCTACGAAGATCATCTTGACAAGCTTTTTCAATCGAGCACTTTATTGGAATGAAATAACGAGCCAACGACATTTATCAGGACTGGGTCGTGATCTATTCTGTTTTCCACTCCTCACACTGCTGAGGAGCTGATGATTTTCAGTTGGTGAGCAGGCGATCATTACGCCAACCATGACTGTTTGTCATGACGTGTATACGCAAATAGATGCATCAGGATTTATCGTTATCATGATCCTCGTGAACATTCTTGCTGGCGATGATAGCGGCGATGATAATAATAGTAACTTAGACCACCTGTATGTAGTATGTGCGGGGAATTTTCTCTTTGCAGTTAGGCATACACATTATAACATAAAAATTCGGCTCATTCTTCTCTGGCAAAATGAATGCCAAGGGATGCTTTGGATGCTAGGACTTGAAAATTCAAATTAGCTCAGGCTAATAATATTTTGAGACGCCATTGATGTTTCGCTGGTCCAACGTAGGTCTAATGCCCAATGCCTGATGGCTGATAGCTGATGGTAAATTTCGCAGAGATCACTGGCCAGTTGCGTAATGATCATTGCCCAGTGCACAAGGCACTGGTTTAATAGTCAATGTCCAATCGCCAACAACCAATTTCCCAACACACCGGGAAACAGCCAGTGGTATATTTATTTCCCTCTAACCAGTCATTTTAGTTGATCCGAATGACAAATTTCCAATGTATATTGCATCATTACCAGGAACCTGAAACCACGATTCGACGAGAAACAGGTCGATGAGTATACAGGGGTTTAATCAAGACGCCAGTGTTTCTTTTTCAGAAATAAGACTTTTCAACCGGATATATAAATAAGCGTCACTTCCTCCTGATGATCGTGGTGAAATTGAGAAATTTATGCGTGTGTACGAACACATCAGTGGTCTCTAGCCACACTCTCAGCTCCCCCCAATTTCTCGGAAGCAGAAATTAATAACCCATCTATATTTCGCACTCACCATCGGTTTCAGTTATACCTTCCTACATTTTCCTTTATCTCGTCAATCTCCGGACTACGCACATACTTTTTGTGAAAGCATCACCGAGTAATTGCACAATACATAATCTATGTTGTTCATTTTACTACTGGCAATTCATTCTCCATGGAATGTTTCTCCCCTCGCCCTTCTCAGCCAGACAAACGGTGAAACAAATAGCACCTTGAATTGCAGCGACAGTCGGGGCGTCTCAAAGGTATATGCTTCCTGTTAGATTAGCCAACATCACAGTGCTTCTCACCTCGAAGAACTTGGCGATGGACTCCCTCGCACTCCGCTTTGAGCCCAGGTAGGTGACGCAGGAACGGTAGTAGCGGGGCACGCCCTCTAGGTATTTTGAGGCGCCGTAGCCCATAAGCGCCTGGTGCCTCTTTTCCCTGTAGTCTCGAGCCACGTCGGCCATGAAAGAGGAGCCGGGCGACCCTTGTCCAGAACGCGAAGCATTCGGAAGCCAGCGGCCGCAGACGTGCCGGTAAAAGTCGTGGCATGGTTCCACTCCGTTGTCCACTATATTGGTCATGTATCCCATCAGCTGAACCAAACCAGAACGAAATTTAGTAGTTCAAATTAGTGCAGGTTGGCAACCAGAGAAGCTTTTTAGCACATGACACATGGCACATGGCTGAAACAAAATTTATGCGAAAGATGTGAGTAAATTTCATTTATCTTGAGCATGGAAAACAATCCCTAAATGAGATACATACGTACACGCAAACTTGTATTTTGAGTGTACTGACCATCAACATGGCGGCTATGATGTCTAACCCACTCAAATTGCATGATGACACGTACAAGCTTAAGGTCTAAAGAGTTTTGTCGCTAAAAATGGTGCCTATCATATTAAATAACCTACTCGAGGTACATATTCAAATGAAAAGACATGTGTGCTTAGAGTCTAAGTCATGTTTCGAACGGAGTAGGATGGCGTGCTAATAGCACAGACCGCTAAGCTTTCGTTTTCGAACGCTGCGCACATCAAAGGCGCGTGGAGTCCCACGTGCTTTTGTTCGCAGACATGAAACAAATTCACAGCATATCCACGGGGTGAATGATGATGAGTGGGCGAAGCTCCTGAGGGGAAATCATCGGTAAAACCGTGACTCTTCAGTGAAAGTTCGCCCACTACATCTGTGTCCGAACGTAACGTCTAGAAAGTCTCACTTAAACCGCGCGTCGGCACCTTGGGGCTGAGCTCTCCTGATGCGTTTTGCAGACGCCTCACGAGCTCTCACTGCATCGGGGTCTGCCTGCCGATACGCGCGCTTTCTCGCCGCTTCCCGTTCTCTGACGTTTTGGAGATCCTCTTCGCGCCGCAGCCGTGCCGCTTCGCGTACGGCAGGGTCCTCGCGCCGTTGCCGTGACGCTTGGGCCTCTCGTTCTCGAACGCTGGGATCTTGGCGGCGTCGTCGCGCAGCCAGACGACACGCTTCGGCCTCCCGCTCTCGTACGGCAGGATCTTGGCGGCGGCGTCGCGCAGCTTCACGGAGCGCTTCTGCCTCGCGGGCTCGCACATCTGCAGCCTTATCCATCGGGCGACTCCGAGAGCGCGCCAACAGCGAACGGATTTTATTACAACGCTCCCCGCCATCTAGTAAACAATCCAAGAACTAAACTAGAGGTAGCCACGCCATCTAGTAAACAATCCAACCGCATCTTTTCATCATATACAAGTACCGCCATCTAGTAAACAATCCAAGAACTAAACTAGAGGTAGCCACGCCATCTAGTAAACAATCCAAGAACTAAACTAGAGGTGGCTACATACATACGTCGAGGATGGACAGACCCACGCCCTAAGGAGCTTCGCCCCTAAAATACGTAAAGCTCTTGCCGTATATTAGTTTTCTCCGAAACAACATTGCCATAATGTCCGCAATCACACAAGTTTATGTGCACAGAATAGCTTTATGTTTTGTACGACTCATGAATGGGTCACTCGTTGTCACACCTGTTTCTTTTACATGCAGTTCCCGCAATTTCGTTGATACATTTGTATTTATCCGCCCTTACATATGTGAGCCCTCAGGCATTGTCACTGTGACCATGGCTCCTTCCTCTCCGAGATATTACCAGTCTACTTTGTTCATGGAATGGATTCCTATCCTGCATCCTCTTTAAGGCAGTGACTGTCATCAGGCTCCTAATTTGTTATTGAAAGAAATGTAGAACGAACAGCGAGTGCGTTGTGACCGACAGTGGCCTATAAGTAGCTACTGAAATGACATGAAATTCTCCTCTGACTACACGCGTCAAGTAAAAAAACCGTCTCTTCTATTTTGCTGTTTCTTACTGTCGCAACCACATATGGTACATTTTTTCACTACTGTTTCTGCAGATTTTTTTATGCTAATTTGCTCGGTAATAAGAGATTTCATTGCAGCCTTGTGCTCTGGGGCCTCGCCCTGCATGTTTCATTGTGTGAAACTGCTTTCGGCTAAAATAAACTCCGTTCTTCCAGTGAAAAGGCCAACAAACCCGCCTTGAACATAGCGGCTGTAAATTTTTCATGTCTCTCTTGAAGACGATGGTGATGAGATAAGAGAAAATTGACTGAAAGAGGGAACGCATGTGCGACATTGTGAAAAAAAAAAAAGTTTCAAACCGTGTTTGAACTTTCCGGTCGGTAAATGCAGTTGAACTACAAGGATGGTTATGTGGATACCCCGGATCAGTTCCGACTAATGGTATTCGTTACCCTGAAAAATAACGCCCTCTATGGTTCCTCCTATTATTTTTTCTCTTGAGGAGATACATATCTCCGGAGGGTCCGGTAATAGAGTTTGTGGCCTCCAGCGCAGCAGGTGAACGAGCTATAGCCACGACATCAAATACAAGCAAAAGTTACTGACAGCAACGGGGCTACAAAAAGTACAAACTTCGGCCCCGGTGCAAAAAGAAAAAAAAAACAACGAATGGCGAATCCAATGGAAGTGAAATTGAAAAATGAAAGGAAAAGAAAAGGCCAATAAGATACAACAAAAAAATAGCGATAGCGTCCCGTTACATTATTTTCCGAAAAATAATGGGAAATTTAGCGAACGCTTGCTTTATCCACAATCTTTCCAAACGTCGCTTTATACACTTTCGAACCAATAAACGCGAATTAGTTCAGTTTCCGATGACATCGCTGATCTTTTTAAAAAAATGGTTTTCACCAGTGATCTCGCTTTCTTTGTTGCAAGATTTCCGCTAAGGTTTGCTCGCTCAGCCTCATTTTCTTATTGTGACCCGTTCTTCCCTGCCATACAGTTTCATACTAACATATGCTGGAAGCGAATCTATCGCCCGTGTTTACGCAAGCTGGGCTTCAGCGAGCGTGCCGTCGTGTGGCACGAAGAAACGTTCTATCGTTACTCGGCATGGCTCGCAACCAAGATCAAAAGTTGCCAATGGTTTCAAAAAACATATTGTTGCGAATGATTTTTTGGAAGTAATTTATTAACAGAAAAATTTTTCTCATAAAATATTTAGAAGCATCATGCAAGGCGGGCAAAGAATGGTACCCTTTTTGTTGATTTTGGCTTTAAGAGAGGAAAGAAGCCGTGTGTGTATCTAGCCAAGCCAAGTAGGAGAGAAAAGTAGCTAGCTGCTATGGCGTCTCCAATGACGGCGCGTGACTGCACCGACATATTATTATTGATTGATTGATTGTAGGGTTTAACGCGCCGACGCAACGCAGGCGATGAGGCGCGCCGTAGCGGAGGGCTCCGGATTAATTTTGACCACCTGGGGATCTCTAACGTGCGCCGAAATCTCGTACACACGGGCGTTCTTGCTTTTCGCCTCCATCAGAAAAGCGGCCGGCGCGGCTGGGAATCGAACCCGCGACCGACATATTCGTATGAAATTCTATGACTCGTTCTTCTTGCTGCAGAATTTAGAAAGCAACGCCAGAGCAACAATCAAGGTTTCAAGAAAAAAAAAATCCCCAGCTTAGCGCGTGATGACGACGAGTCCTTACGCTTTTGCAGGCAGCACTTTTGCAGCTCGATGCGGGCCTCGGGTACAAGTTGAAAATGAAGATGCTGATGGCGATGCCAATGCCGGAAATCACAAAGAGACAGAGGAGCAGCAGGGGACTCGGGAACAGCGACACCTCACCTGCGAATGAAGGAAGTGTGTTTTTGCTGAATGTACTTGGGCTGAATGCACAGCAAGCAAGCAAGCGTCAGAATGGGTTTTCACTTAGTGCGATGCTCTGTTGTGAGGCAAATTGACGCTTCACCGCCACGTAAATGATGACGATGATGATTTCAGGTTTAATGGCGCAAGGCCGACAAAGGCAAAGAGCGCCATGACGATCGTGAATGAGATGAGAAAGATTTGTAATAAAGGCACTAGATTAAAAATTTGCTAAGAGAAATGGTGTATAGGGCCATGTTAAAACATAATGAGTATACTAAGAGAAAGGGTGCCTATATAGGGTGACATTAAAACACAGTGAGTGCAGGCACCTAAGGTGTAAAGCCTCAGGTCCCGCCATTGTTTTGCAACACGAGGTTATGGGCAGTAAGATATGTGTTTTAAAAAATCTACGTCTAATGAGAATAAGGCCTTAATTCAGTCTTCGTTGCGTGATTGATTGATTGATTGATTGATTGTGGGGTTTAACGGGCCGAAGACACAACTGGGCAATCAGGCGCGCCGTATAGTGAAGGGCCCTAAATTAATTTTGACCACCTGGGGATCTTTAGCGACGTACGGGCGTTTTCGCTTTTTCCCCCATGAGAAAAGTAGCCACCGCGGCCGGGATCGAACCCACGTCCTTGGGCTCAGCAGCACAACGCATTAGCCACTGAGCCACCGCGGGGAGTCTCATTGAGACTAAGATTGGAACTGGTAGGGGCGCTCACAAACTCGCCTTCCATGTACACAGTCACGCTTCGTCGTAATCATCACTAACGAGAAGGTAATTTCAATATTACTCAGTTACACATAGAGTCGCAGTGTCATAATTCAGCTAATTGATGCAAGACAAAGCTCATCTGGCGTCACACGAACTCGATAAGAGTGACGCAATAAAGGAACCCCTCCGCAATTAAACGCGATGGCGACGCTCACATATATAGTCTCACAAAAATCGCAGAGATGATTTAGGCATAAACCAAAAAGTTAGAATCTCTCGTGACTCTCTAAGTGGAACGCATACCACGTACTTCACCGCTGGCAAAGCCCTCGCCCGCCCTAAAAAGTGACATCATGCGTCAAAGCAAAGTGGCACTTTCACACATCCCTGCCGGAGCAGGTTGACAAGCTCACAAATATCTCTACAGCAGCTTGTGGTGATGGGCTACGACTGCTACAAGTGTGGCTGTTTGCGTCAGTCAAGTTGAAACTTTTATTTCCGCTAAAATTAGCGAAAAATCTCCGCATTCCGTGGTTCAGAGGTCAAGTCAGGCGCGAGTCAAGTCAAGTCAAGAGGAGGTTTTGACAGTGTGTGTTGTTAGCTGAGTGCCGCTGGGGATGCTGAACTACCATGACCAGTCGGCCCACTAGGACGACGCGAGCTCGCACGAGAAGCAGCTGCTTCGACGCGCTCTCTTCGGGCGCCTGTCTCTACGTGGACGGCCGCCATGTCCGTGGAAGATATTGTAGCGTAAGCTACACTGACCGAGGCTGAGCAGTTTCGCGTGGGCCGTGAAGGGCCGTTCTGCGCAAGCGCGAAGAGCATTGGATTGGTTTGGATAGGACCGGATTGGCTTGGCTTCAATTGGCTTAGCTTGGAATGGATTAAATTGGATTGTGTTGGATTGAAATCAAATCCAATTGGAGTACGGGTGTGTAGAGAATTGGGTCTGCACATTTGCCGGTCTGCGCATTCCAGAAAAGTGACGTCATAGTCACGGCAGACGCACTGGCTCCGGCGCGTGCCTAGCTGTGCGCCTTCGTTGCGCAGTAGCTAAGTCTGACGCTGCGCAGGAGCCGCTTGATAGCCGTTTCGCGTGGCTCCTGGAGAGCCGTGCTGCGCATGCGCGAGCAGCAGTGACTGGACTGGACTGGACCGGACTGGACAGGGTTGTATTGGATTGGACTGGATTGGATTGGATTGGATTGGAAATCGTTTTAGCAGCTGTAAGCATAACCAGCTAATCCTAGACAACCAGGAAACCTAAGAATAACCAGCTGAACCTTAGCTCACGCTACGTATACCCTGGCATAGCCGAGCTAAGCCACTGCTAATTTTCGCTGTCGGAGCCTTCACCGCTTGCTGCACGCCAATGAGGCACTGGCCGACGACTTCGGCTCACTTTATGGACCGTCGGGTCGACGCCCGTGGTCATGCATTTAAACTAGATGAGTGGTCAGTGGTCGCTGCACCTGACCGTGGCTGTCGGCGGCTCATCACTATTTACGATTGATGTTGCCTGAATTTAGCTACCCGTTGGAACAGCGCGAACAGGACCGAAACCTTCGCATGCATGTTGTTTCCAAACGTTTTGGCGTATTCATAACCTCTTGGAATTAATTCGGTTAACTTGCGCGCTGGCCGACTAAGGGCAATTGCTCCAAAAATAACGCCATAGGCAAAAATTCGAATGGTTCCGACACAGCAGCCTCTGCTCATAAACTTCACGCCCATGGTGAGACGTTTTTAAATATGGGTGCTGCACATTAGGCAAACCGAACTTCTATAAAACACAGCACACTACCATTGAGGCCATTCATTCCACTTAGTCTTCAGTTTCTCAAACTGCCTGAAGTTAACTTTCAGGCCTGAATGCCTATTGCAAGGTATTGTCAAATACGTCACACCTTTTACATTCGAGAACTTTCCCACTTTTGAGCAACATGAATTAGCGCAGGTTTGATTGGCAGCTGTCAAACCTGTGACATCAACCTTGCTACATGTGTTGATTTTTCGGGCACGACTTTTTACCCACTCCACTCAGGGAGGCATAAATGCAAAAAAAAAATAAATAAATAAATAAAGGAGGCAGGTTGGTCTTACGTGGAACTGGCCTCGGTAGTATGTCCTCCAGCTTCGATTGGCGTCCGTCGTCATCTTTCGCTGGAAGCAAAGCAAGCACCAAAAATGCGACTGTTTGGTTGTGCTAAGCACGCAATATCGCGCGATGGCAGCTCAAATTCCTGCTTATAAAGCAAAGTAATACAATTAAACCCAGTTCCACCCAGTGTTCGGTCGGCTGAAACAGAGAAGGTGTGGTTCTCTTGTGTAGGTTCAAACGTTAACGGGCACTCGGCCGATAACGGCAGCGCCCTATCCGCGAAAATTTTGCAGTTCCCGCAGAGGAAACGGGAGCTAACCATCAGCGTTCTGAGGCTCCCTCTCCTCACGCTTCCCTACAGGAGGGAGAGGAACCCTCCCCTGTGAGACCACTGCGCCCCCTATCGTAGGGTGTGGGAACCGGGCGAGGCCATCTGCGTGACGCATGAACTACAGCAGACTTACGAAAAGGCTCAATGTACAACAGCTCCGCTGTTAAAAACGCGAAGTGCCACAGATTCTTCGCAAATTCTTTGCACAAAGGAAATCTCGCCTCGTCCGGAAGAAGCTGCAGGAAACGTGATACGTGACGTGCGAGTGTGACGCCACCTCTTGGAAAACCCATAGTCATCTCAGCCGGATTAGTTGCTCCGTTGCTTGAATTTGGCGCGCATAGTAAGCGCGCGAAAACATGTCACATCAAGTCGTTTTCCACCTTTCAAGCTCTCAATGAAATCATTCTCTAAGAACTTCGTGCCCTTATCCTTTCCTTTGCCATTTCTCACCGATGCCCATTCCCCCTTGTTAGCAGTGGTCTTCATCTTCATAAAATGTTCTGCTGCCACTACTGTTCGTCATTTTTTTTGTGATACCCCTTACCCCAATCAGTTAGTCATAAATGAGCAGAAACAGGACACATCAATCACAAAAAGCGCTCAATTTCACCCTCTTATTATTTCAATGTAGCAAACATTACTTCAATATGGCAGGCGCAGAAAGTCAACAATTCAATATCAACTTCAAGGATCGATTGTGGCGCGTGCCCACCAGCCCAATCAATTTGTTTGCTACTTTGCCCCAAGACAATTATTTTTAGCGGCAGACCAAAGCGCCCCGTTTGCAGTATATGTGCTGCCATCGCTGCGTGATTTTTGTAGAAGACTGGCGATTTCACGGCTCTTAAAGGAGCCACGAAGACAAAACTTAACTGTGAACTAACTTAACTGTGAACTAACTATTTCCAAGTAAATGAAACCTGGCTTAACAATGGAGTCGTCTTACTGGCCAATTTCAATGTTTTTTTTTCTTCTCAAGGTACAGAGCATTTTCCGCTAGCTCTCGAGACTAAAATTGTTATTCTACACGGCCCTGTCGATTGGATACGGATTCGGTCGTAACCTAGCTACACCTTTGCTGTAAAAAATAAATCCCACTGCAGCGAAGGCATCGACCTAGTGTGTCTGTGTGTGTGTGTCTAGAAGTATGCACCCTCACTTTTTTTTTAAAGAGTCTCTAAAAGAGCCATGAAGAGAAAATACAAGTTGGGTTTATTAGAAAGACTGCTTAGTCCCGATAACAATGATACCAGTATCATTGCAATCTTCGAACAAATAACGGAGATATCAAAGAAAACGTGTGAAGCAGTCGCAACTTTTCTATGACGTCACGGAACCTTGTTTGTGCGATTGGCGGCCGCCTTACTGAACTGTCGCGGCGACACATGACTGGACGTCTGTAATTGGGCCTCTAGTTCCATTTGACCGCATCACTTGAATGCTAACGTGCAGTTAACGCACTGAAAATTATGTTTTATTGAGCATCCTCGATTTACCGGTCCTGGACGATCCGCGGACAGTCCGAGGACTGTGTTCCGACCGGAAGTCCCATAGGAATACAAGGGAAAATCGAGCGCCGGATCGCGTCTTGGACAATCCGCGGACGATTCGGGGCTGATAATCGAGGAGGCCCATTGTTGGCCCGTATGATGTCATTCTTGCTCATAACACGTCACTCTGGCGCAAAATTTGAAAGTTTTTAAATACTTCTTGCTTTTTTTTCGTTAAAAAACATCTTTTGGGGCTGTAATGGAACTGAGTGAGATACCGAATCCTAGTTCTTTCAAATTAAACGTAGTTGTATTTTCTCTTCATGGCTCCTTTAAAGGCCACTAACGACCGACCTCTTTTTCCTTCGAACACCTTTGGGGGTCCTTCGTTAATTACACGGAAGTGGAGCCGAACAAGCTTGTAAGCGAAGACATCGCCTGCAATAGGAGGGAAACATATATCCGTGGCAGTGCACAAGTTCATCGGTCTGCTTGGGTATGCTAGGTTTAACCCGTAGCGGCTATAGCATAGTGCGCATAAACTTAAACTCGAGCGCTTAACCCCGCATTTGATCCCGAAACGAGCATATCAACTGGTTGCTCTTGGGTACGTAACCGAACCCGTTATGAAATGCAGGAAATGACGTTGCTAACATTCCCCTAGAATCCAAAATGGCGCTTCGGCAAGGGTATAGCCAACAAGTAGGGGTTCCAATTTCCACGCCTTTCTAGGAAGGTGAGTTGCATGCTGTCTTCATGCTTCCTTCGAGCTTCCTTCGAGCTTCCTTCGAGCAAAGGGTAAGCCGAAGTTAGACTATTATTGTTGGTTTTCTAAACTTTCAATGATATTGATTGATTGATTGATTGATTGATTGATTGATTGATTGACTGAATGACTGACTGACTTACTTCGACAGGTACAATAGGTACGAGACTATTATTGTTGGTTTTCAAAGGTTGCAATAATATTGATTGATTGAGTCACTGTCTGACTGATTTATTGACTGATTGATTCATTCACAAGGTGCGATTACGCAATGGTCTGATTAGTGTCGTGTCATGGCCGCCATAGGAGCAGTTGGTTTCACCCAACGGGACCAACCGCTACCGCTCAGTGACTAGCCAGAGTCACTGTTAATTATTGATAGTGACGCTCGGTAGTCAGTGAGCGGCAGCGGTTTGTCCGGTTGGGTAAAATGAAGACTGACTGATCACTTGCCGTCGCGAAACGACACCAGCGAGGATTGCTGTACTGGATGGGAGCAGTCTGTCTTGATTTTAGATGCGAAGCATCTCATGCTCGGGGCTGTGTCCCTCCCTTCCTCGTTGTCGTCGTTGTCCGCTGTCCGCACTCTACTGCGCATGCGCGTCTCTTCAACCCCGTCAGCGTTTGGGCTGACGTCAGCGCAGTCTATAAAAAGAAATAGTTACGCGGCGCGCGGTTTCGATCCCACGACTCTCTGGCCGCAACGGGAGGTACGTGGCGCTCTTCCCACTGCGCTACAAACCGAGACGGGAGCATGTGCTACGAACGCGCCTTATGTCCTTCACTCATTCAAACTACGTCAAGAAGCTACTGATACAACGAAGGCACGCGAAGCTGAACGTTAACGGAAATGACGAACTGAAAGCTATTGCGAACTTCAGTCGACCCCATGGCTGCTTCGCATACTATCTATAATCAGGGTTCCCCTACGGGAAGATAGTGTAATTTTTTACCCAACCGGCCAAACCGCTTCCGCTCACTGACTAGCCAGCATCACTATCAATAATTAACAGTGATTCTGGCTAGCCTAGTCAGTGAGCGGAGGCGGTTCGACCGATTGCGTGCAATCAACTATCACTGCTCCCATGGCCGCCATGATGCGACACTATATAGCCCGTTGCCCGTGCGATTCACTGGGGTCGCCCCGGCGGTCCCCTACCTGCAGCGTGTTCCTCCTTGGGGCGCTTCTCCGCACCGGAGCTCAGTTTCTTCTCCTTGCGTAATCCGCGCCCTGGCGACGCCGTGGTGCCAGATGTCGTATCCATCTTCCAAGCAAACGGTGCGGTACCTCCGCGCTCAGCAGACCTTGTCGGTAGTTTGGGACCCTTCAGCTCGAGCTGCACCAGCTGTGGGTCGTGCTTGCTTCGTCGTTCTCGGCTGAACCAATGCGCGGGGCACATTGTTCTGTTGCTGCACGTTGTCTAAGAACTGATTGAGTTTAACCTTATATTGCCTAACATGGCACAAATTGTATAGAAATAAAAATAGCGAGGTATTTTTTGCCCAAAATGACCTGTCGTCAGACATTGTAGTAAACGCAGATGATATAATACTCACGCCTACCAATTCGGGAGAACACCGTAATGACAATAAGCTGATACAAATACTAGTTACAACATCAGAATTGAGGCGCTATGTTATCTTTGACCGGCTTTAATAATCTTAATGAACTAACACGCAGTGCATGAATATTTCACTCTGAATCCCTGTGAAATAACACTGAGTAAATACCAGGTAAGAGACTATTTCTTGCCATTTAAGAAGTCCAACGTAATGACATTCACATCCAGAATGGCGTGCCTAGACATGTACGACAAAACCAAACTTTCAGATGCTTTAAAAGTTTATTAGCTATACGTTTCGATGAGCATAGATTCATCATAATCATCAGCAGCAACATTACTATCATCATCATCATCATAAGCGTGGTTACGTCCCCTGCAGGAGGAAGGTGCCTCTTAAGAATCTCCAGCCGCGTCTTTAGAGTATTGGCCGAGCCCACCGTTAGCCCCATGCCTGTCTCCGCGTTCGTCCCCTCCCACGGAGCATGCACCCCGTGTACCACAGGGCTCACTGGGAGGAACGAGCGCGAGCACTGGCAAAGAAATTGCCCATTTGACCAGCAGGCATCATGTATGTTGACGCGGCAGAATATCGCCATCACGATGGCTACGCCCTCGCGGCCGTGAGCAGCACGGATAGCCCCCCTGTTACCTCTCTCACCGTGCTTACCACCTCCACAGCGGCGGCGGAGGAGGCTGCAGTAGCACTTGCGTTAACGACCCAGCCTACTCCGACAATTGTAACCGCAGATTCGAAAACAGCCATTCAAAATTTCACCCGTCGGTCAATTTTCCTCGTGGCATCCAAAATCCTCTTTACAAATCCCCCGACCTCTCCGGTCGAACTCATTTGGACACCGGCGCACACTGGTTTGGGAGGGAACGAGGCGGCCCATAATGTCGCACGAGGGCTTACTATCCGTGCCGGTGCTAGCCTCACCCCCTACCATGGTGCCCGATTCGCGAGGGGCCGACTAATCAGCTATCACGACATCGTCGTGCATTACCGCCTCGCCCGCCGCCATTATCCCCCCGCTCATCCAGGGCTCCCCAACTATCAGGAACGCCTGTGGCGACTCCTGCAAACGAATATCCTCACTTGTCGGGCAGTACTCCATCGTACCCTGATCAGTATCACTCACCGAATTGCCTCCTCTGTGGTGCCTCCGCCGCACTTGTACAATCTATGTGGGCATGCCCTTAAGATCCCTTCTAGTGTGTAAATAGCGATGAGCAGTGGGAGCGTGCGCTGGGCAGCTCGGACCTGGACGTGCAAACACTCCTGGTCACAAGAGCTGCCACCGTCGCCGCCAGAATTCAACCGGCGGTCACCATGCATTGCTAAACCACAGGACTCAATAAAAGTGTTTCTCCGTCCCTCTCCGGTCCCTCCCCGAATTTCTGTAGTTCATCCCCCTGCATCGTGATAACCAATAAACACCACGAAATTGAAGGTTATGTTCAATAAATATTCCAAAGAAACGTGCCTTCAAGGTATCTAACGAAATCTTGAAAACAGTAAGAGATTACGTCTATCTTGGGCAAGTCGTAAGTGCTGATCTCAATTATTAAAGGAATTTACCCGCATAATAAGCATGGGGTGGGCTTTTGGTAGATATTCTGATGTCCTCAATAGTAAGATTCCTCTGTCACTCAAAAATTTGGAACATAACCAATGTGGTTTACCTGTAATGACGTATGGGGCGAACACTTGTGGTCTCACTAAGCGACTCCAAATGAAACTTCGATCGGCTCAACGGGATATCGAAAGACGAATGATAGGGATCACGCTTACGGATAGAAAAAAAAAAAAGAAACACCCGCCGCGGTGGCTCAGTGGCTAAGGCGTTGCGCGCTGCTGAGCACGAGGTCGCGGGTTCGATTCCCGGCCGCGGCGGCCGCTTTTCTGATGGAGGCGCAAAGCAAAAACGTCCGTGTGTGCGAGATTTCGGCGCACGTTAAAGGTCCCCAGGTGGTCAAAATTAATCCGGAGCCCTCGACTACGGCGCGCCTCATCGCCTGCGTTGCGTCGGCGCGTTAAATTCTTCAATCAATCAATCAATCAATCAATCAATCAATCAATCAATCAATCAATCAATCAATCAATCAATCAATCAATCAATCAATCAATCAATCAATCAATCAATCAATCAATCAATCAATCAATCAATCAAATGCGTGGAGTAGGGAACAAACTCGCGTGGAAGCCATTCTAGATCAAATCAGGCAAAGAAAATAGGCTTGGGCGGTACACGTCATGCGCATGAGGCAGAGCAGGTGGACCGTTCGTTTAACCGTGTGGCTGGCAATAGACCGTAAACGCCATAGGGGTCGGCCAAGAACTCGATTATTTATTGATTTATTGTCTTTCAGTTGTAGGTCACCATAACGCTGTCTACGCTGTTACGATGAGTTCGTCGGCCTGGAAGTATACTCTGACCAAAAATCTGACGTATTGTCGACGCAATCATCTAAACACACATGGTTCCAAATGCGAGCCTGCCTCGGTTGAGCTTCATCCAATCGATTCTTCAAATCCCTAAAGGAGAATGTTTGGCGCCGCTTAGCGCCTCACCTTCATCTAATGCAGCTGATTCCCGAAATTCACTCTTTCTTGTATTTGAAAAGCTGCCTTTTGGAAACAAAAGTGTGTTCGTGATGGGTGACTTTAAGATCAATCTTCTTGATTCAGCGAACCCTATCACTTCTAACAATACCAGCGGCTTTTCTAGCTACGGATATGAGTCGCTAATAAACACGCCTGTAGGTGTTGTAGATCATTCTTTCCATTCCCTCTTTGACCATATCTTTTGTCATCCCGTTTCTACAATCGACTCTGATATTACCGATCACTTGCCAGTATTTTTTCACGTTCATAAATAGCAATCAGGCGCACAACCAGCAAACAAACCTACAAGCGATCTATTTTTTTGTGTGAGAAATTTCTGAATCTTGTATCAAAAAGGACTGGTCCTGCATATCCCAAGCATTGGATCCTGATATCCCTTTACAGCTATTCCCGATGCAATAAATATTTCTGTCCGTGGCTGCACAACGTTAATAACTTCCAAAAAGCGTTACACCGCCTCTCGTTGATCTTGACTTAAAAACTCTCTTCTTCTCGTCTTACGTAACAAAGGTAACCTATATAAAAATTTGAAGAGTACACGTCTAGATTCGATTCTGTGGGCGCGTTATAAGCTTTACCCTCAAGTTCTGCCTACGCTTCTTAGTGCAGCCAAACACCGCTACTACGAAAGCGAGTTTAATAAGTGCAGTAACAACATAAGCAAAAATGGAAATTAGTGAATGAATTCTTGAATAATGCTACCCAGCATATATAATTTCATTTTCATTTATTTCCTACTTAAGGGCCCGAAGGCATTACATAAGGAGGAACCAGTGGCGAGGTAGGGTACAATGTTCAATAGAAAAAAACAAGTAAATATACACAGGAGACACGAACCAGAAATCCCATGAACGTAACTAGAGCAAAAGTAAAAAAAAAAAGATTAAAGTATAAAGTATGTTTTAGATATGTCGAACAATTGCAGAGCAAAACTACGTACAATTCTAAAACGATTAGCGATAAACACGGAGTAGATGAAATTATCAGGAGAAATGCTTGAAAAATGTTCGTTCAGCTTTGCGCGGAACGTTTCCCGGTCGGAGTATTCCGGTAAGGCAATCCAGAGGGTTATTGCATTAGGAAAAAATGAGGTGATAAATGCTGGCGTCCGGCCATTTAAACGTGCAATGGGTCTGCTGTGATTTATGCGAGATGAAGTTCTATGGGCAGATTGGAGCAATTGATGTCTTGAGCGTGGGTGATAGTAGAAGCGGTGAAGACCCGCCGCGGTGGCTCAGTGGCTAAGGCGTTGCGCTGCTTAGCACGAGGTCGCGGGCTTATTAGCCCGCGACCTCGATTCCCGGCCGCGGCGGCCACTTTTCTGATGGAGGCGAAAAGCAAAAACGCCCGTGCCTACGAGATTTCGGCGCGCGTTGAAGATCCCCAGGTGGTAAAAATTAATTAGGAGCCCTCCACTACGGCGCGCCTCATCGACTGCGTTGCGTCGGCCCGTTAAACCCTACAATCAATCAATCAATCAAGAACCGGTGAAGAAGGCATAGACGGGGGATCAAGCGGCGGAATGAAAGAGTTGGGAGGAAAAGAGAGTGTTTTAGTGCGGTAGCGTTGGTTTTGTGAGAGTATTGCGAAGATATGAAGCGAGCTGCGCGACTTTGGATGGACTGTAATTTAGTTGTTAGAGGCTTGTGAAGGATGCCAGATTGCTGAAGCATATTCAAATTTAGGTCGTACGAAGGTGATGAAAGCTCGTTTTTTTTTTTTTTTACGTCGGGGGATGCGCACTTGAGGTTGCGTCGAAGGTAACCGAGTGTCCGGGATGCTGTAGAGCAGATGTGATCGATGTGGGTGGTCCAGGATAGCGATAAAGTCAAGTGGACGCCAAGATATTTGTAGCATGATACCGAAGCGATGGACACGGCGCTCATAGAATATATGTTGGCAAGTACGCCACGATTACGAGTAAATGATAATGATTTTCACTTATCTATGGTTAGGGACATGAGCCATTTATCGCACCATGAAGCAATTGGTCGAAAGGCTTATTAGCCTTTGCTAATAAGCCCGAGGCTTGTCATCATCGTCAGGGCTATTGATGGGAGTGTAGATGACGCAATGGTTAGCGAAAAGTCGGATATTAGATTTAATGTTAGCCGGCAAGTCATTAATGTAGACGAGGAACGGAAGGGGCGATAAACCGGCACCTTGCGGCGCGCCGGATGTTAATTTAGTAAATGCTGATTGAAAGTTATTAGCTGACATGAACTGCATGCGTCCCGTTAAAAAGTGCTTAATCCAGCTTAATAAATTAGGAGGAATACAAAGAGAAGTTAGCTTGAGAATCAGGTGATTGTGAGGTTCTGGGCTCCGGAAGTCGTTGATTTCCTGAGCCCAGTCCGTTAGCGGAATTCCTCGCATCACCACCTTGGCGGTGCCGTGAGGGGCTGATTCGTATGTACTGACTTCGTGTTCGGCTCCGTATAGAGGGTGAGGTTCCTGACGGCTGCGTAGCGATCGGCGCTTTTCCTTTTCTGGGTGCTGACGATGACTATAATATGTTGCCTATTCGGGCATATCGCGTCTTGCTTCGCTTCTTCCCCGCTCACGTTCGCGGCGGTGACGATGGCGCTGCTGAACTCGAACCTCGGGGCTTCGCAGATGTCAAGGCCTCCCCTGGGTCGCATGGCGATCTGGATGTCGTCCTTTTGTAATTATGGCATTCGTGCTGCCCTAAGCATTTTGCTCTTGAAATTGTTCTGGCGGTGAATCGCCCTCCGCTGTCGCCGACGTCCGTCTGCGGCTTGGTCGTACTTTCGTTTCGGCGAGCAGGCGGTAGTTTTGGTCCTATTTTGGTGCAGCTTCGCGTCCATTGCGCGGTGCCTCGCACGGCTTCATTAACTTGTTCGACAGCACCTACGGCTACGTGGTAACCCGCTCCCGACGAAATTAAGTGGTCGTATGGCAAACATTCGTTAAGGATTGGTTTGCAGAGCAGGAAAACAAAATTGTACAAACCCATTCAAACACCTGGCCGCTAGAGGAACGCTACCTCTTGCGCACTGGTGCACTGCGTGCCACGAATGGGAAATTGTTTTCTAAATTGGTGAAAACCAATTAGGCTGTGTTTTAAGAGGTATTACAAAAGGCAAAAGTAGCAACAGGTTCTGATAAATAGGAAATATAAAAGTTCCCTCAGCTTTTTCGCGATTCTTAAACTTACTAAACTAACTAGTTTAAATCGCTGTAAATGGGAATCATTAGGCTCACCCTTTGGTGTGTGCGCTTGTGTCGGGCGGTGGTGTAGCCCCAAGCTAGCACGTCAGGATGGCTAGGTTCCGCTGTCTCACCCTTCGAAAGACGCTCCTCTCCGTTTCCTCTCTCCCTACTCACGGCCGGGCTACAGCGGCGGCGTCCGCCGGAATCTCTGGTTTCACTGATAGAGCCACGTGTGTGAATGCAAGTGACGTCACATGGGCAATTCTTGTGGGTGTCGTTTAAAGCTTTTCTTTCCAACCACCCTCACAGCGTGGATTGGAGACAATTTTTTTTATTGTCACTTATCCAAATTTCAACGGTAAAATCCGGCAAAAATGAGTCAGAGAACACGTCCACTTATTGGCTCATTGGAACGCATCATGTGCTGATGCAAATCATCATCCTCACAATTATGATTCGAAAAAGAAGTGCAGCAACGAGGAAGCAGGCGTCGGTATGGCCTCCCCTCCCGAAAACGCCCGACCAGGCTCGCCGTTGTCCACGGCGCCTCCCGCCAGTGAGGAGAAACCGAAGAACTCCCAAGGACGCCGCCTGGGGAAGAAGCAGTCGAAACCAGTGGGTGAGCGCCCGTAACTTTTTGACGCCCAGGGCAATGTTTTCCCAGGCCACGGCGGGCCCGAGACGTCTCTGGAGCGTGTTCCAATTAACAACAAAGCAGTGTCTAGAGTGCCGTCTGACGGCACTTCAGCTCAGCGCCCCAGGCAATGCTGGAGTGCCGTCCGAAAACATTCGAATATTTAAGACTTGGCTGATAGAGGTTGCAGTGCCTGCCGTTGTGGTGTAGAGGTTCTTTCTTAGGCTCCTGTTGCTAAGGTCGGTGGTTCGAACTCGGCGCGTGCTACATTTGATTTTGTACATTCTTAAGTTTTAGTTATAATTTTTATGACTCAGATTTCTTTTTGGTGTTTTAAATATTTTCTTGTCACTTCATTCGGTTATATTAGGTTATTTTACGTTACTTTCCTCAATGGAGGCGAAGTAGTGCCACACGCGGCATTTTTTCATCGAAATGCAGATTTACGTCGCTTTAGTGGAGTGCGTATGGTACCGTCGGACTGCACTAGCCTTCCAGTTATTACCCAACTGCGTAAGCGTTAATCAGGCTGTGCTTTAGGAGAATTTTTCTCTAAGTCATAGGAACAGCTTTCACAAAATTGAAGCCCTCCTAAGCGTCGCCTGTTAGCTTTCAAAGCGATGACGTTAGTGTACTCGGCTATGAGGAAGAGTCCGTAGTATGCCTGACATAGATATACGGCAGTGCATTTGTCATCCGTGTGTCAGTAGGGAGGGGGTGTTACGGCGTACTAAGGTGACTTTATGCTCCCGCGCAGCGCTCCCACCGCGCAGTGGCGACTGAGGCCGGCGACGTCACGTTCATTGCGTCTCGTCGTTATGACTTTATGAAAACCAACCGTTTTATATAGTAACGCATTCAAAGTAGCGTGGTACCACGCTGCAGCTTTGACGAATGCGCAAATTGCACAAGCTTGTAAATCCCTGATTGAAATGAGACAGCGAGGTGTACGCAGCGTGCAGCAGGCGCCACGCCGGGGCGGGAACACATGCATTCCGGATGACGAGGCTCACGTCGCCGGCGCCAAATGTGGCATGCCGCATCTCATGCCGGATGCCGCCGGGACGCGCCACCCGCTCACACGCCATCTGTTGTGCTGTGCCTTACGGTCACGTGGTTTCAGTGGGCGCCGCAAGTGGCACCACGGGATTTTTCTCTCACTGCCGCCCCCGCGGACAACGCCAGCTTTCCTGCGCCGCGGTGCCGCGGAGCATTTATGTGCGGCGGGTGCTGTGACTATGTCTAGCCTAATAGTTGAAGCGATAATATGCGCAAAACAGCCAGAAGTACGAAAACTAAAATGTAACGATATTCCTTCTTTAAGCGCCGTCAAGTAACACAGGCCACTTTAATGACTTACAGAGAAAAGAAAGCTATCAACGCATATTTCTGGTGTCGACTCAGAGTGCAGATACTTTTTTCAGCAAACAATTGTGTGGACTTCAAGCAGCCTTTGAAATGCAACGACGTCGCTTTTTACTTACGAAATTTGCTGCCTTATCCTTTTTGCTTCTGAGATAAATATTATTGTTTCCTCTTAAGGCACAGAACATTTCCCCGTTTGATCCAATCGTTACTTCTGTGGTAGCAGTATTTCTCAAGTATACTTTACCCACGCACTTCGGATCATCAGTAGCTGTATAAATGGTAACACCAAACATATGCACAATGCCATTTTTTTTTGCTCGCGCAACCATGGTGGGATTTTCCTAAACAGTGATCTGGGGCCGAATTCTCTAAAACGACGGGGGGTCGCTTTGAAGCGACGGGGTAGCGCCATACAAATGCATGTGTTCTGGGGCCGGGCCGTCGTTTTGAGTGCCACTGTGGAGGGAGTGTGAGCCGCAGAAAAGCCCTGTGGCAAGGGCGCGAAGCGTTTCACTTGTCGCTTCGCGCCCTTGCCACAGGGCTTTTCTGCGGCTCACACTCCCTCCACAGTGGCACTCAAAGCGACGGCCCGGCCCAGAACACATGCATTTTCATGGCGCTACCCCGTCGCTTCAAAGCGACGCCCGTTTGTTAGAGAATTCGGCCCCTGGTCACCTGGTCCTCGCTTAACTTCTCGCTATAGTGTTTTCTATGTTACTAAATGGGAGCCTGATGGTTAGCCCACTTTGCAAAGCAGCTGCCCTGAACTTACGGAAGATCGCGCTTGAAACTCCCATCAGTTTTTGTTTAGCAGCGAAGCATTTGAGCAGTTCGTTTTTGTATGGTGTCCGCAGCTTTAAAAATACCAGTAAAATGCCGAGCGCTCGCGCACGTGTGCTTAGAGCGCACATTAGTCAAGCTAAGCATAGCCACTTATTGAGATTGGCCAACGTTAGCCAGAAAACCAAAACCAAAAAAAAAAAAAAACTTCAGCGTTCGCGGTATCGTGGCAACACCGTCAGAACGAGAAAGACACGTCATAGCGTCCGCCCCTCGCTCGTTCGTCATCGTGTTGTCGTGCGCATGCGCTCTAGCCTCGAATTCAATGTCGACGCTGCTGTAGGTGCATGATCATTGCCTTTACGTGGCCCGGCTGCGGATAGTTAGCACGGCCGAGGAAGAGGCCTCGCTTCGAGAGGCTCGGAGCGCAAAGCATCCGCTAGACAGGACAAATCGCGCTTTCAGAGTGGTGTACTTAGATGTCGGCCAAAAAGGACAAGCTCGTTCTGGCCTTGCTCAACATAAGGTCATTGAAATGCCATGCCGCCGACGTCAACCCCGACAACGCAACGATACAAAACTCAACTTTGTGTCCGTCAGTTATAACATTGAAGGACTCTGGTTATGACTTACAACAGCTTCGCTATTCAAGTCTTGCACGTGAGTGCAACCTTGCCTGAATATTTTTCTTGCCTACGAATGGCTGAGCGTATCTATTTGTATGCGTGCATCGACCAGTAGCACGATGATCACCTTTATGACCCCGAATTTGTTCCGCACCGATGTCACAAACTATAAGCATAGCTATGGAAGTGTTTCATCTTTCTCAGAAGAAATAAGAAATACCCAAAAATATCCCGCTTCGTTAAAATGTACAGTGCCTGCCAATATATGTGGCACGTTTTGTATAATGAATTGGGTCGTTTACGCTTTTTGTTAAGCAACCTCAACAGCTCATAAATATGCCTCCGCTTTTAACGTGGAGCTACTACGGCAGATGTTTTGAACACATACGAGGCCCCCGAAACAATTTGTGCTCTCAACTTATAGTAGTGACGCTACTTTTTTATCGAGCTTATTGTGTTCTTACGATTTTTTTTCAGCCGAGAACATGAACCGTAAGTATGCACCGCTCGGAAATATCTTTTCTTCAAGAAAGCCGTAAAAAACGCGTGGGTCTCGATACCAAGATAACACGTGGGCATAATACGAAAATACTGTTTCTGTCCCTAGCACTCCTGTCGAGCTAAGACACTTAAACATTTATGAGTTGCGAATGCTAACTCACTACTGTCCGATTGAACGCCGCTCAGCGTAGCTTGTTGTTTTGCGGTCCAGAAAAGGTTTTCTAGTTTTTCTGTCAAGTACGTTTTCCAGTGTTGCGATTTAATCGGTGCGGGATACTTTTCAGGGTTTCTACAGGAGCATTCTGACTGTAAACCGTAATCATTCGGGCGGTAGTGCTTAGAAGTGAATGGTATTTTCTCACTCAGTTTGTTCAGTAATATCTATGGAAAAACCCACTCCCCGGTTTCTTGCTTCGTGACCACGTTGTCTTCAGCATCCGGCAGATGAAGGTTCAGTCTGTAGCGGTTCGACACGCACTACCACGCAGAGCGGCATGCTATGCTGCCCACACGAGGAACCAGAGCGCGTCTGTATGCGCGTGCACGGCCAGATACTCCTCAGCCGTCCGAGGAACCAGAGCGCGTCTGTATGCGCGTGCACGGCCAGATACTCCTCAGCCGTCCGTGCACAGTAAAATTACTTACATATTTTTTTACTATAACTACCACTCTTTCACTCTATCGAAAAACAAAGGCACCCTTTGAGAGGGTCAAGTAACGATAAAACACCCTTTAAAATGCTGCATTATTGTATTTTTGGTAGGTTGAAAGGGAGTTTCATACGAAAAAACACCATAAAGGCTTCTTTTGTTTGTTTTTTCAGAGTGTAAGGGTGCAATAGACAGCGATTTATGCCGTTGCGGTCGGAAATAGGTCTATAGCTAGAACCCTTACACCCTAGCAAAACATACAAAGAAGAGCGCTTTTTGGTGTTTAGTTGTCTAAAATCCCCTTTCATCCTACCAAAAACCCAAGAATGTACCCTTTTAAATGTCGTTTTCTTTAAAAACAGCTTTCCAAAGGGCCCTTTTTGTTTTTTATAGAGTGTAAAGGGGTAGTTATAGAAAAAAGGGTGTGAATCATTTTACAGTGCGTGCTGTGGTTGGCCAATATGCCTCTGGTGGTATATGCAAAGTGTGGTATAGCTAATGGGGATGGTACGTTGTAATTGATGGGAACAGGTGAATACGACTTAGTGGTTCGGCATGAGCTTCTGATGGCAGTTTTCGACATTAGCCGATCCCCTTGTGTTTGTTTCTGAGAATGGTGGGTGGACATCTTGACATCACAACCAAACGGGAATTGGGGAAACGGTCATTTTCCTGTGAAGGCAGCAGTCATTCTCACTGGCCAATCCACCTGAATGGTTATGTTGCCATTCTTACATGCTGCTTAAACTTGTGTTTTTTTTTTGTGTAACCCCCCGACATGTCTGGAAAAGTAAAATTTGTGGTACGGAGAGTTTCGTGTACCGGTTGACGATTCCTAAGTCGAAGTCCACAACTCCTGCAGCAGGTTCATTTCAGTAAACTGCAGGGGTGGAGCCGAACTGGTGGGGTAGGATGCTTGCATGGCTCACGGATTCCTGGGTTCAATTCCTATCCTGACACAAATTAATTAAATTTTCGGGCGAACCAGTTTTCTTATATTTACCTTCTCTGCGCTGTCGGCCGATTTTGCACCCGTTTCAATACTGCAGGCGCTTAACGCTGATTTTCTGCTGAGATTCATTTTAGGCTTCCGAATTTAAAAGGAGGGTTCGTAGCGATTGTCTTGGCTGTGCCATTACGTCAGAGAACTGACACCCTCCTGACTTTCGCGGTGAGCCATCAGACTTTTTTAGTATAGCAGGACTTCATCCCACCAAGGGTCCAAAGTGAGTATGCATGATTCCGTAGCCATTATGACCGCTACTGTTCGAAGAAAGGGAATCGAGTTGAGTTCCACGCCACAATATTGACCCTTGAACTTTGATTTTTAGCCGTCGCATCTGGGCATGCGAGACCGCATGAAAAGGGAGGAATAAAACTGGCAAGGGGAGAAAAGAGGTAAAGACACTCGGATAGCCCCTTTTCACCTGACAGCAAAGAGGAGGGATTAAGCTTAGGCGGAGACGGAGTAGTCGTGAGGTGGAGTGGAGTGGCAACATATACAGCGCCAATTCAATTTTTTATGTATCTTTGCAGTGGGTAGCCCTTCTTCACGTAAGTAACGCCAAACTTGTCCATGCCTACTACAGGGGCACAAAATGTGCGTACTGTCGCGAGTTATGACGACGCACCGTTAACCCGCTTTACTCCGCAGCGTTTCTTCGAAGTTATGTGGGGCTCAACGGTGGCTGCAGTGTAAAAAAATGGCCGCCATTTCCGACCTACGAAAGTGGATGTCCAGCGCAGCTGTTGTAAACCACTACAAATGCTGAAATGTTTCTCGGGTATGAAATGTTTCTCGTCGTCTCAGCAGGCTTGTCGCTTGCACTCAGCTTCTGTGGCGGCAAATGCCGGGTCCTGCTTAGCCTGACGCATGCGCTAGCTCTCGAATGACGTCAACCCACCTTCCCTTTCGAGAGCAGCTGCAAACCTAATTTTTACCAGAACATATGGGGGAGGGGGGACTCATTGTTCATCGGCGCCCTACCCTTCATCTTGCGGTTTCGATGCTTGTTTTGTGGTTTTTCTTTACACGAATACTGAGCTCTATGCAGCACGCCTGATTAGCCTGACTCATGCGCTCGGCGTCTTGGGGGATAACTGCTGCGTCCTGCCTGGGTTTTTTGTTTACGACACCAAATTTTCCCATCAACGAGGGGCTAACAGCTTCGCTGTAAAAGGCTTGCAGTGAACGGTACGTGCGTCACTCTTTAGTGGTCACAAACATATTACGCATTTCTTTGCAGTACTATGATACTATACTCGGTGACAACTTAAGAACGGCACCGGAAGTTGCCGCTGTGCCTTATCACCGTAGCCGGATGTTTCTCCGCGCGGCGCAAGTAGGGCGTTACTGGGAATATTTTGAACATGGCGTGAGCCGTTCCCGTGATTTTTTGGACTTAATATGCTTATAAACGACTCCAGTGACGACAAACAAACTGCGTGAGACAAGGCAGACGATATCACGATTTCATAGCAAACCCCTTTCAAAACGCGCGCGCACTGACGTCACGGGTCCGGCGCTTTGGCGGAGTGATACACTACATGAGGCGGTGCCGTTCTTGAGTTGTAACCGAGTATAATCACACCATTTTGCACTGAACTTTTTCATAGCAAACATCAAAATCTTTGCAAAAACGAAGGTGGGAAGCACAATGGGCCTTACATCCAAAAGCGTCAGAAAATAATGTCTCAATGGGTTCAGTAATTTCGAGGAATGATGTATTTAGATCTTGAGTCGTGAAGCGACTGCTAAGTAATGCCGAAAAGGTAAACAACAGATCATTTCGATTTTTTCCAGCAAGCACAAGCGTTAGCCGTAAGTGCGAGCAGACACTTCGCAGAAAGCGTTAGCGTATGACCCTCATCTTCTTTTGCGCCTTTGTTATCAAGTGCCCAAGTGGCACCTGTGCGGGAAATTGCATATTCTTTGTGTACGGTTTTTTTAGCAAGTGCCAATATTATACGTAAGTACGAGCGAACATTTCGCACAATGCTTTAGCGGAAGACATACAGGTCTTCTCGTGCGCCTTGGTCTGCGAGAAAACGAATGGGTGATTGCGAAGAACTTTTTAGTTACTGCACGCACGTACAAGTAGTGTTTCAATACACGCGCAATCAACCTAGCACCATGTACCCCCTGCCACCCGTAATCATGCCTTGTGCTAGAGGACCCTGTTCATTCTTCAATTGTTGTAGATTACGGTGCTTAGACTCTGGGGTGTCTACAAACCCATCGAGCATGAAACCGCAGGAAGGAAAAGTCCAACTTCTAAACACCGCCTTTGAGTACGGTCAAAATATTCTGATCACCTTATGAAGAGAACCTGTAGCAAATTTTGGAAACTTGTTTGTGTAAGTTTTTTACTGAAGTATTTTTGTACACGTTTTTGCAAGTGACGGATTTTTCTACACGTCAGGGTCATCAAATTTTCAGGGAACGCTATAGACCAGAATTTAGCCGGGTCGGCCATTTTCCGTCAACCGGCGCGCCACCTGGCGGGCATTTCTTGGGGACTGCGGGGCGAGCAGACGACGCCGCAGTCACACGTTGTTGTTCCAAGCGGTTCGCGGGTATCGGACGTATCAGCGGAATCTAAAATCGATAAGTGCCATTTATTTGGTATGTCAGCAGCACGAAATTTTACAGTGCTTTAAGGCGAACGTTCAAAGCGTCCGAGAGCTGTCAGGTTTGCCCATTAATTCTATTTCCGACCCGCAAAGGCGTTGTGCCACCCGACACGCGCTTTGTACTGACGGGGGCTGTCTGTGAGGCGACGTTTCGCCGCGCCAGTAGGACGCACGACTTTTTAACGCCAAGTGGTGTTTATTTTCTTAATTACGGGCAGGTTACCGTCATTGCTGCAATCTACAGAAGCTATTCGTCCGGGCATCATTACGCCGTTGTTGGCTGCACCCACAGTCAGCGCAAGTGCAAAGTGCTCATACAAGCATTCATACTAATATATACTAGAGGGAAATCTGGCGCCACTGTCTAGGGAAAACGCGCTTCGGCGAGCGTTCCGTCATGTACCGGGCAGGCACTTTCCACTTGTCCTTGGAACGGCTCATGAACAGGCTGGAAAATTGGCTCTGGCCGCAAAAAAGCTAATGTTACTCTAGAAGGTGCATCAAATTTGTTTTGTTATTATAAAATTGAACTTCCAAAAAGATTACTTTGTCAGTGATTATGTAGAAGCTCCATGTACGATGAACAAGAAAAAAATGTTACCCTTTTTTGTTGCTTTTGGCTTCGAGACAAAAAAAGCTATATGGCTAGCTAAGCCAAGTAGGCGAGGACCGTCGCTAGTGGCAATGGCGCCGCCCATGGCGGCCCGCGACTGCAGCGACAGATTTACCTCAAGTATATATTAGTATTAAACTCTATGCATACAAGAAACAACGTGCGAAGTGCATCACGACAAAAGAAGTGTCTTCATGTGCGGAGTATATTTGCTGCGCAAAGTTCCTGCCTCCCTTGAGTGGCGCCGCGAATGGGTCGTCGCGCTGAATCGGGAAAACTTCGAACCTAGCAAATTTGAGAGATTAAGTACACGGTCGTACGCTGCTTTTGGAAGTGCTGTTTATTCACCCTCATGTTCAATCCGTATCACACTTTTCTGGACTCTGGAGGTATTCTCTGTACATTTCATCTACTGGAAGCCGACAAAAATCAACCCGACACCTATGTTGCAACTCGGGTACGCGAAAAATGCGAGCCGAAAGCGAAATAGTAGCGTCGCGGTGGCGGAGCACACCCGGTCGTGTCGGTAAATCGCTGTCCGCGGTTCCCACACACCACAGAAACGCAAAATGTCTTTTGAGCAAGCAAACGGCTGTGAAATCTTGTTGCACCTATACGTTGCCTGTTTTGGTAGCAGGAAACAGTGTTATGCGGCCGCAAATATTGTTAAAATATTTCTTACACGTACGAGCATGTAAAGTCTGCGACCTGCACAGCTAAACCGAATATATTAGGGCCTGGTTTAAGAACGTACTCACGTTTACGCACCGGCAGCAGGAGGCCATGCTTAGAAATTTGCCCTATCTGCACAATCGGAGGCAATGGCTGAATGTGCCAACCCACTTCGGAGCGTACGTAGCAGGCATTCGCAGGAGACATACATTTACCGCCGCATAACACTTTCGTGCTACCAACACAGGGGCAACGTATTAGGTACACCAAGATTTCACAGCCGTGTGCTCGCTCAAAAGAACTTGTGTTTCAGCTGCGGGTGGGAACCGCGAACAGCGATTTACCGACACGACCGGGCGTGCTCCGCCACCGCGACGCTACTATTTCGCTTTCGGCTCTCGTTTTCGCGTACCCGAGCTGCAGCATAGGTGTCGGGTTGATTATGTCGGCTTCCCGTCGATTAAATAAACGGAGCATAGAAATGTGCGATAAGGATTGAGAATCGGGGTTGAATACACAGTTCTTCCGAAAGCAGCATACGACCGTACTAGTTCTCGCAAATTTGCTAGGTTCGAAGTCTTTCCGATTCAGCGCAACGACTCAGTCGCAGCGGCACTCAAGGGACGCAGGAAATTTGTGCAGCGAATAGACTCCGCACATGCAGACACTTCTTTTGTCGTGATGCACTTTGCGCTTACGCTGATTATTGGTGCTGCCATTAACGGCGTAATGACGCCCGGACGAGTAGATTCTTTACATCTCCAAGTAAATCCAATGACGGCAACCTGCCCAGAAATAATAATAATAATAAAAAACAATTGGTGATAAAAACTTGGGCGTTCTGCGGGAGAGGCGAAGCGTAGCTTCACAGGCAACTCCCGGCAGGACAAAGAGCGTGTAGGGTGGCACGCCGCCTTAGCGGGTTGAGAACGAACTTTATGGGCCAAATTTGACAGCTATCCGACGCTTTGAATGTTCCCCTTAAAGCACTGTTAAACGTCGCGCTGCTGACATACCGAATAAATGACACTTACCGATTTTTGATGCCGCTGGGACGTCTGATATCCACGCACGGCACGGAGAAATAGAGTGTGACTGCGGCGACGTCTGCTCACCCCGCAGTCCCCAAGAAATGCCCGCGAGGTGGCGCATCGATCGTTAAAAAATGGAGGCGCCCAGTGCACGATGGAAATTCTTGTGTGTATATTGAAACACGCTTTGTGGAAATGTCCCAGTGCCTTGACGTCTTCATATTTTGAAACACTTGAATTATCGTTTGATACGTTATCGCTGAGTTCAGTTTCCGCTTTAGATGCACAACTACGTCCCCATGTGCCGGGTACAAATGCTTTTGCGCCATTGTGGGCGAAGTACTATTCCATCACCGTGGTCACGAACCCTAGCAAGCATGCCGAGTTTGCCCCATCAGGGCTGTGCAAGACGAGGGGAATAAATCAGGAGGCCCACGGCACCTCCACAACAAAAACTATAACACACACAGATGGAAAACAGCGAATCTGGCACTAGCATAGTCATTAAGACACATGCTACATATTGTACTTTGGCCCGTGCCTCCCGTTCGCAGGTTCCGGCAAGTTCGCCACCCCGCAACTAAGGCTTTGCGGGGTCGGTCAGGTGTTGCATTAAGAACAAGCTAGACCACAGTAGCTTCTACGTAGCTATGGGAAACGCACCGGACAGGACGTTTAAAAAACTGTTGCAACTTAGTTTCATTGCTGTGTTTAGGGGGCACCAATCTCAGAACACCCAGTAACATTTCCTACCATGTAATTTTACAGAGGTCCTTCAGCAAAAGTTTTATACTTTCATCACTTAAAGGGGCACTGACACAAAAATTTAGCATCTTGTTTTTTTCGTCGCGATAAGTAGCTAGTGACCTACTTATAACCTGTAGAAACCTCATTTGCTTCAGCGTGCGACGGTTGTTTAATTAGAGGGATTTTAAATGCGGCCAGTCGCAGTTTCGGTTTCAGCGAGTGCCGCGAAACGATGGATTTTGTGGATTTTGTGTGAACAAAGCTGACCACGTGACCGTCGGAGGGATATCACAGAGCAGAGCCGCCGTAGCACTGTCGAATCCGCATCGACGGCAGTTTCTGCGAATGCCCCCACGTACTGATCTCGTGAGGCGCTTAATTAAAAAGCGACCGTGGATGTGACGCAGGCGCTGCGAGTGCAAATGCTACCGCGGCTAAAGACGACGCGCGACGCTCGAGACGGTGGGTGGCAAGACGCGCGCTGGGAGCAGCCGGCCGGTCTGCCTACAGGTCCGCCTACAGATGTGTTCGGCTCAGCACTGCGGCGGATATTCGAGTGCCGCTCTCGTAAGCGGTGCAGATGACAATTTTTAATGCAAGCCGCCATCGCATCATTAACTCCTTTCTCATGTAAGCCACTATGGTCGGGACTTGGGGACAATTTCGTGCAGCGGTAACAAGCTATCACTCGAGCTACCTGCGCCGGCCTGGGCCACTTCGCGGCCGTGGCCGCCGCCTGCACAGCGACCGTGCGGCTAGCTCAGTGAGCTTTTCGTGCCTCCGGCGCGTTTTCGCATCCAATGGTAATAAACAGTCATAGAAACAGTGCCTGGAATCGCTGTAGAACTTTGGTCGCGGCCAGCTGCCCGATGAGCTTACGAAATCACGGCGCCTCCGCCGCCAACGATCGGGTCGTTCGTTCTCGAGAGCAGAAGCTCCGCCCTCCGGCCCTCCGATTGGAGCGGCGAGCCGGGCGAGCCCGCGTAAAACGCCGGTAGTGCGGAAGCGGCAAACACAAACTCGTGACGTGTTTGGATGTTGTTTATTTACAATTGCGCGTGGTCCCCTGCTGGCTGCTCGGTTGCGTTTCGCACACTTCAAAATTGATTTTAAATATGTTCTAGGCTGTATTCGCCGCTGATATTTTGCAGATGATGTATATGTGTTCCCACCAATCTATCTCCGACGTTATCTCGCCTTCAAAATTTTGTGTCAGTGCCCCTTTAATGAACCTAAATTATTTTATGAATTTGTTTCTAGATTGTACGAAGCCTTTGTGTGCATTATCTTTGGGGTAATAAAGGCTGTGTATACAGTCGAACACGGATATATCGAACACGGGTATATCGAATTATTGTCTATATCGAACTCATGACTTATCCCCTTGAAAATTTTGTGTAAACGTATAGGAATTCGTACGTTTATATCGAACGGTATTTTTCCCGACATTTGGTATATCGAACACCGCCCGAGCTGGAAGGTGCTCTTCGGCGGTCGCTGCACCACCGATTTCCGCGGTCGCTTAGTGCCTTCGCCGAAACCCAACATAAACAGAAGCCGGGGCGTCGGAGCGTCACGCTTGCCTTCTCATGGATAACTGCTCGGCCAACCAAACCACCTGCGAGCTCGACAACATCGAGCTCAAGTTTCTGCCTCCGAACACAACAGCCAGGCTGCAGCCGCTCGACGGCGAGCTCGACTAAGTCGTTCAAGGTTGGGTACAGGAGGCGACTCCTCGATAGGCTTTTGATGAACCTCCGCGTTGGCACCGAGCTTAAAGTTGACCAGTTGGGGGCCATACACATGATGACGGGTGCCTGGAACAGCGTAAAGCAGAGCGTGGCCAACTGCTTCCGGAAGGCAGGCTTCGTGACGGCCGAACATTCGGAAGCTTGCGAAGACGGCGACGATGACGAATAGGGCATGGACGACACGTTTCGCGAGCTGTCGTCCCTTTTCCCGGCTGCTGTTCCAGCCGGACTGTCTGCCGGCGACTTCGTGAACGCTGACAGCAATGTTTAGGCTGTTGCGAGCGTCGGTGACGAGGATATCGTAGCTGCGGTTGCAGGAACCCAGGCTGATAGCTCGAGTGGCGAAGATCGTCCGGACGAGGATGCGGCTACCCGATCGTACTCCGCCGGTGAACTGGCGGCTGCGTTCAGCTTGATTCTGCGTAGTTGCGGCGACATCGGAGGAACTGGGCTGTCACACCTGGATAGCCTCGAAAATATCGAGACCAGCGTCTTTAATTCCATGTACAGGACGAAGAAGCAGGCCAAGATCAGCTATTTCTTCTCACGCAAATAAAGCATCCTGTTGCGTTGTTAGTGCGGAATTAGTTGTCATTCTTGAATGCGCCGATCGGTAAGTGGTCGTCCGCCACAGGTGAGGTCTCAGAGCCCATATTTTTTATATCGAATTTTTCATATATCGAACTATTTCGTGATCCCTTTGGGGTTCGATATATCCGTGTTCGACTGTATCGCTCTGCTCTCAGAACAACGCGTTTCAATAAGATTCTGTTACTTTTCAGCCCCTACAGACTTCAGGGTTTTAAGTGGTGAGTGTCCCGTTTAATGTGAATAAGTGGCAGTAATAACCATACAGCAGTTCATTCTTTGAGGTAACGGAAAAAAAAATCTGTTATTATTTTCACTACAATATTTATTGTATGATCACCATTCTGTTGCTCAACAGAATTTCCAGAACCCAGGTCGTCTCCAAATCGTAAGTGCTCCTTCAACCTGATTACCAGCAAAAAACTCATTGCAGTAATTTAGCGCAAAATGTAGCTGTAATTACGCTTTCGTCACACATTATTGTGTTCTTATAAACCGCCCTCGCCTTGTGGTGCAAGAGAAATTTTGTGGCACTGGCGTCCATAGCGATTGACTTGAAAACCGTGGCCCCGCCAAAAGTGTACATTGACACCATATGATTGACACGGACAGCCATTGACGTGAAAATAACAAGGTTATAATCTGTATCCAGTGGAACAGCCTACCGTTTTCGCAAATAAGCAGAACGTCCATAAGTTGAAGGGGAAAGGGATTCCAGTACCTCACAAGGGCGAGGTGTTATTAATGATTTGGAGCTTCAAGCCGAAACAGATAACAGCTATGTAGACGGAGAAACAAGTAGGGCGATATGAATAAATGGTGACAGGCGATATCTTTTTGCAGCTCCGAGACAAGCTACGAGGCAAAATAAGTTTTCATGCCAGCTGGTGGCATAATTGGAGGAGCTATGCTCCCCCGTTACTTTCCCAGTGCTCACGGGAAGACAACGAGCAGGATGATGTTTGGATGCCAGCTGAGGAAAAGGAAAACAAAACATAGAGCGAAGCGGGCTTGTCTTTCTTCAGCGGTTGCCTATATTCATGGGTTGTGCACAACTTGCAAATACATCATATTTCGATTGTTTCGTCTATAGCAATACGAAGCAAAAGCGTCTAGACCTAGAAAATAGGGACCAGGAGACACCATTTCGGGCTGAGTGTGCATTGGTTGTGGTACTTATCGCTGCTTTTTAACGTATTTCATGCAGCTACGCAGATGGCTTGGGCGCTTTCTGAAAGTTTGAGCCGTGCTGCCATTCTCTGCAGTGCCTTAACTTCATTCGTTCGCTGACTCGAGTTCGTCATTTTGATGCAGCGTATGAGGGTCGTGGCGGTAAGTGTTCCTGTCCTGTTTCCACGAATTGCTTTGGCATGGTCTGTATATGCTAGATTGAGCTTTGTACGACTATTTGTCGCTTGGATAGAGCTCTAAAAATGTTTCTTTCACCAGGTCACTGGGCCAAATACCGTAAGCTATGCAACCACTCGCATGTTTATTTGCATGGCTAAAAACCTAAAGCCTTACAGGATGTCGGAAAATAAACATTGTGAACAGGCTCACGCAGCAGCGAGAGAAAAATGGCACCGGCACGAAAGCCCCCTTAAACAATGCTTGATGTGGCTTTTTCAAGCATACGGGCCATCCCGTTGATCTGACGACATATGCCCATCACCGGTATTGCAATGCCTGCACAGTTAAAATGTGATTAAAAAACAATCATTCATCGAGTGAAAGGGTGCTGGGAACGACTAGTACGCCTGGAGGTTCACTTAAAGATGTCAGATCCTAGATTGCCCTAAACAACGCTCTACATTTTTCTTTCGTTTCAAAGTGACGAATGCAAATCATACAGCGTGAAATATTGGTCTTAGAGAATCGTCACAACGCTTGGCCGTGCGTAAATTGTTGCTGCTGTGAGGTGTTTACACATCTACATGATACGATGTGCACTGTTTTCATAAAACGATTCAAATGCCCACGCGTATCAAATGTTTTTGAATAACATGTGCGATGGTGTTTATTTTATTTCATATTGTTTGCAACAACGTCCTCCCCCGCCATTCTCTCTTTCACCAGCAATCGTCAAGAAACGTAAGAATGTTTTTATATCAACGTATTATAGTGGTGACTTTAAACACTACTGTGTCTGTAACCACAGCTGGGCATTCTGTCTTAATTAAATGGCAAGCGAAGCTGTTCTGGATATTGCAAAATATGCTTGCCCCGTCTTTTCAATGATTAGAGATGGTCCTGCTTACACCAGCCCTGTCATCCCTCTAACTATTACTAAACATCATATGAAACTCTAAAAAACCTGTCAACGCCACGTTCCGTTAAAGAACCTCGTAAAGGAGTGGACGACGTGCAACGAGCATAAAAGACCGCTAAACGCCGATGAGAACCTTTCGCACAACTGAGGGCGTTGTTGTCCTGAAGGGAAACAGAGAAAACGCAACACCGGAGTACTTGGCAAAGGTTTGTGTGGTGATCCTTGATGGCCTTTCTACACATTCCGCTGATAACGCTTGCGTGTTGCTTGGTAAAATCTAGCACATAAGAGACAGATCGTCTCTTTTCATTCCTTCCTTCACGACAGCCAAAAAACTACAGTAAAGCCTGCTTATATCGAACATGGATTATTGCCTATATCGAACCCTTGTATAATTCTGGTAAAAATTACATGCGTTTTAAACTTTCTATATCGAACGCGATTTTGCTCACAATGGATATATCGAACTCTCGCGCGCCGGATTTTTCACTCTCTTTAGGCATGCGGCAGGCTTTCCCGCAATACATCGGTGCGAAGCGGTGTCGCGGGTGTCGCTTGCGACTCCCGCGCGAGCCTTGAGCGCGTCCAAACCGGCTGCGGCAGAGTGGACCAGCGCCACGTATGCTGCAGTTGGCGCCGAAAGCGCCGCATTGGGTGCTGCGTGTAGCGGTGTCACTCATCTTCAAGTCCGCGCCACTCTCTGTCCGCACTTGCTCGGTTCGCTGGGTTCGCCGTTATTTGCTTGTACCCATGCTTCTTTCCGCTCTGTCGAAAACGCCGAGGACTCCGTACCGCTTCCGAGCACGAGCGAAGCCGTCGCTGCCATGGCCCTGCTACGGCTATACTGCAGTGCCATTTAGGGCAGCGGTCTTGTGCTTGTCGACTGTTTAGATAACGTGGAGCAAGCAATCAACAGAAACGCGTTGCGCTCCAGGAAGCAGGCTACACTCACGCAGTTCTGCCGCCCCAATGAATGATTATTTTCTTTCCAAGAAAGTGTCGTATCAATAGTGAACTGCAGGGTGGTAAGAGCTCAGCGCTAGCTCGTGACTCCGTCGGCAGGATTGCCCTCATGTAAGTTTTTTTTTGCTTAACTTTCTATACCGAATTTTTGCTATATCGAACTCTTTTACAATCCTCGCGCTGTTCGATATAAGCTGTCTTTACTGTACGCCGTAATGACGCCGTATTGCGCAATCTCGTTCACTATTACGGCACCACAAGGGACCTACGCTGTCATCATATTCGACCATGTACTACTTGCCCCACTCTATGCATTACGCACTACCGGTTGCTCAGCGGTTGGCTTTAAAATTGGCGACCAGCTCTCGCGTTCGTCCTTTGATGCAACAACAGTTTGATTCAAACTACTTCCCATTTGCAAATGGTTTCAAATGTGACGGATGAGAAGCCACGTTCGGATTACTTTTTCTAGCTTCGTGCTCGGGTTTCTCAGATTGGGCAAGCTCTTACAAACGAATCCTGTGGATTCAGAGGACCCACTACTGTTAAGGGGAAACTGTACACAATACAGCGCCATGGTTACACAAAACGCACTTTAACCAAGTTTATCAAATTGTTGACAAATGATGCTGATTTACCGGCTGGTCGAATTAACAAGATTATCTGTTTTTTTTCAACATTCAGTAAAAAGTAAGTTATTGCGTTCCATACCCTCAAATGCGCTATTTATTCCACATTGAAAAGTGTAAATTATGTTAATTGTGTAGTGTAACTTGTATAAATTGTTGTGGATGGGGTTAAGCAAAGCATAGTTCAAAATATTTCCGTACAGCGATATATTCACAACGTTACCGTGAAAGCCTACAAACGTGTGCAATCGGTGTGCATGAACGCGCCCTTGTCGAGCTGTCTTAAAATTTTGTTCTATTCTTTCAGAGACCGGAGCTCTCGAGAAAAAACTAGAAGGAAGAGCAGCACCGGCCATTTCCAACGAAGATTTGAAGGAAATCAAACCCTTCGGAGGTAAGATAACTTCAGTTATTCTTTCGATCTTCACCAAAGTATATGTCGAAAGCATACATATATGGTTGAGTCAGCGACGAATTTTTTTTGCTCTCCGAAAATTTCAATGCTTACGCGATAAGTTGGCGGCTACTTTACCATCGGCTCTGAGTTTTTTGGCCACTGATCTTGTGGGCGTGAAAACTGTGAATGTTTTTATGGTGCCCATACTTGTGCATATATATATATAATACTTCGAACAAGGTAGAAACCCCGATTGTTGCCAACGTTTCAGCAAAGAGACTTGCCTTCGTCAGGGCAAGTCTTTCTTGTGTTTTCTACCATCTTCAAAGTTTTACTGCTCTCTCTCTCTCTCTCTCTCTCTCTCTCTCTCTCTCTCTCTCTCTCTCTCTGCCTGCGCAGTGGGAAGAATAACACCGGCCTCCCCTGCAGTGCTTTCCAGATGTCCTTCGCCAAGTAATAATTCAGCTTCCCATCTCTCCGCCGCCGTTTGCTCATACGTGGAAGCAACTGTGCCTGGCCTGCTCTTGGTTCCTTACTAAAGGAGGGTGAACATGCACTAGTCATTCACAATGTGCTCACAAAATTCCACCGTATAACAAACACTGGAGTGCGAGGAATGGGGGGACGGATGGACGGACGGCCGCATGGATGGATCGATGAATGTATGGGTGGGTTGGGATGAGTCCAACGGGCGGATGGATGAATGGATGGATGGATGGATGGATGGATGGATGGATGGATGGATGGATGGATGGATGGATGGATGGAGTGACGGATGGATGGAGTGACGGATAGGTGGATGGCTGGATGGGTGGATGGATGGATGGATGGATGGACGGACGGATGGATGGATGAATGGGCAGACGGATAGATGGATGAATGACGGACGGGTGGATGATGTATGGATGGATGGATGGATGGATGGATGGATGGACAGACTGACGGACGGATGGATGGATGGATGTGTGAATGTATGGTTGGGTTGGGATGAGTCAAATGGGCTGGGGCGGATGCTCGGATGGATGGATAGATGGATGGACGATCTCAAGGACTCGTACTACTTACGTATATGTGTATACTCTTCACATTATTTGAGATCACCAAATAATTCGCAAAAGTGATTAATGCACAAGCTGTTATAACCTTCCCCTCTAAATGTACGCGCACGAAACAGTACACGCACTCTAACATCAAAGATCGAGGATCGCATTTTCAACGAGAATGTCGTGTTCAAAAAATCGTTTATATTTAACACACGACGTTCCTTCTTTGCAGGGCGCGACATGAGAAGTCCGAAGGAGGAAGGTAAGTGCAATTGAAAGGACTGGCAGCCTCCTCACCTGTCTCGATTTATAATCAGTTTTATTGCGCAGTATTTTGCAGCACGGTACCGTGGTTTGGCGGCGGCCGTAGATCTCCGCGTAACCGAGCGAATGAACGAGGCACCGATGGTAGAAAGAAAATGGAGGAGGCGTGTCAGGCGAAAGTACGAGTTTGAGGGCAGCACGCATTGTTATGGCGTCATCTCTCTCACTGCTTCACCCTCACACTTTTGCCATGCACCGCTGCCGCAGAGTGCCCTCCCCTCACACTTTCGCGAGATGCTGCTCCTCTGTTCATGGCTTCTCCGAACCACGTGATATTCGCGCTGGAGGTTCAAACACAATTTGCAACAACATGGTCGGTGGCGGCGACGCTATGCGAGATAATGGCAAATAAGCACGCTCTTCCGTGCGTTCGCTGACACCGTGATCACTTCCTAAGATGCAGCAGATATGCGCCTTGACCGAGAAGACTGCAGTTTGCGCTGCACACAAATTTCGCATCGGGGAGTTTAGTAATCGTCAGTCTTTTTCTAGTTGTTCTTGTATTGAGGGCAAAACGCCCAAGTGTGAAACGTTTTTTACAGCCTTTTTTAATTTACAGAATTTGTTACTCTTGTTATATAAAAGATGACCGAAGAAAAAGTACGCTGTCGGGACTGCTTCTCTTGGAAAATACGAGACTGCGAAAAAATCACAAAACCGAAGCATGTCAATGATGAATGAAAAAAAAAATGGCAGCATCTCCACTCCGTGGATGATGGCGAGGGTGCGGAGTATGCGGACTCGAAATGACATCTAAGTTGCGCCCCGAGTGACATCCGATTGGCTCCCCGACCGTCATTCGATTTGAGCCGTGATTATTTCCTAAATGAAACTGCAACTCACGGCTCAAATGTAATTTCGCTTGATGGTGGTGTGCGCACGGATGGACGCGGACGAACATTGGGGTGTCCTAAGGTACTCCTCACCGTTACAGGCGAGGGAGTAAGCCGTTTGGCTCTCGGATCCAATGGGTAACATGACTGGCACAAACTCTGTTTCGTCTACCAGACGCAGGCTCGAATCCTGCCGGTGCCTATGTGATTTTTTTGCGAATATAAATGCTATGCGCACGGACGCGGACGGTCATTGTGCGGTCCTAAGGTACTCCGCACCTAAAAGCCAATGCTTAATCTCCGCTTGGACAAATTGCAAGTATTTTTGTCGAAGAGAGAGAGGTCCTCTTCCCCCGAAGTGGTGAGCACATTCACGTCATTCATCTCAACCCTGCTTTCACTCGTAGGGAATGGGGTCTCCAGAATATCACTCCCACAGATCTGTCCCGTTATATATCGGTGCACAATTCCACTTGTTACTTAACTCTACACTTGCATTCTTGGCGGTGTGACGATACCGCATAAAAATACTGGATAGAAGTATCGCACAAAAGTACATAAAAGTACTGTATACGGGCCACAAGAAAAGGCCCGGGGCTCACGAAAAAAATGCTTAGCATTCGAAAAACAGGTAGACTGGAAGTCCACGCTCAGGTGGTTTCGCGGAATGAGAGTTCTCCGCTGCTGGGTTGACCCTGCTCTACTCGCATGCTGTCGCCTGCTTGAGTCACAAGGCACGGACCATTTTAACTTTTATTACACTGCTGGCAATGTGTGGAGGCAGTGCGGTAATAACACACTCGGCTTCTACTCTGACTACCAGGGTTCGAACTTCAAACTCAATTGTACGTATTAGACAACAAGAACGACGTTTTTTTTCACAGAGTGGGGAAGGTAACGATTTGGTCTTAATGACCCTTGCGACTAAAAACCGCTAATCAATAAGTGCGTGGTTTAGGAACAAGTGTCGATTTAAGCAGTGCTAAATTCGGCTGGAAAGGTCGAGTGTCGCGAGAGGAATTGAATGTCCCGCAACAACATATTTTGCGAGAAATCTCAGCTTGAAACCTTAGCTGCACTCTCATACCTTATGATAAAACTCTGCTAACTACCGAAGGATTTCGTACAACGAGAAGTTTGTTTTATGAAGAGAAACCGTTAGGGGACCATGCGACACTGTCACGTCGACCATTTTTTTGTCGCAGCCATACTATACCTTATAGCCCTTTGGGACTTATTCCAAACAGTCGAATCTCGGGCTGCATTTCACGCTTGAAATCTTCTTGGCGTCATTGCGTACTGTTGAACCTTATATTACAAATGTCACCGGGACTCGCGAATAAATTCTTTCAGTCGGCAAGTTGTTAAAGTTGAGAAAGCACGAAGCCTGCGGTGAACTACTAAAAAAAATTGGGCCCATCTCCCCGCGAGGGGGACTCGAGTAAATGCGTCGCATAGGGGGTGGGTGTATTGCGTTAACGTTTAGTGTTTGGGGAGTTGGTGGTAGTGAATGCGTTTTATCAGCAGCTTCTTGGCGTAGTTTGAATGAGTCAAGGATATAAGGCGCGTTCGTAGCCTCCCATTCTGTGCCGGCTTTGTGGCGCAGTGGGTAGAGCACCATGTACATTGCGTTCCGCCCGCAGGGTCGAGGGATCGAAACCTGGCGCCGGATAGTATTCTTTTTATATACTGTAGGGGGAGGAGTGCGGACTACGACTACGGGCGTCAACGCGGGTGACATCGTGATTTACTGAAATGATCTGCATTTAAAACCGGATTTTTTTCTTTGTTAATTCAGGAAATTCGTAAAGTTGGGGTTCCCTAAAATCCAGGTTCAACTTTTGTTCGTCAGGTAACCACGTGGGCGCTTCGTGCTTTCTGTTTTTTGCTGCGCACGGTGGACCGTCAGGTGGTACTATAACCACTCCGCAAAAGTGGCGTAAAATGGAGTTTTTTTGCGAGACGCCGCCTCTGCCACTACGTATTTTGTTATCACTAGGCGAACCTACCGCAATGTAACGTATGGAAACTAATCAATATTAAAAAACCGAAACGTAACCTAAGGAGTAAAAATTGTAGTTGAAGCGTAATGTGCAAAGAAAACAGGTAAGGCGAGGGTTCGAACCACCGCCTTTCATACCATGAGCTAAGACGAACCTCTAAACCACTGCTGCAAACATTCTTCCAGCTGCAAGCGTAGCCAAAACTTTATGATGCCGTCGGATGACACTGTAGCCATGGCTTGAATTCTGAGAGGCAGCAGCACCATCGTACGTAGCTTTAGACGCCGCGTTGTCCATTCCCAAGACCTCGCAAACAACATGGGCCCCATGCACTTCCACGGCATGCCTAATAAATAATGACATGAGTTGCACTACACGACGAATAATCCTGCAAGTTTACTTTGAGTTCTAGTAGTATAGCTTTGGTAGTAGTCCGAAACGCTTATTCAACTATAAAGGAATAAAGGAGGGGTACCCTAGATAATCCAGGAATCCAAGTGAGGACAGGGTGACCGATGCCCTAGTTGGCAGAAGTTTCTGGACGTTCCTGCAGTCGCTGGTATTAAGGTTTTACCACAGCGCAGGGAAAAGGAGGGGTAAGAAAATGGGGAAAGGTTGGTATATGTGCACACTCTAATAACATGTTGGCTGTGTGCCTGGCTGAGAGCAGTGCATTTGGAGGGAAATTTAAGTGGAAACATGTGGTGCAAGCGGATTGGATGGACGAAGGTATTCGTTTGGATACGACATGGAGTCGCTTCTTCTTATCTGAACAGCTTAGAGTGAGGTTGAGGGACACATCGCCTGTCGAGTCGACAGTACCGTGGCGTAGATAACCGGGCAATCTCCTTTGTGGGCGCGTACCACACGGAAAATTTTCATCGCGCAGTCCCCATGTTGAGGTTGCATGCCATGTGCGGTAGGCAGCCCTTTCGTCCGACGTGGCTCCAGGACCTTCAGCGCTTCGTAGCCACTGAAGATATCGCTCAGCCGCTGTGATACCAGGATACCATGGCAATATTTTTCGTGGGCATGTACCCGTAACAGGGGGATTGCACGATGCGTGCGGTACATGCCCGCGAAGGAGATTGTCGTCGTGTATACGCGGCAGTAGTGCGAAATTTCTCGCAATGCGACCAATGGTGTTGACTCCGCTTATTTTTCCTGAGATCCGGGAGGAGAGTTTGCAGGCTTGCTGAAGGTAATAATTATTGCCCGTCAATATACACTGCGCGTGGGTCCAGAACTGTGCGCAACTATTAATCGGAAATGCCCTTTTTTTTCCCGGACAACCGATAAACGCTCCATACCACCCTTTCATGTGCACAGTGGTCGAGAGCCGTCTGCAATCCTGGTTACTGGTGACCGCCGCGGCAACGGTCGGGTTCGTCGTCGCCGCAGTCGGCATTGGCCTGCTCATCCGCCGCACGATTTGGCAATCGACGGTCTCCGACCTGGCATGCACCACTGAAATATGCGTCAATGTGAGCGCATGCTTTGATGCTTCCAACCATATTCTGCTTGTACCAATGCAAGAATTTTATTGTTACAGCATAACTGGCTCTCCACCCAATATTCAGTCTGTCGGTGTATCTCGAGTGTTCTTTTTTTCCTGCGGTAGGATGAGAATTTCAGCTTTGCGGCAGAGCACTCGGCCAGGCAGCTCGACGGTTGTGTGAGAGACACTAGAGAGGGAAAGAAGGGAGGGAGGGTGTGAGGGGCAGCTAAAATTACAAAGGAAGTTGTTTGGAATTCGTTCATATGCACAGAAGATAACGAAAAAAACATTTGGTGCATACCTCCTGGCTTCGCTGCAACTTTCTTCGAAAGACAATAGTCTACCGTCACCCCTGCCACGTAACTGTCACTCGCCTCTCCCACGACTCCCTCTCCTGTTCTTTTCCCCCTGTCTCGGTCGTACCGCGATAAACACTGTGGATATTTTCTGAATTTAAATCAATTTTATTGTTTCTCACCTTTCGCGTGCTGTCCATTGTGACCTAATTGGTAACTGCTAAACTTTGGGTGCCATCTCTAACTCGGGCGCCAGTCCTTTCAGCATTTTTGTGGTCAAAACAGCGTTTTAACGGATTTTTTACTTGCTTTAGCGAAAATAAGAGCCACATCTGCTTTTATCTATGTCTCTAAGTTTTGCGTCAAATATGCCTGTTTTCTTCATGCAAAACAGTGTTGACAAATATGCGTTATATTTCCGGATTTCGTAGTTTGTAAAGATTTTGTCAATATATACTTCTTGTTCAAAGGTTATTCTCCCTTTCGGCCAGGCAGCTGAAACAGGGGCGGAGAGACAGACCAAATTTTTCGCCTTGATGTCCAAGAAAGGCTGTGCTCTTTAATCACAGATACCTGATGGCGGAGTAGAAGCGGAGACACCGACCAAAAGAAACTTAAAAACTTTAAAACAACAACAAGACGTTTCGGCTTCGTTACTGAAGTTTCTTTTGGTCGGTGTCTCCGCTTCTACTCCAACATGTTTACCGACCACACGGGTTTCCGTCAAACCCTCAACTTCATACCTGATGGCAAACGCTTGCCCCATAAAAGAACTACTCACAGAACCTTGGGAACGCTCCTCAACAATTTGAGTTACAAGGACGATTGAATTCGGCTGAACGTGTTTTGTGCATTTCCTAATCTGAAAATGTCACGCCTACATGTACTACCTTTTTTGCTAACTGCCTGCGCTCCGCCTCCCCCTTTCCCCTCTATTCCGGTTACGGCTTGCGCCTACGGTTTACCATTGATCATGGACGTCGGCAGGGGTTGTAAAAGGAGCACTCGCCCCCCACCCCACACCTCTTCCCCAAAGCCGCACCAGCAATTACACTGCTCCGACCCGCCGCGGTGGCTCAGTGGCTAAGGCGTTGCGCTGCTGAGCACGAGGTCGCGGGTTCGATTCCCGGCCGCGGCGGCCGCTTTTCTGATGGAGGCGAAAAGCAAAAACGCCCGTGTGTACGAGATTTCGGCGCACGTTAAAGATCCCCTGGTGGACAAAATCAATCCGGAGCCCTCCACTACGGCGCGCCTCATCGCCTGCGTTGCGTCGGCGCGTTAAACCCTACAATCAATCATGTCTTTGCTACTACACCGTTTTTCTAATCTTTCCAATCAATCAATCAATCAATCAATCAATCAATCAATCAATCAATCAATCAATCAATCAATCAATCAATCAATCAATCAATCAATCAATTACACTGCTCCGCTGCAACCTTTCACTACTCATCCTCAGCCCAGGTGCTCCATTGCTGCTTGCTTGCTTTCCGCTGAAATTGATACTCGTAAACTTTCCAGAATGTTCATTGCGACCACAACGTGCTGGAAGGGGAAGAAGGGCGCCAGCCTTTTGGAGTTTCTTCAGGCGGAACGCAGGTAGTCACCCCAAAGATCTAAGTCAGCCAACCCGGACTCATTTACCATGACAAGTCTACCCGTGTCACTGCTCCAGAAAAACAAATTTTCCTTCGCATGAATTCTGAACCTGTCTTGTCTATTACTGGATTAGATACGCATCGGTTATTTCCCAACGACCTGCTCCACCTAACGGCAGGTCCTGAGCCACTGAAGTGCCGTGTCAGATGTGTTCAAAAGGCTGGCTTCTGTGCGTTTCCTGCAGTGAAATATTCTGGTCGGAAGCTGCTGCTTGGATTCGGAACCTAATTATTCTTTCCGCAAAGCTTTTCTAAAGCTGCGAGGCCATGACTGCAAGAAACGAGGTTCCGATGAATATGATGACCTATTTCGACCCCGCGGGCCCCAGTTCTGTTTAACACATAAGGCCAGAGGGTGCCCTCAACAAAACCACCGCCCTCGTCAACTACACGGGGCTGAGAGAGATAGATAGATAGATAGATAGATAGATAGATAGATAGATAGAGAGAGAGAGAGAGAGAGAGAGAGAGAGAGAGAGAGAGAGAGAGAGAGAGAGAGAGAGAGAGAGAGAGAGAGAGAGAGAGAGAGAGAGAGAGAGAGAGAGAGAGAGAGAAAACTTTTATTGCCGCCAGGGCTAATTCGGGGTAGGGGTGGTGACCGAGGGAGGAAGGTCCCCGGTGACTTTGGCAGCCCGGGCGACGATGGCATCTTGCACCGCCGAATCCGAGCTGCCCAACACCCTCGCCCAATGCTCACCGTCTCGATATGGGAGGAATTCTTTGTTTTGCAACTCAGGCAAGTGCCTCTTTGTGGGTGCTCAAAAGCATTTGCTGGCTCCGATGGTCATGCACTTTTTTGAGCTTGCTTGCTACCTAGCATCACTAAATAAGTTACGCTTAAGAGTACCGCCACTTCGTGCACCCGGAAGCATCTGGAGGCCATTTTGTTTCCAGCTTGCAGTGTTGCCATCTCTCCCAACGAAAAAGCCGCCGGTTGTGACGGGCAGAGTGCAACCGGCCGCCCTAGCGTCCGCGCAGAAGAGAGAGAGAGAGAGAGAGAGAGAGAGAGAGAGAGAGAGAGAGAGAGAGAGAGAGAGAGAGAGAGAGAGAGAGAGGAGAGAGAGAGAGAGAGAGAGAGAGAGAAAGGAGAGTGGCCCAGAAACAAAATGGCAGCGCCCATATGTAAACAAAGATCACGTGATGCCGACCGACCAATAAAAATCCTGGCGGCACATAGCGTGCCAATACTCTAAAAGCCTTTATTTAGTGACGCTATTGCTACCTCTCACCACCACTTTTCCTCTATCAGTGAACTGGCCATTTCGGTGTGCCGCCTAAAGTCGTACTTGCGGCTCTCATTTGGAAGGCCAAGGATTTGCGCCCTCATTTTTTTCTGCTGCTCGGTGGCAGCGACAAGTGAAATCATGGACTGCCTGGATGCGTCCCTTCCGCTGCAACGGGCGCGCATCCACGCACCCTAAAATTGGCAGCACCAGCTTTCAGCCGCCCATTTGGCGTGGCGTCGAAAACTCAATCCCTCCAACCTAAGCGAGTCGCTGCCACAACGTGTACATCGTAGCGTATGCAGAATGCGAAGTGAAAAGTTGGCTGCCTCGCAGCCTCCGCACGACAAAGTGAGCTGTCGTCTGTGAGCCTCGCGGCGATGTTTTAAATGCGGAGCACTTAATGGGCCCGCCTTTTCGTCGTAGCTCCCTAACGGTCGATATCAAGCGACTGCCGGAAACAGGCGGCGTAGCGAGATGAGGGACCCAAGTAGAGCCTGGTGTAGCGTCGTCAGGGAGTCACGCTGAGGCTTCTAAACCACGCGGTTTAAATAGTGAATACCCATGAATACGCCCATTCATGGTATACCCAGGAATACCCCCCATGAATACGCCAATTAAATAGTCATAACCGTTCAAACCTTGTGAACCGCTGGCGCTTGTCATACATGTCCCGTTAGCCTGTTACCCGTTAGCCTGTTACCCCGTTAGCCTGTGATATACATGCTTATAAGAAATTATTGAATTAATTTTATTTTAACTTCATCAAAAGCGGAATTTGTTTAATTCTCAGCCAATAGACGGGCGCCCGCCGGCTTCATAGAGGGAAAGAGCAAGATGACTATTTAATGACTCCGGTGACGTTAGCCGAGCTAGAGGTAAATGTTCTACATATGTAGACTGCATCAGTCGCGAAATGCAGTATACACCCCCTTAGTTTATTTTGTTCGGCGCACTTGGTTAAATGCTGACAGGTTAAATGGACAGATGTACCGCTTTAGAGGTGCAGAAGCACTCGGCGCCTCCTGACATAAAAAAAAAACTCCCACCTCCCCTCGCGGGAACCCCTGTGTAGATGCGACGCATAGGGGGTTCACGTTGCAGCGTTGGACAGCGGAGGAACGGCGCTGGAACGATGGAGCGGAGCGGCGCAGGCACCGCGTTTTATAGCGCGCATAACGGTGAGGGGACGCGCCGGCGCCAGTGCGTCTGCCGCGGCTATGCCGCAACACAATCCAACACAATCCACTTTAATCCAATCCAATCCAATCCAATCCAATCCAATCCAATCCAATCCAAGCCAAGCCAAGCCAATCCAAACCTATCCAATCGAATCCAATGCAATGCCTCTCGCGAGGGAGTGGTCGCTATCGGAGAGGAGAGGGGGTGAGCGGCGGAGAGCGCAGCTGGCGCGGCGAGGGTAATTGGGGAGGGGTGGACGCCGACGACGACGCCGGATGGAGGGACAAGGCGAGTGAATGAGATGCCTTCGCATCTAAAACAATAAGCGAGCACAGGTTTAAATCGAAGAACTCTTTACGCAATTACATTCACAGAACAAGGAGACAGCAGGACAGCTTGGCACAAACTTCAGTGGGCTGTTAATTATTGCACGCCTAATATGGGCCAGCCGAACACTCCTGAACCCCAAAAGAATGCTCCCAGCATCTTCATTCGTTGCTTGATCTTTCTGCTATCAGAAAGAGATCATGAAGTTGGAGACACCCGTGCATTTGTTCTACTTTCATTGCATCATCAAAGGCGTTGAAGGAACGAGCGATATTTAAAAACGAAGCTCCGAGCTTAAGGTTAGAAATAGCACCTTTTCGAGAGCTTCGACTCTGAAGGCGAACACGTCGAAGGCGTCGATTGTTAGAAAACACGGAATTCAATAAAGACCGCGTGAATTTCCTGTCATTCGCTTGGGAGATACATCCCGATTTCAGTTGTGCTCTGCAAACGGCCACCATATTCCCTGCGACATGTTGTCTTGCTGGACAATTCGTCTGACGTGATTCGGCCTGCGAAAAAGTGGCTTCATTCGAAGGGGTACGACAACCGGCTTTCTGGGCTCGGCATGCCTCAGATGAATCGCGAAAAAAATTGAAAAGTAGAGGTAATGGAGGTTCACAGAGATAACCACATTGAGGTGCACATGCCTGTAGACGCATGACGCTGATATTTATGAAAGAGTGACTGTAAGAAAAGGCTTGCACAAGGAAAATACCAGTTTTCGCCATACTGGCTCACAACATCATTGAAGTTTACCTGGTTCCTTGATCGGTGCGAGAAAATTGTTCCATAACTACTCAGTGCCTTCGACCGTTCTGTAATAAAATGTTGCCGTCATATAACGCAAGCGTTTCTTCTTGTGATGTATTAGGGTTAAAAAACGCATAGAAACCTAATTCTTAACATTCCTCATTCATAAAAACTTAATAACAAAAACGAGTTTGTTTATTAGAATTTTTCTTAAATTTACCCCCCCCCCCTCTTATCCTACGCCGGTGCGATTGCTTTGCGTACTAAAGACAAAATCCTGCCAACGCCCATGCCACTGGTGGATATTTTATCCCGTCCCGTATACTTTTGAGTCACCGCAGAGGGCACAAAAACAAAAAGGTTTACTCCGTTGTCAAAGCAGCGCTGTTGATCAGACTTGAGTGTAGGGTACATTCAGATGTGAATAAACAGACCAACCGGTTAAGGGTCAATCCCTTGTTGGATGGCTTGCGTCAGGGCACAATATGACGGCTAGGATGAAAAAAACAAAACTCCCCCGTAAAGGGGTTTATCAGACTCCGCGACTCAGCTCTCGTACAGCTAACAAGCACTTTGGAGTCAAATAAAACTTAATACATTTCGAGCAAGCTTCCTTTCTGAGTAGGACAGCGCGCGTCACCCTCCCCCTCAACCTCAAAGATAGGTCAACACCTGAAATAAAAGCCCCGGTACGTAAATTCTACAAACAGGCCCATGACCTGTTTGTCATGGCCTCCGTTGACCTCCACACAAATGGCTCTCTACTCTCGGCCTTCGCAATGCCCTAGACGCAACTGTCGAAGCCCAACGGATCCTGTGGTTGGAGCGACTCTCCAGGAGCGACATCGGACGCCATATTCTTCAGGGCCGAGGTTTAAGTCATCCCATTACCTCCAGCAACTACGTCAGCTTCCACCTTGACATCCGCGGACAAATGATAATCCAACAGCTCCCTCAATCATCAAACGTATGATTCTCATTCATAAAGATGAAAAGAACCGCGTTAGAGAAAATAATTGGCATAGATAACTCTCGCCTAACCCACAAATCCCCTATGCGGACGCTGAGAAACATCCATGATGTGAAGCAATGACGGTAGTCGTAGTATGTTCCTCCCAACGCATTCTAGCCTCCCTCTCGACACCCATTCAATCTCCCACGCTATGCAAATGGCAACCAGCGTTGCCGTCATTACCAGCCCTAAAAATACCAAATCGTCTATTAGCAATTACTCCAACGGTCGAATCGTGCCTCAAGTGCCACGAGTGCTCCCGAAGCAAAAATACACATAATCCGGGCACCAAGCAGCTCCCAACTCGCGGGAAACGAATCTGCACACCAGGCTGTTCGGGAACTGGTCAACCGAGTGTCCAGTGGCGCTGCCGAGCCCGCACAGGCCCCCCATGTTTCCTACTCTAGGACACAACCGGTCGGTGCTCGATCACCACCAAATATCCAGGGCTCGCTTGCCACTACCAGAACCCTCCCTCTCACTCAGTCACGCGATCGTGTCGCGCGAACTTCGAACGGCCGCCTTTCCCACCTATCAATCTACCACTCTACTACGCCGGGCTACACGCTTGCTGCTGCCTCCCATGTCATCAATACGCAGATCTTTCACGCATGGTTTCGTATTGCGAATAGGAACCCCTTCAAACGTATAAGGAATGCCCCAGCTTATTCTAAAAACAGTGGTGGGCCGAACATCTCAGCAAACATATTCTGTCGCATTCCACGCTAGCCGAGCTCGCAGGACGCCGCAGGGACCTATTTAAATACCACCGCCGTGCGTCGGTTGGCGGAGTCGGCATTTTTTAGTTTTCCCGTTGAAACATTAAAAGTTTTTGTCCTATCTGATGAAGACCGTGTATACAAGTGGACCGAAGGGGCTTCGTAACAAAATCGCAAGTCGTCATCTGTGTCCTCTGCTCGCTGCCTCCGCCTCTAGGCCACCGTGAATGGTGTTCTGGGCGAAATTTCGCTACATTTTTTCATTGCTGGAGGCTGGCATACATCCCATCCTGTCGTTAAACTGAGACCTACGTACATGGAGCGCCTGCATTCTTACGCATGTCAACTCAAGCGAATGTGTAGAACATGTGCGCAGACTTGCAGATACGTACAGCCGGAAGCTGAAGTCTGGATTCCACTCCCGCACTGCTCAGCCACCATGCGCACCTTGCGCGCGTCGTTCGGGTGAGAAAAGGAACTCGTGTCCAGTTAAAACGTTGACTCAAAGGGGCCATAAAGACGAAATACAACTTTTGTCTACTAAAAAGGCTGCTTTGTCCCGATAACAATCATACCAATTTTATCGCATACTTCAAACACGCAATGAAGATATTACGGAACGCGGAGGCAGCAGTGCCGACTCACCAGCCAATTAGCGGCGAGTTTTCGATGACGTCACAGATTTTTGTTTAAACGACTGGCGGCCTCCGACCTTAGGCCCCGCCAAGAAACATGCTCAGCCCATTACAGTGCCGTCTCTAGTTTTGTTCGATCGTATCCCTTGAATGCTAACCTGCGGTTGATACAGTGATCACTGTGTTTTTAGTATTGTGCAATAACACGTCACTTCTGCCAATATTACGTCCCTGGGGCGCTAAATTAAAAAGTTTTCAATATATATCTTGCGTTTTTTTTTTGGTTAAAAAGATCTTTCACAGCTGCAATAGAGCAGAGTGAGTTACCACATTCTAGGTCTTGCAAATTTGGTAAGGTTGTGTTTTGTCTTCATGGCCCTTTAAGAAGGTATGAAGATTGGGACGTACGCACTAACGTGGCGGCGATGCGCTGTTATCCGGCTGCTGCTCGTCGCATGGAATCGAGACTTTTGCTCCCGACAGTGCCTACACCCAAGCGGCCATTAGCGCACACTCGTGCCAACGGAGTACCTTCGCGCGATAGTACGCAAGCAGCAAGTACGAACAACGCTACAGATGGGAGTGCGCGTGTTGTTGTTGTTGTTGAAAACGTTTATTTCACATTTTGAAGACTATCTAAGGCTGCTGTGAAAGAAAAAAAAGAAGAGGTAAACATTTCGTTGTTTGATCACTGGCTTCGGTCGTGACGGGCTGTGGTTCTGGCAGTGTGTCCGAGCCGGGAACCGCTGGCAGAAGCTTCTGCATTATCCATAAACTGGTTTAGCGACCGCCAAAGTTCGTTGGCGACCGCTGCAGTTTTGTGTGTGTGCGCGCACTCCTACGTACGGAACATGACATACCCGTTCATGCATGCCGGTGGTCCGTCTCTCCAAAATTGTATACCGGGCGTTAATTCAGCCATCTTTGTTTCCGAGTTACCCCTGAGGTACCCTTTGAGGAAGTTACCTCCATGCTTCCATTCAGGAAGTGTGTGTCTCGGGATTTATGATCGCACCTGAATCCAGGTGGTAGCCTCGTGTAAGACTGCGGTCGATATTGAGGTATGGGGGATATGTCAGAAGAACCTTCCTCTTGAAGCGCGAAAGTAGTGCCGTAACTACCATAATTAAGCTTTTTCCTTATGTATATAAGCATTTTCCTTATGGGCCAAATCTTGGCCCATAATCTTCCATTTTTGTTTTGAACAAATATCAAAACATAGCCAATTTCTCACACAAACAAGTTCGTCAATATTTTTCAGGTTTGTAGTATCATTACTCTTGATTACATGTTTCCTTAATTTGAGATTTGTTGTATACATATTTCGGCAATTATGTTTTGAACGACCTCCAGGAAATGGTATTCTCATCTTGTTGTCAGTGTTTTGTGTGCCTTGGCGAAGTTTGTGAATTTCTGAAAGTGTGTAAACCTTTGTTTTATTTTTGCAGTGCTATTTCGCCACACTCAAGTGTTATGTTATGCTATGCTATACTTTTCGCCGAGCCTTGTAGGGATTTCTTGGGCTCCGTCAAGCTGCTTAAGCCTCATGCAGCTTTTACCCAGGAAACCATCCAGTTTTATCTGGAAATAAAAATTGATTTGATTTATTTTGATTTGCCACAAGCTGGCCGCTTGCTGAGGTCAGGTAAACCAATTTCACATTTTGTGATGAAAGCAGCGAACACGAGATGGTATTAAGATGATAATAATGATGAATATAATGTGGCAGGCATCACGGCTGCTGGCTGCGTCCGTGCATCCGGAAGTTAACCCGTGCGACGACTTCTACAAACACGTGTGCGGCACCTGGATTCGCTTCCCCAAGACACCTTGGACGTTCATGGCGGACGCGGCAAGGAACTTCCTCGACGACCGAGACGACCGTCTGGAACTCGAGTACCTCTCCGCCGAGCCAGGCACCGACGTGCTGCGGACAGCGTCCGGTTTCTACAGCTCCTGTCTGGCAGCCCTGAGGTTTGGGATGAATCGCACAGCAATTGATACCCTCTTAAAGGTAGGGAATTTCACTTCTCTCCAAAAAACCGACGTGTTGCAAAAGCCTTCGCGTTAGCACATGACGGGGGGGGGGGGGGGGAATAGAATTTTTAAGGTCAGTCCTGGGGAACCCGTGACACCACTACGTTAAAAGCTGTTAAAAGCTACCGTCTTGGCTTCACCCGGATAGGCCTGCGCTCAGATAGTCCACCGCATAGTGGACGGGTGGTCATAGACGCGATGGCGGCAACAGTGACTAAATTCTTATCACGGCGAATGACGATGATGATCACGGCGAACGGCTCGTGGCATTGATTTCCACCAAAGTGGTGAAGGGAATGTAGCAGTTGATCGTTGACGTTGGTGATGAGTGTAGGGGGTGACGAAATTTCCGCTTAATCGTGTCGCGGGGGGTATACTGTGGCCGAGAACGGCACTTAGGAGGCGAGTGACACGTGATTGGGTACACGGACGTACTCATGGTCCAGCATGCCTGGTGCCGGCCGATGCGTTTAATTAGGAACCCTTCACAGTGGTATATCAGCAGAAGGAGGAAACGCACGGATGTATAAATCTTTATAGGTCAAAGGGGTGGCTAAGAAAGAAGGGGGTTGTTTGGCAGGGGGCGCAGAGCCCTAGCAAACGGTTTAAATGTTTCGTGGGCCCCTTTAACCATTCAAAGCTGGTGGTCTGGGTCCGACGTGGACACTGCTCTCTCACGAGTACGAATTCCTGAGCAAGTTGGTGTGGCAATCGCAAAAGCCATAGCCCATACAAATATGACATAGGAGACAACGGACATTACGCAGCACAAACCTCCAAATAGTTTTATTAGAAAGACACGCGCATATAAACATTCGCAGCCTAATCGTACTCTCACCACTCTCTCATGGCCAGTGCTGACTTGTTGAAGCCATGAACAGAAACGCTGACTACTTATCTCTCAAACTAAGTGATGGCACATTCAGGCACGACGGCCTAATTATAATACTCAAACCTGCCCCAGCTATCGTCCTAACATCTTGTTCTCTATGTATCGTTTATATTACCCATAAATCAAACAATGCCATGCACCCTCAGCCGTGCCAGTGATCAGACAAATGGACATCCTGATAGCTGCCAACATATAACTCTGTGCGCCCTTAACGAGTAGTCCAGACATCGGCCTTGTTGGCTCGAAATTTACTAACTCGACCTGTTGCTAAGTGCTATTTCGTTTCTTGGCAAAGGAAGGCTAACTTCAGTAGTTTGCTCCCACCATATCATTGCCCCCAGGACTTACACGTGACTGTTGGTGACTGGCTGAAAGAAACCTCCTGGCGGGAGTTCTTCCTTCACGTCGTCCGCCTCTCAGTGGCCAACCACTTCGACACCCTGTTCAAGCTGAACACTTACGTGACCGACAACGGGGTGATGTACGAGCTTTCAAGAGGCCGCCCCTTTCACGCGCGGCTCGGCAGCAAGAAGTCGACCAAAGCCACCGAGTCGTTCTTGGAGCAGGTCGTCGGCAATGTCAGTGGTGTCAAGGTCGACGGAGACTTCATCGCTGAACTCGTATCACTGGACAAAAGCTGGAACCAACGAACAGCTCTGCCTGGTGCGGCGCCTTCGCCTCGAACGATCGGCAATCTTTCGTGCGGGCTCTTCGAGAGGGACATCTGGTCGGAAGCTTTCGAGAGACATGCGATCGCTAGCGGAGCTTTGGTGAGTGCACCGCAGTTCGGCTTAACCTGCGCCGACCTGCATGCTGTCCTGGTGAATAAAACGTCGGTGGCGAGGCCCGTGTACCTCATGGCGCTCCTGTCGTCCCACGTGCTCTCTTACGAGTTCGAGGCGTTGGGTTCGCGATTCGAAACCACCTACCGGAGAATTTGCGACGATCTGGCGCCCCGGGTATTTGGAAGAACTTGGGTGAATGCACTGTCCTTGATGTTCTCCATCAGGGAGCGCGGCCTGCGCAAGATGGACGAATACGTGCGATTACAGCTGCTCGCGGTGCGCGACGTCGTGTCTTCCCGGACCTGGATGAGCACCGCTGACAGGAAGGCGGCCGAAGTCCTCGTCGGCAACTTTACTGTGCTCCGTTTTCCCGGCGAGGCGATCAGTGACGCGATCCTTGGCTGCAGTCGTTTCGGTCAGGGCGAGCACACGTCCAGCAGCTTCGTGTCGCGCAGCGATTTCGCTCACAACTTGGTCAGGCTCTACGCCATCTCTTTGCACCCGAGTTGCCCGAGAGGACCTCCTAATTCCTATGACGAGCTGCACCTCAAGGTCATGTTGGGCACGGACATACACGTGGCCGAGAAGACCATCATGCTACCTCAGTTCCTGGGCACGCCGCCCGTGTTCTACAGCGACCTCGAAGGCGACGACTTCCTCAACATCGCCACCGTGGCCGTTCTGGTGGGGAAGCGGGTGTCCAGGTTCGCCACGCGTCAGTACGCCAGAAATGCCAACCTCAGCGCGTGGAGCCAGGAAACGACCGACGCCTACGCCAATTTCACCAGCTGTTCCAAAAAGCGTTACGCGCCGGGCGAGAAGGCATTGACCGCATCCCAGTTCGACGACGCCTTCTCGGTCGCAGATGCCATATCGGCCGCCATGAGGACCAAGCTACAGTTGGACGCACGCCAGAGAACCGAAATCTCCGAGCACAAAGCAGCCGCAAACGCGCTCTTCTTAAAAAGGGCCTGCATGGTCCTGTGCGGTTCCCACTACGCGCCTCCTCCGGAGCCAACCGAAGTCGACTTCGGTGCCTCGTACGCCGGCTGCAACATTGGCGTGTCCCGACTGCCTGAGTTCCACGAAGCCTTTTCGTGCCCTGATGGTAGTCCCATGCGGTCATTGGGAGAGTGCTTCACCTGACACCATACGCACTATATTTCGTTTTCGGCGCTTGTATGTTGCACACGTATTCGCACTTGTGTGTTATTTCGTCTCTCTCTCGGAATAGTGTAAATGTGTATGGCCATCACTACATATACGAGTACGAAGTTCTGTGAAAGCATGCATAGCCTTTTCGTGGTTTGTACTTATAGGATTATTTTGCCACGGTGTGAAAAAACATGACCACGTTAAGGGTTTAATTATTGCACGCGTTGTGGCGGATACCTGTTCCCTCGTGTCAATGGTAAGTGTGACCGAAATTGAGGGGGAAGCAGATAACTTAGACGCCCACCAAGCAACACTGATATGACGTATGCCTTAGTGCCCACATACTGTGTTTTTTGCATCGCTTGCTTAAGGTTTCAGTAATTTAGCCGGTGGTATGATTGGACAAGGGACAGGACATGCAGCGTCGTTGCTTGAATTTCCGTTGTGTTGGACTCCGATTGTGTTTGACTCCGGTGCGGGAACTCCGATTTATTGTCTTTCTTTGATGGACGTGTGTACGCATGAAGCATTGCAGTGAAAACAAAATGTGTGGGCCTTCTGTTTTTGCACTAGCGTTTTTTGCACTAGTTTTTGCACTAGTTTGCACTAGTACTGTTCTTGCACTAGTATCGGGGAGGTAACTTGGCTGAATAAAATATCTCTGGGCCTTGTGCACTGCTGTTTTGAGTAAACATGTGGTGCCACCTGGTGGCTGCGGCGACGTTAGCAGACATGCAAACAAATAAAAATGTACAATGCCCTATGAACCCCCATTACGAAGGCTTCAAAATACAGCCGTAAAGGAGCAAATGCGTGTTTCATTGTATTCACATAACTCCCGTAACTGCTGCTATAAATGTATGTTTATTTAAACCAAGGTGATTGGGCAACTGTAGAGGAAATTGCTGCTTACGACGCCGGCGGTTTCCACAGAACTCCGACTCAGAAAAAAATCAAAAGCACGTATCGATAGGTGCTTTTTGCTGCCCCAGACTTGGTTTTCCCGGCTACTTCTGTATTTTCTCGTCGGCTTTCGCGTCCTCAGCCGCCATCACGTGTCCACACTTGTTCAGGTACCTGTGCACCGTTTGCGAACCTCTCATCTAAATTTTTAAACTCCTCCTCAAAACGGTTTGCTTGGCGCTTCCCTGACTTCAAAAGAAGTCATGGCAGCCAGCACCATTGCCGTCTGTTACTTTATACCTCGTACTTTTTTATTGTACCCACAAAATACTCGATGTTTTGTTATCGCTACGTTTCGCTTCCTTTCAGGCATTCATCAAGGAGGTTGAAGGAGCATTTCCATGCGTTTAGCTTGCAGATTCCCATGTATTTACTGCGCTTTACTAATGGCATGGTTTCTCGTTGAATCCTTACTGGATAGTCGTCGTTAACTATTGATTTCTGTGGATTGACTGTTGACTCGGTTTACTTTATTAAGGGAAGGAAGGCGTTATTTCGTCCTTAGGGTTCAGCTATTGGGGCTGGAGGAGGCCCAGAGGGCCGCCACGACCACCAGGGCCCGGTAGGTGGTCAGGACTCGGTTCGACTTCGTCGGGTGTCTCAACATGTGCTCTCAGAGGTGAAGGGAGGGAACAGGGGATATGGGTATGCGGAGCATCTTGGAACTTTAGAGGAAAAAATGGCAGCTTCTCCACTCCGTGGAGGACTTCGAGGGTGCGGAGTACGGGGACTCGAAATGACATCCAAGTTGCGCCCCGAGTGACATCCCATTTGCCCCCCGACCGTCATTCGATTTGAGCCGTGAGTTTCACCTTGATTATTCCCTAAATGAACCTGCAACTCACGGCTCAAATGAATTTCGCTTGATTTTCCCTTGATGGTGGCGTGCGCACGGATGGACGCGGACGGACATTGGGAGGTCCTAAGGTACTCCGCACCGTTAGAGGCGAGGGAGTAAGCCATTTGACTCTCGGGTCCTAACTCATGGTCGTAGCCCAATAGGCAGGACAACTGACACTAACTCTGTCTGGTCTACCAGGCACAGGCTCGAATCCTGCCGGTGCCTGTGTGATTTTTTGCGACTGTAAATGCTATTGGCACGGATGCGGACGGACATTGTGCGGTCCTAAGGTACTCCGCACCTAAAAGAAGTGACACCGAGTTCTGACGCTGGGCCTGTCCTGCATGCTTTGGGTATGGGCCCGGCTCGTGCACTTCGTGTTCACTGTCTCCATGCTCTGTCATGGACGCTGACTGAGGGTGGTCTCCGAGACGCTCAATCAAGCCTCCTGTTGTCCCTGAAGGGCGCCGTATTCTTGTCAAGCGTGGTACCGAAATCCGTGGGGACGACGAACCAGCGACGGCATCCACATCACCGAAAGGGGGACGACAGTTCAAGGCCACCGCAACCGCGCCAGCTAGACCTCGCGAACACCTCGGCCGGCACCATTATGGATCAGTAGAAAAGCAAACGAAAGTCGCAACGCTTTCTACTAACGAAGCTGATTTCTGAAACAGAGGCCGCCTTGGACCGAGACGCGGTAAGTCTGAAGGACTACGTTACCTTTTACGACCGCGTTAGTGCGATGTGTACCGAGCTGAAGCAGACCGACCGCGACATCGAGCTTCATCTGACGGGACCAGACATGTAGCAAGAGTATCTTCGAACCGCAGAGTATATCAAAACCGTCACGTGCTTGTCTAAGTCAAGGAAACGCATCAACGAGTTGAGAGCTGCAGCCGCTGTGTCTTCGATCGCCTCGAAAGAACCAGCTCCGGCGCGCTGGGCCAGCCACGGCATCAAGCTTCCACGCATCGACTTACCGTAACTTGATGACCGTCCGCGCAACTGGAACCCATTCTTGGATCAATTTGAGTCCACTATCCACAACAATCCAACGCTTATCGACAGCGACAAGTTCACGTACCTTAGGTCATCGCTCATAGGACCAGCATCGGATGCCACCGCAGGCCTTACCACAACGTCTCGGTGTTACAAAGACTACAGAGATATCCTTGTCGACAGATTTGCGAAGTGAGACCTGATCGTGAAAGATCACATCGAGAATCTTATTGATCTGCAGCCTGTCGGCTCATCTGACGACGTCCTTGGTCTGCTTTGTCTGCACGACACACTTGCGGCACATCTTCGTGGAATAAAGGCCTTACACGATGCAGAGGACTCTTTCTCCGCTGTACTCCTCTCCTTTATTTTTGGCGGCTACCAAAAGACCTAATTTTGGAGTTTAATCGGCGCTCGGCCCATCAGTGCGACGCTGCTACTTCTGGGGGTGCAACCGCTTCCAATCTTGTGAGCTTGGCTCCTCTGTTTGATTTCCTCAAAGCAGAGTTAGAGTGAAGAGAGCGCAAGGATGGTTGCTTGTGTGCGAAATAACCAAAACGTCCGGGCAGTAGCTAAGGACCCCAGAATATGTCGAAGGGCTTTAAACCTTCCACCACTCCAGAATTCGCTGCAGTGACATTCGGAATTCGCGAAACCTTGCGTTATTTCTTCTGCAAATCGAAGCATCACTGCAGCGACAGGTGCGAAACTCCCCTTAAAGTAAGAGAAAAGAAGGCAATGCTTCAGCCATGCAGTCGATGTTTCGCTGCACAGCCAGAAATCATGGCCAGAATATGCAGGAAAAAGGTCAAATGCACCGAGTGCCACTGCGGGCATGATTCGACGATGTGCGAGCCCGACGTAACTTCCAGCTACGGCATCAAGGACCACAGGCTACTCCCGTTCAACTGAAACCAGCTGCATCCCCAACCGTCGCCACAAGGAAAACTGTTTACTTTCAAACTCCCGTGGTACTGGCGTCTTCACAGAGGAAAGAAATTCTGGCGCGAATCCTATTCGATGGGGCCAGCCAACGAACCTTTGTAACGCCTGGATTGGCCAGAAGATTAGCCTGCCCCACAGTTGACCATGAAAAGCTTACAGTGGGTTTCTTCGGCGGACACGACAAAGCGAAGACGTTCCGTAGAGTTGAGATTTCTGCACTTCGAACCAACGAAGGCCCTCCTCTTAATATGGACGCCCTTGTTACAGAACAAATCTGCGACAAGGCCTATTCCTGTACCTACCGAAAATGACATCGATGACATCGATGATGACATCGATGATGTCATCGATGACATATGACATCGATATCCTCGTCAGCACTGAGCATTATTGGGAATTCGTCACAGGCCGAAAAAAAGACTGTAAAATGGCCTGAATGCCGTCGAGACAGTTTTTGGGTTGACTGTGCACGGGCCTACTTCTGAGTCAACAACCGCAGTACTTTGTTCAAAGACTATAGTACTGGAATCCCATGCTACACCCGCCGAAAGTTTCCTAGAATGGTTCTGGGACCCCGAAAGTTTCCTAGAATGGTTCTGGGACCTTGACACCATCGGGATTCGCTCGGAGGTGTGTGAGCAACCGCACGACGAAGCAACACTGACCCAGTTAACAACTCCATACGGCAAATCGATGGTCGTTCCGAAGTACGACTTCCCTGGAAGCTATCAGCCCATCTGGACAACAACAAAGCGAACGCTGAACGGGGACTGTCTCCACTTGTTCCAAGACTTCGACAAAATCGCGACTTCTTGAGTGAGTATGACGCAGCGATCTCGAAATACGCCAACGATGACATGGCTGAGAGGCTGCCTATAGACAGCACTGAAGGGCCCTTTTATTACATGCCTCACCACGCAGTCATCAGGAAGGAGCGGACTACGAAGACTTGCGTTGTGTTTGATGCATCGGCGCCCGCACGTGGACATGCATCCATAAATGAAAGCCTCTACAGCGGTCCCAACCTGAATGCAGACCTATTAGGTCTGCTACTCAAGTTTCGTACGCGCCGTATAGCATTGGGGGCAGACATAGAAAAGGCTTTTGCAAATCGCCACTCACAAATGTGACAGGGACGCTCTGCGTTACCTCTGGTTCGAGAGAGCGCCTGTTCCAAATGTACCCCTACCGAGACTAACGGAGTGGCGAATGAAACGGGTGCCCTTTGGTACAACTTCAAGTCCGTTCTTACTTGCCCCACAATTAACTACCACTTGCACAAAATGTCATCGCAGTTTCCAGACACCGTTGCACAGTTACAAGGCTGCATTTACGTGGATGACATTTTAATTAACAGGAGCTCAAACCATTTCCGAGGCACTGAAACTTTTCACCGCAGCGACGAAATAAACATTTTTCGCAACCGTTTCAATAAAATTGAACAAGTGGGCATGAAATGACAAAACTGTCATCGAAAACCTTCGACTAAAGCATTTCACCTTCGACTAAAGCGTTCCATTTGGATGCTATACCCCTTAAAAGTGTGGTCTGCGGCAAACTCATAATCCCAGCCCTGCCAATTTCGTGGGGGGCAGTTTGTTGGAACTTTAGAGGAAAAAGAAGTGACACCGAGTAGTGGCGCTGGGACTGTCCTGCATGCTTGGGGTTTTGGCCCGGCTCGTGCACTTCGTGTCTTCACCGTCTTGATGTTGGGTCATGGACGCTGACTGAGGGTGGTCTCCGAGACGATCAATTAAAGCCTCTGTTGTCCTCATAGCGCGCCGTCTTCTTGTCAGGGCATTTGCAGAGGAAATGGTAGGGAGTGTTACCTTACCCTCAGGCTGGACAGGTAGGGGCAGTAAAGAGGTGTGGATGACTGTGTATCAATGGTGTTCGGTTTAGGAAAGTGAGTGTGTAGGATGCACAGCACCTGGCCTGACTCCGGGGGGAGGTGCTTGTGCGGGGGTGGGTATCGGCGACGGAGGATCAATATCCCTGTATTGCAGGAGGGAGTTGAGGTGGAGAGAGAGAGAGAGAGAGAGAGAGAGAGAGAGAGAGAGAGAGAGAGAGAGAGAGAGAGAGAGAGAGAGAGAGAGAGAGAGAGACGTTTATTTGAGCTTTCTACAGTGGGAGTGGTTCCCTAGTCCGGAAATCTATGAGGTGAGCAGACAGCCTTCGCTCTGGATCTCTGGATGCCAGGAGTTGCTGTACGTACTGTCGGCGAAAATGAAACACGAACCCGAAAATATGAATCGGAACACGCAAAATTAAACATACTGTTCGTTGAGATATAATAATGGGGCGCTATTAGCGTATTACGAAAGGCACATTTCCGGACTTTGTTTTTGTAACAACCCACGCGCCATTTTGACTTGTATGGAAAGAAATCGCGCTATTTGCGTGTTCTGATTCATATTTTCGTGTACGTGTTCCATTGGACGCCGATAGTACATATGGCCGCTGGTCACTAGGTTCTCCCACAGCTCAGGAATGGGAAGAGGGGATCGGAGAGGTGAAAGTTTGGGATTGCGCCCACACTGTATTATAATATGAAGCAGAGTTCCGGGTTGTGAACAAAACTGGCATTCAGCAGAGTATTGAGTTGGAAACATACGATGCAGGCGAACTGGGTGAGGAAAGGTGTTTGTAGTCTGCGGAGCAGCGATTCTTCTTCCTTGGAGAGGGCAGGGTGAGGGGTAGGAAAGTGTTGTCTGTCGGACCGATAACATTGCGTTATGTCTTGATATGTTACGAGCGGGATTGATGATGTGGTCTAGCAAGCCTGGAGAGAGAGGGAACAGGCTTGCTGATGAGCAAAGTTGTTGCCCGCCAGTGAGGAATGGCCAGGAGTTCAGATGATATTACTTTCCGGCAGGGTTGATGTGGTAATAGTAACTTTAAAGTAGAAGGGGCCACCCTCACGGGTAAGAAGCTTCGGCAGGCAGCTTGGGAATCCGTGATAATGATTGGGTACTTCGTATGTATGAGGGTTAAGGCGTTAGATAGCTCCTTGGCAACCCAGGTTGATGATGTCTTTATTATGCACAGGTAATGAGGGCGCCCTTTGTAGTGGCTTTGGCTACTTTGTCTTGCCCTTTGGGGTAGGTAGTAGCATCCGTATAAGGGACATCTGTTCTTTTTACATATATATTCTCATGTGCTTGGCTTCGGGCTTGTCGGCGGCCGGGATGGAGGTCAGGGTGCATATTTTAGGATAAAGAGGAAACACTGGTGTTACTTTTCCAGTGGCGAGGGAGGGGACGACGGACAGTAGATTGAAGTAACACCGAAAGTTGGGCGAGTTGGTAAGTCATCTTGAAAGAAACACACACAGCGCGCAAAAAAACAGGACGAAAGATGGAGGGATGTGCAACACGGGATGTACAGCGCTTGTGTTGTACATCCCTCCGTCTTTCGTCCGGTTTTTTGCGCGCTGTGTGTGTTTCTTTCAAGACAGTAGATTGTGGGCATGTGATATGGAGACTGCTTAGGAGGGCTAGCCGTGCAGGTGTTTGTGTTAAACAGAGCAGTTGGCTCGATAGGTGGCCTTCGATAAGCTCGGATACCGTATTGTGGAGGCCAAGTTGTAGGAGACGGGCCGTTGATGTGTTCATAGGTAGATTTAATACTTGCTTAAAAGCTTTCGGATTAATCGATCAATGGTTTCCGTGTCCCCTTTGGTGGGGGTACGTTAAGGTGTTGCATACATGACTCGTAAAATCAGGAGAGCTTGAACCAGTCGAATGAGATCTTTCTCCTTCATGCCCCGGCAGCGGTTCGAAACGCGCCGAAGCATGTTGGAAACTTGGTGAAACGCCTTGGAGAGCTTCAATAAAGTTTGGTCATTACGTGTGTTGGCCTGGATGATAAGGCCTAAAATCCGAAATGAGGAGCTGGGTCGTATGGTATGGCCGACGAGGTGGATACAAATCGGTTCCATGTGTGAAGCAGGGGGATGTTTGCGTACGACGATAAGTACTGATTTTTATGGTGAGCATTGGAGCCCGACTGATGAAGCCATCTGCTACGCCAGGTTGGCCAGATCCTTATATGGTGAGGGAGAGCTGTTTGTGTCCTTAAGAGCCTTCCTAGCATGGTTGAACCTTTGCAGTGTAGCATCTAGAAGGCAACTAGAAAGCAAACTTAGGTCAGCTCAACGGGCAATGGAACGAATAATGTTAGCAGTAATACTCAAGGGCAGGAAACGAGCTACCTGGATCAGTGATTAAACGAAAGTAGAAGATATCATTGTTCAAATAAAGAAAAAGAAATGGACTTGGGCTGGCCATGTAGTGAGACGAACCGACAACTGGTGGTCAATTAAGGTAACAGAGTGGATACCAAGAGATGGGTTTAGAAGAAGGGGAAGGCCTTTAATTTGGTGGAGGGATGAATGAATTAAGGGTATTCGGGGGTAAACTGTGGACTGGAGCAGAACAGGAGCGGTTGGTCAATGGGAGAGGCCTTCGTCCTGCAGTGGACACGAATAGGCTGGTGATGATGATGATGATGATGGAGGAGAGAGGTTGGCTTGCGTGCATGGAGGAATCGCACGTAGGCGTAGGGCAAATGTCGACTTTGTCAATTAGTTCTCGAGCACGTGCAGGCCCGTGCAGAAGTAAGCGGAGAACGGGTGCGGTGGCCGAAATTTCTGGGGCCTTAGCCGCTGGTTACTCCTAGCGCCACCTGCTAAAAGGCACGGATACTGCTGTAGCCACTCGTGATTACGCGAGCCCGTTGCTATGACGACAACAAACGCTACTTCGTCAGGATTAACAGCTGAAAAATCGCTCTTCTATCTGAGAAAGAAAAGCTGCTTGTCGATTTAAACTTTAGGTGAGCGTAAGAATAGGCATATTGAATCGAAATCAATGGCTTAGAACACGATATCGCACCGAGTGATTAGCGACGAAGCTGTTTTCGCTGCGAAGCGGGAGGGCAGGGCGTCATTATGTTGTTCAACTCAGCAACGTGAACCCCGCAACGTAAAAATTCGAATCTCACGTGCAGCCTTTGTCAAAATTTTGTGGGCCACGGTGGCCGTGGCCGAAGCAGGGGCGCTGCGCTTGCCGCTGTCGGCTGGTTGCGTGGCTAAAGAGAGCGAGGGGAACTTTTGCTCTTGCTTTTGTAGTGTGTCTGGCGCGAAGAGTGCTGCGCAAAGTGCCTGCGGTGAAGCGAAGTGCGCCCCAGCTAGAGCCACTATATCAGGTTTCAGAGTATCGGCCCTCTTTTCTGTCATTGTTGTATGCCGCCGACAGCGGCCATTGGTCGAACGGCGTCACGTGACATTTGTTTACCCCTGGGAAACCCATGGGCGCTGACATTTTGGTGCCTCTGTGTTGCTGCGCGCGCGCTCTTCGGTAAGTCGTGATCTTCGGAGCGCAGTGCGGCTGTGACACGTTAAGAGGGAGTTTTTAAGCCCCCAGACAGAGTAGCGATGCCGTGCTGCTCTGTACTGGGCTGTTTCAACCGGTGGGAAGGTGGAGAACGCCTGCATCGATTCCCGCAGGTAAAGAACGACAGTGGCCTAGCGTAACCTATAGCCACTTAAAAAGTGTGACTTAATTAGTGGCTCTAGCGTAACCTAGAGCCACTAAAAAAGCTACGCTAGCGTAACCGAGCCTGTCCTCATCGCACCGGCGCGCCGTTTCTAAATTTGCGAAAAGTAAACACAGCTGTCATGGTTGCCAAGCGGCGCCCGGACAAATTCCGCCCGTCAATAGCAGCCGCAACAGGGCGCATAAAGCTGGCCACCATGGCGTCAGGCACCAAAATGGCTGCCACCGTGCGTTAGTGTCGTTACTCTTAAGCATAGCTTATTTAGTGGTTCTATCCCCAGACATACCATACGGCCATACCACGAAAGCGCTAAGTTCCCTTCACTCTCTTTAGCCGTGTAACCAGCAGACAGCGGCAAGCGCAGCGCCCTGCTCGACCGCGCGCCTGCTCCGGCCACGGTCGCCGTGGCCCACAAAATTTAGACAAAGGATGTACGTCCGTAAGACCCACGCAGATGATTTGCGTTCTGAGCATGCGCGCTGGTCACCTGCGAAAGCTCTACGTACGTGAAGCTTCGGCGTACGTGAAACTAAAACTGCCTATTAGGGGCGCTCAGTATGCGCCCGCATTTACTACCGACATACATCCTACCTTAATTCCGTGCAGTTTCGAGTGCTTTGACGTTTTTGGCGGGGATTTTCATTTCACTTTCATTTCGTTATTGGATGCTGTGACTAGATTAAGAAAATACACAAACACCACTATTGTGCGTGTGAGCACGTACAGCGACGTGACGAAAAACCCCTGCTGCACCGAATTCGCAGCCGGATACATTAAATTGCACGCGTGGCCCTACGTTCAGGTGCGAGCCGAGTGAAAAATGTAGGCTTCGAATTCTGAGAATAGGCACCAGAGATGTCTGTGGTCAATCGATCTGTAAAACCGTGAAATTACAGATTTGTGGCCTCTTATTTCTCATACGAGCAAAAGATCGAGTGCCTCCAGGACAATATAAATACAAATTGCTCGTGCAACTAATTACGGCAATTAATTGCTCATGCAATACGTTTTTCCTGGACGTGATCGCCTACAGCCGTTAATATTGGAGGCAGGGACACACGATTGTTTTGTACTGGGATATATTCTGGCATATTTGTACACAGCACTAACACAGGAATACATCTGCAACAAGTTCAAAAGAGAAACCATATTACAATGATTAGGTAGAGAAAACAATAAGGTGTACCACGAAAAGGAACTGGTGCCATCAAATTGATATTTTATTGCAATGAACGTCCGTAATAACTGGGTTTTAATTTTTAGAGCGCTTATTTTACCCCAACAGCGGCAAAAAACGAAAACGCCGAAACATCCCGTTCTGTGTTTCTTACCACTTCCATCGAAAGAGGAAGTAACGACCGATGGCTTGTTTCGCTCTGATGAATTGCACAGCCGTGCTTTTCAAATGAAGCAAGATCTCGGTAGGAACCGTAACAGCCGCCTAGGGCAAACCACACCACATTCATTTTTCAGCGTGCTGGTCGTGTCTACTAGCTCTGTCCCGATGGTCAGTTTTTAAGAGAACTTACTGGCTTACTTACTTACTGGCACGGCCTGATTTGCCCGAGGTAGTTTGTGACCCCCTGTTCTAAGTACTCCCAAAGGAGACGGATGCGATTCCCGGCCGCGGTGGCCGCTTTTCTGATGAAGGCGAAAAGCAACAACGTCCTCGTGTTCGAGATTTCGGCGAGCTTTAAAGATCCCCAGGTGGTCAGAATTAATCCGGAGCCCTGCACTACGATGCGCCTCATCGCCTATGTAGCGTCGGCGCGTTAAACATCGCGATCAAAAACGTATATTCTAAGTACTCGATGTGCTTGTTACTACGTTCTGAAAGCACTTACGATTTGAAAAAAAAAAATTTCACCATCTTCCCGCGAAGGGAACCATGGGGTAGATGCGACGCATCGGTGGTTTCCGTTGCGTTTCCGTTATGTTAGCGTGTCCATTTTTGTTGTGTGACCATATTTTACGCAGCATGTTCACCCCCGATGCGTCGCATCTACCCCATGGTCCCCCTCGCGGGAAGATGGTGTAAAATTTTTACGGTTGCGCCGACCATCGCGATAGCAGGCCTGTTAGTCTCCATTCAAATCATCGGTGGTCATCGGAGGATGTCATCGGCGGAGTGGCGGCGGAACGAGTGAGCGGAGCGGCGCAGTTACCGCGTTTATATGCAGCGGAATGAGAGAGAGCAGCGCATAGCTGCGCATGCGCATGCGTTAACCGAGCGCAATCTGCGCGCTAACCCGCACCCACGCACAGCTGGCACGGCGACGGAGCGAGCGCCGGCGAGCGCTAACACGCAGATGGCGCTGCGGTGAGAGCGGCGCTAGCGCGCAGCTGGCGCGGCGAGGAGAATGGGGGAGGGATGCGGACTACGCCAGACGACGCCGGAGGGACAAGGCGAGTGAAAGAGATGCGTCGCTTCTAAAAGTTTGAAAAATTGTTTCAGGGCCACTTCAAAAAATTATAGCCATTCCACTTAATGTGAAAGCTGTCGGAAGTGCAGAGCAGTGATTCGCCATAATGGGCTGTACCACCGTTATCCGCTTACTGCTACCACCCCATGAAATTCCCGCCTTCGCAGTGCTCGCGCGCCCCCTGCTTGAAACTGCGCCTGCGGGAGTTCTGTTCTCTTTGTGGGTTTCTCCCCGCACGTGCCGGCATTGCACTGCCACATTTTGCGTTTACTATCGTAAAAACCAACCTAACGGGCATCCTCAGGTTAATTACGTATATTTTCCTCAAATGTACTTATATTTTTGTTTGCGCTAAACAACGGGAAGATGTATGATAAGCGCCAGCGTTTCACGAGTTTCCAACGCTTATAACTATATAAAACGCTTGGCTTTCGAAGCCTCTGGGGTACGCCGCGAACAACAGCGTTACTTGGGTTGGATTTGATTGGATTGGCTACACTGGCCGAGGTCGACCAGTTGCGCTTAGCTCCTCGAGAGCCGTGCAGCGCAAGCGTGAGGATTGGATTGAATTGCATTGGCTTGGCTTGGCTTGGATTGGATTGGATAGATTGGTTTTGGATTGGATTGGATGATAACCAGCAGTAAGCATGATAATCAGCTAATCCTAGACAACCAGGAAAGCCAGCTGAACCTTAGCTCCCGCTACGTATATCCTGGCATAGCCCCTTGGCTTTCGAAGCCTCTGGGGTATACGCCGCGGCGAAGGGATCATGACAGGCTACACCGTAACGCCGTAGCGATATGCTTGGTTCCAGCGAGCAAGCTAGGACAAGGCGAGCGCCTAAAGTGCTCTTCACTTAAAATCTGTTCGTAAACGCCACACAAGTGGAAAAATTGTGTTGCAGTGGTACGACGTCACATTTGATGGCTAGTGGGGAGTCGGTTCGATCGGCAGCCATTTTGTTCCCATTGTCCGCGTTCAGACAAGAACTAGAAAGAAGATGGAGTTGGTTGTGGGATGGCCACTTTACCCCTATTCGGAGAATTAACCGCCATAGTAATGGAGCCTCTAGGACGGATAAGCTGCAAGTCAGTGGCAAACAGACCATACAGACTCGTTTTCAGACCGGCAAATGCCGCTTGCAATAAAAGTGACTACTCTCGACAGAAGAGCGCAGACAGAACATGGCGCAGTCGAAGCTTTTACAGGCTTACTTCAAGGCCCAGATGTCCGTTAAGAATGTATAGTGGCTACTTTGATTATGCTGGTTTACCATTCTTAGACGATGTTGCTGCATGCAAAGGGCAACGTTTCTATGGAGAATGATGGGGTATTTAAAGGCAGCTGTAGCAATCAGATAGAAGGCACTAGGCTCGCAATCGTTATGGTGTAGGGCGTACAGCAATAAGGCAATATACGATGGAAAAATTACAATAAAGTAACTTTTCACGAAGACTGTACGCATATTAGTACAATTTATGTTGTTAAATGTAGTAGATATAACGAAACGGCTTTAACTTTGTACCCTTGGTCTCGTTAAGGCTTGTCGGTGGTCAAAGTGAGAAACAGAGTCGAGAAATACAAGCACAAAGAGGGCAGAATATTGCGGACAAAAATGAAACGAATGTTTGAACGCCCTTCCTTTGGTTACGGAAGACGCTGCGTACGAGGCCTTCCTAGTCGATACAGCAGCGTTTGATGTGCCACATGGCGTCCGAGCTTTTGCAGCCAAACGCTTTGGCGAACTGCGGCAATCTCGCCACCGCGAAGAGGCACGACGCGTAGGCCGTCGCGAAGCTGGGCGAGTTGGCGTTGGGGGGCGCGTCTCGATGCGTGCAGAGCGACAGGCAGACCCGCTTGAAGAACATCGCGTCGGACGCCCTCACCCGCTTCTTGTCCTTTGTGACGACCTCGGGGCTGAACTCACTCTTCCCGGCATAGCCCACGCGCACGGCGTCCACGACGTTGAACACTTCGTCAAACTGGGCGTCCGTCAGTGGCTCGTGGAAGCCCTTAAACTTGGTCACGCGGTCGTAGCAGCGTTGGATGGCCGAGAAGTTCGCCAGGGTGCCGAAGCTCCAGCCGCCTGTCACCCTGGTCTCGTTGGAGACAACGCCGCTTGGGGGCGTGCTCGAGCTCGTCCGGTCGACGAGGGAGAGCATCCGTCGAGCCAGGTGGGTTCCGGCCACTGCAATATTGATGAACTTGTCGTCTTCAACGCGCCGGTAAAACACGGGAGGAACGGCAAAAAAGTGCGGCAGCACCACTGTCAGCGCGTCCCGTTCAATGGCTATGGTGTTGTCCAGGAGCTTCAACCTGATGCGCGCCTCGGTACTGTTCGGGGGAAGGAACGCGCAGTTCTTCACGTCCTGGACGGTGCGCACACGAACCATGTTCGAGAGGAAGCCGGTGGACATCACTGGCTTCTTTTCGAAGCAGTCTAGGTCTGGTTGCTCAATGATACCGCTGTAGAAGCGGGCCACCCGTATCTTCTCTATCTTGGCGAGCGTCGCGTTTCTGTCCGCTTCGCCCATCCACTTGCGGCCGTGCACGACTTTCTTCATATACGCCCTTGCGTAGCCCTCATAGACGTCCACGAGTTCTTCGACGGACTCCGACACCTGCAGAAAGCGGCTCATGAGGTGCAGCCACAAGACCCCGAAGGCATCGGCGGTGGCTCTGTAGCAGACCTCGCGCACGACTTGCTCTGAGCGGTCTGCGTGCAATTTGAAGTCGTACCGTAGCACGTCGGCTGAGACAAGGAGTAGAAGATAAAGAGGTCTGGCCGCTGTGTCGGTGTACACGAGGGCCTGCTCGAGGTCGTCGCAGATGGAGTCGTAGTTCATAACTCTCGCAGAGATGCTTCCATTGATGCCCATGTCCTGCTGTAACGTTGCTGTCCACAGGGCCGCCGTAAACGTGGGGCAGGATGTGTGTTTCAGCCCTACTTCTTTGATCTCGGTCAGACCAATAGTTTCGTTTTGTCGGGATTTGTCCAGTTGCAAAACCTCGTCGATGACCGGGTTGCTGGCCTGTTCTTTGCTGATGGTCTTGAGGACCTCCCTTAGTGCCACGTCGTACTCGGGGATTGCGAGGGCATAGAGCGGCTTCGTGCGCTCGACGAGGATCGTTATGTTCTTGCTTTCGCTCCGTAGAATTCCGATGCTCAGTAGCGTGTGAAAGCGGTTCACGAGGGACAAGTGGAGGATCTTGGCAAAGAACCACACTGGATCCGTCGTTGCGAGCCACTCCGATACCACGATGTTTAATGCCTGAAACAAGCAACGTGAGCATGACTTTGACGCAACCACCACTAAACTACCACAGAGACATAGTTTAGTGAGCATAAAACAGCGCATAAAAGACCTGCTTGCTTGTTTGAGCGTGCACCACTTCGCAATGACCGTGCACCATCTTGTAAATGATTCGCCACTCAACAAAAATATTTCTCGCCTGGCCTTTTTAATTCTTGAAATGCGCGTATGCAATCTATACGTTCTCGAGTATACCGAGTCTTTGGGTTAACCTCTGTAAATTTGGTATAGGTGCTGATCTTTCCGTGGTTAAAGTTATCTATGGTTTTACGTTTGAACAAAAAATCAGTGCCCTATCACTCTGTGAAGAAAGATGACCAGCGAAGCTGTGGTGCGTGATGTTAGAGTGGTCTTAGCGGACAAGTGCCACATAATTTATTTCCGGATAGTTCCGGTAAAACAACAGTTACAGCCATTTTCTTTATTCATACTCTCTCAGTAGATGGCCAGGTATTCACAGCCGAGAGTAATTCTGCAGCGTTTACAACTTTACTGTGAAGTAATTTATTGGGACAAGTTATCAATGAACCTTAGCGTAATGATAGAGTTGTTAGAGCAGCGAATCGTAATAAGACTTATTTCAGGGTACTTCAAACTGCACAAGAGTTAGAACCATTTTCTGTATTCATACTCCCGGCGTAGATGGCAGCACACAAAGCAGAAAAGCCAGCTTGTAAAGACCAAGCTCACACCGATTCCCTTAAAATCGGCTTCAACTTTAAACACAAGCACATTGCTGGGAAGAAATTTCTTCAGTGTCAATAAAAGAGGTCGTGTACCAAAATTTGAAGGCCCCAGGATCTTTTGCTTTTTGCATAATGAATTTCTTTCCATACGCTGAAGGTGTGGCGCACAGTTTTACGATCCTGTGAGTTTGAGTCGGCGCCGCAAGGTGGCGCTACGCTCACGTGCGATTCTTTTCTAGGTCGATTCTTGTCGGGGATAATCTGCTAGATCCTGGCCATAGAAAGTTTCGCTATAAGAAAGTAAAGAAAATTATGACATGGTAAATGGGACCGCTAAGCGTATGTCGTTCGCATTTAAGGGTAGGGACGGCGTGGCGTTATAGCGGGCTTGTTGCGAACCACGGATAGGTTTGTGATTCATTTAACGTACGCTGCAATGTCAACAACGGTAACGAAAGGAAATGGATGAACGCCTTTTTCTTGCTACAATAGGTTTCTGCTTAGCCACCATATCTTTTCATATCATCGACCCCACTGGTATTTTCCCAGTGTTGCGCAGGTCAATAAAACGTCGTCTGTGATTGGCTGATGCCGACGTCCGAGTCAACCGCACACGACGTTTTATTAGGCTGAGGAGTGATCGACATAATGGAAATAGGTTTAATGGCAGCCTAATCTTTGTTCAGACTACCGACGCAAAAGTGATATCCTGATCTATAGACAAAAAAAAAACGGAGTGTCACGTGGTTCGGTTGGCTGAGACGTGCAATGAAGTCATTCTTCAAATATATTACGACAGTTACGGCAACAATGTGAACTTGGCATAACCTATCCCCGATAAAGCGCTGGGCTAAATGATCTCTGGCGCTGCCTACTTCTCCGCGCCACTGCCAGTTTTTACGGCGTGTTTTGGTACAACGTTGGAAAGAGTAGAGTGATTGCCAGCCAACAGGTACAGCGGTTGCATTGTCGCGAGCCAATGATATCAGCTGACGAACGCACTGCAGTGTTTATTCGTGGCATTCGCTACAAACCCGTCTGATGCGCGTAGAGGAAACCGATTGTACGGCCTGGACTACTTTTGCGGACTGTTGCCAGTGTTTCTTCACACCACAGAACTTTTTCAGCCCTCCTTGGGGCAGGTGTCAAATAAAATGAGCGACGGTGCAAGTTTCTTCCCGGGAAGTTATGTCCTCGTGCCGCTGGTTGCCCGTTTTTCTGGAGATGACAGCTTGTGTTCTACGGGGATATGTGGTAGGACGTCGTTGGTTTGGATACAAATCGCCTAGTTCAACAAAGTTCTGACCAGAGCGGCTTAATGTACAACATAGCAATGCTGTCCACAAGGCGTGTGTGTCAAAAATAGGGTTTAGATAGGGGATTACATGCTGGCATGGAATCTGTTGCCTGGAAGCTGAGCTACCAGATTGAGTAGTGTGATATTTAGCCGACAAATCAAATTTGCTTAAAGCTAACCTAAATGGGAAAGTTGTTGAAGTTCAAGTTGTTTATAGTTTGGGTTTTTTAAAGATGTTTTGATGGCTTGGTGCTCTTTCGCTGAAGAGGTGAGCAGTCACTTTACGCACGCCCAGAGCACCTTAGTGTCGCTTAGCGACAGGGACCTTGTCCCGTGTCTTTCTGGCTCTGAAGTTAAAGCTTCGCAGTCTACACAAATTTTTGAGTCACACGGCACTTAAGACTATAGCTCTGAAACGAATTTAGAGCTCTAGACATCCGTTATGCAATGAAATTCTCGAAATGCAGAAAGAAGCAACGCTCGCGCCTACGCTCAACTAAGATTCAAGCAACATTCGCGTAACACCACGGATGCCTGACTGACTTACTGGCTCTATCAACTCTCACTGGAGCTGATTAGTGCGTTTGTACAGGGCGCCCGTTGTTTTCAATTTATGATGTTGCGTAGATAATACGTGCTCATGCGCAGTATTGATGAATATTTTTTTTTCATAAATGTGTGTCTTCAATAAATCTCGGTTGAAGTCGCCGCCCATCCCGTGTGATTTCTTCTTGTGTACAGATAAGCCGCTCAGTTTCGCCGCAATGTTAAATCCCCAACTCGCCGTGCTGTCCGTTCCGTCCTTCTGGAAATACCCGAATCCACAAGATCCACAAATACCCGAACCATAAGATCTGAAATGCGAATCAGGGTTCGATAACTGTGTTTCAACGCTACTACCATAAATACGAGAGCTTGCATATAACGCGGTTCTGTGCACTTTGGCGCCATCATCACCTTGAACAGCTCCTCCGTGGCACTCTTGACGTCCACTTTGTTCGCCAGGAAGGTCAAACAGGAGCCGTAGAAGACTGAGGAAGCATTTAGCAGCTGGCTGTAGTTTCCCGTTCCGTATTCTTCCATCAACGCTCGGTGGAGGGTGAGCGAGAAATTGCGCTCTGCGTCGATCATGAACGAGGACGGATGCGCCGAGTCCTTGATCCAGTGCCCGCACACGTGTCGGTAGAAATCATCGCACGGTTTGACGCCGTGGTCCATCAGGCTTTCCGTCATGGCGGCGACCTGTACCACAGGAGGACACGAGCGAAGAGCACGTAAAGACGTCGGGAAACAAACACATAGAATAGGTGAAGATTATGCAGGTGCCACGGCGTGACTTTGGAATTCATCGTGCTTGCGAATGTCGAACCGGACAAAGTGACGGAGAGACGAAACACACGCTAGCATGTTCAACACCTTCAGTCACCGTGCCTCCATATGGAGACGCGACTTTCTTCGTCGTTTTCCTCGCGAAAACGAAAAGTGTTCATGCTGCATAGCAGTGCGGCTGATGTTCGAAACCTACGGAAGTGAAAGGTAGCACCATGTGATGTGGAATGGCGGAACCGCACTCATAAACATCGTTTCAAAATGGACGCCACCAAGTTTTGTGGGAGATCCGGTGTGTCGCCGTCCTAAGTTCTCTTTTACGGGGGCGTAAATCATTTATAAAGGCTAAAAACACCTCTTTCATGTACAGCAATTATTTCACCTCCTTTTTTGTAAAGTGCCTCAGGATATTTATTATTTTTATAGGGAAAAGCAGTATTGAGTAATGGTGTCTCCGTGTGAGGACTCGACGCCATTTGCGTAATAAGCATTCAGGAGAGACTGAAACTTTTTTCTTACCTCTAGACACTTGACACTGCGAAATCTCCAAGTATGGAATTTTTCTGCAGTGAATATAATAATTCGTGACTGAAAGGGTTAATTTCTTCTTCCGTTCGTCATGCTCAACGTTTGCGAGCACGGTTAATTTCTTAAGGGCCAAATGGATGTGCGGGGACTGACGCGTTTCCGCATGCGCTTTCCCTCGGTCCGGCCGGTGTCAGTAACACGCATGAAGGCTACAGCACATATTTTGGAAAGGGAAAATAGGTGCGCGAAAACTCGTCACTCTGCGCACATGTGTTTGGTCCTGTAGTTTGCAACCAACATGCCGTATTTTCCGCTTTACCTCGCCATGGCCTGAGGAAGAGATGATGCTAATGGTGACTGTGGTGGTGGAAATGCCCTTAATGTGGCTGGCATATACCCACAACGGCGATTGGAAAGGGCTGGAGCGTTGCACTCGGCTCCGGTTGGACTTCATCGGTTTAATTTGGTTTCCCAGACAAGAGAATAGAGGTGTGAAAAGGAATGAAGGGCCGAACACATGCACGGAAAAAGACGCGTCCCCGCACGCGTCTCCGCCCCGAGAACCGGATAGCTGCCGGATGAAGCGCCGCATACGACGGTCCCGGGCGCATCCAACCTGATAGATATTTTGGCGCGACGCATCGGAAACCGGATTTGCTCGGACGCACGAGTGTCTCCAGCTTGGTGGTAATGTGTTAGAATCCCGAATTACTGAATAAGCGGGGCTACCTTAGCAATTCAAGATATCTGTCGGCGAAAGATAAGCTTGAGTGTAATAATAAATCCCACTTCCCGTAACCCAGATTTACGGCTCCAGGAGAGGGCATAAGTGGCATAGAAATGGTCAGCCCTTCATGGCTAATCGGCTTCTCCAAAAGCAACCACATCACTGCCTGGAAGCGGTGGCACTAGAGAAAAGTGCGGGGTCGGAAACCACCGTTCCTGCCGTATGGGAAGTACGGATGCGGGGTTGGACTACAACTCCCATGCTATGGTATGAAGCCTAGGAGGCAGGGGAAACATTTATTAATCATTTGTTATTTTGACCTCAACGAGAGCAGTGATGACCCATACACAGGGTCAGCTGGCACAGGTAACATACAAATGCGGACATTGCCAACGAAATATAATTCATCGCTACAGTTTGGTAGACGAGAGCATTGACACGAATGGCTAAATCTGTGTGGATTTTGGAATACCCGCTAATACTGAACATCCATGCGAGACAACTGAGGTATGCAGAAAATCACCGAAGTTTATTTTCCCCTGAGCGGAAATAACGGCGGAAGCTCACACTATGGCATGGCAAATAGAGTGCCATGCCATAATAAAAAGAAATAAAAAGTTGCTTATAGGAGGTGTTCAAGGTGATGCAAAAGGGAATATGAGAAACTCATTTGTATCTGCATCAGTTTGTTGGTTTCCCGTAATCCTGTATGTATCTCTTTAGCAATTTACACATACAACTTGCCGAAGACGGCAAGACGCCAGATTCACGCGCCCGGTAAGGACCCTGCTTCACCGAAGGCAAAAAATGATTAATACGAATTCTTTTTTCTGCAAAGTGGATACGCAATTATTCTTCCTTTCCTTTGGGTCTGCCTAAACTATTTCTGACGTTATAATTGTCTTTTAGCATGCTAAAAACCGCACCGCTACTACAGTATTGCCCACCAATTGGCGTAAATTTGGGCATTTTTTAATGAATCCTAGCAGTCCCATTCGCGGTTAAACGCAAAGTGCGACATCAGGCGCCCCGCGAAACGTTACCTCTCGGCACTCTTGGCTAACGCAAGCCAGGTTATGGACTGCCTCTTGCTTCATCTTCTGCTTCGCTATGAAACCCAGCACGATGATGAGGGATCCAATGCAGACGAGGGCGGCTGCGCCGACTATGCGAGCCTTCACGGTAAGGAATTCACCTGCGAAGAGACACTGACTGAGTTTTAACCATTTCAGCCCTAATTTCTTTTTAAGCGAAAAATTTTTTCTGTTGTGTTCTACTAAACATTAGGGCTCCCATAAGCCCACTGGCAAAAACAAGAGCTGGTAGTGAAAATATTAACTCAAGTAATTTATCAAGGCGTCGGGAAATTAAACATATTAGTACGTTGAGGAGAAAATTTCTGTTGCATGCTTTCCTAAATTTTATGACCACATGTACCTGCAAATGAAAATTGAGCTTCCTAGAGCACATATTTGTACATTTACAAGCTCTGGAATAAAACTACGACCTGTGTTTTTTAGCCTCAAAGTCGTAATTTTGTATACCCTCGAGCTTTTTTTTCATCATCCAGCAGCGCTCAAAAACAACAATGGGGATACTTATCGCAACAATCATCCTTGAAAAACAATACCCCAGAAAACTAGGAGTAGTGGGTTTCGTTGTCTACGCGCTAGAGGGACCTGGATGAGGTGGCGTCAATTTACACCGCCCGGGCCAAAATGGTTAATCATACCATATGCATCTTTCAAAATTTTATCTTTCAATTCAATACAACATTTTCAACGTATCTCTAACATTTAAATGCGAATAGATCACGTGACATGATGCGAATTCACGGCTTTGGTTCAACTGACATTTTGTGGCCCCTAATCGGCATTATTTAATTCATAGGCAACGCTATATTTTCCAAACTGGGCAGCGGGAAGGCTTAGCCGAAGAGCGTGGCAACTGCGAAATCCGGAGGCGATGTTGCGCCCGTAACCGATCAGTTTCTCAAACAGAATCTCTATGAAAGAAGAAAGGTTGCGCTGAGAGGAGAAGGTGGAGATGGCAGGCCTAAATACGACACTCGATCCACTTCTGTCATTGGCTGACTCACGGTATGCCAATTGCGGCTCTTTTAGAACGGAAAGGCGGGAAAGGGAGAGAGTAGCTGCCGTGCTAAAGCTTCCCACCGTCAAAAGACGCCTGTGGGTCAAGAGTACGACCTCATATATCCGGGTACATTGACACAAAACTCGGAGGTCCCGCCTCGCACAGCTGTCGTTATAACAAAGCGCCATCGTTAGCTTAGAGAACTGACCAAGGTCCATTTTTAGTACTCTGAAATTGTATACGCTGTCGCAGTGTGGAGTTAACAAGGCACAAAACTGATATTTTGTTGATTAAAATTGCTGTGGCAAAAGTTCCTTTTTGTTCATATTGAACAGACGAGTGTCGCCTTACATGAAGTTGGCGTTCCATCATGGTGCTAGGCCTTGCAATTAGGCATTCACCACAGAGAATTTTCGGATCGGATGGCTGATTTGATTTGATTGATTATAAGGTTTAACGCGCCGACGCAACGCAGGCGATGAGGCGCGCCGTAGTGGAGGGCTCCGGATTAATTTTGACCACCTGTGGATCTTTATCGTGCGCCGAAGTCTCGTACACACGGGCGTTTTTGCTTTTCGCCTCCATCAGAAAAGCGGCCGCCGCGGCCGGGAATCGAACCCGCGACCTCGTGCTCAGCAGCGCAACGCCTTAGCCACTGAGCCACTGCGGCGGGTGGATCGGATGGCGCACCATGCCATGCTGGCGCAGTCTCGAACATAAAACTCGCGCTAAATAGTATCATGAAATGGTGTGAGGCTACTTTAAAGCGATATGTTCGAAACACTTTTGACATCGCACAACACAAATATAAAACGGAACGAAATAAGCGCCTGCCATGAATTGCTAGCGAATCGGGTGCAGAATGATTGTTTTTTGGTGTACGGAGGCTATGTAAGTGACCAAAGGTAGGTGACTTCAGAAAAAAAAAAAACATAAAAAAGTTGCATTTTTGAAGCCGTCCCATCTCATTGGGGTGATTTCCAGTACAAAACAGGTCAAGTTTCCCAGCGTTGTAACACCTCACAAGGGCCGAACACCGAGCACAAGGGGCGGGGCGTCGCTTGTATCTTTTTACCTGTAAGGGTCCGGCGCCATCAAGGCATGCGAATGCGCATGGTGACTTCGAGAGCTACGGTGGACGGTAAAATAACTAACAGCCGCCAGACTCTTTCAGCACCCGGAAATGCGGTGTTGTAGTTGGCGGGAGACCCCGCCAGATAGACAAGGGTCAGCGCCCCTGGAAAGGGGAAAGGCAGCTTTCCAGGCGTGAATCGCCTTTCAAGGATCCGAACTCGACTACGGACGCCAGTTCCCATTTCAGAAACGGGTGTGTGCCTGGGGGTACGCGGGTTCGAACGCGCAACCTTTTTGGCCATCGCTGCGATTCCAAAACTTGCATTTTTTCAGCCGCCCCAATTTACAGGGCGATCTCCCGTAAAAGCCGTATCATCTTCCCAATCGTTAACGTTCCCCCTCTTGTGAAAATACCCTGATATATCCCCGAAAGGTAGGCTCTGTTTCTAGATCACTGCTGCTTCACTCACCCGCGTTTGCCGTCGGTGGTGGCGCCGCGCAACTTTCAGCAGTCACGGTCTCCTTGCTGGGCTTCTCTGCATGAAGTTGAAGGCAAAGAATTGGTTCGAGAACCGCAGTCACCCCTTACGGAAAATGGTGCTCTCTGCTGTACTCGGGCGCGCGTTAAGAGCGGCAATAGGTCATGTAGTGATGATTCCGCGAAAGCAGCGGAGCCGGACGTCAACGCACGCGAACGTTTTCAAAGGAGATTGCGCTCAGCGCGTGTGCTTCTTCTCACGTAGTTTCTTTATAGCCAATGCAGTAACTTGTAAGCAGAATAACTCCAAAAAATTAAGCAGTTCCGTTCAACGGAAAGGCTGTTAAGTGCGGAGCAATGACTTGCCAAAGGGGCCATGGCGTCCTCTCTTGACCAGTTTCAGTATCAGTCTGGCGTTAATACCGAAAGTAGTCAAGGGAGGGTGCAGCGGACGCTGAGAAGGCTATAAAGGCTCACTGCATTGAGTTTTCATTGATTTAGCGTAATTAATGCGTTAACTCACAATTTTTTACTTGTTTTATGTTATTGTGCACTTATTTACGTCGTAGCAAAGGCATCCTCCGTGGCAAGGGCGCAGCGCAAAATATACACAAAACACTTTGCGTATAAGTACCGTGTGTCTGTGTGGCCCCGTGGGATATTGACATCGCCTTCGTAACGCGGGTACCCAGGTTCGATCCCCGCCAGCGGAAGTGGCGATCTTTTCGAAGCCTCTGTATGCGGGCCCCGTGGCATGCGGTGGATTGATACCGTGACCACGGTCGAGCTAAGACGACAGCAAGGACGACGAAGTTCTACGCACTTTAAACGCCGCGAAACACTCATGTCCGGTTCAAAATACTCGCAGTAATGCCCTCTTGTGGAGCGTTGAGAAACAGCCGACTGCTGTGACGAGGCGCATTGACATCTTCCGTTGTCGTTTTTAAGCTGTCCTGAGTATAGTTGCTAGACACAATTTGGGTGGGTGTGGCGTAACGGAATGGCGGACTTATTGCAGCAAAAGGTTCGTCTGTCGCACTCAATTGAAAAATCTCAGGTTTGCGGCGGGACCGTGGTATTCGATTGGGAACTGCAAGGACCGAATTCCGAGCCTATCCGGGGTATTATTTCTCTGCACAAGAAAGAGAATAGTCAGCTCGAAAGCAAAGTTGCGCACTCGTTTGTGTGTTGCAGGGATGTTATGTTGCACCGCGCTTCATGCAAGACCAGCAACAATCATATATAGGCATGAAATATTTTAATGTCGACCTTATTGCACTTGCATTTGCAAGACGGTGTTCGCTAGAAATGGGCTTTTGTTGCCTAGAAGCTTAAGAGGAAAACATAATATAACGGAACTGATAAGGGCTATTTACAGGGCACAAAAAAACGCACGTAAGAACGGGTAACGGAAAAGCAAGAAACAAATCCGTCGTTGGTGCTATTATCAAACTGCTATGTGGTCGCATTTTTCATTTTTACACTCGTAACCTCAATGAGTTAATGAGTGTTTCGGTTCAAACATGACGGTTGAACAAAAACCGTGTAAAGTACTGGTACTTTAATTTATTTCACATCCCGACTTCATCCTGGTGTTAAAAAATAATTGTTGCATCTCTGAAAAACGGAGACTTCAAGCGACAAGAAGTATAAGCTTGAGACGCGTGAACATTGAGGATATCGGCAGTGCTCATTTGGGTACATGCGTTAGTGAAGTCAACGTGTCGTCATTGAGACTTGCGATCGATCCTTATGTGTTTGGTGTATTTCGGCGGTTGCGCTTTGAGTTGAAAGGTGCTCGTTGGGTTGTAGCGTACCGCAGTGCAGCGATATGGATTGGTTTTGACCCACTGAGTGCTTAGGTCACCATTGCCCGAACCAGAAACACTGTGATGTCAGGTGTGAACACTACAAACACGACTTCAAATAAATAAAACAATAGATACTTACTTGTCACCGCAGAGGGTTTCTTGCTGACACCTGCAGTTTGTCGAAAAAATACAGTAAGCGGACACCATTGCCTCTCTTTGGCGCAGGCTCAGCAATGGTAGTCTGTGAATGCGATGTATACATGCAAACCTGAAATGTATCAAATCTCGTTCATGAAATGTCCTACCCGGGACGATGTCGATATTCGGAGTGGGACGATTTATGCAGGGATGATTTGCGGTTTCCCTTGAATAAAGTACAAGCTGGGACAGCTCAGGATTATATTGTTCTAAGAATTAAGCAGAAGTGTGTGTGTGTGTATATCTTTATCTTTTATTTTCATCTTTATCTTGAGCCTGGTTATGTCCACTGCAGGCCGAAGGCCTCTTTAAAAGATCTGCAGCCACGCCTATCGAGTGCCTGAAGGCCGATAGTGTGATTGTGTAATCGTGGGGAGGTTTTTAGCAAGTTTGCTCAACCAGGGTTGCTAAATCCTTTTCTGGTGAGGAAATGCTGTTTGTGTCTCAGGGAACCTCACATAGCATGGTTGAAACCATGTGGCTCAGCATATATACGGCGGCGTTATATACCGGACCAGGCAGCATTTCGAACCTGGTACAATGGGATCAAGCATAGCCTGGAAGTTGCATAGAACGCGGAAGGAATGTGGGAACGCTTCCCCCACGCTTTCTTCTGCCCCGAAGCGCTTTCCAGTCAGTATATATAGACACAAATGACTTCGGAGACATACCAAAATCTATCAGACGTTGCTGTGGGGGGCCGCCATTTATGAACGTCGGAATAAATTTTGTTATGTTTTGGAATTGATTTTTTTTATATATATTTGTATATTGCGAAATATCGACTAGGAGTAGGAGCAATCGCGGTTGCAGCTACCTGAAGTTCCTGCCTTGGGCTCTTGTTTCGAAGACTTCGTGCCTGCAAGCAAAAAAAGTCACGTCTATGAATAACGGAAGGCTCCTGGAGGTGTCCCTTTTGGAAACGTTGTATATGAGATACAAATATCTCAATGAGTATCTGCTGCGCTTACCCGAAGATAAAGGGTCATTTTTTTATTTGGAATGTGTTTTGATCTTTTGATCGTTGACCTCATTATGAATGCTCATTCAACGAAGTAAAAGAATAATGAAAGTGAGAGAGAGAATGAAAGTTATGCGAAGTAACGGGAAAAATAGCAAGCCGCCACTTATGATAGCGCCCTGTGGTATGCATTCTAGGCCTCCTGATGCACGCATCCGAAGAACGTCAGCCTTTGGTGTCGGCCTCTGGGCGCTAACACGTGCTTTAATGTTGGAATGCTTGTATCCGACTTTTTGTGGGCAACATTCATTCACAGATGTCAGCCTTCGTTCGAAGCCAGCATTGAAGGCATTTACAGGGTGCTCTTCGATCGGGCTCCGGCTTACAAAAAAAGCTGTAGCCTCCGGTATACAGCCATAAAAATGGCTAAACCCACCTTAGAAAAGTGATATAAGCAGCATGTAACATGGAAATAAAAGAAAGGGCATAAACAGGAGGCAAAACAGTGCCTGATGATCGCACAGTTCGATACGACCGGACAGCTTGGCGATAAAGCCAATGCAGTTGGTTTGGTCTTTTACAGCGGCAATATTCCTAATGACAATAACGTTACGGTGTAGTATATTTGTCTAGTGCCGTAGCGGCAGCGCGACAATACCGCTACCCAAACGCTTCCTGTGCTACGTGGGTCTGGATCTTGCTTGTGGAAAACCGCTTACTTCCACGCTAGCTTTTTTAAACGCCGAAGAATTTTGTAGCGAGAACTACTATGGCCGTATTCTCGCAGTTTCGCTGTGGCCGGTGGCCGCACTGCGAGCTGTGCGGTTGCCTTGCGACCGCCGCAGCTGGCAGCGCCACTCACTGCGCCATCTGGTATGACGTCAGAGGAGGAGCCTGTGAAACCGCGTTGCAACAACAGGGGAGGAGCCAGCGTTGCATCGTATATATAAAAGGGTTGGCTCGGCGGCATTCGTCGTCAGATATGGAAAGTGAGTCGGAGAGACTGAAAGAAGGCAGGCTTCGTCGTCGGAACGAAACCGAGAGGAGGCAGCGAGGTGAGGAGACGGAAGAAGAACGAGCCGAACGCCTCGAGAAGCATCGTAACCATACAGAGAACAAAGCTAAACAACATTAACCGCACCTCTCGCTGCGCACACCGAGGCATAACTGAGTTAAGCCACAGCCCATGTTTTTATACGGACTCCACAAGGAAACCTGTCTTATTGCAACGCTTGCGTCATGAAAAGGCTTTAATAGAAGCACAGGTGCTTTACTTGTGTATACACAATCGCCTGTAGTAACGCTGGCCTGTACTGCATCTAAAACGTATTGCCGAAATTGATTGGTGTAAATAGGGAAGACGACTTTATTGATACTTGTCTGTATGTCGATCCCAAAAGGATCGTCGAGTGCTATGGCTGTATTTATGAAAGGGCACTACGGCATTCAACTTTTCATACAAGGCTTTTTAAATGTCCGTATGTCAATGACTTTCGGGCATTGCATTGGTGTATAAAAGTGATGTCGAATGTAATTTGGTTGAATGTATCTGAGAGCAGATTTCAAATTATTCGATATAAATAATTTGTAGTTTCCGGAAATATTTCTACGTGCCTTCATGCTAAGTGATTTGAGGGATACGATGGCTGAGAGAGGCCTTTACCACACGGCTTCCGTAATTTGGGCCAAATAAACCGGTATCAGTTTCACGCAGGCCACACATGTGTCGCACAAGCCATGGTGATAGTGAAGCACGGGCCTCGCTAAACTCTCAAGCTGGGTGTTCAATGCTTGAAAGCTCCGAAGAAGGCCTAAATTTAGTGAAGACAATTCTGCGAACTTCGGCGAATTTATAGAAAGGCACCATGAAATACGGATACAATTCCAATGGGCGCGACAGAATGAGGTAAACTGGATAATTTGAATGGCCGCCTGCGATCGAAATTATGTGTGACGTTAAAGCACACTCGAAGGATTTGTAAGTTAGTATTTCCGGAACTAATCCGAAAAGAAGTATTACTAAAGCGACGAACAAACTTGTAAACATCGGAGGAAAGCATGATCGTGCAGTGAGAGCCAATTTAATGATGTAAAAACAAATTGCTCTCGTTTAGGAATTGCTACGATTCTAATACGTGCTGGTAGGCTTATCTGATGCATGTTACAGCCAAAAACATGCCAGACGCACGGTATGCCGATTATTGGGGTATCGAGAATGCCCATACAACAATAACGTGGGATGCCAGGCATGTTGTTTCACAGAACCGAAACCGAAACTTGTTTGAATTCTAATTTGGGTCATCGTCGGATCACGTAGTACCTTTTACTGATGTCACTGCTGTTAGTTTGTGCGGACGCCGTAAATTGCGCATTTAGTTTTTCTTCCTACAGGCTTTATAAAATAAATACCGCCTTATGGCCCGGATAAACGATGAAAAGTGTGTTTATTTCAGCCAGTCTACGCAGTGCAAGCAAAAACAGCAGCTTGAAAAAGTTTCTTCAGTGTACCTTTAAGGCATTTCGTCAGCATCTGAGCAACAATTATAGCGCATTGGCATTTGAGACAGTGCCACTGCATGTTAAAAATGCATTATTGCTGTAGTTATTCATTTGGACTACAGAAAAAAAAAAAACAAGTCCCCTTCGTCTAACGACGAAGGTGGTTAAAATGCGAAGTTTTCTTGCTGGTGAAAACCGAATGGCGAAGCACCAAAGTCAAAGGCGCCGCAATCAAAGTCAAAGCTTCAACGATCAAACTGCAAACTGCCTGCGAGTCAAAGCCCGAACTGAGACGACAGCAAACAAATCCCTCCCGAGAAAGCTGACCGTATAGCAACCCTCCCACCGCACAGACATCGTCGTCGTGAAAAGTGAAGCGTTCAAATTCGCTTTAAAATCCAAACTGCTTCGGCCATTGCCATGATTTGAAGCGGAGCAAAAAACACGGAAGAAGAAACATGGTAGAGGAGACAGGCGCTATCTCGTATCGCCTACTTTGTTTCTGTTTTAGCGCCTGACTCGTATACTCTGTTTCTTCGTACGTGTTTTTTTTTTTTGTTGCGCTTCAAATTACGGCAATGGTCGAAGCAGTTTGAATTTCAAAGCGAATTTCAACGCCTCACTTTTGAACGCTATGTCGCCTCGTCTGCTCTGTTTCCGTTTTAGCGCCTGTCTCGTATACTCTGTTTCTTCGTTCGTGTTTTTTGTTGCGCTGTAAATCGTGGCAGTGGTCGAAGCAGTTTGGATTTTATATCAAATTTCAACGCCTAACTTTTGAACGCTATCTCGTCTCGTCTGCTCTGTTATGTTTTCGCGCCCGTCTCGTCTACTGTTTCCTCGTCCGTGTTTTTTAAATGCGAATGCATTTCTTAGTCGAGCCATGTCAGGCGCCGTGCGGCGTCCACGCGCCCGCAGGTGTTATCTCTCCGCTCTCACCCCCTCTCCCATAGTAACAGCTGCGAGCGTGCGCGCTCCTCCTCTCCCCTAGCAACCGGAGCAGGTGGTGCGGGCGCATCAGCGGCGAGTGAGTGGAGAGGAGGAAGGCACTCGGGCGTGTGAGGGCGCTCGCATCGCGGGAGCTCGCCGGAGCTCCCGCATGTGTGGGAGAGTGTAGGCGAGGGTAGGCGCGGTGCTTCGGTGCTTCTCCTCTCGACGCTCGCCCCACTCTCCCGTTCGCTCGGTCGCAAGTATATATAAATGGAATGTCTGCCGGCAACGGTACCTCGAGCAAGAAGTGTAATACAATCCAGTTCGAGCATTACACGTCTCGCTGGAGGTGACGTCACTGTAGTGGCTTCAACGTCATCTTCAACCGGAGGAGAAGAAGAAGCGGAAGACAAGGCTGCGAAGCGAAGAGCGCGTGATGCCGAACGCAAGCGCTTGAAGCGAGCTCCGACGCCGATCTCCGTGCTCGGGAAGCCGCTGCGAAACGCCAACGCGGAGCCGAAGACACCGAAATACGTGTTCGACATGTGCATTCGCATTTCCTCACGATTCCCTTCGGGGAGGTGGGGTGAATTTTTTTGTTGCACTTCAAATCATGGCAATGGTCGAAGCTGTTTGGGTTTTAAAGCGAATTTGCACGCTTCAATTTAGAACGTTATCTCGTCTCGTCTGCTCTGTTTCCGTTTTAGCGCCTGTCTCGTCTACTCTGTTCCTTCGTCCGCGTTTTTTGTTGTCTATTCCTTCGTCCGCGTTTTTTGTTGTTGCGCTTCAAATAATGGCAATGGTCGAAGCAGTTTGGATTTCAAAGCGAATTTCAACGCTTCGACTTTTGAACGCTATCTCGTCTCGTTTGCTCTGTTAATGTTTTCGCGCCTGTCTCGTCTACTCTGTTTCCTCGTCCGTGGTTTTTTGTTGCGCTTCAAATTATGGCAATGGTAGAAGCAGTTTGGATTTTAAATCGAATTTGAACGCTAAATCGCATCGAATGCCATCTTGCCTCGTCTGCTCCGTTTCTGTTTTAGAGCCTGTCTCGTCTACTGTGTTTCTCGTCCGCGTTTTTTTGTTCGCTTCAAGTCAGTGCAACTATTCACCAATTAGCCCAGCAAGAAGTTCTATGCTTCGACCATGTCGGAATGGCACAATGTGATCGACGTCTGCTTGATAATGTGAGGAACCCAGGTCCCATTCCGACCACGGGTGGCGTTTCTTTGTCATCATCATCATCACCATCATCATCATGTGCACTGTCAAGTGTAAAGTCGGCTTTCCTGCAGTGGGTTCGAGATATCGACGCCCCTAAGCATTGACACGAAGAAAAATTCGCTTTAACGAATTCTCCGTTTACACTTTTTTTGTCCTGTTTAACTGAGCCGCCTTTGCCTATATGCCGGAAGAGAACGTAAAACGGGAAAGGTGAGAAAGGAAACACAAAGGTGACTTTGAAGGGTACGAAGCTTACTTGAACGTCCTCCACTCTTCTTCGAGGACTTTGAACCTGCAAGAGCACATAAAAAGAACCTTCACAGTGTGTCACCTACTCATGGATAGAAAACACGGAGCGCGTGGGTGCGGGGCTGAGGCTTAACGTACCGCGACTTTCCAGCTTTTCCGAGCTACCGAGACCTGTTAATGCAAAAAATATAAAAAACAGGTATAGTTACAGGTATAATAATTAAAACATGTTGACAGCTTTTGGGCGGCTTACTTGAGGGCTTTGCATTCTTCTTTTTTGAGAGCGTTGATTCTGAACAAGAGCGAATGATGATTGAACACACGTTTATTCAGATAGATAGATAGATAGATAGATAGATAAATAAACACACACACATATATATATATAATATCTATCTATCTATATATATATATATATATATATATATATATATATATATATATATATATATATATATATATAGAGAGAGAGAGAGAGAGAGAGAGAGAGATGTCTGTTTGACATGACCTGAGGCATCGGTCGACAGTCGGAAATGGCGCCAAGGAGTAAGGAGTGGGGAACACAGAAAAAGAAAGGCAACTAAAAGCAGTCCTCAAAGATTGTTTCACTGATGAACATCAGTCGAGTATCAAGCAGGCGCTTTCTGTGAGGGGGTGTCCAGGTAGATTGACCAAAAGTTCGTAGTATGCCGGTCATAGCGGGCCAAGTGTCTTCAGGCAGCGTTCTCTAGAAGCACTGAGTGCCGAACGTTCCGTCAGCAGGTGTCGCGCACTGGAAAGGGCACTGGTACCACATTTATGACAGTTGGGAATGCTGTACCGGTTGGCCACCCGAAAAGGTCACTCCGAATTCTTTTAAAGATGACAATTTTTCTTTGGATACTTAAGCGTGAAATATTTTGTCTAACTATCTGTCTGTCTGTCTGTCTGTCTGTCTGATTGCGTTTATCACACGAAGATTGTGAATGGAGGGACACAGAGTGTGAGTTGCGCGGGGAGAGAGTGGAGGCAGTTACTTGGCAGTGGCACCAGCATACGGTGGGGTTTAGACGACATTTGCAGCCATAAGAGCAGATAAGTGGCCAATTTTTTTATTTGTATCGATGCGATGAACTATTGCGGGCGAGCGGGCCGTCCTACTCTTCATACTTTTTTCTTTACCATCCGCCTCAATGGATTGCGTATAGTTCAGTCTACCCAGAGAATAGTCATCATGAGTGAGTGAGTGAGGGAGTGACTCAATAAATGAGTTAGAGAGTGAGCGATTGAGTGAGCGAATGACTAAATGGGTGAGTGAGTCAGAGAGTGAGTGAGTGAGGGAGTGAGTGACTGAATGAGTGAGTGAGTGAGTGAGGGGTGAGTGCGTGAGTGGCTGAACGAATGAGTGAGTGAGTGAGTGCGTGAGTGAGTGCGGGCGTGACTGAATGAATGAGTGAGTGATTGAGGGAGTCAGAGTGAGTGAGTGAGCGAGTGAGGGAGGGATTGAGAGCGTGAGTGCCTGAATGAGCGAGTGAGTGACTAACTCAATGAGTGAGTGAGTGTGTGACTGAAAGAATGAGTGAGTGAGTCAGTGAGAGAGTGAAGGAGTGAGTGAGTGAGTGAGTCGCCGACCGACCGACCGACTAATGGGCTCATGAATGCTGGCCGAACTACCATATCTATGGAGTTGAAATTTTCGGAGTTCATTTCTTTCGTTCTGCTATCACAATGAAAAAAAAACATGCTTTCGCAAGTTCATGATTTCTTAGTACTAGTGGCACACTGAAACTGCTTTTTTTGCAGAAGTTGTTGGTCGAGGCAACTGTCTGAAAAGCCAGTTGAGGGTTTCGCCCGAATACATCCTTAGCAAGGCATCCCTGCACTTTGGTTCAACCTATGTGTTGTTTAAGGTATTTTTGTTTAAGGTAATTTATATTTGTGTAGGAAATGTCCACAGAAATGTCCAAAGCGAAATTTCCAAAAGGGGCGAACTACGACTCCCGTATTTTCGCATATTTCTCGATAGTTCACAAACCCGCAGAAGGAGCGGTTTGTTATTTTTAACAAACATCGCTGTTGACAGCCGACTGGCTAATACAGAAGGCGCTTCACGGGAAGCTCATTGTCTCAGATGCACACGGCCTTACTACTACCGCTTGTTCTAGTCGCGCACCGCCTCACTGTAGCCCTGGGCATACAGTTTCATACTAATATATACTACAGAAAAATCTGTTGCTGCAGTCGCGGGCTGCCGTGGGCGGCGCCATTGCCGCTAGCGACGTTCCTCGCCATATGGCTTTTTTGTCTCGAAGCGAAAATCAACAAAAAAGGGTGACATTTTTGTCTTGTTCATCGTGCATGAAGCTTCTACATAATCCCTGACAAATTAATCTGTCTGGAGGTTTAATTTTATAATAACAAAACGAATTTGATGAACCTTCCAAAGTAATATTGTTGATTTTTGCAGCCAGAACCAACTTTTCAGCCTGTTCATGAGCCATGCCATGGGCAAGTGGAACGTGCGTGCCCGGTACATGACGGAACGCTCGCCGAAGCGCGGCTCTCGTAGACAGTGGCGCCAGATTTCCCTCTAGTGTATATCAGTATGAAACTCTATGGCCCTGGGAAAAGCACGCACCACCAGTCCGAGCCGGGAGCTCCGAGGGTCTTATGGTCACGGAACCCGATGACAAAAAAAAAAAACTCAATAGATATAGAAGAGCGCAGAACCGGTCATGGTATGGCGTCCGGTAGAAAGTCGGCGCCCGTTCGCATGCGCAGTAACGGTCTCTCCCCCTCTGCGCACCTTACCGGGCACCTTACAGGGACCGGTTCTCCCCTCGGCTATGACTCTCCGACAACAAAAGCAAAACGCTCAATTTGTTGTTTTGTGACATCGGGGAAACCGCATATGAGAAAGAGGCAGGCTCCGCACGACGCTACATGCGCCGATTCTCCTTTTTTTTTTCGTTTTTGTAGCCGTTCGAGTGAGTGTTGTAAAAGCCTGAACAACACGCGAGGAAACGTGTTATTCCATGGTTTATCTCTACAAAAGTTTTCCAAGGTCAATCTGGCGTGCTCAAAATTACGCCCTATATAAAACCTGTCGTGGCTTATAAAAAAGCACTGTGTATGTCCGTCTTCAGAAGTTTATCTTAACAAGTTGCAGTTATGCCACAAAAAAGAAAAAAACGGTTAGCATCTGGTATAATGGCGAAATCATTTGTAAAAAGCATTCCTTAAGAATGCACAAAATCGCAATTTCTTTTAAACGTATTGAATGATACTAGTATAGTAATAATAATTTGTGGGACTACCTTAAAACTGGCGTGAATTAGGTGAATTCGATATGACAGGGGTATACTGTGCTCGCACACACGCACAAATCGAACTTTAAGTCAGAGCTTAGGCCCTCCACTTGACCCTCTACAACTTATACGTCAGAGAGCCGTCGTTCTAGCGAGTAAGATAACAGCATCTACAACATCTGTTAGCACCTAACGAGATCGTGGAATATATTGCTGTGCGGAGCGTCTCTTTTTTGTTTCATCGTAATCAGGTCCACTAGCCGTTTAGTTTCATTCAACGACGAAGAGGAGCGTATAGTGTGCAGAAGTACCTTCTTTGTCCTGTGACTTTTCGGAGGTGCCACGGGCTGAAAGTGAAAGCAGTTTCGTGATTGTTAAAAACAGCACCAGCGCAGAGAGGGTAAACAATGATTAACAGGGGACGCGGATGTTTTGGTGAGGGCATCGCTGCATCGATCTTACACTTGCTACCTCGCCTCTTCTTGGAGGAGACCTTTGCTTCTGTAAGTGTAAATTACATTTTTATAACAGGCAGAATTGATTTTCGCGGGCGAGAATTTACCGTCTCTTTCAGATATGTCGGCTGTTCCTTGAGCTGTAACAGAAAAACATAAGCTCTCTTTCAGGTAGGTCGATGAAATACACATATTGAAGCTCCTTACATAGTGCCTGAGCATACAATATGTAGGTATAGTTAATGCAACAAATACTTACTTGTGGTCTCCTGTTGGATTTACGCAGTTTGGTGCTAACAAGTCTAGGCTTGACGTTTGTACCCAGTCTCACACGTCATATTGAAATTGGTGGGAGAGGCTAAAAGCGCGACCAACCCACACTACCAAGGTTCTGAAACTAAAATTTTCGTAAACAATTTTCGGCCTCTCCCGTGTTTCCTGTCTCTCCAGCTGTGATGTCTCACGCAGTAACAGTATGAATAAATTAAGTACAATAAGCGAAAGAAGACTGACTCAAAACAAATCAAAACCAGTCTTATTTCACTGCCTCCGGTATAAAATCCGCTAATCGCGCTTTTTTATCGTCTAGATGACGCATTCAAAGTCACGCCATTTTTCGGGCGTACTAATCATTTTTCGTATCCCCGCGCTTACTTGCTATTCGTCATTGAAATTAGTTCCCAGGTAGCATCGTCATTTTCGTTAACCACGACTCATTTATCAAAGAGTTACAATTATTCCTCAATCTACCAATTGTATGAATAATTTTTCAATGTTCGCGTTATTGTGGATCCTGAACGGAGGCATGTGGGAATTGAATAACTGTTACCCCTTTTCTGTGTACCTTTATTGTGCGACTACGCCTTTCAACTTGAATTTCTTTGCATTTGTATTTCGATGACGTGCTGTTTTTGATGTTATAATTGCTTTCACCGTCACCCCTATGTAATTTCCACAAGGGCCTTTAGGGTAAAGAAAAAAAACAAAATCATCAATTTCAAGCGCTTCTGCACTGCATGCAAAAATGGCACAGCCAGTTGCCACTTCACACAGCCTTGCAATTATCCAGCACCTTGCGACAATAACTTCACCACCCTGCACCAGATTGACCAAGATATGGCCCCAACAAAGTAAGTTCGGCGAATGAAAGCAACGGGAATATTACTTGGCTCAAAAACGTTCTGTGCCATTTTGCACGGCGTAGTGTATAACGCCATCTTTGCATTGTGTGATGCTATTAGGCAGACTGAGCATTGGAGTCAAGTTGACATCCTCATTCAACTTGGCCTAATTTGGCCTAAGTAGATATATTTAAGTAGATATAGGCCAAGTTGTGACCCCGGATCCCAACCATGAGGCAGAGATAATTAGAAGGATAAGGATGGGGTGGAGTGCATTCGGCAGACATTCTCAGATAATGAATGGCAGCCTACCATTGTCCCTGAAGAAGAAAAGTGTATGACAGCTGCATCTTACCGGTACTCACCTACGGGGCAGAAACTTGGAGGATCACTAAGAGGGTTCAACTTAAATTGAGGACGACTCAGCGAGGAATGGAGCGGAAGATGATAGGGGTAACATTAAGGGACAAGAAGACAGCGGAGTGGGTCAGGGAAGAAACGCGTGTTAAGGAGTTATTAGTAGAAATGAAGAGGAAGAAATGGGCATGGGTAGGGCATGTAATGCGAAGGCAAGATAACCGTTGGTCATTCAGGGTAACAGAGTAGATCCCTAGAGAAGGCAAGCGTTGCAGGGGGCGGCAGAAAGTTAGATGGGCAGATGAGATCAAGAAGTTGGCGGGGATAAATTGGTCGCAGTTAGCACTGTACCGGGGAAATTGGAGAGTAATGGGAGAGGCCTTTGCGTGAGCGTAGATAGGCTGGGGATGATGATGATGATGACATCCTCATTCGCCGGTAGGTACTTCATTGTTGTGTGCAGAGATAGGTCAGTCGATAAGTGCATTCAGGGTTGGGTGCATATATTGGAAGCGCCGTTTTAAAGCTGAACTATAGGATAGTCCTAAAGAGAAGCTATGGCAAACTAACCGCATTCATCACGGCGCTCGTTGCTACAGAGGGCCGGGAAAATTGGGGCTGCTAAAACGTTAAAGCATCTGCCTTCTGGAAGGTGACCTCGTGGATGTGTAATAAAATGCAGACATTGTTACTTGTATCTGTTCGTGCGAAAGCTACGCAATAAACATTTTGTTTCAGTTTCAAAAGACTTGGAGGACGAGTTTCAAGCCAGGTCTGCAAAGCCGGCTAGAAATCAAAGTTTAGTGCCGACTCTGAACGGTCGTCTTATTTTTTTCTGTGATATTAACTAGCGCCACCGTGAAGACACCAGAAAGAAGTAGTTGAAAATGACGTATATTTTCAGAATTCACTGCAGTCATTGGACACCTCGTAGCAGCTTGAATTGCTGTACTACGGCGCGCTCTGTGACGGGCTTGTACAGTTTTGAATGGGAGAACGAAACGCAGTATAGAAAGAATTCACCGAAACAATCTGAAAACTGTCCACGAGATGTTTGTCCGAATTACCCTTTGGAGATCGCATAATTGTTAGAAAAACCGAGCAAAAAATATGGCACACCGACGTCCACGATTTTACTTTGACTTCGGATTTGAGTTTGAATTTGCCTTAACGGCGTACACGACACACAAAGCTTGTCGGTCATAAAACTGAACTTACTCGACATCTTCGAGTCATCGCCGGCCTCTGTTGACTTTACACCAGCTGAAAGTAAGGTACAGTTTATAATTTTAAAAGTACTTGCATCATGGCCGCGTCTCTGATGTCAGCAGGAAGAGTTGACAGCACTTTATGACTACCTCCTCGATATCAGCGTTGCTGCGAGGATTTAGAAATAAGTTCACAGTTAAGAATTTCACAGATGATTTACTCTACCCATTAGAAACTATAGGAAAACTCCTTAGTCATTTGTTTACCTGCTTTCTTTTCCTCTATTTTCCACCCACCTTCCTTCATGGCCTTCGCCTGCTGACCGGTAAACCATTGACGGTTCGGCTTTGCTCTAATAACGATCGTTGTCTCTCTCTCTCTCTCTCTCTCTCTCTCTCTCTCTCTCTCTCTCTCTCTCTCTCTCTCTCTCTCTCTCTCTCTCTCTCTCTCTCTCTCTATTTCTCTCTCTCTCTCTCTATGTTTGTGCGCTAGTCATCCCTATACGCTTTGGAGAGATGCAGACAGCAAGTTTACGATGACGTTTCATTCGCGGCTGGCCCGTATTAAAATTCATTAGAGACTTTACTTGCACCGCTTGCTCTGGGCATCCTATGCATGAGACCAGAAGTAAGAAAATATCACTACGCCCTCATCAAACAGCTTTTCCTTGGCGCTCTTTGCTTTTAGTCGGCCTTGTGACATTAAAATCCAATCATGATAATCAGAAGTAAGAAAGTGGCCCAACGAGTTCTTATTGAAAAGGAATCCCCGTTGGAGGACAATAAACTAACGGCTTAAGAGGGCTCCGGGTCGGCGGAAGGCTGTGTTTGTTAGAGCCAATTCAATGGCGGGTAGTTTCTGGTGAGAACGTTAAATATGCTATTGAGGTTTAAATGCACTGGTTTTCCCCGACAACACTAAAATACTCTGAAATGAAAGCTCGGCGCTGCTTTTTGAATTGCTTCAGCGTTCATTCACTGCTTTATGAAAAAAATAATTCGGGTCACATACGAAAGTTGAATTTGACAGTTTGAATCGGGAGCATGTTTAAAATTACTGTAAACCTCGAAGTAGGTGATTTTGCACCAACAATATTGTTGCACCTTTTTAATGATGCGCTGTTTTCTAGATTTACGCTGCATACGGACCTTTCCAGTTTCTGTCAGTATTTATATCGGCATTTATGCTTACTTTTAGGATTGGTCCCGACATATTCCAGAGTATATTTTGATTCTTTTACACTTGCGGATGCCTAGTGGTTTAAGCCGGGTTGCTTATTTCGCTCGCTCGCTCGCTCGCTCACTCACTCACTCACTCACTCACTCACTCACTCACTCACTCACTCACTCACTCACTCACTCACTCACTCACTCACTCACTCACTCACTCACTCACTCACTCACTCACTCACTCACTCACTCACTCACTCACTCACTCACTCACTCACTCACTCACTCACTCATTTGTACAGTGACTCTTCTGCGTGTTTTTTTCGTTAGATGAGGTTACGAAAACTATTGTGAGCTGGGTCTTACTACACATAGGCGGCCAACGAGAAGATAAAAATAGTCATGGCCAGTTTGGAAGGAAATGGTGGGCTCGCCAAAATATCAGCACAAGTGACTTTCGGACGGCACGTCCACGGACCACGACGAACATTAAAAAAATGGTGGACGCATGTTGAGCAAAGGTGTCAGAACTGTGACGTCATGCACCACGCGTTCTCAAGCACTTGTGGCCGCGCTAAGCGTTGAACGAATGCGGTAAAGCCCACGTTTTCAAAAATGAAGTGCGATCATTACTATCGATAAAATACTCTAACTTCAATTACAGCCGCGAAGCCTCATTCGACGCAGAATGGGTCTTTTCTGTGAAATTTAAATTTAAAGATTACACAACGTGTTGCAATGCAGTCAGTGCCCCAGGCACGTAATAGGGAAATTACGGACGCGTAATTGGGTGTGACCGGAAAGCATCATTTTAGCAGTAACGCACTGTGTCATTCGATCTGTGTTGACTTCCGTGACGGACCTCGTCTTTACAGCAAAGCTCTATATGAATACGATGCGAGGGTTTTGCACCGGCAACAACAGTTCACGCAGCGGCGTCCTTTCTGCGTATGGAAAAGTTCATTAAAAAATAGGAGAAATATAATATATATGGAAGTATAAGGGCATCTCACATATTGATATATGATGGCTTATATTGCCAGTTGAAAAATGTCTGCCCAGCAATGTATTCGTTCTTTGAGGCGAAGCCTACTTTAGGGGTGTTGTTGTAAACTTTGTTTTTCTAAGTTGGCCTTCCCACATTGTAATTGCGCAGTGAAGCATGACCACGTATACGCTGAAAGTATGGTAACAACTTCACTTCATTCTCCTCTTTACAGCCACCACCCCATTCCGTGCCATGTATACTTCTCGCCACGTGCGGCGTTTGTGTCCCCCTGGCATTGTGCGATGCCGCGTTCTCTTCGGTGGCCACTCATGTGGCGCGCAAGAGCCTGCGCGACGATTGACGTAGCTGCGCTATAATAAAATGTCATCGTCGTCCACGTCCAACCGTGTGTTTCCTTAGTCTGTGACGTAGAGATTATAATTCAACACAGCAAACACCCAATAAAGCCAAACCCGAACATAGCAAATCCAACCAGAGCGCCAGCTTCGCCAGACTTCCATCTTCGCAAGATGGAACGTCCGCCATTTTTGCCTACATCCGGGCTGCTACTGTTGACGTCCGTGCAGCTGCAGCTGCGGCATGTGCCATTTTGCCGTTTGACTATGAGTTGAGATTGCTTCGACTTGTTTGTGAGGGTAAGTGCCATTTTCATTTATGTATAATTTTTACGGTACAGCGGACTTGCTGATAGAACAATCTCATGGACATGAAACTGAGAAAAAATATATACAGCCATGTAGTTATTTTCGCGCTATTTTGTGCACGCGCGGTAAAGCAGGATTACCGACAAAATATGAGGCGGCAAAATTGCTGGCAAAAATACCACATGGCACACTGGAACTGGACAGTTAGCACAAACGACAGGAATAAAGAACCCCAAAACAAAGTTCAGCTCTCAAACAATACTATATCACTTAACAATTCAAGTTCGAGAAAAAATATTCATCCACAAGTAGCTACAATTCTGTCAATTTTATATAGCATAAGGAATTTGTCCGAGAGTTTTTAGCGAGCCCTCTACATCCTTCTTATAAAAGCGGGACGGCTACTGACCTTCCGTGCTTGTCATTATTGGTCACTTTTAATTGCAGAGAGACGTACAACCAGGAGGGTTTCTCGCAGCTTGGGTCTTCGTGTAGCGACCAGGTTCACCCTGCGTGCATACGTAACAAATGCACATAAATATGAGGTTGCAGAAATTCCGACACAAGCCGTTGATTCACCGCTTTTGTAGGCGTAGTAACGGAAACTTGACCAGCGTGATTTCATTATTTGGCCTATGAATTTGAAAATGCGGATGCGGTTTAATATACGATGATAATTTGGTGGTATCAGTTACACGAATGGCGATAGTTATCTAGATGCAAGTACCTAGCATCTGGCCTGTCGCCTGCTACGAGTAAAGCTGCGGAGAAATGTAACTTTATTCCCGGTCGGACATTTACAGGGGCACCTTCTGAAGTCCAACTCTGGCGGTTTACACTTTTCGCCACGAGGCTTCTTCACCGCCCTGACTGGCGTTGGCCCCCCATTCCACCGGCGTGATATTAACAGCGGAGCTGTTTAAGGAAGCGTTATCAGTCCGTCGCAACAAAAAACCTCGCGAAGCGATGACGTCACCTCGCGTTGCCTAGCAACCCCCGGTGCAGCTGAGCATAGCTTCGCGCTCTCTTCGCCAGCCTACGCTTGGCTCCTTTGAGCCTCACCTGCGCCCGTCAAGCATTCACGTCACTGAGCAACACCAGCTCCGCTGTGTCTATACACTTGCACCAACGGTGCAAGCTACGCTCAATTTTAATGCGAATCTTTAGTGTCTTCAGTGATGTCGTTCTACGCTAATACGCCCTGCAGGAAAGACAACTTTCTCTGACAATGATGATGAACGGTCGTGGGTGAAGTGAAAGAGAAAAAAAAAACACTTCCAGTGTCCGGAATCGAACGTGGGTCCCGCGTTTGGAAGCCCGCATTTACCCGATTGTTCGAAGTCGACGCAGACGAAGCGAACTACAAGAACTACAAGCAGTAGATACTGATTAGCTCCGTACACTCCAATCCCAAACGCGAGGCCTGCGGACTGCACGCCCGAGAGTTGCTGTGGGTATTCTAGAAAAACAGGGGGGTACCTTCAGAGTAGCACATACACTCAATGTCGGATTGGCAAACCAAAGAATCCATCCCAAGAAAGCTTCGCTTTCAACCATCGTGCCCGTAAACGGAGGGCTGCATTTTTTTAGTAACTGAAATTCAAAACAGCGGGAAAAGACGTGACAAGGAATGACTACAGACGGCGTGGTGGTGTGGTCATTTCTTGTCCCGTCTTTTTGCGCTATTTTGAATTTCAGTTAATATGCACCAACTATGCCAAAACACCGTTCTAACGCCGTTTCTTTTAGTTCCAGGATAAGCACAAGCCGGGCACATCCGGTGCGATGCCAAACGTTAACACGTGGGGATATACCGCGCCGTATATCTCCAAAACACCCTTATTTACAGAAACAAAATGCGTAGAATTTAGATAAGAGAACAATTTATAACAACAACAAACAAAATTCACCGTTCTGAAAAGTTGTTTTTCACTGCGCGGGCTTGAACCCACAGCGCTCGCTCTGAAACTCACTATACTTTCCCTAGGCCACCGAAGTCGATAGGTATAGATTTTGTAGCTTTTGCTTAAAAGAATAAGAGTGTTCTAAGAGAAGCAGAAGGAGGTGCTGGGTGCGCAACAGGAAGTGCCGGACCTGTACGTATAGGGAAACGGAATCTCTCTGGTTCTGCAGCAGAGCTGTGACGTCACACACCACGTGTTCTCTAGCACTTCTCGCCGCGCTAAGCGATGAACGAATGCGGTAAAGCCTGGGTTGTCAAAAATGAAGTGCGATCATTCCTATTGATGAAACACTCTAACTTCAATTACAGCTGCAAAGTCTCATTCGACGTAGAAGGGATCTTTTCTGTGAAATTGAAATTTAAAAATTACACAACGTGTTGCAATGCAGTCAGTGCCCCAGGCGCGTAATAGGGAAAGAACGGACGCGTTAATTAGATGTGACGGGAAAGCATAATTTTGGCAGTAACGTACTGCTTCATTCGATCTGTGTTGACAGTCATTTCTGCTAGCGAATGAGAGCGTTTAAAGTTCCACACAAACGGGTGACGGAAGCGTTGCGTGTAATGAGCTGATGTTTTGGAGGCGCCTATCTATGCGAGCGCAAGTGCGCGCTTTTACTGGCGTTGCTAGTGCGACCTCGTACTGGCCCAGTGCTTCGAGCGGTGTTCCTAGTAAAAGCAATTGCACTGGAACCAGTGAGCTCCAGTGCTTCCAGCACCAAGGTGGCGCTGCCAGTAAGGCAACGGTAGATCCAGCACCACTGCCAGTGTTGCGAGTAAAACCGAGTGTTGCACGTGGTGAGTGCCAGTTTCTCCACCGTCATCACTAACGACGCTAGTGTGCAGTGCAGCGCATCCTTTTAACACTACCTGGTACTGGTTCTTGCAATTGGGGGTTCCCGGTAAAAAGTGCGAATTTGATCCTCTGACAGCTTTGTGTTCACGAACTGAATTAATTTCACTCCGAACCAACCAAAAACTTCAAATTTACTACTTTCAAACCCAGCCACCATTCCTACCCTCCTTCGAGCCCCCTCTCTCATCTTACGGACATTCCAAGTTAGCATAGGCTTCAGATAAACAAGGCCCAGTTTTTGAAAATTACATTTTTACAGGGAACGCTATAACCAAAGCTTTTTGCAACAGAGAGCGTCAGTATTCGAAGCGATGTGGTGAAGAAATACAGAAAATTCTGGAGAAAGAATAAGGAACACAACGGCGAGGTGCAAGAGAATGTAAGTTTCCCGTGTTTGCCCTCACCAAGCTTACAGGCCAAATCTCTCAAAGGCAAGCCAGTTATAAGCCGCCGCCTAAAATAACAAAAACCGGATTGTAGTGTCGGGACTTTTGCATCTTGGCGCTTCGATTGTTCACCACCAGAGTGCTACGCCGAAGTTATAAAAGGTGACGTCATTTTAAATTAAGCTTTCTTTCGCGGTACCCTTCAACATGAACGTAAGTCTCTTTACTTCGCCTTCCAGCTACCGTGTTTTCAGCAACAGTAGATGCTGCAAAATAGTGTAACAAAACCAGTTGTTGTACACATTCCTCTAAAACAGGAACGAAAGCTCCTTCCTCATTCCTACCAAATTTTGAAACGAGTTCCCGTTACAAGTTTCTTCAATGCGAAAGGAACGCGTTCCAGTTCCACTTCTAACATTGGAACGTGTCGTTACAGTAACGTTACATTACATTACAAAACGCGAAGTTTTGTACACAAACAATCACGTGATCCACCTCACTCTCACTCAAACTCCCAGGTACTCATCAAAGTAAAAGTATATCACAAGGTAGAAACCGACCTACTTAAGCAGCTCTGAATGTTGGCCGCCGACCTTCGGGTGGTCTCTCTCAGGTATTGTCAATAGGGCGCGCGACGAATTTATGCCCATTAATGACGAAATTCTTGTTCTTTGTCAACACGCCGCGTGCAATACAAAAGGACCCGGCACTCCCGTCGACCCATTCCCGCCATATCGGTGACAGACCGTGCCGCGATGAACTGCGCGCGTACTCTGCCACTTCGAGCAGTACACCATCCAGAGGCACTGCGGCGCGCCCAGCTCTATTGATAGCCGGTGACCCTCCGAATGAGCTCACAGCGAGCGCAACTCATCCGACAACAATGCACCCGCGCCTCGCGCGGACTAATGCGGTAAATACCTTTGAAAATGTCTAGATGCGGTGGTTTCATAAGGGACCGCGCTGCCCATCTCCGACTTCGACAACCTTTCCCCGGTAGGGAACAATTCTATCGGCCAGACGCGCATCCTGGCCTCCCAAGACAAACGATGAAAGATGAATAGCATCCTCGCGGCTGCGCTATTCACCCTTTCGAGCGCCGCGTAAGCTCAACCGGCATGAAAATAAGCACAAGCTGTGGCCCGCTGTGTGATTACTCTTCTGCCTTTGACCTTCTAGGAAGCCCGTTCCGCTGAAGGGCGGGCAACTTGGCCAGCTTATAGGAAAAGAAACACTGTTGCGACTTGTAGATTTTTCTACTCTAGCCTTAGCATAAAATACAGCCAACTCCTAGCGATGAAACGTTTGCAGAAGGAACGCCGTTCCTGCCGTTCCTTCATAAACCTAAGGAGTTACCGTTACAGTTACACCGGCCCTTATTGAAACGGTGGCGTTCCTCCGTCCCTTCCAAAAGGAACTAGTTCCAGGAACGCCGTTCCGTACAACACAGAACAAAACTAAGGCAAGCGCTCGTTATTTTATTCCGTTGATGTTTTCTGTTCTGTCATCTCTATAAGAGTTTGATATATACAAAGCTAGATCAATTGATTGATTATCGGGTTTAACGCGCCGACGCTACACAGGCGATGAGGGACGCCGTCGTGTAGGGCTCCAGATTGATTTTGACCACCCGGAGATCTTTAACGTGCTCCGAAATCTCGAACACCCTGGCGTTTTAAATGCAGAGCATTTCAGTAACTCACGATGCCACCCGCGTTGTCCCGTCGTAGTCCGCACCGTCATTGCCCGCACCCCTCCCACTACACTATATAAAAGAAAATACTATCCGGCGTCTGGTTTCGATCCCTCGACCCTGCGGGCGGAACGCAATGTACATGGTGCTCTACCCACTGCGCCACAAAGCCGACACAGAATGGGACGCTACGAACGCGCCTTATATCGCTGACTCATTCAAATTACTGCTGACGAGCGCTCTCTCGTCAGCAGTTGCCACAAGTGCAACAACATTAACACAACGCAAACTACTTAACGTCGTGCGCCCCCGGAAATGCTCTGCATTTGATCGTGCCCCTCGCGAGGGGGATGTTTCCCTGCGTCGCCATGCGAACAGTTTGCCACGCTTTAGTTTCAGTCTTTCTTTGCTGGGGTGCCGACGAGCGGCGCCACCTCCTCGCACTTCGCCGCAGGAGGATCCGCGGCGGGGGTGAGAGATGGCGCTGGCGTCTGCGCGGCCGCGTCTGCGGCCTCCGCGGGCACCGGCGCCGGCGCGGGGTCATCTTTTTGCTTTTCGCCTCCATCAGAAAAGCGACGGCCACGGCCGCGAATGGAAACACCGTCTTTGGTCTCAGCAGCACAACGCCTTAGCCACTGAGCCACCGCGGCGGGCAGAAAGCGAGATTGCACGAACAAATCTCCAGGAGCAGGTTTGTGGCACTCGCCATGATGAAAACAGTGCACTGAGCTTGGATTGAGGGATGTTTAAATAAATCATTTATACCTGAAGGGAGTTAAGGAACGGTTAAACATACACCGCTTGGTGCGACACCGTTGTTTTCCTGGTGACTTGTGTACGCCTAAAATGTTTGTATCGCTTTTTAGTTCAATAACCTGCATCGAGTGTCAGGAGAAACACTCCCTATTGAACAGCCCTCAAGGCGGAATTGAAGTGCGGAGTTTGCTTGTAGCTCTCGTCGTATAGTAGTCGTAGTTGTAGTTAACTCAAGACTAGTATGGAAGTCACTCAGGTGTGCATGAAAGCGACACGGCCCGCTTTTTTACTTTGGTGATAAATTTACCATATCGGACTTGGCTTGCTTGTATTCACTAATCCGCTTAATGAAGCGGGCCCGACAGCAGGGAAAGTTTTTAATCTGGGTTTATAGCGGGGCGGAATTTGGGAGCTAAGCTTTGGATAATTTGGGGCTGCGTCTAATCTCACGGCAGCCGTGAGAATTACCTCCGGGAAATTCTCACGGCAGTTTCCATAAAGTTGTCTGGCCTAAAATTTGCTGAATAATATTACGTCCCAACGTAACCTAACGTAACATAACCTCATCGAACCTAACGTAACCTAAACGAACGCGTCGTAACCTACACAAATCCAGCCAAACTGCAACAAACCTCTGCTAACTCAGCCCAACGACACAGAACACAACCTATATTAAACATAATTCAACCCATTCTTGAAGCCGTGTGCGTTGATCCCTTGATATCGTAAAAACGAGAGTAAAAAAGCATTAACAAGAAAAAATCACGATGACCGAAAAATTCCGAAAGCTAAAAAAAAAAAAAAAAAACACATCGCACTGTGCAGACTCGAACCTGAGCCGTCTCGTTTGAAACAAAGTACTATACCACAGCGCTACAGCGGCGCCTCCAAACATGGCTTTTTAGGCAATATTTATCCCATAGAATCTCCGGGTAGGGTTCTTAGCCAATGCGAGGCGACTGCCATTGGAAATTTCTGACGGTAATTCTCACGGTTGCTGCGATAATAGACACTACCTTAATTTGGGGTAGCAGTACCATCAATGTTATGACAGGATGTTTCTCTAAACAGCACGAGAAAACATTTCCGCTTCAAGGGTTGGTGCCAGGCGACAATAGGCCCCACACTCCTTCCCGCGGTTGCAAACCAAACCAGATTGCGGCTACTACATCGCTTGGCAGTAGCCCCAGTTAAAAGCCTAAGAAGCTTAGGAAGTATCGCCTACAGCTGTAGCCTAGCCGAGGCAATAGTGAAACAAGCGGCAACTTACACAGAACAAGAGGAACCCAGCCTTCAAGAAATGGCGCCGTCACAATTTTGGGTAGTGGAAATCGGCTGAGAAGACGTTGGAGGCTAGGCGATGCAGCGAATTTCGCAGCCCAGCCAGTCTGACCGTTCCAGAAATAACGAGCTGATCATGACGATGATGGCTACGAAGAAGGAGCCGGGTGTAAAATTTCCCATTAGCCTAAAAAGGAATCAGGCTCGAACGAAACCACGGGGCTACCTTGCGCAGCCGCTGACATTGACTTCAATTCGTACTAAATGTTTTGTCGTTTCTCGGAATAAAACAAGCCAATTTATCTATTTCTGGACTGTGGGACTCAACTGTGTACAAACCTAGAAAGCAGACAGTGTTTGTTGAAGCAGCTATAACTGCGGTTATTTCGGTACTCTGAATGTCCAGAATAGTTTCGTCGAGAATTCTCCAGCAATAAAAGCTGATGGAGTCAAAGCAGGCAAAAATAGAAAAAGGAAAAGACCCGTTATATGCAGGTTCTTTTACTCATTTGCTGTTTCACTGCCGAAATTTCAGTGTACAGAGCTGGTTAATGGTTATCAAAAGTTTTGGAATCAGACAGTCGTGTGGATGAAGTAGATCAGAAAGATGCCAACCAAAAATATATTCATTTTAGTTTCATGGGGATTGGCCAACAGGTTCAATTTCGCTGGTTTAAATCAAAAGGGGCCATTCTTGTGACACTAATACCTCACAGCACCGCAATTTTGTGGTCCCTGCAGTAGCGGTATCCAACGTCTTGTTATTTACCGACGAAAGTCAATGTTTATGTCACAATAGCAAAAAAAAGTGAAATGTCGTGTTTGCACGCGTGGAACGTCATCCGTGAGGGTATGTTTTCCTTGTGATTTTACGTTTGCTCAGCTTTACGACGGAGCGAAAACAATATTGCTCAGCAAGCGAGGGACACCGCAAGGATCAGTGGTGTCTCTGCCACTATTCAACCTAGCGACGCGAGAGTTGCCACCATTACTTAGAGCAATCCCCACGGTCAATCATGCTCTGTATGCTGACGACCTTACACTGTGGGTTGCACAGGGCTCCACCGCCCAGCAGCAGGATTCGCTCCAAGCTGCTATTGATGTCATTCAGGAATACATATACCCTATACTATCTTGTATGGGAATGCCAACAATCCCCGTCTTTATCTCCAATCCCCAACCCTACTTACGAGCAGTGGGTGGACCGGCTGACCAGCTCGGACCTTGCGGCACAAAAAGAAGTCATCGCTAGAGCCCGGGCAGCCAGCCAGGACCAGGGCATCCCGGACTAAGGATGCCCCCCCCAGGGCTGCTGCCCCTGCCATCTAGCACCAAATTTGCTCGTTTTATTAAACGTTTATTTCTCTCTGTCTCTCTCAGCAAGCGACCTAATAACTGTCGCCACATTTCTTATGCAGTATAAATTGGACTGGTTGGGCAGTTTACAAATCATACTCTCATCTACCTCGGTAATTTCCTTCTCACCCTCCACACGCATTCCCACTCTAGTTCTCCTCCTCCTCCCTTCCTTACACTCAGGTGTGGACACACGTCAACACTTTGGCGAGGTCCGCCGAACCACAACCGGTGAACTCTGAACTGCTTCACGGATAGCCTACGATTACCTTAATCCTGATGTAAGGAACTGTGACCGGCCATGCAAGCAAATAATTATATATGTGCGCAATGGCAAGGAGTAGGAGGTGACTGACGCCTAGTGGATGCGGATTGCGACGGTGAATGTTGGATAGCTTCTTGGCAAACGTGCAGAAATAACGTGTTGAGACTCGCTGTAAAAGAGATTCAGAGCGCTCTGTCAGTGTACCCCAGTCTGTCTTCCCGTGTTTCTCGGGCTTTTTTAGGCTGGGGTGTACTTGGAGTCATCAGGCTATTCTATCGGCCTAAACTATTTGAATATACATTTATTTGTGCATTTTTGCCCGCTCTACTAATAGGGTGTGTTTCGTTTTTCGGTTGTCGCTCTCGAACGCCCACGAAGAAAATTTTATTGCATTTTTTGTTCGTTTACGTCAGCTAATTCCCTACAAGAATAACAATAAGACCTTAGCAAAACTTCTGGGGAAGAACCCACAATGAGGAAACGAATTTCATCATCTGCACAGAAGTTGTTACCGGTGGAAGCTGTTGCTGAGGGAAATAAGTTGTAGTGAGTGACGTATTGATAACTGAGTTACGTGGATTTTTGAAACGTTGACTGCTAGAAATTAATTGACTGCAGTCATAAAAAGTTGAGTAGCCTTTGAATCATAATATTCCCGTGGTCTGCAGGATTATAAAAAAAGTGAGCCCCGATTTACAAAATTAAATATTAAAGCCGTTCCACTCAATGTGAAAGCTGTCGGAAGTGCAGAGCAGTGATTCGCCAAAGTGGGCTGTACCCACTTTGGCCCGGGCTGGCCTGGGCCGTCGTCTGTAAAGACCTGGAGGGCCGCACCCTGGCGTACTCGGATGGCTCTGTGCGGCAGCGGCAGGGCTCCGCTACAGCGGCCGCCGTGCTGGTGGAGGCCACCCGGCAGGCCCGGCTGCACTACGCCGCATCCTCGGCCACGGCAGAGCTTGTTGGGGTCCAGCTGGGCCTGGACCTGCTGCTGGAGCTGGAGCCCGCACCCGAGCGCTGCGCCCTGCTGTGCGACTCCCGGGTGGCTCTGCTGCGCATCCGGGAGGGCGACTCGCACTCCCCACTGGTTCGAGGAGTGCGCGAGAAGGCGGAGCGGCTGGCAGGCAGGGGTGCCCGGCTGCGGCTGCAGTGGGTGCCCCTCCACATCAGGCTCGAGGGCAACGAGCGGGCGGACGAGCTGGCCGCCGAGGCCCACGAGCTGACGCCCGCGGCCACGGATGCCCAGGCAGCGGCGGACGACTCACGCCTGCTTATACAGCGGCACGTGCGGGCACAGCACCCGGACCCACGGCTGGCTGCTGGAGAGGCCCCACCACCTGTGCGGGCTGCACGGCTGCCCCGACAGCAGCGTTCGGCAATCCTGCGCCTCCGCGTGGGGGCGGTGTGGACGGCGGAACGAAAACACCACCTGGGGCTGGCCGACAGCCCTGCCTGCCGGCACTGCCGCGCACCTGTCCAGTCCCTGCTGCACCTGCTCTTCGAGTGCCCTGAGTATGCGGCAGGGAGGCCGGAACTGCTGGCCGCCCTGGGAGGAAGGGCTCGGCCGCTAGACGAGCTACTATGGCCGCCGGGCAACACCAGGGAGAGGGACAGCGTCCACGAGGCACTGGGCGGCTACCTGGATGCCTCAGGGCTCCGCCTGGCACTTGACGCTCTGTCACAGTGACTGTGTGAACTTTTACGAGTTTTCTTTTTTTTTTTGTCCTTGCTCCAGACTTTGTGTGAGTGTGGGAGTGTTTGTTAACTTGTAAATATGCCCCTCTCTCCCCTGTGTTCTGTAAACATGTCACCTCTATCATCTGTCTCTCCTCTCTATGAATCTGTCATCCTCTGCCCCAACCCCCACACCAGCAGGCGTTCCGGTGGTCCACCCCTAGGTGTGACAATTTACGCCTGCTGGTTGTCTTTCCTTTCCTTTTTCTTGACAATAAATTCATTCATTCATTCATTGTACCGCCGTTATCCGCTTACTGCTACCACCCCATGCAATTCAAATTTCCCGCCTTAGCAGTGCTCGCCCCGCCCTCCCCCCCTCCTGCCTGAAACTGCACCAGCGTAAGTCCTGTTCTCTTTGTGCTTTTCTCCCCGCACCTGCCGCCATTGCACTGCCACATTTTGCGTTTAGTATCGTAAAAACCAACCCAACGGGCGTCCTTAACTAAAGGAACGCGGGCGCTGCCGGTTAATTCAGTATATTTTCCCTCAAATGTACCTATAGTTTTCTTCGCGCTAAACAACGGGAAGATGTATGAAAAGCGCCAGCGTTTCCCGAGTTTCGAACGCTTATGACAATATAGACCGCTTGGCCTTCGAAGGCTCTGGGGTACGCCGCGAACAACAGCGTTACCCCGGGACGCCGCCGTGGTGCTCTATATAGTTGGGTTGAACGAGCGAGCTAGGACGACAAGGCGAGCGCCTAAAGTGCTCTGCACTTAAAAAACTGGGGATGCTGAGAGCTTCTCAAGAATGTGAAGGCGAAAGCCAAGTTGTACCATCCGCTGTTAGCACTTTCTGTTGATCTTTCATATTATTCCTTCGGGCCGCTTCGGAGCTTCATCCATAGCCGCTTCAGCACGACGGCGGCTATGATGAACGGCATTGTAAAACCACGGGGAATCATTCATACGCTACATAGATTTTTAAAACAAAAAAGACCATCCTGAGGAAGCCTTTTTACAAATCAGTGGTCAAAATCCACCTTTTCTAAGTTTTCCGCATTACAATAATGCAATAATCGACATTTTCAGCGTCATTTATTTTCCAAAAGGTTAACTTTTAAGCGTTTTACACGCCCAAATCTTAAGTACTGTTATTTTGATGTGAACCCGATCGTTCACGTGAATAACGCGTTGGCGAAGCATGCAGGTGTGCAGGTAGAAGATATTCGGAGCGCTGAAAATGACAACCCAACACATAGCTAAGTGATAACTTATACAGCCATCTTTTCGCGTGTGCCGAATCTAAAGGCACACATTTATCGCATGTTCCGACGGCGATTAGTCGTGCGGGAACCAGTGAATTACAACAGGCGGATCATGAAGTTCCTTCGACACATGACAGCTTAATGTGTCTTGTGAATCCACTAAGGACGCCGCGAATCTTCGATATTGGTTCCATCGACATCTTCACACAATACGACAGCTACGACGCGTGTGGGTGTCTTGTTCCGTTGCAAACGGTTTGTTTACGCTTTCCCATTACCCTGTAATCTCCGATTGCAGTCATTATTGCTGTTGGTTCTGTTAGCTTAGTTTGTTTCAGCTTAGTTGGTTGGTGTTATTACCCCGGACGTTACATATTTTGGTTCATTTATTGAGTTTTTTTATTTTGATGAATACAAATGTTTAGTAGGATGGGGTTTGAGCTTCTCAGGAGAAAGCGACAGCGTAAAACCAATTAGCATGAAAGAGTTTGCTGCGTAAAAAAAAATTTGTGCACTTCACAGCAATTTCGTCACAAAGGCACTGTAAAGCGTTATGAGTTGTGCCTTGCGTTGCAAATATCTGTAAAGAGAGCATGATAAATTTTCTCTACATTCACAAACTCTCGATGCCGAATTACTGACTGTGTCAAAAAACCAGACAACGTCGCTGGCAGAGGTTTGAACTCGCACTGGGGAATCTTTCGACACACTTCAGCCCACTTATTCGTAGACTAAAGACTCCCGCGACTATGAAATGGCCCAAGCTATGGTGCCCCAGCTTGCCGCCGTGAAAAAAGAACTTGAAATGGTTCTAACTAATCGTTGCACACTACAAATGACCAGTCCTCAACTATATCTTGTGCAAGGCTTGCATGGTTAGCTAAGTTTACGCGGTAATATTTGTACGTGGCAGTTCATTTTCTAATCTAACACAGTCGCTTGATTGCATTCACTTTTGCGTACAAGCCCGGAACTTTTGAAGGACCCGAGCGTCATCTACTTGTTCGCTTTGACCAGTCCTTCAATTGTTTTGAATAACTGCCAAAAGAACCCCACACTTCTTTGGCTTTTGTATCCTAGGAAATAAAACTGCGTATTTTGGTGCGAACGACCTGGGTTCGATCCCCAGAAGAGCCTAACTGTTTGCAAAGACCCGTGATTTTCTTTGTGAATTGTTATTTTGAATCAATTATACGACATTATACTCAATTATATTATTTTGACTTAATTAATTAAATAAGGGTAGTTTGGTATCTTTAAGCTCGGTTTACGGGAAGAGCGCCGCATATCAACACGTTTAATTAACGTTGTGAATCGCACCGGAAGTACAGGGCTTGTACCTATCACGGAACAAAATATCGCTACATAGACAGTAAACTCTGCTTTCCTGCATACTAAACATTCACTGCTTAAAAATTGACCTTCGTTCACCCAGTACCCATGCGTTCACCCAACAGGATAGCCTGGTTGTTTCCATTCGCATTGCGTGAGCGATATATGAGTCGTGCGGGGAAACAATTTTCGCCTTTGATGCGTGGACATTGCGACGGAAGAAAGGAGAACGAGAGAGCGCGTGCGCAGAGGGGTGACGACAAGCCGGCAGCAGCCGTGGCTGTGGTCGCGTTGCGTTCGCTGCCCGACGTCACATCCGTCCGGCTTCCAGACGCATCCCGCCACCGCTTGCGCTGGTGTTAAAACGCAGTTTGAAGCGGATGCAGTGCCGAATAGGCGTAAGAAAAGATAGCATAGGGAATGAACGCCCCGAAATCCCAATACTAGGCAGCAACGGAAGGAGCAACCAGCAGCCAGTGCCACTGCTAAAGCGGGGAAACTTTATCACTCAGACTGATAAAGCGCAAGAGAGAGAGAGAGAGAGAGAAAGAGAGAGAGAGAACAGACTTTATTGTAATCCCTTTTAAAGACGAATGCAATGTGCGGGAATGTCCGGTGTCTTAGTCTCATCAGATGGCGGTCAGGAAGCCGTGGTCCCGGACGGCGTCCTCTGTCGATGACAGCAGCTTGTACCTCGTGAAGAGAGCTGAGCTGCGCAGTCTCCCGCTGCTCATGACTTCTTATATGTATGCCTTGTTCAAAGGCCAGTGGTTTATTGGGACATTGACAGGCCGTGTTTTGAAGTGTGGCTGATGCAATGTTGCATCACTTGCCTCTTTCCGTGTACCTATCGGCATGACTGCGGGTACGCAGGGCGGGGTTAGGGAATGTATTTGATTGCAACAGGCACCATGCAAATGTTTGCCATTGGGTTAGTGCAGTGTGGGCAACAGGAAATTTTAGCTGGCTCAGCCTATAGTACTGGGTAATCTCCTGGTAAGTTGCAAAGTTCGTGACAGAAACACCATGTTGAGGGCTTCTAATCCGGAGTGAGTCGCTTGCACCGCATTTTCCCCCAATGTGCGAGGGAAAGGGATAAGATGTTCACGTATTCTTAAAGATCTATCAAAGAATTTCTTGCTATATTTTCTGATCTAACGAAACGTGCGACACGCATACTTAAAATGGACGCAATTTCAGAGCGACTTTTAGGAGGGGTTCTATACTAGATTTTACAAATTGTCAATTTTTTTGCGGGGAGTCAACTCAAACATATCTAAGAAAATGCAACACAACTTATGCGCTCTGCAAGATTTCAAACCGCCCTTTCCACCCACAAAATTGCAGACACATACGCACTCCTAGTGTGTAGTCAGCGCTCAATCGTCGAACTTGTCCAATGATTACAATCCTCATCCTTTTTTTACGGCCTTTTCTTCTTCCCTCAGTTACTATGACTCGGCCTAAACTTGCCATGCCATCGCCAAGCAAAGATGACTTTTAGGATTAACATACTTTTTTACACCCATAATTTCTACTGCTGGATTTAGTATGCTCAAATTACACATGGAGGTCTCAGCACGCGTCTCTAGCGCACGTTTTGAAGTCTAAGACAACAACGCGTTTCTAATTTCTAATATCCACCTTCAATCAGCTATAGTTCCCTACATTTCAGGGTTTTGGGGGTGCGTGATCGTCTGGCACTCCGGAGACCCCTGGTTTGAGTGCCACCCAGACTCAAATTTAGCTAATTTTGTTTGCAACTAAAATGCTAACACTTGTCGACAAAAACTTCCCTGAAATACTTTTCGTCAATCTGAGCGTTTTTTAGCTGTTCTATATTCTTTAGGCCATCAGAAATTTTCATGAAACAACTGTGAGCCATTTTACGTGCGATCTGTATGCCAATATCGCCAGATGTTTTCATCTGATAAGCTAACTAACGTTTTCGCATTAAAAGACCTGCTGCAACAACTTATAAAAGTAAGATGAAAAATTGCAAACGTATTTGTGACTACATGGCTCAAATATTAAGCGAAACGACGGCAACATATTATATGCAGGGCTCTATAACTAATCTTAAACACGGCTCATTGAAAGGCAAGAAATACGCGGAAAGTGTATAGGATTCACGGGTTGCTTGTAAAGCGTTAACTTTCAAGCCTTGATAACTTTTATCACCAGTGGGGTTGCAACGCAAGCGCGTGAGCAAACTATACCCTTCTCTGTATCTTCATGGTTGTCTTCTATACCTTTCATTCTGTGTTCACGTGACAAATCATTCGTTTTGTCACAGCTCTTTGCTGGCAAACTGTGTGTGTCCAAATGGGCCAACCAAAAGAGGGAGCATTTCTTATCCGTAATGCACATGCACCGTTTTAAAGGAGTTAGGGCAGCAATGCTTGTAACTTCGATTCTGGAAACCTACTTTATTTTAGGCACATTCACGTGACAATACAAATACCGGTTTAGTCTTTTTACTGTTTAGTAGGCTATAAACTTAGGTCTACAAAACGAGTATCAGAACAAATGCTATTCCGTAACGCTGGGATCTTTTTTTGCTTTAAAATGTCCAAGCAAAGCTTGTATCTTCTCAGTGGTCATTGGGGTTTCTCTTTAGCTTATCATCATCATCATCATCATCATCATCATCATTGTAACCACCACAACCACCACCAGCCTACTCAGGTCCACTGCAGGATGAAGGCCTCTCCCATTGACCTCCAACCACTCCTCTCCTGCGCTGGTCGAGTCCACAGTTTACCCCTGAATTTCTTCATTTCATCCTCCATCCGGTTAATGGTCTTCCCCTTCTCATAGACCCATCTCTTGGTATCCACTCTGTTACCCTAATTGTCCACCGGTTGTCGGTTCGTCTCACCACGTGGCCAGCCCAAGTCCTTTTTTTTCTTGATTTGAACTATTATATCTTCTACTCTAGCTTGCCCTCTGATCCAGGTACCTTGTTTCCTATCTCTGAGTATTACTCCTAACATTATTCGTTTGATGGCTCGTTGAGCCAACCTGACGTTAGCTTATAGGTCTTGAATAAAAATCCCCGGCCATCTCCACTAACGGGAAACCTGGGGAGGCGCGAAGCATGCGGTGTATAAGTGTATTCTTGGCGCCTTGGCGTTTTTGCCAACGTAAATAAAACCATTTACGGGTAGAGGTATACAGCTTTGCTGTAAAAGTCTCTTGTCTTTGAAGCACAAAGCTCTCTAGCTTTCTAGCGAGACGCAAACGAGTGTTCCGGTGTTTTTTTTTTTTTTTTTGAGGACGCCTTACGAAGCGATCCAGCGTGACGCGTAAACATGTATCCTGGTGTTTTTTTAGTACGCTTTATGAAGCGCTCAAGCGCGAGGCGTAAACGGGTGTCCCGGTGATTTTTTTATAACGTGTTTCGTTCGAGAGCGAGGCGTAAACGAGTTTCCCGGCGTTGTAGTACTGTGACTACATGAGCCGATAATTATGACGACGAGAGAATACGTCAAAAGCCCCAGCCGGTAAGACGGCATGATCCTGATTTCGGTGCCAATCTGCTTTACTACTATAGCGAATGCAGCTTTTGTGAAGTTAATTTCAGCCTGAGACCTGCTCCACGAATTATGTGTTCAAAGGGTACTTCTACTGATAATAGAAATGAAGACCTTTGCTGGGAAAACACTCATCTGGTTTTCTCGCGCGTTTAGTGCGCGTCAGCAAGCTTATATTTTCGCAGCCTTAAAATAAGAAGGCTGAAAGTGCGAAAGTATGTTCATGCTATGACATACGAGAAGCTAGTGCATCGTCACAAAAGTTTTGACCAACGGTTTGTTTGTTGCGTTTTAAATCGCCGTAAGCAAATTGCCATAAATAGACGCAGTCAGCCAGCGAAACGTCCCTACGAAGGACCAAAAACAACATTGGTTACTCAAATAACTGAAGTTTTAGTTTCGTGCGTAGTCAGTTTAAGCCCATGCTCTGGCACAAAAACATGGTTATTGCAGGCTTTTGCCAAGTCAGAAACTTGCATTTTCCAGGCTGTGCTCTGTAAAGGCTTTTATAAGGCAGCTTTAGCATTTGGTGTTTTGCATCTAAATATCATTACATCGGCCTTTTTTTGTTGCTTGATGAAAATTTGAGGGTTATAACAAGTCGCCCTTTCAGGCAGGCGTCAACTGTAGGTGGTACAACTAGCTCGCACAGCATAAAAAACTTGTGCGATTTCACTAATACCGCAAGAAACCGAGCTCATACAACCTTTCGCCGTGGCGTTTCTCTAGCCTTCCACAACCATGACACACCGGTTGGTCTTCGCAGAATGACGGTGAAATGTCTGCAATTTTTGTATGCAAATAATAATTTCTGCAGTATACTGTTGAAACAGACACGTGTCACTTATCGATGCGCTGTCGACACCAGTCTTCTAACCATGGGCAGCAGATATAATAAAATATAACAATGATGCAATGCAAAATTACGGGAACGCTGAGAACTCCACAAGAACATGAAGGCGAAAGCCTAGTTGCAGCTTCAGTTGATCGACTGCCCAACTTTCTGTCGAACTGTGCGGCCTCCCCACCGCCACTTAACCAGCCCTCTGGATAGCTCCCACGAAGATCTTTCTGCTCTCTCGCCATCGCTAGGAGCCCGTTTGGGTCCATCGGTATTTCATCTTTCAAGGGGGATGGTATCGCGAGTGCAGCATGGCCCTCCCTCCTCCAGTGCTGGTGTTTCCGTTTCCCGCTGCGCGCTTCGTCGCACATTTTTCAAACCTTTCTCTGACCCTTTTCCGGCGTTGCTGTTTTCCTTTCCTGTGGCGTCATCTCCGGCTTACGCCCCGATTTTCTGTACTGTGCTGTGAATATGACAAAGATATTTTGCGCCTTATGCGTTTCATGAAACGTAAATGTCTAGGGTTTTTGCATTAATATTGTCACGAGGAGGAGACGAAGAAGTGGACAATTTCACGTGCCGCCATGTTTGCCTCCTTCGAAGAAGATGAAGCACATCAAGTGACATAGCCGTGCTCGCGCCAAGATGGCGGACGCGTAATAAAATCATCGCCTCGCCAATCATGGTTCGTCTCATCGTTATTCCGCCATGTAAAAATATTGCCCGCATAATAACATCGAGAGACCAAACGGCCCTCACGTTGAGTTAGTGATGCATCAAAGGCACTTCTTCTGAGCCCTAAATATTTGAGGCGGTCTGTGCAGATACGTAATAAGAGCGCAAGCACGGATGTGTCACGTTGTCGTTCGCCTTCAACGTTGCTGCTGAGCCCACGTGCCTAATATTGGTGCTCTGTTTCCGTTGACGATACCGGTTCGTCCATGCCGGTGCAGACCACTCCGTGAACAGCACGCTTCGTTACTGGCCTCGTTGCACAACGCGTCATGCCGCTTGCCCCAACGACCCAGCCGTCTTTTAAAGTGAAGGTTGCAGCATCTCACCGATGATGTCCGTGCGCGAACCCGAACTGCAGGAAACCCAACTTTCTATCACTATGGTTTTAATAATGGGTGAAATATAGCAAAATTGAAACGCTTCCCTGCGAAGCTTGACGACAGCTCCGTTAAGCCCCATACGCTGAAGTTTGGCGTGCTATGAGAGAGCAGTTGACGCAGGCGTGTGATGGCTCGACGTATCTGGGCGTAAAGTGATGTTTTGAGGGGAAAGTCAGTAGCCGTTACCGACAGCTAGATGTACGATGAGAATGGCGTTACTCTGCATGTCGTAAAGCTGTTAACCACAGCACGTTAGGTCTAACATCGCATTTTGAAGCTTAGGACGTTAGGCCTAACCTCACCATTCTAGATTTAATATGTTGAACCGGGACCCACTCGAAAAAGTGCTCACTGTACGCCAAGCACCTGGTACCACTTCACGCCACAGACTCCAAATCTAAACGTTGGCCGTACGGAGTGCTTGCTCCAGAGTTGCTGCGGTTATTCTAGATAAGCGATGCATTCCTCCAGAGTAGCAACTACTCCCAGTGTGGGATTGGACAACAAAAGAACTCATCACAAGAAAACTTCGAGTTCAATCATCGTCGTCGGAGGGGTGCATGGTTTTCCTTTTTCACACGGCGTGCTTCTGAGCCACGGTACCGGCACGAGGAATGCTTTGCGTCACGGAACATCCCACTTTCGCACACTTAACTCATCTGATCTTTGGTTCCCCAGCCTTAGCACCGGTGATCCACTGTTGATATCTTCCCTACATTGCAAGATGGTTCGGTAGGCTACCGCATCCCATCCAGGGGTAGCCCTTCAGGACCGAACGAGTTGGTTTGAACCTTTGTGCTTACGCATTCATTCATTCCTTCATTCATTCATTCATTCGTAAAGAACGAATACGAAGCCTGCTTAAGTAAAACGGCAGCATCATCTGACTTGGACTCTACCCCAGCAGTTGAACAAGCGTGCGGGTAATGTCGCAAATACAATTGAAATAAAAAATTTTGCGCCCGTGAGCAGAATCTGTATATCACATAATGTTATAACACAAATGTTTCTAATACATGAATATCCAGAAAATCTGTAGCAACAATACAGATATTCATGACGCTTCACACTATAAATTTAGACAAAACGATTTCAATTGGTTACGTGGGGCAACAGCAAAAACCGAAACGCTAAAGTAATAATAGTAATAGGATATACTTAACGTGAAAAATAATTTTAGTTCCTCCGTTTTTGCAGATAAAGAACTTCGACGGAAAGCTTTAAGGGCAGCCCTTTTTGTCGTTTTCTTTGCTACGTTCTAATTGAAGAAACTCGTAACATGCAACCCAGAAAGACGTGCGTATTGACCAGGAATTCATTTCACCTTAGCTCTGTAAGCGAACTCTTATATATAACTTTGTAGATTTTACTCCACACTGTCTGTGCGGGCTACGTACAGAGCGCAATAACGAAATATCTAAACGTGCTTTTGCTAGTGGACATAGCGCTCCTAGAGATTATTATGGATGGTTGACCTTTCAGTAAATTCGGGGACGCTTTCAAAAGAGTGGAATTTATAACAACAAATCCTTTAATGGCTGCCGTGTGGTGTTCTTCTTGCCTTGCTATCAAAGAGGATAGTTGATTGCCGGATAGCTAGTTCTTATAATGGAGGTACTATGCATGCCTGGCTCGCGGCCACTCAACAAGAAACTCGCAATTGCAACAAAATTGTTGCAGGTTTCCGCAACTTTCAAACAAATTTGCAGGGAATAATTGTGATACCATACATTCTTTAATTTAAAACGTATAAAGCACAGGTCTGATGCTAGCATTCTGACTTGATGCGTTTCGGCTACCGATAGGCTGCGTGTGCAAAAAAAGCCAATACAGTCATGTCTCTTTAATAATTACGCCTCCGTTCCCCACAAAATTGTCCGCAATTACAGTCGTCCGAAATGATAAATCAAGGCCAACAATAATAACGTTGAGGAATAATCGTTCTACTAAAGAACACGGTTTATTTCGCCGAATACAAGGAGTTGTTTGCTCGCACTGATGCCTTCGATCCTACTGTACTGTCCAGAAAGTGCACCGTATATACTATTTGAAGAGCGCGTTCTGCATGTCCCTCCTTCCTCAAGCTACGGCGAGCTTCACGTCGAGTAACGCTTGGTCTGTGTTCTTAATCTGCTGCTTCAGTCTGCTCAGAGATATCTTCGAGTTAACAGCAGCCTAACACCAGCCACTGCCTCTGCTCAACTGACGAGTGAAGCCTGCAGCCTTGCCTTATATGCTCAGCGAATATTAGCGCGAATGATTGTCGGCATGTTATCTTGTCCTGAGCCTCTGGACTTGCCCGGCGTATGCCGTGCCGGGCGATCTTGTTTAATGGAAAAGGGTTTCCTCTGTCTTCAATGCCCTAGAATGGGAGAGCTTTCCGAGATAAATGCTTGCTTCGGCTTTGTACGCTCTGACGAACCGGGAATGCCTGATGTGCGATGGGGCAGCTGGGTATCACCAGTCATTTTTTATATTTTTTTGCTTTGTGGTCCAGATTCCGTAATAACGAGACAAAAATGCCTGTATTTACCCGTTTCACCCCCGAAATGGCCGAGCATAATCCGGATTGCGGGTTTCTAAAATAACGGGGCAGAATTGCAGGGCCAGAGACCGGTCGTCGAAAATTTCGTCCATATTGCGAAGCGTCCATAATAACGGCATCCTTAGTAACGAGACTCACTCGCCAGAATATTAGACTCCCCGAAACGATTTCCCGATAACCGCGACAGTATTCTGAAAGGTGTTGAATGTGTTAGTTGTTTGCCGCACATCGGAGCATCTGGGTCCTTGCGATTGCCTTGTACTGATTCCTTACGAAAATTGTATTTCCTTTTAATTCCTTTCTCCCATGATTTCCCCACTGTACAACCCTGCCTTTGAATGCGTTATACTCTGTATAATACTTCATAGCCTCTACAGTTTGTATAATGCTGAAGTATGTGTAGTACTCATTATAGTTTCTTTGTATTTATTGTATAGGCACTTAGTTTAGTTAATTTTCTTTTGTTCTCCTATTAGATGCGACGCTGAGAGCATCTCTTGTCGGCCGCCCTGTCCTTCCTGCGTGCGTCCGTCGTCGTCGGCGTCCGCATTGTATTCCGCTCACCCCCTCTCCTGTCCGATAGCGAACACTCTCGCGAGGGGCATTGGATTGGATTCGATTGGCTTGGCTTGGCTTGGATTGAATTGGATTAAAGTGGATTGTGTTGGATTGTGTTGCGTCATAGCCGCGGCAGACGCACTGGCGCCGGCGCGTGCCCAGGTGAGAGCGAACACCCTCTCTCAACATTTGCGGGTGCGCGGCCCAGCGCGCTCTCACTCCGCCAGTGGGCGGCGCTGCGCGCGGTGCTGCGCATGTGCAGTACTGTCTCTCTCCGCGGTCTCCTCTCCTTCGGGCGCGCTGCGCATATAACCGGTGTGCCGCTCTCCGGCGACCTTTCGGTAGACGGTTGCTCTCCGCTTGCGCTTGAACCCCCTCAGCGTCGCATCATACCAGGGTTCCCGCGAGGGGAGATGGGCGTAATTTTTTTCAAAATGCAAGTTGTATTTGATGTTGCTTTAATGCTGTCCAGTGTTTGGGGGCTTACAGCTCTGTGAAGCAATCGATTTTTGTCAGCTTTTACTGCTCGCCCCCAGCGTCACGTGCTTTGTGCAAAATGCGAATAAAGACAAACAAACAAACAAATAAACAAACATGGCTGTAATGTGCCCAAAACATTTTCTATTTTCTCTTCTATATTTGTTCTGCAGATATGTATTCGCTTTTATGGCTTGTGTTTACTGCTGCTTTGAAAGCACAACCAGTTCCTCATACAAGCATTTTGAAAGTGTAAATGTCATTGTGCTGTATTTCGGTTCGGCTATTCCATGAGTCAGGGTAGATACTGCGTCATAGGATTCCTTTGTCTAAAGAATGTTTCTTGCTCATTGTTGCAGCTACCACTGTAGGAACTGAGCGTTGAGAAGCTCCTTGAAGCAGCGGGTTTTAAGAGTAACATCAAGTTAGTCTGACTCGGTTAAATAATCTCCGAATTTAGATATATCAATGCATGATAATAAGAGAGCTTCTTTAATGAGAGACTCCAAGAAATGGCGGCAGTAAAATGAACATTATTTTTTCTCGCGAAATCCGGCAACAGCTTCTTGAATTGCAAATGCATTTCGCAGAACATGGTGGTTGTCACGATTCTTTCCAAACAACACGTGTTTGTCTAGATGTCTTATAATAAGTAAGAACTATATAATGGCAGGGTAATCTGTGCCCGTGTGTAAGGTTTAAACTGCAGGTGGCTTTTGGTTGGTTAACGCGCCGACGCGACGCAGGCGAGAGAGGCGCGCCGTAGTGTAGGGCTCCGGATGAATTTTGACCGCCTGGGGATCTTTAACATGCACCGAAATCTCGTTAACACGGCCGTTTTTCTTTTCGCCTCCATCCAGCGTTGGGCCGTCCAAAGGGCCGAAGACGACGCTAGGAGCCAAGACATCCTGGCTGTCGTCTGAAGCACACCGGCGATAACTAGGCCTTTCCTCTGGACACAATAATGTTACTTCCTCCTCCTCCATCAGAAAAGCAGCCGCCGCGGCCGGGAATCGAAGCCGCGAACTCGCTGCAAGATTTCGGCGTTTGAAATGGGTATTGGGAAACAAAATAAAAATAAATGTTTTCAGAAGGGTGCTAAAGGGTGTTATTTGCTAAAGGCGTATTTGCTAAGGGTGCTAAAGGCGTATTTGCTAATGTAATAAAATGAAAGCAGAATGTCTTGTTTTACTAGAGTTCTGAAAAGCTTAATAAAATTCATGAGCCATAAGTCAGCCAGTATTCGTAATGCATGGGACTGGTCTCTAGTTGGTACAGTTTAAAACAACAAAAATCAACCTCCATTCGGTCTTCCTAAAAAGTTTATTTCAGCGTAGAATTATTAAAACACAATGCACGCCAAATTTAACCTTTATTAGAATGGCGACGGATTTTTGTAAATTATTGGCAGTTTATAAATACGGGGACGCTTAATATTTACATCAGGTTAACGGTGTGAAAGTGACTATATAGTCTACGAGTACAAAATGAATGGGTTGAAAAACAAAGAAAACGAACGAGACGCGTTTTAATCATCGTTGTCGTTTTGCTCCTAGAGAGCCGTTCAAGCCGAACGTTTTAGTCATGCTCCTTTAAATGAGGCTGCTTCAGCTGCTCCAAACAGTATAATATTTTACGCAGACAATGCGAATACGCGTCTCGTGGTACTGTTTCTGCAACGAGTAATATGACTGCCTTAAAAGACTGTTTATTCGAAATTCCTTAAAAACTGATTCCCCGAAAGTGAGCTACCCGTTAATTAGGAAGGTGCATTTTATTATGGTCTTCACTATTTTAGTTTGCACTTAGCAAATTTTCTTTGCAGAGAAATGTATATCACTAATTTTCATAGACATTTAGCTTGTCCGTTTCTCCAGGCTCTCAGAAGCAGTGTCTTTTTTTTTTGGAGTGACAAGAATCATGCGAATAGCGCACTGGTCGACCAGAACGCCCTGCCATTGCAGTGTCTACGGTTTGTCATTGGGGCGCTTTCAGAAAATAAATAATTGGTTTTGTGGCTTAATTCTTGTTCTGCTTTGTTATTTCGTCTGAAAATTTGCATATTAAAAAATGGAAACAATGGTGTGCTCACAGAAGAAAGCAGGTGAGCACTACGACCAGCAGCATACCATAGACGACCCTGCAACCAAACATCACGGTAGCCACCATACTCACTACTGATACAACCACGGCGGGGGAGGTGGCCATATTGCCCTTGCGCTTGCCCAGCACCCCACCTTTGAATTCGACTCTCAGCAGGCGATTCGCAACTTTATTGGCGGTGATATCAATGCCATGACCTGAAAATTTCTCCAAAAATCCTCCATTCGACATCGTGACCTGGTTGTGGACACTATCCCACACAGGCGTAGGCGCTGTTGAGCTAGTGCACGTCCGGTCTCGTGAACTTATTGACCGAGCCGCCATTTGAACTACCCCTACACCCGATGCCCATGAAGTGACAGACCAAACTCAGACGACCGCAAACGAATCCTCCAATAAAGCTGAGCGCCTCTCCACCCATCGTCTTCTATAAAGGTAAAGCGTTCAAATTCGCTTTAAAATCTAAGCTATTCCGACCGTGTAGGAACGTAGAAACCGGATAGACGTCGGCTACATAACGCGAGGGCCCCAGGTGCGATTACTACCACGGGAAGCGTTTTTTTAACAGCGAAGCTATTGAGCAAATTTTGTGTATGGTGTTCGCAATTAAAGGAGACATGAGAGAAAATACAACTTCGTTTAATTTGAAAGAACTAGGATTCAGTACCTCACTCAGCTCCATTACAGCCACAAGGGATGATTGTTAACAAAAAAGCAAGAAGTATTTAAAAACTTTGAAATTTTGCGCCACAGTGACGTGTTATGAGCAAGAATGACGTCACACGTGCCAACAATAAAACATAATTTTGAGTGCGTCAACTGCACGTTAGCATTCAAGTGATGCGGTCAAATGGAACTAGAGGCCCCATTACAGACGTCCAGTCATGTGTGGTCACGGCAGGTCAGTTAGGAGGCCCCCCATCGCACAAACAAGGTTCCGTGACGTCATAGAAAAGTTGCGGGAAATTGGCTAGGGGGTCGCGACTGCTTTACACGTTTTCTTTAATATCTCCGTTATTTCTTCGAAGATTGCGATGATATTGGTGTCATTGATATCGGGACTAAGCAGTATTTCTAATAAACCCAACTTGTATTTTGTCTTCATGTCTCCTTTAAACATGTTAGAGAAGTGCCGAGGGCTCGTGCACGCGTGCCTCTAGCGCACGTTCATCAAGCTAAGCATACGCACTTAGGGAAATTGGAGTACATTGGCCGCAAAAAAACTCCACCATTAACCGTATCATGCAAAAGGCTGAAACTTCGAAGACCAAGACGGCACAGAGTCAGACTCCAATAACGGCAAGGGCGTCAGAATCGGTTTGGCAGAGTCAGTCGTCTTACCCAATCGGCCATGACTGTAAGTTAATAGACGAGTGTCAAACGGCTTACTCACTCGGCTGCGACTGTGGGGAGAGGAATCATGTCACCTGCTGGAGCCAGAACACGGGATAGTGTACACGTTGCGCCTGCGGCGCCTTGTTTAAGTGTGCATGCTCCGTACATTCGTTCGTGAAAGAAAACTCCTCCTCGCGTCGTCCACAGTTGCAGCCGATTTGCTTTTTGTTCGCCGTTATAGCAACTGAGACGGAGTAAAGGTCGTTGCGGTAGCGAAGAAGCAAATCGGCTGCAATCGTTGACTAAACCGTCGTGATGGTCGGGAAGTTTGCTTACAGCTTCGCTACCTTCACATCTTAGGCGTTAGTGGGAGCTTCTAGCATTTTCCGTTTCTTATGCCACCATTATCATCATCCCGTGCTCTCCTATTGCGTGGAGTTGGATTTCCTGCAGTGCGTGTGAGATAATGCCACGGACATCAGCGAGGTCAAGAAAGCTTCGCTTCAAAAATCAAAACAAGGCAAAACAAAACAAAATAGAAAGTCATTCAATCTGGCTATTCTCAGAACATCTGGCTATTATTGCCTGTGGCGGGGAAATGAAAAACCAAAGAAGACAAACAAAAAAGCGAAAATGAACAGCCTCACAAAAGTCAGCATAATGTACTGTCCTGTCGCGATTGACTTAAATAATAAAAACACAACAAAAATTATAAGCCGAGCAAGCAAAATTACAAAGGTCTATCCAATGCACCGCAGTGCCGCAACTATCTATAAAGAAGAAAGAACAAAGAAAAATACGCTGTCTGTCTTTCCGTGTTTTGAAAACGCGACAGAAGAAATGTAAAGGAGGTGAAACGGAAAAACGGGTGAGAATGCTTACGCATTAGTGAACATTTCTCAAATTTTAGTATATCTTCGCTTTGAAATTCCACGAAACCTTTATTCAAGCAAAACGTCAGAAGACAATTATCTGGGTTAAAATAAATCAACAAAACAGATACTAAATTCTCAAGAAAGCAGGTGACATCTACGCTTGTGTGGCTTGAGATGTGGCCACGGGAGCATGCAGCTGATAGCCGTTGATGAGTTCGTGCAAGAATGCAACGATTTTGGTGTTTCAAAGGGTGTATTATGTAAAAGTAAATTTTTGCCACCCTTGGTCGTCAGGGGAGCAATGTTGGCGCCGGCCTCAGTTCCGGCCGGAGAGGCGCTGTGGTGCGATGGCGTCAGTTGGTGTCATGGGTGGGGACCGCATCACCAGAGCACCGTGCGACCACAGAAGGGGAGAGAACAAACAACTGCTCAGGGGAGGGAGGAATAACAGTATACCTGTAACCAGCCAAGGACATTTTCGTGTCTGCGTCAGCAGAAATCTCCCAGGCAACTACTGGCTACAGAAACATCCCAGGATACTAGTGGCTACAACCAGGCTACACAAACAAACTACTGGTACCACCAGGGATCGAACATGGGCACGAAGAAAAGCGAAGCGCGAGCCTGTCGTCTTGCCGACTAGGCTACGCTCACACGTCGAGATGGACAATGGTTTGGATTCAGCGTTTGGGGAGGGGGTGGGCGCTTTTGGACGCGACACATGAATCAATAGCGAAGGGGGAGGCAGTGAGAGAGATGACGCCATAGCCGCGCGCGCGGCCCTCATCCTCACCCTTCGAAAGACTGTCCTGTCCGTTTTCTTTGTTCCGACGCTGCTGCATTTGGGACGCCGCCCCCGCGAATCCGAGGGAACGGCTGGCAGAGTCTCTGGTTTCAGGCTTTTTAGATCCACTTGTGTGAATTGAAATGATGCCGCATGGGCAATCGTTGTGGGTGTCATTTACAGCTTCGCAGTCCAACCACCTTCCCAGCGTGGATTGGAGCCATTTTTTGCAGTATGCAGTTTAAGGGCGGCTGGTGACCACAGGGCGCAGCCCAGCAGGGAGTGCAGGTTTAATCACGCGTCCTTTCTTTTGACTTTCTTTCTTTTTGTTACCCCTTATCCACACTAAAGTTGCCACTGCTCCTAATTCCGGCTTTAAACGGTCATATCTTTTTTTAATGGCAGTGTCTACCTTCCGGTTCGGGACGCTGACGTGATACTGTGGACACTTGTTGAGGACAGCTGATAACGGACAACAAGCACTAAAAAAAAACTCCCTCAAAAAAACCAACAAATCTCTTGCGTTAAAAAATGCCCTACTGGCAATCTGAGCGAGTGTAGTGGGAGGGCGCTACAGTCGACTGGTGTGTTGTTCTGCCGATGATTTTATTTCGTGTCACGACACACCGTTGGTTAGGAAAGCTATACCGGACGGCTGACGTGCTGTATTTATACGAGCCATAAAATAAAACGACGGCGTTTGCTTACGTGGTAACACAAAATCCAGGCAACTTTATCAAAATTTTCTCGTAAAGATGTCCTGAACCTGTTGGAGTGAAACAGAACTTGAAGGGCCGATGTTCACGTCTAAGTCATCTGCACACTGAGAATTCCACGCTAATGCTCTTTTGGTTTTCTCGGGACCTCCGCCACCAGAAAGAACTTAGGCTATAAAAATACGGGAAAGCCTAACGCCTATTTTGAATCCAGAGAGAAGTTTGGGGCTAGATTCATTGAACATGCACCGACCTATTTTTCTGCGAGTAATACTTTAAATATTTTTAACGTATACACAGCGGAGGTACAGTGGTATCAAAAGAAATAGGAACAACAGAGCAGACAGCTTCCGGTGCATGCTGCACAGTCTGGCTAAAGTCAGCAAACTACGCACACGCGTATTTTTTTTAGAGTGTTTAAGAGTGTGCCGTACTAGCACGGGAAACGCTTGATAAAGAAGCGACGCCGGCCATTTTTATGCTCTGTCGCCACTGAGCAGAATGGCAGTGCTTGTTACTTACTATATTCGGGAGCAAAGCGCGCAAGAGGTTGATTGTAGCTAGCATGATGCCCCTGAACGATCACCCTGTGCAATGGCGATGCAGCGTGAAAAGGTGCCCCAAAATAAATGGCCGGCGTCGCTTCTTGATCACCCATTTCCCATAAACGTAGGGTGCACATTCCTATGCTCTCGAAGAAGTGCGCATACGCACAGTTTGCTGACTTTGCAGCCAGGTGGTGCAGCATGCATTGAAAACCATTCGCTCCATTGCTCATGTTTCTTTTAATCCTCGGAGGCGACAGTCACAGGCGACAGTCTTCCTGTGTACATCCTTCGCAGTGGCAGGTCAGACAGAGTTCGTGTGGGGTGAGCGAGATCACACTCACCGCTCGGTGCATTTCATTAAGATTAGACTGATCCTCAAAGGTTTGTCGTAAAGATATATATTCTAATTTTCAATGATTGATCCCGCACATTATATCAAAGTTACGCTGTGGACAACGTCATCTGCGTACAGTTTGCACCAAAGCGTGTCCTTTATTTATTTCGAAATCACGTCATCAAATGGTATAATTTGGCTCACCTCTGCAGATAGATCGATTCATGAATAAATAAGGGTTGGAATAGAAATCTTGTGCCTGGATTATTCATTCGTTTCAGGTTACGGTTGAACGATGGATTTTCTCTATCTTCGTTATGCTGAAGGATATTTGCCGGTAGTTACTGTTGCTGTTTTTTATCAACTGCAATTTGTTATTCGCACAGGCCCTGTACACCCTTCAAACGCTACACTGCTACTTATGGCACGACCACAATACGTCAAGAGTATCTAAAATTGTTTTTCCCATTCTCATTGGCCCAGATTTGTTCTTCCAGATTTGGCTGTTGGACGGCTTTTTTTTTAGTCTATGTGGATATATGTCTAACACGTCAGCGTTTTTTTAAAAGCCAGTTGTCTAGTCGAAGGTTGTCAGCGCATTGAAGTATACATGAATGCACTATACATAATCAATCAGCGGCACCTGTGTAGAGCCCATCTTGGAATCTGGCCGTGTGACAGGAACATTGGGTAGCGCCGTGCACTTGTCTCTGGGCATTGAAGGCAGGCATTTTGAACAACTTATTCAAGAGGACTCATTTACAGTTCAGGTGAGCTGTGAAACCGACTGTCTCTTCAATGGGGCGTGTAGAGAGCCGTACAACGCTGGGCATTTTGCTGCTTCACGTTTTTGCGTGGTACCCTTAGTCGCACCCCAGCTTATGCGTCACTGCTTTACGCGTAACAACATCTGTCTTCACGTGCCTCAGGAGCAAGCTTTCGCTAATGAATTAACACCTAAACTTGGATAATCGTTCTTCGGTGAGATTTGAGTTCTGAGCTTAGGACGTTTGAATATTTTTGGTTCATAACAACACTTAATGCTTAAAGAAATGACGTGCATGCCCAAAACTGTTGAATTACTGTGCTGTTTTGCTGGTTTTAAACGCTACCCATTGCTTTCACAGGGAGTGTTAGAAATGAGCTTCCATACCTAAGTGAAGCCACTACATAACCAAACGATTCCCGCTCACAAAAAAGACTCGTTATGACAAATTAAAAAAAATTCAAAGTCAAAAAGTTTAATGTTGCCGAATTATAAGAGCCAAGCTCAAACCGTGGCTTTTGTTTATCATAAAAATTTGATAAGCCGGGAATGTTTGCCGTAGAAAAATTTGAATGATGTATATAACATAACTATCCAACATAAGAACTATCCAAGTTACGTTTCTCAGAGTTTCTCTGAATTAAGGGACGTGTATGTCGGGCGCGCGTCAACAGCTTGTTGGTCTTGGATGAGTTTTTTAGGCCGTGACATACAAAACGGGAACGCAACGCAAAAGCGGATGCTGCAGCAAATTCGGTTTTCTCGTTGTTTAAAATTACAGCTTCGGCAATTCTGATGTTTACACATGACATTGTCTGAACTACACAGCTGTTGTCACACGGCCGTGTTCGCAGCGGTTTTTCTAATCGTGGTTTAGAAAATCTGTGTACGAACTGCTACATGGCAAAGAAACCTCGGTTACTACCCTGACCATTGGTAAACCTTACCCTGGTTTACCAACCTGGCCTTGTTCACGCCAAAGGCTCCACAATTCTGCAAAATGGCGGCGACCGCTTAAAGTAAGCCCGGGCAGTGCCGCGCAAATGGCTATTCAAGAAGAGTCTGTGTAAATTAGTCCCTAAAAGCTGCAATGGCCTAAATACACATTTGGAAAGATATCACACAAATTTACGCTGCAGTTACAAACTAGTTGAATGCGTTCCTTGCGGACCGGTAGTGATGTAACCCTTCAGGCACTATATGCAGTACTGGGCAAGTTACGCAGCCTTGTGGTAGTATACAGAGTGGGACGCGAAATGCGGCCTTGTTATGCGCAGAACTATCATGGCTGGTGCTGGAAGACAAATTCTAGGTTAAGGTAGGCTTTTAGTGATTAGAAGGAATAATGGGTTGGGAGAGCAAGTGCATGCACCTGCAGTTACAAGTTGTAAGCATTTTATCGCTTATCATTCGAGTTTAGCTATACTTAGCGCACAGACGCATGGTGGTACCTGCAAAAAAAAAACGCCTTACTACAATTTCAGCGAGAAATAAGCTGGGTAGTTCGCGTGTGACACTATGGCAGCGCACTTTCCGTGATTGCGTTTACCATGTGGTAACCAAGATTTTTTAACCGGAATAACGCTGCCGTGCGAAAAGGGTAATAATGCACAATTTCTTACACCGAAATTGGCATGCTTAAGAAAACCTACAAATAAATTTGTACTTTCCGTCTTTGTTATTTGTTCGCACATTTTATTTTGATTTCGAAAACTAGACGTTTCCCATAATGAACTTTACCTTTTCGCAGAAATTGCCTGAATTGCAGGACTGATTAAATTTTAATGAAGCTACATATTCGTGAAAGAGGCTTTTCTGGACCTAGCAAACACAGTAGAAATAAAACATGCATGTAAGGCTGAAAAGTGCAACTTGTTTACAATGACAATCTTGTTCTGTGATATGTGTAAACAGACTAAGCTGACATGATGTTCTAAAAAAGTCTAGGCTGGGTAAACACAAAAGGGTAATCGACAAGTTGTTTTTCTTAACATACCTAAAATATTTATGACAAGCATTTCTCCAAAGAACACTGCAATTTCGCAAGCGTAGTAGAAGTTATTTGCGGTTCCCTCATGAGGAGGCGACTTGACTGTTTGCCCTAAAACTACTGCTACCACTGCAGCAATAAGTAACTGACTCAAGCTATAGAATGGCTAAAGATGAATCAGAACGATGCAAATAAGATCCGTTAGGTTTTTATTTCTCTCCTTTAGTGATTGCTGATCGTTCGAATGTGTTGCTGATTGAATGTGTTTTTGTTTCATTGCAGTTTCTTATTCTCGTACCTTGGTTTGTAATAAGGTCAGCATGGGTAGTGCAAAGCGTGGCCTATTGTCAAAATAGCTTGACAGACATGAATGTTTACATCTTTGTAAAAAGAAAAGGGAGAGCGTTCATAAACGTAAGCATGCTCGAATTCGGACTGCTTTGCTGCCGCAGTGCTTTTAGGGAATTGAATAAACCACGAACCTTAACCTGTGCTTCTCTTTTGCTTGCGTAAACTACCTTCATAGGCTCCGATGAAGCGACTTTATTTAAGCGTGCTCTTGGGATTGCTCACGCTTTTTTAACGCACTATGGTTACAACAATGTTACACCCGGCGCTAGATATTCAGTAAAATATTTTTTTCTTGCAGGGTTGATATTTTGCAATTATCGACTTCTTTGCTTTCGCAGAAGGTATAGTGTTTTGAGGATATTCCTTCGTGTGAAATTGTCTTCTCTGCTACGACACTGCTACCAGACGTACTATATATTATCGGGGAAGTGGGAATAACAATATTTATAACTTTCAAGTTAAGAAGGATATATATTAAGTGGATAAGTACATGGAAAGATATTTCATAGTCACAGACCGCATGGAGGCCTCATGGCCAGAAATGTACAAAATTCTCGGCAAATAAAATCAGACATAAGGAAACTATTATGACAATCACAAGAATGAAAAATCCAGCGAAGGGAGCCCAAGATTAGGAATAACTTCAATTAGTGTGAAGCTCACAATTACAGTAAAAATGCATATTATCTATATAAGGGAAGGTGGAAAGCACACGATTAAACAAATACAAAAGGGTAGTGACGAGACCTGAAAGAAATTTTGAGCTTTTTAAGGTCGAAATTTCCTATTTTTAAATAACGGCGGGTAGAAAGAGTGTTAAAATGGTACTACGGATAGCAAATAATATACGCTTATCGCTTATTTAGCGCGTACGTAGATAGAATGTAATCTTAGGAAAACTCAAGCTTGGCTCAGCTATAACGGTTCTCTGCAGTTGACACTGATGGTTGCTACAGGCGCCGAAAATGAGATAGAAAAGTTGTTTTCATTTGTTTAAATTAAATGCACCCCCTTTTGGGCAGAAGCACACTTTGCGGTTGAAACATCTGTTTCTTTTCTTCACGGTGACTCCGTCAGCGTAGTACGATGCAAGAGTGTCCTTTGCCAGAGTGCACCATGCTTGGATAAAGTCGCAGGGTTTTAAAGTCGGAAGAAAAACGCGGGCAATAGAGGAGAAAACAAGCAAGACAAACGAAGCGCCATTTCCAACTAAACTTTATTAAAGAAACATCCAGCATTTATATGTTATCCAAACATAACGTCACCACTGTGTTCGCTTATTAGGAATTCAGTCTCTGTTGTTGAAAGGGCAACAGATGGCTTGCTGATGCGCTCTTCACCCGCTTTTTCGATTAAAAACGCTTCGATAATTTCCCTTTCAACCTTATCACTAGCACTGTGCATAAATCTTGTCTGCTCTAGCCTTGGTACACACTTGTATTGCATACAGTGGTCAACTATGTGCCCATCATCTTTGTATTTCACAGCCAAATTGTGCTCACGCGCTCGTTCATTGAAACAGCGACCGGTCTGCCCGATGTAAACTTTCGAGCAACTCATTGGGACTTCGTACACAACATTCTTTGTGCACTCAGTGTACTGCATCTCGTGCTTCTTTGTGCAGAGCGGGGCCTTCTTCTTTGACATCATGGGGCAAATCTGAGAGCTTGCCAGGCACGTTAAAAACAACATTAACACCGTATCTCTGCGCCATCTTCTTTATGCCGTGTGACACACGATGCCAGTAAGGATGGACGTGCACCTTCTTCTTGTCGATTTTTTGCTGCTCGCCCTCCTTTTTTCCTCGCTGCTTCACTTCCTGAAAAAGTGACTCGCAAACACCAGAAAAAACAAAAGAGGGTAATTCTGCTTCGTTTAGCCATTTAATCTGACATTCAAAGCTAGATTGTACCCCGTGGTAACAGGATTTGTTAAAGGCGGCTCTTGGACAAGTCATGGCTACAGCTCTTTTTAGCAGTTTTGAGGGAATGAGTTGCTTGTTGGCACACGGGTGATACTGCCAGCACACGTGGGAGTCCTCGAACGCAAGTTGCAAATGGAGAAAACGCATTTTGTTTTCGACAGGTACCTCCCACGTAAACTTCAGCTTATCAAACGATCCCCTAAACAAGTCAACGACTTTCCTCACAGTGCCTTCTGCACCTTCTATATACCGCAACACCATTCACAATAACAAGAAAATCATCCACATATCTCATAATTGTGTAGTCCCTTTCATCACCCAGCCTGCCGCTTACACGCTGATCGAAGGCACTCAGATACATGTCCTCTAGTGTCCGCGTTTTTCTTGCGCCTTTAAAACCCTGTGACCATGTCGAACCAACTGGCCCACATCAAGGTATTGCTTGGATGAAGATCGAGATTTAGAAATTTCGGCGCACGTTAAAGATACCCAGGTGGTCAAAATTAATCCGGAGCCCTCCACTACGGCGCGCCTCATCGCCTGCGTTGCGTCGGCGCGTTAAACCCTACAATCAATGAATTGGATAAAGATCAGTAGAAAATGCTGGTTTTGCTTCGGTGGATTTTGAAAAGAAAATTTGCACAGCAACCGCTCTCGTGGTGTCCGCGTTGACATCTAACACCACTTAAATGAAGATCTCTGGAGTACGGGTGTTTTAAATTCATTATTCGATTTTTGAAAAGTAAATTTTCACTGTAGTTTATTTTGCGGTGTTGACGTTATTATTCAACATTTTCGTAATGTGTTTTCATGAACAACTGCGAAGTTAACAATTACTGTAACTCAAATGCTTTTCTTAACTTTAAAATACCTTTCAAGGTCTCTGTAGCGTCTCAAATATTCCTTTTTTGCAGGCAGAAAATAAAGCCGCTTTTGCTAAAAGCCCAGCTGAAGTTAGTAGGGCACTCAATATCTCTCTCGCTATCTGTCTTTCTGTTTCAAATACAAACACATCATTCCCATACACACGCTAGCACGTACGCACACACACAGAGCGCCACATGTGTTGACAATGGCCAATTCAACGAATAAACAGATGAGCCCCGCAACTACATGTTTGCTTGGTCCATGAATGCGTCATATATCAGAACTGTTTGTTAGCGGGAAATCTCTACTTTTTAAATTCTAGTAATATATGTTGCCTTTAGCCTGCTTTCTAGGAGGCAAGACAAAAAGGTCGGCGTGTTTGAGAGTTTGATGGGTAATAAATCCAAATCATCTAAATTAATATCTAGCCATACTCTACGACATTCATAATAGCGCAGGTAGACCGTCAATTCAGAGAATTCGAATGCGGAATACTTTGAACTGGCTACTGTTTCCTTCAGGTGGAATATCAGCAACCGAACGCAATTAGAAGAAACGAACATGCAAGGACGTCGAACGGACAGTCAATTTTGAGAATGTGATTAGCCCAATTTGTTCTTGTGGCAGTCGTCTTAAGATGTGGTTCCGGTTCTTTGATTGATTGATTGTAGGGTTTAACGCGCCGACGCAACGCAGGCGATGAGGCGCGCCGTAGTGGAGGGCTCCGGATTAATTTTTACCACCTGGGGATCTTTAACGTGCGCCGAAATCTCGTACACACGGGCGTTTTTGCTTTTCGCCTCCATCAGAAAAGCGGCCGCCGCGGCCGGGAGTCGAACCCGCGACCTCGTGCTCAGCAGCGCAACGCCTTAGCCACTAAGCAACCGCGGCGGGTGTGGTTCCGGTTCTTTCGGTTTTGGGCTATGTAAGGCTGCGAACTGCTTCAGTAGATAGCGTGGGTTAGTATGAAATGGTCCGCATTAAAAGTACTTCTTCAAGCATTGGTAGACATGGTATCCTAACTGCACATCCGTCCTTATTTAGGTCTGCGCTGTTATCCCGCAACAGTCTGGGAGTTTTCCAACTATTAATGGGCAGCACTGCACCTGTCAAAGTTTGCAGATGTGCTGGAGGTGAGAAAAAGTAGGCTTGTACTCTGAAAGATCAAGCGGCCTCAGAACCGATGCTCTCACCGTTTACCTCAAAATCCTAAAATCGTCACAATACGTTTTCGTCAAAAGCTTAACAAGCAACACTTACGTACTGAACGGAGGTTTTGCGTGTAGTTTCGCTTTCTGAAATAAACAAAACATAAGATTCCGACTTGTGGGTCGGCAAACACTGAATTATGAATTATAGGAAGATTTCGAAAGGCAATTAAAGTCCGAGTGCGGTCTACGTAGACGTAATTCTGTTATAAAAAGCGCAGGCCCATCTCGCTTCCATGTTGCTGTGTCTCTGAATTCAAATACTTTGCAGGATGCAATTGGCGTATACCCTCTTCTTCATCACATTGCTCTGTGGCGTGGGTAAGTACACCCGCTGCATTCGTACTCTCATTCCTTAACCAGCAACAACAAAAAAACTAACCAGTTAGCACCATCCCATGTCTGGTGGTTACGTGCTGTTAAAGTGTACCAAATAACGGTCATCACGATTATTTAGACAACTTGATACTGTTTTCGTCCGCCCCAAATTTCATGCAGGCTCGATAAATTTGTTGTTCAAACCATCGATGACACTGACGCCGCTGTCCGGCACTATGACCAAGCACACATGCACTTCATAAATTGTCTTTCTGTATTAGCCGTGGCAAGCGTTTAAGCCGAGATGAAGTGATATGGTGCCTGAAGTGTTACACTGCCTTACTTTGCATGTACAAAGAAAATGCGATACAACTACAGGAGCTGCTGTAGAGAGATGATTTTGTGGACGAAAAGGATTCCCAATCTATCCCGGAAAGTATGACGTGAAATGTAACCGCTTCAAGTGCTAATATTGCTTGTCCTCAACTAATCATATTATAGTCCTCTGCGCTCCCTGTGGTCCTAAAGTAACAGCACACCTCACTTAGTCCTGTGGACTGCAAGGATCCGAGTAGGAGATGAGACACCTCTCTTCGCACAATACAGTGGTCTCTAGGAAAAATAATGTTCTTCGATGTAGCATGGGGCCCTCCTAACTCCTGTAGATCATGAAAAAAGTTCTTCCGCTCCGGGTTGGTGAGGTATGATGACATTGAGAGTCTCTGATATGGTATTGGGGATGATTAGGCGGAGCAATTGCCGGCAGCTATGCAAGGCTAAGTCCGCCTGATTCAACAATACTTACGCACTGTGGTCACTCAACCAATGCCACGGTGTGTGTGCAGTTGCTAGTCCAGCACTTGGTGCGTGTAACTAGGCAAAATTGATCCAGGTGTCAGGCTTTGTTCTCTGGTACAGCATGGGAGCAAGCAAGACCGTGACCTCTGTGTAGAAATCACAGGTATGCTGCGCTTTCCAGGAGACCATTAGACAGGGGAGAGAGAACATGACTACTAGCAGAGCATTTCCGCCTGCAGATACAATTGCGAATCGACCAAAAAGGGAATATGTACCAAGCAGACAATGCTTTTTCAAGGAGCAGGCCCTTGCTTGCTACCCTGAGCTACTCTAAATAGTTTTATGCCGTTCCCACAAAAATGCGATGTCACACTGTTAGTTCGGTCATCTAGACCCTATTGCTATTTGTCGCGGGAATCTATCAGTAATAATTGTAGTGTATTCTTTTTACACGCTCGTATATTATGGTAGTAATGACCGCGCTATGCAGTCATTACGCAGCTAACTTTTTTTCAGCAAGGAGAAACTGACCTTTGGCTAATCAACCATCAGGAGCGATAAGGCCTAATCCTGCAGAGCAACTCCTCGGTATACTAAACAGTACTGCACCGATTCAATCTCTCGCGATTCTCCTTGCCGAATCGGCTATTTGTGACACGTGATCCTTGCTGCCCCCACCACGTGAGCTGACCTCAAAATATTTTCCCACCCGCGGTCAATGAATAGAAGGAATAGGGAGCGCAGGGCTGCTCAGACACAGAGATTAAGAGGAAGAGTCAACTTTATTATGAAAAGTACCCAAATACAGGTCCTATCGTAGTTGTGGTATAAAGTCCCAGCGGGATCGCGTAGTGTTAAAATATGGTGGCGCGGATCCAGCGTACGCGTAACATAGCGCTTCTTGGGCAGTCTCGACGTTCACTGTCGGTAGGGCAGACATTTAGTGCTCTCTGAATATGAGAAATCGGGCAGCAGACTCGCGCTGGTAATATCACCACCGGTCTGACCACCCCAATTTCGTAAACTCACTTGGGACGCAATAAAAGGATCTCTTTCTCTTGGTATCCGGGTGTCTACAAACATTTAAATAATACCTTAAATCTGGCTCAGGCTTTTATTACAGTCCCGATTTTAGTCCGGACAAATGTTTAGGATCTGTCTGTCTCTCTACATGCCTCTTTCTGAAAATGTGGGTAGCTTGTAACATTTAGCGCTAGTGTGCCTTATGGTGTCATTACTCGCCAGGTGAAATTGCTATCCTATATTTTTCAATATTTAAGGTGAGTGCTTAGAGACATCAGCACTTTTCGCGACATAATATGCTTTTGTACCCCCTCAGTTTAGTCATCGTACAGGTTTCGAGAGGTTAACGTACAATAATAGTATGACTTCATCACAACACATACAAATGTAATATATAGAAATGATCACACGCAGTTCATGTGACCCTGACGTCAAACGTATTTCGTAGCATTAAAATGTTTACTTAATAACAGATCTTACTGCTCCCAGTTTAGGACCTAACTCGCACCAGTTTCTCCATCAGTCAGACATTGTTGTATAAGTAGCATGCTGTTATAGCGGCACGAACCACCTAATACTGAGTTTTCTGTAATAAATGTTGAATCCTTTCAGGGCGAAGTAATAATTTCAAGTTTCGTTAGCTGTGTCATTGCATGCGTGACTGATTAGCGTTTAATAATAAAAAGTACGCCTCCTTCAAGCTAATGTGGTTACGGTGTAGGACAGGCGCTCTTTTCTTTTTTTTTTGGGGGGGGGGGGTTCTCGTGCTTGTAGAAAAAGTTTTAACAACTTTTGTGTTTAAGTTTTTATTATATTTTACAGTGCTGCGTTTTCGTATCCGTCTTTGTTTTTCTTTTCACCCTTCAATGAATGTGCATAAACATTTGCCACAGCGTCTATATTAGTACGAACTAAGTACTGTGGGTATGAATACAGTTTATAGCTCTTTCATATAACCCTATATAACACCAGTTTGCGGCGTACAATAATAAATGAGTAATAAACGGACACAAAGCTAAGACTTTCCTCCCTGAGTACATCCAGCCCTAATGCATACCCATCTCTCCGGTCAAACCTTTCAAACGAACGTTTGCTACTATCGAAGCCGAATGGTTGCCGTTACGTGAAAACAAGCCAAACGGGCCCCAAGGGGCAAAAGAGCAATTAAGGAGGCGTATGATGTACAGCGAAGAACAAAAGCACGAGGCGATCGACAGAGCTTATCCCTGTATAATTTCTCATTAAAGCAGCGCCATTTGAGATAAAGTTTCTACGTTAACAACGCTGCAAAGGAGGCCAGTTAGTATTTCATCTTTGACAAAAAATGAAGCGCTATTGAACCCCAATCAAGCCGGGTCGAAACACAACGACGCGTGTACTTGACAATTTGTAACCACTTTGTGTTCAGTAGCGCTCGCTTTTCTGTCTAAAAAGGTGGTTTATTTCAGTTTTAGATGCCCCGGGTACGTTCGTACACATCCGGGGTCTTGTACAAACGGAGCACGACCTATGTGGAAGAAGCGGTTTTGATGTAGCATTAGAATAAATCTGAAACGAGCGCAGTTGTTCGCGAGGTACTCCCTGAAGAAATTATTTGAGGACTGCGTTTTGCAGCGCTTTCTGTGAAATCGTGTCAACTGCAGGTATTGGACAGCATTATGTTTACAGCCCAGTGTAATTTCCTGGGATGGGCCACGAATTACGTTTTAGCTACTACACACTTCATGCCCTTGACCGACAGCTCAATACTTCTAAATTTCACGAAATGTCTTTTTGCTGCAAACATTATTTGGGTTCGGCTTTACCTAATAAATACGTGCTTCACTGTTTTCTCTGCAGTGCCCTTTGCCGACGCCGTGTTAAAAAAATTTCTTTGCCCAGACAAATGCCCGGACCGCCATGTAAGTGCAAAATCAGAAGACCATACTTCACTCCCACTGAATGCGGGTTAAGTTGCCTGGCACCATCGTTATGATATCACGTCCATCTATGCAGCCTGTCCTCGATGTTGCTGTTCTCATGTGTCTCACAATTGAATCTTTCAATGCTGCTTTCAGCACTCTTCATATCACAAAAAATGGAACTTCATATTTCATCTATGTGTTCCCAAATACTCTGATCATTCATAAACACCAAAGAAATGCAGCCGTGATCCCAAAAATAATTTAATTTTGTTCGATGAAATGCTAGAGCAACAATACGTTTCTTTCACGCTGACGGACCAGGTAGTTTATGGGTATTTTGCTTGCCGGTGAATATTTTCTGTCGTAAGAAACCGAAAATTGCAACTATCATATGTATCTGCTGTATACGATTCCCTTTTTTGGGAAGCAAAGGGAAACGTCAGAAAAAAATGAAGGCATGCCGAAGGTGTAGGTGCACACAACTGTTTAGCATGGCGTGTGCTACTTCAAAAACTCACGAAGTCACCTGCTGCAATGACCCTGCTGTTTATTCCTGGTGGTCGTGGATATCGCTGACAGTAAGAAGTACTTACAGGTGGAACGTTCCCACTTATATTTTAAAAGGGGAAGTGCACGCGAAAGCTTCAATTTATGATAAGAATCCGGTCAAAATATATACCATCGGCCGGCACTGGAACTAGTGGGAGCACGTGTGCTTCAGCAACTCGTTGTTTTTTAGTTTGCGAGCTTTCCCACTCTTTTCAAAATTAACAAAGGTTACCATACAACTTTATTTAAAACCCACGCGGAGATCATATATTCTTAAAATTTAAACAGTTTTTAAACATCACCAACACTTTTTATGAATTGTTACGCAGAACAAATTAAAAACATAACATCCCGGTGGGACTCACGATTTTGCGTGGTTTTCACTTCAGAAGTTCCTTTGAAATCAACAGTTGGGCTTGAAAATAATGTAAATGTACTCTTCAGAATGCAGGATATCAGAAAGACAAACTTTTTTTTCTAATTTATGTGCCTGGTGAGATTTTTGGAGCACCCACTTGAAAGATGCGCGCAAGACCTGAGTGATTTGCCCGTGGGATGCTTAAAATAACAAATATATAATTTATCATTGCGCAGATGACTGGCATATTTTAACTTTCTGAATTCTAGATATCTCCTCGTCGGCTCCCCCTGTTGTTGAAGTCCAAAAAAAGGAACATTATCTACGTGCACGCTTATTATGATGTAATAACAGCACAGCTACTGCGTGTTTATATGTTTTGTAGTGGTGGCTTGACATGGAGTGCCCAGCTCATCTAATATGCACCGTGTAATACGCCACGAAGGTTGCACAGTATACTATAACGCTGCGTCCGGAGTAACTCGACGTTTTAGCCGAAAGATACTTCAGCCGCAAACTGGAGTACATGGTGCGTCGTGTACTTGCAAATTGTGCACCATTTCTAAGATTACATAAATTCTCAAAAAAGTAGCCCTACATATTTTAGATTTTTGTTCGACCTAACTGGCCTTGCTGGTTTTGTATTCTCGTCCCAATCTCCATGAATGTGAATGCGGATAATCTGCTCAATTACGGCTTCTTTTTCTGACAAAGTAAATATTAGTTCTGTAAGCCACATTTCCTTTTGAGGCGATGTTGTAGCATCTCATCTGAGAATCATCAGCATTTTTGTTTTAATTGCCAAAACGTATTCGAAGTGAAACAGCAATCTATGGCTGATGCATGCACCATTACGAGATGCAACCAGCCGGCAGGTGGCTCTTATCGATTTGGTGGCATATACTAGTCGTGTTAGGCCTGTGCTGGGAACTTTTTGTCGCCCTGACTACGTCAATATTTCGCAGGAATATTCTGCCGGTTGTTTCATGGGCAGAAATTGAATACGTTACATTCTCTTCTGTAAACGTATGGAGCACTGACCGTGTATCTTAAGATTTGTTGAAAACCCTTCACTGCTGCCAAGTCTGACGTAGTATAAGACATAGTGTTATGTTTGCTAGAGTTAACAGCGATTTCATGAATACCCATAAATATCGGCCAGAAGCACAAATTATTGTTTTTGACTTTCACATGGGAGGTAATTCTGTTTAAGAATGCCCTCCCCGCTTGGATCCATGTTTTTATGAGTACTAAGCTTTTTTTTTTAAATTTTTGTGTGGCAGAACCCTATCGTGAACCAATGCGTCTATTTGTGCCAGAAACCACCATTTTACGGACACTACTACGACGGAACTCCCTGCTACGTAACGTACTTTTTTACTGTATTCTTTTACACTCGATTGCCCTTAAAATCGCACGTATCACAGGATGGCCAACGCTACTCACAAGAATGATATAATAACGAATTTTACATTTTTGGAAAAATCATTGATTACGTGCGTACGATCTGGCTTGTCCGTACCTTCACCTACCTCTCAATGTGTCTTATGCCCGTAAAGTTGCCAAGTTCACTTCCCAGTTTGAGGATTAATCGTTTTAGCCGTAATCCTCAACCAAACAACCAACCAGGCCATTTGTGGTTGTTTGAAATGTTAGAAGCTTTTAGAAGGAATATAAAGGCAGGAGCACAGTTTGAAAACGTTTATGGATTGACAACACGATAATTGTACCGGTAGGTGTGGCATAAAAAACTATGTGCAACTACGGTTTCTGGGTGCAGTTTATTAAAGGTGTCAGGCAGACAGGGTTGGTTCATTCGGAAGATTGCCTCATTAGAATTATATTTAAACACTTCAACGTAAACTTCGTTCAAATAAAGTACATAATTAGGAAAAATGATTTGTAGTACGTAGGAGTAGACAATGTAAGTTACGAAAGTACACGTAAACATACAAGTACCAATGTGTACTATTGTTGGTTCTGCGCGCACTATGATTGTTAAAGCTGCACAGCAGTCTGGCGCTTTGGGTTTTCTCGCACGACACTGGCCGATTGGCGTAAGCGTTATTGTCGTATGCAACCCTGTTTGTCTAGCATACCCAATCTTTCGCGAAACGATTATTACGAGCCTTAACAAAATCAAGCCAGAAACAAATATGCTCAAAAACAAAGCGCGCGGACAGCACTCCTGAGTGGCATGGTGGTGCCTTCTAGAGGGACGGAACGTAACTAAGGCATTCCGCAGTCCGCCGCAGAATTTACGGCGCACTAACTTTCTCTTGAAGACCGGTCCTGGTTACATCATCGCAGCCGTCATAGAACACACGATAGGGCGAGAGAATCGATATTTCAACTGATATTGATTAATTTCTCAGCGAATGAAGCGTCGTTTGATGCCAGACAAGCGCTCTGGGAACAACAAACCAACAAATCTTTCGAGTGAAGCAAACTTTTATTTTGCCTGCGTGGTCCCATTAAGATAACCTTTTTCTCTTATTGTGATGAAGGTGTGACAACACTTTGTTTTCACTTCGTTATCATCTTTCGTTTTCAGTATTTGTCGCTTGTGGGCAAGACGTTGAAATGGACGGGGCAGTGTCTGCACGGCTTATGTTTGAAATATTTGAGGAAGCCTTCGCCCTACGAACAACATTGCCTCAACGATACAACAACAACGTCTGCAGTGAAGGGGTAACAAGATGTGCTTTTGGTGAGAGCCATAAATGTAAGAAAACGTAGGTATCCTGCCCACAGCTTGGACTCCTACAAGCGCTAAACAAAAATTTTCCAGGCATAAAATGCTTTGCGTCAGAATTGCGGGTGGGGACGTCCTGTTGCATAGATGCCATGACTTGTGTAGCACTTGCAATTAAATACTTTATGGCATGCTTTTTTTCCCGACGGTTTTTTTTTGCCTGATCTAAACAGTTTAAACCGTTGGAAAGCTGGCGCATGTTTTGTTTTTGTTGTTTTCAGCACCTCTGCGGCATCACGAGGCAGAATATTTTATTAGCTTTTGTGTTCACCCTACTGTTATCTTGTGTCTCTTCGATGCATTTTCTACGCAGGCAACGTTGATTCTGTATGTTTGCTTTGCCTGAGCTCAGCGTCGCTCGATACAGCGCACGGCAGAATCTCTGTATCTTTTGTTTTTGTCGTATGTTTATATGGGCTGTAGTCCACGTCGTCGTTACAAAGGCTGCTTATTTGTTTTCGTAGAAACACAGCTGATGAAAATTTTAAATTCCTCTTGGGCACTTGCGTTTTTTCTTGGACGTGCTTAGGGTGAACTGTGCGCCATGCAATGTTCATATGAACCGTGGCACCAATGGTAGTAGTTTGGAATGGTATTGCCTGTGGATACTTAACTACCCGTGCTAGTATAAAGGACACATAAAGAGCCCCAACTATTTCGGACACCTAAAATCGCGGAGCGAAACTTTGTGAGTTGTTATATGCCCAGGAATGCTAAGCGTAATACGTTTGCGTGCGTAAATGCGCGAGTGGACGCTTTTATTCAGCACACACAAAATGCGCCCGTGCACTCCGTACAGATGGTTAGTCAGTGAAGCTGTAATGCGTGGCGGTTTTTTACCCGTGGGCTACTCCATACGGTTCAATAGGGTATTTTAGGTGCGGAGCACCTTAGGACGGCACAATGTCCGTCCGCGTCTGTGCGCATAGCACTTGCAATCGCGAAAAATCATATCAGGCACCGGCAGGATTCGAGCCTGTGTCTGGTAGACCGGACAGGGCTAGTGTCAGTCGTCTTACCCATTGGGCTACGACCGTGAGATAGTACCCGAGAGTCAAACGGCTTACTCCCTCACCTGTAACGGTGCAAGAGTACCTTAGAACCTCCCAATTTCCGTCCGAGTCCATCCGTGCGCACAACACCATCTCGCGAAAATCCAACAAAATTCGATTTGAGCCGTGAGTTGCAGTTTTATTTATGGAATTATCAAGGTGCAACTCACGGCTCAAATCGAATGACGGTCGGGGCACAAATCGGATGTCACGCTGGCCGCAACTTGGATGTCATTTCGAGTCCGCATACTCCGCACCCTCGCCATGATCCGCAGAGTGGAGATGCTGCAATTTGTTTCTGTATACGTTGCGCCGCTGTGGTATCGCGTTATCGTTCCTGCTATCAGCGTAACTAACCCTAAGCCGCCTGCTCCTCGGAAGTATATATGCCGCGTGGCTTTCCCATTTCGAAGTAACATGCAACCGGCGTTGTCACATTAACACTTCTCCGCCCATCGTTATCAATTTATGTTGTTGACACATTATGTCACTGTACGCCACTCTGCAGCCACAGATAAAGCCAGCCAATCTCTCCCCTTCCTTCGAACTCCCCTCCGATCTGTATTTTTTCAGGGCAGCTTAGCGGGCACGCCGGAGGGGTTTTCTGCCTACACAGGACCAGCTAGCGGATTTTTCTTGCACCTAGCCACAGAAAACTTCGCTTTAAAATATATTACACATATTACCAGAGATGAAATCTACGCCAGACGGGTTCCTCAGTGAGAATCAGAGCAACTGGATCACAATTGTTCTGCCGATAAGAACAAACCGTCGGGGTTTATACACAGGAATACGCTTGTGAAGTACTGCAGCAGGAAGCATAATGTTTTGCTATTCATATACTGCTCCTATATAGAGCTAGAAACAGCAAAATTGCAGCCATTTGTAGAGAAATGGGCTATGTAAACAGTTCCAAAACAAGAAAAGATAACTCATAGGGGGCACCAATGGCACGGATTGACTTATGGCACGTGCGCATGTAGGGTATTGGCGACAATATTTGCAAATGCCATTCAATTACTACACAGATTTGGAGTGTCATCAGGTGTAGGTAGCATAGCGCGATTTGGCTTACATTATGGAAGGCATAATCCGGAGCATAATTTGGCTAGCCACCTGGGGTTTTGATGGCTTGTCCCAAATTTTTATGCAAGATAGTTTGTGCGGAGAAAAACCACTGGGGCCCTGTTTATACTTTCAACAAAAAAACAGCCTGAAGGCGAAGCACGGATAACGTTTTCCAAACCTCTACCCCTTGCTGCACGGTTAATACATGTCGACATTGCGGAACGCATGGTAGCCGCAAAATACAAGTGAGTAATCGAGCATCACAGTGTCCCTTTTTATCAAAATTTACATTTAATCGGCTGTTATGAAAGTAGGTCCGACAGCGATGGAAGTAGGAGATAAGCTAACTAAAAAATGAAAGTAAAACACGTTAGTGCAGTGACTTTAGGAGCCCCATCACAAAAAAAGAGAAACAGAACACACTAACACCCCCACGTCTAAAGGAGTCGTTTAAGTACCACTTCTCATTCGTAGAAAATATTTAGTGGATATTTTCGTGTTCTGTGTTCTGCTGGAGCTGTCCAGAGGAGCAGCAAAATCCTGCGAAAAAAAAAAAACACGGCGAAAATGGTGCAGCATTCAATGCTACTCACTGCATGGCAATCCCCAAATAGGAAGTTAGGCCCCAATTTTTCGCAGTATCCTCGTAGCGTACCCAAGGCGCGAAATTCAGTGGAAGCTCACACATCAGGGAGAGCCTAGATGACTATTCTGCACCCCCACAAGATTAAATGAAGAGGGAGAGAAAGAGAGATGAGTCCTATACGCCTCGAGATTCGCAATCGCTGGGCCGCCTGCTTCCGCTTTTCCGCGGCGTTTACGGGATGAGCGCTCCGTGGCTGATAGGGCCTCATGCAGTTTTTTGGTTCTCTTTTGCTTCCCTTTGCCTTTCCGCTCCCTAAAAAGCTTGTTATGGTGACGTTTGTAAGCAAAGAGTACGCCTAAGGCACTTCAAAAAACAACTTCGTCTTGGTAGAGGGCTCGAAGGCCAACAAGAGCTATCCGGGGACGCGGATCTGTGCACTTCTTGGCGGCTCTTACGGGCGTCGGCGACGGCAGCAACATATCACCACTGTCATCTCCGAATACGCCTGCACAAGGGAATTCTTTTTGCCGCTCTGTTTAGACCTGATAATGGTACAGTGAGGGGTTCGATTCGTTTTGCAGCGCGGGCAACGAGTGCGGCTTTGTTTCGAGTATATACGTGGTAAAAAATACGATTCAGGGATGTAATTGCCCAATGCCTGACAAGAACTTCTGCTTTTTATGGTAATATAAGCCACGCGAAAATGTTAAGTATACTTTAATGCTGCGCGTCGTCAAATATGTGCCCACTCACGCCTTAGAGCAAGGACCGATGAAAGTTAATGAAACCACGGGAAAATAAACGGTTTCGAACTGCATAAGAAAGACAATAGCTCGTACGGGAATGAAAAAAGCCGATGCAGCTTTTGAAATGCTAAAGATGTTCGTCTGGTAGGGCTAAGTAGACCGACTATATGCGAAATGCACTGGTTTTTCGCAAGAAATGGGGGAGGGGGGAGGACGCCTAACTGTCGTTGTGCACAAATGCGGATCGAAATCGAGGAATGAACGTTTTAGTAATCACACCTACGCAAGTTGCGCATTCACTTTCCTTTAGTTTTTTGAATTCAACGAACAGTTAATCCCACGGGGAGCGCATTGTCAAAGTATACAGGTTAGGCAGTTCACAAGCTATTAAAGGGGTCTTTGGAAGAGAGTGGTATCAGATAAGGCCCTCTGATTTCAGTATGTGCTAGATTCTGCAGGCTCCCTGTATGGTATGATGATGTTTCGGAGAAGCGTTTAGTCGCGGCCGCGGATTACTCTGTAAACCCGTCTCCGCACTGCTCGCGGATGATATACGAATTCTTGCGAGCGCTCACCTCGCGACAAGACGACCTAGCAATGAATTTTTTTTCTTGTGCTGATTCCAGAGTAAAATTTTGCATTATTCGCTGTACTTCTTTCTTAAAATTTCGTAAAATTTATGACCGATTGGCTTATTCAGAATAGTGATCAATATTTGACGCATGATATCGGCAAGCATAGCCGGTGTGCTGCCAGTTATGAGTGCTCCGCTGGATTATGTACGCACACAAAACCGATTTAAACCGTAGTGTATAGGTGTAGCGTGACCATCTGAGGAAACGCTGCTTACGGAGACAGTAGATTTCAGAGCAGCTGAATGAGAATAAGTTTTTTGCATAAACCAGTTTCGCGACGTTGGCCTGTGACACACACCTGGCGCTTATAGAGACCGAATGTACCCCAATAAGCTCGCGCCAGATAGATACATTTACAGTCTCGTAAATACGCCACATTTGCGAACAGAGTGCCTGCTCCACATAAATATGAATTTACAACACATAAAAACGGTAAGTCCCAGTCGTGAACGTGCAGAAAAAGCAGCGGCGACAGCGACAAGTGGGCGGGTCAGTGTCTCCCGCGGCTGCTTTCGAAACGGGACGCTGAGGTGATTTTAGTGAGGAGGCGCTTGAGGCGTATATTTCGAAGTAACTTTTATATGCAGTCTCCTTGGTTTTCGGCTTCCAAAGAGAATTAAAACGCATGTAAAATCTTTCAGAGGCTGTTCAGTGTGAAGTCTGCACTTAAAGCATCATTTGTGGAAAGAAGATGAGTTCGATAAGAGTGAAAATATTGAAGTGAGGGTAGTTACAAATTTAACACATGAAAGAAAAACCCGTGCTCCGCTCGGTGAGGCAATGCCTGAAGATTTGAGCTGAGTTGCAGAAATGTTGTGCAAAAAAGCAAGGTACGGAAGAAACGTTTACAGCTCAGAACCAGAAATAATAATAAAAAAAGAAGGTGCAGCACTCGTGTTGTTAATCCTTGTTCTGCGCTGTAAATTTTGTCACGTATAACAAGGCCAACTGGGTCTTAGCATCAAGGTACTTGTTAGTGATATAAAGTTTATTTTATTTCTCTCTCCCTCTCCCCCTCCCTCTCTCAGATATCTTGCTTTCACGAGGATAATGTGCTACAAAAGAGTTCTTTGTTAATCTTAGCTTGAAATAGGGGCAGTTGGTTTTTGAATTGAAACATTGCTGGCGCTAAGCGGGACAAGGAGAAAGAATTACACAAACGATAGAAGCGCACCTTTAATGCTTGCCGTTAAATACAAGCAGGAAGGAGAGTTAATTAGAAACTGAAAGTGTTCAAGGAAACCCATCTGGGAGAACGCAAGGGATAACAGAGGGTAGGCTGCGAGGTCGAGTGGAAGTCGTTCAGAAAGGGTAGGCTTAGCTGCATCTTAACCACAAAAAAACAAACGTCGCTGGGCCCAATACATAAAGAATGTAGCTCAGCAAAGCAAGTTGTAAGGCTAGTTGGTTCATATTCATACTTCAACCTGCGCATTCGGACGGGACAAGGAAAAGAAGACACACGACGGGCGCAGACTCACAACTAGTTTATTGAAAAATGGAGCATGCTAATATACCCACACCAGCACATGCGCACACATGTCACCACCTTTATCACATGAAATAACGATTTAGAAAGTCATATGCATATTCAAATTCATATCTTTGTATGGAAATGAATATGAATTTCTAAACCGTTATATCATATGATAAAGGTGGTGACATATGTGCGCATGTGCTGGTGTGGGTATATTAGCATGCTCCATTTTTCAATAAACTAGTTGTGAGTCTGCGCCCGTCGTGTGTCTTCTTTTCCTTGTTCCGTCCGAATGCACAGTTTTAAGTATAAAGAATGTAGCATTTTAGCTACAAAAATGTGTTCAGAGACGAGTACTTGCGTATTCCCTTGCAACTGCCAACCATCCACTGGCTCAAAGCGAACTAATGAATAATTTGAGGGGCGCGATCGCTTTGTGAGATGTTTGTACGTGCTAACATAATCAATTTCTCAAAAGTGTGGGTAACTATTTTGGTAGGGTGCTTACTGGTACATGAAATGCATGGTCATTTACTGAAGATGGGTGCCGCACTGGACATTCGCAAATAACGTTGTATCGCGACGAAATTGAAATAAATACTAATGGTAGCAATTATGTTTAAAGGTTACAGAATAGTAGTTTGTTTGCTCTGGATACATTCTGTCGACAAAAAAAAAAAAGAAAATCGGCACTTGGCGGCTTCTTTAAAAGTTGAGATGGGGGTTTGTTGGGAGCGTTTCACGTCGATTGGATTCTGACTATTTACACGAGACAAATAAAATACACACGTGTCATTCACAAAACAAGCGCTAGTGTTGTCTTGGGAATGTCTCCTGTCTATTTTATTCGTCTTGTGTAAGCAGTCTGAATCGTAGTGCGGGCGGCTGGAACCTCTGCCTCAAATTTCATGCGTAAATATTTTTGAATCTTTCGTAATAGATTATGAATTTTACGAGTGCGTATGGACAACCATGTTGTCCTCGACTGGCATATGCCATGTCTTATCTGATTTCAATGAGACATTGTTGGCAGCTATAGTACGTGAGTGCTATCTACAGCTCGGCCTATTCGCACAAATATGATGGCTTTAAAGCCTTCCCACGACGAATCTCATGTTGTACTCTTGGCGACTTTTGTTGTAGAATTTGTGGTTTAGTACTCCAGAGCTCTTTGCTTCCCTATCACAGGGAAAACGACGGCGTTTGCCTTCTGTACTTATTTACTACCGTCCCTTTAAAGGAGCCATGAAGACAAAATACAAGTTGGGTTTATTAGAAAGACTGCTTAGTCCCGATAACAATCATACCAATATCATCGCAATCTTCGAACAAATAACGGAGATATTAAAGAAAACGTGTGAGGCCGTGGCGACCCCCTAGCCAATTTCCCGCAACTTTTCTATGACGTCACGGAACCTTGTTTGTGCGATTGGCGGCCGCCTAACTGACCTGTCGCGACGACACATGACTGGACGTATGTAATGGGGCCTCTAGTTCCATTTGACCGCATCACTTGAATGCTAACATGCAGTTAACGCACTGAAAATTATGTTTTATTGTTGGTCCGTATGACGTCATTCTTGCTCATAACACGTCACTTGGGCGCAAAATTTGAAAGTTTTTAAATACTTCTTGCTTTTTTTTCGTTAAAAAAACATCTTTTGTGGCTCTAATGGAGCTGGGTGAGATGCTGAATTCTAGTTCTTTCAAATTAAACAAAGTTGTATTTTCTCTTCATGGCTCCTTTAACGACCTCATGCCACTGTCCGTGGAAACCAACTTTGGAAAACGTTTTATACTTTCAGTTTCGACAACGCAATTGATTTCTCGCACAATATACAGGAAAGTTACCTGCTCCGTAGCCATGCGGCTCGCGTCACGTCCAGTAACAAGGCTAGTTGACAGTTTCTGCTGCCAGAACTAGCAGCTATCGATTGATTTCTGATAAGCGGTTTCCAAATTGCACATTTCGATAGTATAAACAATATGCAAGGCTTTCCTTGATTTCTACTGGATACATTCTTATATATGCCGTTGTTACATCGTTAGGCTCGACATTAATAATGACTTTTACAATTTAGACTAATTTTTTCTCTAATGTTACAATACTACAAAATTGATATGAGTTACAAAATAAATACTAGGGGCAAGTACCGAATAGCAATAAATATAAAATTTGAGTACTTCGTGAAAAAAACTCCCTTCGTGTCAAATAGCTAGCAGTGATTATTTTCCTCGCTTCAGTGCAAATGCCTACGTTCATGTTGACTATTTCTTGCTGTTATGTCTAGACATCTGGCTACCTACTGTTTTTGTGTACGCACACCTTGTGCTAATGCTCAACGTTCACAAAGTTCTATTGCAATCTCCTAGGACGGAACGCAACACAAAAGAGGATTTCCCAATATCTATACCTGACAAGTGAGCCAAGCCTTTCCAAGAAATAAAACGAAGCCTGCAAACATTGCGCCTGCAAACAAAATCACACTAGCTGAACACTAGAAAAGAAATATCAAAAGAGTACTTAAACCTTGAAGCCTACAATTCTTAGACATTAAACATCCTTCTAGCCTGTGCTCAATAAAATCTTGTGTTCAACTTGTAGTGCAAAAAGGATGCCTGTTTTTTTATGTACAACACACTTTTGAGTGCATTACTACAGTTAGTCTACTGGTTATCCCAAAGGCCAGAAGGTGAACCGAGAAACTCTGGGCCATAAAAAAAGACGACCAGCTCATAGATTTTAAATGAAATATTTTCCAAATAGTAACAATGTCCTTTTGCGCACCGCAATAACGAGTAGCTGTAGTGAATTTCCCCAAATTCTACTTTCCAGTTTTATCGCCAATATTTTGTTGATAAGTGGCCTTTCTGTCATGGGGACCTGGAATGCTTTGGTGGTGATATCAATAAAACTAAGCTTGCATTTTTTAATTTTTGATACAGACTTCACGCAAACTGGCAATGTTTAAAAGTGGTGCACGAGACGAGGAACTAAAACATAAATTAGAAATACAGTGCGCTAATTTCCAACATTGTTATCCCGAAACCCGACCACCAAATCTGTACCATACTAATTAAGCAACAAACTAATTTCGACCAACAAGGAACTAGTCATTATATAGCGAACGACATCGATAAAACCACATTTAAGCTCAGCAAAATAACAATTTGAAGGATAGCAACAAGATAGTCTATATCCTCGTGAGACCCGACGAACAACATGCCGCGTGTAGTAGAAGAAAACGTGTACTTAAGGCCATTGGACACAGGAAATTAAAGTAACAAAAGTTTTATTGATGTAAAATGTGACGTTGGCCTACCATGGTATGTGCAATATATTGCACACCGGGATTCAGTGCACGAAAAAAAAACAATTTTACATATTGCGCCTAATAAAAGAAAAGAGTTCTCCAGCTGGAAATTCTAGCTATGAAACTGCTTCAAGCAGTTTCTTGAGGAAGTTAAACAAAAAAATTGCGTCTCAGCGAGTGCACCGAAAATTCGAGCGTTGTGATCATCCGGGGTTACGGCACCTTGATGGTGACTTTGGTTCAGAAAGCTCAGGCATGTGTCTGGCGGCCGCTGTCCTGAAAGAGACAGGAGGCAATGGTGCTATCGTGGTCGAAGAGGAAGCATCTGGGAGGGGTGTTTGTTGTTATTGTTGTTCCTTAACATTATTGGCGCATACCCAATCAGGGGATCGGCCAAACAACAGTCGTGAAACACAAAGGGATAACTGCCTAGGTGGATGATTCCAGGAAAATTTTAAAAATTTGGAAGCTTTTTTCTTCTTGTGTCTGAGGAATCGGGTTTGGAAATTAGTCAATATTAAAATAAACAACAAAAGGAATGAAATAAACAAATAAATACACAAGGAGAAGAATAAGAAGAAGAAGAAGAAGGAGGAGGAGGAGGAGGAGGAGAAGATGGAGGGGCAGGAGAGGGAGGACGACGAGGATGAGAACGAGCCGGAGTAGGAAAGGGAGAAGAATAATAAAAAATATTCAGTAGAACAGTCGTGTCCTCTTCGTCCTCTGACAAGTCGAGATCCGATGTGTTCTGAGAAGCAATGGCTTCCAAAATCGGCACGGCAGTTTTTAGCCGCAGACCTAGCACAATCCAGAAAATCCGAAATTGATAACATTGTATTATAAACTAAAAAAAGCTTATTTGGTAGAGATAAATATCAATTTACTGCCTGGTCATCGTAACAGTACATACAGCGCACACGTACACTCGAAAATACCTAATACAATGTGCCTCGATCCCAGTGTGCAATACATTGTACACAAAATATTTCAGCTCGACAACAAACAAAATACACGTTTGCGCGAAATAAAATTTAGTTCTAGATGATCCCTACACATTCAAGAATCCATCCAACACAAATTTCAAACCATTTCGTAAAGCGGTAAGCAAATATGAGCATCTTACTGGGCCGGGCCGAGTAGAACGATTCCACGGGAACGAAGGCCATCTTCAAAATGGCGCGCAAAAAGAACCGCGCAGTAGACTTCTCCCACTCTGCGCTAGGTGGCAGCACATGTCTGTGCAATTCTTTGTACAGGTGGTCTTAGCTTCTACGGCTGTTGGAAAACCGCTACAGCGCTGAGAACGAGTGTGCTATATATTGTACACTGGGTATCACGAGGATATAGTCCGATTAACGTTTCTACACCGTATGAATGAAACTGTTGTTGAAAAGGAGATGAAATCCCCGGGCTAGCGTGAATAGCCATCTTGTAAATAGAGGCCACGGCTGTCACCGAGACGTCGCTTCTCTTCGTCTCTCCCCCCATTTGGCATGTTCATGCCAGGAACCCAGGACGGAAGCCTTCCTATGTATCAGGGTCGGCCGACCTTCGGCGTCTTAGGGGGAGGGTTTCTACGACGCTTACGGCGGACCGTTGCGCCGTAAGCGTCCCAGAATCGCCCGTACGCAATGGAGAGACGAGATTGCGACGACGATGCATCATTACATCCGAAGGGTGCTCCCGATGAGTAGAGGTGATACCGTACCGCTAGGGTTGCCACCTGCCCGGTTTTTGACCGGCCCGACCGGTTTTTTAGACAGCGGGCCGGTTGCCGGTCCATACTTAAAACCGGTCGTCACTAGCCGGTATTTCGCCATCGTGCCACGATTGTTTATTTTTTGGCATTTTATAAGTGTTAATTCAGCAACTACGACGATAAATAGGTGTCAGCAAGCTGCGCAAAGACACGCGAGCAGAGGAAATATGCGGGCGAGCGCGGGCGAAATGCAAAGGAGAGCTTTTAATGGACGAAGTATGTGTGGTTACTTTCCAGTGCAGCACATTCAGAGCAATAACCAAAATTTCAGTAACTTTCAGTACAAACGTTATGTTGATTCCCCTCTAGGAAAACGCTGCAATGCATATGGCATTGCCTGTCATAAAACATGGATTTCTTTCACCACAAATTCAACCTTCTAACCCCCCCCCCCCCCCCCCACTTATCTGAAGGGCCGGTCGGTTTTTTTTTTCGGGGCAAGGTGGCAATCCTATTACGTAAATTTAATGCCTCATCTCATCGTGCAATAGAAGCCGCACTACTTGTGCAGCAAATAGCTTTACTCTGCCTAGGGGGCGCCTTTATGAACCAGAGATGTTTCGTCTTCTCTTTAGCTGTGTCCCTGTCTTAATGTTCGCTAGTATGATGAATTCCTTAGTATACAGAGATCAGGAGTGCAAAAAAAAAAAAAAAGCAGATAACTGCTCGATGACTGTGCAGCGGCGTGAAAGCAGCCCTAGGCTTTACCAGTGAACAGTGATGTATGCGATGTGCTGAAAAGTCATCCGCACCTGTTACGAAACACCGAAGTTGATTTGCCGTTAATAAACTAGGAAATTGAACACTTTACAGACACCAGTAATTTAGAAAAGAAATTTTCTGACAACGTGGAACATGTAAAAGAAATTTTTAAAGTTAAGATCCGATTGCCCTTATCACATCATATACAAATACAGGGTGTTGCGACGATAATTGGAACAATTTGAAAAAATTTCCTGAGCGAACCGCCACTCTTTTCGCGCTCAAACGTGCCACGAAGGTCGCATTTTGTGGTCTATTTTGTTTGATACCGGGAACAACGATGGTACGTACCTGTTTATCCTGAAAATAAATAAAAACAATTTCCGCCTATGGGAAAATGGCGGCTGATTTGGACGTGCAGCAAGGCTCAAAATTCCCCAACCTCCCCGGTTGATCTAATTTGGACCTCGGCTCATGCCGGCCTCGGTGGAAATGTGGCAGCCCACGTCGTCGCTCGAGGACTTACAATCTGAGCGGGCCCCAGCCTCGTTCCCTACCATGGGGCCAGATCCGTCAGGGACAGACTGAAAACTTACCACGGCGTTGTCAGTCATTACAGCCACAGCCTCGCCCACCGCAAATGCCCCCCTGCCCATTCTCAGCTCACCCACGCGCAGGAATGCACATGGCGACTCCTCCAGATTCACGCTCTCCCTTGCCGAGCGGTACTTCACCACATCCACCCCTCCCTTTACCCCTCCCCCAATTGTCCTGCCAATGACACACGCTCCACTGTACCCCACTCCATGTAGGGCTGTCCTGATGAACCTTTCCCTCTAATTTACTCCGACGAGCAGTTTGAGGGGGCGCTGGGTAGCTCTGACCTATGGACACAACTCTCCCTCGTGGACAGGGCTACGATAGTCGCCGCGAGGCTGGAGCCTGCGGCCACCCCGACCCATTATCATCATCATCACCAGCTTATCTACGCCCACTGCAGGGCAAAGGCCTCTCCCATTATTCTCCAATTGCCTCGGTCCTGTGCCAACTGTGACCAATTTATCCCCGCAAACTTCTTTATCTCATCTGCCCATCTAACTTTCTGCCGCCCCCTGCAACGCTTGCCTTCTCTAGGGATCCACTCTGTTACCCTTAATGACGAGCGGTTATCTTGCCTTCGCATTACATGTCCTGCCCACGTCCATTTCTTCTTCTTGATTTCTAGTAATATGTCTTTAACACCAGTTTGCTCCCTGACCCACTGCCGACCCATTAAACCTACTGCAAATAATAAAGTTTTTTTTACACACTCTCTCTCTCTCTCTCTCTCTCTCTCTCTCTCTCCAGCTTAGTGCATTGAGCGTCGTCAGCTATTTGTAATTACTGAGTATGGGCAAAAATCATACATATGACATACCTCGTAAAGGTCACCTTTCTTTCAAGACTTACCGATCTGAAAAAAAAGTCCTTGTGGGTATTTACGCTTTGGAAACAGCACCGCAGCAGAACGTACCGCCACCGGCATTCCACTGACAAGCGGTTCGCCACAGGGCGGCGCTGTTGGCTGAAGCGACGGTCGTGCCATACAACGGCCGCACGGTCCCAATACTAGGTAAACACCGACCTTCGAATTGCCAGTGTAAAGTCAAATTTTCTGTTAATGTTATCGTACAGAGCATGTCACTTGTGGCTAAAAAATCAGCGTGTTTTAAGAACTTTAATATGGCTTTGTCACAAACTCGAGCGTACGACGTCTAAAAGTATCGTATAAATTTTTCATTTTATTGTACAGCGCCTAACTCTTCTTCAGTCGTCCGATTCATCCAGTTGGGTTCTATTCGGCCCGAGAAAGGGCTGGAACTTTCTCGAACGAAGCGACAGTAACGCGATCACCCGCCGGCTCGCCGGCGAGAAAACAACAAAAATAAAACCTCCGTCGCTCCAGTTTCCTCGAAGCTTCCAGTACTTTCGAGGAGGTGCGCGTGGCCTTGCCAGCTCTAAAGAGCGTCGAAGATTCTAGAAGGGAGAAGAGTGAAGTTATTCGCTGACGGCGGCGGGCGCGTGGTGTGTTGTGCTCTCCCTCTCCGCGCCGGCGCGCCTATAAAAAGAGAAGCCGCACCTAAACCCACCAGCTACGTTTGGACGTCGTGATTGACAACTGCACCTGCCAGTTTGTACATCACACCATCGGCGACCCGCGCCCTGGAGGACTCCAACGTGCTCCCGGGCCTCGAATGACCGTGATCGTCTCGGACGGCCTGGCCTACAGCGAAGCCACGCTTCCCAGGTAGCCGACTCGCCTCCGACAGCGGTGCATCATCCGGCCCGGTCGGTGAATATGCTGGGACTCTGTCTCTCATATGCATCGAACTGTTCGTTTCTTTTTTAGTTAACTGCTCCGATTCGTAATATTCATTTGTTAACGCTCCTGTTTGTATCATCTTGTCTAATTGGACTGTTTCTTGTATTTGAATTCCATCTAAGTTGCCTGTAATTATTGATCTGCTACCTCGTGCTTGTATTTGTAACTTGCCTGTCTCAATATAAGTATTTGTGCTGTTTTTCGTTCAAGGCTCTTGTTCATTCTTGCCGCTCTAGTCGGCGAAAGCCGCACATCAGACGGCCACCCCCTTTGTCACCTGTGCCCTGTAGATTGGGTGGGGTTTGTTGGCTCTCTTGAGTCGACTCCCCATATCTTCTGGCAGTGACAATTTCGGGTGACAAACGGGTGACAATTTCTGGCGTCCGCGACAGGACGTCTGATGTGAGCGGTGAGGAGGAGAAAGAGCATGGAACCTTTTTTTTTTGGCATAGGTTGCTACTACCTTTATAAGCGGGTGCTCTTGTTCACTTGCTCTGTGTAGATATACCTAGCTAGAGGCTAGAGTATTGTGGCTAGATTGCGATCCATTTGCAATCATGGATTTAGAGAAAATCGTAGCGTTGGGCTGTCAGCTGGGCCTGTCAGGGGCCGAACTACGAAAGTGGGTTGCGCAGAAAGAAAAAGAGGAAAACGAGAAAGCTGAGAGAGCAAGACAGGCAGCACGAGAAGAGGCTGAGAGGGCAAGACAGGCAGCACAAGAAGAGGCTGAGAGAGCAAGACAGGCAGCACGAGAAGAGGCTGAGAGGGCTGAAAGAGAAAGAGAGAAAGAATTGCGGAGACAACTTCGGTTGGAACTAGAGGAGAAAGCAAGCAAAGAGGAGCTAACAGGAGCAAATGTTGATGCTCAACGTTTGAACTCGACTGCTCATCAGTGGATCGGAGCATGAGAGGAGAGAATAGGCGCCTGTGTCTCAGTACCAACCTTGAAAAGGTTAAGGTAAATTTCGGAAACGCGCTAGCGGACCGAAGTAGGACCAGCCAAAAACCCCCGCTGAAATGTTACTCTTGTAACAAGTTTGGGCACATTGCCAAGGACTGCTGGAGCAGCTTTAAGAGAAGTAGTGCTTCCAGATGTTTTAAGTGCGGGCGGGCTGGACATCAGGCTGCGACATGCAGGAGCAGCAACGATGAAAGGCGCCAAGATTTGCGCAAATGCGCACCTCCCAAGGCATCCAGACAGTACGATGTTACTGATGGCTCTGAGGAGCGTAAAAGGGGCACGAAAATTCACGTCGTCGGTGCCATTACGGCATTCGGGTCGAAGACAGTGCCGGTGGCTGAGGGAAAATTGTCAGGCAAAACCATTACCGTTTTGCGCTCCACCGGCACCAGCACAGTTATTGTGCGAACGGACTTAGTCCGAGAGCAGGAGTTCACTGGGGAAACAAACCCAGTGTTCTTTATGGATGGCTCAATGCGAGAGTTGCCGGTAGCTCAGATCGAGGTGGAGACTCCCTACTACACGGGAAGCGTAACCGCCCTTTGCATGGAGAGGTCCATGTACGACCTCATCCTCGGCAACATCGACGGAGCCAGAGATCCCGAAGACCCGATAACTTTACCTGCCCCAGAAGAACCGCCACCCGTGGAGGTGGAAGAGTCACTTATTGAGGAGCCACACCCCGATAAGTCGGCTAGAGAGGCAGCTGTGGCTGCCGTGTCTCAAGACATGAATAAGAGCACAGAGATTGTGCGAAATGAGTTCCATCGAAAAGATGAACTCAATGATGAAAATTCGAGAGATGAGAATAGTGGCCAAAGTACTAACCGTGAGAAGGCAAAGGAATGCCAGGATAGCTCTAGAAGCAAAGAGGCGGATTCATCCGCGATCCGCAAGGAGGAAATACCTCCAGATATGTGCGAAAGCGCACCACTTCAGACCTGGAAGGACGATGATCCTAAAGGTGATGCGGAGCTTGAGGATGGAGATAACATCCCGGTTGTGGATGCCATCACGACGTCGGGGCCGAACCCTCTAGACGAAGGGGTACCCGATATTGCGGGGAGAGTGCCCGAGGGAACCGTCGTCTTTCCAAAAGACACGGATGGAAGCACACTTATTGTGCAGGAAGACCCAGTTCGAGAAAGCGAACTCTCTGGGCAGACTAGGGCCGCGTGCGTAACTGACAGCTCGAGGAGTAACGAGACTGACTCTAAGGTCAAGTTTGAAACCCCCGTGCGAAGCGGAGCCGCACTCCGCGGAGGGAACTCGCCGTACATAAGCGTCGGCGATGATCCTATGACTTCAGCGGTGGGAGAGAAACCACCCGCTGTTTCGAAAGAAGAACCCCGATTCGATGCCTCGGATCGAGTTGAAGCCGTGCCCGTCGCAACTCGAGCACCGGCAAAAGCGGAGCCAGCACGGTTCCGGCTCTCAAAATCTGCGGCCGCTGCGACTGTGCCGCTTAGAAGAGAAAGGAGTGCCGAAGGGCCTGTAATAAGCAAGTCAATAAAAACCGGCCTCCCAAAATTGTGCAAGCAGCTGAGCTGCCGAAACAAAGAGTGCAGGTTTGGGCTCAAGAGTAAGAGAAAACATCTCTACTGCCATTTGTCCCGACGGACAGGTGGGAAGAAGCGCCAATCCGTTATTAGCCACTCGGTCGTTCACCAGGTGAAGGCCCAGGCAGTGAAACATTTTCGCGAGACCGCTATCACGGCGGTCACGAAAGAGTTTGTCGCTTCGCGCGACATTTGGCAAGGATCTTCTCTGAAGAGAAGAATTCAGCAGGCGCAGTTATGCAAGCGCCCGATAGACACGGGCTAAACATGAAGAATGCAAATTTAGGTATGCACGTGGGATATCAGTGGAATTGTGAAAGACAGAGTTGTATTTTCACGTCGAGTACTGTATACTCGAACTTTGTATTCATTGTTTCTGTGTCGTACTGTACGCGAAACTTGTACTTATTTTGTCACTCTGGCTGTACAGTGTGTATTCACGTACTAGTTGCGTTCTGCGTAAATTTTATTTTCACTGTTCTACAGTACACATGCCGTGTATTGTTGGCGTTACTAGTAGTGACATTTGTGAACGTTGCGGTAGCATGTTATTGTTTGTGAACAACATATTAGTTATGTTTCTTATCAGTTTCATGGTACCAGTGCGTTGTATGTATTTCTGAGTACTGACGTACGCTGATTGTATTTGAGCCTACGAGACCTTCGCACTGGAGCGCACGCTGTATTTTCATGAGTTTCGCACTTGTGATGGCTACTGGCCAGACATTTATTATGGGCACTGGTTTAATTCGAATGCTAGAACTTTATTGTTCGTCAACTTATGAATTGTCCCTAGGATGTGTATTTGTTGAGAAATCTGCGCCAAACCGCTGTTCTGTACGCGAATCCTGTACCTGTCATTATTCTTATGAAGCACATTGGGCTGTACTCGATTTTGTGTTAGAAGGCACAGCCTCTTTGGTTCACTAAGTGTGAACGACGCGTACGCACGACTTTGTGAGTTTTGGGAATATTATTGCATAATATTCTGAAACTGGGGGGCTGTGTCACAAACTCGAGCGTACGACGTCTAAAAGTATCGTATAAATTTTTCATTTTATTGTACAGCGCCTAACTCTTCTTCAGTCGTCCGATTCATCCAGTTGGGTTCTATTCGGCCCTAGAAAGGGCTGGAACTTTCTCGAACGAAGCGACAGTAACGCGATCACCCGCCGGCTCGCCGGCGAGAAAACAACAAAAATAAAACCTCCGTCGCTCCAGTTTCGTCGAAGCTTCCAGTACTTTCGAGGAGGTGCGCGTGGCCTTGCCAGCTCTAAAGAGCGTCGAAGATTCTAGAAGGGAGAAGAGTGAAGTTATTCGCTGACGGCGGCGGGCGCGTGGTGTGTTGTGCTCTCCCTCTCCGCGCCGGCGCGCCTATAAAAAGAGAAGCCGCACCTAAACCCACCAGCTACGTTTGGACGTCGTGATTGACAACTGCACCTGCCAGTTTGTACATCACACCATCGGCGACCCGCGCCCTGGAGGACTCCAACGTGCTCCCGGGCCTCGAATGACCGTGATCGTCTCGGACGGCCTGGCCTACAGCGAAGCCACGCTTCCCAGGTAGCCGACTCGCCTCCGACAGCGGTGCATCATCCGGCCCGGTCGGTGAATATGCTGGGACTCTGTCTCTCATATGCATCGAACTGTTCGTTTCTTTTTTAGTTAACTGCTCCGATTCGTAATATTCATTTGTTAACGCTCCTGTTTGTATCATCTTGTCTAATTGGACTGTTTCTTGTATTTGAATTCCATCTAAGTTGCCTGTAATTATTGATCTGCTACCTCGTGCTTGTATTTGTAACTTGCCTGTCTCAATATAAGTCTTTGTGCTGTTTTTCGTTCAAGGCTCTTGTTCATTCTTGCCGCTCTAGTCGGCGAAAGCCGCACATCAGACGGCCACCCCCTTTGTCACCTGTGCCCTGTAGATTCGGTGGGGTTTGTTGGCTCTCTTGAGTCGACTCCCCATATCTTCTGGCAGTGCACCCTAATTTAAGGAAACGGGTGACAGGCTTCTACATATTTTGTAACATACTGCATGACTGGCGCATAGTTGGGGCAAATAATTCTTACCACATGTGTGGGAGCGTCATCATTTTCTTACTCTTCGTCGCCGTAATGAAAAAAGAAGAAAATAATTTCCCTACTCGTAAGCCATTCTCGTGAAATTATTTTGTAAACCTGTTCCGGATTTATGCGGATGCCTCGCAGGTGTCGCTTGTCTTTTTTTTTCAGTTGTGACTGAATATAAGTTTATTTTTGCACACACACATAACACATTTTTGAAACTTACATTGAGCAGCTATTACGCATACTTTACACATTACACACTTGTGAAACTACCATTACGTATGCATAATATATGATAGCTCCATGTCATCTACATTCAGCCCTAAAAAGCTCTTTCCTCGATCTGAACAATAATTTTGTAAATTCGGAACCAGTAGCTAAGCGCTGTAAAAAATTACAAGTACACTAAAAGTTTTCACTGTTTCAAAACGTTGCCCCTCTACGAGGTCAGTGTAAAGAGGTGGAGTTTAAAGGGCAGCTCGGTACAGTTGCGGTGTCTTCGCACTCGTATGCGGCAGTATGTGAGGCCCACGCAGTTTTAACGTCAGATGTACTGAAACTGTCGTACTGTGTACTTTCTCGGGAATTGTTGACGCAAAGTTCACATTAGCGTGTACACAGACAAGGAAAAAAGCATTGTTACTAACGAACCTAAAGGCGTCATCGCTGAAATGAAAACGCAAGATGTGGCAGATCTGTGTGTTGACCGTGATGGGCAAGTTTTTGACGGCAGCACCAAGGGCAGAGCAAATGTCAACACAATGCAGTTGCAAATTGAATTCACTTATATAAAGACCCCGCGATTGTCCGATGATCTTTCGGCTGTGAGTGGACTGCGGCGGCGAAAGGCTTTCCAAGATGCGGTTGGCCTACATTTGCTTGTTCGTAGCGGTGATATGTGTTGGTGAGTATTTGTGTTGCTTCACCACCTAAATGACTAAGTAGAAGGTCCAGTATTTCTCAAAATTTTCTAGGCCAAGCCGAAAGTGCACAGGCCGGAAAAAATTTAACGTACAAACTTACGTTCGGAGCGAGGCCTAAACGCTTTATGCCTGAAAGCTAGAAAAAACTCCTTTCTGTCTTATTGTCATGAAATATTTTGCGCATATAAAGGTAAAGCTTATTCTTTGAATTCGTCGTGGTCCAGAAAGCTCAGGATTGGCCTAGAAAATTTTGAAAAAGCGTGTACACTGAAATCGCTTATCGATGTTGTTTAATCAGTTTACCAGGTTGAAGTCAACGGTGTGTAGGCCATGCTCTGAGCTTTTGAACCGATGTATAGGTACCGATGTATAGCGAAAGCTGCTGTAAGAACAGCCGTTCTGACCGCCTTTACCGATGTGCTGGTATCGGGTAAGGCTACATACTGGAAAGTCTGCAGGGCTAAATTTAGCGGATTGCTGCCGTGTTTCATCTGCGAAACCCGCACTCCAACGATCCCAATGTCGACGTAACCACAAAAGGGCTGACCCACCATGGTGGCTCAGTGGCTAAGGCGTTGTGCTGCTGAGCACGAGGACGCGGGTTCGATTCCCGACCCCGGCGGCCGCTTTTCTGATGGAGGCGGAAAGCAAAAAACGCCCGTGTGTACGAGATTTCGGCGCACGTTGAAGATCGCTAGGTAGTCAAAGTCAGTCCGGAGCCCTCAACTACGGCGCGCATCATCGCCTGCGTTGCGTCGGCGCTTTAAACCCTACAATCAAACTCAAAATCATCACAAAAGGGCTGAACTGGCTGATTTCACGAGAGATCGAACATGCGTGTACACGCGCACTTTTGGTTTTTTTCTAATATTTTTATAAGTTCTGCGCAGAATAGGGAATAGCCCAAAAGCGCTATTCGTTTTCCTCTTTAAAGCGTCCTTCGCGAGATGAAAATTGCATAGGCGGCACGGGTGACGCACTATTCCCGGCGACTGCAGTTTTTCCAAAATTTGGCGCTTTGCGCACACAAGGTGCAATTGTTGTGACTAAAATTCGGTTGAAAAGGAACAGTACACCAAAAATACGAACAGTTCAAGGCAAACTTTGCGTCCTGCCGTCAACGAAAAATCTAGAAAAACATGGTGAAATCTTAGAATACGCTAGATTGTCGTTTACTGTGGTACCCCTGTCTCTGCATCTACATTTGTGACCGCTTATAAGTTATAGGTAATCTTGGCCACATATTTTCTAAACTTAGCTTTAAAATATCGCTCCTCTATAAAATTATAAATATACGCAAAAAAGATTGACTGCTGTGCTTTTTCCTAAAATTACGCAAATTTAAATATAAAAAAATCCCGTCAAAATAGAGGAAACGAGACTCCACAAAAGGGTCAACAACACTGATGAAAACATGTTTCATTATTCTGTTTGTACCGAAGTTATAAGCGGCTGAAATCACGCATTCGAGACGCGTATCCGTGCCGTGTGCTCCGCTACTGCCGCTGTTTTTCTGGCTTTGCACTTTGATAAAAATTGTTTATGGGCATTCTACGGCCACACCGGGGACTTTTAAAGGAGCCATGAAGACAAAACACAAGTTTGTGTTATTCGAAAGATTTCTTGTTTTATAGTGGCCCCAGCACCTGACCAAATGCAAATGATGCTTTATTCACTGAGAAATTAATAATTCAAAGTCACAATTTTGATTTTCCCGCTAAATAGTGCGTTTTTGTTGTCTGCAATCACATTAGAGAGCCTTGTTTACCGTTAGTGAACCTAGATGGCGCCAGCAAACCACGGCAAGCCGTTTTCTGCCTTTGGTTTGCTTGTGAACGTATTTGTACCTGGCTTGTTTCGTTCATGGAGACAATCGTTTCGCGAAACATGGGGCTCGCTCGACAATTACGGCCCCTAAGACATCGTCGCCTGCGTCAATCAGCCAGTGTCGTCTGAAACGGCAACCAAAGCCCCGCAGTCGTGCGCAGCTAAACCAAGCATAGCGTGCGCAGTACCAACAGCAGCATACGCATCGGTACTTCTATGTTTACGTGCGCTTTCGTAACTTCCACTGTTTTCCCCACCATTCTTAGGGCTTTAAAAAGAATATGCCCTAAATTTAAGCGCAAATAGCTTGTTCGACAAATTTATGAGCTCTGCCGAATTTGCATTTGCTTTTGTCAGCCTCCGCCAATCACAGAGCTGGCTGGTATGACATCATAGGTTCTGTTGCGGGAAATGAGCTACTGGATCGCATGGCCATTCTCTTTTTTCCTAATTATGTCGCTTATTTGAGCGAAGTTTACGTTAAAAGTGGTGTCAGTATGATTCTAACAAGGCAATCTTTTGAATGAACCAAACTTGTGTTTTCTCTTCATGGCTCCTTTAAGCCTTTTACGTCCTCTTGAAAGAGAAAACCGCGTTTTTAATCTTTTTATTTTCAATGCATCACTGACTAAGCGTTAGCACAGCTACGGCTGCGGAGAGGCCCACCAAAAAGCACACCTTTGGGGACATAAAGTATATCTTACGAAAAACAAAGAGGACGGTAACAAAACAAGAGGTTTCTTTGTATGTTGAGTGCCATAACTGAGCCCGTGCCGCCCATTTGTTTAAAAAAGAGCACATGTTTCAAAATGGGGCGCATGTTGAAAGAATAAAAAAATAACTGCAACAGGTATCGATGTCGGAAAAACACCGTCCTCTACAAGGACAGGTCTTCAGCGTGAAAAAAATCCTATCATGGTTTCCAACCTATGCTCTGCGTTGAATAAACTGGAGGAAAAAATTATGCGCCCCCTCACGAAACAACCAGGATGGCTGAACGCGAAGCTCTCCCGTGACGGATTCTTTGGTTGTCATCTGAGTTTTCCGAACCGCTGCGACCGTGCCGAAATGGAACAGTCGGATAGTCGCCGGCTTCATAACGCCAGGGAACCAGGTTGAGTTCTGGACACGGGAAGCGTTTCTTGCTTTCACTTCGCCCCGTGCTTTTGCGTTACAGACGGCTTCAGGGAGAATACTTACCCGTGGTACCTGGCCACTCCCAGGGTGCGAGTGACTAGAGTCACCTGGTTTTCCAGCCAGGAGCTTGTCAGTGCACCCTCCCACTGCTGAGTGGTGGGTGGGAAGGGTTATAGGGGAAAATGTGGTGTTTGTGCATTCTGATATTATGTGGTACAATGTGGCTAGAGTGGGGCAGTAGGCGCATGTTTAGTAATAATAGCTCAGAACACGGCTTGAGAGGTGGTAAACCTGTGTTAATGTCATATTGTGAAGGCACAGGTTGTAGCTAGTACCTGGTCCGGGTCGACGTCCCGGTCCGGGCCGACGCGCTCATACCCCGGGCATTCGATTATCAGAAAATTCCCGGGGTATGAGCGCGCGGGAAGCGGTGTGAGCTGCGTAATTAACTTGTGGCCAGGGAATCCAGACGATGCTAATATCTAGGAGTGCATTAATAGAACTGCAGATTAGGAGGGTGGATTGAGGTATGCGAACTTTAAGGATATGGCGGCAGGTGTTTTGGAAGTCGGTTATCATTATCAGATATTTCGAGCCTGTAGTTAATGCTATGGTTATAGCTGTTTATTCGCCTGTTGTGACAACCGAGTTGGGGCTTACGCCCCGTAAGTTATCGAAGCGGAAGAGCAGGCTTTGTTGTAGGGGTGACAGGTGGCATGGGTTTAGTGCGTTCCGGGTCTTGTGTCATATTTGGTGTGGATGGCATAGACAAGGAAAAGTGCGCTGAGGTCGAGGACAAAAGAAGGCGTCTAGACACACAGGACGCCTAGGCGCTTTATTTTTTCCTCGTCATCCATGCAGTTTTTCTTGTTGGGGGGTTGCGATTGAGTCCAGCGAAAAGCTCTTGCTTAACTCCCCGCATCAAAGAGCGCACCTTCTTCTCCTCTGCCATTGCGGGGTCAGCTCGTCGGGACAGCATTTTCAGCGCCTCAACGAACACTACGACGCTTTCGCTGGGGTGTTGGATTCGCGTCTGCAGAAGTAGCTCAGCGCGTTCTTTACGCACGACAGTTGTGAACATTTTCAAAAATTCCGTTTTGAACATGCTCCATAATGTTTGGGAGGTCTCGTGATTTTCGAACCAGACTAGAGCGGTGTCTTCGAGGTAGAAAAACACTTGCCTCAGGATTTCTTCGTCATCCCACCGGTTGGAAATTCGAACGCGCTACAGCTTGTCTGGCCACTCTTACGGGTCTTCACCAGATGATCATCGGAATGATGGGGGCTCTCGAGATTGCAGGAGAATGACGGGAGGATTGGCTTCTTGTATACTTCTTAAGGGCACAGTCTCTTGCAATGCGCGGGCCTTTGTTGTAGTTTGTATGCGTATATTGAAGTATCGGAAAGATAGTCAATTGCCCCATTCCAGGTGGGATCAGTTGTAAGCTTTGCGTTGGGGGGGGGGGGGGGGGGGGCAGATAGCTTAGTATGCATAGAAGGTGTCGGCCGGTGGCGTTTTCTTCCAGTCGTTGCCCCATGAGCTTCGACGAGTTCATTCCTCATGTTGTGGACGCCTTGCTGAAGGAGGATGTGTGTGGAGGTGCAAGTTGGGAGTCCTAGGGTTAGATTTGTGACTTGTCTCATTAATTGAGTCTATTTTTGACCTTCAGGTGGTCGAATTGAGAGATTGGGGGGGGGGGGGGGTCAGTATGTCATTAGGCTGTCCAGAGGGCTTGCACCATTCGTAGGGTGTCCCTTTTCTCAAGGCTTCTGCATTTGGTTTGTATTTTTGCGAATAACGTGAGTCAATTTTAAAACAGTAGGGGTGTAATAGATACTGGAATTCAAAACTGCGCAAAAAGACGGGACAAGGAAACGACGGCACAAGGCGATGAGGGGGGTGTGCTGGTGTATGGTGTGTGTTCGAGCCTGTGTAGTTACAGTAGCAGGTCGAGGACACGCAAGGAGATTACTTTAGTTGCATAGGATTCATTGATTGTTAGTGCAGATTGGGCGTGGGAACAGGTCGTCGCCCGCAGCTGTTGGTGCGTCAGAGGAGTAAGGCGGACTTATCTACTGCGCAGGTGTGGCCCCGCTAGTGTACATACGTTAGCCTTGAGCCTTGTGTCGTCCGCTTGTCGATGTGCATTTCATTGGTTTCCTGCAAGGCATGGAGGAAAACAATGTTACGTAGTCGCGGTACAGCACATGATATAATATATGGAGTGGTGCACAGTTGAGCATAGCGATTTCTTAGGTTTTATCTTATCTAATTGCATGTTCCCTGCCCTAATTCTCGTTTTTTTACGAATGTAAAATAATATATTACTCTGCAGTGCCACCGGCGGACGCAATCTTCCATCGCCTTCGTTGCCCAGACAAGTGTCCGAAAAATGTTGTAAGTGTACATTTACTGCAAAAATATACAATTTCGGTTTCGTGACCGGGTGTGGGTTCACCTGTCTTTTTAGTCCAGGGATTTTTAAAAACCATTCTTTTTCACACCTATTTTCCACCGCGGTGTCATTTGTGCAGCCGCGTTTTTTACCTCCGTGGGTGATCCCGTTGTAAATATTTCGCGTTACGGTGAAATGGTATATAAAACGAGGGGCAGTGAATTTTTAGTAGGTTAATAATCACACAACATGAATTTTCTTTTCCTTAGACGAATATGTGTCTCTCTAATATGGGGGATATTTATAGCCACTAGCAATAGTTGTCTTTTGGGCGTATGAATTGTTTAAAAGAAACCTTGCTTTTCAGGCTTTAATGGGCCGCAATATTTGTTCCAGCCTAATAACAGCGGAGCTGTTGTTAGTGGCCGTAAGTTCGGGGTTCGTGCGCGCCGAAAACTCCCCGCGGGGAACTCTATTTTGCGGGAGTCGTGCTGGTGTCGCATTACACACTTGACAACGGAAAGAACTTTATCGCGGCCGCCGCAACACTCGAGAGGAGCGTGCGCATGCGCTCTGTATCGTACAAGAGACCTCACGCGCAACGTTTTCGCAGTTCTCGGCATGGACCGGCCGCGGTTAGTTGGCATGGCCGGGGAGGAGGCCGCGATCCGAAAGGCAAGGCATGGTACTGAAACTATGTGTCCGTCAATGCTCACTTAAAGCAGCTTCGCGATTTAAGTCTTCCGCATGACTGCAAATTTTTTTCGATCATAAATCGTTTTTAACTACAGTCTGCGGAGTAAAAGGAGGGGGAAAGTTTAAAATTACATGCAACTTCTGCCAAACGAATTAACAGCTTGAAGCACCTTCCGCCAGTTCAGCGCAACATATATGGTGCATCAAAGGCCAGTTCGCTGAACTGACTTTCTTGAAAGTTATGCTATTGTGATCAGCATCAACAAAGTCCTCGTATATCAAACGAGCACCTGTTCGTTCCCTTCCTTACCACATCATTTCTGACATCCCTGTGGAAGGCACAGTCGTGGTTTCTCGAGGCCATTCCCCACTTGAAACTGCGCACGCGTATACGAAAGCGTAGTATTAGTTCTGATCTACATTGTGGTGCATGTGTTGCGGTAGGAATACCATCAGTGGGCGGAAAACTACTAGTGCGGTATAGTACATGCTATTCCCTTGAAATACCAAGGTGTTGCTGGTGGCGACATTGCTTGCAGCATATCAGTTCCGCCGATTCGGGCAGAACTGTTTAACGTAACGTAACTACACAAAAACTGTAGCTTGCGTATGGGCAAATTTTCGACGGTTATGGAAGGCGCTTCAGTGCCGTAGGATATGGCTGCAGGTGACAGATGTTAACATCTGCGAAGTAAATGCCTCAAGATCTCAAATGTATTGCCGGCCAACGCAGTAGGAACAAAAACATTTACCAGCAGCAGTAGTAGTTTTAAGTGTTTCTTTGCGTAATTCGGCATTTTTGCACTAATCGTGATGAACAATTAAAAGAAGACGTAAGGTGGTTACACTAAAGCTTTCGGCAGATCGATTGGATAAGATGATTGGTCGTGCGCACAGGAACCGTGAATTACCTGCGGACCCGTGTAGACTAATTTGTTTTCCACAGGGTTCGTGCATGCTTTGGGAAAGATGTATGATGCAATACATTAAAACAAGGAAAAACGTATATAAACGTGGTAGTGCGAAAGAGTAGGTGTGTCAGCGTTGAGGGGGGAGACGATGGGCTGACATTGCTTATGTTCACTGAGAAAACTGACTAATAGCAGAGCTTTTTACTTCGAGGCATGCAAAGGCCATGTCACCGTATAAAACGACACGAGGATGATAGTAACAATAAATATGCGTACGACAATGAGCTTCTTGCTGCTCGTGAAACACTCGGCTCAGATGTCATTGCTGTTAGGCGACTCTATTGACCCCGGCGAAAAGCTTGTTTTAGGACGTGTTTATATGTGTAATTGTGGCGAAATTTCCGTGGGTTCTTGCATTTATTCTCGCATCGGTGATTTTCTAACGTCGCTGGCCTAAGGGGGCATGAATAAAAATACCCTTGCTGTTCGTTAAAAACAGGTAGGAAATGCGAACGAATTTTCATCGCTATTTTAACGGGCAGTCCAAGGCCAATTTTTTATGTTCTGGTCGAAGATCACGGAAAATAGGTTCGCAACATAAATGAACTGTCAATTTGCAGTTTTTCACAGCTACATCATTTATTTCAAGCTAATTTTATGAGGAGTTTATTGGGGCAAAACAATGTTGGCCCGCTGCTGCTAAATCATCTACATGAAGATTGGAGGACCTCCTACATCGATGGCGGTGTCTTTCCCTTTCCTATGCGGCACTATTTCAATGATTCCTTCCCAGGGCAATCTAAAGGGTTTCATGAACATTAGTACACCTTTCACTTACCGGTTTGAACAATTGCCTTAAATAAAGAAGCAACTGCCTTTCCTACATAATCAACCACTTAACCAGGCTAAAGTGACATGTGCAAGCATGTTAGGTTAACGAAGACAAATCACATGTTCTCGTTCTGGTTTCTAATACGTGGATCGATCAATATGTAGCGATATACACTTTATACCTTAATGGGTATAATACCTTTATACCCATATAATAATATACCATAATGAGTAATAATGAAACAGGAAGGGGTACCACAAATTAACAACAAAATGTTCCAGGTTCGAAAATCCTCCATCATAGACGAGGTCGCTGATGTAAAGTTTTGAACAGGCCCCGCAGAGCAGCAGGGCCTCTTGGAACGCAGCAGTGCATTGATTAGAAACTAGTGGCTGTAGCCATCGGAAAGGGAATAAGCGTGCGGATGAGGTATCTGGACGCCTCGCTTTCAGCGCTAATGAAACACCATCTTCAAAGATCATTCACGCCTGGTGCACAAGAAACACCAAATTTTTCGTTATAATCCGTGGTTTTTTTCTTGTTGTAACTAAATAAGGTAAGCACCTAAGTGTGTTGCAATACAGTTATCGCTCTATATCTTAGAAGTGACTGCTGCATTATTCGTGCGAGATCGCTCGATTTGCCTTGAGCGAAATCGTCGTGTTGTTTCTGAAGCCTCCTGAGTGAAGCGATGCCGAGCCAGCAAGAGAAAGAAGTGCCCGTACTTCTTTCTGGTATAAAAGTTCCTGGCACTGCGCGGCGTTGTCTTGTTGAGCTATGCCTGCTCACGGCTGTTCTTTTGTCAAGTGACGTCTGTTAGGACCATTAGTTATTGTTCTGGTGGTACGCAGTGCGAAAAAAATGTGTGCAATGTTATTTCAACTACTCGTTCCTACATAATCAACCACTTAAAATACTAAACGCTGCTAAATCAAGCATAAGTAGTAATCCCCAAAAAGGCGGCACCCCGCCTCGCGCTAATCTCCCATTTCCCTGTGTGAAATCATGCTATTGTTTATGTGGGGTCCGATTACCACTATTATGCTCGCTTTGTGATCCCTGCTGAGAAAACGCTTTGTTTGTTTCCCTGCAGACAACTCCCGTGAAACGCTGTGTCTATATGTGCGTCAAGCTAATACCTTTTGGAAAATATTTCTCCGGGACCCCGTGCTACGTAAGTTTCCCTGTGTTGTGTTCTCTGCTGGCCGCAAGGGAGGGGGGAGGCGACGGGCCTGCCGATTTCTCAAATGCAATGAACCTTTGCTCAGAAGTTGATTGCGAGGGAGGTGAGGGTGGGAAAATGTAGGGCCTGTTTACCGCTGATAAGAATGTTTTGCCAACGCTCCTCAGAGTTTAGGTCTATGGGTTTGCCTCTATCTCTGCTGTTCCAATGAAGCCGTAGACAGAAGTAGCATTAATTGTTTGGAGGCGTTGTCACAAAAGAGGGAAATACAAGGAAGGGCTCGTGTTGCCCCTGCGTGGTGGCCTCACAAATAGTGAAGGCATAATTCCCATGAGGATATGATTAAATAAATGGAAAACCGCTACGAACCCACTTGAGCACTAATGTGGTGAGGCACTAGTGTCAAACTGCCGAAGGGGTACGCAGGAATTGTAGGCGCCGTCAGATTCCTGGAGGCTGAGAGAAGAAGCGGCTGCAGGGTGGTAGTGGGCGCGTCGGTGGGCCACGCAGAGCGCACTGAATCGCTGGTGCCTGCAGCACCACTGATGAGGAAGCGGCGTGGCGCGTGCAGAAGTAATACTTCCTTACATCAACTTTATCATCATTTGTACTCTGCGCCTTTTTCTTTTTCTCTGTTACTACCAACACGGAGACACTGAGGCCGAAGAAAAGAACGTTCTGGAAAGAAGAAGATGCCCTGCTTTGGCGAACACATCAAGCCTTGCCTATCGAGAGCCATACTGAATACAAAACATTGCTTTAGTGGAGACATCTCACGGTGGCTTAAAAAACGACCAATTTTTATTGAATTCTAATCTTCGAGACGAAAGTGAAAGCTAATGAGAACAGGTGGTGAGGGGGTGGCAATGAGCGACGGAAATTGAAAGTGGGTCCCCCGCGTGCCCTGGGCTAGTTCTGATCTGCACTTTTTTTGGATTGGAAAACGTTTATTGAGCGTAACAATGGGTGGCTTTCTTAGTCTAGATATCGGCGAGCCAGCGCAGCAGCCTGGGTGTGCAAGTGATGAGGCGTTCCTGGTCCTCGCACCGTGAGCTGGCCATCTAGCGATCCCACTGCTCAGGGGATGGGAAGGGAAAGGGTTTGGCGCGTAGGGGCATTCCCAGACCAGGTGGTAGGTAGTGTTCGGGACGGAGCAAGAGGGGCAGTTGTAGGGGTAAGTGGAGGGGAGATGCAGTGGAGTGTCTTGTAGTGTGTGTTGGTATGTAGTCGACGCCAAATGCAAACTGCCTGTTTGCTGAGAGATGGGTGAGAAGGAGAGTATTGGAGCCGTAGTTGGCAATAATAGAGAGTTTTAGCTGACCGTTTTTGACGCTCCGCTATGCTCCCGACGGCCCGCTAAGCACAACCGGAGCGTCAGCGGCAGAAAGGCTTTTAGCTAAGCGATAACCGTATCTCCCTCGACGGGAATGATTCGAGTCACTGATCGTGCCCTGTGCGTGGACAAACCAAAACATCATCGCAAGATATGAATTGGAATTTGGTCGCTCAAGTAAAGTGCCGTTTGGTGCCCACCGTTTTAAAACGGTGTAGTCGCTTACATCATGGTTCGAAATTATTTTAAAGAAGCCGATAAACTTTGGAACAGCCAAGACAAGGCTGTCTTTCTCGGCGTTTCATAGAAGCAGCAACGCGCTTCGGTCGACTTTCGCTTCCGTACTAATGCTTGTTGAGGAGTGTAGCACCTTTGCCTATTCGGAAGAGCTTTCTCGATTTCATCGCTCGCGTTTCAAATAAAGAAACGGAGTTTGCGGGAGCGCGCTCCCATCGCGGGGCAGCCATGCTGATATTCCGCACGGTAACGTAAGCTGCCGCGACGGTCCGCTAAGAGGCCCCGGTTAGCGGAGCGGGCCCCGCACCGGTATCGCCGCTAGCGCCTCCGCGCGCCACGCATGCGCAATGGCGCTCTCGCTAGCTATCGGAGCGGAGCGGACCGTCAGAAACGGTCAGATAAAACTCTGTAATGAATCAAGATTTTGGTGTTTTAGGAAGGGACTGGGCATAGGTTAAAGGTTCGGAAAGGTCCCCTTCCGTCGGCGAGAACTCCCGGAGCGTCAGAGTGCGGCCAGTGGCATGTGCCGTTTCGTTTCCCTTGAGGGAATAATAGCCTGGTGTCTGCACAATCTGGATGGGGTGGATCCTTGATTGATGATAGAATCTTGAGCGCTGAGGGTGAGATGCGGCCCGTACTTTAATGCCATAAAATAATGTCAGGAAAGCGGAACTTAAATTATTTACCAGAAAACAAAGCATCGTCGATTGTGGAAGAAAAGCCGGGACAGCTACGAAATGTACGATTTTTCTGCGAAGACCCCAATGTTAAGTTCGGGCTCCGCATGTAATTAATGAAGGCCGCCGGTGGCCCATGTATTGGCGTCGCCTCCGCTGGTGGCTTCTTTCCCGTGTCCCTTTCATGTAGCCGCGCGGACGCCAAGTTCGGAGCCGCGGAGAGCTGTTGTGCCCGTCCTTTTGTGTGTCAAAGGATGGGGGCGATTAGCCTGAGTGCCTCTGTCGCGTCGAGGGTGGCAGGGTCATTCGGCATAACAAGCTGACGGGCGGCCAGATGATCGTATCTCTTAGTGTTGAAAGCGCGCGCGGTGTAAGTTTGGAAAATCTTCGACTCCGGCGGCGGGCGCTCTTCGTCGACGGGTCGTTCGCCTTGACGATGGTCGCCTCGGCTGGCAGCGTCTCTCCCCGTGGTCTGTTCAGGTGGCCGGCGGCGCCCCTTCGTCTGGGAGGGAATTAGCAACCCTCATTGTCCCGCGACGCGGGTGTCGCGGGAGGCGCCGCGCGGAGGGAGGTCAGCCGCGCGAGGACCGCTCCGGGCCCTCGGCTTGGCTGTTGTTTGTGCAGATGCCGCCCGCTGAACGTAATGGATGGTTCACTTTAGGCCGCAGATGCCGCAGATGTCCTGTATTTGCTGGTCGGGTGCAACAGCGTGCGTGGGAAACGCACTACGAGTGCATAAGAGAGAGGGTTGGGTCACGTGACCGCAGGTGGGGACATGTGTGTGATTGGCTGGTTCCTGTGGCCAATCAATGGTTTCTATTAATTGTTTGAAAGGTTTTTTCTCTCTTTCTTGTACGCCCCCTTCTTGGAGGCGGGGTTTTTCGTATCAAAACCGGAGTGTTGGGTTTTGTCGAGGGTCGGTCGAGAGGGGATCTAGTTCAGTATAGATCTCGGCCGAACAGGCTGCTGCTGTCAGAGTGACAATGTAACCGTCACTCTGACCTGATGTAAAGTTGGAGTCTTTGTAAATAATGTAAATAAACCTAATATCCAGCAAGGAAGGCAGTCCTCATCCCTCACCCGCTCCAAGCATCGGTCGTCGGTCATCGGAGCGAGTCGAGATCGTCCTCTCGGCTCGCCCATCAAAAGAACATCACTATTTCGCCTCCATCGGTTCGCCAAGAAGATGGAGAGGCGAAATTTAACTGGCGCAGTCGACAGGATGACCACGACCATGGGCTGGAGCTGGTGGGGCCTTCCGGAGAGACTCCTTCAACGGAAGGTTCGGCTCCGACCAACGACGAGCCAGACTCCAAGCATCGACGGGGCGACACCTCAGCGGGAGGCCTCGTGAGTTCCGGCTCAGTGCGGCAGCAGCCGCGATTCAACGGCAACGGGGCGGCACCTCAGTGGGAGGCCTCGCGGGCTCCGGCCCAGGGCGGCGTAAGCCGCGGTTCAACGGGGCGACACCTCAGCGGGAGGCCTCGTAGGCTCCGGCCCAGGGCGGCGTAAGCCGCGGTTCAACGGGGCGACACCTCAGTGGGAGGCCTCGCGGGCTCCGGCCCAGGGCGGCGTAAGCCGCGGTTCAACGGGGCGACACCTCAGCGGGAGGCCTCGTGGGCTCTGGCCCAGGGCGGCGTAAGCCGCGGTTGAACGGGGCGACACCTCAGCGGGAGGCCTCGTGGGCTCTGGCCCAGGGAGCGCGGCCTCATCCCAGCGGCGAGAGCGGCGCATCGGGTCCACGAGCTGCTGCACCAGCGACACTGCGACCCGACCGAACCCGGAGCGAGCAAAGGTGGGCCCTGATTTGTTTTCTCCGGGTTCACCATGGCCACTATGCTAACGGGATGTCGCGGCACCGACCGGAAGGTTAGTGCCATTGTGCTCGAGATCGAGGAGTTGAGAGCTGAATTAGCTCTCAAAAATGCCCAGCACGCTTTGGAAAAAGCTAGGCTAGCGGGTAGCCGGGGCGCGGATAGCCCGTCCGTATGGACGGCTGAGGAGCTCAGTGCTCAACTAGCCCAAGGGAGGGCGGAGATCGCTTACGAGAAAGCGAAGCTCCGCAGGATCGGCGAACTCGAAGAGGACGCCAATCTTTTCACGGTGTTTGTTCCCTCGTGGGCGCTTCGTGCGCCACGGGAGAAGGAGAGTGGGAATGTCGTGGAGGTGGCCGAAGCCACCCCAGTTGTTGGGCAACACGTTGGCGTTCCCACTGTTGCAGATGAGATCTTGGAATCGCGTGAGACAAATGTCTTAGCTGCAGCGATTCTTTCGGTGGCGGCGGGCAATGTTGCCGTGGCCGCGCAGGGAGGTGTCGAGAGTAGCACCGCCCCATGCGCTGACATAGATTCCGCGGCCGACCGCGAGGAGCCCCGCGTGGATGAGCCAGTGCACAGATCGGGAGAAGCTGCAGAAAGCATGCTCATCTCAGAGGAGTCAGAGGAAGTGCAGGGGCCATGCAAGGCGCGCCTAATTGTTGAGCTTCCGTGCGCTAAGCATGAAAGTGCAAGCGGCCCGCGGCGTCTTGCGCGTAGGGCAATTCAGACGGGCCCAAGAACGCGGAACGCGGGGGCAGGTGTGGCGGCGCAGGTGCGACATCGTCGTACGCGTTACCACCGGGTAGGGTGTTCCTTCTCTCCCGGGAGCAGAGGACACCGCGAGCCAAACCAGGGTTCGTGTAGAATCAGCTGGTGGCGCACGAAACGAAATCAGTTTCCGTGCGACGGTCGGTGTGTGCCGCCGTGGAAGGGGGGTTGCGCTGAGTAGTGTGCAGTGCTAGACAGAACTGTTGTTTGCCGCACACGTAGTTGTTAGCGTTTTTTTTTTTTTCTAGGTGTGTAGGGTTCACCCAGATACGGATTACTGTTAACTTTACCTGTACTGTCGTTTTTCCCCTTGTTATTATTCTTTTGTATATGCGTATGTTGGTTGCGTTCAACTGTCGTAAGACGTGTGCTTTGCGAGTAGCGCAGCTGGGTGGTTTTAACGCTTTATTCTTGAGGAGTAGAGCCGCTGTTACAGCGCGGTAGAGAGTTTACCTCTGGGTACAATGGCGAGTGCATTCCTTTATTTGCGCTCGTTGGCATGTGGTCATGGTGGGCCATGGAATGTGCGGGTAGGGCCCCCTTGTGGCGCTTGCGTGCGAACTAGTGTCTGAAGTGCTGAAAAGTGAACTTTCAGAACATCGCATGTGGACAGCAAATGAACCGCAACCGGGATGAACAATCTGGTGCATTCTGAAAGAACAGGCGTCTGCGAGTGCGTGAAGAGGCGCTGAACTTCCTTAAACGTTTTTTTTTATTTGTACAGGAGTAGCCTCTTTTGGTACGTTTGGGTTTTGTTCGGGTGTTGTTTTTTTTCTTTCATTAGAGTGAAAGAATGTTCCTACATGCGCTGAACGGTTAAGGATGGATGGTGTCATTCATCCAGTTGTCAAGTTGTAACATTTATACCCTTCGTGGGGTTGGTTGCCTTTAATGGTAGAGGGTGCCACGAGTTTGTTCTCACGGGCCCTGTAGTTGAGCGCCTTCGTTTATTGTTTGATGTTGCGCAAGCCATGGCTAGGCAAAGGCACTGAGTATGCCGTGTTGTATCCGTTTTTGGTGCAGTTGGCCGGCGCGTTGTGCTGTTTGGGTTGGTGTGTAGCGGGTTAATTTTTTTTTTGATGTACTGTATTGTACCCGCGTTGTATTGTACTTGCGTAACGGCTTGAGTGTGTTTTTTTTAGTTCTGACTCTGCCGTAAGACATAACCTGCAGGAGAGTTAATGTTGTACGTACAGCTAGTGTACGGACAACATTCTTAGTGCGGAGGTGTTAAGTTCGGGCTCCGCATGTAATTAATGAAGGCCGCCGGTGGCCCATGTATTGGCGTCGCCTCCGCTGGTGGCTTCTTTCCCGTGTCCCTTTCATGTAGCCGCGCGGACGCCAAGTTCGGAGCCGCGGAGAGCTGTTGTGCCCGTCCTTTTGTGTGTCAAAGGATGGGGGCGATTAGCCTGAGTGCCTCTGTCGCGTCGAGGGTGGCAGGGTCATTCGGCATAACAAGCTGACGGGCGGCCAGATGATCGTATCTCTTAGTGTTGAAAGCGCGCGCGGTGTAAGTTTGGAAAATCTTCGACTCCGGCGGCGGGCGCTCTTCGTCGACGGGTCGTTCGCCTTGACGATGGTCGCCTCGGCTGGCAGCGTCTCTCCCCGTGGTCTGTTCAGGTGGCCGGCGGCGCCCCTTCGTCTGGGAGGGAATTAGCAACCCTCATTGTCCCGCGACGCGGGCGTCGCGGGAGGCGCCGCGCGGAGGGAGGTCAGCAGCGCGAGGACCGCTCCGGGCCCTCGGCTTGGCTGTTGTTTGTGCAGATGCCGCCCGCTGAACGTAATGGATGGTTCACTTTAGGCCGCAGATGCCGCAGATGTCCTGTATTTGCTGGTCGGGTGCAACAGCGTGCGTGGGAAACGCACTACGAGTGCATAAGAGAGAGGGTTGGGTCACGTGACCGCAGGTGGGGACATGTGTGTGATTGGCTGGTTCCTGTGGCCAATCAATGGTTTCTATTAATTGTTTGAAAGGTTTTTTCTCTCTTTCTTGTACGCCCCCTTCTTGGAGGCGGGGTTTTTCGTATCAAAACCGGAGTGTTGGGTTTTGTCGAGGGTCGGTCGAGAGGGGATCTAGTTCAGTATAGATCTCGGCCGAACAGGCTGCTGCTGTCAGAGTGACAATGTAACCGTCACTCTGACCTGATGTAAAGTTGGAGTCTTTATAAATAATGTAAATAAACCTAATATCCAGCAAGGAAGGCAGTCCTCATCCCTCACCCGCTCCAAGCATCGGTCGTCGGTCATCGGAGCGAGTCGAGATCGTCCTCTCGGCTCGCCCATCAAAAGAACATCACTATTTCGCCTCCATCGGTTCGCCAAGAAGATGGAGAGGCGAAATTTAACTCCCAATATATTCAGTCTTTAGTATCTCCTAATTTAGCATATTGACTTGCCAAAAGAGCACTTGTACGTGAAGGTGAGGATACCAGTTTACGGCGTTAGACAGGGAAGCGTAAGAGTAGGTCAAATGTCAGGCTGGCATGCGCATCACGAGTCCCGATGTGGCGCCAGCGATTTGGTTCCAAAGAATGTATTACAAATTTTTGAAATGTTTATTATACGAAAATATTTAGGCTTCTCCACGTTTTCCCTACACGTATAACAACCCTTACGCCGACGAAGTGGTATTGACCTCCTCGTCACAAAAATCAAAACGAAACTACGTGATATACAAACCTAAGCATCGCTCAAGACTACTGGAGTGCTCGAAATTGATTCGCATACTTCAAACTGTTAGTAGAAAAGATTAAATCATATCGTTTCTTTTCAATCTACCTTAAATGTGCGATAATTGGCCTGACAGAAGAATAGTTCTGCCACTGTCATATATATGTCATTTGCCCACGAGTCGGTACTTGCTGAAGCATGGCAATTCAAAAACAGCAGAGAATAAAGCTTCAAGTTAGCCGTGTTGGTGAGTCCTCAAGTGGGGATCGCTTCGATTCACCCTGTTACTTAACTGCACATTCCTAACTGCTTCCTTACGACGTCCTCGCCATCTTCCTCACAAAATTGTTGCGGCTGACACTTGGATGCCATGCTGATCTATTTCACTGCTGTGCCTGTATGACTGCCACCCGTCATACCAGCGCTCTACATGGACAACAACCGCCAGAACTGTATCTTTACGACGATCAATGTTTCTCCCTTCTTCAACTTAAGACGTGATTCCAGTCTTCTTAGAAGTTACGGCATCGCGCACGTAACCGAACTGCTCCGAAGAATAAGAAATCCTGTCACCGTGTGAGTCCGGGCACCTCTAATAGCTTGTTTGTGAATGTTTCTGACGGAATGAATACGTTGCATTGCTGTTTTTCTCGCGTCTCTTCATTTCAGCGCTTTGGAAGTATTGGGAAGGCACTTAACAAGACGGGGTATTGTTATCATGGTTTGTGCCTTAGCACAGAAAGACTAAATTCTGATTTCGCAAAAAACTGCCTGAACGGCACAACATCGCCTACGACACCGGTAAGCGGGATCTGAGGTAAGCGCATCAGTTGTTACTTCCACGAGTATTAAATCTTAGCATGGCAGTGAACACTGTCAAAGCTCAGTCTTTTACATCACAGCCACATGTTCGGGTGCAAGAGCAGAGACAGCTTCCTATTTTACGATTTGCCAATAATTTCAACCGCAACTTTTGAGGTTACCACCCGATTCCTGCAATTTTCTTCGGTTACTGAATGTGAAGTAGTTTTTGGCACTGTATATTGTCATGCAGAGAAAATGAACAAGGTACCTGTAGCAATTATTGTTTATTGAGGCTCCCCCCCTCCCCCGAAGGAAACACAAGGGACGAAAGAGCAGTCAGCAAAATCGCATTAACAGTCGAGCGTCAGTGAACGAATGCCATGGCATTTGCTGTCCACGAATTTATCTGGAGGGCTCTGATTTGTAGAAGTATTCATTTCGATTGAGAACACTGCCGATCAGACAAAAGCAGTCTACTACTACTACTACTAGTAGAAGTACTACTACTACTACTAGTAGTAGTAGAAGTACTACTACTACTACTACTACTACTACTACTACTACTACTAGTAGTAGTAATAGTAGTGGCAGTAGTAGTAGTAGCAACAACTACTACTACTACTACTAGCAGTAGTATCAGTATTAGTGTTAGTACTACTACTACCATAGTAGTAGTAGTAACTACTAGTAGTTGTATTAGTATTAGTAGTATTAGAGGGATGCTACTAATAATACAGCAGCAACTACTGCTGATTCAATAGGAAAAGGAAAGAAAGTGGACTGCGGATATTGTTGAGCTTGGGCGGGAGCTCACCTGCATAAAATTCATTGCGGGGGATGGGGAGTAGAGGGAGAACGAAAGGATAAATGAGTGTGGTAAAGATATAGATAAGGAGAGAAGTAAAAATGAAGGGGCTAAGCTCGTTTTAGGTATCACCCCAAGAACAGTCTAGGATATTGACGGAACAGCTACGTGCTTTCCCCACCAAACCATATTGCCGATGTGACATGCGAAGGAGGACAGGTGCGCTCGAGATAAACACAGAACAATATAGCGAGGCCATGTGGTGACAAACATAAATAAACAAATCATAGGACATGGTTCGGGGCAATGCTTGAATGGTTAGAGATGCAAATGGCATCTTATATTGTTTTTTTATCAGTAAAATGCTTTTTATTGCTGTTTTCATACTAGAACTTATGTTCATTCATGGGGCCATTTCACGCACGTATCAAAGGACAAGTGCATTGAAATGTATATTAACGCCAAATTATGAGGCAGCGCAACTTAGGCACATCCAAATGTAGAAGGTTTACTTCACCGTGTGCACTGTGTACGGGTAAAATGTATTGCATCGTGCATGTTATATGACTTTTGCAGAGTTAGCTCATCGCATGTTATCTCCTCTCAAATGCCTTGTTAACACATCTCAGTTTTACCTTATTAACACATGCACTTTGTATTCATAAACACAAATAATCAAAACCTCTTATTAATTTTTATTAACACATTGTGCTTGCCTGCTTTTGTAGTACAGTCAAGCATGCATTATTATAACGCATTCGCTCTCCAGAAAATTTTCAGATAGAGTGGCATGCTCCGACGTACAGAAATCATTTTCTTCGTGCTTATTTAAGGCAGATTAGCCCCTCTGCCAATTTGGGTGCCACGTCCAGTCCGCCAAAAACGCTACACAGCCACCATTTCTTGGGATGACGCTTCTGTGACAACCCCATTTTGTGACATCTATGAGGCTTCGAGTTCTCTAGTTTCTGGGCTACAAGTTACAGTTGGAACTGCAAAGTTTTGTGCCCAAACGTCCACCTCTACCATAATTGGTCAACGCGAGCTGTACGCTTCCACTCAAAATTCGCCACGTTTATATACGTCCACGTCACAACTACTGTTTCGTCATGCCTTCTACCCTTTTACTTTTAGATCCTTCAACGACGGAATGACGACATTGGGCAGCTCTCCACGGATAATCACAAAACAGTTAACCTTAAAAAACCGAACAAGAAAGTACACAATTTAAGACTAACGACTCCAACACCAGCCTCGTCGAATTGCAGTTACGAACCTAATTACCTGACAATGCTTCTCGGCGTCCGTGAATAAAACAAAACTTGCTTGCAAACGTGTGCAACATTTTGCGCTCTCTCGCAATTTCCCTTGTATTTATTGCTAAATAAATTGATAATTCTGCCTCTTCTGAAAACAGAAACAAATTCTCATTTTTTCGCGTAAACGCGTAAAAACAGCTATGGCTCCAACTTACCAATTAATATGACTAAAAATATATCGGGGTTTGCTAACTCAACAGGCTACAGTAATAAACTGTTTTCATCATATAACTTGTCTATGCGTTTGTAGGATGTTTTGTAGTATTTGTACTATGTGACGTACAACAAATATTGCCTTATAACCTACCCGCCGCGATAGCTCAGTGGCTAAGGCGTTGCGCTGCTGAGGACGAGGTCGCGGGTTCGTTTCCCCGCCGCGGCGGCCGCTTTTCTGAAAGAGGCAAAAAGCAAAAAAACGCCCGTGTGTACGAGATGGCGCACGTTAAAGATTCCCAGGTGGTAAAATTAATCCGGAGCCCTCCACTACGGCGCGCCTTATCGCCTCCGTTGCGTCGGCGCGTTAAACCCTACAATCAATCAATCAATCAATCAATCAATCAATCAATCAATCAATCAATCAATCAATCAATCAATCAATCAATCAATCAATCAATCAATCAATCAATCAATCAATCAATCAATCAATGCCTTATAACCTGTCGCCAGCTAACAAAAAATCTCCAGTGAAGCATCGTGATGGTAAAAGATCTACATCTGTTGGAGGTAGGCAAGAAATCGAGTATTGAAAAGGATGAATTCTATTTTGGCGAAGGGTTCCGGATTGGGTAACTGCAAAATAAAATAAATAATAATGCTCCCTGCCACAGTGTAAGTCTGCGAAATGGAGGTACAAAGCGGTGTTAAAGTCATTACGTGTCGACTTTTGTCCGAATGCCATTCACTTAAAAATGAGTACGCGAAAAGCAGTGTTGGACACGCAGTTCACTAATATTCTGGCGTTAGAGCATGGGGTTGAAAATATATGCCGTAAGAGTGCGTTTAATCCTTGCTGATATCATGCGGAGTAGGCGGTGGTAGTCACGGTGACCCGTCAGGGACTGGGGGTTCCGGATAGCTGGTCAGGGGAAGTGGAGCTGGTGTTTGAAAACCGACAACGTCAGCCTTCTGTCAACGCTGGGTTAGGCTTCAGGCGCATGGGCCATCGTGGACTGCCGATTACGTAATACTGCCAACGCGGAACGACATTAGCTGTAATTGCAAGGATGCAGCATGCACGGGTCACACACACATTGCCTTCAGCGATAGGCCCGCTGTGCATGATGCTTTAGTTCTCGGGCGATATGGAGGGATGCTACAGCAAAGCCTTTGGGACCTACGCTCCTCGCCAGGATTCCAATGGGTCACCCAGGAAGCACAGCCCTCCTGCTGTACCAGAGGCAAAGAATGGCGACAATGTCAGAAAGCGGCCGCAGCTCAATCAGGTGCGTTGTGAAGACCTACTGCCTTCATCCTCATCAACAGCCTACTTAGGTACACTGCAGGACGAAGGACTCTTCCATCGGCCTCCAACCATTGCTATCCTGTAGAGCTTGAGTCCATTTTTGCGTCCGAAGTTCTTTATTTCGCATCTCCATCAAGTTATTGGCTTTCTTCTCCTGCTAGACCCGTTTCTCGCTATCTATCAACTCTGTTGGCCTGGTGGTCTACCGCTGGTCATTTCATCTCACTACATGGCCTGACCAAGTCCGTTTTACTATGCCATTATACACGAGTTTACACGAACATTTTACACAAATTTGTTTCCTCATCCAGAAAGTTCGTTTCCTCACCTAGTCTGTTACTTCTCTCAATCTTCATTTCATGGCCCGTTGAGGCGACATAGGCTTATTTTCCAGTTGTTTAGTAAAGCGTCAAGTTTCCGTTCCATATGTCATCACCGGCTGGATGCACTGGTCGTAATGTTTCGTTTGAGTGATAGAAATGGCTTACGTTTCATTACGTGGGAGTGACTGCCAAGTGCACCCCAGCCCATAGCTATTCTGTGCCAGATTTCTTTCGCGTCGTTTGGGTCAGAATTGACAGCCTTTCCGAGGTTGTTATATTCTTGTGCTTGTTATATCACTTCGTTACATAAATGCTGAAGAAGATGCTTTCAGCACGTTTATTCACCAATACTTCGTATGTATTCACATATATTTTGAGCCGCACGGCCATGCCTTTTGTTTGTAATTCCTCAAGCATTTTTTTTTTTCAGGTGTTCTGCAGCTCGCTTAGCAAGAGTACGTCGTCTGCATGCGTCAAGTATTCTCCGTTCTTCCGTAAACCTTTATTTTCCCAACCAAGCTTGTTGTATACCTTCTCCAGACATGCTATGAACAGTGTGAGCGAAATTGCATCGCCCTGTCTTACTTTACTCTGGTTGTGGAATTTGTCGCTTTAATTGCAGACGATTATCTTGCCCGTACATAAATGATGTATGTCGCCTGGAAGTCTTATGTAGGTGTATTTTATAACCTTCTCTTTTAATGCTTCCAGAACGGCTGCGCGCTGCACTGAATGAAACGCTTTTTTGTCGTCTATAAATACCATGTGAAGAGGTTTAGTGGGTTCTGCGGATTTTTTCATCACTTGATTGACGACATGGATGTGATCCACTCTTTAGTGTACTTTCCTAAACCCAGCAGGCTTTCTGGATTGTTGGTAATTTAGGCTGTCACTTATAGTTCCTATAACTGTAACTTTGATATCTTGTATAGAACTGAGAATAGGCTGATGGATCTGTAGTTATTAAGGTCTTCGAATTTTGTTCTTGTGAATCAGAATAATTAGGGCGTTTTCCCAGACTGTCGGCGCTATTAGAGTCCTTCAGCATTCTGAAAATACTGCAGCAAGCTTTTGCACTACAGTATGTCCTCTTTCCTTTAAAAGATCAGCGGTTATGCCGTTGCCACATCCAGCTTTTCCAGTTTTAATGATTTTGAGATCCTTTTACACTTCCTCTATAGTTACTATTCGGAGATTGCAAGCTAAGGTTGCTGTCCAGTTGTTTGCCTAGTCAACCGCACATTAGGCTACCTCCGGCGAAATTTCCGCTAAGCACTGGTTTTTTTAAAGCGATTATTCTACAAAACTCTTGCAAGACCATAATTAGAATATGCCGCCTCAATCTGGGATCTGAATCAAACTTCTTTGCAATACACCCTTGAACTTGTTCAGAATAACGCCGCTCGTTTCATCCTTTCAAACTACAATAGAACTGCTAGCGCAACACAAATGAAGTTAACTCTACAACTACCGGTGTTATCATTACGAAGAAAGTTTTCCGTCTCTGCTTAATAAATAAAATTTATCACCACCAGTGTTTAGCCAGTGAACTAATTGCAAGGCCATCTTATCGCTCTTCACGGGTCGACCACGCCTACAAAGTCGCGAACATTTTTTGCCACACAAACTCATTTTTTTATTCTTTCTTGCCGCAAACCTCAACCGAATGGAACCACCTTCCCGGTGACATTGCATCAATAGCCGATTCATACCTTTTTCGCCGATAGTTGTTCGCCTTTTCCGGGTGTATTGATTCCACGTGACGTTCTTTCTGTACGTGTTGTTGTTATATTGCTTGAATAACTGTTCTTGAGCGCATATTCTGCGCATTTCTTTTGTAGTACTGTGTAAACTTTGTGTAGGTTGCTTTGTAGCCGGCAAATGCTTTCCGTTTGTTCTTTACAACGCGAATATTTCTACCCATTTGTCCAGAAGAACCACTAGCGTATTTTATTATGAACTTTTCTTGTCTGTATTACCAGCATATGTAGTCTGTTATATTCTTGCCGCTTTGTTACTTGCTACTTGTATTTTTTTCCGAAAACCCACTCCCCTCTTCAATGCTTGTGCGATTGAGGGTACTTCAAATAAATAAATAAACGTCACTGGCGTATAGCATGGAGCAGAGTTGTCCTGCTACTTTTATTATCTCGTCGATGCTGTTGCTAATGTTACCCTGTTCGTCTCTGAGTGCGTACATTCTGTCTCTGCCGATAGCCAGCTTTCTCTTTGTTTCTTTTCAGCTTCATCCTATTCCCAGCATGTTCTGGATCACTGCCTTGTTATACGCACAAATGTCGTTTGCTTTACATTGTTTAATCAAATATGACAGCTCTGCTAATTCAATTTGATCCCCGTAATAATACTTCCATGTTTTTTTTTCCATTTCGCAATAAGTTCCTTTGTTTTCTGAGTTACTCTATCAGTTATTCCCTACGTGCTACGTCTCCCACAGATGCTGCTAACTGTGATTGCCGTCGTTTGGTTGTCCTTTAGCCTGCCTACAGTAACGGAGTTCTCCTTTAGAAGCGCGAATTCGTTTTGAGACGTTATTTTAGATTCCTGCGTCCTTGCCCTGAGTGACTTCATCCTGGGTTTCTAGTTTCACGAGTTTTCCCTTTTTCTATTTTGAGATTCAGCCTTACTTTCAATCTGCCAAGCCTAATGCAAAGATAGTCGTAGAAAAATCAGGACGTTGGTAGTTGAACGAAAACGGAAAATGTTTTCCTGAGGCACAACGTTGAACACCTACTGCCCAAGTTTGGCCGACCGGGGAACCAGAATCCACCAGTTATGGCGGAAAAGCGACTGTTGCCCAAAACTGCGACAAAACGAATGGTACAGCTTCATTGCTTGTATCAGTGTGCGTTCGAGGGGCGAAAATTGCTTTCTCTCTGTCTTTCGTTTCGCACGAAAGCGTTTTATGCCGGGGTACACAATGATCTCACTGACCTCACATCCTTCAGGGAATTGACGTTTCCAGACAAAGTGCTATTATCGCTGCGGCGCCCAGATTACAGCCCACGAACTCTCTCGCCGCGACGGGAGGTACGAGGCGTTTTGCCAACTGGCTACGAACTCTTTTTTTGTAATGCATGAAAATTTTAGAAAAACTCAGAAAAGACAATTAACACACAATATAAACACTAACCGACAGCAAAGGGTAAGCACATTAGTCTAACAAATGTCTTCACCATTTCAAAACTCAAGAAAGCAGACGCACGTATGGAAAAGAGGCAGCCACTCCGGTGGATCACTCTAAGCCGCATGAACGCTTCGCACCAACGCCGCCTGTACCCGAAAAATGCCCTTGATTGGCCTAGGGGGTTCCGCATGTCTATCAGTCATGCGACACTTCCACAAGCTAAACAATCCTAGGAGAGCATAAACGTCATATGGCACCAGATGAACGTCTTCAAATGGCAAGAAGCGAATGGTGGGGTGATGTCAATGTCCTTTTTAGTGTCCGTTGCAAGACGTCCCACAAAAACGACGTGTCACGGCAAAGCACAAAACAATGGTCTATAGTCTGGTTGATTGCACAAATGGCAATTGTCTGGCCAAGGGATCGACATTCCTTTTTCGCGCAGCCATGTTTTAACTGGAAGAGTTTGCGAATGAAGTTTAGTGAAAAACGTTTTGGCACTTGTCGGCACGCACATACGCTTGACACGGTCTAAAACATTATTCGTATGGTCCCGCAAGTATGGCTGGGCATAGAGAGGCATGGTGAACAGATTATGAAATAAAGTGTCCGCCATAGCCTTCCTTGAAAGAATAAAGAGGTGATAACTGGCTATGAACACAGACGTAAACGTCTCTATAAACGCGCCTTGTATCCTTCCGTATGACACATTCAGATGTTTCTGCCGCCTAGGAGAAGCGGGGTGAAGTAGCGCATCATGACGCTAACGATCGCCGACAGTTGGCGCCTGGATGCCAATCCCTTCGTGTACGGGGATGCGCGTGAATTGAGGCTCCTTCCACTGCTTACTGCTTTGGGTGCGGTGGACCCTTGTAAGAAAACTTGCATTTAGCGCCGCTGAAAGGCAACGACTCTGACGGGTGAATGTCACGTTTGTGACTGCTTTGGTGCGACGAAAAACACGCCAGCGGTAAGCGTTCACGGTTCAAACCACGAACTGTGCCTCTCGCGTTCTACAAGCTCAGCTCGTCGCAATGCAACCGTCTGCTGCACACGTCACGGGGCTGAAAATGGTCGCCCCTTTGCTGAAGCGATCAACCAGCAGGACATCCCTCGCCCAGCACACCCACAAGACAACCGGCAAGGGTGCAACCATTGTGTAACGGGTGTAACACGTTACACATGTTTATGTGTACCTTGTGTAAAGCAGTGTGTAACTTGCTTTTTATGAGTAAACTCTGGTACGTTCTTCAGGTACTTCACTGTTCGCATAAAAACGTACAGGCTCTGCATCGCGTGCTCGCAGTGTTTATATGGGGGTCGGCTTGGGAACAAACGAGCCGCACGAACTTGTTTCGGCGAGTGCGGGTCGGGGGTCTTTCTCTCTCTCCTTTGTTTTTTGAGACAAGTTGTAAATAGGTTTTGTTTCTGCGTGACGTGAATTATCCTTTCTTGCGCACTGTGTGCCAGATGAGGCTGGCAGGGGCGCTACCTGATTTTATGGTTTCTTCTGCGTTTTTTACTTTTGACGCACCCAGGGGATATTTTCGTGAGGTGGTGCTGGAAACAAAGTTTTTTCGGGCCCACTTCACGATGGAATACTTGTCAAGAGTGACGCGCAAAATACTGTAGCATGACATTGCGGATATGGTTTTACCTGTGCCTATGTACAGATCCATGTACCGTACAGGGCCTAGACAGGACGTACTTGACCGTGTAAATAGAATGACAGTGCCGCCATTGGTTAAATTGTTCTTTTTTAAACTTCACGTGGGCGCGCTTTCAGTAAAAATCTATAATCTAAGAGAAAGGTCTATACATTCTATGGGGGTCGACTGTTGCCCATTCAAAAAACCCGAGATGGTGGAGCATGTTTTCTGGGAGTGTTGGGATGGGGTCTCCTTTTTGGATATGGAGTGCTTTTTGGGTATGATCCAGCGCAAATTAAAGAAGGACTTTCCCCTGGATGCCTACGGGATCATGTTTCTACCCACTGAAAGTGAAGGTGGGGTGTCATATGACCTCGTAATGGTTCAGGCCCTGCACGGCATTTGGAAATAGCGCATGGCCATACGTCATTGCGACATCGATGCCAAACGGTCCCAAGAGTACTTTTCTGAGTCTGTCTGATTGTTGAAGTGTGGCGGGCTCAGCCAGACCTTCCGAAATGGTTGCCTGTGTTTGAAAGACTAACACAAAAAAATTTAGCCGTTATTCTGTTAGTCAAATGGTGGCTAGCATTTTGGGCAGTGTAGTGTTTTGTTTGTGGTGTGTAAAAGTATGACAATAAAAGGAGTTCGTAGCCAGTTGGCAGGGCACCTCGTACCTCCAGGTGCGGCGAAAGGGTTCGTGGGCTCGAGTCCGGGCGCCGAAGCGTCAATTCACTTTTTCTGGCGACGTCATTTCCGTGACAGATATGACGTCAGTGAGATCATTGCGTACCCCGGCATAAAACACTTTCGTGTAATAATGGGATACCAAGACAAAAAAAAACATTTATTTCACAACCCAATGATCACAACATTTGTAGCTCTTTCGGCTTTTCTTCGTTATTATTAGTCGTAATAGTTCCGAAACAGAAATTACATTTCCCTCTCCAGCTTCACCCTGAGATTACCGTCATGCAAAACAACCCGTCAAGACACTTGCCGACTAGCGTTGAATTAAGGCAGAATGAGCATGAACAACCAAAAGGGAGCAGTGGTAGTGGTAGATAATTTATTGAAAAAAGAGGAAGGAAAAGGAAGGGGGCGAAAAGTTAGGCAGGTGGTGCCCAACGTACAGGGCTTCACATGCGACAGCGCCCATCTTGGCTCTTTAGATTAGGCGTTGCTGATCTTCATGAAATGACCGCGTGAGAGGTGCCTCATATGTTTAAATGGGAATGATGTGGGCATTGGTGTTTTTTTTGGACCAAATGTTAAAACCCGCCCCGGAATAGCCACGCTATTCCACGCAACAATCAAAAAGGCCTTGTGAGCTTCCGCCACCTATAGGAACGAATTAAAAATACATGTTCAGCTGCTAAGAGCAGCTACCAATGCCACAACGGCCAGCTTTGACTCCTATTTGGTGCACAAATAATTCGGTGGCTACTGACTGGCTGGTGTGCATATAGGAAATGGCACGAAGATTGGACAATGGGTTCACATTCACCGGCGCGCATAAAACATTTAAAGACAGTTTTGCATTAAAACAAAACTTTTACCCGAAGTCGAGAAACAAACCTAACCGACCCAGGCCGTGGGCATCCTGTTGGGTGATGTTGTAAAGTGAGGTGATGGCCTCGTCACCCCAACCCTAATCCCACTTCTTGACCTAACCCCTGGACAGTGGGAGGGCCAGCTTGCTAGTGGCGACCTGGTGACCACCCGGAGCTGATATAACGGGGGAACTGGCCTCACGTGTCGAAAGCTTCGTCGACTCAGGATGCCCACCGCAAAACGGAACGGCTCAACCATTTCCGTTTCTGTTCAAAATAAAATGTTTATACCGCAGCACCACCACCTATGTCTTTAAAAAAAACATCTAGGGCAAATTTTCCAAAAGAATTATCTTGTATTTTTATGTTTTTATCTCGCTGTACCTTTATGATAATGAAAAAAACCTAAGCAGCCTGAGCGAACCGCATTCCTGCGCTCCCGATGTCGGTCGTACCAAGTTGTAAGGCGGTAAAAATACGCTGGAGATGCCTATTCTAAATGCTGTGGAATTTTCTGCGTTTTAAACCATTTCTGCGGACGCGGTTGGTATATTCACAATCTACTGCACCTTTAGGAAGAATCACTCGCGAGGACAACCATTACGGAAAGCAATGATACAATTGGTAAGGAAATAAATTTGTGGCAGATTTCTTTACTGTGTGGGTTTGTCGTAGTGCGGATGGCAGCTTCTACCCCATGAGATATGAAGAGCATTTGAACTCCCATATGCAAATCTTCACTAAACAAAATCCAATTTCTTTTAAATTTATTAACGTGCATAAGACGATGTTGGTGTGTGACTGCAGAGCCAGGCTTTCCGTTTTCCTGAACGATAGGGTTTCATAAGTCTATTTCCTACTAAATTTGAAGTACATATATGCTGGCTTTGCTGAGCCAGCATTTACAGGCTTGCGTACTTACAGCTAAATTTTGAGTACTTTAGTGGCGGAGGCCATTCTACGATTCTGAACATGGACATCGAGGCTGGTATGTCTCTGATTTGCGCCATAGACGAGATTGACTCGTGCACCGCAAGGTTTAGCCAGTCGCTGCACGGGTGGGAGAGGAGAAAATACCCCAGTATGCTTCTTCGCTGCGGGGGCATCCTTTCCCCACGAGTACGAGGCCCGAAACACCCTCGCAGCGCGTCCCTCGAACAGAAGGTGTTTACGCAGTGAAGCGTCATGATTTGGAAAACGGGCTAGAGGAAGACACATGGGTCTCCGTAGTTACAATGCGAACCGTAGGAGAGATTTGTTTCACGATGACACCCAAACGCTTTAGGAGGCTCGATAGATAAATTGTACCTTCCGGTAACCAAACCGGTTTCGTATAACGGGGGCCCTGCCGCCTGACGCTATTACATCTGTCTCTGGTGGTAACAACTGAAATAAATAAATTGTTATACAGCCTGAATATCGCCACCGGCAGATTTTATTTGATACGGCATTACTTTCTTTGACTCCGTTTTTACTTTACAATACCGGGCTCTGTCGTCCGTAAGTGCGGGTGTTTAGATATGTACCGTGTGTAAACTGCCATCATCTTTGGTAATCATCACTTTCAACGTTCTTTAAGCTGATTATCTCGACTTTCTAGTTTCGGCTTCAGCGACAGCAGTTGGCACCGTTCAGGCAGTTAAAGGAAACTATGGCGATTTGTAAGTGACGGAATGAAAGGGCCTGTGTAGGGACGTTTTGCTCCTGTTGGCGCCCAAATTAGCCCAACAGACTTTGATGTGTTTACAGCCTTTACATGAGACGCTTCGCTCTATTTGTAGGGAACAGTATGGAGGCATCGAAATCTCTTGGCAACCGATGCTGGTCATACAAATAAACTAAGATTCAAACATTACTGCTTAATGTTAAGAAACTACCTGTCTTTTGGTAGTTTAGGGTGCCGCTTGGATGGTGCCATAATAGGAAACATTGGGCAACCCTGAGACCTGCCGTGAGTAGGCCACTATTTACTGGGCAAAGTTGACAGCTCAGCACTTGTTCCGAGTATCTTACCAGATGATACGCAAATGTTCCCGTCTCACAATAAACGTTCAGCGAATTGATGTGATTCTCTGTAAAAGAATCGTCTCTTTCCACATATTCTAAATTCTTGCAAAGGCACTCACGAGCTGGCGTACAAGCGAGGATTCCACCGCTGTGCATGTACCCTGTTGACAGCAGCCACCCCTCTTTCCAATACAAACGCCGCTGCCCCACTCTTAGTCTAGCAGCGCCCGCTCGCCTTGTTACTTGGTGTTCTCCAGCACAAGGTGTTCAGAACAATGGGACAGCGCAGAGCAGCGCGGACGAACGCACTCGTACACGCACCAGTGGCCATAAGTTTCTGCTGCCGTTCATCTTAATCTGTATGCAAATGCGCTCGCACCATTCGCTGTAGGCAATGGGCGCCTGCGTCGTGTGGTTTTTTTATCACTCACAAGGCCCATTCCAGGCAAAGAACGGGTGGCTATGTACACGTCACGGGAAGGAAGCGCGCTACGGGAGGGACAATGCAGCCGTTTTACCTGGCAAGCCGATGGACTCCCCGCATCCGTTCGAAACTCCCGAAGGCATACATTGTTCTCATCGTGACGACTTCCTTCATTACGTGAGCGCGTAGATCAGCCACCAGAAAATGGCGCCAGCCAAGCATAACGAGACAAGCTTGAGTTTTCCTCTTGTGTTTATATTTCTTCCATGCTCGCGCATGCCGATTTCTTCGGAGGGTGAACATTGTAAGATAACAGCTCCGCTTCAACGCCGTGTTGCCCATGCCAAACCACAAAACCGAACTGCCTAACGTTGGGCGCTGATAGTCTCGTTTATACGCATGGAGGACGGCAGTTGAGCTGTATAAACTTCCCTTGTTAATAAATGGATGGTAAATAGAAACTTTTGCGTCAAGATTTAAACTCGCGACGACCTTGTTCACGGATATTACCCGTCAGCATGATACACTGACTTTACTGTTCGTGAAATTTAGGCCAAACAAACTGAGGACGCAATAAATTTTGTTTTCAGGATGCCCTAATCAATCATGTGAGTTGCATAAATGAGAGGTAACTCATGATGCCTGGAGCAATAAGTTAATTAAGGTAATTGCTAACTCCGCCCTGTTGGTCAGTACTGCACGAGGAGAGCAGAATAAGTTTTAGTGACTAGATGTGTTGTCGACCTGTCTTAGGCTGTGCAGCCTTTGGCTCTGGAGCCTTTTGTTTATCTTTGAATCTGGGTTGTTGCACACATGCATTTGCTTATGCAGTTTTAGTTTTTTGCACGTTCTGTTTGTATGTAATTGTAACACAACAAAAATGAAAAGCCAAATACTTCATTGTCGTGAAAATATTTTCAAACAGTGTTACGCTGGCCACCTTTCTGCTTCTGGGGTTTCTTTTATTTTAGTACCGTATAAACTGGAAGTAGGCCTGTTTTAATCTGGTGCTTTCGTGCAAAATTGAAGGACAGTGTCGCAAGTTCTGCAGTTGGCCCCATGACGCCACAGTCGTTTACTCCAAGCTCCATGAATGTGTACGCAGTGTAGCGACCGAGACCGGACAACAAAACTTCGAGCCTTACGTACTGCTTCGCAAGTGTATTTCGTGCGGCTCGTGGAATCGGCCCAACTCCCAGCAACCATTTCCACCAGGTCGGAGAGCTCCTGGGAAGCCAAGCAAGTGTCTTTCCTCGAAACATGGGGTCGAACGCTGAGAAAACGCCGAGAATACTGCAAATCAATGAAAAGGAATGCGCCCGTCTGGCGAGCCTGGCAGTCAAGGTCGGCACCCCTCTCCGCGTCCTTCACCGTGACCGAAACGTGGCCCCACTTTTGCAGACCCCGGAGAACCCCGGACCGATGGCCGTGAGACACGGAACCTGCGCTGTGATTGGTTCGTGTGTCCCCAGTGAAAGGCCCCGGAGGGCCCAATGACAGGGGCCCGGTTACATGGTGCCCGTGCTGTGATTGGTTCATGAGGTCACAGACAGAGACCCCGTAGAGGGACCTGAAACTTCATTTAAGGCCGTGCAGGCCCATTGTTTGGCACTCTACCCTGTATCCTGACCGTGTAACCCTACTTGTGTATACACCTTCTTGCTTCTCCTTGTCGCCCTGGCCCCTCAATCCTGGTCCGATGCGGTGAGCCCGAGACCCCGTACCCCGGCTACGACAACAGTTACGGGGTGCCTCGAACTCGACGTGCGGTGATCTTAGATGTTTCGAATAATCTGTCTATCCATAGGTGCACTGCACTCCTCCAGGTGCTTGAAGTTGGGTGTGGGGCATGGGTAATACAAAAAGGGGGTTTAATTCTGGTTAGCCTAATTTAACTCACATTCCTGTATAGTCTTATTAAGGAGTTGAGCTAGAAACAAAATTTACCTATCACCGTGGTTTTTGCTCGCCTCCTCGGAGGTGTTCTGAGAGGGCGGTCATACGGAACGTGCCCCGTCAGCGTTCACTGATAAAGTTGTGAGTATGTATTTATTGTTTTAATGCTTGCCATTTCTTGGAACACTTCGCATGGTGTTTTGTGTGCCCATATTATGCCGGTGTCTCCAATTAGTACGAGAGGAGTACTTCCATTTATGGTGAGCAGACCGCAATACTGAATGGTAGACATCTATGGCTGACTGCCAAAAAACCACTAAGTACTGCCTCCGTCCCCTTGGCCTCATACATTAACCTGTTGCCGGAGGTAAGGGGGCTGTACTTTGAACGCTTCCCGCGACGTGCGCTCGGCCAAAGCACTCAAGTGCCGGACATCGTGGCGGCTGAGGCCCCAAATTTATGACGGCACACCGACGGGTCACTGAAAGCGCGCATGGTTTGTAAATATATAAGTGCACCGTATACCTATAGTAGGTACCAGACTCATGGGAAAGAGTGCACCTTTTGTAGTTGTTTGTTAATAATTGATAGAATAAATGCAACCCAAAAAAGGGAATGACGGAAGGGCAATGAAGAAAAAACCCAACCTCCAACCACACCAATCCAACCCCGCCAAAGATTTTTTTGTTTCGTATTTTAACAAAAATTACAGGTTGGATCATCGGGATCTAGCCACTCCAGATGAATAAGTCGGAAAACAAATCATGCAGATCATCATCCCATGCTAAAAGACAAAATAAGGACACAAGAGAATAGCATTCTCACTCCGCTGCGGATGCTGGTACGCATCCCGTGCGTGTGCAATATTACGCTCCTCTGGCACCTTCATCAGCGGCTATTCGCCTCGCCAGTGGGAAAGAACGTCTTTGGCGCACCGTGCGCGCACTCCACCCCCCCCACGGTACGGATCTCCCTGGCGGGTTGTCCCGCTGAGATAAGGTCCTGCTCCGACAACTTAGCTTGGGGGTGGTCCTCATGCCGGCGGGGACAAGGATCTGACCACCTCAGAACCACGCCTGTTTGACTCGACGTGCCCCCTCTGCACCGCGCCTGTTAAGAAGGCGACAGAAGAGCATTTGGTGTGGATCTGCCCTGCCCTGAAAAGGCTACGCCTCGTGCACCACGCCTACTGCGGCTCGCGGCCCGGTCGACCCCCGGATTTCGCCTCGTGGACACAGGGTCCACATCATGGCCTAATTCTCCGGGTTTTTTTTCGGGAATCCGGAGTCCACATGTACATATAGTTTTCGTTAGGTTGATTAGCAAACTTCCGCAAAAATAAAAACTGGACAGGGCAGTGGCGGTAATAGCAGCTGTCCGAAGCTCAGGGTCGATTTAACAATTCCATGGTTAGCTCATTTGATGCCTGGTTAGCCCAGTTGGTAGAGCGACGGCGCTAGACAGGCGGTTGGCCATGGTTCTAATCTTGGACTAGGACATATTTTTCTTCGACTGCAAAGTTTCTGAGACAGTTGTCACCCTTTCTTTGTAGCCGTACGGTTGCATTGAGGCGGATGCCAAAATTTTCTTCGCAGACACTTACTCCACCTTGGGGATTTCCTTTTCATCTGGTCGATTAACACATGTCCATCACTTCGAGTTGTTGATCAATTCACTCTCGAGCTACAAACGGCTAGCCTCCTGGTTAGCTCAGTTGGTAGAGCGACTTCCCTGGATAGGCGGTGGTGCCGGGTTCAAATCTTGTTCCACCACGAATTTTTCTTCAAGAGCGAAGTATCTGAGAAAGCTGTCAACTTTCCTTTGTAGCCGTACGGCTGCATTGAGGTGTATGCAAAATTTTCTTGGCAGAAAATTACTCCACCTTTGGAATTTCGCTTAAATCGGGTCGATTAACAATTCCCACGTAGCAGCTAGCGACTTTATGCGGCGGCCTGACGTCTCAATTGGTTATGCGGCGACCCCACGATAGCCTTACCCTTGGGCTTTGAGGTCTTACGTCGAAAACCGGTACTGGCAGCTCGACTTACTACGTCCTTGACGGGGGTGTGCCTGTCGATAGACTGACCACTATTGTCCGCCAACGCTAAGGCTGAAATGTAGGACTGTACTGTGGTGAATCTGCCAGCGACGATGACAGCAGCCTTCAGAGGCTCGCGGCAGACCCACCAGTTTTCATTGTATATAACGTCATCATACCCACCCACAATTCACACCTACTGAGTTAAAGGATCGGCAGATACAGACGGCAGCTGACATGCGACGCTAACGGCACATAACTTCCTCCAATTTTTCAGCGACGTCAACATGTAAACCCCCCTTTTCACATGCCCGGGCAAGGGGCGCGGTAAGATATGGTGAGAGTGGCGACCAAATGCTTGTTATCGATTCAGGAATTTCCTCTGGTAGCAAGGTTGACATACGCACACACGTGCTTTCACAGCTCAATGAGGAATTATGCTGACGCATTCTCACATCACAAGGGAAAGCGTAGGTGCCCCGGAACATTTTATTGGTGAGACTTTATTGCTTGTGCGAAACAGATGAAGCCATTCGGTCTCTCAAAATAGTGACAACCAACTCCCACGTGGGCATGCCGCTCGCAAAACATAAAGACGGTTACAAGGGCCTGTTCAACAGGGCCATTTTAAATATTCCAGAATTATTTTGCATCACTGAAGATAAAAAAACAAGGTGCGGAAACGCAACGTGCCCCGAACCTATTGCTGCATTCGCAATGGTCATTCTTGTTTGAAAGTGTTTGCGACAAAAACTTACTAACAACCGCAATAAACAGTGGAGTGTGTCAAGTATTGCAAAGTGGTCCGAGGGTGCGTTTTCAAAGACCATCTAAGAAAAAGGCCTGGGCCAGAAAGTGGGGCAAGTTTTTAAAGCCTTATTATCCACTTCATAAAACATACAGCTGGTATATACTCGTACGTCAGAATTTGGTTTTCATGCATCTGCTGCAGCAGACCTGATATGTTGTTTTGTCCACTGTCAACACAACAATTGCCATTGTCGAATTCAAAACTCGGGACCCTTGTAACATAGCAGCGGAGAGCTGCAATCACTGTTGGTGGGCGAAAGCCGATACATCATTGGCCTTGGTGTCACCGAATACATTGAAATATCAAGAAAGATAAAAATAGGGCGACCTTTATTTGTGCGAACTGTGCGAAAGAACTGAAACACGTTCTGTTGGGGGACATTGTTCAGAACAGCTTGTTAACATGCGGTTCGTCTATGTCTGTTTCACATTTATACTGATTTCCTCTGTTGGTAAGTGCGTGCAATGCCCATGCCTTCTTTAGGGAAGTATGATACGTGATTGGGTGTATAGTCGCTAGTACGACTTTGAAAGTGAGCAGTTGACTCCTTGCTCATGGTGCTTCTCTTTCCTATTCTCTATCGACAAATATGCCTGAAGCCATGCCTTATAAGTGGTAAACACCAGGCCGTTGAGGACTCAGCACGTGGGCGAGCATTGCCTGATCAAGAAGAGTGTATTAGGGTACATTGTATTGCGATTGAGGCAGGATTGGCATTGTCTATAATCAGACAGCATAGCTTGCATATTTGGGGACAGTTTGTTGCGAAGGAAAGCCTTCACGCCATCTTGTGAGTCCATGTGTATGGTAAGTATGAGATTCTTAATGAAGGAAGGGGCAATCTTTGACCGGTGCTCACGTGCAGTGAGAGCTTGAATTGAGGCAAGTATTTCTGCTTTCGCCACGGAGGTAACATCGGGGAGATGATTCATAACCGCGTTTCCAGAAGAACCTATGCTTGCCGTGAGTACTTGCCAGGACTAAAGCTGGCATTTGCTAGGTAACAAAGCGGACTGGTGTGTTGCGGTATGTAAGTGCGTGCTGCGCTCCGTTCAGTGTCTTCATCCGGGTAAATACGCTTCGGTGTGGGTTTTACCTTGATCTACGAAAATGCGTCCAACGGTGGCGCTGTGGTTGGTATAAAGTTTACGTTATTCGGGTTTTAACCCGTCAGCTACGAGAATGGTCAGACGCTGTTTAGATGTAAGGCGATGAGACGGTGCTCCTTGATGCATAACGATCCGGTCAGTGAAGGTGTTGAACACGGTACCATGTCCAATAAATGCATTCTCAGCCTAGATGGGAACTGTAGGTTTCGTCTGGGTTGTTCGTATTCAAAGAGTATTGAGTGGGAGTGGCGTATGTTCTGCAAGACACGTGTTTGGACGCCCGTACGTTCTACCAGTATAGAGAAAGGAAGATGATGATAGGTAATTGGCTTGAACATTGCTTAACCTAGAAAATTGAAAATGTGGGTGATTGTTTTTCGCATGTGAGTGATTTCAGTTATTTGTCGTAGTTTCCATTGCACATATACGTGTACCCTGCCGTGTTGTTGCCAGTCGATTCGAATGATGCGTAAACGCCGCTTTCGGGGTATGGGTTGCCTATTGACATTAAGCTGAATTATCAGTCTTTGTTCGCGTGATTTCGTTTGGAATGTCCAAACTACTATGGCTTCCCCTTTTTTGAGTGATTGTCAGACCAAGGGTGCCAATGTATGCCGTGACAATACTGATAACTTGTTGGACGATTTCTTGCTCTCCGCTTGGGTTTGGTCGTGTGGTCTAACTCGTGTCACGTTATGGGCACCGATAATTTGAATATCTCAGAAATCTTGCCAAGTTGCGGTAGAAGATCCTCGAGCGCCACAAAAAGCGTGGGCGAGATGGTGCCCCTCTTGTGGCTATTGGAGGTGGCTCGAGGACTCCTTCACTTGATGGCACTGGGACCAGTTCTCGGAAAACGCATGATTCAAACCGGAGGAGTTCCGTCCGACCAAGATGAAAAGGAGCCCTTTTCTATCTCGTCATCCCCACTGAAGTAGGGTATTGTATGGTGTTCAGGTCATCGAACACTAATGTAGCGGAGGACGCCGTCCACTTCGTCACGTGGCTTCGGTGCTCGTAATGATGGATGGTTTTGAGGTTTGTGCCGAATTTGATGTGGTCATTCTCCCCCCCCCCCCCCCCCCCCCCCCATTATTGCGGCTTGCGATACCTCGTGACTACTTGGTGCTGCACACAGCAAGGACGGTTTACAGCAAAGTCGGTGGCATATGTTGATATGTGCCAGACCCTTGGAAAAGAAAACGCCCTTGGATAATTAGAGTTTATTCCGGGTATAGGTGCCGATCCTACACAGCCGCGAGGTAGAACGAAGTAGAACCACTTGCGAAAAGGGAACCAAACCTCCTGGGAAGAGTACTGGGTATCTAAAACTGCAATGCCGGGGCGAGGTGTTCGAAAACAAGTTGAGCCCAGCTTCTTCCGTCGAAAACAGCTCCTGTGCATTGAAAAAGAAGCGAGCAGGCTTGGAGAACGCCAGAGTGGGCGCGTTGGTTAAGCTCGCGACCGTCACTTAGGACCCTTAAGAACCACTCACTGTATTTGAGCGCTTGTGGTACGTAAACGATACCTACATCAGGGTACGCATCTAGTAAGACTGGCAACCGGCATATATAGCTTTGTACTACGTGTTGTACAAAAGACATATTGCGGGTAGGGTATGACAGAGACGCAGATATAGCCGCTCAGACTTTTCAAGGGTAGAATAAAACCAGAGGAACTCGTTAATAGGCAATAATTTCACTGGCAGCGCTGAAAAAACTGAAGACGGGAGAGAAGATCGTAGACATGAAGGGGATACTTTAAAAGTCTGACGCCTTGTTTCCTGCCCCTTTTTCGGTTCTTAGCACTTTAGTGTTATAGGGCGTCCATAGAATTGAAGGCGATTTAGCGGCCTGCGATGACAAAAAGAAGATTTACCACGTTTAACGGTTCCACACTAAGGTAAGGCATCAGTGAGCATAGCTGGTCCTAGGAACATAACAGTATTTTTTTTTCAGTCACCGTAGAGTGGAGGTAGGCTTACAGCACTGTCTTATGTCCAATATTTGAGGGCACCGTTTTTTTGTCTGCCTGCTTATTACACAGTTTAAAGGGAGAAGGCTTAGATGATTGTAGTGGGTCAGAGAAGTAATCCGCGACCGTAGAAAGTGTCTATCACGGGGCGTAGTCAGAATCTATATGAAGCTCTTCGGAGAGGCGCGGGTAGTGTTTGGAATGAGTAACCCTTGCGTTTGTAGGGCACGATACGTTATTCACAGCGTGGTCACTAAAATGGTAATGTAATTGTATTGGGGCCTGCCTTGACTGCTTACAGTCAGGATGTCCGCCTCTACCCCGAATTGAGCCCCTCAAACCCTATATGAGTGGCTAAGGAGTCACCCTTTACGAAGATTGCAATCGCGTGTATCGAATTCAGGTTAAGACCACAACCAAGTGTACGGGCACTTTTTAATTGTTACAGAGTAGCACGCGCCCTACATAGCTTAAGTTCTGACAAAGGTGTTCTACAGCTCTTTGTAGTCAACTCCAGTCACTGCATAGTGGGTGACGTTACTGCAAGAGCGCCGCCGCCATGTATAAACGGTAAGAGGCAGGCGTCAGGACACGAATGGCTAGCTTCATACTCCGAAAGCTTTTTCTAAGAATAGGAGCCCTGCGTGCAAGAGTAGATGCGTGGTGGCCGCTGTCGCCACTGTAAACTTCCGTTCTGAGGGCAAATTAGCAATCTTTGCAAACTTTCATAGAACAAATCTGTATGGAACCTTGCAGATAAGATTATGCATATACGTTTTTCGGCCTAATACATCACCGTTTCGTGGCCGGCCGATGTTCCATACAAATAATGCATTTTCGTGCGTTCAATGCGATCACAATTTTGCCGAAAATTGAATAATACGAGCGCGAAAAGTGGATCGTCACCGACACTTCTAGAAATCTTAGGTTAATTCTTCGGTACACTAGCTCAAACCACATTCTAACAAGCCACAATCTGCATGATGCGGAGCCGCTGAGGCCACGGGAGCGCCGCTTTTTCCAGTTTAGCGGCGAGAACATCGCCGTCAGGCCTGGCCAGTACGTCCAATAATGACGATACGATGATGCTTAGTGGGACTCCCTTTGAATCGGGGCGCCGGTGGTCAGCAACCGACTTGCCTGCTTTATTCAACTTACTTGCGCTACTCATAGCTAACCGAATAGATTTGCTTCCTCCCTCCCCATCTGCCCCTCACCCTTGTTTTAAACTCTCATCGCTCCCACCCCCATTTTTTCTCCCCCCGCTGTGCTAAATTCCGTCCCATTCCATCCCTACTTTTCTTCCACCCCCACTCCAGTCGTGAGGCGATGTTGTACCGCGCCATCTAGCGAAACGTATCGGAATCAAGGACAAGGTGCGCAATGCTCTCGGCAGGCGGCCAGTTCCCTTCCCGTTTTGTCGCCATAATACGTGCTTCCAGCGCTGGTATATGTTCTCTTTCGGCCTTGTTGATGTGTTTGTTGGTGCTGCTGTGGTTCTGAGGTTATTATTTTTCTTTTTGGTTTTCCTCTGGCCGGCTTGTTGCTGGCGCGGTGGTACTGCTGGCTCGTGAAAATATCGAGGAAACGCTAGGCACTAAGAAACAATGGAAATCGCACAGAAATCCGAAGAGAACTCACGTGGATTTGGCAAGCGAGATCGGTTAGCCAGTGCCGGTGCTGAACAGTTTTGGGGATCAGCAAGAGGAACTTTGAAAGAAGCGGCAGGATATCGGCTCCAGTGTAAAACAAACGCTAGGTGCGAAGCATCATTAAATGGAAGACGTCCTGCTCACATGGTTCAAAGAAGTTAGGAAAGCAGCAGTGAACGTCGACGGGTCATGCCTGCGCGAAAACGTTGACGACCCCGCACTCCTCTTGGGCCTTGAAGATTTCCACGCGTCCGGCGGCTGGCTTCCCCAATGTAAGGCACGACACTGATTGCCGTGCAAAACAGTGCCCCCAAACCGAAAAATACCACCAGCTTCTTTTGTTACCTTACAGAACAATGTACTCATAGACGTTGAAAAGAACAAAGTGCAGCACAACTTGATTAGGTACTTTAGCGTTACCCAATAAAAGTAAGCTGCTGACCGACTATGCATGCGGCCGTCCTTTTTTTAACCATTTGGACAACACGATTTTCACATAATACATTTTATTTTACGGTTTCCCTGAAAAGCGTATAAACGAAATGTAACTGTACGTCCCACAGATTTTCAAGGCTCGATATGTATACCAACTCCACTTTTTTTACCACCTGGTTTACGTTTTATCTCGAACACTGCCCACAACAGTGGAGGCCTACTGCATAGTTTCATTCAACTTTGAATCTACTTCATCCCGCAAGTGGTAGTCAAAGGCGCTTGGAGCGTATGCTTGAAGCTGCCACACGCGGAGAAAACAGCGAGGGGTGTGGGTGGATTACAAAAAGCCACGCTTCGCTCTTTTTGTTAGGCGAATACTGCGCTAACGCGCTCGTCCTTTCGGCGGCCACCACGTGAGTCTAGAGCTCCACGACATTATACTGCGATATAATGAATCTGGTCGAAGTGTCACACTACCCATCCCTAAAATGATGGTTTCATGACGTTTCTTTTGCTGCTAACCCCAAGCATATCCGTCACATAGACACGAAACCTACTTCGTATGCATTCGACACATATAGAAATTCTCGCTTGCCCAGATTTTTTTCGCGGCTCCTCTTCTTGTCTTGAACACTTTAAAGTTAGAAAAACCTGAGAAAAACGACTCAGTCGTTTCCAGTGCAGGAGAGCAGGAAAACTCATATCGCCCCGACTGTTCCTCTGAAATACATTTTCTCGCTGGTAGAGGAAAGGCTCCGCACTCTAGATCTTTACGTCAGGCAGATTGCTGACGTCGTCGCTGTTTCTGCTTTCGCAAGGTCTTCAACAATTTTACGAGATCCATCTCAGTTATCTTCTCGCTTAAATTTATGGAATAATTAACGACTGCTTGTGTGATCGCATCGCTTCCTTGGGTTTTGGGTTCATCTGGTAGCAGCAGCACCTTCCTGCTGCTCGCAACGCATGGACGTCATTAAAAGGGGCTACACATTCGTTCCATCAACGAAAACCGTCCCAATTAGTTTTTTTTTTTTTTGGGGGGGGGGGGGGGTTGGGTGCGCGCAAACACAGGCATCGTCGTCTTCCTCTTGCAATTGCACTTGATTGTGGAGCATATCGGGACTTTTGTTATCTTTCTACGTTTCCTAACTGAGTTCAATCGCTGCTGAGATCAAATATACGGCCAGGTGCCTTGAAGCGGTTGCTTAGACGAAAAATATAAGAATGTTACTGAGGGATGATACGATCTGCAGAACCTTAGCAAATTATTTCACTTAAGTGTAATTATATTTTATCTAAATGTTATTATTATTCGCTTGTATTGTATTCTAAACGAGTCCCAATTTTTTCGCAGCCCATTTTTCTGAAGCATTCTTCCAAAAATTGCATTGCCCGGATATCTGCAACCGTAATCATGTGAGTTCAAGTTTACTACAAATGGAAGGATGGGCTACACCTAGGTAGAAGTCGTAGATAAAGTTACTATTGAGCCATACAAAGCACTGAACGCGCACGCACGCACGCACGCACGCACGCACACGCACACGCACACGCACACGCACACACACACACACACACACACACACACACACACACACACACACACACACACACACACACACACACACACACACACACACACACACAATTATGTATAAGTCGCCACCGCCTGTCGTCTCATTTCCTGCCACTCAGTTTCACATCCCGCAATTTTGACTTTTTTAATCCCATTTTCCCCATCACACGGTGCTCCCTGCAATGAAGGCCTACTAAATAAAACATCTCATTTCCTTTAATTGCGTCATAGATATGAAGGCATAGCTACCATTCGATATTTTTTCGCGCTTCAGCTGATAATGCTATGCTTCTGCCTTAATCGGACTGTCAAGGCCGTGTTGCAAGGCGACCGCTTGACTAGCTCTGTCGCTATGGTAACAAGGCGAGTGGGCGCTGCTAGAGTAAGAGGGGGGCAGCGGCGTTTGTAGTGGAAGGAGGAGTGACTGCTGTCAAATAGCGGGGAATACTCGCTTGTACGCCAGCTCGCGAGTGCCTTTGCAAGCATTTAGAATATGTGGGAGAAGACGATTGTTTTACAGCAAATCACATAAATTCACTGAACGTTTATTGTTAGACAGGAAAATTTGCGTATAATCTGGGAAGATATTCGGAACAAGTGCTGAGCTGTCAACTTTGTCCAGTAAATAGTGGCCTAATCACGGCAGTTCTCATTATTCATTTATTCTTTATACAATACTGCAGACGTCTTTGAGTGCAGACAGGATTGAGCACATACAATGAAAAAAAAGACATCCACTACAAATATATGCAACAAATAAAAGTATGCATAATTTAAATTCAGTTTTCAATTTCGCGAGGAACACTTCAGCATTGGTGCTGCCAACACCACTCCTTGGTAACTGGTTGCGAGCTGCTACAACACTGCAAGAAATAAAGGATTGAATATATAAATATTTGTACTACGCTGTTGGCGCTGTTTGTCATTTTGCAACGAGAGTTGGCGCGAGACACAGTGGTTATGTAAGGAGACAAAAATCTACGTCATGGTTTAACATAGCTATAAAAACTAACCAGAAAAATAAAGCGTTTTTTTAGAAAAGCAAAAAAAAAAGCAGAAATAGAGCGGACACTTTGCAAGCTTACCAAAGCGATGACAGGAAAGTCAATCAGGCTATTCACACTGCTATAAAAATTTTATCAAACAACCGTTCCCAACATGATCAAAATAAATCCGGAGCAGTTCGGAAAAACCATAAATCAACCAAGAAAACCAAGTTCATTTCTTTTTCTTTACTTGAACTATGATATCATCTACTCGAGTGTGTTCCCTGACCCAGGAAATTCGTTTCCTATCCTTAAGTGTTACTCCAAACATTATTCGTTCTCCGGCCCGTTCAGCCGATCTAAGTTGGCTTTCCATTTGTTTAGTTAGGCGCCAAGTTTAAACTCCATATGTGATCACCGTCAGTATGCACAGGTTGTATATTTGTCCTTTTGAGTGACAGAGGTAGCTTGATTTTCATTATTTAGCAGTGCTTCCCGAGCGCTCCACAGCCCATACCTATTGTGCATCAGATTTCTCTCTCGTGGTTGAGGTCAGCCCTAACCATCTGTCTAAGATAGTTATATTCTTTTACTTATACTAGCGTTTCATTATCTTAGCTGGAGAAGGCGCTTTCTGCATGCTTATTGCTCATTACTTTAGATTCTTCATACTTATTTTTCGCCCCACGGCCATGTTTTCTGATTTTAGTTTCTCAAGCATTTTTTACAGCTGTTTTATAGTCTCATTCAGCAAGACTATATCGTCTGCAGATCAGTGTCCCTCGGCTTTCCTTCACCCTGTGCTTTCTCAGTCAAGCTGTCTGAGTGCCCCCTCTGAGGCATGCTGTGAACAGTTTTGGCGAAATGGTATCTCCCTGTCTTACTCCCTTTCGGGTCGGGAATTTATTGCTTTGCTTTTTATGTATTTTCCGGCCCGTACATCCATTATATCTATCGTCTAGAAGTTGGGGTACCGAGGTTCTTGCACCCGGCCGCGGTTCCCCAGAAGGACACTGCGCCCCCTAAAACCACACCTTTACTGGGAGTCCTGTTCCACCAAGGTCCGCTCCGCAGCCGATCCGGCTGCGCACACCTAACCCAGCCGAGTCCGCCATGTTCTAACCTCGCTCATTTCGCGCAACATCTTCATCCTCACCCGGCACATGTCCATCCCGTAAGATTGTCCCCCGCCGCTATTGCCGGGTTCCCACACTCTCCCCCCCCCCCCCCCTCCGAAGAAAAGGTTTATATATAGGTTTATATAGGTTTATATAGGTCTCTTCTATTCCCTGGTTTCTTAATGCTTCTAGCACGGCTGCAGTGTGTACTGTAACAGACATCACCAGTAAAATAGTGAAACACCCAAAAGAATTTACAAGCATCATTCTAGCTTTGACTTTTATGCAATCCCTTTCCTCTGCTTACGTTAAAATTGATTGGAAAATGATTAAAATCACCTTTGTTTTCACAAGCGGCAGTAGAGCACCACCACTCAATTATCGGCCCATATTAGTAAGAAGCGTCCAGTCTAAAATAATGGAACGTACATTCACGAACAGCATGAACCACCTTGAAACAAAGCATTATTTATACCCTTCTCAACATCAATTATGGAAAGGTCTGTCAGTGAGTCACAACTATTCGTGTTCAACCATGATCTTAACATCAACCTCAACAACAATACATGAACACGTGCCATATTCTTGGGCTTCAAAGAAGCTTTTGATGACGTCCCGCATCCCCACCCAATGGTCAAACGCGTGCAACTTAATCTAGATCCTGATGCGTTAGCATGGATTACTGACTTTCTTAATAACAGAAAACCTTTCGTATTAGTGAACAGTCCTCAGACACAAACCCATTTCTTTCAGGTGTAGCACAAGGTACAGTCGTGGGACCTTTCTTTTTCATAAATATAAATCAACGTTCTCCCATGCAAAAATTGTTAGCAATGTTCGCCTAGTTTCAGGTGATTGTGTCTTGTATACTAAAATCAATTGCCCCGAAGATGAAACAAAGTTGGAAGCAGACCTTCTAGCCATAGAAAATTGTTGCGAACATTAAATAATGCCAGTTAATGTCACTAAAATCATAATAGTTTCTTTCCACAGGCGCACCGAATTACTCGCCTACAGCTATACGTTTAATAACTCAATCCTACAAGCAGCTAACACTTAAAAGTATTTGAGCATTCACCTGACTAGTGGCCTTTCGAGGTCTACTCATATCGATCACATTTCATCCTTAGCTCAAACATCTCTTGGCTACCTCTAACGCGCCCTAAAACACACCCCTCCACAACTTAAATCCCAGGCTTATACCAAGCTCGTACTCCCAAATTAGAGTACGATTAAGCAATCCGCGACAGTTATCGAAATTACCTTCTCGATCAACTGGAAGCCATTCACAATGGTTTACAATGGTTCACAATGGTTAAGTTTACATATCTCACTTATCTTCGTTCACAAGTGTCACACAACTAAAGAAACGCGCCAACCTTACTCTGCTCAGTCACGCCGAAAACATGCCAAAATGGCCCTGCTCCACAGATACTATCATTCTCTCTTACCCAGTAAGTACATTACCACATCACCAGTAATAATTCAATGCAACTATCATATCCTTGCCATAGAACCACTACATTCGCGAACCTATTCTTTATAACCTCCGAAAACTTTGGAATCATCTGCCTCACTATGTTGTACAAAAAGCGAACCTGATCTGTTCAAACCAACACTGCATGCCTTGGCTTCATTTTGTTTATACCAAATTGTGCAGGCGAAAAGCAAAAACGCCCGTCACTTGGAGATTTCGGAGCACGTTAAATATCCCCAAATGGTAAAAATTAATCCGGAGGCCTCCTCTACTACGGCGCGACTCATCACCTGCGAAGCGTCGGCGCGTTAAACCACACAATCAATCAATCAATCAATCAATCAATCAATCAATCAATCAATCAATCAATCAATCAATCAATCAATCAATCAATCAATCAATCAATCAATCAATCAATCAATCAATCAATCAATCAATCAATCAATCAATTTTTACCTTGATGCTTTGTATTAATTATTCAGCTTGTTTGGTGCTATGAATCTCATGCCACGTATTTTTTACCTTTAGTCAATGTGCAACTGTTTCTTTGATATGTACCTTACCCACCACTCATGTGATTCCTTGTTTCCATGGGGCTCTTGAGGTAACAAAAATCAATCAATAAAAAACAGTTTCGGGCCGCCTAGGCAGCAGCGCCTCAATATGAAGAAAAGTGATAATTTTCGTGACACCATCAGCTCTGCTGTGCCTCTTGCAGATAAATCTAGCGGCCAGCAAAAGTTTGATAATATTTGGTTTGGCATTGGGGTTATAAAAAATGACGCATATACATAAGTGAGCCTGAAAAATGTTTACTAAGCCGTCAGCTTCACCTGGAGCGGGCATTAGAAACCTTCCGGTGTATGGTCCGAAGGGCTGGAAGTGCGGTACTATAAATGCTACCTTTGTGGTCTTCCCAGCTGATTGAAATTGAGGTACTAGCGAAGAGGTTGAACCATGGCAAAGCAGGATAGTGGCGAATAGAGATGGCCAGGAGCCACTCTTACCTAAAACACGCATACTGATGTGACAGGTTCTCGCCTGCAGTTGCCATTGTTTCGGTGCACCTCACGACTTCATTTGGCGGGAGGGGGCTTGAACGCAAGCTACATTGCTTTTTTTAACAGTAGGTAGCTTCTGCTTAGCAAGTGGTCGAGTTATTTTTAGGCTGTTAAATGTCGCAGCGCAAAACAAAACTCGAGCGTCTCAGTAGTGCGAGCATTGCTATGATATCCACTCCATCACGGGGCAGCCTCCTGCAATACTAGCTCGGTGAGAATCCCGGACCCTTTAGGTTGTCTGTGCGGAACTCCTTAAAGGAGCCATGAAGAGAAAATACAACTTCGTTTAATTTGAAAGAACTAGGATTCAGTATCTCACTCAGCTCCATTACAGCCACAAAAGATGTTTTTTGAACGAAAAAAAGCAGTAATAATTTAAAAACTTTCAAATTTTGCGCCACAGTGACGTGTTATGAGCAAGAATGACGTCATACGGGCCAACAATAAAACATAATTTTCAGTGCCTTAACTGCACGTTAGCATTCAAGTGATGCGTTCAAATGGAACTAGAGGTCCCATTACAGACGTCCAGTGAAGTGTCGTCGCGACAGGTGAGTTAGGCGGCCGCCAATCACACAAACAAGGTTCCGGGACGTCATAGAAAAGTTGCGGGAAATTGGCTAGGGGGTCGCGACTGCTTCACACGTTTTCTTTAATATCTCCGTTATTTGTTCGAAGATTGCGATGATATTGGTATCGTTGTTATCGAAACTAAGCAGTCTTTCTAACAAACCCAACTTGTATTTTGTCTTCATGGCTCCTTTAAATGGGCACCGCTCACAACATAGGCGACCTGGGAGTAGATAGAGTAAATGGTCGAAGAATTCGTTTATATTGTACTGGCCTCCGAAAGGAGTTGCTGAGATGATGAGAGGTATTCCACAGATGAAAAGCTAAGCAGTCACCCCCCCCCTTTCCCGCCCCCATGAGTGGACCTGTCGAGCGCAAATCTTTGTTCAGGGGACTTTATTTACATAAGAAATCACAAAAATTACAGAAATTTAAAGAAATATATAACGCTTGTTCCGAAGAGACCAGTGAAATGATGTATTAATGGGGGTGTTAAAATGCTTGTTTCCGTCTATTTCTGCACGAAATAAGACCTTGTGCGTATAGATGTTTGTTGCATGCAAAATTACCATTTTTCATATTTATTGCAGGGTGTTCCAGTGAGCCACTGTGCATATGTTTGCAAGAGCTGGATACCCGTAGGAAAATACTATGACGGGACCCCTTGCTACGTAAGGATATTATTTAAGAATATAAGGATGTCTGACACGTGAACGGTGATTTTTTCCTCAGTATGTCCTCTGACACTGGAACTTTTGTAGTAAATGATGTTGTATGCTGCCAAACAGCTACAGTACTCGTCAGTATTTTAGCGTTTGAAGCAGACTTCACAAAAAGCGAAAAAGACTTATTAAGCATTTCTGCGCTTTTTTATCTCGCCCCTTGTTATATTTCCCGCAAGAGAGTTCTTGCGTATTTATTAATAAAATCAATCAATCAATCAATCGATAAATCAATCAATACAATCAATCAATTCAACAATCAATATTCGTTTAAGTTCCCCTTGATGGCTTACAATATAAGAGGCAATCTCGTCTAAGTTCAGCACTAGAGATTTTACCTCTGTTACGTTAGGTTGCGCAGGAAACAACCAGCACATCTGAGCTTAGAGAGTTTGTTACCGGAGCGCTTGGATATGTTATCACGAATTTGGGGTTTCGCTTTAAGAAGGTCCAACTAGAAAACCAAAGCCATGCAGGTAAACCAAAAGAGAAGGTAGATGCGTAATGAGGTTTTTATTAAACTTGCAAGAGAGTGCCTTATGCTTTAAAAAATAAACATTTGCCGCAGATGTGTTATTTGAATGAGCAGTAAACACCCTTGTATGTTTTGCGATCGATTACAATACACTTTCTTCGCGGCTTGCCATATCTTATGGACGCCATGTTGAGTTTGCCAGCAATGTAGTCATTCATTGCATACAACTTAAAGATAAGCAAGATTCGAAACACAGGAATCGCGACGCCGTTGTCGTGCCTATATATTCTCGAGTTGAGATCTATTCTTGAATTCATTTTTGAGCAATATTTGCTTCGCGGGGTCTGCAGCCTATGCGGGTAGAACCAACCAGCTGCGCAACTACTGCCACAGTAACAACTAAACCGATATTGTCATTTGAGACGATGTCATCCTATTTGTGGTCATGCGCATTCTCGCGATTTGATATATCACGAATATTTCTCTTTCGGGGTGCGCGTTTCCCACGCGGCGTGATACTACGGATATCAAGGACATTCTCCAAGCGCCCAACTGAAGCTTCAACATCCCTGCCACAGCCTACACGCCCTCTGACAACTTCTAAATGTGTGCTTGACTTGAGCCACATGACGTGGTCGGGACATAGAGGGGCTAACACGAAAATGCATATCAGCGTAACTATCAGAATTCATCATAAACTTCGACGAACGGTGAAGCTCTTGGGCGAGTAACACCACGTGTAAACCGCGTGATGTTATTTACCTAAGAGACTCACCATTAGTGGTAAACTACGTGTTCAAATGCTAGTTTAAGGATTACACGTGATGTAAATTATGCGACAAATGCATCGGGTGAGTTCTCTAAAGCTTTGAGACAATCAGGATTGCTTAAGCAATCAACGCAGTTAGAGGTGCCGTGGCTCTAGTACGGAAAGCCGGCAATATTGCAAGCTTACATCATAATTGTATCCTTCTAGCAATACAACTGCAATCGCGGGTATAGGCTGTATACTACTGAAAGAATTAGGTGGCGTTTCAGTGCGGTAAGGCCTACGTTCATTCGCGGTAGGTGCAACGGCTTTTCAGCTACTCCTGACTGCCGAAAATCGGCATGGAGTAACCGATCATATCTGTTTCAAATGGGAGATGTGAGTCACACACGTGGCGCAGATACACCCGCGAATGCAAGAAACAGTCCTTGCCATGTAACCCTGCAAAGGTTCTACGATTTAATATTCAAAACTTGTCGAATGCAAGAAACAGTCCCTGCAATGTAACCCTGCAAAGGTTCTACGATTTAATATTCAAAACTACATCTTCAGCTTACATTCCTACTAAAGTAAAGCGTGGCCGTAAAAACGGTATTGTCCTTGGTAGCGACGCAGTCAATCAATCCGGAGTGGGCAGTCGGAAGATCCTCATTGTATGCGTTAATTAAATTAAATAAGTAATCGACTAAAATTATGGCAGGAGTCTTGGGTGTGAGAATCATGCGCCTTATTTGCCTAATTTGTGGGCGGCTTTTTCGGCAGAGGAAAATAACATAATCCCGTAAACCCAGTCGTGACGGTGTCATCGGCAGTGAGAAATCTCATATTGCCAAAACTTCTAAGTAGGCGGTGGTAACGGAATACATATCACTTGGTTAGCGACTGCTCAAAAGGGTGAATAAGGTTATAATTTGAATAAAGCGATTTCGCTAAACTGTGACTGTGCCACTGTTTTTCCCACTATCTTCTTTTTCCAGCTCCTTTCGCTGCTTGGCAAGCAGCTCAACTGGGTTGGTCAGTGCTCCAAGGGTGTGTGCGTGAAATGGAAGTTACACACGCCTACTCAAGCACAAATACACTGCGGGGAAACCTTCGGTAGTATTTCCGGTAGCAGTCAAGCTATAACACATGCATCTCCTGAAATTATCAGCGCCGCTGCTGGAAACGAGTAAGTGGAGGAATTATCATTGCTAAATTTGCTTAGTGCGACATTCGTAACATGCAGAAATGCAGGGAACAGGAAGAAAAGCTGGTCATACGAAAGACTGGCGGTGTCCCGGTGCCCATTGCACACAAGCAATCGCAGATAACTTGATGCCCACATAAAAAGCAACGTAACTAAAAACGTAAAAGTGTGTTTCTCCTCCGTAATACAGAGCCGTAAAACTGATAAAGCATAACAAAAATGTTGCTCTGCTAACCAACGTAATTAATCGTTATGTTAAAGAAATGTAACAATACACTGCCGTTTCGAACATGATTACCTCAATATGAGAGCCTATAATCGGCCTACTTTTAGTCGGATAAACTGACAATTCTTCGGGGCACTTAAGTTTGCTTGTGTGCTTTGAAGGCGAAAGAATGGCGATACTTTTTAATAAATTATTTACTGCTACACCATATATAAGGCTCTGAAGTCACCTCCGTTTCTTTGTAATTTGGCGTGAACTACTCCGACCGGCTTCTTTTCTTTACTTACGAACCATCACAGTCAGGGGTCAAGCTTAATTATTTAGTTGTTTGTTTATTGGCGCAAGGCCAGCAACGGGAAAACAGCGCCAAACAATGATCTTTATTAGGAGTAGTGAGATGAATCAAACAGTCATTAAAATCAGCTGTAAAAGTGAAATCAAAAAATGAAGTGGAATAACGGAAAGTAATATGGTTGTTGTATAGAGCCAGGCGAAGAATATGGACTATAGAGGAGTAGTTGTAGAAACTTTGCCTCTGATAGATACCTTAAAAGCCTTTTGACCGAGAACATAGGTTCGTCCGATAAAGTGATGGTATGGAGTAGAATTTGTCGTCTGTAGATTTGTGGGAAGTTTCTGTGTCGTGTTGTGTCGAGTGCCCTACATGTAATTAGTGTGTGAAGCACGGCGTAAAGCTTCACGCACTATTTACAGATTTTACGTCTCCAATTCATAGATGAGTGAATTTTGTGCAATGGGCTCAAAACTCCCGATTCCTCACCAATCCCCCCATAGGGTATGGTACATGATGACAGGAGGAACAAAAAAACATTTTGTTCTACCACAGCAACGTCCAAAGGAGAGTAGTGTACGTGCTTGGGGCAGCTACTGTGAAAACTTGTGCTACAATCCCGTCTGATCACACATGTCTTATTCTTATTTTTAACCGCGGTGGGTACAACAACGTAGTTTTTTGCAGAATGAGGCACCTAATCATTTCGCCATAAAATTCATAGGGTTGACCCTGCTTTTATCTACAAGTCAAGGGTTCTAGAATTATAATGGAATAACCCTTAATCCCACCGCAGGCTGTCCTTAAAGCATGATGTTGCGTGAAAGCGGAGAAAAACATTAATAAAACATGTTCAACCCTACGCATGAAAACATTCTCACAGTATAGACTTCTAATTAATTTCCATCTGGAGAATTCACTGGTAATGCAATCTGTGGCAATGGTGGCAATGGTGGAAATTGTGGCCGGAGGCAATGGTGCATGGTTTTCCGACGACGAGGAAGCTGTTGGATACCTTGATTTAGGCTCCCCTCAATGCTGCACAAGTGTCGTTGTAATTAGGGCTACGTCATACCCGGTTTGTCTTAGTTATTTGCAAAATGTTGCGCCAGATTTGCCGAAGTATCGTTTTCCTACCGAATATCTTTGAATATTTTTGATGAAGAAGGCTTTTTGGGGCCGCTTCATTGGCTTTATGTGTCCTAGTGATGGCGCGGTGCACAGTTATCCACTGAAATTGCATACTGCGTCAAACCAAGCAGGCCTCGGAGGTAGGAGATATGCAGTGGGCTGCAGTGGGGTGGGAGGTGGAATCCTACCTCTCTGGTGCAGAATTGCCAGGACCACCCGGGAGTCCGTGATAGTGAACTAGTGTGGCGCGTGGTGCATGGTGGCAACAACGGCCACTCTGGGCGTATACAGCCCAACAACTGTAAAAGATGAGTGCTGTACAAAAATTGTGGGTGGTTTACCTGCAAGTGGCGAATATACAGTGCAAAGGGTGGGTCTACCGTAGACAAAACGATTAGAGGGGACATATATTTCGAATAAATGCATTGTGAAGCATGGTTAGAAAGATTTCTGAAGAGATAGTTGTCAGTTTTACGTTGTTTTGTGGCATTTTAATTTAATGTGGGGAAGAGCCTGACAGACTTTTGTTGCTTCTGCTGTACAGCGGCATATCACCAATGAACAGGCAAAAGTCAGGAGTTTCCAGGTTGGAAGCGATTCAACAAAGCAATGAAGGTGACTTACGTGAGCCCGCAACACCCTGATAGACCACCAGGCAAGCCAGCGCATTAAGCAACAGTTCTTGCCTAATGGGGTGTAGATGCAAAGAGCGTGAACTTTCGTGAGAGTTGCCGAGGTAGAACATCCCTTCGAGGTCGTCAACAAAAGCTCAGCCTTCAAGGTCACTTTATCGCTACAGCACGTCACTTGAGCACTAGGTATGGGTTGTTAAAGCAATAAAGAGTATTTAATGTAGGCTCACTCTACTCGGGCATCCCGAAACTCGCTGCCCTGTTTACGGTTCTCTATGTTTCTGTTGCCTACAGGGTAAAAAGGAGGCCGCCTCCGCCGGACGTAAATCAGCCGAACAAAGGCGAAAAATGAAGGTGGTAATCCTACAAATCCAAGGTTAATAAATGATTTGGCAACCAGCAAAATTTATTTTTGTCAATAAAATTTCTCTGTGCTCTCTTTTATCCTGCAATTTTTCTAACCGCCCACTCTTCCTTGCCTGTCACCACTGTTGTTATTTATGTCCGCAAAAACATTGACACTGATTTTATGCCATCTTTCTTACTTTGAAAATTAAATCACCGCTTTACCCAGCCGAGCAACTAAGAAAAGTGACAGCGTTCTCCAAACGTATTACGACCATGCCCACATAATAGCGTTACCCCTAATCATCTTGGATTTAACAATGAAAGCTGGTCGAGTTGGTAAGGGCGCACAGCAAAACGAAGTGTGAAAAGAAACAATGACAACAGGGAGGAAAAAATAGAACACGATGGCGCGCTACCATTAACGAAGGTTTTTATTGAAAAACACAAAAATATACACATGAAGGAAAAAGATAACACAAACAAGATACGATAGGGCATGACTTAGGCTGGACACGGTCGAACCCATCTTTTGAGTAAGGTCCGGATAATCAACTTCAAGGTTCGACACAGATACAGAGGGCCAAGGGACATAGTTGTCATCCATTTTCACAATGTGAGCAACCTCCACAGTTTCACGTGTCTTTTGGTCCTGGTCTGCAAATAAAACTGAGGTTTCATTGAAGAGATTTTGGCCCCCACACGACAAGCAATGTGACGATGGATGTGAAAGCTTATCGGTGTTCAACGCCCTTTCATGCTCATGCAGTCGTATATTCAAACAGCATCCTCTTTGCCCGATATAAGAACGTTTGTATTTCATCGGTATATTGTAGACCACCGCCACACGGCAGGCCACATACTTATGAGTGTGCTTAATAGGACAACAGCCGAACCTAAAGCATGACGAAGCCCTTCTTTCGACAGCCGAGCAAACACGGACAAGCTCAACGGGGCCACTAAACACAACATTGGCATCAAAAAGTTTCGCCACTTTTGTTAAACTGTAAGATTGGGTGCATGTACGGCACCACCGCATATTCTCCTATTCTAATTTCTGCCTTGTCTCGGTTGGACTGGGAAATCAGCCAGACTTCACCCATTTCACAGGCTCCTGAAATGCGCTCAACAAAAGGTTTTCGGGAAACCCAGTGACTTTCAACCTTGCTACCTGTTGTCCGAAGCTAATGCCTAGTGAGTAGGAACAGAGTGGACCACTGACTACGCAGGTATTTTCATGGGCTTCATAAGCGTATCTTCCGATACGTTGATGATTATTTAGTTCTGTCGGAGAGGCAAGATTACCAGAATGTGCGTTGCCATCCTGAGAAAGACTTTAAGGAGTTGGCTTTATCAGCTTCCTAAGGACAACAATTTGCAGCTTCTTGACCTGCGGTTGCGTTTTTCTGGTGTTCACGTTTGTTGTTGGTTCTCGCCTAAATCGACTAAGCCCCTCCTAAAGTACTGATCAGCGCCCTCGAAAATTGTTACGAATGGCATCGCGCTATCTAGTACCAAGTCGGCCCTTAGTTTCAGGCAACAGCTGGCAAGGTTAAAAGCGACAGGGTTTCCTGAAGACCCGTTGTCGAGCGCATGCCGGAAGTCAGTGAAATTTGTAAAGACTGGGTGCTGTTCCAAGTCTAATCGAGAAAAGGCAGAAATTAGAATAGGAAAGATTGCAGTAGTGCCGTAGATGCATAGAATCTCGCATGGTTTGAAGAAAGTGGCGAAATGTTTCCGTGTTGATGTGTTTAGTGGCCCGGTAAGCTTGCCCGTGCTTGCTCGGCTGTCGAAAGAAAGGCTGCGTTATGCTTAAGGTTCGGCTTCTGTCCTATTAAACACAGCCATATGTATGTGGCCTGCCGCGTGGCGGTGGTCTACAAGATACCGCTGAAATGCAAACGTTTGTACTGCGGTCAAACAGGACGCTGTTTGAATATATGCCTGCGCAAACATGAAACGGCCTCGAACACCGATAAGCTTTCGCACTCATAGTCTCATTGTTTGTCGTGTGAGTGCTGTGGTCTCTAACTCACAATATGCATAACCCATGCATTACGAAGTATAGCGGGCACAGACACTGCAAGGAACCACCGCGGGTTCGAGTTAATTGAGCACGCTCACGAGACTGAAACGCCGTCGCACGCGCCAACTCAACACCGCCTCTGGGCAGGTGGAGTAGGGGCGACAAGGGGATATGCCCGCGGTACCCTGAGAAGACGCTTATTTTACGCCAAGCTCCCAGTTATATGGTTTACAGTGTTCTAGATCACTGTATAGATTACAGTACATGTACACCCGCCCAATTTTTTACCAATATCATGGGAGCGTCGACCGGTCGGTTGATCAGTGCCCCGTGGTGGCGCTAATCGACCCGTGCAACGCTCAGAGAAGGCCCGGCCTCACTTTCATCAACGGCGAACGCAGACGCGGCGTTCCTCTTTCACAGCGAACGCGGCGCAAGACGAGTCACGAAGCCTGAGACGACTCAGCGGCGCATGCGTGGGACGCTGCCGGTGTGGTCCGCTGCCGATCAGCTGATCGGCCGCCACAGGTGCAGTTCCCGCCGCTCATGGTTAAGCCTAACGACCCAAAACGGGGCGTTGTGCTCGGGCCCGAAAGCAGGCCCGGCTAATCACGCCATATGCTTCGAGGGGTGTGTCGAAGCGGGTGTGTCTGCGGTCAAAAGGACGAAAGCAGTCAAGCTTTACTTTAAAAGCGACGTTAAAACACGCGGGCAATTAACATCCAAAACATGGCGAGTTTTTCCTGGGCATGCTATGCACGCAATAAAACTCTGCCATTTTTTACACCCGTCCTCACCCCGTTTTTATCCATCGCAGGACGATTTCCTCAGCTATACGTGCATCGATCTGTTCCTGTCCTGCCATGCCGGAATCAAGTCTTTGCCTGTAAATTTGATCACCTCATCCCTGCATCGAGTTAAACGTATTTCCCCTTTTTTGGCCCGTCCCCAGGAAGTCCCTCTGTAACCCGGATGGTCCATTTGCTGTCCGTTTTTTTCTGCCTTATGTGCTCGTCCCAAGTACACTTCTTTATTATAATTTGAACTATAATATTTCTACCTCAGATTGTTCCCTCATTTGCGTTGCTACTTTCCTATCCGTAAGCGTCTACTCCTATATTTATTTTCGCCCGTGGCTCGTTTGCGCCGCCCAACATTTCTTCCGGGGTGTTTATCAAAGTTTGAGCGCCTTTTCTGGAAACTGACGAAACTAAAATTTGACCGAACATGCCATGGCGTTCGCTACTTAGTGAGCCTGTTCCAGCTTCAGCTAAAAACCCATGTGCAGAATACACAAAATAGTTTTTTGGGCTCATACGAATGTGTAGCCCTTCCGCTGTAGCATTTCCTAAACTGCAGCCAAAAGCCTCGCTAGTTGAGGAAACACACCTAGAAGTGGTTGCATAAACGGCCTCAAACCTATTAGGTGCCCCTCGAGTGACGCACACGTCTAGCGAGGGCGCACGCAACACGACCTCACCAGTTTCGTGCTTGCGATACTGAGTCTACGTTTTGTGAGGAGACCGTCCACGGGCGATACCGCTGGCATATTCGCTGGCAGTCCACAATCTGGTTTTCAGATTACCAATATTTGTCCAGCCGAACCTTCTTTAGTTTGAGGTTCACCCGTCGATCAAGTGTATGACCGATACGGAAGAGAGCAAGGAACAAGTGGCCTCTCATCGTCTGCAGCAAGTCATGATAAGAAGCCGTTTAAAGGGACACTGAAGTGATATGTAAACATTGCGGGATTACTTGCGCAAATTGTAGTCCGGAGTCCCCAGACCATGTTTCGAGCACCCTGGGCGCGTTTACGCGATTTTATTTAGCAGAAAAATTAATTCGAAAACGCTGTCCTCCTCTCTTTACGCTCGCCCATTTTCTGCGGCGTTTTCGTGTGACGTCGAGAGGAGCCGAGCTCGCAATTGGCTGCGCTACTGCACGGCTCCCCTGCCTTCAGACAGTCAGTCGGCCCAGCGTTTCGTCCGCCTGCCGCCGATGGGTCGTCGCAAATCGTTCGCTCAGTTGAAACGAAGCCAGGACATTTGTGAATGGTAGAATCTGCCTTTCTTTACTTGGTTAGTTTGTACACTGTATCTAGCTCCAAGTCAAGGTCGCTTCACACAAGCGCTGCACAAGCGCACATGCGACGCTTCGCTGACTGGTACGCCAGTAGGAAAATATAAGGCCTCTTGAAGGCGGGAGAAGAGTGAGCGAAGTCAATATAGGTACTAAGGAAATAAAATCAACTGATATTTTTACCGTACAGCGTAAAACTAGAGTGCGGGAAGCACTTTTTTGCGCTGGGCGAACAAGCACAGCGGTCAGCAGCACGACTACGCATCTGCGAACGCTTTTTCGCCTACGAAATGCAATTGCTAGACGTGAGCTATTGTGGAAACTCGGGCGACGCTTACTGCACGAGCGCAATACAACAAATAGTCACCTAAGCTGCTTGAAATGCCAAAACTAAATAAAAGTGTAAACTGGTTGTACAATATATACCCTATATTACCAAGACCAGCGCAGCCCACTCTGTGTACGAAGCCTCCATGGGGATTTCTCAAAGAGGTCGTGGAGTCATTTAACTTTCTTACCGCGCGGTTTTCCTTGGAATATCTGTTCAGCATGTCAAGGAAAACTATGACGAACACTCTTATTGAAAGTCTATTCCCGGTGCCTGTTTATCGCCAGCCTTACTTAGGCCACCAGAAAAGCAATGTTTTAAAACGCGTAATGAGCATGTGTATCCCGCCAAATGCAAAAACATTTTTCTTCAAGCTTCATTCTTCCACACTCCCAGTTAAGACATGGCTGCGCGAAAAAGGAATGTCTGTTCCTTGGTCGGACAATTGTCACCTTTGTAATCAACCAGAGACAATTGATCATTGTTTTGTGTTGTGCCGGGACGCTGTGTTCTTCTGGGACGTTTTGCAGCGGACACTAAAAAAGGACACCGACATCACCCCGTACACCATTCGCTTCCTGCCATTTGAAGATGTTAATCGGGTGCCATATGACGTTTTCGTTCTCCTAGGATTGTTTAGCTTGTGGAAGTGCCGTATGACTGATCGGCATGCGGAACCCCCTAGGCCGACCAAGTGCATTTTTCGGGAACAGGCGGCGTTGGTGCGTAGCGTTTATGCTGCGCAGAGTGATCCACCAGAGTGGCTGCCTCTTTTGGATGCGTGCGTTTGCTTGCCTGAGTTTTGATCTTTGTTCGACTGTCTGTTAGTGCTTAAATTGTGTGTTAAGTGTCTGGTCTTTTGAAGTTTTCTAACATTTCCATGCATTAAAGAAAAAAAAAACTCTGTGGCCGAGTGGTTTGGGGTGCTAGATGTGCCACCGCCAGTATTTTGCAAGTCAGGAGTTGGAATCCCCGCTGGTACGTGCTTTTTTTTTCTGTAAGTTAACTTTTTCGTTTTCCACCGATGTTTTCTATATTGAGTTCACCTTTTTTTGGGCCGCAACGTTCATGGCTCCACGAACTAGTTCACAAAAAATTTCCCCGCATTTCCCCGAGGGGAAGAATGTGAAAGTGCGAATGCACGAGTTGAATTTGCGCGGTTCGGTAATGTTCGCGAAAGAGAGATCACACACACACACACACAACTACAAAGAAAGAAAGATGCATTTATTCACAGACACCTATTTGTGTTGTCGTTGTACTTGATTGCTAGAGCGGATCTCAGGTTTGAAATTTCGTGTCAGTACTCCTTTAAGCGGGTGCATTAGTCCTTCTCACGCCCGATTCCTGGCCAATCCCCCACGTGGGTATGTGCCATGCACAGACACCTATTTGTGTTGTCGTTGTACTTGATTGCTAGAGCGGATCTCAGCTTTGAAATTTCGTTTCAGTACTCTAGCCCTTCTCACGCCCGATTCCTGGCCAATCCCCCACGTGGGTATGTGCCATGTCAGCGGCCAGGCAGCGCGCGCCCATCTCCCCCCGTTGCCAAGGAAGACGAGGAGCGCGCGCACCCGCAGCTGTTTCTATGTGGAAGGACGGCGGTCGCCGGAATTTAGGGTCGCTTATAAAGTGCATCGCGCGCAGGCTGGTACTGGTGCGCTAGCGAGTTCTCGTTGGCGTGCTGTTGCCATAAGCACCGACTGCTTGCAGGCAGTGGGCACAGGCCAGAATGAACAAACCCTTGGCCTGGTGCGAACACGCTTTTTACGATACAGGCATGAGGGAGGCAAGCTCCAAATATGGGGGAAAAGCGCATGACATTTGGGCGTCTGCGGGTACGCGGAGGGCGTTCATGCACTGCGTAGGTTTCGGCTAGTGAATGCTACGATTCCAAGCCGTCCTAGGAGGCTTATCTTTATGCATTTTTACAGCTGACAACATGACAGAAGCGCGGTACGATGATTACTGAGTTATTAACGCCAACGGTTGTGTTTTACAGAACCGAAACCGAAACCGAAACTTGTTTGGTTGCTCACCTTGGGCATCGTCCAATCACGGTGCCCGCTCCTCCTAACGTCACAGCTTTAGTTGGTGCGGCCGCCGCAAACCGCGCATGGTAGTTTTTCTTCTTTCGCGCTTTGTAAAATAATTACCGATTTGTCAATCGTAAAAACGATGAAAAGTGTGCTAATTTGAGCCAGTCTACGCAGTGCAAGCAAAAACGGGAGCTTGACAAATTCACTTCAGTGTCCCTTTAGGGCGTCGTTTATTTTGGCTGGTTTTGGATCGTGCAGCTCCAAATCCGTGTGCTGACGTATTTCTAAGAACATGTTTTTACATGCGCAATATAGGCGGTCTTATACAAATACATAAAATCCTTGTGGATTTTTTAAATACCTACGTATGCAGGCACTTAATGAAGTGTTCTTGTGGCCCAAAAAGCCCTATACAGCTATCACTACGGTACATACAGGCATTGGTGGGATTAGAATTTTCTGGGCTTTATATAGGAGGCCTCATACAAAAATAGAAAACTCCTGGCGGCTGTTATTTAATTCCTCCATAAGATGCCAGGAATATCCCTGAATTTGTGTGCACCAAGCACATTCAGTATTTCGTGAGTTCTTCACTGAAGATTCACTACAGTGGGCTAATGCATTGCCGGGAAACAATTTTTGGAGGGCAGTATAAACAGCCTTGGCAGTATAAACAGAATAATGGGAGAGGCCTTTGTCCTGCAGTGGGCGTAGATAGGCTGGTGGTGATGATGATGATGATGATGAACAGTCTTACGTGGAAGTATCAACTCCTTATGGCTTTTTATGAATGGCCGCACGTTAATGATCCCAAGGTGGTCAGAATTAATCCGGAGCCCTCCGCTACGGCTCGTCTCATCGCCTGCGTTACGTGAGCGCGTTAAACCCCAATATCAATCAATCAATCAATCAATCAATCAATCAATCAATCAATCAAGATTTTTATGAATGCCTCTTTTATGCAAATAGTGTGCGACACCTAGCGTTCCGTGACCCGCAAATGTTTGCTTCACAAGTGCTTTTACGGTCACGTTTTAAAACTGCAACTTTCCAAGACATTATCACTACACGTGTCGTCCGAGGAACGTGAACTCGGCGTCTTTTAGATTAAGCCAAAAGTGGCTTGCGAAGTTTGACGGAGAGACTCAATGTCACGTCTTATCGTATGCCGACCTTAAGCGAGCGAACGCCATGAAAGTTTCAGCCAGTCGGGAGAGTGCAATCGCTCAAGATACGATGCAGTAGTTTCTAACATTCGCACTTTTCGCATATCTTGTTTACAACGTCGCAGGGACGCCCACAGGTTGTTTCAATACATGCCACGTGCAAGACTCGAAGCACGTCCCGAGAGCCGGTATTGTTACTGAAGGAGATTGGGGCGTAGTCCCCTGAACAAGGTGCCGTGCGAGAAGCATTGTTTTAGCTTTTCCAACCTTTAAAGTAAAATAACTCTTCCCACATGGTTATAACGACAGTGTCTAATAACATTCGAATTGTCCGGGACTACTACTGATAACAGTTGATGGCTACTGAATCTGAGACCGTTCGTGGCGAAATGTGAAGTGGATTCTGGGCGGGGCACTGAGGAACGTGCCGCCGTTAAAGCCGTTAGTCCTGGTATTTAGAAGCAGCCCAGATGACACAATAAGATAAAATTTAGAGGCACACTTCAGAATGCTTACTTGTTACGCGTAAAAGTGCATGTGATTGATTGATTGTAGGGTTTAATGCGCCGACGCAACGCAGACGATGAGGCGCGCCGTAGTGGAGGGCTCCGGATTAATTTTGACCACCTGGGGATCTTTATCGTGCGCCGAAATCTATTACACACGGGCGTTTTTGCTTTTCGCCTCCATCAGAGAAGCGGCCGCCGCGGCCGGGAATCGAGCCCGCGACCTCCTGCTCAGCAGCGCAACGCCTTAGCCACTGAGCCACCGCGGCGGGTGTAAAAGTGCATATGTGCAGGTGGGTATTTCAAAGTAGCAGGCAACGTGCATTCGTGAACCGCCCGTTAGCCTCTGACGGCAGCTATCATTGTCTCTGGCCAATCTTTGTTAGTGGCTATGTAGAAACTTGGGATGGGTATGTTGATTCACAGCCGAATTTGAATGGGCAAATCGATCGTGAGCTTCTGGCGGCAGCCGGAATCGTCATTCCCGCATACCCTCGCGTGGGTATGTGAGAATGCTGTTAGGTCTATGTTCAGCCCCAAACTGTGAGGTACCCTTACCAATGAGAGTAATGGCCGTATTCTAAGTCTGTTCTCCACTCCATATGTTTCTTCTACTCGAATGTGCGGAGGGTATGGCATTTATTTTACATACGAAAATCGCTTTCAAGGACCTCCTCCACTGGAAGCTTGAGTGGAGGAGAGATTAAAAATTTATTTCTCTGGTATTGGTGATTGCCTAACTAGATCCTTTCCACCCTCACTTGTTCATTTAGATTAATCAAGAAAGGCCAATAATGGCTTTTCTTTTCGCCCCATGAAATAAGACGAAATTTTGTCAGTGGTTAGTGGATTGCGAACTAACAAAGAAATTGGCAATGATCACATCCATACAAAAGTATTGAAACACATTATTGGAGCACTCTGCACCCCACTGTGTCACATTTTTAACCATACCATGGAATCCCACAGTTACCAAAATATACTAAAACTCTCGATGGTTGTACCGGCGTTTAAATACGGGGATACAAATCACCCTTGCAGTTAAAGCCCGATACCCATACTAAGCATAAGAAACACACTTTTGAAAAGCGTATCTCAGTTCAGATAAATCTATTTCTTCATGCAAACCATATTATCTGTCCTCGACAAGCAGGTTTCGTCACACGCTGGTTTACAACCACAGCCATTCTGAACTTACCCCCAGATGCTTATCGCAACCCATTATGAAAACAAAATCGCAGTACGGGTCTTTTTAGCTATGCATGCGATACGGATTGCCATACAGTGTTGTAAACAAGTTGGAAAAAATATGGATTCGTGAATGGCTCAAACAAGTTCTTTCAAAGCTATTTATCATCCAGACAACCGAAAGTAGTATAATTCGTAATTGTCATTCTTGGTATAAAGCAGTCACGTGTGGAGTGCCTCATGGCTCAGTGTTGGGGTCAATTTTATTCTCTATTTTCATAAATGACATTCCTGAGTCTACTGCTTTTTCAGAAGTTTTGATGTACCCAGACGACACTGTTTTAGGGGCAATTTGGAAAGATTTGCCTACCCGTAAAAATAATTTTATGGCGGATTTATCAGCCCTTTTAGAGTCGTTTTTGTATAACAAATTAGTAATACTGATCGATCAAAACGTAATTTTTAATAAAGATCAGAACGCCTTGATTTTTACAAATTTAGTTCAGCTATAGAAAATCGTAGAATTGAAAACGTGCCTTCTATTATATACTTAGGAGTTGTTTTTGATTAACACCTGCACTGGAGGGAACAAATTGATAGAGTATGTAAGAAATTTGCTTTTGGTTGCTGCACACTACTGAAGGTCTGTCAACACTTTCCACGTAACTTTCTTCAGTGCCTATACTTCTCATTATTAGACTGCCATATAAATTACTGTAATGAAATGGGTGACATATGCAAGCTATTTAACTCATCTTGAGCTACTACAAAAGCAAGTGTTAAGAATAATAACATATTCTCCCTTTGACTACCCAAGTAGCCCATTATTTGACGAAGTTCGTGTGATCTCATCCACATCTCTTTGTGACGACAAAATTGCCCTTTCGGTCAATAGCATAGTAACTTGTAACTCTCCCCTGTTCGTAACTTTGTTTTCTTCACCGGCTGGTACGACAAGAGAGGCTACAAATGGAAATTTCACCCTTCCTGTTTGTAAAAATGTCTATGGTAGAAGGCTGATTGAGTTATTTCCCGTGAAAGTATGGGATGTATTATCAATTGAAAGTAAACTTGCAGAAATTTTAAATTGACGTGTGGGTAGTTTTAGTTGTATAATCAGTATGTATCGTTTTATAAAGTTATATACTTCTTATACCTTGCTGTTCTGCTATTTCCCTTTTTTTGCAATCCAATAACGCACTTCTGTAGTGTACCGTACACTATAGCCTTAGGCTATCGGTCCAAATACTTGTATTATTTCCCAGAACCATTCAATAACGTTGCCCAATGATGACGTTGATGAGAATAAAGGGGTAACTATGATCAAGGAAAGGTGAACTCCTCGTACGTCAACGTCATCCGGCGAGCACCGGTTGACGAAGTTAGAACGCAAAGCGGAACGTGAGGACTAACGTTGGGCTGTCGCATACTCAGGCGGATGTCAATCACCGCAAACCCACATTTGCAGCCACATGCCGTGTCGCCACCAATGGAGAAGTCAGGCCGGTGAAAATACCCCTTTCGCAGCCAATATGAACTTTAGGTGGGCGCGTAGCTGTGTTCGCAACGAATGGGGTTTTTTGTGTCATCGGTTTTTGGTGCAATATCGCAGTCAAGGAGCTGTCTCATTTTCGCAGGACTGGTCATATAGCGTTTTCGCCCTAATAAACATAACCTTACCTCACAGATGTTGCACCAGTTAAAAGGCCCCTATACGTGTACAAAATGATTACAAGCATGAATAAAAATTGTTGGTCGCTATATGTAAACATTAACCGCATACATCTATTTTTTTGGCGTGGTGTATGTTAGCATCATAGAAGCGCGAAAGTTCTCAGATTTGGTAACGTGTAGGGAAGAAAGCCTGTCACGATGCAATGCTAGCTGTCAGCAAGACACGAGGCTAATAGAAGAAAATAAATGTTTGTGGTGTTTAGCTATTACGGTGCTTAGCTTTCATCTGGTGTACTGAGTCGGTTGTTACTGCGTGCACGGACTTATCTGTTCTTGTTCTAGAATACCATTGAGGACTGTAGCCACGATGCGTGAAGCATTCGAGCCAGCGCCGCAGCAAGTATTTTGTGTCAGGGTCTGTGGCGGAAATGCTCGGTTGAAGGCCTGCTCGACGTTTTCAGGCCACCGCTGGGGTGGCTATAGTGGCATAGGTTTTTAGTTGTGACAGCATGCCCCCTCACATACCATACATTACGATCATACTCCTCCTGTCATACAGTAAGAACTCAGATAATAGTAATGGTACACGTTTTCCTCGTTCTATGCTAGAAATCACGGGCGAAAGCTGATGAAATACCGCTACTGCACTTTAGTGCACCAGGACGAACACCTCGACGACATTTCTGTAGAATGATTTACTACTGTCATCGCTGACTGCGTTGACGTGCTATGCTAGAAACAACGTGCTGCACGGGGTGATATTAAGCACAAGTATTGTGCAAAGTAACCTATGATAGAACTGCCCATTAATGCCACAATAATGCGAGGTCACTTAGTCGAATACTTGGTGCTGTTGCTCTGTTATCTCTTAGTAGCTTCGTGCCCTGCACTGAGTTTCGTTACAGTGCGCAGACAATAACGAATATTTGTTTTATTTAAATAAAACCTTGATTGTATTTACGACTATTCATTTATTTTAAAGACAACTTAAAGCAATGTGTAGTTTTCCAAGGAAGTATTTAAAAAGTACAACAGTGAACTCGCTGGCTGAATACATAAGTTTCCTAGATAAACAAAATAGTTAGGACTAGCTGGGTAATTGCTATAACGGCGTTTAAATTACCCTCCTCCGTGTGGCACGTTTCGCAGCCCAGGTGCATAGCCTCACAGCGTCAAGTTCCAATTTGACGATATGTGTTATAGACAGAAAGTCAAAATTGAGCCCCGATGGCGCTTTCGATTGCCCACTCGGAGTTGCATTGATGTCTTTGCAAAATCCGGAGGCGCAAAAACGCACCACACGTGCCCCCAGAGAGGTCATGTTCGACTTGAGAAATTACGAACCTGAGAAGAACAGCGGTACAGGGACGACCTCGAAAGGGACATACATGTTACATCAGTATTTAAAAAGCGGCAACGGGGTAAAAAATGTATAGGTGTCATTTTAACTATTTGCCATTTTACCTTTACAATAGTTTAAAAAAGATCAATGCAAAAATGTTTTACTAGTGGTGCAAGGCTAGAGAAACAGCACAGCTGGCTGTCAGTTCCCTTCGTCGGAGACCCGGCTGTTGCGGCTCACATGTATTTCCGAACTTGTCACTTAAATTTCTGCATAACTGGCAGGCCCGGATGGTTTCGCCCACAGGATTTCACATGCCGCCCTAAGTGCACCGCGTTAGAACGCGGGATGTCACGCCATGAACGCTGGACAGAGTGTTCTCGAAAATGGAGAGAGAGAGAGATAATACTTTATTTCCTTTCAAAAGGGAAGGGGAAACGGGGGTGGCGGGGAGGCTAAGAGCCGCCTCGTTCCAGGCAGCTTGTGGTGGCCTTCAAGATGAAGTCCGCCAGGCTCCTCTGCTCCTCCAACTTGGTTGCAGTAGTCAGCCACTCTCTAGTGTGATGTGCCCTAATTGGTTTGGTGTCTGGGCAGACCCACAGGATGTGGGTTTGATCCTGCGGTACCTTACAGCGTGCACAGTTTGGGAGGGGTGTGTGGGTTTGGTTTCTGTACAGGTGAAGTAGAGCTGTTGTGAGAAGCGTGTTTGTCTGGGCTTGACGAAGGGTAACCTGTTCCTGCCTGGTCAGTCTGGGATGAGGTGAAGGCAGACGTCTCTTATCGGGTAGGTAGGTTCAAAAATGGAGCGGTGGCGGCGCGCACGATGACGTTATAGCTAGGCGAGTGGAGGTTGGCTCCGCTTACGCCACTGGGTGAAGGTCGTGGTGAGCGGCGAGCGCCGGATGAGTTTTTTTTCTCGGTAGTTTTGCAAACGCCAGAGCACCAAGCTGAAGCTTAAACAGTGCTGCTGTTAAAAATTGTCTCTATAAAACGTTACATGGTAAACGTGACCCAACTGCGAAAAAAGGGTATCTGTCGATTCTTCGGCAGGCAAACACATTGAGAAATATTTTTATGGCTAAATATATGAGAGTATAGGGTTACTTTCAAGTTCATACATATCAGGAAATGTAAGAGTAAGGTATTTGCGAACTCAATACGTGTCGCTTTAAATCGGTAAGACCGGATAGCCATTGTAAACGTTCCTTAAGGTATGCGCGCTTGCAGAAGGCAAGGAATTTCGCAGAGTTATATTCTTATCGGCTTGGCTTTCTACGCAACGCATGCGACTATATGGCCACGGGTTGGATTTTCTTTATCAGCCAAAGCGCCACTGTCACTTATGGAATGTGTCAAAGACTAAATCAGTGAATATGAGGCAGAAACAGAGGACCTAGACGACCCGTGTGCACGTTCCCCCATTTTTAAAGTTAATGTTTTATCTACCTATTGTACGGCATTGTGAAGCTTCTACGCTGGAGCCGCCTTACCCTCTAGAGACATTCGCGACAATTTGCTCACCCGCACGAGCCTGGCGGATACCACGACTTGGGGAAGCGGATTTCTCGTCCCGTGAAGGAGAGTCCGCCGATACGGCGGTGCACTCGCGATAAGCACGCTCTTAAACAAACACACTGCTCAGAGCAGACCTCAAAACAAACTCAAGTGTGGTACCGAGCGTCAAGGACCTGAGGATCGCCCTTCGTCAGAAAATAGTCTAAAAGAAAAACGCGGAGTGTGATGTTGACCAACACATCTATAGAGGCTATACGGCAATACCCTGTTTAGCGTATTCGCACTCAGATGTGCAACTAAGTTGGTCATAAGTTGAATAAAAAGGTTCTTTTATCATTTATGGCCGAAAACACCAAGCAGAACTACAGTTAAACCTGGATGTGACTAACATCTATGTAACACATTCCTGGATTTGACGACGTCTTTCAATTCTCCATTTGCAGCCGCATTGAAACTGATGTTTTGGGACCTCCATGTAACGAAGGCGTTACGACGGTTAACATGGATGTAACGAATTCGCTACGCTAATGCGCCTGTATTTTTTGCATTTTTTTCTGAGAAATCGGCTGGAGAAATGCACTAATTTTTCAAATTTTACCCGCACCGCAAACTACCCTGCGTTCTCATATATGAGTGCGGTGTCGGTTATATGCTAGGCCTGCCTGTCGGCGTGTGGTCGCGCGTCTCCACTGCTATCTGAGGTGTGGGTTTCTCGGCGATAATTTCTGCTGCCAGAAAGCGAAAAATATTATGTTTTCAACGCAAGCTCGCATGTTTAAATGCCGTCTCCGCCAGCAAGAAAGAAGAATGTCGCCATCCGTTACAGTATCCCCCATTGCACACTCTCCACAATCTTGAGTGCGGTAAATAGCATCAAGCTCGCGAACAGGCGTCCTTTCAGCAAACGTTTGATCCTCCAAACTCATTAAAGCACCGAAAGTATCAAAAGCAAAAATGATACTTCAGTTACAATTGTGAATACAGGAGCAAGTGACGTTGCTTCTTTCGAATGATGTGTAGTGACTGAGCTCGTGGCAATGCAGCAAGCGGTAATCACGCAGTTTTTCACTTGTTTTAAGGGTCTCCACTGATGTCTAGCTCTTTGGTTTTGTTTTGGGTCCACTTAATTCACGCTAACCTTGACTCGAAACCTGCAGGTAGCGAAAGCCTGCATGTAACAAAAAATGGCAAATTTTTGTCTACTTTGTTTTATCCAACTGAATTTAATACGATAAACCTTGCACGTTTTACAGGCACTCGTCATGCTAACGCCAGTAAAATATTAAAACCAAAAAAACAACAGCAAAAAATAGATGTGTAACCTCTAGTATCACACCACCATATCAACAAGCGTTCACGCACTTGAAACAATCTATACAGACACCAAATTAAGTCATGTTCGAAGTGCACCACGTGTTCGAAAGGAAATCTATCTCTTTTTTGGGCAACGAAATTGATGCCGCTTACACATTCACTACCATGCCTTTCAATTTAGTGTGCTTCAATTACTCCTCGCGCAGTTTACTCCTCGGCTAAGAATCCATCGTTTCCTTTTTTGACATTGTTGTCGTGCTCTCTCAATTGGTCATTAAGGCATCTGCCAGTTTGACCGACGTAAACTGACCCGCATTTCCTGAGGAGAATGCGATGAACCACACGCTGCACACGTGGGCCGTACTGCACACGATTCTTTACGTGGCACCCAAGGTTGTTCACACCTGTCTTTGTAGCGTCTTTGGCAAATTTCATGAGCTTGTGAGTTGGAAGTCAGCGCTCAGTTGGAAGTCAGTTGGAAGTCAGCGCTCGTCCCGTCGTCTTTCAGTGTCCTTGTTTCGATTCGTGCTGTAGCTATTTTTACAATGAACTACCAGCTCGCCCAACAGCACACCTTGTTATATTCAGGTTTAGGTATATTAAATAAAATCCAGATGATAAGATAGACAAAACAAGTAGCCCAGCTTCACTGACATAACGTCGCGAACGGTGATGTTAACAGTGAAGTCGCCCTGCGTTCCATAATCTCAAGGCTAAGTTTCATAGAACTTCTTATGTATGTATGTATGTTTGCATTTATTGGAGCAAGGGTAACTAAGACCAAAGAGCGCCAAAACTATGTCGCGTCGTTTTTCATAGTGAGGTTTGTGCTTAAAATATCTATGAAATGAGTATGATATATCTTAAAATATTGTATATGTGGGTGTAGACGGCCCGAAGACTAAAACATGGAGATATTCATGATGGCAGATGAAGGGGACTATGGATAGAACATGACTGTATCTTGAGCCGAAGAGCGTGGTACATGAGCGGGCCCCTCGTAGGAAGCATCAGGGCCTTGCTCAATGCTCTTAGGCTCTGAGGTCACGCACTGTATGAGATGAGCTTCAAAAACTTGATTTCTGCAAGATAACTTAAAAGAGATTTGATTGTGAACATAGGTTCATCTCCTAAAAACAGTGAAGGGTGTAGTGGAATGTTGAAGGTATATATTTTTGGGAAATGCCGTTTCCTGGCCTCATTGCAGGATGTGCACTCAATTAACACATGGAGGACGGAGAGCCGGTCCCCACACTTGTCGCAAACTGGTGGGAGTGCACCATTCAAGAGATATGCGTGGGTAGCGTAAGTGCGACCTATGCGTAGTCTGCAAATCGATACTTCAATGAATCTGTTTAGTTTTTCTGTTGCATACCTTCCTAGGTGTGGTTTTACTGAGTGGAGTTTGTTGTCTGTGTATGTGTCCCATGTGTTCTGCCAGCATTTACGGATTCCCTTCGGATCACTGGTTTCAAATCAAGGTAAGGGACCTGCGCTACATCAACACCACTACGGAGGGCCGCCAAAGTGGCGTTCTGGTCGGCAATTTCATTGCCCAGAATGCCACTGTGTCCAGGGATCCAGCAAACAAGTATTTTTAGTTTTAATTTATAAGCAGTCACAAGAGCTTTAAAAAGGTGATTGAGGACAACATTTTTTACAGGTTGAAAGGAATCTAGTGCTGTAACCACACTTAGGGAGTCTATGTAGATAATTGATTCTTGTATTTTGTTCTGTGTAATGTGCTCCACTGTGATTAAAATACCATAAGCCTCTGCTGTAAAGATACTGGTATTTCTGTTCAAGGTCCTTGTGCTGGCGAAATCCGGGCCATGTGCAGCAGCACAGGACACAGCGGAAGCAGACTTAGAGGCATCCGTGTAAAAGGAGGTGTATGGATATGTGTGTTGTAAATGTAAAAAAATGCTGTAAGATCAATTCACGAGGTGCACGGTGCTTATCAATGAGTTTAAAGGATGTGTCGCAACAAATCGCTGACATTTCCCAAGGCAGGACTACATCGGCGATGGAGATCTTCATGCCCTCATCAAAAGATACGCCCATTTCCTCTGCAAGGCCTTTGACACGCAAGGACATAGGGGCAGGTATCGAGGGGCGTGCTAGATATAAACGGGCAGACGAGGCGTCGTTCAGAATAGAACTGCACATGTGATTTTCCATAGACATTGTTCTGATAGCATAGAGCAGTGCTGTATAAGCACGCTGGTGCTCTAGGTCACATTCGACATAGAGACTTTGAATCGGACTTGTTCTGAATGCTCCCGAAGCAAGGCGAAGGCCCAAATGCAGCACTGGGTCTAACATTTTTAGGGCAGTTTTAGACGCGGACCCATAAATTACGCTTCCGTAGTCCATACTTGACCTAACTAAACTTACAAACAGGCGTAGGAGGCCGTCTTTATCAGCCCCATAAGACTGATGCGACAATGCTTTTAAAATGTTCATAGTGTTTAAGCATTTTTGTTTGAGCGTCTTTATGTGCGGTATGAATGTAAACTTTTGGTCAAGTATAACACCTAAAAACTTTTGTTCTTTCTTGACAGGAATTCGTTCTCCGTTCAGTGTGATGTCAGGTTCTGGATGAATTCCACGCTGTCTTGTGAATAAAACACACGTACGTTTATGAGGATTCAATTTAAAACCATTTTCTTCTGTCAATTTCGCAAGCCTGTTTACGCCTAACTGCATCTGCCGTTCGCATATGGACAGGTTGCATGATCTAAAGCTAATATGAACGTCGTCAACGTACATTGAGTAGGAGATTGTGGGTGGCAATGATATCCCAAGCGAATTCATTTTAACTATAAACTGAGTACAGCTTAACAGTCCACCTTGAGGAACACCATTTTCTTGTGTGTAGGTTCCAGATACCACTGTCCCTACTCTTGCTCTAAAGGTTCGCTGTGACAAATAACTTTCAATAGTGTTTAACATGTGCCCAGACATACCGAATGCCTTGAGATCAAGCAGTATGCCGTGGCGCCAAGTTGTGTCACATGCTTTTTCCAAGTCAAAGAAAACAGAAAGACAGTGCTGTTTGTGGATGAAAGCATCTTTGACATAACTCTCAAAGGCTACTAGCTGGTCAGTTGTGCTTCGACCTGAACGATAACCTGCCTGACAACTGTCCAAGATGCCGTTATATTCAAGAAAGTGCATTAGCCTTTTATTTACCATTTTTTCAAAAAGCTTTCCCAGGCAACTTGTCAGAGCTATTGGTCGGTAACTGGTAGGTAGTGAGGCATCTTTCCCTTCTTGTAATATGGCGACTACAATAGCTTCTCTCCAAGCTCTTGGAAAGTATCCTGCTGCCCAGCTTTTATTGAATAGGTGCAGGAGTGTTTGGAGAGTTTCTGTGTGCAGATGTTGAATCATTGTATATGATATCCTGTCTGCTCCCGGCGCTGAAGCCTTACATGTTCCTAGGGCAACCAAAAGCTCTGTTAGAGAAAATTCAGAGTTGTATGGTTCGTCAGATGTTTTGTTATCCCTAATAGGTTTTTTCTCCATGGATGATTTATACCGGAAGAAAGTATTCGTGTAGTGAGTAGAACTTGAAATATATTGAAAGTGTTTTGCTAGTGCGTTTGCCTGCTCCTCCAGTGTGCCACCCGCACTGCTAACTAAGGGTAGGCTGTGTGTTTTCCGTCCATTAAGCTTTTTAATTCTATTCCATACTTTGCCTGTATCTGTGTACGAATTTATAGAAGTCACAAAAGAGTGCCAGCTCTCCTTTTTGGCTTGCTGGCGAATGCGCCTTCCTTGTGCCTTCGCACGTTTGAAGGAAATGAGGTTTTGGGAAGTGGGATACCTGCGAAGGATGCCCCATTACTTATTTTGAGCCTGCCGTGCATGCCGACACTCCTCATTCCACCACGGCCTCCTAGTGTTAGGTGTGGCACCAGATGTTTGCGGAATTGAGCACTCGGCGGCATGAAATATATGGGCCGTAATCAGTTCGCAGGCTTCATCAATGCCCAAATGACTTAAAGATGTGTATGAAAGCTGAGATAACTGTTTAAATTTCAGCCAATCTGCACCAGATTCCTTAAACCTTGTATGACAGATGGAACTGTTAGGGCTTTTGTCTATGCCTTTCAGGATGACTGGGAAGTGGTCGCTCCCATAAGGATTATCGTCCACTCCCCATTCAACAGATGGAAAGAGGACAGAAGAGCCGATTGCCAAGTCTATGTGTGAGTATGTGTTGTGTGTAGTATTGTAGTATGTCGGCTGTTTGTGATTGAGTAGACAAGCTCCGGAAGAAAATAAAAACTTTTCTAGCAAGCGGCCTCGGGCATCTGTCCGTTGAGACCCCCAGAGTTCACTGTGAGCATTAAGGTCACCCACTAATAAGAAGGGTTCCGGGAGCTCATCTATCAGGGACTCGAATTCTGAGCTCGATAGACGGTAATCCGGGGGAATGTACAGAGAGCAAACTGTTATTAACCTATTAAAGAGGATAGCTCGGACTGCCACAGCTTCGAGGGCAGTGAGCAACCGAAGAGATTGGCAGGGGACAGACTTTTGCAAGACAATCGCTATACCACCAGAGGAGTGAGTGCAGCTGTCCCTGTCTCTCCTGAATACCGAGTATTGTTTGAGAAAGTTAGTTTGTGTAGATTTTAAGTGTGTTTCTTGTAGGCATAGGATATTTGGATGGTACTTATGAAGGATTTCGTAGAAGACATCGAGGTTTCTAATTAGTCCCCTACAGTTCCATTGGATAATGCTTTGAACTGCCATAAAAAAATAGAACACAGATATTGAGCGTATGTTTTGCTCGGACGGAGATTCATATGTCCCTGAGCCCGAATCAGAACCAGTGACTCGGGGGGCTTGTGGTTTTTTCCCGCGGCCAAGACTGCCGCGCTGTTCTTTTGACGACTGCGATGCAGGCCGAGATGGCCCGAGATCCATGTCCTCATCTGAGTTTCGGGGCGTTGGCGGAATGGAGGATTTACAGCGCCCGCTCCGCAACGCGTTTGAAGGAATGGCCGAAGATTCAGCCACTACCTTTGTTGATGTGCTGGACATGGCCGCAGAAGAGGGGCCTTCTGTACCCACATCCATCACCACCGGAGTTTCGGCGGCCGGAGTCTGTGGAGTAGCGACAGCAACGCCACTCCCAGTGCAATTCTGGTCAGGTGCAAGGACTGCGGGCACCGCTGGCGATGCCTGAGTTGTTTGGCCTTCCAAGGGCAGCACCCCGGGGGGTAGGTGCGCCCCCAAGTCAGTTTCACTGACCTGAGTGGCCGCAGAAACCAGACGCCGCCCCACCCCCCGGCGGGCCGCGCTGGCGTAGCTCCCTGAAGGAAGCAGCGCATACCTTTTACGGGCTTCTGGAAATGAGAGATTTTGTGTCACTGTTAGGTTGATGATTTCTTTTTCTTTCTTAAACTCCTGGCAAGAGCGAGAGTATGCCCCGTGGGGTCCTCCACAGTTGCTGCACTTGAGTTGGGTGCTTTTGCAGTCGTCAGCAGAATGGTCCTGCTCAGAGCACTTTGCACACGTTTGTTTTCCTCGGCACGAATTGCTGCAGTGCCCATATCTCTGGCAGATGAAACAACGTCGCGGGTTTGGTATGTATACTCTGGTCTTGCAGTGCAGAAACCCTGCGTTTACATACTCTGGCAAAGTGCATCGATCAAAGGTCAGTATTATGTGCTTCGTCTTAATTTAGTTTCCGTCCCGTATAATGGTGATGCGTCGCACAGCGGTTACCCCCTGCTCGCGCAAACCTTCAAGCAGGTCAGAGTCTGTTTCGTTGATCAGTTCTGA